>NC_083369.1:46932813-48354310 GCF_030254825.1 Meriones unguiculatus | reverse complement strand
TCATTGCAAGCGGGTTTGTACGTGCTCTGGAGTCATTTTGTTGCAAGCAGGTTTTTACATATTTCTCAGACATTTCACTGGAAGCAGGTTTTTAATTGCTCTGGAGTCATTTCATTGCAAGCGGGTTTTTAAGTGCTCTGGAGACATTTCGTTGCAAGCAGGTTTTTAAGTGCTCTGGAGTCTTTTTGTTGGAAGTGGGTTTTTAAGTGCTCTCGAGTCAGTTCGATGCAAGCAGGTTTTTACATACTTATCAGACATTTCACTGGAAGCGGGTTTTTTAAGTGCTCCTGAGTCATTTTGTTGCAAGCGGGTTTTTAAGTGCTCTGGAGTCATTTCGTTGCATACGTGTTTTTAGGTGCTCTGCAGTCATTTCTTTGCAAGCAGGTTTTTACATACTTCTCACACATTTAAATGGGTGTGGGTTTTTTATGTGCTCTCTAGTCATTGCGTTGCAAGCGGGTTTTTAAGTGCTTTGGAGTCATTTCGTTGCAAGCGGGTTTTTACATACTTCTCAGACATTTCACTGGAAGCGGTTTTAAAGTCCTCTGGAGTTATTTCATTGCAAGCGGGTTTTTACATACTTCTCAGACATTTCACTGGAAGCAGGTTTTTATTTGATCTGGAGTCATTTCGTTGCAAGCGGGTTTTTACATACTTCTCAGACATTTAATTGGGTGCCGGTTTTTTAAGTGCTCTAGAGTCATTTCGTTGCAAGCGGGTTTTTAAGTGCTCTAGAGTCTTTTTGTTGCAAGAAGGTTTTTAAGTGCTCTGGAGTCTTTTTGTTGGAAGTGGGTTTTTAAGTGCTCGGTAGTCATTTTGTTGCAAGAGGTTTTTAAGTGCTTTGGAGACATTTCGTTGCCAGTGGGTTTATACATACTTCTCAGACATTTCACTGGAAGCAGGTTTTAATTTGATCTGGAGTCATTTCGTTGCAAGCGGGTTTTTACATACTTCTCAGACATTTAACTGGGTGCCGGTTTTTTAAGTGCTCTAAAGTCATTTTGTTGCAAGCGGGTTTTTAAGTGCTCTGGAGTCATTTCTTTGCAAGAGGTTTTTAAGTGCTTTGGAGTCATTTCATTGCAAGCGGTTTTTTACACACTTATCAGACATTTCATTGGAAGCAGGTTTTTTAAGTGCTCTGGAGTCTATTCGTTGCAAGCGGCTTTTTAAGTGCTTTGGAGTCATTTTGTTGCAATCGGGTTTTTACATACTTCTCAGACATTTCAGTGGAACCGAGTTTTTAAGTGCTCTGGAGTCATTTCATTGCAAGCGGGATTTTCTATACTTCTCAGACATTTCACTAGAAGCGGGTTTTTAATTGCTCTGGAGTCATTTCATTGCAAGCGGGTTTTTACGTGCTCTTTAGTCTTTTTGTTGGAAGTGGGTTTTTAAGTGCTCTCGAGTCATTTCGATGTCAGCAGGTTTTTACATACTTATCAGACATTTCACTGGAAACAGGTTTTTTAAGTGCTCCTGAGTCATTTTGTTGCAAGCGGGTATTGAAGTGCTCTTGAGTCATTTCATTGCATACGGGTTTTTAGGTGCTCTGCAGTCATTTCTTTGCAAGCAGGTTTTTACATACTTATCACACATTTAAATGGGTGCGGGTATTTTAAGTGCTCTGGAGTCATTTCGTAGCAAGAGGGTTTTTAAGTGCTCTGGAGTCTTTTCGATGGAAGTAGGTTTTTAAGTGCCCTGGAGTCAGTTCTTTGCATACGGGTTTTGAGGTGCTCTGCAGTCATTTCTTTGCAAGCAGGTTTTTATATACATCTCAGACATTTCAATGGAAGCGGGTTTTTTAAGTGCTCTGTAGTCATTGCGTTGCAAGCGGGTTTTTAAGTGCTATGGAGTCATTTCGTTGCAAGTGTGTTTTTAAGAGGTCTGGAGTCATTTCGTTGCTACTGGGTTTTTACATACTTCTCAGACATTTCACTGGAAGCGGGTTTTTAATTGATCTGGAGTCATTTCGTTGCAAGCGGGTTTTTACGTGCTCTGGAGTCATTTTGTTGCAAGCAGGTTTTTACATGCTTCTCAGACATTTCACTGGAAGCAGGTTTTTAATTGCTATGGAGTCATTTCATTGCAAGCGGGTTTTTAAGTGCTCTGGATTCATTTCGTTGCAAGCGGGTTTTTAAGTGCTCTGGATTCATTTCGTTGCAAGCGGGTTTTTAAGTGCTCTGGAGTCATTTCGTTGCAAGCGGGTTTTTACATACTTCTCAGACATTTAGCTGGAAGCGGGTTTTTTAAGTGCTCTGGAGTCATTTCGTAGCAAGAGGGTTTTTAAGTGCTCTGGAGTCTATTCGTTGGAAGCGAGTTTTTCAGTGCTCTGGAGTCAGTTCTTTGCATACGGGTTTTTAGGTGCTCTGCAGTCATTTGTTTGCAAGCAGGTTATTATATACATCTCAGACATTTCAATGGAAGCGGGTTTTTTAAGTGCTCTGGAGTCATTGCGTTGCAAGCGGGTTTTTAAGTTCTCTGGAGTCATTTCGTTACAAGTGTGTTTTTAAGTGCTCTGGAGTCATTGCGTTGCTGCTGGGTTTTTACATACTTCTCAGACATTTCACTGGAAGCGGGTTTTTAATTGATCTGGAGTCATTTCATTGCAAGCGGGTTTGTACGTGCTCTGGAGTCATTTTGTTGCAAGCAGGTTTTTACATATTTCTCAGACATTTCACTGGAAGCGGGTTTTTTAAGTGCTCCTGAGTCATTTTGTTGCAAGCGGGTTTTTAAGTGCTCTGGAGTCATTTCGTTGCATACGTGTTTTTAGGTGCTCTGCAGTCATTTCTTTGCAAGCAGGTTTTTACATACTTCTCACACATTTAAATGGGTGTGGGTTTTTTATGTGCTTTCTAGTCATTGCGTTGCAAGCGGGTTTTTAAGTGCTTTGGAGTCATTTTGTCGCAAGAGGGTTTTTACATACTTCTCAGACATTTCACTGGAAGCGGTTTTAAAGTCCTCTGGAGTTATTTCATTGCAAGCGGGTTTTTACATACTTCTCAGACATTTCACTGGAAGCAGGTTTTTATTTGATCTGGAGTCATTTCGTTGCAAGCGGGTTTTTACATACTTCTCAGACATTTAATTGGGTGCCGGTTTTTTAAGTGCTCTAGAGTCATTTCGTTGCAAGCGGGTTTTTAAGTGCTCTAGAGTCTTTTTGTTGCAAGAAGGTTTTTAAGTGCTCTGGAGTCTTTTTGTTGGAAGTGGGTTTTTAAGTGTTCTTGAGACATTTCGATGCATGCAGGTTTTTACATACTTCACAGACTTTTAAATGGATGCTCGTACTTTAAATGCTCTGGAGTCATTTGGTTGCAAGCGTGTTTTTAAGTGCTCTGGAGTCTTTTCATTGGAAGCGGGTTTTTAAGTGCTCTGGAGTCATTTGGTTGCAAGAGGTTTTTAAGTGCTTTGGAGACATTTCGTTGCCAGTGGGTTTATACATACTTCTCAGACATTTCACTGGAAACGGGTTTTTATTTGATCTGGAGTCATTTCTTTGCAAGCGGGTTTTTACATACTTCTCAGACATTTAATTGGGTGCCGGTTTTTTAAGTGCTCTAGAGTCATTTCGTTGCAAGCGTGTTTTTAAGTGCTCTGGAGTCTTTTTGTTGGAAGTGGGTTTTTAAGTGTTCTCGAGACATTTCGATGCAAGCAGGTTTTTACATACTTCACAGACATTTAAATGGATGCAGGTACTTTAAGTGCTCTGGAGTCATTTGGTTGCAAGCGTGTTTTTAAGTGCTCTGGAGTCTTTTCATTGGAAGCGGGTTTTTAAGTGCTCGGTAGTCATTTTGTTGCAAGAGGTTTTTAAGTGCTTTGGAGACATTTCGTTGCCAGTGGGTTTATACATACTTCTCAGACATTTCACTGGAAGCAGGTTTTAATTTGATCTGGAGTCATTTCGTTGCAAGCGGGTTTTTACATACTTCTCAGACATTTAACTGGGTGCCGGTTTTTTAAGTGCTCTAAAGTCATTTTGTTGCAAGCGGGTTTTTAAGTGCTCTGGAGTCATTTCGTTGCAAGCGGTTTTTAAGTGCTCTGGAGTCATTTCGTTGCAAGCGGGTTTTTAAGTGCTTTGGAGTCATTTCATTCAAGCGGTTTTTTACACACTTATCAGACATTCCATTGGAAGCAGGTTCTTTAAGTGCTCTGGAGTCAATTCGTTGCAAGCGGGTTTTTAAGTGCTTTGGAGTCATTTCATTGCAAGCGGTTTTTTACACACTTATCAGACATTTCATTGGAAGCAGGTTTTTTAAGTGCCCTGGAATCTATTCGTTGCAAGCGGCTTTTTAAGTGCTTTGGAGTCATTTTGTTGCAATCGGGTTTTTACATACTTCTCAGACATTTCAGTGGAAGCGAGTTTTTAAGTGCTCTGGAGTCATTTCATTGCAAGCGGGTTTTTCTATACTTCTCAGACATTTCACTAGAAGCGGGTTTTTAATTGCTCTGGAGTCCTTTCATTGCAAGCGGGTTTTTACGTGCTCTGGAGTCATTTCGTTGCAAGCAGGTTTTTAAGTGCTCTCGAGTCATTTCGATGCCAGCAGGTTTTTACATACTTATCAGACATTTCACTGGAAGCAGGTTTTTAATTGCTCTGGATTCATTTCTTTGCAAGCGGGTTGTTACATACTTCTCAGTCATTTCACTGGAAGCAGGTTTTTTAAGTGTTCTGGAGTCATTTCGTTGCAAGCGGGTTTTTAAGTGCTCTGGATTTATTTCGTTGCAAGCGGGTTTTTAAGTGCTCTGGAGTCATTTCGTTGCAAGCGGGTTTTTAAGTGCTCTGGAGTCATTTCGTTGCAAGCGGGTTTTTAAGTGCTCTGGAGTCTTTTCGTTGCAAGCGGGTTTTTACATACTTCTCAGACATTTAGCTGGAAGCGGGTTTTTTAAGTGCTCTGGAGTCAGTTCTTTGCATACGGGTTTTTAGGTGCTCTGCAGTCATTTCTTTGCAAGCAGGTTATTATATACATCTCAAACATTTCAATGGAAGCGGGTTTTTTAAGTGCTCTGGAGTCATTGCGTTGCAAGCGGGTTTTTAAGTGCTCTGGAGTCATTTCGTTGCAAGTGTGTTTTTAAGTGCTCTGGAGTCATTGCGTTGCTGCTGGGTTTTTACATACTTCTCAGACATTTCACTGGAAGCGGGTTTTTAATTGATCTGGAGTCATTTCATTGCAAGCGGGTTTGTACGTGCTCTGGAGTCATTTTGTTGCAAGCAGGTTTTTACATATTTCTCAGACATTTCACTGGAAGCAGGTTTTTAATTGCTCTGGAGTCATTTCATTGCAAGCGGGTTTTTAAGTGCTCTGGAGACATTTCGTTGCAAGCAGGTTTTTAAGTGCTCTGGAGTCTTTTTGTTGGAAGTGGGTTTTTAAGTGCTCTCGAGTCAGTTCGATGCAAGCAGGTTTTTACATACTTATCAGACATTTCACTGGAAGCGGGTTTTTTAAGTGCTCCTGAGTCATTTTGTTGCAAGCGGGTTTTTAAGTGCTCTGGAGTCATTTCGTTGCATACGTGTTTTTAGGTGCTCTGCAGTCATTTCTTTGCAAGCAGGTTTTTACATACTTCTCACACATTTAAATGGGTGTGGGTTTTTTATGTGCTCTCTAGTCATTGCGTTGCAAGCGGGTTTTTAAGTGCTTTGGAGTCATTTCGTTGCAAGCGGGTTTTTACATACTTCTCAGACATTTCACTGGAAGCGGTTTTAAAGTCCTCTGGAGTTATTTCATTGCAAGCGGGTTTTTACATACTTCTCAGACATTTCACTGGAAGCAGGTTTTTATTTGATCTGGAGTCATTTCGTTGCAAGCGGGTTTTTACATACTTCTCAGACATTTAATTGGGTGCCGGTTTTTTAAGTGCTCTAGAGTCATTTCGTTGCAAGCGGGTTTTTAAGTGCTCTAGAGTCTTTTTGTTGCAAGAAGGTTTTTAAGTGCTCTGGAGTCTTTTTGTTGGAAGTGGGTTTTTAAGTGCTCGGTAGTCATTTTGTTGCAAGAGGTTTTTAAGTGCTTTGGAGACATTTCGTTGCCAGTGGGTTTATACATACTTCTCAGACACTTCACTGGAAGCAGGTTTTAATTTGATCTGGAGTCATTTCGTTGCAAGCGGGTTTTTACATACTTCTCAGACATTTAACTGGGTGCCGGTTTTTTAAGTGCTCTAAAGTCATTTTGTTGCAAGCGGGTTTTTAAGTGCTCTGGAGTCATTTCTTTGCAAGAGGTTTTTAAGTGCTTTGGAGTCATTTCATTGCAAGCGGTTTTTTACACACTTATCAGACATTTCATTGGAAGCAGGTTTTTTAAGTGCTCTGGAGTCTATTCGTTGCAAGCGGCTTTTTAAGTGCTTTGGAGTCATTTTGTTGCAATCGGGTTTTTACATACTTCTCAGACATTTCAGTGGAACCGAGTTTTTAAGTGCTCTGGAGTCATTTCATTGCAAGCGGGATTTTCTATACTTCTCAGACATTTCACTAGAAGCGGGTTTTTAATTGCTCTGGAGTCATTTCATTGCAAGCGGGTTTTTACGTGCTCTTTAGTCTTTTTGTTGGAAGTGGGTTTTTAAGTGCTCTCGAGTCATTTCGATGTCAGCAGGTTTTTACATACTTATCAGACATTTCACTGGAAACAGGTTTTTTAAGTGCTCCTGAGTCATTTTGTTGCAAGCGGGTATTGAAGTGCTCTTGAGTCATTTCATTGCATACGGGTTTTTAGGTGCTCTGCAGTCATTTCTTTGCAAGCAGGTTTTTACATACTTATCACACATTTAAATGGGTGCGGGTATTTTAAGTGCTCTGGAGTCATTTCGTAGCAAGAGGGTTTTTAAGTGCTCTGGAGTCTTTTCGATGGAAGTAGGTTTTTAAGTGCCCTGGAGTCAGTTCTTTGCATACGGGTTTTGAGGTGCTCTGCAGTCATTTCTTTGCAAGCAGGTTTTTATATACATCTCAGACATTTCAATGGAAGCGGGTTTTTTAAGTGCTCTGTAGTCATTGCGTTGCAAGCGGGTTTTTAAGTGCTATGGAGTCATTTCGTTGCAAGTGTGTTTTTAAGAGGTCTGGAGTCATTTCGTTGCTACTGGGTTTTTACATACTTCTCAGACATTTCACTGGAAGCGGGTTTTTAATTGATCTGGAGTCATTTCGTTGCAAGCGGGTTTTTACGTGCTCTGGAGTCATTTTGTTGCAAGCAGGTTTTTACATGCTTCTCAGACATTTCACTGGAAGCAGGTTTTTAATTGCTATGGAGTCATTTCATTGCAAGCGGGTTTTTAAGTGCTCTGGATTCATTTCGTTGCAAGCGGGTTTTTAAGTGCTCTGGATTCATTTCGTTGCAAGCGGGTTTTTAAGTGCTCTGGAGTCATTTCGTTGCAAGCGGGTTTTTACATACTTCTCAGACATTTAGCTGGAAGCGGGTTTTTTAAGTGCTCTGGAGTCATTTCGTAGCAAGAGGGTTTTTAAGTGCTCTGGAGTCTATTCGTTGGAAGCGAGTTTTTCAGTGCTCTGGAGTCAGTTCTTTGCATACGGGTTTTTAGGTGCTCTGCAGTCATTTGTTTGCAAGCAGGTTATTATATACATCTCAGACATTTCAATGGAAGCGGGTTTTTTAAGTGCTCTGGAGTCATTGCGTTGCAAGCGGGTTTTTAAGTTCTCTGGAGTCATTTCGTTACAAGTGTGTTTTTAAGTGCTCTGGAGTCATTGCGTTGCTGCTGGGTTTTTACATACTTCTCAGACATTTCACTGGAAGCGGGTTTTTAATTGATCTGGAGTCATTTCATTGCAAGCGGGTTTGTACGTGCTCTGGAGTCATTTTGTTGCAAGCAGGTTTTTACATATTTCTCAGACATTTCACTGGAAGCGGGTTTTTTAAGTGCTCCTGAGTCATTTTGTTGCAAGCGGGTTTTTAAGTGCTCTGGAGTCATTTCGTTGCATACGTGTTTTTAGGTGCTCTGCAGTCATTTCTTTGCAAGCAGGTTTTTACATACTTCTCACACATTTAAATGGGTGTGGGTTTTTTATGTGCTTTCTAGTCATTGCGTTGCAAGCGGGTTTTTAAGTGCTTTGGAGTCATTTTGTCGCAAGAGGGTTTTTACATACTTCTCAGACATTTCACTGGAAGCGGTTTTAAAGTCCTCTGGAGTTATTTCATTGCAAGCGGGTTTTTACATACTTCTCAGACATTTCACTGGAAGCAGGTTTTTATTTGATCTGGAGTCATTTCGTTGCAAGCGGGTTTTTACATACTTCTCAGACATTTAATTGGGTGCCGGTTTTTTAAGTGCTCTAGAGTCATTTCGTTGCAAGCGGGTTTTTAAGTGCTCTAGAGTCTTTTTGTTGCAAGAAGGTTTTTAAGTGCTCTGGAGTCTTTTTGTTGGAAGTGGGTTTTTAAGTGTTCTTGAGACATTTCGATGCATGCAGGTTTTTACATACTTCACAGACTTTTAAATGGATGCTCGTACTTTAAATGCTCTGGAGTCATTTGGTTGCAAGCGTGTTTTTAAGTGCTCTGGAGTCTTTTCATTGGAAGCGGGTTTTTAAGTGCTCTGGAGTCATTTGGTTGCAAGAGGTTTTTAAGTGCTTTGGAGACATTTCGTTGCCAGTGGGTTTATACATACTTCTCAGACATTTCACTGGAAACGGGTTTTTATTTGATCTGGAGTCATTTCTTTGCAAGCGGGTTTTTACATACTTCTCAGACATTTAATTGGGTGCCGGTTTTTTAAGTGCTCTAGAGTCATTTCGTTGCAAGCGTGTTTTTAAGTGCTCTGGAGTCTTTTTGTTGGAAGTGGGTTTTTAAGTGTTCTCGAGACATTTCGATGCAAGCAGGTTTTTACATACTTCACAGACATTTAAATGGATGCAGGTACTTTAAGTGCTCTGGAGTCATTTGGTTGCAAGCGTGTTTTTAAGTGCTCTGGAGTCTTTTCATTGGAAGCGGGTTTTTAAGTGCTCGGTAGTCATTTTGTTGCAAGAGGTTTTTAAGTGCTTTGGAGACATTTCGTTGCCAGTGGGTTTATACATACTTCTCAGACATTTCACTGGAAGCAGGTTTTAATTTGATCTGGAGTCATTTCGTTGCAAGCGGGTTTTTACATACTTCTCAGACATTTAACTGGGTGCCGGTTTTTTAAGTGCTCTAAAGTCATTTTGTTGCAAGCGGGTTTTTAAGTGCTCTGGAGTCATTTCGTTGCAAGCGGTTTTTAAGTGCTCTGGAGTCATTTCGTTGCAAGCGGGTTTTTAAGTGCTTTGGAGTCATTTCATTCAAGCGGTTTTTTACACACTTATCAGACATTCCATTGGAAGCAGGTTCTTTAAGTGCTCTGGAGTCAATTCGTTGCAAGCGGGTTTTTAAGTGCTTTGGAGTCATTTCATTGCAAGCGGTTTTTTACACACTTATCAGACATTTCATTGGAAGCAGGTTTTTTAAGTGCCCTGGAATCTATTCGTTGCAAGCGGCTTTTTAAGTGCTTTGGAGTCATTTTGTTGCAATCGGGTTTTTACATACTTCTCAGACATTTCAGTGGAAGCGAGTTTTTAAGTGCTCTGGAGTCATTTCATTGCAAGCGGGTTTTTCTATACTTCTCAGACATTTCACTAGAAGCGGGTTTTTAATTGCTCTGGAGTCCTTTCATTGCAAGCGGGTTTTTACGTGCTCTGGAGTCATTTCGTTGCAAGCAGGTTTTTAAGTGCTCTCGAGTCATTTCGATGCCAGCAGGTTTTTACATACTTATCAGACATTTCACTGGAAGCAGGTTTTTAATTGCTCTGGATTCATTTCTTTGCAAGCGGGTTGTTACATACTTCTCAGTCATTTCACTGGAAGCAGGTTTTTTAAGTGTTCTGGAGTCATTTCGTTGCAAGCGGGTTTTTAAGTGCTCTGGATTTATTTCGTTGCAAGCGGGTTTTTAAGTGCTCTGGAGTCATTTCGTTGCAAGCGGGTTTTTAAGTGCTCTGGAGTCATTTCGTTGCAAGCGGGTTTTTAAGTGCTCTGGAGTCTTTTCGTTGCAAGCGGGTTTTTACATACTTCTCAGACATTTAGCTGGAAGCGGGTTTTTTAAGTGCTCTGGAGTCAGTTCTTTGCATACGGGTTTTTAGGTGCTCTGCAGTCATTTCTTTGCAAGCAGGTTATTATATACATCTCAAACATTTCAATGGAAGCGGGTTTTTTAAGTGCTCTGGAGTCATTGCGTTGCAAGCGGGTTTTTAAGTGCTCTGGAGTCATTTCGTTGCAAGTGTGTTTTTAAGTGCTCTGGAGTCATTGCGTTGCTGCTGGGTTTTTACATACTTCTCAGACATTTCACTGGAAGCGGGTTTTTAATTGATCTGGAGTCATTTCATTGCAAGCGGGTTTGTACGTGCTCTGGAGTCATTTTGTTGCAAGCAGGTTTTTACATATTTCTCAGACATTTCACTGGAAGCAGGTTTTTAATTGCTCTGGAGTCATTTCATTGCAAGCGGGTTTTTAAGTGCTCTGGAGACATTTCGTTGCAAGCAGGTTTTTAAGTGCTCTGGAGTCTTTTTGTTGGAAGTGGGTTTTTAAGTGCTCTCGAGTCAGTTCGATGCAAGCAGGTTTTTACATACTTATCAGACATTTCACTGGAAGCGGGTTTTTTAAGTGCTCCTGAGTCATTTTGTTGCAAGCGGGTTTTTAAGTGCTCTGGAGTCATTTCGTTGCATACGTGTTTTTAGGTGCTCTGCAGTCATTTCTTTGCAAGCAGGTTTTTACATACTTCTCACACATTTAAATGGGTGTGGGTTTTTTATGTGCTCTCTAGTCATTGCGTTGCAAGCGGGTTTTTAAGTGCTTTGGAGTCATTTCGTTGCAAGCGGGTTTTTACATACTTCTCAGACATTTCACTGGAAGCGGTTTTAAAGTCCTCTGGAGTTATTTCATTGCAAGCGGGTTTTTACATACTTCTCAGACATTTCACTGGAAGCAGGTTTTTATTTGATCTGGAGTCATTTCGTTGCAAGCGGGTTTTTACATACTTCTCAGACATTTAATTGGGTGCCGGTTTTTTAAGTGCTCTAGAGTCATTTCGTTGCAAGCGGGTTTTTAAGTGCTCTAGAGTCTTTTTGTTGCAAGAAGGTTTTTAAGTGCTCTGGAGTCTTTTTGTTGGAAGTGGGTTTTTAAGTGCTCGGTAGTCATTTTGTTGCAAGAGGTTTTTAAGTGCTTTGGAGACATTTCGTTGCCAGTGGGTTTATACATACTTCTCAGACACTTCACTGGAAGCAGGTTTTAATTTGATCTGGAGTCATTTCGTTGCAAGCGGGTTTTTACATACTTCTCAGACATTTAACTGGGTGCCGGTTTTTTAAGTGCTCTAAAGTCATTTTGTTGCAAGCGGGTTTTTAAGTGCTCTGGAGTCATTTCTTTGCAAGAGGTTTTTAAGTGCTTTGGAGTCATTTCATTGCAAGCGGTTTTTTACACACTTATCAGACATTTCATTGGAAGCAGGTTTTTTAAGTGCTCTGGAGTCTATTCGTTGCAAGCGGCTTTTTAAGTGCTTTGGAGTCATTTTGTTGCAATCGGGTTTTTACATACTTCTCAGACATTTCAGTGGAACCGAGTTTTTAAGTGCTCTGGAGTCATTTCATTGCAAGCGGGATTTTCTATACTTCTCAGACATTTCACTAGAAGCGGGTTTTTAATTGCTCTGGAGTCATTTCATTGCAAGCGGGTTTTTACGTGCTCTTTAGTCTTTTTGTTGGAAGTGGGTTTTTAAGTGCTCTCGAGTCATTTCGATGTCAGCAGGTTTTTACATACTTATCAGACATTTCACTGGAAACAGGTTTTTTAAGTGCTCCTGAGTCATTTTGTTGCAAGCGGGTATTGAAGTGCTCTTGAGTCATTTCATTGCATACGGGTTTTTAGGTGCTCTGCAGTCATTTCTTTGCAAGCAGGTTTTTACATACTTATCACACATTTAAATGGGTGCGGGTATTTTAAGTGCTCTGGAGTCATTTCGTAGCAAGAGGGTTTTTAAGTACTCTGGAGTCTTTTCGATGGAAGTAGGTTTTTAAGTGCCCTGGAGTCAGTTCTTTGCATACGGGTTTTGAGGTGCTCTGCAGTCATTTCTTTGCAAGCAGGTTTTTATATACATCTCAGACATTTCAATGGAAGCGGGTTTTTTAAGTGCTCTGTAGTCATTGCGTTGCAAGCGGGTTTTTAAGTGCTATGGAGTCATTTCGTTGCAAGTGTGTTTTTAAGAGGTCTGGAGTCATTTCGTTGCTACTGGGTTTTTACATACTTCTCAGACATTTCACTGGAAGCGGGTTTTTAATTGATCTGGAGTCATTTCGTTGCAAGCGGGTTTTTACGTGCTCTGGAGTCATTTTGTTGCAAGCAGGTTTTTACATGCTTCTCAGACATTTCACTGGAAGCAGGTTTTTAATTGCTATGGAGTCATTTCATTGCAAGCGGGTTTTTAAGTGCTCTGGATTCATTTCGTTGCAAGCGGGTTTTTAAGTGCTCTGGATTCATTTCGTTGCAAGCGGGTTTTTAAGTGCTCTGGAGTCATTTCGTTGCAAGCGGGTTTTTACATACTTCTCAGACATTTAGCTGGAAGCGGGTTTTTTAAGTGCTCTGGAGTCATTTCGTAGCAAGAGGGTTTTTAAGTGCTCTGGAGTCTATTCGTTGGAAGCGAGTTTTTCAGTGCTCTGGAGTCAGTTCTTTGCATACGGGTTTTTAGGTGCTCTGCAGTCATTTGTTTGCAAGCAGGTTATTATATACATCTCAGACATTTCAATGGAAGCGGGTTTTTTAAGTGCTCTGGAGTCATTGCGTTGCAAGCGGGTTTTTAAGTTCTCTGGAGTCATTTCGTTACAAGTGTGTTTTTAAGTGCTCTGGAGTCATTGCGTTGCTGCTGGGTTTTTACATACTTCTCAGACATTTCACTGGAAGCGGGTTTTTAATTGATCTGGAGTCATTTCATTGCAAGCGGGTTTGTACGTGCTCTGGAGTCATTTTGTTGCAAGCAGGTTTTTACATATTTCTCAGACATTTCACTGGAAGCGGGTTTTTTAAGTGCTCCTGAGTCATTTTGTTGCAAGCGGGTTTTTAAGTGCTCTGGAGTCATTTCGTTGCATACGTGTTTTTAGGTGCTCTGCAGTCATTTCTTTGCAAGCAGGTTTTTACATACTTCTCACACATTTAAATGGGTGTGGGTTTTTTATGTGCTTTCTAGTCATTGCGTTGCAAGCGGGTTTTTAAGTGCTTTGGAGTCATTTTGTCGCAAGAGGGTTTTTACATACTTCTCAGACATTTCACTGGAAGCGGTTTTAAAGTCCTCTGGAGTTATTTCATTGCAAGCGGGTTTTTACATACTTCTCAGACATTTCACTGGAAGCAGGTTTTTATTTGATCTGGAGTCATTTCGTTGCAAGCGGGTTTTTACATACTTCTCAGACATTTAATTGGGTGCCGGTTTTTTAAGTGCTCTAGAGTCATTTCGTTGCAAGCGGGTTTTTAAGTGCTCTAGAGTCTTTTTGTTGCAAGAAGGTTTTTAAGTGCTCTGGAGTCTTTTTGTTGGAAGTGGGTTTTTAAGTGTTCTTGAGACATTTCGATGCATGCAGGTTTTTACATACTTCACAGACTTTTAAATGGATGCTCGTACTTTAAATGCTCTGGAGTCATTTGGTTGCAAGCGTGTTTTTAAGTGCTCTGGAGTCTTTTCATTGGAAGCGGGTTTTTAAGTGCTCTGGAGTCATTTGGTTGCAAGAGGTTTTTAAGTGCTTTGGAGACATTTCGTTGCCAGTGGGTTTATACATACTTCTCAGACATTTCACTGGAAACGGGTTTTTATTTGATCTGGAGTCATTTCTTTGCAAGCGGGTTTTTACATACTTCTCAGACATTTAATTGGGTGCCGGTTTTTTAAGTGCTCTAGAGTCATTTCGTTGCAAGCGTGTTTTTAAGTGCTCTGGAGTCTTTTTGTTGGAAGTGGGTTTTTAAGTGTTCTCGAGACATTTCGATGCAAGCAGGTTTTTACATACTTCACAGACATTTAAATGGATGCAGGTACTTTAAGTGCTCTGGAGTCATTTGGTTGCAAGCGTGTTTTTAAGTGCTCTGGAGTCTTTTCATTGGAAGCGGGTTTTTAAGTGCTCGGTAGTCATTTTGTTGCAAGAGGTTTTTAAGTGCTTTGGAGACATTTCGTTGCCAGTGGGTTTATACATACTTCTCAGACATTTCACTGGAAGCAGGTTTTAATTTGATCTGGAGTCATTTCGTTGCAAGCGGGTTTTTACATACTTCTCAGACATTTAACTGGGTGCCGGTTTTTTAAGTGCTCTAAAGTCATTTTGTTGCAAGCGGGTTTTTAAGTGCTCTGGAGTCATTTCGTTGCAAGCGGTTTTTAAGTGCTCTGGAGTCATTTCGTTGCAAGCGGGTTTTTAAGTGCTTTGGAGTCATTTCATTCAAGCGGTTTTTTACACACTTATCAGACATTCCATTGGAAGCAGGTTCTTTAAGTGCTCTGGAGTCAATTCGTTGCAAGCGGGTTTTTAAGTGCTTTGGAGTCATTTCATTGCAAGCGGTTTTTTACACACTTATCAGACATTTCATTGGAAGCAGGTTTTTTAAGTGCCCTGGAATCTATTCGTTGCAAGCGGCTTTTTAAGTGCTTTGGAGTCATTTTGTTGCAATCGGGTTTTTACATACTTCTCAGACATTTCAGTGGAAGCGAGTTTTTAAGTGCTCTGGAGTCATTTCATTGCAAGCGGGTTTTTCTATACTTCTCAGACATTTCACTAGAAGCGGGTTTTTAATTGCTCTGGAGTCCTTTCATTGCAAGCGGGTTTTTACGTGCTCTGGAGTCATTTCGTTGCAAGCAGGTTTTTAAGTGCTCTCGAGTCATTTCGATGCCAGCAGGTTTTTACATACTTATCAGACATTTCACTGGAAGCAGGTTTTTAATTGCTCTGGATTCATTTCTTTGCAAGCGGGTTGTTACATACTTCTCAGTCATTTCACTGGAAGCAGGTTTTTTAAGTGTTCTGGAGTCATTTCGTTGCAAGCGGGTTTTTAAGTGCTCTGGATTTATTTCGTTGCAAGCGGGTTTTTAAGTGCTCTGGAGTCATTTCGTTGCAAGCGGGTTTTTAAGTGCTCTGGAGTCATTTCGTTGCAAGCGGGTTTTTAAGTGCTCTGGAGTCTTTTCGTTGCAAGCGGGTTTTTACATACTTCTCAGACATTTAGCTGGAAGCGGGTTTTTTAAGTGCTCTGGAGTCAGTTCTTTGCATACGGGTTTTTAGGTGCTCTGCAGTCATTTCTTTGCAAGCAGGTTATTATATACATCTCAAACATTTCAATGGAAGCGGGTTTTTTAAGTGCTCTGGAGTCATTGCGTTGCAAGCGGGTTTTTAAGTGCTCTGGAGTCATTTCGTTGCAAGTGTGTTTTTAAGTGCTCTGGAGTCATTGCGTTGCTGCTGGGTTTTTACATACTTCTCAGACATTTCACTGGAAGCGGGTTTTTAATTGATCTGGAGTCATTTCATTGTAAGCGGGTTTGTACGTGCTCTGGAGTCATTTTGTTGCAAGCAGGTTTTTACATATTTCTCAGACATTTCACTGGAAGCAGGTTTTAATTGCTCTGGAGTCATTTCATTGCAAGCGGGTTTTTAAGTGCTCTGGAGACATTTCGTTGCAAGCAGGTTTTTAAGTGCTCTGGAGTCTTTTTGTTGGAAGTGGGTTTTTAAGTGCTCTCGAGTCATTTCGATGCAAGCAGGTTTTTACATACTTATCAGACATTTCACTGGAAGCGGGTTTTTTAAGTGCTCCTGAGTCATTTTGTTGCAAGCGGGTTTTTAAGTGCTCTGGAGTCATTTCGTTGCATACGTGTTTTTAGGTGCTCTGCAGTCATTTCTTTGCAAGCAGGTTTTTACATACTTCTCACACATTTAAATGGGTGTGGGTTTTTTATGTGCTCTCTAGTCATTGCGTTGCAAGCGGGTTTTTAAGTGCTTTGGAGTCATTTCGTTGCAAGCGGGTTTTTACATACTTCTCAGACATTTCACTGGAAGCGGTTTTAAAGTCCTCTGGAGTTATTTCATTGCAAGCGGGTTTTTACATACTTCTCAGACATTTCACTGGAAGCAGGTTTTTATTTGATCTGGAGTCATTTCGTTGCAAGCGGGTTTTTACATACTTCTCAGACATTTAATTGGGTGCCGGTTTTTTAAGTGCTCTAGAGTCATTTCGTTGCAAGCGGGTTTTTAAGTGCTCTAGAGTCTTTTTGTTGCAAGAAGGTTTTTAAGTGCTCTGGAGTCTTTTTGTTGGAAGTGGGTTTTTAAGTGCTCGGTAGTCATTTTGTTGCAAGAGGTTTTTAAGTGCTTTGGAGACATTTCGTTGCCAGTGGGTTTATACATACTTCTCAGACATTTCACTGGAAGCAGGTTTTAATTTGATCTGGAGTCATTTCGTTGCAAGCGGGTTTTTACATACTTCTCAGACATTTAACTGGGTGCCGGTTTTTTAAGTGCTCTAAAGTCATTTTGTTGCAAGCGGGTTTTTAAGTGCTCTGGAGTCATTTCTTTGCAAGAGGTTTTTAAGTGCTTTGGAGTCATTTCATTGCAAGCGGTTTTTTACACACTTATCAGACATTTCATTGGAAGCAGGTTTTTTAAGTGCTCTGGAGTCTATTCGTTGCAAGCGGCTTTTTAAGTGCTTTGGAGTCATTTTGTTGCAATCGGGTTTTTACATACTTCTCAGACATTTCAGTGGAACCGAGTTTTTAAGTGCTCTGGAGTCATTTCATTGCAAGCGGGATTTTCTATACTTCTCAGACATTTCACTAGAAGCGGGTTTTTAATTGCTCTGGAGTCATTTCATTGCAAGCGGGTTTTTACGTGCTCTTTAGTCTTTTTGTTGGAAGTGGGTTTTTAAGTGCTCTCGAGTCATTTCGATGTCAGCAGGTTTTTACATACTTATCAGACATTTCACTGGAAACAGGTTTTTTAAGTGCTCCTGAGTCATTTTGTTGCAAGCGGGTATTGAAGTGCTCTTGAGTCATTTCATTGCATACGGGTTTTTAGGTGCTCTGCAGTCATTTCTTTGCAAGCAGGTTTTTACATACTTATCACACATTTAAATGGGTGCGGGTATTTTAAGTGCTCTGGAGTCATTTCGTAGCAAGAGGGTTTTTAAGTGCTCTGGAGTCTTTTCGATGGAAGTAGGTTTTTAAGTGCTCTGGAGTCAGTTCTTTGCATACGGGTTTTGAGGTGCTCTGCAGTCATTTCTTTGCAAGCAGGTTTTTATATACATCTCAGACATTTCAATGGAAGCGGGTTTTTTAAGTGCTCTGTAGTCATTGCGTTGCAAGCGGGTTTTTAAGTGCTATGGAGTCATTTCGTTGCAAGTGTGTTTTTAAGAGGTCTGGAGTCATTTCGTTGCTACTGGGTTTTTACATACTTCTCAGACATTTCACTGGAAGCGGGTTTTTAATTGATCTGGAGTCATTTCGTTGCAAGCGGGTTTTTACGTGCTCTGGAGTCATTTTGTTGCAAGCAGGTTTTTACATGCTTCTCAGACATTTCACTGAAGCAGGTTTTTAATTGCTATGGAGTCATTTCATTGCAAGCGGGTTTTTAAGTGCTCTGGATTCATTTCGTTGCAAGCGGGTTTTTAAGTGCTCTGGATTCATTTCGTTGCAAGCGGGTTTTTAAGTGCTCTGGAGTCATTTCGTTGCAAGCGGGTTTTTACATACTTCTCAGACATTTAGCTGGAAGCGGGTTTTTTAAGTGCTCTGGAGTCATTTCGTAGCAAGAGGGTTTTTAAGTGCTCTGGAGTCTATTCGTTGGAAGCGAGTTTTTCAGTGCTCTGGAGTCAGTTCTTTGCATACGGGTTTTTAGGTGCTCTGCAGTCATTTGTTTGCAAGCAGGTTATTATATACATCTCAGACATTTCAATGGAAGCGGGTTTTTTAAGTGCTCTGGAGTCATTGCGTTGCAAGCGGGTTTTTAAGTGCTCTGGAGTCATTTCGTTACAAGTGTGTTTTTAAGTGCTCTGGAGTCATTGCGTTGCTGCTGGGTTTTTACATACTTCTCAGACATTTCACTGGAAGCGGGTTTTTAATTGATCTGGAGTCATTTCATTGCAAGCGGGTTTGTACGTGCTCTGGAGTCATTTTGTTGCAAGCAGGTTTTTACATATTTCTCAGACATTTCACTGGAAGCGGGTTTTTTAAGTGCTCCTGAGTCATTTTGTTGCAAGCGGGTTTTTAAGTGCTCTGGAGTCATTTCGTTGCATACGTGTTTTTAGGTGCTCTGCAGTCATTTCTTTGCAAGCAGGTTTTTACATACTTCTCACACATTTAAATGGGTGTGGGTTTTTTATGTGCTTTCTAGTCATTGCGTTGCAAGCGGGTTTTTAAGTGCTTTGGAGTCATTTTGTCGCAAGAGGGTTTTTACATACTTCTCAGACATTTCACTGGAAGCGGTTTTAAAGTCCTCTGGAGTTATTTCATTGCAAGCGGGTTTTTACATACTTCTCAGACATTTCACTGGAAGCAGGTTTTTATTTGATCTGGAGTCATTTCGTTGCAAGCGGGTTTTTACATACTTCTCAGACATTTAATTGGGTGCCGGTTTTTTAAGTGCTCTAGAGTCATTTCGTTGCAAGCGGGTTTTTAAGTGCTCTAGAGTCTTTTTGTTGCAAGAAGGTTTTTAAGTGCTCTGGAGTCTTTTTGTTGGAAGTGGGTTTTTAAGTGTTCTTGAGACATTTCGATGCATGCAGGTTTTTACATACTTCACAGACATTTAAATGGATGCTCGTACTTTAAATGCTCTGGAGTCATTTGGTTGCAAGCGTGTTTTTAAGTGCTCTGGAGTCTTTTCATTGGAAGCGGGTTTTTAAGTGCTCTGGAGTCATTTGGTTGCAAGAGGTTTTTAAGTGCTTTGGAGACATTTCGTTGCCAGTGGGTTTATACATACTTCTCAGACATTTCACTGGAAACGGGTTTTTATTTGATCTGGAGTCATTTCTTTGCAAGCGGGTTTTTACATACTTCTCAGACATTTAATTGGGTGCCGGTTTTTTAAGTGCTCTAGAGTCATTTCGTTGCAAGCGTGTTTTTAAGTGCTCTGGAGTCTTTTTGTTGGAAGTGGGTTTTTAAGTGTTCTCGAGACATTTCGATGCAAGCAGGTTTTTACATACTTCACAGACATTTAAATGGATGCAGGTACTTTAAGTGCTCTGGAGTCATTTGGTTGCAAGCGTGTTTTTAAGTGCTCTGGAGTCTTTTCATTGGAAGCGGGTTTTTAAGTGCTCGGTAGTCATTTTGTTGCAAGAGGTTTTTAAGTGCTTTGGAGACATTTCGTTGCCAGTGGGTTTATACATACTTCTCAGACATTTCACTGGAAGCAGGTTTTAATTTGATCTGGAGTCATTTCGTTGCAAGCGGGTTTTTACATACTTCTCAGACATTTAACTGGGTGCCGGTTTTTTAAGTGCTCTAAAGTCATTTTGTTGCAAGCGGGTTTTTAAGTGCTCTGGAGTCATTTCGTTGCAAGCGGTTTTTAAGTGCTCTGGAGTCATTTCGTTGCAAGCGGGTTTTTAAGTGCTTTGGAGTCATTTCATTCAAGCGGTTTTTTACACACTTATCAGACATTCCATTGGAAGCAGGTTCTTTAAGTGCTCTGGAGTCAATTCGTTGCAAGCGGGTTTTTAAGTGCTTTGGAGTCATTTCATTGCAAGCGGTTTTTTACACACTTATCAGACATTTCATTGGAAGCAGGTTTTTTAAGTGCCCTGGAATCTATTCGTTGCAAGCGGCTTTTTAAGTGCTTTGGAGTCATTTTGTTGCAATCGGGTTTTTACATACTTCTCAGACATTTCAGTGGAAGCGAGTTTTTAAGTGCTCTGGAGTCATTTCATTGCAAGCGGGTTTTTCTATACTTCTCAGACATTTCACTAGAAGCGGGTTTTTAATTGCTCTGGAGTCCTTTCATTGCAAGCGGGTTTTTACGTGCTCTGGAGTCATTTCGTTGCAAGCAGGTTTTTAAGTGCTCTCGAGTCATTTCGATGCCAGCAGGTTTTTACATACTTATCAGACATTTCACTGGAAGCAGGTTTTTAATTGCTCTGGATTCATTTCTTTGCAAGCGGGTTGTTACATACTTCTCAGTCATTTCACTGGAAGCAGGTTTTTTAAGTGTTCTGGAGTCATTTCGTTGCAAGCGGGTTTTTAAGTGCTCTGGATTTATTTCGTTGCAAGCGGGTTTTTAAGTGCTCTGGAGTCATTTCGTTGCAAGCGGGTTTTTAAGTGCTCTGGAGTCATTTCGTTGCAAGCAGGTTTTTAAGTGCTCTGGAGTCATTTCGTTGCAAGCGGGTTTTTACATACTTCTCAGACATTTAGCTGGAAGCGGGTTTTTTAAGTGCTCTGGAGTCAGTTCTTTGCATACGGGTTTTTAGGTGCTCTGCAGTCATTTCTTTGCAAGCAGGTTATTATATACATCTCAAACATTTCAATGGAAGCGGGTTTTTTAAGTGCTCTGGAGTCATTGCGTTGCAAGCGGGTTTTTAAGTGCTCTGGAGTCATTTCGTTGCAAGTGTGTTTTTAAGTGCTCTGGAGTCATTGCGTTGCTGCTGGGTTTTTACATACTTCTCAGACATTTCACTGGAAGCGGGTTTTTAATTGATCTGGAGTCATTTCATTGCAAGCGGGTTTGTACGTGCTCTGGAGTCATTTTGTTGCAAGCAGGTTTTTACATATTTCTCAGACATTTCACTGGAAGCAGGTTTTTAATTGCTCTGGAGTCATTTCATTGCAAGCGGGTTTTTAAGTGCTCTGGAGACATTTCGTTGCAAGCAGGTTTTTAAGTGCTCTGGAGTCTTTTTGTTGGAAGTGGGTTTTTAAGTGCTCTCGAGTCATTTCGATGCAAGCAGGTTTTTACATACTTATCAGACATTTCACTGGAAGCGGGTTTTTTAAGTGCTCCTGAGTCATTTTGTTGCAAGCGGGTTTTTAAGTGCTCTGGAGTCATTTCGTTGCATACGTGTTTTTAGGTGCTCTGCAGTCATTTCTTTGCAAGCAGGTTTTTACATACTTCTCACACATTTAAATGGGTGTGGGTTTTTTATGTGCTCTCTAGTCATTGCGTTGCAAGCGGGTTTTTAAGTGCTTTGGAGTCATTTCGTTGCAAGCGGGTTTTTACATACTTCTCAGACATTTCACTGGAAGCGGTTTTAAAGTCCTCTGGAGTTATTTCATTGCAAGCGGGTTTTTACATACTTCTCAGACATTTCACTGGAAGCAGGTTTTTATTTGATCTGGAGTCATTTCGTTGCAAGCGGGTTTTTACATACTTCTCAGACATTTAATTGGGTGCCGGTTTTTTAAGTGCTCTAGAGTCATTTCGTTGCAAGCGGGTTTTTAAGTGCTCTAGAGTCTTTTTGTTGCAAGAAGGTTTTTAAGTGCTCTGGAGTCTTTTTGTTGGAAGTGGGTTTTTAAGTGCTCGGTAGTCATTTTGTTGCAAGAGGTTTTTAAGTGCTTTGGAGACATTTCGTTGCCAGTGGGTTTATACATACTTCTCAGACATTTCACTGGAAGCAGGTTTTAATTTGATCTGGAGTCATTTCGTTGCAAGCGGGTTTTTACATACTTCTCAGACATTTAACTGGGTGCCGGTTTTTTAAGTGCTCTAAAGTCATTTTGTTGCAAGCGGGTTTTTAAGTGCTCTGGAGTCATTTCTTTGCAAGAGGTTTTTAAGTGCTTTGGAGTCATTTCATTGCAAGCGGTTTTTTACACACTTATCAGACATTTCATTGGAAGCAGGTTTTTTAAGTGCTCTGGAGTCTATTCGTTGCAAGCGGCTTTTTAAGTGCTTTGGAGTCATTTTGTTGCAATCGGGTTTTTACATACTTCTCAGACATTTCAGTGGAAGCGAGTTTTTAAGTGCTCTGGAGTCATTTCATTGCAAGCGGGATTTTCTATACTTCTCAGACATTTCACTAGAAGCGGGTTTTTAATTGCTCTGGAGTCATTTCATTGCAAGCGGGTTTTTACGTGCTCTTTAGTCTTTTTGTTGGAAGTGGGTTTTTAAGTGCTCTCGAGTCATTTCGATGTCAGCAGGTTTTTACATACTTATCAGACATTTCACTGGAAACAGGTTTTTTAAGTGCTCCTGAGTCATTTTGTTGCAAGCGGGTATTGAAGTGCTCTTGAGTCATTTCATTGCATACGGGTTTTTAGGTGCTCTGCAGTCATTTCTTTGCAAGCAGGTTTTTACATACTTATCACACATTTAAATGGGTGCGGGTATTTTAAGTGCTCTGGAGTCATTTCGTAGCAAGAGGGTTTTTAAGTGCTCTGGAGTCTTTTCGATGGAAGTAGGTTTTTAAGTGCTCTGGAGTCAGTTCTTTGCATACGGGTTTTGAGGTGCTCTGCAGTCATTTCTTTGCAAGCAGGTTTTTATATACATCTCAGACATTTCAATGGAAGCGGGTTTTTTAAGTGCTCTGTAGTCATTGCGTTGCAAGCGGGTTTTTAAGTGCTATGGAGTCATTTCGTTGCAAGTGTGTTTTTAAGAGGTCTGGAGTCATTTCGTTGCTACTGGGTTTTTACATACTTCTCAGACATTTCACTGGAAGCGGGTTTTTAATTGATCTGGAGTCATTTCGTTGCAAGCGGGTTTTTACGTGCTCTGGAGTCATTTTGTTGCAAGCAGGTTTTTACATGCTTCTCAGACATTTCACTGGAAGCAGGTTTTTAATTGCTATGGAGTCATTTCATTGCAAGCGGGTTTTTAAGTGCTCTGGAGTCATTTCGTTGCAAGAAGGTTTTTACATACTTATCAGACATTTCACTGGAAGCGGGTTTTTTAAGTGCTCCTGAGTCATTTTGTTGCAAGCGGTTTTTTAGTGCTCTGGAGTCATTTCGTTGCATACATGTTTTTAGGTGCTCTGCAGTCATTTCTTTGCAAGCAGGATTTACATACTTCTCACACATTTAAATGGGTGCGGGTATTTTAAGTGCTCTGGAGTCATTTCGTGGCATGCGGGTTTTTACGTGCTCTGGAGTCTTTTCATTGGAAGCGGGTTTTTAAGTGCTCTGGAGTCAGTTCTTTGCATACGGGTTTTTAGGAGCTCTGGAGTCATTTCTTTGCAAGCAGGTTTTTATATACTTCTCAGACATTTCAATGGAAGCGGGTTTTTTAAGTGCTCTGGAGTCATTGCGTTGCAAGCGGTTTTTTTAATTGATCTGGAGTCATTTGGTTGCAAGCGGGTTTTTAGGTGCTCTGGAGTCATTTTGTTGCAAGCAGGTTTTTACATACTTCTCAGACATTTCATTGGAAGCGGGTTTTTTAAGTGCTCTGGAGTCATTTCGTTGCAAGCGGGTTTTTACATACTTCTCAGACATTTCAGTGGAAGCGGGTTTTTAATTGCTCTGGAGTTATTTTGTTGCAGGCGGGTTTTTACATACTTCTCAGACATTTCACTGGAAGCGAGTTTTTAAGTGCTCTGGAGTCATTTCGTTGCAAGCGGGTTTTTTAAGTGCTCTGGAGTCATTTCATTGCAAGCGGGTTTTTAAGTTCTCTGGAGTCTTTTCGTTGCAAGCGGGTTTTTAAGTTCTCTGGAGTCATTTCTTTGCAAGCGGGTTGTTACATACTTCTCAGACATTTCACTGGAAGCGGTTTTTTTAAGTGCTCTGGAGTCATTTCGTTGCAAGCGGGTTTTAAGTGCTCTGGAGTCATTTCTTTCAAGCGAGTTTTTACATACTTCTCAGACATTTCACTGGAAGCGGGTTTTTAATTGATCGGGAGTCATTTCGTTGCAAGCGGGCTTTTATGTTCACTGGAGTCATTTCTTTTCAAAGGGGTTTTTACATACTTCTCAGACATTTCAGTGGAAGCGGTTTTTTAAGTGCTCTGGAGTCATTTCGTTGCAAGCATGTTTTTGAGTGCTCTGGATTCATTTGGTTGCAAGCGGGTTTTTAAGTGCTCTGGAGTCATTTCGTTGCTTACGGGTTTTTTGGTGCTCTGGAGTCATTTCGTTGCATACGGGTTTTTAGGTGCTCTGCAGTCATTTCTTTGCAAGCAGGTTTTTACATACTTCTCACACATTTAAATGGGTGCGGGTATTTTAAGTGCTTTGGTGTTATTTAGTAGCAAGAGGGCTTTTAAGTGCTCTGGAGTCTTTTCGGTGGAAGCGGGTTTTTAAGTGCTCTGGAGTCAGTTCTTTGCACACGGGTTTTTAGGTGCTCTGCAGTCATTTTTTTGCAAGCAGGTTTTTATATACATCTCAGACATTTCAATGGAAGCGGGTTTTTTTAAGTGCTCTGGAGTCATTGCGTTGCAAGCGGGTTTTTAAGTGCTATGGAGTCATTTCGTTGCAAGTGTGTTTTTAAGAGGTCTGGAGTCATTTCGTTGCTACTGGGTTTTTACATACTTCTGAGACATTTCACTGGAAGCGGGTTTTTAATTGATCTGGAGTCATTTCGTTGCAAGCGGGTTTTTACGTGCTCTGGAGTCATTTAGCTGCAAGCAGGTTTTTACATGCTTCTCAGACATTTCACTGGAAGCAGGTTTTTAATTGCTCTGGAGTCATTTCATTGCAAGCGGGTTTTTAAGTGCTCTGGAGTCATTTCGTTGCAAGAAGGTTTTTACATACTTATCAGACATTTCACTGGAAGCGGGTTTTTTAAGTACTCCTGAGTCATTTTGTTGCAAGCAGGTTTTTAAGTGCTCTGGAGTCATTTCGTTGCATACGGGTTTTTAGGTGCTCTGCAGTCATTTCTTTGCAAGCAGGTTTTTACATACTTCTCACATATTTAAATGGGTGCGGGTATTTTAAGTGCTCTGGAGTCATTTCGTGGCAAGCGGGTTTTTAAGTGCTCTGGAGTCTTTTCATTGGAAGTGGGTTTTTAAGTGCTCTGGAGTCAGTTCTTTGCATACGGGTTTTTAGGTGCTCTACAGTCATTTCTTTGCAAGCAGGTTTTTATATACTTCTCAGACATTTCAATGGAAGCGGGTTTTTTAAGTCCTCTGGAGTCATTGCGTTGCCAGCGGGTTTTTAGGTGCTCTGGAGTCATTTCGTTGCAAGTGTGTGTTAAGAGGTCTGGAGTCATTTCGTTGCTACTGGGTTTTTACATACTTCTCAGACATTTCACTGGAAGCAGGTTTTTAATTGATCTGTAGTCATTTCATTGCAAGCGGGTTTTTACGTGCTCTGGAGTCATTTCGTTGCAAACGGGTTTTTAAGTGCTCTGGAGTCATTTCGTTGCAAGCGGGTTTTTAATTGCTCTGGAGTCATTTCGTTGCAAGCGGGTTTTTACGTGCTCTGGAGTCAATTCGTTGCAAGCAGGTTTTTACATACTTTTCAGACATTTCAATGGAAGCGGGTTTTTAAGTGCTCTGGAGTGTTTTCGTTGGAAGCGGGTTTTTAAGTGCTCTGGAGTCATTTCGTTGCAAGCGGGTTTTTAAGTGCTCTGGAGTCATTTCGTTGCAAGCGGGTTTTTAAGTGCTCTGGAGTAATTTCGCTGCAAGCGGGTTTTTAAGTGCTCTGGAGTCGTTTCGTTGCAAGCGGGTTTTTAAGTGCTCTGGAGTCATTTCATTGCAAGCGGGTTTTTACGTGCTCTGGAGTCATTTCATTGCAAGCGGGTTTTTACATACTTCTCAGTCTTTTCACTGGAAGCGGGTTTTTTAAGTGCTCTGGAGTCATTTCGTTGCAAGCGGGTTTTTACGTGCTCTGGAGTCATTTCGTTGCAAGCGGGTTTTTAAGTGCTCTGGAGTCATTTCGGTGCAAGCGGTTTTTTACGTGCTCTGGAGTAATTTCGTTGCAAGCGGGTTTTTAAGTGCTCTGGAGTTTTTTCTTTGGAAGCGCGTTTTTAAGTGCTCTGGAGTCATTTCGTTGCAAGCGGGTTTTTAAGTTCTCTGGAGTCATTTCGTTGCAAGCGGGTTTTTAAGTGCTCTGGAGTCATTTCGTTGCAAGCGGTTTTTTAAGTGCTCTGGAGTCATTTCATTGCAAGCGGTTTTTTAAGTGCTCTGGAGTCATTTCGTTGCAAGCGGGTTTTTAAGTGCTCTGGAGTCATTTCATTGCAAGCGGGTTTTTACATACTTCTCAGACTTTTCACTGGAAGCGGGTTTGTTAAGTGCTCTGGAGTCATTTCGTTGCATGCGGGTTTTTAAGTGCTCTGGAGTGTTTTCTTTGGAAGCGTGTTTTTAAGTGCTCTGGAGTCATTTCGTTGCAAGCGGGTTTTTAAGTGCTCTGGAGTCATTTCGTTGCAAGCGGGTTTTTAAGTGCTCTGGAGTCATTTCGTTGCAAGCGGGTTTTTAAGTACTCTGGAGTCATTTCATTGCAAGCGGGTTTTTACGTGCTCTGGAGTCATTTTTTCAAGGGGGTTTTTAAGTGCTCTGGAGTGTTTTCATTGGAAGCGGGTTTTTAAGTGCTCTGGAGTCATTTCGTTGCAAGCGGGTTTTTAAGTGCTCTGGAGTCATTTCGTTGCAAGCGGGTTTTTACGTGCTCTGGAGTCATTTTTTCAAGCGGGTTTTTAAGTGCTCTGGAGTGTTTTCATTGGAAGCGGGTTTTTAAGTGCTCTGGAGTCATTTCGTTGCAAGCGGGTTTTTACGTGCTCTGGAGACATTTCGTTGCAAGCGGGTTTTTACATACTTCTCAGTCTTTTCACTGGAAGCGGGTTTTTTAAGTGCTCTGGAGTCATTTCGTTGCAAGCGGGTTTTTAAGTGCACTGGAGTCATTTCGTTGCAAGCGGGTTTTTAAGTGCACTGGAGTCATTTCGTTGCAAGCGGGTTTTTACGTGCTCTGGAGTCATTTCGTTGCAAGCGGGTTTTTACATACTTCTCAGACATTTCACTGGAAGCGGGTTTTTTAAGTGCTCTATAGGCATTTCGTTGCAAGCGGGTTTTTACGTGCTCTGGAGTCATTTCTTTGCAAGCAAGTTTTTACATACTTCTCAGACATTTCACTGGAATCGGGTTTTTTAAGTGCTCTGGAGTCATTTCGTTGCAAGCGGGTTTTTACGTGCTCTGGAGTCATTTCGTTGCAAGCGGGTTTTTACATACTTCTCTGACATTTAACTGAAAGCGGGTTTTTTAAGTGCTCTGGAGTCATTTCGTTGCAAGCGGGTTTTTACGTGCTCTGAAGTCATTTCGTTGCAAGTGGGTTTTTACATACTTCTCTGACATTTAACTGGAAGCGGGTTTTTTAAGTTCTCTGGAGTCATTTCGTTGCAAGTGGGTTTTTACGTGCTCTGGAGTCATTTCGTTGCAAGCAGGTTTTTAAGTGCTCTGGAGTGTTTTCGTTGGAAGCGGTTTTTTAAGTGCTCTGGAGTCATTTCGTTGCAAGTGGGTTTTTAATTGCTCTGGAGTCATTTCGTTGCAAGCGGGTTTTTACGTGCTCTGGAGTCATTTCGTGGCAAGTGGGTTTTTAAGTGCTCTGGAGTCATTTCGTTTCAAACGGGTTTTTACCTGCTCTGGAGTCATTTCGTTGCAAGCGGGTTTTTAAGTGCTCTGGAGTGTTTTCATTGGAAGCGGGTTTTTAAGTGCTCTGGAGTCATTTCGTTGCAAGTGGGTTTTTACGTGCTCTGGTGTCATTTCGTTGCAAGCGGGTTTTTACATACTTCTCAGTCTTTTCACTGGAAGCAGGTTTTTTAAGTGCTCTGGAGTCATTTCGTTGCATGCGGGTTTTTAAGTGCTCTGGAGTGTTTTCTTTGGAAGCGTGTTTTTAAGTGCTCTGGAGTCATTTCGTTGCAAGCGGGTTTTTAAGTGCACTGGAGTCATTTCGTTGCAAGCGGGTTTTTACGTGCTCTGGAGTCATTTCGTTGCAAGCAGGTTTTTAAGTGCTCTGGAGTCATTTCGTTGCAAGCGTGTTTTTACGTGCTCTGGAGTCATTTCGTTGCAAGCGGGTTTTTAAGTGCTCTGGAGTGTTTTCGTTGGAAGCGGGTTTTTAAGTGCTCTGGAGTCATTTCGTTGCAAGCGGGTTTTTACGTGCTCTGGAGTCATTTCGTTGCAAGCGGGTTTTTAAGTGCTCTGGAGTCATTTCTGTGCAAGCGGGTTTTTACGTGCTCTGGAGTCATTTCGTTGCAAGCGGGTTTTTAAGTTCTCTGGAGTCATTTCGTTGCAAGCGGGTTTTTAAGTGCTCTGGAGTCATTTCGTTGCAAGCGGGTTTTTACGTGCTCTGGAGTCATTTCGTTGCAAGCGGGTTTTTAAGTGCTCTGGAGTGTTTTCGTTGGAAGCGGGTTTTTAAGTGCTCTGGAGTCATTTCTTTGCAAGTGGGTTTTTAAGTGCTCTGGAGTCATTTCGTTGCAAGCAGGTTTTTAAGTGCTCTGGAGTGTTTTCATTGGAAGCGGGTTTTTAAGTGCTCTGGAGTCATTTCGTTGCAAGTGGGTTTTTACGTGCTCTGGTGTCATTTCGTTGCAAGCGGGTTTTTACATACTTCTCAGTCTTTTCACTGGAAGCAGGTTTTTTAAGTGCTCTGGAGTCATTTCGTTGCATGCGGGTTTTTAAGTGCTCTGGAGTGTTTTCTTTGGAAGCGTGTTTTTAAGTGCTCTGGAGTCATTTCGTTGCAAGCGGGTTTTTAAGTGCACTGGAGTCATTTCGTTGCAAGCGGGTTTTTACGTGCTCTGGAGTCATTTCGTTGCAAGCAGGTTTTTAAGTGCTCTGGAGTCATTTCGTTGCAAGCGTGTTTTTACGTGCTCTGGAGTCATTTCGTTGCAAGCGGGTTTTTAAGTGCTCTGGAGTGTTTTCGTTGGAAGCGGGTTTTTAAGTGCTCTGGAGTCATTTCGTTGCAAGCGGGTTTTTACGTGCTCTGGAGTCATTTCGTTGCAAGCGGGTTTTTAAGTGCTCTGGAGTCATTTCGGTGCAAGCGGGTTTTTACGTGCTCTGGAGTCATTTCGTTGCAAGCGGGTTTTTAAGTTCTCTGGAGTCATTTCGTTGCAAGCGGGTTTTTAAGTGCTCTGGAGTCATTTCGTTGCAAGCGGGTTTTTACGTGCTCTGGAGTCATTTCGTTGCAAGCGGGTTTTTAAGTGCTCTGGAGTGTTTTCGTTGGAAGCGGGTTTTTAAGTGCTCTGGAGTCATTTCTTTGCAAGTGGGTTTTTAAGTGCTCTGGAGTCATTTCGTTGCAAGCGGGTTTTTAAGTGCTCTGGAGTCATTTCGTTGCAAGTGGGTTTTTACGTGCTCTGGAGTCATTTTGTTGCAAGCGGGTTTTTACATACTTCTCAGACTTTTCACTGGAAGCGGTTTTTTTAAGTGCTCTGGAGTCATTTCGTTGCAAGCGGGTTTTTAAGTACTCTGGAGTCATTTCGTTGCAAGCGGGTTTTTAAGTGCTCTGGAGTCATTTCGTTGCAAGCGGGTTTTTACGTGCTCTGGAGTCATTTCATTGCAAGCGGGTTTTTACATACTTCTCAGACTTTTCACTGGAAGCGGGTTTGTTAAGTGCTCTGGAGTCATTTCGTTGCATGCGGGTTTTTAAGTGCTCTGGAGTGTTTTCTTTGGAAGCATGTTTTTAAGTGCTCTGGAGTCATTTCGTTGCAAGCGGGTTTTTAAGTGCACTGGAGTCATTTCGTTGCAAGCGGGTTTTTAAGTACTCTGGAGTCATTTCATTGCAAGCGGTTTTTTACGTGCTCTGGAGTCATTTCATTGCAAGCGGGTTTTTACGTGCTCTGGAGTCATTTTTTCAAGGGGGTTTTTAAGTGCTCTGGAGTGTTTTCATTGGAAGCGGGTTTTTAAGTGCTCTGGAGTCATTTCGTTGCAAGCGGGTTTTTAAGTGCTCTGGAGTCATTTCGTTGCAAGCGGGTTTTTAAGTGCTCTGGAGTCATTTCGTTGCAAGCGGGTTTTTAAGTACTCTGGAGTCATTTCATTGCAAGCGGGTTTTTACGTGCTCTGGAGTCATTTTTTCAAGGGGGTTTTTAAGTGCTCTGGAGTGTTTTCATTGGAAGCGGGTTTTTAAGTGCTCTGGAGTCATTTCGTTGCAAGCGGGTTTTTAAGTGCTCTGGAGTCATTTCGTTGCAAGCGGGTTTTTACGTGCTCTGGAGTCATTTTTTCAAGCGGGTTTTTAAGTGCTCTGGAGTGTTTTCATTGGAAGCGGGTTTTTAAGTGCTCTGGAGTCATTTCGTTGCAAGCGGGTTTTTACGTGCTCTGGAGTCATTTCGTTGCAAGCAAGTGTTGACATACTTCTCTGACATTTCACTTGAAGCGGGTTTTTTAAGTGCTCTGGAGTCATTTCGTTGCAAGCAGGTTTTTAAGTGCTCTGGAGTCATTTCGTTGCAAGCGGGTTTTTAAGTGCTCTGGAGTCATTTCGTTGCAAGCGGGTTTTTAAGTACTCTGGAGTCATTTCATTGCAAGCGGGTTTTTACGTGCTCTGGAGTCATTTTTTCAAGGGGGTTTTTAAGTGCTCTGGAGTGTTTTCATTGGAAGCGGGTTTTTAAGTGCTCTGGAGTCATTTCGTTGCAAGCGGGTTTTTAAGTGCTCTGGAGTCATTTCGTTGCAAGCGGGTTTTTACGTGCTCTGGAGTCATTTTTTCAAGCGGGTTTTTAAGTGCTCTGGAGTGTTTTCATTGGAAGCGGGTTTTTAAGTGCTCTGGAGTCATTTCGTTGCAAGCGGGTTTTTACGTGCTCTGGAGTCATTTTGTTGCAATCGGGTTTTTACATACTTCTCAGTCTTTTCACTGGAAGCGGGTTTTTTAAGTGCTCTGGAGTCATTTCGTTGCATGCGGGTTTTTAAGTGCTCTGGAGTGTTTTCTTTGGAAGCGTGTTTTTAAGTGCTCTGGAGTCATTTCGTTGCAAGCGGGTTTTTAAGTGCACTGGAGTCATTTCGTTGCAAGCGAGTTTTTACGTGCTCTGGAGTCATTTCGTTGCAAGCGGGTTTTTACATACTTCTCAGACATTTCACTGGAAGCGGGTTTTTTAAGTGTTCTATAGGCATTTCGTTGCAAGCGGGTTTTTACGTGCTCTGGAGTCATTTCTTTGCAAGCAAGTTTTTACATACTTCTCAGACATTTCACTGGAATCGGGTTTTTTAAGTGCTCTGGAGTCATTTCGTTGCAAGCGGGTTTTTACGTGCTCTGGAGTCATTTCGTTGCAAGCGGGTTTTTACATACTTCTCTGACATTTAACTGAAAGCGGGTTTTTTAAGTGCTCTGGAGTCATTTCGTTGCAAGCGGGTTTTTACGTGCTCTGGAGTCATTTCTTTGCAAGTGGGTTTTTACATACTTCTCAGACTTTTCACTGGAAGCGGGTTTTTTAAGTGCTCTGGAGTCATTTCGTTGCAAGCGGGTTTTTACGTGCTCTGTAGTCATTTCGTTGCAAGCGGGTTTTTAAGTGCTCTGGAGTGTTTTCGATGGAAGCGGGTTTTTAAGTGCTCTGGAGTCATTTCGTTGCAAGCGTGTTTTTAAGTGCTCTGGAGTAATTTCTTTGCAAGCGGGTTTTTACGTGCTCTGGAGTCATTTCGTTGCAAGCAGTTTTTTAAGTGCTCTGGAGTGTTTTCGTTGGAAGCGGGTTTTTAAGTGCTCTGGAGTCATTTCGTTGCAAGTGGGTTTTTAATTGCTCTGGAGTCATTTCGTTGCAAGCGGGTTTTTACGTGCTCTGGAGTCATTTCGTGGCAAGCGGGTTTTTAAGTGCTCTGGAGTCATTTCGTTGCAAGCGGTTTTTTACGTGCTCTGGAGTCATTTCGTTGCAAGCAAGTTTTTACAAACTTCTCAGACATTTCACTGGAAGCGGGTTTTTTAAGTGATCTGGAGTCATTTCGTTGCAAGCGGGTTTTTAAGTGCTCTGAAGTCATTTCGGTGCAAGCGGGTTTTTACGTGCTCTGGAGTCATTTCGTTGCAAGCGGGTTTTTAAGTGCTCTGGAGTCATTTCGTTGCAAGCGGGTTTTTAAGTGCTCTGGAGTCATTTCGTTGCAAGCGGGTTTTTATGTGCTCTGGAGTCATTTCGTTGCAAGCGGGTTTTTAAGTGCTCTGGAGTGTTTTTGTTGGAAGCGGGTGTTTAAGTGCTCTGGAGTCATTTCTTTGCAAGTGGGTTTTTAAGTGCTCTGGAGTCATTTCGTTGCAAGCGGGTTTTTAAGTGCTCTGGAGTCATTTCGTTGCAAGCGGGTTTTTACGTGCTCTGGAGTCATTTTGTTGCAAGCGGGTTTTTACATACTTCTCAGACTTTTCACTGGAAGCGGTTTTTTTAAGTGCTCTGGAGTCATTTCGTTGCAAGCGGGTTTTTAAGTACTCTGGAGTCATTTCGTTGCAAGCGGGTTTTTACATACTTCTCAGACTTTTCACTGGAAGCGGGTTTGTTAAGTGCTCTGGAGTCATTTCGTTTCATGCGGGTTTTTAAGTGCTCTGGAGTGTTTACTTTGGAAGCGTGTTTTTAAGTGCTCTGGAGTCATTTCGTTGCAAGCGGGTTTTTAAGTGCACTGGAGTCATTTCGTTGCAAGCGGGTTTTTACGTGCTCTGGAGTCATTTCTTTGCAAGCAAGTTTTGACATACTTCTCTTACATTTCACTTGAAGCGGGTTTTTTAAGTGCTCTGGAGTCATTTCGTTGCAAGCGGGTTTTTAAGTGCTCTGGAGTCATTTCGTTGCAAGCGGGTTTTTAAGTGCTCTGGAGTCATTTCGTTGCAAGCGGGTTTTTAAGTACTCTGGAGTCATTTCATTGCAAGCGGGTTTTTACGTGCTCTGGAGTCATTTTTTCAAGGGTGTTTTTAAGTGCTCTGGAGTGTTTTCATTGGAAGCGGATTTTTAAGTGCTCTGGAGTCATTTCGTTGCAAGCGGGTTTTTACGTGCTCTGGAGTCATTTCGTTGCAAGCGGGTTTTTACATACTTCTCAGTCTTTTCACTGGAAGCGGGTTTTTTAAGTGCTCTGGAGTCATTTCGTTGCATGCGGGTTTTTAAGTGCTCTGGAGTGTTTTCTTTGGAAGCGTGTTTTTAAGTGCTCTGGAGTCATTTCGTTGCAAGCGGGTTTTTAAGTGCACTGGAGTCATTTCGTTGCAAGCAAGTTTTTACGTGCTCTGGAGTCATTTCGTTGCAAGCGGGTTTTTACATACTTCTCAGACATTTCACTGGAAGCGGGTTTTTTAAGTGCTCTATAGGCATTTCGTTGCAAGCGGGTTTTTACGTGCTCTGGAGTCATTTCTTTGCAAGCAAGTTTTTACATACTTCTCAGACATTTCACTGGAATCGGGTTTTTTAAGTGCTCTGGAGTCATTTCGTTGCAAGCGGGTTTTTACGTGCTCTGGAGTCATTTCGTTGCAAGCGGGTTTTTACATACTTCTCTGACATTTAACTGAAAGCGGGTTTTTTAAGTGCTCTGGAGTCATTTCGTTTCAAGCGGGTTTTTACGTGCTCTGGAGTCATTTCTTTGCAAGTGGGTTTTTACATACTTCTCAGACTTTTCACTGGAAGCGGGTTTTTTAAGTGCTCTGGAGTCATTTCGTTGCAAGCGGGTTTTTACGTGCTCTGTAGTCATTTCGTTGCAAGCGGGTTTTTAAGTGCTCTGGAGTGTTTTCGATGGAAGCGGGTTTTTAAGTGCTCTGGAGTCATTTCGTTGCAAGCGTGTTTTTAAGTGCTCTGGAGTAATTTCTTTGCAAGCGGGTTTTTACGTGCTCTGGAGTCATTTCGTTGCAAGCAGTTTTTTAAGTGCTCTGGAGTGTTTTCGTTGGAAGCGGGTTTTTAAGTGCTCTGGAGTCATTTCGTTGCAAGTGGGTTTTTAATTGCTCTGGAGTCATTTCGTTGCAAGCGGGTTTTTACGTGCTCTGGAGTCATTTCGTGGCAAGCGGGTTTTTAAGTGCTCTGGAGTCATTTCGTTGCAAGCGGTTTTTTACGTGCTCTGGAGTCATTTCGTTGCAAGCAAGTTTTTACAAACTTCTCAGACATTTCACTGGAAGCGGGTTTTTTAAGTGATCTGGAGTCATTTCGTTGCAAGCGGGTTTTTAAGTGCTCTGAAGTCATTTCGGTGCAAGCGGGTTTTTACGTGCTCTAGAGTTATTTCGTTGCAAGCGGGTTTTTAAGTGCTCTGGAGTCATTTCGTTGCAAGCGGGTTTTTAAGTGCTCTGGAGTCATTTCGTTGCAAGCGGGTTTTTATGTGCTCTGGAGTCATTTCGTTGCAAGCGGGTTTTTAAGTGCTCTGGAGTGTTTTTGTTGGAAGCGGGTGTTTAAGTGCTCTGGAGTCATTTCTTTGCAAGTGGGTTTTTAAGTGCTCTGGAGTCATTTCGTTGCAAGCGGGTTTTTAAGTGCTCTGGAGTCATTTCGTTGCAAGCGGGTTTTTACGTGCTCTGGAGTCATTTTGTTGCAAGCGGGTTTTTACATACTTCTCAGACTTTTCACTGGAAGCGGTTTTTTTAAGTGCTCTGGAGTCATTTCGTTGCAAGCGGGTTTTTAAGTACTCTGGAGTCATTTCGTTGCAAGCGGGTTTTTACATACTTCTCAGACTTTTCACTGGAAGCGGGTTTGTTAAGTGCTCTGGAGTCATTTCGTTGCATGCGGGTTTTTAAGTGCTCTGGAGTGTTTCCTTTGGAAGCGTGTTTTTAAGTGCTCTGGAGTCATTTCGTTGCAAGCGGGTTTTTAAGTGCACTGGAGTCATTTCGTTGCAAGCGGGTTTTTACGTGCTCTGGAGTCATTTCTTTGCAAGCAAGTTTTGACATACTTCTCTGACATTTCACTTGAAGCGGGTTTTTTAAGTGCTCTGGAGTCATTTCGTTGCAAGCGGGTTTTTAAGTGCTCTGGAGTCATTTCGTTGCAAGCGGGTTTTTAAGTGCTCTGGAGTCATTTCGTTGCAAGCGGGTTTTTAAGTACTCTGGAGTCATTTCATTGCAAGCGGGTTTTTACGTGCTCTGGAGTCATTTTTTCAAGGGTGTTTTTAAGTGCTCTGGAGTGTTTTCATTGGAAGCGGATTTTTAAGTGCTCTGGAGTCATTTCGTTGCAAGCGGGTTTTTAAGTGCTCTGGAGTCATTTCGTTGCAAGCGGGTTTTTACGTGCTCTGGAGTCATTTTTTCAAGCGGGTTTTTAAGTGCTCTGGAGTGTTTTCATTGGAAGCGGGTTTTTAAGTGCTCTGGAGTCATTTCGTTGCAAGCAGGTTTTTACGTGCTCTGGAGTCATTTCGTTGCAAGCTGGTTTTTACATACTTCTCAGTCTTTTCACTGGAAGCGGGTTTTTTAAGTGCTCTGGAGTCATTTCGTTGCATGCGGGTTTTTAAGTGCTCTGCAGTGTTTTCTCTGGAAGCGTGTTTTTAAGTGCTCTGGAGTCATTTCGTTGCAAGCGGGTTTTTAAGTGCACTGGAGTCATTTCGTTGCAAGCGGGTTTTTACGTGCTCTGGAGTCATTTCGTTGCAAGCGGGTTTTTAAGTGCTCTGGAGTGTTTTCGTTGGAAGCGGGTTTTTAAGTGCTCTGGAGTCATTTCTTTGCAAGTGGGTTTTTAAGTGCTCTGGAGTCATTTCGTTGCAAGCGGGTTTTTAAGTGCTCTGGAGTCATTTCGTTGCAAGTGGGTTTTTACGTGCTCTGGAGTCATTTTGTTGCAAGCGGGTTTTTACATACTTCTCAGACTTTTCACTGGAAGCGGTTTTTTTAAGTGCTCTGGAGTCATTTCGTTGCAAGCGGGTTTTTAAGTACTCTGGAGTCATTTCGTTGCAAGCGGGTTTTTAAGTGCTCTGGAGTCATTTCGTTGCAAGCGGGTTTTTACGTGCTCTGGAGTCATTTCGTTGCAAGCGGGTTTTTACATACTTCTCAGACTTTTCACTGGAAGCGGGTTTGTTAAGTGCTCTGGAGTCATTTCGTTGCATGCGGGTTTTTAAGTGCTCTGGAGTGTTTTCTTTGGAAGCGTGTTTTTAAGTGCTCTGGAGTCATTTCGTTGCAAGCGGGTTTTTAAGTGCTCTGGAGTCATTTCGTTGCAAGCGGGTTTTTAAGTGCTCTGGAGTCATTTCGTTGCAAGCGGGTTTTTAAGTACTCTGGAGTCATTTCATTGCAAGCGGGTTTTTACGTGCTCTGGAGTCATTTTTTCAAGGGGGTTTTTAAGTGCTCTGGAGTGTTTTCATTGGAAGCGGGTTTTTAAGTGCTCTGGAGTCATTTCGTTGCAAGCGGGTTTTTAAGTGCTCTGGAGTCATTTCGTTGCAAGCGGGTTTTTACGTGCTCTGGAGTCATTTTTTCAAGCGGGTTTTTAAGTGCTCTGGAGTGTTTTCATTGGAAGCGGGTTTTTAAGTGCTCTGGAGTCATTTCGTTGCAAGCGGGTTTTTACGTGCTCTGGAGTCATTTCGTTGCAAGCGGGTTTTTACATACTTCTCAGTCTTTTCACTGGAAGCGGGTTTTTTAAGTGCTCTGGAGTCATTTCGTTGCATGCGGGTTTTTAAGTGCTCTGGAGTGTTTTCTTTGGAAGCGTGTTTTTAAGTGCTCTGGAGTCATTTCGTTGCAAGCGGGTTTTTAAGTGCACTGGAGTCATTTCGTTGCAAGCGAGTTTTTACGTGCTCTGGAGTCATTTCGTTGCAAGCGGGTTTTTACATACTTCTCAGACATTTCACTGGAAGCGGGTTTTTTAAGTGCTCTATAGGCATTTCGTTGCAAGCGGGTTTTTACGTGCTCTGGAGTCATTTCTTTGCAAGCAAGTTTTTACATACTTCTCAGACATTTCACTGGAATCGGGTTTTTTAAGTGCTCTGGAGTCATTTCGTTGCTAGCGGGTTTTTACGTGCTCTGGAGTCATTTCGTTGCAAGCGGGTTTTTACATACTTCTCTGACATTTAACTGAAAGCGGGTTTTTTAAGTGCTCTGGAGTCATTTCGTTGCAAGCGGGTTTTTACGTGCTCTGGAGTCATTTCTTTGCAAGTGGGTTTTTACATACTTCTCAGACTTTTCACTGGAAGCGGGTTTTTTAAGTGCTCTGGAGTCATTTCGTTGCAAGCGGGTTTTTACGTGCTCTGTAGTCATTTCGTTGCAAGCGGGTTTTTAAGTGCTCTGGAGTGTTTTCGATGGAAGCGGGTTTTTAAGTTCTCTGGAGTCATTTCGTTGCAAGCGTGTTTTTAAGTGCTCTGGAGTAATTTCTTTGCAAGCGGGTTTTTACGTGCTCTGGAGTCATTTCGTTGCAAGCAGTTTTTTAAGTGCTCTGGAGTGTTTTCGTTGGAAGCGGGTTTTTAAGTGCTCTGGAGTCATTTCGTTGCAAGTGGGTTTTTAATTGCTCTGGAGTCATTTCGTTGCAAGCGGGTTTTTACGTGCTCTGGAGTCATTTCGTGGCAAGCGGGTTTTTAAGTGCTCTGGAGTCATTTCGTTGCAAGCGGTTTTTTACGTGCTCTGGAGTCATTTCGTTGCAAGCAAGTTTTTACAAACTTCTCAGACATTTCACTGGAAGCGGGTTTTTTAAGTGATCTGGAGTCATTTCGTTGCAAGCGGGTTTTTAAGTGCTCTGAAGTCATTTCGGTGCAAGCGGGTTTTTACGTGTTCTGGAGTCATTTCGTTGCAAGCGGGTTTTTAAGTGCTCTGGAGTCATTTCGTTGCAAGCGGGTTTTTAAGTGCTCTGGAGTCATTTCGTTGCAAGCGGGTTTTTATGTGCTCTGGAGTCATTTCGTTGCAAGCGGGTTTTTAAGTGCTCTGGAGTGTTTTTGTTGGAAGCGGGTGTTTAAGTGCTCTGGAGTCATTTCTTTGCAAGTGGGTTTTTAAGTGCTCTGGAGTCATTTCGTTGCAAGCGGGTTTTTAAGTGCTCTGGAGTCATTTCGTTGCAAGCGGGTTTTTACGTGCTCTGGAGTCATTTTGTTACAAGCGGGTTTTTACATACTTCTCAGACTTTTCACTGGAAGCGGTTTTTTTAAGTGCTCTGGAGTCATTTCGTTGCAAGCGGGTTTTTAAGTACTCTGGAGTCATTTCGTTGCAAGCGGGTTTTTACATACTTCTCAGACTTTTCACTGGAAGCGGGTTTGTTAAGTGCTCTGGAGTCATTTCGTTGCATGCGGGTTTTTAAGTGCTCTGGAGTGTTTACTTTGGAAGCGTGTTTTTAAGTGCTCTGGAGTCATTTCGTTGCAAGCGGGTTTTTAAGTGCACTGGAGTCATTTCGTTGCACGCGGGTTTTTACGTGCTCTGGAGTCATTTCTTTGCAAGCAAGTTTTGACATACTTCTCTGACATTTCACTTGAAGCGGGTTTTTTAAGTGCTCTGGAGTCATTTCGTTGCAAGCGGGTTTTTAAGTGCTCTGGAGTCATTTCGTTGCAAGCGGGTTTTTAAGTGCTCTGGAGTCATTTCGTTGCAAGCGGGTTTTTAAGTACTCTGGAGTCATTTCATTGCAAGCGGGTTTTTACGTGCTCTGGAGTCATTTTTTCAAGGGTGTTTTTAAGTGCTCTGGAGTGTTTTCATTGGAAGCGGATTTTTAAGTGCTCTGGAGTCATTTCGTTGCAAGCGGGTTTTTAAGTGCTCTGGAGTCATTTCGTTGCAAGCGGGTTTTTACGTGCTCTGGAGTCATTTTTTCAAGCGGGTTTTTAAGTGCTCTGGAGTGTTTTCATTGGAAGCGGGTTTTTAAGTGCTCTGGAGTCATTTCGTTGCAAGCAGGTTTTTACGTGCTCTGGAGTCATTTCGTTGCAAGCTGGTTTTTACATACTTCTCAGTCTTTTCACTGGAAGCGGGTTTTTTAAGTGCTCTGGAGTCATTTCGTTGCATGCGGGTTTTTAAGTGCTCTGGAGTCATTTTGTTGCAAGCGGGTTTTTACATACTTCTCAGACTTTTCACTGGAAGCGGGTTTTTTAAGTGTTCTGGAGTCATTTCGTTGCAAGCGGGTTTTTAATTGCTTTGTAGTGTTTTCGTTGGAAGCGGGTTTTTAAGTGCTCTGGAGTCATTTCGTTGCAAGCGGGTTTTTAAGTGCTCTGAAGGCATTTCGTTTTAAGCGGGTTTTAAGTGCTCTGGAGTCATTTCGTTGCAAGCGGGTTTTTAAGTGCTCTGGAGTCATTTCGTTGCAAGCGGGTTTTTAAGTGCTCTGGAGTCATTTCGTTGCAAGCGGGTTTTTAAGTGCTCTGGAGTCATTTCGTTGCAAGCGGGTTTTTAAGTGCTCTGGAGTCATTTCGTTGCAAGCGGGTTTTTAAGTGCTCTGGAGTCATTTCGTTGCAAGCGGGTTTTTAAGTGCTCTGGAGTCATTTCGTTGCAAGCGGGTTTTTACGTGCTCTGGAGTCATTTTGTTACAAGCGGGTTTTTACATACTTCTCAGACTTTTCACTGGAAGCGGTTTTTTTAAGTGCTCTGGAGTCATTTCGTTGCAAGCGGGTTTTTAAGTACTCTGGAGTCATTTCGTTGCAAGCGGGTTTTTACATACTTCTCAGACTTTTCACTGGAAGCGGGTTTGTTAAGTGCTCTGGAGTCATTTCGTTGCATGCGGGTTTTTAAGTGCTCTGGAGTGTTTACTTTGGAAGCGTGTTTTTAAGTGCTCTGGAGTCATTTCGTTGCAAGCGGGTTTTTAAGTGCACTGGAGTCATTTCGTTGCACGCGGGTTTTTACGTGCTCTGGAGTCATTTCTTTGCAAGCAAGTTTTGACATACTTCTCTGACATTTCACTTGAAGCGGGTTTTTTAAGTGCTCTGGAGTCATTTCGTTGCAAGCGGGTTTTTAAGTGCTCTGGAGTCATTTCGTTGCAAGCGGGTTTTTAAGTGCTCTGGAGTCATTTCGTTGCAAGCGGGTTTTTAAGTACTCTGGAGTCATTTCATTGCAAGCGGGTTTTTACGTGCTCTGGAGTCATTTTTTCAAGGGTGTTTTTAAGTGCTCTGGAGTGTTTTCATTGGAAGCGGATTTTTAAGTGCTCTGGAGTCATTTCGTTGCAAGCGGGTTTTTAAGTGCTCTGGAGTCATTTCGTTGCAAGCGGGTTTTTACGTGCTCTGGAGTCATTTTTTCAAGCGGGTTTTTAAGTGCTCTGGAGTGTTTTCATTGGAAGCGGGTTTTTAAGTGCTCTGGAGTCATTTCGTTGCAAGCAGGTTTTTACGTGCTCTGGAGTCATTTCGTTGCAAGCTGGTTTTTACATACTTCTCAGTCTTTTCACTGGAAGCGGGTTTTTTAAGTGCTCTGGAGTCATTTCGTTGCATGCGGGTTTTTAAGTGCTCTGGAGTCATTTTGTTGCAAGCGGGTTTTTACATACTTCTCAGACTTTTCACTGGAAGCGGGTTTTTTAAGTGTTCTGGAGTCATTTCGTTGCAAGCGGGTTTTTAATTGCTTTGTAGTGTTTTCGTTGGAAGCGGGTTTTTAAGTGCTCTGGAGTCATTTCGTTGCAAGCGGGTTTTTACGTGCTCTGGAGTCATTTTGTTGCAAGCGGCTTTTTACATACTTCTCTGACATTTAACTGGAAGCGGGTTTTTTAAGTGCTCTGGAGTCATTTCGTTGCAAGCGGGTTTTTAAGTGCTCTGTAGTCATTTCGTTGCAAGCGGTTTTTTATGTGCTCTGGAGTCATTTCGTTGCAAGTGGGTTTTTACGTGCTCTGGAGTCATTTCATTGCAAGCAGGTTTTTAAGTGCTCTGGAGTGTTTTCGTTGGAAGCGGGTTTTTAAGTTCTCTGGAGTCATTTCGTTGCAAGTGGGTTTTTAATTGCTCTGGAGTCATTTCGTTGCAAGCGGGTATTTACGTACTCTGGAGTCATTTCGTGGCAAGCGGGTTTTTAAGTGCTCTGGAGTCATTTCGTTTCAAACGGGTTTTTACCTGCTCTGGAGTCATTTCGTTGCAAGCAGGTTTTTAATTCCTCTGGAGTGTTTTCATTGGAAGCGGGTTTTTAAGTGCTCTGGAGTCATTTCGTTGCAAGCGGTTTTTTACGTGCTCTGGAGTCATTTCGTTGCAAGCAAGTTTTTACAAACTTCTCAGACATTTCACTGGAAGCGGGTTTTTTAAGTGATCTGGAGTCATTTCGTTGCAAGCGGGTTTTTAAGTGCTCTGGAGTCATTTCGGTGCAAGCGGGTTTTTACGTGCTCTGGAGTCATTTCGTTGCAAGCGGGTTTTTACGTGCTCTGGAGTCATTTCGTTGCAAGCGGGTTTTTAAGTGCTCTGGAGTGTTTTCGTTGGAAGCGGGTTTTTAAGTGCTCTGGAGTCATTTCGTTGCAAGTGGGTTTTTAAGTGCTCTGGAGTCATTTCGTTGCAAGCGGGTTTTTAAGTGCTCTGGAGTCATTTCGTTGCAAGCGGGTTTTTACGTGCTCTGGAGTCATTTTGTTGCAAGCGGGTTTTTACATACTTCTCAGACTTTTCACTGGAAGCGGGTTTTTTAAGTGCTCTGGAGTCATTTCGTTGCAAGCGGGTTTTTAAGTACTCTGGAGTCATTTCGTTGCAAGCGGGTTTTTAAGTGCTCTGGAGTCATTTCGTTGCAAGCGGGTTTTTACGTGCTCTGGAGTCATTTCGTTGCAAGCGGGTTTTTACATACTTCTCACACTTTTCACTGGAAGCGGGTTTGTTAAGTGCTCTGGAGTCATTTCGTTGCAAGCGGGTTTTTAAGTGCACTGGAGTCATTTCGTTGCAAGCAGGTTTTTACGTGCTCCGGAGTCATTTCTTTGCAAGCAAGTTTTGACATACTTCTCTGACATTTCACTGGAAGCAGGTTTTTTAAGTGCTCTGGAGTCATTTCGTTGCAAGCGGGTTTTTAAGTGCTCTGCAGTCATTTCGTTGCAAGCGGGTTTTTAAGTGCTCTGGAGTCATTTCGTTGCAAGCGGGTTTTTAAGTACTCTGGAGTCATTTCATTGTAAGCGGGTTTTAACATGCTCTGGAGTCATTTTTTCAAGGGGGTTTTTAAATGCTCTGGAGATTTTTCATTGGAAGCGGGTTTTTAAGTGCTCTGGAGTCATTTCGTTGCAAGCGGGTTTTTACGTGCTCTGGAGTCATTTCGTTGCAAGCGGGTTTTTACGTGCTCTGGAGTCATTTTTTGCAAGCGGGTTTTTAAGTGCTGTGGAGTGTTTTCATTGGAAGCGGGTTTTTAAGTCCTCTGGAGTCATTTCGTTGCAAGCGGGTTTTTACGTGCTCTGTAGTCATTTTGTTGTAAGCGGGTTTTTTCATACTTCTCAGTCTTTTCACTGGAAGCGGGTTTTTTAAGTGCTCTGGAGGCATTTCGTTGCAAGCTGGTTTTTAAGTACTCTGGAGTCATTTCGTTGCAAGCGGGTTTTTACGTGCTCTGGAGTCATTTCTTTGCAAGTGGGTTTTTAAGTGCTCTGGAGTCATTCCGTTGCAAGCGGGTTTTTAAGTGCTCTGGAGTCATGTCGTTGCAAGCGGGTTTTTACGTGCTCTGGACTCATTTCGTTGCAAGCGGGTTTTTACGTACTTCTCAGACTTTTCACTGGAAGCGGGTTTTTGAAGTGCTCTGGAGTAATTTCGTTGCAAGCGGGTTTTTAAGTACTCTGGAGTCATTTCATTGCAATCGGGTTTTTAAGTGCTCTGTAGTGTTTTCGTTGGAAGCGGGTTTTTAAGTGCTCTGGAGTCATTTCATTGCAAGCGGGTTTTTAAGTGCTCTGGAATCATTTCGTTGCAAGCGGGTTTTTACGTGCTCTGGAGTCATTTCGTTGAAAGCGGGTTTTTACATACTTCTCAGACATTTCACTGGAAGCGGGTTTTTTAAGTGCTCTATAGGCATTTCGTTGCAAGCGGGTTTTTAAGTACTCTGGAGTCATTTCGTTGCAAGCGGGTTTTTAAGTGCTCTGGAGTCATTTCATTGCAAGCGGGTTTTTACATACTTCTCAGACATTTCACTGGAAGCGGGTTTTTTAAGTGCTCTGGAGTCATTTCGTTGCAAGCGGGTTTTTAAGTACTCTGGAGTCATTTCGTTGCAAGCGGGTTTTTAAGTACTCTGGAGTCATTTCGTTGCAAGCGGGTTTTTACATACTTCTCAGACTTTTCACTGGAAGCGGGTTTGTTAAGTGCTCTGGAGTCATTTCGTTGCATGCGGGTTTTTAAGTGCTCTGGAGTGTTTACTTTGGAAGCGTGTTTTTAAGTGCTCTGGAGTCATTTCGTTGCAAGCGGGTTTTTAAGTGCACTGGAGTCATTTCGTTGCACGCGGGTTTTTACGTGCTCTGGAGTCATTTCTTTGCAAGCAAGTTTTGACATACTTCTCTGACATTTCACTTGAAGCGGGTTTTTTAAGTGCTCTGGAGTCATTTCGTTGCAAGCGGGTTTTTAAGTGCTCTGGAGTCATTTCGTTGCAAGCGGGTTTTTAAGTGCTCTGGAGTCATTTCGTTGCAAGCGGGTTTTTAAGTACTCTGGAGTCATTTCATTGCAAGCGGGTTTTTACGTGCTCTGGAGTCATTTTTTCAAGGGTGTTTTTAAGTGCTCTGGAGTGTTTTCATTGGAAGCGGATTTTTAAGTGCTCTGGAGTCATTTCGTTGCAAGCGGGTTTTTAAGTGCTCTGGAGTCATTTCGTTGCAAGCGGGTTTTTACGTGCTCTGGAGTCATTTTTTCAAGCGGGTTTTTAAGTGCTCTGGAGTGTTTTCATTGGAAGCGGGTTTTTAAGTGCTCTGGAGTCATTTCGTTGCAAGCAGGTTTTTACGTGCTCTGGAGTCATTTCGTTGCAAGCTGGTTTTTACATACTTCTCAGTCTTTTCACTGGAAGCGGGTTTTTTAAGTGCTCTGGAGTCATTTCGTTGCATGCGGGTTTTTAAGTGCTCTGGAGTCATTTTGTTGCAAGCGGGTTTTTACATACTTCTCAGACTTTTCACTGGAAGCGGGTTTTTTAAGTGTTCTGGAGTCATTTCGTTGCAAGCGGGTTTTTAATTGCTTTGTAGTGTTTTCGTTGGAAGCGGGTTTTTAAGTGCTCTGGAGTCATTTCGTTGCAAGCGGGTTTTTACGTGCTCTGGAGTCATTTTGTTGCAAGCGGCTTTTTACATACTTCTCTGACATTTAACTGGAAGCGGGTTTTTTAAGTGCTCTGGAGTCATTTCGTTGCAAGCGGGTTTTTAAGTGCTCTGTAGTCATTTCGTTGCAAGCGGTTTTTTATGTGCTCTGGAGTCATTTCGTTGCAAGTGGGTTTTTACGTGCTCTGGAGTCATTTCATTGCAAGCAGGTTTTTAAGTGCTCTGGAGTGTTTTCGTTGGAAGCGGGTTTTTAAGTTCTCTGGAGTCATTTCGTTGCAAGTGGGTTTTTAATTGCTCTGGAGTCATTTCGTTGCAAGCGGGTATTTACGTACTCTGGAGTCATTTCGTGGCAAGCGGGTTTTTAAGTGCTCTGGAGTCATTTCGTTTCAAACGGGTTTTTACCTGCTCTGGAGTCATTTCGTTGCAAGCAGGTTTTTAATTCCTCTGGAGTGTTTTCATTGGAAGCGGGTTTTTAAGTGCTCTGGAGTCATTTCGTTGCAAGCGGTTTTTTACGTGCTCTGGAGTCATTTCGTTGCAAGCAAGTTTTTACAAACTTCTCAGACATTTCACTGGAAGCGGGTTTTTTAAGTGATCTGGAGTCATTTCGTTGCAAGCGGGTTTTTAAGTGCTCTGGAGTCATTTCGGTGCAAGCGGGTTTTTACGTGCTCTGGAGTCATTTCGTTGCAAGCGGGTTTTTACGTGCTCTGGAGTCATTTCGTTGCAAGCGGGTTTTTAAGTGCTCTGGAGTGTTTTCGTTGGAAGCGGGTTTTTAAGTGCTCTGGAGTCATTTCGTTGCAAGTGGGTTTTTAAGTGCTCTGGAGTCATTTCGTTGCAAGCGGGTTTTTAAGTGCTCTGGAGTCATTTCGTTGCAAGCGGGTTTTTACGTGCTCTGGAGTCATTTTGTTGCAAGCGGGTTTTTACATACTTCTCAGACTTTTCACTGGAAGCGGGTTTTTTAAGTGCTCTGGAGTCATTTCGTTGCAAGCGGGTTTTTAAGTACTCTGGAGTCATTTCGTTGCAAGCGGGTTTTTAAGTGCTCTGGAGTCATTTCGTTGCAAGCGGGTTTTTACGTGCTCTGGAGTCATTTCGTTGCAAGCGGGTTTTTACATACTTCTCACACTTTTCACTGGAAGCGGGTTTGTTAAGTGCTCTGGAGTCATTTCGTTGCAAGCGGGTTTTTAAGTGCACTGGAGTCATTTCGTTGCAAGCAGGTTTTTACGTGCTCCGGAGTCATTTCTTTGCAAGCAAGTTTTGACATACTTCTCTGACATTTCACTGGAAGCAGGTTTTTTAAGTGCTCTGGAGTCATTTCGTTGCAAGCGGGTTTTTAAGTGCTCTGCAGTCATTTCGTTGCAAGCGGGTTTTTAAGTGCTCTGGAGTCATTTCGTTGCAAGCGGGTTTTTAAGTACTCTGGAGTCATTTCATTGTAAGCGGGTTTTAACATGCTCTGGAGTCATTTTTTCAAGGGGGTTTTTAAATGCTCTGGAGATTTTTCATTGGAAGCGGGTTTTTAAGTGCTCTGGAGTCATTTCGTTGCAAGCGGGTTTTTACGTGCTCTGGAGTCATTTCGTTGCAAGCGGGTTTTTACGTGCTCTGGAGTCATTTTTTGCAAGCGGGTTTTTAAGTGCTGTGGAGTGTTTTCATTGGAAGCGGGTTTTTAAGTCCTCTGGAGTCATTTCGTTGCAAGCGGGTTTTTACGTGCTCTGTAGTCATTTTGTTGTAAGCGGGTTTTTTCATACTTCTCAGTCTTTTCACTGGAAGCGGGTTTTTTAAGTGCTCTGGAGGCATTTCGTTGCAAGCTGGTTTTTAAGTACTCTGGAGTCATTTCGTTGCAAGCGGGTTTTTACGTGCTCTGGAGTCATTTCTTTGCAAGTGGGTTTTTAAGTGCTCTGGAGTCATTCCGTTGCAAGCGGGTTTTTAAGTGCTCTGGAGTCATGTCGTTGCAAGCGGGTTTTTACGTGCTCTGGACTCATTTCGTTGCAAGCGGGTTTTTACGTACTTCTCAGACTTTTCACTGGAAGCGGGTTTTTGAAGTGCTCTGGAGTAATTTCGTTGCAAGCGGGTTTTTAAGTACTCTGGAGTCATTTCATTGCAATCGGGTTTTTAAGTGCTCTGTAGTGTTTTCGTTGGAAGCGGGTTTTTAAGTGCTCTGGAGTCATTTCATTGCAAGCGGGTTTTTAAGTGCTCTGGAATCATTTCGTTGCAAGCGGGTTTTTACGTGCTCTGGAGTCATTTCGTTGAAAGCGGGTTTTTACATACTTCTCAGACATTTCACTGGAAGCGGGTTTTTTAAGTGCTCTATAGGCATTTCGTTGCAAGCGGGTTTTTAAGTACTCTGGAGTCATTTCGTTGCAAGCGGGTTTTTAAGTGCTCTGGAGTCATTTCATTGCAAGCGGGTTTTTACATACTTCTCAGACATTTCACTGGAAGCGGGTTTTTTAAGTGCTCTGGAGTCATTTCGTTGCAAGCGGGTTTTTAAGTACTCTGGAGTCATTTCGTTGCAAGCGGGTTTTTAAGTGCTCTGGAGTCATTTCGTTGCAAGCGGGTTTTTAAGTGCTCTGGAGTCATTTCATTGCAAGCGGGTTTTTACATACTTCTCAGACATTTCACTGGAAGCGGGTTTTTTAAGTGCTCTGGAGTCATTTCGTTGCAAGCGGGTTTTTAAGTACTCTGGAGTCATTTCGTTGCAAGCGGGTTTTTAAGTGCTCTGGAGTCATTTCGTTGCAAGCGGGTTTTTAAGTGCTCTGGAGACATTTCGTTGCAAGCGGGTTTTTAAGTGCTCTGGAATCATTACGTTGCAAGCGGGTTTTTAAGTGTTCTGGAGTCATTTCGTTGCAAGCGGGTTTTTAAGTGCTATGGAGTCATTTCGTTGCAAGCGGGTTTTTAAGTGCTCTGGAGTCATTTCGTTGCAAGCGGGTTTTTACGTGTTCTGGAGTCATTTCGTTGCAAGCGGGTTTTTACATACTTCTCAGACATTTCACTGGAAGCGGGTTTTTTAAATGCTCTGTAGGCATTTCGTTGCAAGCGGGTTTTTAAGTGTTCTGGAGTCCTTTCGTTGCAAGCGGGTTTTTAAGTGCTCTGGAGTCATTTCGTTGCAAGCGGGTTTTTACATATTTCTCTGACATTTAACTGGAAGCGAGTATTTTATGTGCTCTGGAGTCATTTCGTTGCAAGCGGGTTTTTACGTGCTCTGGAGTCATTTCATTGCAAGCGGGTTTTTACATACTTCTCAGACATTTCACTGGAAGCGGGTTTTTTAAGTGCTCTGGAGTCATTTTGTTGCAAGCGGGTTTTTAAGTACTCTGGAGTCATTTCGTTGCAAGCGGGTTTTTAAGTGCTCTGGAGTCATTTCGTTGCAAGCGGGTTTTTAAGTGCTCTGGAGTCATTTCGTTGCAAGCGGGTGTTTAAGTGCTCTGGAGTCATTTCGTTGCAAGCGGGTTTGTAAGTGCTCTGGAGTCATTTCGTTGCAAGCGGGTTTTTAAGTGCTCTGAAGGCATTTCGTTGCAAGCGGGTTTTTAAGTGCTCTGGAGTCATTTCGTTGCAAGCGGGTTTTTAAGTGCTCTGGAGACATTTCGTTGCAAGCGGGTTTTTAAGTGCTCTGGAGTCATTTCGTTGCAGGGGGGTTTTTAAGTACTCTGGAATCATTTCGTTGCAAGCGGGTTTTTACGTGCTCTGGAGTCATTTCGTTGCAAGCGGGTTTTTACATATTTCTCTGACATTTAACTGGAAGCGAGTATTTTATGTGCTCTGGAGTCATTTCGTTGCAAGCGGGTTTTTACGTGCTCTGGAGTCATTTCATTGCAAGCGGGTTTTTACATACTTCTCAGACATTTCACTGGAAGCGGGTTTTTTAAGTGCTCTGGAGTCATTTCGTTGCAAGCGGGTTTTTAAGTACTCTGGAGTCATTTCGTTGCAAGCGGGTTTTTAAGTGCTCTGGAGTCATTTCGTTGCAAGCGGGTTTTTAAGTGCTCTGGAGTCATTTCGTTGCAAGCGGGTTTTTACGTGCTCTGGAGTCATTTCATTGCAAGCGGGTTTTTACATACTTCTCAGACATTTCACTGGAAGCGGGTTTTTTAAGTGCTCTGGAGTCATTTCGTTGCAAGCGGGTTTTTAAGTACTCTGGAGTCATTTCGTTGCAGGCGGGTTTTTAAGTACTCTGGAATCATTTCGTTGCAAGCGGGTTTTTACGTGCTCTGGAGTCATTTCGTTGCAAACTGGTTTTTACATATTTCTCTGACATTTAACTGGAAGCGAGTATTTTATGTGCTCTGGAGTCATTTCGTTGCAAGCAGGTTTTTAAGTGCTCTGGAGACATTTCGTTGCAAGCGGGTTTTTAAGTGCTCTGGAATCATTACATTGCAATCGGGTTTTTAAGTGTTCTGGAGTCATTTCGTTGCAAGCGGGTTTTTAAGTGCTCTGGAGTCATTTCGTTGCAAGCGGGTTTTTAAGTGCTCTGGAGTCATTTTGTTGCAAGCGGGTTTTTAAGTACTCTGGAGTCATTTCGTTGCAGGCGGGTTTTTAAGTACTCTGGAATCATTTCGTTGCAAGCGGGTTTTTACGTGCTCTGGAGTCATTTCGTTGCAAACTGGTTTTTACATATTTCTCTGACATTTAACTGGAAGCGAGTATTTTATGTGCTCTGGAGTCATTTCGTTGCAAGCAGGTTTTTAAGTGCTCTGGAGACATTTCGTTGCAAGCGGGTTTTTAAGTGGTCTGGAATCATTACATTGCAATCGGGTTTTTAAGTGTTCTGGAGTCATTTCGTTGCAAGCGGGTTTTTAAGTGCTCTGGAGTCATTTCGTTGCAAGCGGGTTTTTAAGTGCTCTGGAGTCATTTCGTTGCAAGCGGGTTTTTACGTGTTCTGGAGTCATTTCGTTGCAAGCAAGTTTTTACAAACTTCTCAGACATTTCACTGGAAGCGGGTTTTTTAAGTGATCTGGAGTCATTTCGTTGCAAGCGGGTTTTTAAGTGCTCTGGAGTCATTTCGGTGCAAGCGGGTTTTTACGTGCTCTGGAGTCATTTCGTTGCAAGCGGGTTTTTACATACTTCTCAGACTTTTCACTGGAAGCGGGTTTTTTAAGTGCTCTGGAGTCATTTCGTTGCAAGCGGGTTTTTAAGTACTCTGGAGTCATTTCGTTGCAAGCGGGTTTTTAAGTGCTCTGGAGTCATTTCGTTGCAAGCGGGTTTTTACGTGCTCTGGAGTCATTTCGTTGCAAGCGGGTTTTTACATACTTCTCACACTTTTCACTGGAAGCGGGTTTGTTAAGTGCTCTGGAGTCATTTCGTTGCATGCGGGTTTTTAAGTGCTCTGGAGTGTTTTCTTTGGAAGCGTGTTTTTAAGTGCTCTGGAGTCATTTTGTTGCAAGCGGGTTTTTAAGTGCACTGGAGTCATTTCGTTGCAAGCAGGTTTTTACGTGCTCTGGAGTCATTTCTTTGCAAGCAAGTTTTGACATACTTCTCTGACATTTCACTGGAAGCGGGTTTTTTAAGTGCTCTGGAGTCATTTCGTTGCAAGCGGGTTTTTAAGTGCTCTGCAGTCATTTCGTTGCAAGCGGGTTTTTAAGTGATCTGGAGTCATTTCGTTGCAAGCGGGTTTTAACATGCTCTGGAGTCATTTTTTCAAGGGGGTTTTTAAATGCTCTGGAGTTTTTTCATTGGAAGCGGGTTTTTAAGTGCTCTGGAGTCATTTCGTTGCAAGCGGGTTTTTACGTGCTCTGGAGTCATTTCGTTGCAAGCGGGTTTTTACGTGCTCTGGAGTCATTTTTTGCAAGCGGGTTTTTAAGTGCTGTGGAGTGTTTTCATTGGAAGCGGGTTTTTAAGTCCTCTGGAGTCATTTCGTTGCAAGCGGGTTTTTACGTGCTCTGTAGTCATTTTGTTGTAAGCGGGTTTTTTCATACTTCTCAGTCTTTTCACTGGAAGCGGGTTTTTTAAGTGCTCTGGAGGCATTTCGTTGCAAGCTGGTTTTTAAGTACTCTGGAGTCATTTCGTTGCAAGCGTGTTTTTACGTGCTCTGGAGTCATTTCACTGGAATCGGGTTTTTTAAGTGCTCATGAGTCATTTCGTTGCAAGCGGGTTTTTACGTGCTCTGGAGTCATTTCATTGCAAGCGGGTTTTTACATACTTCTCAGACATTTCACTGGAAGCGGGTTTTTTAAGTGCTCTGGAGTCATTTCGTTGCAAGCGGGTTTTTAAGTACTCTGGAGTCATTTCGTTGCAGGCGGGTTTTTAAGTACTCTGGAATCATTTCGTTGCAAGCGGGTTTTTACGTGCTCTGGAGTCATTTCGTTGCAAACTGGTTTTTACATATTTCTCTGACATTTAACTGGAAGCGAGTATTTTATGTGCTCTGGAGTCATTTCGTTGCAAGCAGGTTTTTAAGTGCTCTGGAGACATTTCGTTGCAAGCGGGTTTTTAAGTGCTCTGGAATCATTACATTGCAATCGGGTTTTTAAGTGTTCTGGAGTCATTTCGTTGCAAGCGGGTTTTTAAGTGCTCTGGAGTCATTTCGTTGCAAGCGGGTTTTTAAGTGCTCTGGAGTCATTTCGTTGCAAGCGGGTTTTTACGTGTTCTGGAGTCATTTCGTTGCAAGCAAGTTTTTACAAACTTCTCAGACATTTCACTGGAAGCGGGTTTTTTAAGTGATCTGGAGTCATTTCGTTGCAAGCGGGTTTTTAAGTGCTCTGGAGTCATTTCGGTGCAAGCGGGTTTTTACGTGCTCTGGAGTCATTTCGTTGCAAGCGGGTTTTTACGTGCTCTGGAGTCATTTCGTTGCAAGCGGGTTTTTAAGTGCTCTGGAGTGTTTTCGTTGGAAGCGGGTTTTTAAGTGCTCTGGAGTCATTTCGTTGCAAGCGGGTTTTTACATACTTCTCAGACATTTCACTGGAAGCGAATTTTTTAAGTGCTCTGGAGTCATTTCGTTGCAAGCGGGTTTTTAAGTACTCTGGAGTCATTTCGTTGCAGGCGGGTTTTTAAGTACTCTGGAATCATTTCGTTGCAAGCGGGTTTTTACGTGCTCTGGAGTCATTTCGTTGCAAACTGGTTTTTACATATTTCTCTGACATTTAACTGGAAGCGAGTATTTTATGTGCTCTGGAGTCATTTCGTTGCAAGCAGGTTTTTAAGTGCTCTGGAGACATTTCGTTGCAAGCGGGTTTTTAAGTGCTCTGGAATCATTACGTTGCAAGCGGGTTTTGAAGTGTTCTGGAGTCATTTCGTTGCAAGCGGGTTTTTAAGTGTTCTGGAGTCATTTCGTTGCAAGCGGGTTTTTATGTGTTCTGGAGTCCTTTCGTTGCAAGCGGGTTTTTAAGTGCTCTGGAGTCATTTCGTTGCAAGCGGGTTTTTACATATTTCTCTGACATTTAACTGGAAGCGAGTATTTTATGTGCTCTGGAGTCCTTTCGTTGCAAGCGGGTTTTTACGTGCTCTGGAGTCATTTCATTGCAAGCGGGTTTTTACATACTTCTCAGACATTTCACTGGAAGCGGGTTTTTTAAGTGCTCTGGAGTCATTTCGTTGCAAGCGTGTTTTTAAGTACTCTGGAATCATTTCGTTGCAAGCGGGTTTTTAAGTGCTCTGGAGTCATTTCGTTGCAAGCGGGTTTTTAAGTACTCTGGAGTCATTTCGTTGCAAGCGGGTTTTTAAGTGCTCTGGAGTCATTTCGTTGCAAGCGGGTTTTTAAGTGCTCTGGAGTCATTTCGTTGCAAGCGGGTTTTTACGTGCTCTGGAGTCATTTCATTGCAAGCGGGTTTTTACATACTTCTCAGACATTTCACTGGAAGCGGGTTTTTTAAGTGCTCTGGAGTCATTTCGTTGCAAGCGGGTTTTTAAGTACTCTGGAGTCATTTCGTTGCAAGCGGGTTTTTACGTGCTCTGGAGTCATTTCGTTGCAAGCGGGTTTTTACATACTTCTCACACTTTTCACTGGAAGCGGGTTTGTTAAGTGCTCTGGAGTCATTTCGTTGCAAGCGGGTTTTTAAGTACTCTGGAGTCATTTAATTGTAAGCGGGTTTTAACATGCTCTGGAGTCATTTTTTCAAGGGGGTTTATAAATGCTCTGGAGTTTTTTCATTGGAAGCGGGTTTTTAAGTGCTCTGGAGTCATTTCGTTGCAAGCGGGTTTTTACGTGCTCTGGAGTCATTTTTTGCAAGCGGGTTTTTAAGTGCTGTGGAGTGTTTTCATTGGAAGCGGGTTTTTAAGTCCTCTGGAGTCATTTTGTTGCAAGCGGGTTTTTACGTGCTCTGTAGTCATTTTGTTGTAAGCGGGTTTTTTCATACTTCTCAGTCTTTTCACTGGAAGCGGGTTTTTTAAGTGCTCTGGAGGCATTTCGTTGCAAGATGGTTTTTAAGTACTCTGGAGTCATTTCGTTGCAAGCGGGTTTTTACGTGCTCTGGAGTCATTTCACTGGAATCGGGTTTTTTAAGTGCTCATGAGTCATTTCGTTGCAAGCGGGTTTTTACGTGCTCTGGAGTCATTTCGTTGCAAGCGGGTTTTTACATACTTCTCTGACATTTAACTGAAAGCGGGTTTTTTAAGTGCTCTGGAGTCATTTCGTTGCAAGCGGGTTTTTAAGTGCTCTGGAGTCATTTTGTTGCAAGCGGGTTTTTAAGTGCTCTGGAGTCATTTCGTTGCAAGCGGGTTTTTAAGTGCTCTGGAGTGTTTTCGTTGGAAGCGGGTTTTTAAGTGCTCTGGAGTCATTCCGTTGCAAGCGGGTTTTTAAGTGCTCTGGAGTCATGTCGTTGCAAGCGGGTTTTTACGTGCTCTGGAGTCATTTCGTTGCAAGCGGGTTTTTACGTACTTCTCAGACTTTTCACTGGAAGCGGGTTTTTGAAGTGCTCTGGAGTAATTTCGTTGCAAGCGGGTTTTTAAGTACTCTGGAGTCATTTCATTGCAATCGGGTTTTTAAGTGCTCTGTAGTGTTTTCGTTGGAAGCGGGTTTTTAAGTGCTCTGGAGTCATTTCATTGCAAGCGGGTTTTTAAGTGCTCTGGAGTCATTTCGTTGCAAGCGGGTTTTTACGTGCTCTGGAGTCATTTCGTTGAAAGCGGGTTTTTACATACTTCTCAGACATTTCACTGGAAGCGGGTTTTTTAAGTGCTCTATAGGCATTTCGTTGCAAGCGGGTTTTTAAGTACTCTGGAGTCATTTCGTTGCAAGCGGGTTTTTAAGTGCTCTGGAGTCATTTCATTGCAAGCGGGTTTTTACATACTTCTCAGACATTTCACTGGAAGCGGGTTTTTTAAGTGCTCTGGAGTCATTTCGTTGCAAGCGGGTTTTTAAGTACTCTGGAGTCATTTCGTTGCAAGCGGGTTTTTAAGTGCTCTGGAGTCATTTCGTTGCAAGCGGGTTTTTAAGTGCTCTGGAGTCATTTCATTGCAAGCGGGTTTTTACATACTTCTCAGACATTTCACTGGAAGCGGGTTTTTTAAGTGCTCTGGAGTCATTTCTTTGCAAGCGGGTTTTTAAGTACTCTGGAGTCATTTCGTTGCAAGCGGGTTTTTAAGTGCTCTGGAGTCATTTCGTTGCAAGCGGGTTTTTAAGTGCTCTGGAGACATTTCATTGCAAGCGGGTTTTTAAGTGCTCTGGAATCATTACGTTGCAAGCGGGTTTTTAAGTGTTCTGGAGTCATTTCGTTGCAAGCGGGTTTTTAAGTGCTATGGAGTCATTTCGTTGCAAGCGGGTTTTTAAGTGCTCTGGAGTCATTTCGTTGCAAGCGGGTTTTTACGTGTTCTGGAGTCATTTCGTTGCAAGCGGGTTTTTACATACTTCTCAGACATTTCACTGGAAGCGGGTTTTTTAAATGCTCTGTAGGCATTTCGTTGCAAGCGGGTTTTTAAGTGTTCTGGAGTCCTTTCGTTGCAAGCGGGTTTTTAAGTGCTCTGGAGTCATTTCGTTGCAAGCGGGTTTTTACATATTTCTCTGACATTTAACTGGAAGCGAGTATTTTATGTGCTCTGGAGTCATTTCGTTGCAAGCGGGTTTTTACGTGCTCTGGAGTCATTTCATTGCAAGCGGGTTTTTACATACTTCTCAGACATTTCACTGGAAGCGGGTTTTTTAAGTGCTCTGGAGTCATTTCGTTGCAAGCGGGTTTTTAAGTACTCTGGAGTCATTTCGTTGCAAGCGGGTTTTTAAGTGCTCTGGAGTCATTTCGTTGCAAGCGGGTTTTTAAGTGCTCTGGAGTCATTTCGTTGCAAGCGGGTGTTTAAGTGCTCTGGAGTCATTTCGTTGCAAGCGGGTTTTTAAGTGCTCTGGAGTCATTTCGTTGCAAGCGGGTTTTTAAGTGCTCTGAAGGCATTTCGTTGCAAGCGGGTTTTTAAGTGCTCTGGAGTCATTTCGTTGCAAGCGGGTTTTTAAGTGCTCTGGAGACATTTCGTTGCAAGCGGGTTTTTAAGTGCTCTGGAGTCATTTCGTTGCAGGCGGGTTTTTAAGTACTCTGGAATCATTTCGTTGCAAGCGGGTTTTTACGTGCTCTGGAGTCATTTCGTTGCAAGCGGGTTTTTACATATTTCTCTGACATTTAACTGGAAGCGAGTATTTTATGTGCTCTGGAGTCATTTCGTTGCAAGCGGGTTTTTACGTGCTCTGGAGTCATTTCATTGCAAGCGGGTTTTTACATACTTCTCAGACATTTCACTGGAAGCGGGTTTTTTAAGTGCTCTGGAGTCATTTCGTTGCAAGCGGGTTTTTAAGTACTCTGGAGTCATTTCGTTGCAAGCGGGTTTTTAAGTGCTCTGGAGTCATTTCGTTGCAAGCGGGTTTTTAAGTGCTCTGGAGTCATTTCGTTGCAAGCGGGTTTTTACGTGCTCTGGAGTCATTTCGTTGCAAACTGGTTTTTACATATTTCTCTGACATTTAACTGGAAGCGAGTATTTTATGTGCTCTGGAGTCATTTCGTTGCAAGCGGGTTTTTACGTGCTCTGGAGTCATTTCATTGCAAGCGGGTTTTTACATACTTCTCAGACATTTCACTGGAAGCGGGTTTTTTAAGTGCTCTGGAGTCATTTCGTTGCAAGCGGCTTTTTAAGTACTCTGGAGTCATTTCGTTGCAGGCGGGTTTTTAAGTACTCTGGAATCATTTCATTGCAAGCGGGTTTTTACGTGCTCTGGAGTCATTTCGTTGCAAACTGGTTTTTACATATTTCTCTGACATTTAACTGGAAGCGAGTATTTTATGTGCTCTGGAGTCATTTCGTTGCAAGCAGGTTTTTAAGTGCTCTGGAGACATTTCGTTGCAAGCGGGTTTTTAAGTGCTCTGGAATCATTACGTTGCAAGCGGGTTTTTAAGTGTTCTGGAGTCATTTCGTTGCAAGCGGGTTTTTAAGTGCTCTGGAGTCATTTCGTTGCAAGCGGGTTTTTAAGTTCTCTGGAGTCATTTCGTTGCAAGCGGGTTTTTACGTGTTCTGGAGTCATTTCGTTGCAAGCGGGTTTTTACATACTTCTCAGACATTTCACTGGAAGCGGGTTTTTTAAATGCTCTATAGGCATTTCGTTGCAAGCGGGTTTTTATGTGTTCTGGAGTCCTTTCGTTGCAAGCGGGTTTTTAAGTGCTCTGGAGTCATTTCGTTGCAAGCGGGTTTTTACATATTTCTCTGACATTTAACTGGAAGCGAGTATTTTATGTGCTCTGGAGTCCTTTCGTTGCAAGCGGGTTTTTACGTGCTCTGGAGTCATTTCATTGCAAGCGGGTTTTTACATACTTCTCAGACATTTCACTGGAAGCGGGTTTTTTAAGTGCTCTGGAGTCATTTCGTTGCAAGCGGGTTTTTAAGTACTCTGGAATCATTTCGTTGCAAGCGGGTTTTTAAGTGCTCTGGAGTCATTTCGTTGCAAGCGGGTTTTTAAGTACTCTGGAGTCATTTCGTTGCAAGCGGGTTTTTAAGTGCTCTGGAGTCATTTCGTTGCAAGCGGGTTTTTAAGTGCTCTGGAGTCATTTCGTTGCAAGCGGGTTTTTACGTGCTCTGGAGTCATTTCTTTGCAAGCGGGTTTTTACATACTTCTCAGACATTTCACTGGAAGCGGGTTTTTTAAGTGCTCTGGAGTCATTTCGTTGCAAGCGGGTTTTTAAGTACTCTGGAGTCATTTCGTTGCAGGCGGGTTTTTAAGTACTCTGGAATCATTTCGTTGCAAGCGGGATTTTACGTGCTCTGGAGTCATTTCGTTGCAAACGGGTTTTTACATATTTCTCTGACATTTAACTGGAAGCGAGTATTTTATGTGCTCTGGAGTCATTTCGTTGCAAGCGGGTTTTTAAGTGCTCTGGAGACATTTCGTTGCAAGCGGGTTTTTAAGTGCTCTGGAATCATTACGTTGCAAGCGGGTTTTTAAGTGTTCTGGAGTCATTTCGTTGCAAGCGGGTTTTTAAGTGCTATGGAGTCATTTCGTTGCAAGCGGGTTTTTAAGTGCTCTGGAGTCATTTCGTTGCAAGCGGGTTTTTACGTGTTCTGGAGTCATTTCGTTGCAAGCGGGTTTTTACATACTTCTCAGACATTTCACTGGAAGCGGGTTTTTTAAATGCTCTGTAGGCATTTCGTTGCAAGCGGGTTTTTAAGTGTTCTGGAGTCCTTTCGTTGCAAGCGGGTTTTTAAGTGCTCTGGAGTCATTTCGTTGCAAGCGGGTTTTTACATATTTCTCTGACATTTAACTGGAAGCGAGTATTTTATGTGATCTGGAGTCATTTCGTTGCAAGCGGGTTTTTACGTGCTCTGGAGTCATTTCATTGCAAGGGGGTTTTTACATACTTCTCAGACATTTCACTGGAAGCGGGTTTTTTAAGTGCTCTGGAGTCATTTCGTTGCAAGCGGGTTTTTAAGTACTCTGGAATCATTTCGTTGCAAGTGGGTTTTTAAGTGCTCTGGAGTCATTTCGTTGCAAGCGGGTTTTTAAGTACTCTGGAGACATTTCGTTGCAAGGGGGTTTTTAAGTGCTCTGGAGTCATTTCGTTGCAAGCGGGTGTTTAAGTGCTCTGGAGTCATTTCGTTGCAAGCGGGTTTTTAAGTGCTCTGGAGTCATTTCGTTGCAAGCGGTCTTTTAAGTGCTCTGGAGACATTTCGTTGCAAGCGGGTTTTTAAGTGCTCTGGAGTCATTTCGTTGCAAGCGGGTTTTTAAGTGCTCTGGAGTCATTTCGTTGCAAGCGGGTTTTTAAGTGCTCTGGAGTCATTTCGTTGCAAGCGGGTTTTTAAGTGCTCTGAAGGCATTTCGTTGCAAGCGGGTTTTTAAGTGCTCTGGAGTCATTTCGTTGCAAGCGGGTTTTTAAGTGCTCTGGAGTCATTTCGTTGAAAGCGGGTTTTTACATACTTCTCAGACATTTCACTGGAAGCGGGTTTTTTAAGTGCTCTGGAGTCATTTCGTTGCAAGCGGGTTTTTACGTGCTCTGGAGTCATTTCGTTGAAAGCGGGTTTTTACATACTTCTCAGACATTTCACTGGAAGCGGGTTTTTTAAGTGCTCTATAGGCATTTCGTTGCAAGCGGGTTTTTAAGTACTCTGGAGTCATTTCGTTGCAAGCGGGTTTTTAAGTGCTCTGGAGTCATTTCATTGCAAGCGGGTTTTTACATACTTCTCAGACATTTCACTGGAAGCGGGTTTTTTAAGTGCTCTGGAGTCATTTCGTTGCAAGCGGGTTTTTAAGTACTCTGGAGTCATTTCGTTGCAAGCGGGTTTTTAAGTGCTCTGGAGTCATTTCGTTGCAAGCGGGTTTTTAAGTGCTCTGGAGTCATTTCATTGCAAGCGGGTTTTTACATACTTCTCAGACATTTCACTGGAAGCGGGTTTTTTAAGTGCTCTGGAGTCATTTCGTTGCAAGCGGGTTTTTAAGTACTCTGGAGTCATTTCGTTGCAAGCGGGTTTTTAAGTGCTCTGGAGTCATTTCGTTGCAAGCGGGTTTTTAAGTGCTCTGGAGACATTTCGTTGCAAGCGGGTTTTTAAGTGCTCTGGAATCATTACGTTGCAAGCGGGTTTTTAAGTGTTCTGGAGTCATTTCGTTGCAAGCGGGTTTTTAAGTGCTATGGAGTCATTTCGTTGCAAGCGGGTTTTTAAGTGCTCTGGAGTCATTTCGTTGCAAGCGGGTTTTTACGTGTTCTGGAGTCATTTCGTTGCAAGCGGGTTTTTACATACTTCTCAGACATTTCACTGGAAGCGGGTTTTTTAAATGCTCTGTAGGCATTTCGTTGCAAGCGGGTTTTTAAGTGTTCTGGAGTCCTTTCGTTGCAAGCGGGTTTTTAAGTGCTCTGGAGTCATTTCGTTGCAAGCGGGTTTTTACATATTTCTCTGACATTTAACTGGAAGCGAGTATTTTATGTGCTCTGGAGTCATTTCGTTGCAAGCGGGTTTTTACGTGCTCTGGAGTCATTTCATTGCAAGCGGGTTTTTACATACTTCTCAGACATTTCACTGGAAGCGGGTTTTTTAAGTGCTCTGGAGTCATTTTGTTGCAAGCGGGTTTTTAAGTACTCTGGAGTCATTTCGTTGCAAGCGGGTTTTTAAGTGCTCTGGAGTCATTTCGTTGCAAGCGGGTTTTTAAGTGCTCTGGAGTCATTTCGTTGCAAGCGGGTGTTTAAGTGCTCTGGAGTCATTTCGTTGCAAGCGGGTTTGTAAGTGCTCTGGAGTCATTTCGTTGCAAGCGGGTTTTTAAGTGCTCTGAAGGCATTTCGTTGCAAGCGGGTTTTTAAGTGCTCTGGAGTCATTTCGTTGCAAGCGGGTTTTTAAGTGCTCTGGAGACATTTCGTTGCAAGCGGGTTTTTAAGTGCTCTGGAGTCATTTCGTTGCAGGGGGGTTTTTAAGTACTCTGGAATCATTTCGTTGCAAGCGGGTTTTTACGTGCTCTGGAGTCATTTCGTTGCAAGCGGGTTTTTACATATTTCTCTGACATTTAACTGGAAGCGAGTATTTTATGTGCTCTGGAGTCATTTCGTTGCAAGCGGGTTTTTACGTGCTCTGGAGTCATTTCATTGCAAGCGGGTTTTTACATACTTCTCAGACATTTCACTGGAAGCGGGTTTTTTAAGTGCTCTGGAGTCATTTCGTTGCAAGCGGGTTTTTAAGTACTCTGGAGTCATTTCGTTGCAAGCGGGTTTTTAAGTGCTCTGGAGTCATTTCGTTGCAAGCGGGTTTTTAAGTGCTCTGGAGTCATTTCGTTGCAAGCGGGTTTTTACGTGCTCTGGAGTCATTTCATTGCAAGCGGGTTTTTACATACTTCTCAGACATTTCACTGGAAGCGGGTTTTTTAAGTGCTCTGGAGTCATTTCGTTGCAAGCGGGTTTTTAAGTACTCTGGAGTCATTTCGTTGCAGGCGGGTTTTTAAGTACTCTGGAATCATTTCGTTGCAAGCGGGTTTTTACGTGCTCTGGAGTCATTTCGTTGCAAACTGGTTTTTACATATTTCTCTGACATTTAACTGGAAGCGAGTATTTTATGTGCTCTGGAGTCATTTCGTTGCAAGCAGGTTTTTAAGTGCTCTGGAGACATTTCGTTGCAAGCGGGTTTTTAAGTGCTCTGGAATCATTACATTGCAATCGGGTTTTTAAGTGTTCTGGAGTCATTTCGTTGCAAGCGGGTTTTTAAGTGCTCTGGAGTCATTTCGTTGCAAGCGGGTTTTTAAGTGCTCTGGAGTCATTTCGTTGCAAGCGGGTTTTTAAGTACTCTGGAGTCATTTCGTTGCAGGCGGGTTTTTAAGTACTCTGGAATCATTTCGTTGCAAGCGGGTTTTTACGTGCTCTGGAGTCATTTCGTTGCAAACTGGTTTTTACATATTTCTCTGACATTTAACTGGAAGCGAGTATTTTATGTGCTCTGGAGTCATTTCGTTGCAAGCAGGTTTTTAAGTGCTCTGGAGACATTTCGTTGCAAGCGGGTTTTTAAGTGCTCTGGAATCATTACATTGCAATCGGGTTTTTAAGTGTTCTGGAGTCATTTCGTTGCAAGCGGGTTTTTAAGTGCTCTGGAGTCATTTCGTTGCAAGCGGGTTTTTAAGTGCTCTGGAGTCATTTCGTTGCAAGCGGGTTTTTACGTGTTCTGGAGTCATTTCGTTGCAAGCAAGTTTTTACAAACTTCTCAGACATTTCACTGGAAGCGGGTTTTTTAAGTGATCTGGAGTCATTTCGTTGCAAGCGGGTTTTTAAGTGCTCTGGAGTCATTTCGGTGCAAGCGGGTTTTTACGTGCTCTGGAGTCATTTCGTTGCAAGCGGGTTTTTACATACTTCTCAGACTTTTCACTGGAAGCGGGTTTTTTAAGTGCTCTGGAGTCATTTCGTTGCAAGCGGGTTTTTAAGTACTCTGGAGTCATTTCGTTGCAAGCGGGTTTTAAAGTGCTCTGGAGTCATTTCGTTGCAAGCGGGTTTTTACGTGCTCTGGAGTCATTTCGTTGCAAGCGGGTTTTTACATACTTCTCACACTTTTCACTGGAAGCGGGTTTGTTAAGTGCTCTGGAGTCATTTCGTTGCATGCGGGTTTTTAAGTGCTCTGGAGTGTTTTCTTTGGAAGCGTGTTTTTAAGTGCTCTGGAGTCATTTTGTTGCAAGCGGGTTTTTAAGTGCACTGGAGTCATTTCGTTGCAAGCAGGTTTTTACGTGCTCTGGAGTCATTTCTTTGCAAGCAAGTTTTGACATACTTCTCTGACATTTCACTGGAAGCGGGTTTTTTAAGTGCTCTGGAGTCATTTCGTTGCAAGCGGGTTTTTAAGTGCTCTGCAGTCATTTCGTTGCAAGCGGGTTTTTAAGTGATCTGGAGTCATTTCGTTGCAAGCGGGTTTTAACATGCTCTGGAGTCATTTTTTCAAGGGGGTTTTTAAATGCTCTGGAGTTTTTTCATTGGAAGCGGGTTTTTAAGTGCTCTGGAGTCATTTCGTTGCAAGCGGGTTTTTACGTGCTCTGGAGTCATTTCGTTGCAAGCGGGTTTTTACGTGCTCTGGAGTCATTTTTTGCAAGCGGGTTTTTAAGTGCTGTGGAGTGTTTTCATTGGAAGCGGGTTTTTAAGTCCTCTGGAGTCATTTCGTTGCAAGCGGGTTTTTACGTGCTCTGTAGTCATTTTGTTGTAAGCGGGTTTTTTCATACTTCTCAGTCTTTTCACTGGAAGCGGGTTTTTTAAGTGCTCTGGAGGCATTTCGTTGCAAGCTGGTTTTTAAGTACTCTGGAGTCATTTCGTTGCAAGCGTGTTTTTACGTGCTCTGGAGTCATTTCACTGGAATCGGGTTTTTTAAGTGCTCATGAGTCATTTCGTTGCAAGCGGGTTTTTACGTGCTCTGGAGTCATTTCATTGCAAGCGGGTTTTTACATACTTCTCAGACATTTCACTGGAAGCGGGTTTTTTAAGTGCTCTGGAGTCATTTCGTTGCAAGCGGGTTTTTAAGTACTCTGGAGTCATTTCGTTGCAGGCGGGTTTTTAAGTACTCTGGAATCATTTCGTTGCAAGCGGGTTTTTACGTGCTCTGGAGTCATTTCGTTGCAAACTGGTTTTTACATATTTCTCTGACATTTAACTGGAAGCGAGTATTTTATGTGCTCTGGAGTCATTTCGTTGCAAGCAGGTTTTTAAGTGCTCTGGAGACATTTCGTTGCAAGCGGGTTTTTAAGTGCTCTGGAATCATTACATTGCAATCGGGTTTTTAAGTGTTCTGGAGTCATTTCGTTGCAAGCGGGTTTTTAAGTGCTCTGGAGTCATTTCGTTGCAAGCGGGTTTTTAAGTGCTCTGGAGTCATTTCGTTGCAAGCGGGTTTTTACGTGTTCTGGAGTCATTTCGTTGCAAGCAAGTTTTTACAAACTTCTCAGACATTTCACTGGAAGCGGGTTTTTTAAGTGATCTGGAGTCATTTCGTTGCAAGCGGGTTTTTAAGTGCTCTGGAGTCATTTCGGTGCAAGCGGGTTTTTACGTGCTCTGGAGTCATTTCGTTGCAAGCGGGTTTTTACGTGCTCTGGAGTCATTTCGTTGCAAGCGGGTTTTTAAGTGCTCTGGAGTGTTTTCGTTGGAAGCGGGTTTTTAAGTGCTCTGGAGTCATTTCGTTGCAAGCGGGTTTTTACATACTTCTCAGACATTTCACTGGAAGCGAATTTTTTAAGTGCTCTGGAGTCATTTCGTTGCAAGCGGGTTTTTAAGTACTCTGGAGTCATTTCGTTGCAGGCGGGTTTTTAAGTACTCTGGAATCATTTCGTTGCAAGCGGGTTTTTACGTGCTCTGGAGTCATTTCGTTGCAAACTGGTTTTTACATATTTCTCTGACATTTAACTGGAAGCGAGTATTTTATGTGCTCTGGAGTCATTTCGTTGCAAGCAGGTTTTTAAGTGCTCTGGAGACATTTCGTTGCAAGCGGGTTTTTAAGTGCTCTGGAATCATTACGTTGCAAGCGGGTTTTGAAGTGTTCTGGAGTCATTTCGTTGCAAGCGGGTTTTTAAGTGTTCTGGAGTCATTTCGTTGCAAGCGGGTTTTTATGTGTTCTGGAGTCCTTTCGTTGCAAGCGGGTTTTTAAGTGCTCTGGAGTCATTTCGTTGCAAGCGGGTTTTTACATATTTCTCTGACATTTAACTGGAAGCGAGTATTTTATGTGCTCTGGAGTCCTTTCGTTGCAAGCGGGTTTTTACGTGCTCTGGAGTCATTTCATTGCAAGCGGGTTTTTACATACTTCTCAGACATTTCACTGGAAGCGGGTTTTTTAAGTGCTCTGGAGTCATTTCGTTGCAAGCGTGTTTTTAAGTACTCTGGAATCATTTCGTTGCAAGCGGGTTTTTAAGTGCTCTGGAGTCATTTCGTTGCAAGCGGGTTTTTAAGTACTCTGGAGTCATTTCGTTGCAAGCGGGTTTTTAAGTGCTCTGGAGTCATTTCGTTGCAAGCGGGTTTTTAAGTGCTCTGGAGTCATTTCGTTGCAAGCGGGTTTTTACGTGCTCTGGAGTCATTTCATTGCAAGCGGGTTTTTACATACTTCTCAGACATTTCACTGGAAGCGGGTTTTTTAAGTGCTCTGGAGTCATTTCGTTGCAAGCGGGTTTTTAAGTACTCTGGAGTCATTTCGTTGCAAGCGGGTTTTTACGTGCTCTGGAGTCATTTCGTTGCAAGCGGGTTTTTACATACTTCTCACACTTTTCACTGGAAGCGGGTTTGTTAAGTGCTCTGGAGTCATTTCGTTGCATGCGGGTTTTTACGTGCTCTGGAGTGTTTTCTTTGGAAGCGTGTTTTTAAGTGCTCTGGAGTCATTTTGTTGCAAGCGGGTTTTTAAGCGCACTGGAGTCATTTCGTTGCAAGCAGGTTTTTACGTGCTCTGGAGTCATTTCTTTGCAAGCAAGTTTTGACATACTTCTCTGACATTTCACTGGAAGCGGGTTTTTTAAGTGCTCTGGAGTCATTTCGTTGCAAGCGGGTTTTTAAGTGCTCTGCAGTCATTTCGTTGCAAGCGGGTTTTTGAGTGCTCTGGAGTCATTTCGTTGCAAGCGGGTTTTTAAGTACTCTGGAGTCATTTAATTGTAAGCGGGTTTTAACATGCTCTGGAGTCATTTTTTCAAGGGGGTTTATAAATGCTCTGGAGTTTTTTCATTGGAAGCGGGTTTTTAAGTGCTCTGGAGTCATTTCGTTGCAAGCGGGTTTTTACGTGCTCTGGAGTCATTTTTTGCAAGCGGGTTTTTAAGTGCTGTGGAGTGTTTTCATTGGAAGCGGGTTTTTAAGTCCTCTGGAGTCATTTTGTTGCAAGCGGGTTTTTACGTGCTCTGTAGTCATTTTGTTGTAAGCGGGTTTTTTCATACTTCTCAGTCTTTTCACTGGAAGCGGGTTTTTTAAGTGCTCTGGAGGCATTTCGTTGCAAGATGGTTTTTAAGTACTCTGGAGTCATTTCGTTGCAAGCGGGTTTTTACGTGCTCTGGAGTCATTTCACTGGAATCGGGTTTTTTAAGTGCTCATGAGTCATTTCGTTGCAAGCGGGTTTTTACGTGCTCTGGAGTCATTTCGTTGCAAGCGGGTTTTTACATACTTCTCTGACATTTAACTGAAAGCGGGTTTTTTAAGTGCTCTGGAGTCATTTCGTTGCAAGCGGGTTTTTAAGTGCTCTGGAGTCATTTTGTTGCAAGCGGGTTTTTAAGTGCTCTGGAGTCATTTCGTTGCAAGCGGGTTTTTAAGTGCTCTGGAGTGTTTTCGTTGGAAGCGGGTTTTTAAGTGCTCTGGAGTCATTCCGTTGCAAGCGGGTTTTTAAGTGCTCTGGAGTCATGTCGTTGCAAGCGGGTTTTTACGTGCTCTGGAGTCATTTCGTTGCAAGCGGGTTTTTACGTACTTCTCAGACTTTTCACTGGAAGCGGGTTTTTGAAGTGCTCTGGAGTAATTTCGTTGCAAGCGGGTTTTTAAGTACTCTGGAGTCATTTCATTGCAATCGGGTTTTTAAGTGCTCTGTAGTGTTTTCGTTGGAAGCGGGTTTTTAAGTGCTCTGGAGTCATTTCATTGCAAGCGGGTTTTTAAGTGCTCTGGAGTCATTTCGTTGCAAGCGGGTTTTTACGTGCTCTGGAGTCATTTCGTTGAAAGCGGGTTTTTACATACTTCTCAGACATTTCACTGGAAGCGGGTTTTTTAAGTGCTCTATAGGCATTTCGTTGCAAGCGGGTTTTTAAGTACTCTGGAGTCATTTCGTTGCAAGCGGGTTTTTAAGTGCTCTGGAGTCATTTCATTGCAAGCGGGTTTTTACATACTTCTCAGACATTTCACTGGAAGCGGGTTTTTTAAGTGCTCTGGAGTCATTTCGTTGCAAGCGGGTTTTTAAGTACTCTGGAGTCATTTCGTTGCAAGCGGGTTTTTAAGTGCTCTGGAGTCATTTCGTTGCAAGCGGGTTTTTAAGTGCTCTGGAGTCATTTCATTGCAAGCGGGTTTTTACATACTTCTCAGACATTTCACTGGAAGCGGGTTTTTTAAGTGCTCTGGAGTCATTTCTTTGCAAGCGGGTTTTTAAGTACTCTGGAGTCATTTCGTTGCAAGCGGGTTTTTAAGTGCTCTGGAGTCATTTCGTTGCAAGCGGGTTTTTAAGTGCTCTGGAGACATTTCATTGCAAGCGGGTTTTTAAGTGCTCTGGAATCATTACGTTGCAAGCGGGTTTTTAAGTGTTCTGGAGTCATTTCGTTGCAAGCGGGTTTTTAAGTGCTATGGAGTCATTTCGTTGCAAGCGGGTTTTTAAGTGCTCTGGAGTCATTTCGTTGCAAGCGGGTTTTTACGTGTTCTGGAGTCATTTCGTTGCAAGCGGGTTTTTACATACTTCTCAGACATTTCACTGGAAGCGGGTTTTTTAAATGCTCTGTAGGCATTTCGTTGCAAGCGGGTTTTTAAGTGTTCTGGAGTCCTTTCGTTGCAAGCGGGTTTTTAAGTGCTCTGGAGTCATTTCGTTGCAAGCGGGTTTTTACATATTTCTCTGACATTTAACTGGAAGCGAGTATTTTATGTGCTCTGGAGTCATTTCGTTGCAAGCGGGTTTTTACGTGCTCTGGAGTCATTTCATTGCAAGCGGGTTTTTACATACTTCTCAGACATTTCACTGGAAGCGGGTTTTTTAAGTGCTCTGGAGTCATTTCGTTGCAAGCGGGTTTTTAAGTACTCTGGAGTCATTTCGTTGCAAGCGGGTTTTTAAGTGCTCTGGAGTCATTTCGTTGCAAGCGGGTTTTTAAGTGCTCTGGAGTCATTTCGTTGCAAGCGGGTGTTTAAGTGCTCTGGAGTCATTTCGTTGCAAGCGGGTTTTTAAGTGCTCTGGAGTCATTTCGTTGCAAGCGGGTTTTTAAGTGCTCTGAAGGCATTTCGTTGCAAGCGGGTTTTTAAGTGCTCTGGAGTCATTTCGTTGCAAGCGGGTTTTTAAGTGCTCTGGAGACATTTCGTTGCAAGCGGGTTTTTAAGTGCTCTGGAGTCATTTCGTTGCAGGCGGGTTTTTAAGTACTCTGGAATCATTTCGTTGCAAGCGGGTTTTTACGTGCTCTGGAGTCATTTCGTTGCAAGCGGGTTTTTACATATTTCTCTGACATTTAACTGGAAGCGAGTATTTTATGTGCTCTGGAGTCATTTCGTTGCAAGCGGGTTTTTACGTGCTCTGGAGTCATTTCATTGCAAGCGGGTTTTTACATACTTCTCAGACATTTCACTGGAAGCGGGTTTTTTAAGTGCTCTGGAGTCATTTCGTTGCAAGCGGGTTTTTAAGTACTCTGGAGTCATTTCGTTGCAAGCGGGTTTTTAAGTGCTCTGGAGTCATTTCGTTGCAAGCGGGTTTTTAAGTGCTCTGGAGTCATTTCGTTGCAAGCGGGTTTTTACGTGCTCTGGAGTCATTTCGTTGCAAACTGGTTTTTACATATTTCTCTGACATTTAACTGGAAGCGAGTATTTTATGTGCTCTGGAGTCATTTCGTTGCAAGCGGGTTTTTACGTGCTCTGGAGTCATTTCATTGCAAGCGGGTTTTTACATACTTCTCAGACATTTCACTGGAAGCGGGTTTTTTAAGTGCTCTGGAGTCATTTCGTTGCAAGCGGCTTTTTAAGTACTCTGGAGTCATTTCGTTGCAGGCGGGTTTTTAAGTACTCTGGAATCATTTCATTGCAAGCGGGTTTTTACGTGCTCTGGAGTCATTTCGTTGCAAACTGGTTTTTACATATTTCTCTGACATTTAACTGGAAGCGAGTATTTTATGTGCTCTGGAGTCATTTCGTTGCAAGCAGGTTTTTAAGTGCTCTGGAGACATTTCGTTGCAAGCGGGTTTTTAAGTGCTCTGGAATCATTACGTTGCAAGCGGGTTTTTAAGTGTTCTGGAGTCATTTCGTTGCAAGCGGGTTTTTAAGTGCTCTGGAGTCATTTCGTTGCAAGCGGGTTTTTAAGTTCTCTGGAGTCATTTCGTTGCAAGCGGGTTTTTACGTGTTCTGGAGTCATTTCGTTGCAAGCGGGTTTTTACATACTTCTCAGACATTTCACTGGAAGCGGGTTTTTTAAATGCTCTATAGGCATTTCGTTGCAAGCGGGTTTTTATGTGTTCTGGAGTCCTTTCGTTGCAAGCGGGTTTTTAAGTGCTCTGGAGTCATTTCGTTGCAAGCGGGTTTTTACATATTTCTCTGACATTTAACTGGAAGCGAGTATTTTATGTGCTCTGGAGTCCTTTCGTTGCAAGCGGGTTTTTACGTGCTCTGGAGTCATTTCATTGCAAGCGGGTTTTTACATACTTCTCAGACATTTCACTGGAAGCGGGTTTTTTAAGTGCTCTGGAGTCATTTCGTTGCAAGCGGGTTTTTAAGTACTCTGGAATCATTTCGTTGCAAGCGGGTTTTTAAGTGCTCTGGAGTCATTTCGTTGCAAGCGGGTTTTTAAGTACTCTGGAGTCATTTCGTTGCAAGCGGGTTTTTAAGTGCTCTGGAGTCATTTCGTTGCAAGCGGGTTTTTAAGTGCTCTGGAGTCATTTCGTTGCAAGCGGGTTTTTACGTGCTCTGGAGTCATTTCTTTGCAAGCGGGTTTTTACATACTTCTCAGACATTTCACTGGAAGCGGGTTTTTTAAGTGCTCTGGAGTCATTTCGTTGCAAGCGGGTTTTTAAGTACTCTGGAGTCATTTCGTTGCAGGCGGGTTTTTAAGTACTCTGGAATCATTTCGTTGCAAGCGGGATTTTACGTGCTCTGGAGTCATTTCGTTGCAAACGGGTTTTTACATATTTCTCTGACATTTAACTGGAAGCGAGTATTTTATGTGCTCTGGAGTCATTTCGTTGCAAGCGGGTTTTTAAGTGCTCTGGAGACATTTCGTTGCAAGCGGGTTTTTAAGTGCTCTGGAATCATTACGTTGCAAGCGGGTTTTTAAGTGTTCTGGAGTCATTTCGTTGCAAGCGGGTTTTTAAGTGCTATGGAGTCATTTCGTTGCAAGCGGGTTTTTAAGTGCTCTGGAGTCATTTCGTTGCAAGCGGGTTTTTACGTGTTCTGGAGTCATTTCGTTGCAAGCGGGTTTTTACATACTTCTCAGACATTTCACTGGAAGCGGGTTTTTTAAATGCTCTGTAGGCATTTCGTTGCAAGCGGGTTTTTAAGTGTTCTGGAGTCCTTTCGTTGCAAGCGGGTTTTTAAGTGCTCTGGAGTCATTTCGTTGCAAGCGGGTTTTTACATATTTCTCTGACATTTAACTGGAAGCGAGTATTTTATGTGATCTGGAGTCATTTCGTTGCAAGCGGGTTTTTACGTGCTCTGGAGTCATTTCATTGCAAGGGGGTTTTTACATACTTCTCAGACATTTCACTGGAAGCGGGTTTTTTAAGTGCTCTGGAGTCATTTCGTTGCAAGCGGGTTTTTAAGTACTCTGGAATCATTTCGTTGCAAGTGGGTTTTTAAGTGCTCTGGAGTCATTTCGTTGCAAGCGGGTTTTTAAGTACTCTGGAGACATTTCGTTGCAAGGGGGTTTTTAAGTGCTCTGGAGTCATTTCGTTGCAAGCGGGTGTTTAAGTGCTCTGGAGTCATTTCGTTGCAAGCGGGTTTTTAAGTGCTCTGGAGTCATTTCGTTGCAAGCGGTCTTTTAAGTGCTCTGGAGACATTTCGTTGCAAGCGGGTTTTTAAGTGCTCTGGAGTCATTTCGTTGCAAGCGGGTTTTTAAGTGCTCTGGAGTCATTTCGTTGCAAGCGGGTTTTTAAGTGCTCTGGAGTCATTTCGTTGCAAGCGGGTTTTTAAGTGCTCTGAAGGCATTTCGTTGCAAGCGGGTTTTTAAGTGCTCTGGAGTCATTTCGTTGCAAGCGGGTTTTTAAGTGCTCTGGAGTCATTTCGTTGCAAGCGGGTTTTTAAGTGCTCTGGAGTCATTTCGTTGCAAGCGGGTTTTTAAGTGTTCTGGAGACATTTCGTTGCAAGCGGGTTTTTAAGTGCTCTGGAGTCATTTCATTGCAAGCGGGTTTTTTAGTGCTCTGGAGTCATTTCGTTGCAAGCGGGTTTTTAAGTGCTCTGGAGTCATTTCGTTGCATGCGAGTTTTTAAGTGCTCTGAAGGCATTTCGTTGTAAGCGGGTTTTTAAGTGCTCTGGAGTCATTTCGTTGCAAGCGGGTTTTTACGTGTTCTGGAGTCATTTCGTTGCAAGCGGGTTTTTACATACTTCTCAGACATTTCACTGGAAGCGGGTTTTTTAAATGCTCTGTAGGCATTTCGTTGCAAGCGGGTTTTTAAGTACTCTGGAGTCATTTCGTTGCAAACGGGTTTTTACGTGCTCTGGAGTCATTTCGTTGCAAGCGGGTTTTTAAGTGCTCTGGAGTCATTTCGTTGCAAGCGGGTTTTTACGTGTTCTGGAGTCATTTCGTTGCAAGCGGGTTTTTACATACTTCTCAGACATTTCACTGGAAGCGGGTTTTTTAAATGCTCTGTAGGCATTTCGTTGCAATCGGGTTTTTAAGTACTCTGGAGTCATTTCGTTGCAAACGGGTTTTTACGTGCTCTGGAGTCATTTCGTTGCAAGCGGGTTTTTAAGTGCTCTGGAGTCATTTCGTTGCCAGCGGGTTTTTAAGTGCTCTGGAGTCATTTCGTTGCAAGCGGGTTTTTACGTACTCTGGAGTCATTTCGTTGCAAGCGGGTTTTTAAGTGCTCTGGAGTCATTTCGTTGCAGGCGGGTTTTTAAGTACTCTGGAATCATTTCGTTGCAAGCGGGTTTTTAAGTGCTCTGGAGTCATTTCGTTGCAAGCGGGTTTTTAAGTGCTCTGGAGACATTTCGTTGCAAGCGGGTTTTTAAGTGCTCTGGAGCCATTTCGTTGCAAGCGGGTTTTTAAGTGCTCTGGAGTCATTTCGTTGCAGGCGGGTTTTTAAGTACTCTGGAATCATTTCGTTGCAAGCGGGTTTTTACGTGCTCTGGAGTCATTTCGTTGCAAGCGGGTTTTTACATATTTCTCTGACATTTAACTGGAAGCGAGTATTTTATGTGCTTTGGAGTCATTTCGTTGCAAGCGGGTTTTTACATACTTCTCAGATATTTCACTGGAAGCGGGTTTTTTAAGTGCTCTGGAGTCATTTCGTTGCAAGCGGGTTTTTAAGTGCTCTGGAGTCATTTCGTTGCAAGCGGGTTTTTAAGTACTCTGGAGTCATTTCGTTGTAAGCGGGTTTTTACGTGCTCTGGAGTCATTTCGTTGCAAACGGGTTTTTACATATTTCTCTGACATTTAACTGGAAGCGAGTATTTTATGTGCTCTGGAGTCATTTCGTTGCAAGCGGGTGTTTAAGTGCTCTGCAGTCATTTCGTTGCAAGCGGGTTTTTAAGTGCTCTGGAGTCATTTCGTTGCAAGCGGGCTTTTAAGTGCTCTGGAGACATTTCGTTGCAAGCGGGTTTTTAAGTGCTCTGGAGTCATTTCGTTGCAATCGGTTTTTTAAGTGCTCTGTATGCATTTCGTTGCAAGCGGGTTTTTAAGTGCTCTGGAGTCATTTCGTTGCAAGCGGGTTTTTAAGTGCTCTGGAGACATTTCGTTGCAAGCGGGTTTTTAAGTGCTCTGGAGTCATTTCGTTGCAGGCGGGTTTTTAAGTGCTCTGGAGTCATTTCGTTGCAAGCGGGTTTTTAAGTGCTCTGGAGACATTTCATTGCAAGCGGGTTTTTTAGTGCTCTGGAGTCATTTCGTTGCAAGCGGGTTTTTAAGTGCTCTGGAGTCATTTCGTTGCATGCGAGTTTTTAAGTGCTCTGAAGGCATTTCGTTGTAAGCGGGTTTTTAAGTGCTCTGGAGTCATTTCGTTGCAAGCGGGTTTTTACGTGTTCTGGAGTCATTTCGTTGCAAGCGGGTTTTTACATACTTCTCAGACATTTCACTGGAAGCGGGTTTTTTAAATGCTCTGTAGGCATTTCGTTGCAAGCGGGTTTTTAAGTACTCTGGAGTCATTTCGTTGCAAACGGGTTTTTACGTGCTCTGGAGTCATTTCGTTGCAAGCGGGTTTTTAAGTGCTCTGGAGTCATTTCGTTGCAAGCGGGTTTTTACGTATTCTGGAGTCATTTCGTTGCAAGCGGGTTTTTACATACTTCTCAGACATTTCACTGGAAGCGGGTTTTTTAAATGCTCTGTAGGCATTTCGTTGCAAGCGGGTTTTTAAGTACTCTGGAGTCATTTCGTTGCAAACGGGTTTTTACGTGCTCTGGAATCATTTCGATGCAAGCGGGTTTTTAAGTGCTCTGGAGTCATTTCGTTGCCAGCGGGTTTTTAAGTGCTCTGGAGTCATTTCGTTGCAAGCGGGTTTTTACGTACTCTGGAGTCATTTCGTTGCAAGCGGGTTTTTAAGTGCTCTGGAGTCATTTCGTTGCAAGCGGGTTTTTAAGTGCTCTGGAGTCATATCGTTGCAAGCGGGTTTTTAAGTGCTCTGGAGTCATTTCGTTGCAAGCGGGTTTTTAAGTGCTCTGGAGTCATTTCGTTGCAAGCGGGTTTTTAAGTGCTCTGAAGGCATTTCGTTGCAAGCGGGTTTTTAAGTGCTCTGGAGTCATTTCGTTGCAAGCGGGTTTTTAAGTGCTCTGGAGACATTTCGTTGCAAGCGGGTTTTTAAGTGCTCTGGAGCCATTTCGTTGCAAGCGGGTTTTTAAGTGCTCTGGAGTCATTTCGTTGCCAGCGGGTTTTTAAGTGCTCTGGAGTCATTTCGTTGCAAGCGGGTTTTTACGTACTCTGGAGTCATTTCGTTGCAAGCGGGTTTTTAAGTGCTCTGGAGTCATTTCGTTGCAAGCGGGTTTTTAAGTGCTCTGGAGTCATTTCGTTGCAAGCGGGTTTTTAAGTGCTCTGGAGTCATTTCGTTGCAAGCGGGTTTTTAAGTGCTCTGGAGTCATTTCGTTGCAAGCGGGTTTTTAAGTGCTCTGGAGTCATTTCGTTGCAAGCGGGTTTTTAAGTGCTCTGGAGTCATTTCGTTGCAAGCGGGTTTTTACGTGCTCTGGAGTCATTTCATTGCAAGCGGGTTTTTACATACTTCTCAGACATTTCACTGGAAGCGGGTTTTTTAAGTGCTCTGGAGTCATTTCGTTGCAAGCGGGTTTTTAAGTGCTCTGGAGTCATTTCGTTGCAAGCGGGTGTTTAAGTGCTCTGCAGTCATTTCGTTGCAAGCGGATTTTTAAGTGCTCTGGAGTCATTTCGTTGCAAGCGGGCTTTTAAGTGCTCTGGAGACATTTCGTTGCAAGCGGGTTTTTAAGTGCTCTGGAGTCATTTCGTTGCAAGCGGGTTTTTAAGTGCTCTGTATGCATTTCGTTGCAAGCGGGTTTTTAAGTGCTCTGGAGTCATTTCGTTGCAAGCGGGTTTTTAAGTGCTCTGGAGAAATTTCGTTGCAAGCGGGTTTTTAAGTGCTCTGGAGTCATTTCGTTGCAGGCGGGTTTTTAAGTGCTCTGGAGTCATTTCGTTGCAAGCGGGTTTTTAAGTGCTCTGGAGTCATTTCGTTGCAGGCGGGTTTTTAAGTGCTCTGGAGACATTTCGTTGCAAGCGGGTTTTTAAGTGCTCTGGAGTCATTTCGTTGCAAGCGGGTTTTTAAGTGCTCTGAAGGCATTTCGTTGCAAGCGGGTTTTTAAGTGCTCTGGAGTCATTTCGTTGCAAGCGGGTTTTTAAGTGCTCTGGAATCATTTCGTTGCAAGCGGGTTTTTAAGTGCTCTGGAGTCATTTCATTGCAAGCGGGTTTTTAAGTGCTCTGGAGTCATTTCGTTGCAAGCGGGTTTTTAAGTGCTCTGGAGTCATTTCGTTGCAAGCGGGTTTTTAAGTGCTCTGGAGTCATTTCGTTGCAAGCGGGTTTTTACGTGTTCTGGAGTCATTTCGTTGCAAGCGGGTTTTTACATACTTCTCAGACATTTCACTGGAAGCGGGTTTTTTAAATGCTCTGTAGGCATTTCGTTGCAAGCGGGTTTTTAAGTACTCTGGAGTCATTTCGTTTCAAACGGGTTTTTACGTGCTCTGGAGTCATTTCGTTGCAAGCGGGTTTTTAAGTACTCTGGAGTCATTTCGTTGCAAGCGGGTTTTTACGTGTTCTGGAGTCATTTCGTTGCAAGCGGGTTTTTACATACTTCTCAGACATTTCACTGGAAGCGGGTTTTTTAAATGCTCTGTAGGCATTTCGTTGCAAGCGGGTTTTTAAGTACTCTGGAGTCATTTCGTTGCAAACGGGTTTTTACGTGCTCTGGAGTCATTTCGTTGCAAGCGGGTTTTTAAGTGCTCTGGAGTCATTTCGTTGCCAGTTGGTTTTTAAGTGCTCTGAAGGCATTTCGTTGCAAGCGGGTTTTTACGTACTCTGGAGTCATTTCGTTGCAAGCGGGTTTTTAAGTGCTCTGGAGACATTTCGTTGCAAGCGGGTTTTTAAGTGTTCTGGAGCCGTTTCGTTGCAAGCGGGTTTTTAAGTGCTCTGGAGCCATTTCGTTGCAAGCGGGTTTTTAAGTGCTCTGGAGTCATTTCGTTGCAAGCGGGTTTTTAAGTGCTCTGGAGTCATTTCGTTGCAAGCGGGCTTTTAAGTACTCTGGAGTCATTTCTTTGCAAGCGGGTTTTTAAGTGCTCTGGAGTCATTTCGTTGCAAGCGGGTTTTTAAGTGCTCTGGAGTCATTTCGTTGCAAGCGGGTTTTTACGAACTCTGGAGTCATTTCGTTGCAAGCGGGTTTTTAAGTGCTCTGGAGTCATTTCGTTGCAAGCGGGTTTTTAAGTGCTCTGGAGTCATTTCGTTGCAAGCGGGTTTTTAAGTGCTCTGGAGTCATTTCGTTGCAAGCGGGTTTTTAAGTGCTCTGGAGTCATTTCGTTGCAAGCGGGTTTTTAAGTGCTCTGGAGACATTTCGTTGCAAGCGGGTTTTTAAGTGTTCTGGAGTCATTTCGTTGCAAGCGGGTTTTTAAGTGCTCTGGAGTCATTTCGTTGCAAGAGGGTTTTTAAGTGCTCTGGAGCCATTTCGTTGCAAGCGGGTTTTAAAGTGCTCTGGAGTCATTACGTTGCAAGCGGGTTTTTAAGTGTTCTGGAGTCATTTCGTTGCAAGCAGGTTTTTAAGTGCTCTGGAGTCATTTCGTTGCAAGCGGGTTTTTAAGTGCTCTGGAGTCATTTCGTTGCAAGCGGGTTTTTAAGTGCTCTGAAGGCATTTCGTTGCAAGCGGGTGTTTAAGTGCTCTGGAGTCATTTCATTGCAAGCGGGTTTTTAAGTGCTCTGGAGTCATTTTGTTGAAAGCGGGTTTTTAAGTGCTCTGGAGTCTTTTCGTTGCAAGCGGGTTTTTTAAGTGTTCTGGAGTCATTTCTTTGCAAGCGGGTTTTTAAGTGCTCTGAAGGCATTTCGTTGCAATCGGGTTTTTAAGTGCTCTGGAGTCATTTCGTTGCAAGCGGGTTTTTACGGGTTCTGGAGTCATTTCGTTGCAAGCGGGTTTTTACATACTTCTCAGACATTTCACTGGATGCGGGTTTTTTAAGTGCTCTGCAGGCATTTCCTTGTAAGCGGGTTTTTAAGTACTCTGGAGTCATTTCGTTGCAAGCGGGTTTTTAAGTGCTCTGGAGTCATTTCGTTGCAAGCGGGTTTTTAAGTGCTCTGAAGGCATTTCGTTGCGAGCGGGTTTTTAAGTGCTCTGGAGTCATTTCGTTGCAAGCGGGTTTTTACGGGTTCTGGAGTCATTTCGTTGCAAGCGGGTTTTTACATACTTCTCAGACATTTCAGTGGAAGCGGTTTTTTTAAGTGCTCTGCAGGCATTTCGTTGTAAGCGGGTTTTTAAGTACTCTGGAGTCATTTCGTTGCAAGCGGGTTTTTAAGTGCTCTGGAGTCATTTCGTTGCAAGCGGGTTTTTAAGTGCTCTGGAGTCATTTCGTTGCAAGCGGGTTTTTAAGTGCTCTGGAGTCATTTCGTTGCAAGCGGGTTTTTAAGTGCTCTGTAGTCATTTCGTTGCAAGCGGGTTTTTAATTGCTCTGGAGTCATTTCGTTGCAAGCGGGTTTTTAAGTGCTCTGGAGTCATTTCGTTGCAAGCGGGTTTTTAAGTGCTCTGGAGTCATTTCGTTGCAAGCGGGTTTTTAAGTGCTCTGGAGTCATTTCGTTGCAAGCGGGTTTTTAAGTGCTCTGGAGTCATTCGTTGCAAGCGGGTTTTTAAGTGCTCTGAAGGCATTTCGTTGCAAGCGGGTTTTTAAGTGCTCTGGAGCCATTTCGTTGCAAGCGGGTTTTTAAGTACTCTGGAGACATTTCGTTGCAAGCGGGTTTTTAAGTGCTCTGGAGCCATTTCGTTGCAAGCGGGTTTTTAAGTGCTCTGGAGCCATTTCGTTGCAAGCGGGTTTTTAAGTGCTCTGGAGTCATTACGTTGCAAGCGGGTTTTTAAGTGTTCTGGAGTCATTTCGTTGCAAGCGGGTTTTTAAGTGCTCTGGAGTCATTTCGTTGCAAGCGGGTTTTTAAGTGCTCTGGAGTCATTTCGTTGCAAGCGGGTTTTTAAGTGCTCTGGAGTCATTTCGTTGCAAGCGGGTTTTTAAGAGCTCTGGAGTCATTTCGTTGCAAGCGGGTTTTTAAGTGCTCTGGAGTCATTTCGTTGCAAGCGGGTTTTTAAGTGCTCTGGAGTCATTTTGTTGCAAGCGGGTTTTTAAGTGCTCTGTAGTCCTTTCGTTGCAAGCGGGTTTTTAAGTGCTCTGGAGTCATTTCTTTGCAAGCGGGTTTTTACGTGCTCTGGAGTCATTTCATTGTAAGCGGGTTTTTACATACTTCTCAGACATTTCACTGGAATCGGGTTTTTTAAGTGCTCTGGAGTCTTTCTTTGCAAGCGGGTTTTTAAGTACTCTGGAGTCATTTCGTTGCAAGCGGGTTTTTAAGTGCTCTGGAGTCATTTCGTTGCAAGCGGGTTTTTAAGTGCTCTGGAGTCATTTCGTTGCAAGCGGGTTTTTACGTGCTCTGGAGTCATTTCATTGTAAGCGGGTTTTTACATACTTCTCAGACATTTCACTGGAAGCGGTTTTTTTAAGTGCTCTGGAGTCTTTCTTTGCAAGCGGGTTTTTAAGTACTCTGGAGTCATTTCGTTGCAAGCGGGTTTTTAAGTGCTCTGGAGTCATTTCGTTGCAAGCGGGTTTTTAAGTGCTCTGGAGTCATTTTGTTGCAAGCGGGTTTTTAAGTGCTCTGGAGTCTTTTCGTTGCAAGCGGGTTTTTTAAGTGTTCTGGAGTCATTTCTTTGCAAGCGGGTTTTTAAGTGCTCTGAAGGCATTTCGTTGCAATCGGGTTTTTAAGTGCTCTGGAGTCATTTCGTTGCAAGCGGGTTTTTACGGGTTCTGGAGTCATTTCGTTCCAAGCGGGTTTTTACATACTTCTCAGACATTTCACTGGAAGCGGGTTTTTTAAGTGCTCTGCAGGCATTTCGTTGTAAGCCGGTTTTTAAGTACTCTGGAGTCATTTCGTTGCAAGCGGGTTTTTAAGTGCTCTGGAGTCATTTCGTTGCAAGCGGGTTTTTAAGTGCTCTGAAGGCATTTCGTTGCAAGCGGGTTTTTAAGTGCTCTGGAGTCATTTCGTTGCAAGCGGGTGTTTACGGGTTCTGGAGTCATTTCGTTGCAAGCGGGTTTTTACATACTTCTCAGACATTTCACTGGAAGCGGTTTTTTTAAGTGCTCTGCAGGCATTTCGTTGTAAGCGGGTTTTTAAGTACTCTGGAGTCATTTCGTTGCAAGCGGGTTTTTAAGTGCTCTGGAGTCATTTCGTTGCAAGCGGGTTTTTAAGTGCTCTGGAGTCATTTCGTTGCAAGCGGGTTTTTAAGTGCTCTGTAGTCATTTCATTGCAAGCAGGTTTTTAATTGCTCTGGAGTCATTTCGTTGCAAGCGGGTTTTTAAGTGCTCTGGAGTCATTTCGTTGCAAGCGGGTTTTTAAGTGCTCTGGAGTCATTTCGTTGCAAGCGGGTTTTTAAGTGCTCTGGAGTCATTTCGTTGCAAGCGGGTTTTTAAGTGCTCTGGAGTCATTCGTTGCAAGCGGGTTTTTAAGTGCTCTGAAGGCATTTCGTTGCAAGCGGGTTTTTAAGTGCTCTGGAGCCATTTCGTTGCAAGCGGGTTTTTAAGTGCTCTGGAGACATTTCGTTGCAAGCGGGTTTTTAAGTGCTCTGGAGCCATTTCGTTGCAAGCGGGTTTTTAAGTGCTCTGGAGCCATTTCGTTGCAAGCGGGTTTTTAAGTGCTCTGGAGTCATTACGTTGCAAGCGGGTTTTTAAGTGTTCTGGAGTCATTTCGTTGCAAGCGGGTTTTTAAGTGCTCTGGAGTCATTTCGTTGCAAGCGGGTTTTTAAGTGCTCTGGAGTCATTTCGTTGCAAGCGGGTTTTTAAGTGCTCTGGAGTCTTTTCGTTGCAAGCGGGTTTTTAAGAGCTCTGGAGTCATTTCGTTGCAAGCGGGTTTTTAAGTGCTCTGGAGTCATTTCGTTGCAAGCGGGTTTTTAAGTGCTCTGGAGTCATTTTGTTGCAAGCGGGTTTTTAAGTGCTCTGTAGTCATTTCGTTGTAAGCGGGTTTTTAAGTGCTCTGGAGTCATTTCTTTGCAAGCGGGTTTTTAAGTACTCTTGAGACATTTCGTTGCAAGCGGGTTTTTAAGTGCTCTGGAGTCATTTCGTTGCAAGCGGGTTTTTACGTGCTCTGGAGTCATTTCATTGTAAGCGGGTTTTTACATACTTCTCAGACATTTCACTGGAAGCGGGTTTTTTAAGTGCTCTGGAGTCTTTCTTTGCAAGCGGGTTTTTAAGTACTCTGGAGTCATTTCGTTGCAAGCGGGTTTTTAAGTGCTCTGGAGTCATTTCGTTGCAAGCGGTTTTTAAGTGCTCTGGAGTCATTTCGTTGCAAGCGGGTTTTTAAGTGCTCTGGAGTCATTTCGTTGCAAGCGGGTTTTTAAGTGCTCTGGAGTCATTTCGTTGCAAGCGGGTTTTTAAGTGCTCTGGAGTCATTTCGTTGCAAGCGGGTTTTTAAGTGCTCTGAAGGCATTTCGTTGCAAGCGGGTTTTTAAGTGCTCTGGAGTCATTTCGTTGCAAGCGGGTTTTTAAGTGCTCTGGAGTGATTTCGTTGCAAGCGGGTTTTTAAGTGCTCTGGAGGCATTTCGTTGTAAGCGGGTTTTTAAGTGCTCTGGAGTCATTTCGTTGCAAGCGGGTTTTTACGTGTTCTGGAGTTATTTCGTTGCAAGCGGGTTTTTACATACTTCTCAGACATTTCACTGGAAGCGGGTTTTTTAAGTGCTCTGTAGGCATTTCGTTGCAAGCGGGTTTTTAAGTACTCTGGAGTCATTTCGTTGCAAGCGGGTGTTTAAGTGCTCTGGAGTCATTTCGTTGCAAGCGGGTTTTTAAGTGCTCTGGAGTCATTTTGTTGCAAGCGGGTTTTTAAGTGCTCTGGAGTCTTTTCGTTGCAAGCGGGTTTTTAAGTGTTCTGGAGTCATTTCTTTGCAAGCGGGTTTTTAAGTGCTCTGAAGGCATTTCGTTGCAAGCGGGTTTTTAAGTGCTCTGGAGTCATTTCGTTGCAAGCGGGTTTTTACATGTTCTGGAGTCATTTCGTTGCAAGCGGGTTTTTACATACTTCTCAGACATTTCACTGGAAGCGGGTTTTTTAAGTGCTCTGCAGGCATTTCGTTGTAAGCGGGTTTTTAAGTACTCTGGAGTCATTTCGTTGCAAGCGGGTTTTTAAGTGCTCTGGAGTCATTTCGTTGCAAGCGGGTTTTTAAGTGCTCTGAAGGCATTTCGTTGCAAGCGGGTTTTTAAGTGCTCTGGAGTCATTTCGTTGCAAGCGGGTTTTTACGGGTTCTGGAGTCATTTCGTTGCAAGCGTGTTTTTACATACTTCTCAGACATTTCACTGGAAGAGGGTTTTTTAAGTGCTCTGCAGGCATTTCGTTGTAAGCAGTTTTTTAAGTACTCTGGAGTCATTTCGTTGCAAGCGGGTTTTTAAGTGATCTGGAGTCATTTCGTTGCAAGCGGGTTTTTAAGTACTCTGGAGCCATTTCGTTGCAAGCGGGTTTTTAAGTACTCTGGAGACATTTCGTTGCAAGCGGGTTTTTAAGTGCTCTGGAGCCATTTCGTTGCAAGCGGGTTTTTAAGTGCTCTGGAGCCATTTCGTTGCAAGCGGGTTTTTAAGTGCTCTGGAGTCATTACGTTGCAAGCGGGTTTTTAAGTGTTCTGGAGTCATTTCGTTGCAAGCGGGTTTTTAAGTGCTCTGGAGTCATTTCGTTGCAAGCGGGTTTTTAAGTGCTCTGGAGTCATTTCGTTGCAAGCGGGTTTTTAAGTGCTCTGGAGTCATTTCGTTGCAAGCGGGTTTTTAAGAGCTCTGGAGTCATTTCGTTGCAAGCGGGTTTTTAAGTGCTCTGGAGTCATTTCGTTGCAAGCGGGTTTTTAAGTGCTCTGGAGTCATTTTGTTGCAAGCGGGTTTTTAAGTGCTCTGTAGTTCTTTCGTTGCAAGCGGGTTTTTAAGTGCTCTGGAGTCATTTCTTTGCAAGCGGGTTTTTACGTGCTCTGGAGTCATTTCATTGTAAGCGGGTTTTTACATACTTCTCAGACATTTCACTGGAATCGGGTTTTTTAAGTGCTCTGGAGTCTTTCTTTGCAAGCGGGTTTTTAAGTACTCTGGAGTCATTTCGTTGCACGCGGGTTTTTAAGTGCTCTGGAGTCATTTCGTTGCAAGCGGGTTTTTAAGTGCTCTGGAGTCATTTCGTTGCAAGCGGGTTTTTACGTGCTCTGGAGTCATTTCATTGTAAGCGGGTTTTTACATACTTCTCAGACATTTCACTGGAAGCGGTTTTTTTAAGTGCTCTGGAGTCTTTCTTTGCAAGCGGGTTTTTAAGTACTCTGGAGTCATTTCGTTGCAAGCGGGTTTTTAAGTGCTCTGGAGTCATTTCGTTGCAAGCGGGTTTTTAAGTGCTCTGGAGTCATTTTGTTGCAAGCGGGTTTTTAAGTGCTCTGGAGTCTTTTCGTTGCAAGCGGGTTTTTTAAGTGTTCTGGAGTCATTTCTTTGCAAGCGGGTTTTTAAGTGCTCTGAAGGCATTTCGTTGCAATCGGGTTTTTAAGTGCTCTGGAGTCATTTCGTTGCAAGCGGGTTTTTACGGGTTCTGGAGTCATTTCGTTCCAAGCGGGTTTTTACATACTTCTCAGACATTTCACTGGAAGCGGGTTTTTTAAGTGCTCTGCAGGCATTTCGTTGTAAGCCGGTTTTTAAGTACTCTGGAGTCATTTCGTTGCAAGCGGGTTTTTAAGTGCTCTGGAGTCATTTCGTTGCAAGCGGGTTTTTAAGTGCTCTGAAGGCATTTCGTTGCAAGCGGGTTTTTAAGTGCTCTGGAGTCATTTCGTTGCAAGCGGGTGTTTACGGGTTCTGGAGTCATTTCGTTGCAAGCGGGTTTTTACATACTTCTCAGACATTTCACTGGAAGCGGTTTTTTTAAGTGCTCTGCAGGCATTTCGTTGTAAGCGGGTTTTTAAGTACTCTGGAGTCATTTCGTTGCAAGCGGGTTTTTAAGTGCTCTGGAGTCATTTCGTTGCAAGCGGGTTTTTAAGTGCTCTGGAGTCATTTCGTTGCAAGCGGGTTTTTAAGTGCTCTGGAGTCATTTCGTTGCAAGCGGGTTTTTAAGTGCTCTGGAGTCATTCGTTGCAAGCGGGTTTTTAAGTGCTCTGAAGGCATTTCGTTGCAAGCGGGTTTTTAAGTGCTCTGGAGCCATTTCGTTGCAAGCGGGTTTTTAAGTGCTCTGGAGACATTTCGTTGCAAGCGGGTTTTTAAGTGCTCTGGAGCCATTTCGTTGCAAGCGGGTTTTTAAGTGCTCTGGAGCCATTTCGTTGCAAGCGGGTTTTTAAGTGCTCTGGAGTCATTACGTTGCAAGCGGGTTTTTAAGTGTTCTGGAGTCATTTCGTTGCAAGCGGGTTTTTAAGTGCTCTGGAGTCATTTCGTTGCAAGCGGGTTTTTAAGTGCTCTGGAGTCATTTCGTTGCAAGCGGGTTTTTAAGTGCTCTGGAGTCTTTTCGTTGCAAGCGGGTTTTTAAGAGCTCTGGAGTCATTTCGTTGCAAGCGGGTTTTTAAGTGCTCTGGAGTCATTTCGTTGCAAGCGGGTTTTTAAGTGCTCTGGAGTCATTTTGTTGCAAGCGGGTTTTTAAGTGCTGTGTAGTCATTTCGTTGCAAGCGGGTTTTTAAGTGCTCTGGAGTCATTTCTTTGCAAGCGGGTTTTTAAGTACTCTTGAGACATTTCGTTGCAAGCGGGTTTTTAAGTGCTCTGGAGTCATTTCGTTGCAAGCGGGTTTTTACGTGCTCTGGAGTCATTTCATTGTAAGCGGGTTTTTACATACTTCTCAGACATTTCACTGGAAGCGGGTTTTTTAAGTGCTCTGGAGTCTTTCTTTGCAAGCGGGTTTTTAAGTACTCTGGAGTCATTTCGTTGCAAGCGGGTTTTTAAGTGCTCTGGAGTCATTTCGTTGCAAGCGGGTTTTTAAGTGCTCTGGAGTCATTTCGTTGCAAGCGGGTTTTTAAGTGCTCTGGAGTCATTTCGTTGCAAGCGGGTTTTTAAGTGCTCTGGAGTCATTTCGTTGCAAGCGGGTTTTTAAGTGCTCTGGAGTCATTTCGTTGCAAGCGGGTTTTTAAGTGCTCTGAAGGCATTTCGTTGCAAGCGGGTTTTTAAGTGCTCTGGAGTCATTTCGTTGCAAGCGGGTTTTTAAGTGCTCTGGAGTGATTTCGTTGCAAGCGGGTTTTTAAGTGCTCTGGAGGCATTTCGTTGTAAGCGGGTTTTTAAGTGCTCTGGAGTCATTTCGTTGCAAGCGGGTTTTTACGTGTTCTGGAGTTATTTCGTTGCAAGCGGGTTTTTACATACTTCTCAGACATTTCACTGGAAGCGGGTTTTTTAAGTGCTCTGTAGGCATTTCGTTGCAAGCGGGTTTTTAAGTACTCTGGAGTCATTTCGTTGCAAGCGGGTGTTTAAGTGCTCTGGAGTCATTTCGTTGCAAGCGGGTTTTTAAGTGCTCTGGAGTCATTTTGTTGCAAGCGGGTTTTTAAGTGCTCTGGAGTCTTTTCGTTGCAAGCGGGTTTTTAAGTGTTCTGGAGTCATTTCTTTGCAAGCGGGTTTTTAAGTGCTCTGAAGGCATTTCGTTGCAAGCGGGTTTTTAAGTGCTCTGGAGTCATTTCGTTGCAAGCGGGTTTTTACATGTTCTGGAGTCATTTCGTTGCAAGCGGGTTTTTACATACTTCTCAGACATTTCACTGGAAGCGGGTTTTTTAAGTGCTCTGCAGGCATTTCGTTGTAAGCGGGTTTTTAAGTACTCTGGAGTCATTTCGTTGCAAGCGGGTTTTTAAGTGCTCTGGAGTCATTTCGTTGCAAATGGGTTTTTAAGTGCTCTGAAGGCATTTCGTTGCAAGCGGGTTTTTAAGTGCTCTGGAGTCATTTCGTTGCAAGCGGGTTTTTACGGGTTCTGGAGTCATTTCGTTGCAAGCGTGTTTTTACATACTTCTCAGACATTTCACTGGAAGAGGGTTTTTTAAGTGCTCTGCAGGCATTTCGTTGTAAGCAGTTTTTTAAGTACTCTGGAGTCATTTCGTTGCAAGCGGGTTTTTAAGTGATCTGGAGTCATTTCGTTGCAAGCGGGTTTTTAAGTGCTCTGGAGTCATTTCGTTGCAAGCGGGTTTTTAAGTGCTCTGGAGTCATTTCGTTGCAAGCGGGTTTTTAGGTGCTCTGTAGTCATTTCGTTGCAAGCGGGTTTTTAAGTGCTCTGGAGTCATTTCGTTGCAAGCGGGTTTTTAAGTGCTCTGGAGTCATTTCGTTGCAAGCGGGCTTTTAAGTGCTCTGGAGTCATTTCGTTGCAAGCGGGTTTTTAAGTGCTCTGGAGTCATTTCGTTGCAAGCGGGTTTTTAAGTGCTCTGGAGTCATTTCGTTGCAAGCGGGTTTTTAAGTGCTCTGGAGGCATTTCGTTGCAAGCGGGTTTTTAAGTGCTCTGGAGCCATTTCGTTGCAAGCGGGTTTTTAAGTGCTCTGGAGTCATTTCGTTGCAAACGGGTTTTTACGTGCTCTGGAGTCATTTCGTTGCAAGCGGGTTTTTAAGTGCTCTGGAGTCATTTCGTTGCCAGCGGGTTTTTAAGTGCTCTGGAGTCATTTCGTTGCAAGCGGGTTTTTACGAACTCTGGAGTCATTTCGTTGCAAGCGGGTTTTTAAGTGCTCTGGAGTCATTTCGTTTCAAGCGGGTTTTTAAGTGCTCTGGAGTCATTTCGTTGCAAGCGGGTTTTTAAGTGCTCTGGAGTCATTTCGTTGCAAGCGGGTTTTTAAGTGCTCTGAAGGCATTTCGTTGCAAGCGGGTTTTTAAGTGCTCTGGAGTCATTTCGTTGCAAGCGGGTTTTTAAGTGCTCTGGAGACATTTCGTTGCAAGCGGGTTTTTAAGTGTTCTGGAGTCATTTCGTTGCAAGCGGGTTTTTAAGTGCTCTGGAGTCATTTCGTTGCAAGCGGGTTTTTAAGTGCTCTGGAGCCATTTCGTTGCAAGCGGGTTTTAAAGTGCTCTGGAGTCATTACGTTGCAAGCGGGTTTTTAAGTGTTCTGGAGTCATTTCGTTGCAAGCAGGTTTTTAAGTGCTCTGGAGTCATTTCGTTGCAAGCGGGTTTTTAAGTGCTCTGGAGTCATTTCGTTGCAAGCGGGTTTTTAAGTGCTCTGAAGGCATTTCGTTGCAAGCGGGTGTTTAAGTGCTCTGGAGTCATTTCATTGCAAGCGGGTTTTTAAGTGCTCTGGAGTCATTTTGTTGAAAGCGGGTTTTTAAGTGCTCTGGAGTCTTTTCGTTGCAAGCGGGTTTTTTAAGTGTTCTGGAGTCATTTCTTTGCAAGCGGGTTTTTAAGTGCTCTGAAGGCATTTCGTTGCAATCGGGTTTTTAAGTGCTCTGGAGTCATTTCGTTGCAAGCGGGTTTTTACGGGTTCTGGAGTCATTTCGTTGCAAGCGGGTTTTTACATACTTCTCAGACATTTCACTGGATGCGGGTTTTTTAAGTGCTCTGCAGGCATTTCGTTGTAAGCGGGTTTTTAAGTACTCTGGAGTCATTTCGTTGCAAGCGGGTTTTTAAGTGCTCTGGAGTCATTTCGTTGCAAGCGGGTTTTTAAGTGCTCTGAAGGCATTTCGTTGCAAGCGGGTTTTTAAGTGCTCTGGAGTCATTTCGTTGCAAGCGGGCTTTTACGGGTTCTGGAGTCATTTCGTTGCAAGCGGGTTTTTACATACTTCTCAGACATTTCAGTGGAAGCGGTTTTTTTAAGTGCTCTGCAGGCATTTCGTTGTAAGCGGGTTTTTAAGTACTCTGGAGTCATTTCGTTGCAAGCGGGTTTTTAAGTGCTCTGGAGTCATTTCGTTGCAAGCGGGTTTTTAAGTGCTCTGGAGTCATTTCGTTGCAAGCGGGTTTTTAAGTGCTCTGGAGTCATTTCGTTGCAAGCGGGTTTTTAAGTGCTCTGTAGTCATTTCGTTGCAAGCGGATTTTTAATTGCTCTGGAGTCATTTCGTTGCAAGCGGGTTTTTAAGTGCTCTGGAGTCATTTCGTTGAAAGCGGGTTTTTAAGTGCTCTGGAGTCATTTCGTTGCAAGCGGGCTTTTAAGTGCTCTGGAGTCATTTCGTTGCAAGCGGGTTTTTAAGTGCTCTGGAGTCATTCGTTGCAAGCGGGTTTTTAAGTGCTCTGAAGGCATTTCGTTGCAAGCGGGTTTTTAAGTGCTCTGGAGCCATTTCGTTGCAAGCGGGTTTTTAAGTACTCTGGAGACATTTCGTTGCAAGCGGGTTTTTAAGTGCTCTGGAGCCATTTCGTTGCAAGCGGGTTTTTAAGTGCTCTGGAGCCATTTCGTTGCAAGCGGGTTTTTAAGTGCTCTGGAGTCATTACGTTGCAAGCGGGTTTTTAAGTGTTCTGGAGTCATTTCGTTGCAAGCGGGTTTTTAAGTGCTCTGGAGTCATTTCGTTGCAAGCGGGTTTTTAAGTGCTCTGGAGTCATTTCGTTGCAAGCGGGTTTTTAAGTGCTCTGGAGTCATTTCGTTGCAAGCGGGTTTTTACGTGTTCTGGAGTCATTTCGTTGCAAGCGGGTTTTTACATACTTCTCAGACATTTCACTGGAAGCGGGTTTTTTAAATGCTCTGTAGGCATTTCGTTGCAAGCGGGTTTTTAAGTACTCTGGAGTCATTTCGTTGCAAACGGGTTTTTAAGTGCTCTGGAGTCATTTCGTTGCAAGCGGGTTTTTACGTGTTCTGGAGTCATTTCGTTGCAAGCGGGTTTTTACATACTTCTCAGACATTTCACTGGAAGCGGGTTTTTTAAATGCTCTGTAGGCATTTAGTTGCAAGCGGGTTTTTAAGTACTCTGGAGTCATTTCGTTGCAAGCGGGTTTTTAAGTGCTCTGGAGTCATTTCGTTGCAAGCGGGTTTTTAAGTGCTCTGGAGTCATTTCGTTGCAAGCGGGTTTTTAAGTGCTCTGGAGTTATTTCGTTGCAAGCGGGCTTTTAAGTGCTCTGGAGTCATTTCGTTGCAAGCGGGTTTTTAAGTGCTCTGGAGTCATTTCGTTGCAAGCGGGTTTTTACATGTTCTGGAGTCATTTCGTTGCAAGCGGGTTTTTACATACTTCTCAGACATTTCACTGGAAGCGGGTTTTTTAAGTGCTCTGCAGGCATTTCGTTGTAAGCGGGTTTTTAAGTACTCTGGAGTCATTTCGTTGCAAGCGGGTTTTTAAGTGCTCTGGAGTCATTTCGTTGCAAGCGGGTTTTTAAGTGCTCTGAAGGCATTTCGTTGCAAGCGGGTTTTTAAGTGCTCTGGAGTCATTTCGTTGCAAGCGGGTTTTTACGGGTTCTGGAGTCATTTCGTTGCAAGCGTGTTTTTACATACTTCTCAGACATTTCACTGGAAGAGGGTTTTTTAAGTGCTCTGCAGGCATTTCGTTGTAAGCAGTTTTTTAAGTACTCTGGAGTCATTTCGTTGCAAGCGGGTTTTTAAGTGATCTGGAGTCATTTCGTTGCAAGCGGGTTTTTAAGTGCTCTGGAGTCATTTCGTTGCAAGCGGGTTTTTAAGTGCTCTGGAGTCATTTCGTTGCAAGCGGGTTTTTAGGTGCTCTGTAGTCATTTCGTTGCAAGCGGGTTTTTAAGTGCTCTGGAGTCATTTCGTTGCAAGCGGGTTTTTAAGTGCTCTGGAGTCATTTCGTTGCAAGCGGGCTTTTAAGTGCTCTGGAGTCATTTCGTTGCAAGCGGGTTTTTAAGTGCTCTGGAGTCATTTCGTTGCAAGCGGGTTTTTAAGTGCTCTGGAGTCATTTCGTTGCAAGCGGGTTTTTAAGTGCTCTGGAGGCATTTCGTTGCAAGCGGGTTTTTACGGGTTCTGGAGTCATTTCGTTGCAAGCGGGTTTTTACATACTTCTCAGACATTTCAGTGGAAGCGGTTTTTTTAAGTGCTCTGCAGGCATTTCGTTGTAAGCGGGTTTTTAAGTGCTCTGGAGCCATTTCGTTGCAAGCGGGTTTTTAAGTGCTCTGGAGTCATTTCGTTGCAAACGGGTTTTTACGTGCTCTGGAGTCATTTCGTTGCAAGCGGGTTTTTAAGTGCTCTGGAGTCATTTCGTTGCCAGCGGGTTTTTAAGTGCTCTGGAGTCATTTCGTTGCAAACGGGTTTTTACGTGCTCTGGAGTCATTTCGTTGCAAGCGGGTTTTTAAGTGCTCTGGAGTCATTTCGTTGCCAGCGGGTTTTTAAGTGCTCTGGAGTCATTTCGTTGCAAGCGGGTTTTTACGAACTCTGGAGTCATTTCGTTGCAAGCGGGTTTTTAAGTGCTCTGGAGTCATTTCGTTTCAAGCGGGTTTTTAAGTGCTCTGGAGTCATTTCGTTGCAAGCGGGTTTTTAAGTGCTCTGGAGTCATTTCGTTGCAAGCGGGTTTTTAAGTGCTCTGAAGGCATTTCGTTGCAAGCGGGTTTTTAAGTGCTCTGGAGTCATTTCGTTGCAAGCGGGTTTTTAAGTGCTCTGGAGACATTTCGTTGCAAGCGGGTTTTTAAGTGTTCTGGAGTCATTTCGTTGCAAGCGGGTTTTTAAGTGCTCTGGAGTCATTTCGTTGCAAGAGGGTTTTTAAGTGCTCTGGAGCCATTTCGTTGCAAGCGGGTTTTAAAGTGCTCTGGAGTCATTACGTTGCAAGCGGGTTTTTAAGTGTTCTGGAGTCATTTCGTTGCAAGCAGGTTTTTAAGTGCTCTGGAGTCATTTCGTTGCAAGCGGGTTTTTAAGTGCTCTGGAGTCATTTCGTTGCAAGCGGGTTTTTAAGTGCTCTGAAGGCATTTCGTTGCAAGCGGGTGTTTAAGTGCTCTGGAGTCATTTCATTGAAAGCGGGTTTTTAAGTGCTCTGGAGTCATTTTGTTGAAAGCGGGTTTTTAAGTGCTCTGGAGTCTTTTCGTTGCAAGCGGGTTTTTTAAGTGTTCTGGAGTCATTTCTTTGCAAGCGGGTTTTTAAGTGCTCTGAAGGCATTTCGTTGCAATCGGGTTTTTAAGTGCTCTGGAGTCATTTCGTTGCAAGCGGGTTTTTACGGGTTCTGGAGTCATTTCGTTGCAAGCGGGTTTTTACATACTTCTCAGACATTTCACTGGATGCGGGTTTTTTAAGTGCTCTGCAGGCATTTCGTTGTAAGCGGGTTTTTAAGTACTCTGGAGTCATTTCGTTGCAAGCGGGTTTTTAAGTGCTCTGGAGTCATTTCGTTGCAAGCGGGTTTTTAAGTGCTCTGAAGGCATTTCGTTGCAAGCGGGTTTTTAAGTGCTCTGGAGTCATTTCGTTGCAAGCGGGCTTTTACGGGTTCTGGAGTCATTTCGTTGCAAGCGGGTTTTTACATACTTCTCAGACATTTCAGTGGAAGCGGTTTTTTTAAGTGCTCTGCAGGCATTTCGTTGTAAGCGGGTTTTTAAGTACTCTGGAGTCATTTCGTTGCAAGCGGGTTTTTAAGTGCTCTGGAGTCATTTCGTTGCAAGCGGGTTTTTAAGTGCTCTGGAGTCATTTCGTTGCAAGCGGGTTTTTAAGTGCTCTGGAGTCATTTCGTTGCAAGCGGGTTTTTAAGTGCTCTGTAGTCATTTCGTTGCAAGCGGATTTTTAATTGCTCTGGAGTCATTTCGTTGCAAGCGGGTTTTTAAGTGCTCTGGAGTCATTTCGTTGCAAGCGGGTTTTTAAGTGCTCTGGAGTCATTTCGTTGCAAGCTGGCTTTTAAGTGCTCTGGAGTCATTTCGTTGCAAGCGGGTTTTTAAGTGCTCTGGAGTCATTCGTTGCAAGCGGGTTTTTAAGTGCTCTGAAGGCATTTCGTTGCAAGCGGGTTTTTAAGTGCTCTGGAGCCATTTCGTTGCAAGCGGGTTTTTAAGTACTCTGGAGACATTTCGTTGCAAGCGGGTTTTTAAGTGCTCTGGAGCCATTTCGTTGCAAGCGGGTTTTTAAGTGCTCTGGAGCCATTTCGTTGCAAGCGGGTTTTTAAGTGCTCTGGAGTCATTACGTTGCAAGCGGGTTTTTAAGTGTTCTGGAGTCATTTCGTTGCAAGCGGGTTTTTAAGTGCTCTGGAGTCATTTCGTTGCAAGCGGGTTTTTAAGTGCTCTGGAGTCATTTCGTTGCAAGCGGGTTTTTAAGTGCTCTGGAGTCATTTCGTTGCAAGCGGGTTTTTACGTGTTCTGGAGTCATTTCGTTGCAAGCGGGTTTTTACATACTTCTCAGACATTTCACTGGAAGCGGGTTTTTTAAATGCTTTGTAGGCATTTCGTTGCAAGCGGGTTTTTAAGTACTCTGGAGTCATTTCGTTGCAAACGGGTTTTTAAGTGCTCTGGAGTCATTTCGTTGCAAGCGGGTTTTTACGTGTTCTGGAGTCATTTCGTTGCAAGCGGGTTTTTACATACTTCTCAGACATTTCACTGGAAGCGGGTTTTTTAAATGCTCTGTAGGCATTTAGTTGCAAGCGGGTTTTTAAGTACTCTGGAGTCATTTCGTTGCAAGCGGGTTTTTAAGTGCTCTGGAGTCATTTCGTTGCAAGCGGGTTTTTAAGTGCTCTGGAGTCATTTCGTTGCAAGCGGGTTTTTAAGTGCTCTGGAGTTATTTCGTTGCAAGCGGGCTTTTAAGTGCTCTGGAGTCATTTCGTTGCAAGCGGGTTTTTAAGTGCTCTGGAGTCATTTCGTTGCAAGCGGGTTTTTACATGTTCTGGAGTCATTTCGTTGCAAGCGGGTTTTTACATACTTCTCAGACATTTCACTGGAAGCGGGTTTTTTAAGTGCTCTGCAGGCATTTCGTTGTAAGCGGGTTTTTAAGTACTCTGGAGTCATTTCGTTGCAAGCGGGTTTTTAAGTGCTCTGGAGTCATTTCGTTGCAAGCGGGTTTTTAAGTGCTCTGAAGGCATTTCGTTGCAAGCGGGTTTTTAAGTGCTCTGGAGTCATTTCGTTGCAAGCGGGTTTTTACGGGTTCTGGAGTCATTTCGTTGCAAGCGTGTTTTTACATACTTCTCAGACATTTCACTGGAAGAGGGTTTTTTAAGTGCTCTGCAGGCATTTCGTTGTAAGCAGTTTTTTAAGTACTCTGGAGTCATTTCGTTGCAAGCGGGTTTTTAAGTGATCTGGAGTCATTTCGTTGCAAGCGGGTTTTTAAGTGCTCTGGAGTCATTTCGTTGCAAGCGGGTTTTTAAGTGCTCTGGAGTCATTTCGTTGCAAGCGGGTTTTTAGGTGCTCTGTAGTCATTTCGTTGCAAGCGGGTTTTTAAGTGCTCTGGAGTCATTTCGTTGCAAGCGGGTTTTTAAGTGCTCTGGAGTCATTTCGTTGCAAGCGGGCTTTTAAGTGCTCTGGAGTCATTTCGTTGCAAGCGGGTTTTTAAGTGCTCTGGAGTCATTTCGTTGCAAGCGGGTTTTTAAGTGCTCTGGAGTCATTTCGTTGCAAGCGGGTTTTTAAGTGCTCTGGAGGCATTTCGTTGCAAGCGGGTTTTTAAGTGCTCTGGAGCCATTTCGTTGCAAGCGGGTTTTTAAGTGCTCTGGAGTCATTTCGTTGCAAACGGGTTTTTACGTGCTCTGGAGTCATTTCGTTGCAAGCGGGTTTTTAAGTGCTCTGGAGTCATTTCGTTGCCAGCGGGTTTTTAAGTGCTCTGGAGTCATTTCGTTGCAAGCGGGTTTTTACGAACTCTGGAGTCATTTCGTTGCAAGCGGGTTTTTAAGTGCTCTGGAGTCATTTCGTTTCAAGCGGGTTTTTAAGTGCTCTGGAGTCATTTCGTTGCAAGCGGGTTTTTAAGTGCTCTGGAGTCATTTCGTTGCAAGCGGGTTTTTAAGTGCTCTGAAGGCATTTCGTTGCAAGCGGGTTTTTAAGTGCTCTGGAGTCATTTCGTTGCAAGCGGGTTTTTAAGTGCTCTGGAGACATTTCGTTGCAAGCGGGTTTTTAAGTGTTCTGGAGTCATTTCGTTGCAAGCGGGTTTTTAAGTGCTCTGGAGTCATTTCGTTGCAAGAGGGTTTTTAAGTGCTCTGGAGCCATTTCGTTGCAAGCGGGTTTTAAAGTGCTCTGGAGTCATTACGTTGCAAGCGGGTTTTTAAGTGTTCTGGAGTCATTTCGTTGCAAGCAGGTTTTTAAGTGCTCTGGAGTCATTTCGTTGCAAGCGGGTTTTTAAGTGCTCTGGAGTCATTTCGTTGCAAGCGGGTTTTTAAGTGCTCTGAAGGCATTTCGTTGCAAGCGGGTGTTTAAGTGCTCTGGAGTCATTTCATTGCAAGCGGGTTTTTAAGTGCTCTGGAGTCATTTTGTTGAAAGCGGGTTTTTAAGTGCTCTGGAGTCTTTTCGTTGCAAGCGGGTTTTTTAAGTGTTCTGGAGTCATTTCTTTGCAAGCGGGTTTTTAAGTGCTCTGAAGGCATTTCGTTGCAATCGGGTTTTTAAGTGCTCTGGAGTCATTTCGTTGCAAGCGGGTTTTTACGGGTTCTGGAGTCATTTCGTTGCAAGCGGGTTTTTACATACTTCTCAGACATTTCACTGGATGCGGGTTTTTTAAGTGCTCTGCAGGCATTTCGTTGTAAGCGGGTTTTTAAGTACTCTGGAGTCATTTCGTTGCAAGCGGGTTTTTAAGTGCTCTGGAGTCATTTCGTTGCAAGCGGGTTTTTAAGTGCTCTGAAGGCATTTCGTTGCAAGCGGGTTTTTAAGTGCTCTGGAGTCATTTCGTTGCAAGCGGGCTTTTACGGGTTCTGGAGTCATTTCGTTGCAAGCGGGTTTTTACATACTTCTCAGACATTTCAGTGGAAGCGGTTTTTTTAAGTGCTCTGCAGGCATTTCGTTGTAAGCGGGTTTTTAAGTACTCTGGAGTCATTTCGTTGCAAGCGGGTTTTTAAGTGCTCTGGAGTCATTTCGTTGCAAGCGGGTTTTTAAGTGCTCTGGAGTCATTTCGTTGCAAGCGGGTTTTTAAGTGCTCTGGAGTCATTTCGTTGCAAGCGGGTTTTTAAGTGCTCTGTAGTCATTTCGTTGCAAGCGGATTTTTAATTGCTCTGGAGTCATTTCGTTGCAAGCGGGTTTTTAAGTGCTCTGGAGTCATTTCGTTGCAAGCGGGTTTTTAAGTGCTCTGGAGTCATTTCGTTGCAAGCGGGCTTTTAAGTGCTCTGGAGTCATTTCGTTGCAAGCGGGTTTTTAAGTGCTCTGGAGTCATTCGTTGCAAGCGGGTTTTTAAGTGCTCTGAAGGCATTTCGTTGCAAGCGGGTTTTTAAGTGCTCTGGAGCCATTTCGTTGCAAGCGGGTTTTTAAGTACTCTGGAGACATTTCGTTGCAAGCGGGTTTTTAAGTGCTCTGGAGCCATTTCGTTGCAAGCGGGTTTTTAAGTGCTCTGGAGCCATTTCGTTGCAAGCGGGTTTTTAAGTGCTCTGGAGTCATTACGTTGCAAGCGGGTTTTTAAGTGTTCTGGAGTCATTTCGTTGCAAGCGGGATTTTAAGTGCTCTGGAGTCATTTCGTTGCAAGCGGGTTTTTAAGTGCTCTGGAGTCATTTCGTTGCAAGCGGGTTTTTAAGTGCTCTGGAGTCATTTCGTTGCAAGCGGGTTTTTACGTGTTCTGGAGTCATTTCGTTGCAAGCGGGTTTTTACATACTTCTCAGACATTTCACTGGAAGCGGGTTTTTTAAATGCTCTGTAGGCATTTCGTTGCAAGCGGGTTTTTAAGTACTCTGGAGTCATTTCGTTGCAAACGGGTTTTTAAGTGCTCTGGAGTCATTTCGTTGCAAGCGGGTTTTTACGTGTTCTGGAGTCATTTCGTTGCAAGCGGGTTTTTACATACTTCTCAGACATTTCACTGGAAGCGGGTTTTTTAAATGCTCTGTAGGCATTTCGTTGCAAGCGGGTTTTTAAGTACTCTGGAGTCATTTCGTTGCAAGCGGGTTTTTAAGTGCTCTGGAGTCATTTCGTTGCAAGCGGGTTTTTAAGTGCTCTGGAGTCATTTCGTTGCAAGCGGGTTTTTAAGTGCTCTGGAGTTATTTCGTTGCAAGCGGGCTTTTAAGTGCTCTGGAGTCATTTCGTTGCAAGCGGGTTTTTAAGTGCTCTGGAGTCATTTCGTTCCAAGCGGGTTTTTAAGTGCTCTAAAGGCATTTCGTTGCAAGCGGGTTTTTAAGTGCTCTGGAGTCATTTCGTTGCAAGCGGGTTTTTAAGTGCTCTGGAGTCATTTCGTTGCAAGCGGGTTTTTAAGTGCTCTGGAGTCATTTCGTTGCAAGCGGGTATTTAAGTGCTCTGGAGACATTTCGTTGCAAGCGGGTTTTTAAGTGCTCTGGAGTCATTTCGTTGCAAGCGGGTTTTTAAGTGCTCTGGAGGCATTTCGTTGCAAGCGGGTTTTTAAGTGCTCTGGAGTCATTTCGTTGCAAGCGGGTTTTTAAGTTATCTGGAGTCATTTCGTTGCAAGCGGGTTTTTAAATGCTCTGTAGGCATTTCGTTGCAAGCGGGTTTTTAAGTACTCTGGAGTCATTTCGTTGCAAACGGGTTTTTACGTGCTCTGGAGTCATTTCATTGCAAGCGGGTTTTTAAGTGCTCTGGAGTCATTTCGTTGCAAGCGGGTTTTTAAATGCTCTGTAGGCATTTCGTTGCAAGCGGGTTTTTAAGTACTCTGGAGTCATTTCGTTGCAAACGGGTTTTTACGTGCTCTGGAGTCATTTCGTTGCAAGCGGGTTTTTAAGTGCTCTGGAGTCATTTCGTTGCAAGCGGGTTTTTAAGTGCTCTGGAGTCATTTCGTTGCAAGCGGGTTTTTAAGTGCTCTGAAGGCATTTCGTTGCAAGCAGGTTTTTAAGTGCTCTGGAGTCATTTCGTTGCAAGCGGGTTTTTAAGTGCTCTGGAGTCATTTTGTTGCAAGCGGGTTTTTAAGTGCTCTGTAGTCATTTCGTTGCAAGCGGGTTTTTAAGTGCTCTGGAGTCATTTCTTTGCAAGCGGGTTTTTAAGTACTCTTGAGACATTTCGTTGCAAGCGGGTTTTTAAGTGCTCTGGAGTCATTTCGTTGCAAGCGGGTTTTTACGTGCTCTGGAGTCATTTCATTGTAAGCGGGTTTTTACATACTTCTCAGACATTTCACTGGAAGCGGGTTTTTAAGTGCTCTGGAGTCTTTTCGTTGCAAGCGGGTTTTTTAAGTGTTCTGGAGTCATTTCTTTGCAAGCGGGTTTTTAAGTGCTCTGAAGGCATTTCGTTGCAATCGGGTTTTTAAGTGCTCTGGAGTCATTTCGTTGCAAGCGGGTTTTTACGGGTTCTGGAGTCATTTCGTTGCAAGCGGGTTTTTACATACTTCTCAGACATTTCACTGGATGCGGGTTTTTTAAGTGCTCTGCAGGCATTTCGTTGTAAGCGGGTTTTTAAGTACTCTGGAGTCATTTCGTTGCAAGCGGGTTTTTAAGTGCTCTGGAGTCATTTCGTTGCAAGCGGGTTTTTAAGTGCTCTGAAGGCATTTCGTTGCAAGCGGGTTTTTAAGTGCTCTGGAGTCATTTCGTTGCAAGCGGGCTTTTACGGGTTCTGGAGTCATTTCGTTGCAAGCGGGTTTTTACATACTTCTCAGACATTTCAGTGGAAGCGGTTTTTTTAAGTGCTCTGCAGGCATTTCGTTGTAAGCGGGTTTTTAAGTACTCTGGAGTCATTTCGTTGCAAGCGGGTTTTTAAGTGCTCTGGAGTCATTTCGTTGCAAGCGGGTTTTTAAGTGCTCTGGAGTCATTTCGTTGCAAGCGGGTTTTTAAGTGCTCTGGAGTCATTTCGTTGCAAGCGGGTTTTTAAGTGCTCTGTAGTCATTTCGTTGCAAGCGGGTTTTTAATTGCTCTGGAGTCATTTCGTTGCAAGCGGGTTTTTAAGTGCTCTGGAGTCATTTCGTTGCAAGCGGGTTTTTAAGTGCTCTGGAGTCATTTCGTTGCAAGCGGGCTTTTAAGTGCTCTGGAGTCATTTCGTTGCAAGCGGGTTTTTAAGTGCTCTGGAGTCATTCGTTGCAAGCGGGTTTTTAAGTGCTCTGAAGGCATTTCGTTGCAAGCGGGTTTTTAAGTGCTCTGGAGCCATTTCGTTGCAAGCGGGTTTTTAAGTACTCTGGAGACATTTCGTTGCAAGCGGGTTTTTAAGTGCTCTGGAGCCATTTCGTTGCAAGCGGGTTTTTAAGTGCTCTGGAGCCATTTCGTTGCAAGCGGGTTTTTAAGTGCTCTGGAGTCATTACGTTGCAAGCGGGTTTTTAAGTGTTCTGGAGTCATTTCGTTGCAAGCGGGTTTTTAAGTGCTCTGGAGTCATTTCGTTGCAAGCGGGTTTTTTAAGTGCTCTGGAGTCATTTCGTTGCAAGCGGGTTTTTAAGTGCTCTGGAGTCATTTCGTTGCAAGCGGGTTTTTACGTGTTCTGGAGTCATTTCGTTGCAAGCGGCTTTTTACATACTTCTCAGACATTTCACTGGAAGCGGGTTTTTTAAATGCTCTGTAGGCATTTCGTTGCAAGCGGGTTTTTAAGTACTCTGGAGTCATTTCGTTGCAAACGGGTTTTTAAGTGCTCTGGAGTCATTTCGTTGCAAGCGGGTTTTTACGTGTTCTGGAGTCATTTCGTTGCAAGCGGGTTTTTACATACTTCTCAGACATTTCACTGGAAGCGGGTTTTTTAAATGCTCTGTAGGCATTTCGTTGCAAGCGGGTTTTTAAGTACTCTGGAGTCATTTCGTTGCAAGCGGGTTTTTAAGTGCTCTGGAGTCATTTCGTTGCAAGCGGGTTTTTAAGTGCTCTGGAGTCATTTCGTTGCAAGCGGGTTTTTAAGTGCTCTGGAGTTATTTCGTTGCAAGCGGGCTTTTAAGTGCTCTGGAGTCATTTCGTTGCAAGCGGGTTTTTAAGTGCTCTGGAGTCATTTCGTTCCAAGCGGGTTTTTAAGTGCTCTAAAGGCATTTCGTTGCAAGCGGGTTTTTAAGTGCTCTGGAGTCATTTCGTTGCAAGCGGGTTTTTAAGTGCTCTGGAGTCATTTCGTTGCAAGCGGGTTTTTAAGTGCTCTGGAGTCATTTCGTTGCAAGCGGGTATTTAAGTGCTCTGGAGACATTTCGTTGCAAGCGGGTTTTTAAGTGCTCTGGAGTCATTTCGTTGCAAGCGGGTTTTTAAGTGCTCTGGAGGCATTTCGTTGCAAGCAGGTTTTTAAGTGCTCTGGAGTCATTTCGTTGCAAGCGGGTTTTTAAGTTATCTGGAGTCATTTCGTTGCAAGCGGGTTTTTAAATGCTCTGTAGGCATTTCGTTGCAAGCGGGTTTTTAAGTACTCTGGAGTCATTTCGTTGCAAACGGGTTTTTACGTGCTCTGGAGTCATTTCGTTGCAAGCGGGTTTTTAAGTGCTCTGGAGTCATTTCGTTGCAAGCGGGTTTTTAAATGCTCTGTAGGCATTTCGTTGCAAGCGGGTTTTTAAATACTCTGGAGTCATTTCGTTGCAAACGGGTTTTTACGTGCTCTGGAGTCATTTCGTTGCAAGCGGGTTTTTAAGTGCTCTGGAGTCATTTCGTTGCAAGCGGGTTTTTAAGTGCTCTGGAGACATTTCGTTGCAAGCGGGTTTTTAAGTGTTCTGGAGTCATTTCGTTGCAAGCGGGTTTTTAAGTGCTCTGGAGTCATTTCGTTGCAAGCGGGTTTTTAAGTGTTCTGGAGTCATTTCGTTGCAAGCGGGTTTTTAAGTGCTCTGGAGTCTTTTCGTTGCAAGCGGGTTTTTAAGAGCTCTGGAGTCATTTCGTTGCAAGCGGGTTTTTAAGTGCTCTGGAGTCATTTCGTTGCAAGTGGGTTTTTAAGTGCTCTGGAGTCATTTTGTTGCAAGCGGGTTTTTAAGTGCTCTGTAGTCATTTCGTTGCAAGCGGGTTTTTAAGTGCTCTGGAGTCATTTCTTTGCAAGCGGGTTTTTAAGTACTCTTGAGACATTTCGTTGCAAGCGGGTTTTTAAGTGCTCTGGAGTCATTTCGTTGCAAGCGGGTTTTTACGTGCTCTGGAGTAATTTCATTGTAAGCGGGTTTTTACATACTTCTCAGACATTTCACTGGAAGCGGGTTTTTTAAGTGCTCTGGAGTCTTTCTTTGCAAGCGGGTTTTTAAGTACTCTGGAGTCATTTCGTTGCAAGCGGGTTTTTAAGTGCTCTGGAGTCATTTCGTTGCAAGCGGGTTTTTAAGTGCTCTGGAGTCATTTCGTTGCAAGCGGGTTTTTAAGTGCTCTGGAGTCATTTCGTTGCAAGCGGGTTTTTAAGTGCTCTAGAGTCATTTCGTTGCAAGCGGGTTTTTAAGTGCTCTGGAGTCATTTCGTTGCAAGCTGGTTTTTAAGTGCTCTGGAGTCATTTAGTTGCAAGCGGGTTTTTAAGTGCTCTGGAGTCAATTCGTTGCAAGCGGGTTTTTTAAGTGCTCTGGAGTCATTTCGTTGCAAGAGGGTTTTTAAGTGCTCTGGAGTCATTTCGTTGCAAGCGGGTTTTTACGTGCTCTGGTGTCATTTCGTTGCAAGCAGGTTTTTAAGTGCTCTGGAGTCATTTCGTTGCAAGCGGGTTTTTAAGTGCTCTGGAGTCATTTCGTTGCAAGCGGGTTTTTAAGTGCTCTGGAGTGATTTCATTGCAAGCGGGTTTTTAAGTGCTCTGGAGGCATTTCGTTGTAAGCGGGTTTTTAAGTGCTCTGGAGTCATTTCGTTGCAAGCGGGTTTTTACGTGTTCTGGAGTTATTTCGTTGCAAGCGGGTTTTTACATACTTCTCAGACATTTCACTGGAAGCGGGTTTTTTAAGTGCTCTGTAGGCATTTCGTTGCAAGCGGGTTTTTAAGTGCTCTGGAGTCATTTCGTTGCAAGCGGGTTTTTAAGTGCTCTGGAGTCATTTTGTTGCAAGCGGGTTTTTAAGTGCTCTGGAGTCTTTTCGTTGCAAGCGGGTTTTTAAGTGTTCTGGAGTCATTTCTTTGCAAGCGGGTTTTTAAGTGCTCTGAAGGCATTTCGTTGCAAGCGGGTTTTTAAGTGCTCTGGAGTCATTTCGTTGCAAGCGGGTTTTTACATGTTCTGGAGTCATTTCGTTGCAAGCGGGTTTTTACATACTTCTCAGACATTTCACTGGAAGCGGGTTTTTTAAGTGCTCTGCAGGCATTTCGTTGTAAGCGGGTTTTTAAGTACTCTGGAGTCATTTCGTTGCAAGCGGGTTTTTTAAGTGCTCTGGAGTCATTTCGTTGCAAGCGGGTTTTTAAGTGCTCTGAAGGCATTTCGTTGCAAGCGGGTTTTTAAGTGCTCTGGAGTCATTTCGTTGCAAGCGGGTTTTTACGGGTTCTGGAGTCATTTCGTTGCAAGCGGGTTTTTACATACTTCTCAGACATTTCACTGGAAGAGGGTTTTTTAAGTGCTCTGCAGGCATTTCGTTGTAAGCAGTTTTTTAAGTACTCTGGAGTCATTTCGTTGCAAGCGGGTTTTTAAGTGCTCTGGAGTCATTTCGTTGCAAGCGGGTTTTTAAGTGCTCTGGAGTCATTTCGTTGCAAGCGGGTTTTTAAGTGCTCTGGAGTCATTTCGTTGCAAGCGGGTTTTTAGGTGCTCTGTAGTCATTTCGTTGCAAGCGGGTTTTTAAGTGCTCTGGAGTCATTTCGTTGCAAGCGGGTTTTTAAGTACTCTGGAGACATTTCGTTGCAAGGGGGTTTTTAAGTGCTCTGGAGTCATTTCGTTGCAAGCGGGTTTTTAAGTGCTCTGGAGTCATTTCGTTGCAAGCGGGTTTTTAAGTGCTCTGAAGGCATTTCGTTGAAAGCGGGTTTTTAAGTGCTCTGGAGTCATTTCGTTGCAAGTGGGTTTTTAAGTGCTCTGGAGTCATTTCGTTGCAAGCGGGTTTTTAAGTGCTCTGGAGTCATTTCGTTGCAAGTGGGTTTTTAAGTGCTCTGGAGTCATTTTGTTGCAAGCGGGTTTTTAAGTGCTCTGTAGTCATTTCGTTGCAAGCGGGTTTTTAAGTGCTCTGGAGTCATTTCTTTGCAAGCGGGTTTTTAAGTACTCTTGAGACATTTCGTTGCAAGCGGGTTTTTAAGTGCTCTGGAGTCATTTCGTTGCAAGCGGGTTTTTACGTGCTCTGGAGTCATTTCATTGTAAGCGGGTTTTTACATACTTCTCAGACATTTCACTGGAAGCGGGTTTTTTAAGTGCTCTGGAGTCTTTCTTTGCAAGCGGGTTTTTAAGTACTCTGGAGTCATTTCGTTGCAAGCGGGTTTTTAAGTGCTCTGGAGTCATTTCGTTGCAAGCGGGTTTTTAAGTGCTCTGGAGTCATTTCGTTGCAAGCGGGTTTTTAAGTGCTCTGGAGTCATTTCGTTGCAAGCGGGTTTTTAAGTGCTCTAGAGTCATTTCGTTGCAAGCGGGTTTTTAAGTGCTCTGGAGTCATTTCGTTGCAAGCTGGTTTTTAAGTGCTCTGGAGTCATTTAGTTGCAAGCGGGTTTTTAAGTGCTCTGGAGTCAATTCGTTGCAAGCGGGTTTTTAAGTGCTCTGGAGTCATTTCGTTGCAAGAGGGTTTTTAAGTGCTCTGGAGTCATTTCGTTGCAAGCGGGTTTTTACGTGCTCTGGTGTCATTTCGTTGCAAGCAGGTTTTTAAGTGCTCTTGAGTCATTTCGTTGCAAGCGGGTTTTTAAGTGCTCTGGAGTCATTTCGTTGCAAGCGGGTTTTTAAGTGCTCTGGAGTGATTTCATTGCAAGCGGGTTTTTAAGTGCTCTGGAGGCATTTCGTTGTAAGCGGGTTTTTAAGTGCTCTGGAGTCATTTCGTTGCAAGCGGGTTTTTACGTGTTCTGGAGTTATTTCGTTGCAAGCGGGTTTTTACATACTTCTCAGACATTTCACTGGAAGCGGGTTTTTTAAGTGCTCTGTAGGCATTTCGTTGCAAGCGGGTTTTTAAGTGCTCTGGAGTCATTTCGTTGCAAGCGGGTTTTTAAGTGCTCTGGAGTCATTTTGTTGCAAGCGGGTTTTTAAGTGCTCTGGAGTCTTTTCGTTGCAAGCGGGTTTTTAAGTGTTCTGGAGTCATTTCTTTGCAAGCGGGTTTTTAAGTGCTCTGAAGGCATTTCGTTGCAAGCGGGTTTTTAAGTGCTCTGGAGTCATTTCGTTGCAAGCGGGTTTTTACATGTTCTGGAGTCATTTCGTTGCAAGCGGGTTTTTACATACTTCTCAGACATTTCACTGGAAGCGGGTTTTTTAAGTGCTCTGCAGGCATTTCGTTGTAAGCGGGTTTTTAAGTACTCTGGAGTCATTTCGTTGCAAGCGGGTTTTTAAGTGCTCTGGAGTCATTTCGTTGCAAGCGGGTTTTTAAGTGCTCTGAAGGCATTTCGTTGCAAGCGGGTTTTTAAGTGCTCTGGAGTCATTTCGTTGCAAGCGGGTTTTTACGGGTTCTGGAGTCATTTCGTTGCAAGCGGGTTTTTACATACTTCTCAGACATTTCACTGGAAGAGGGTTTTTTAAGTGCTCTGCAGGCATTTCGTTGTAAGCAGTTTTTTAAGTACTCTGGAGTCATTTCGTTGCAAGCGGGTTTTTAAGTGCTCTGGAGTCATTTCGTTGCAAGCGGGTTTTTAAGTGCTCTGGAGTCATTTCGTTGCAAGCGGGTTTTTAAGTGCTCTGGAGTCATTTCGTTGCAAGCGGGTTTTTAGGTGCTCTGTAGTCATTTCGTTGCAAGCGGGTTTTTAAGTGCTCTGGAGTCATTTCGTTGCAAGCGGGTTTTTAAGTACTCTGGAGACATTTCGTTGCAAGGGGGTTTTTAAGTGCTCTGGAGTCATTTCGTTGCAAGCGGGTTTTTAAGTGCTCTGGAGTCATTTCGTTGCAAGCGGGTTTTTAAGTGCTCTGAAGGCATTTCGTTGAAAGCGGGTTTTTAAGTGCTCTGGAGTCATTTCGTTGCAAGTGGGTTTTTAAGTGCTCTGGAGTCATTTCGTTGCAAGCGGGTTTTTAAGTGCTCTGGAGTCATTTCGTTGCAAGCGGGTTTTTAAGTGCTCTGGAGTCATTTCATTGCAAGCGGGTTTTTTAGTTCTCTGGAGTCATTTTTTTGCAAGCGGGTTTTTAAGTGCTCTGGAGTCATTTCGTTGCATGCGGGTTTTTAAGTGCTCTGAAGGCATTTCGTTGTAAGCGGGTTTTTAAGTGCTCTGGAGTCATTTCGTTGCAAGCGGGTTTTTACGTGTTCTGGAGTCATTTCGTTGCAAGCGGGTTTTTACATACTTCTCAGACATTTCACTGGAAGCGGGTTTTTTAAATGCTCTGTAGGCATTTCGTTGCAAGCGGGTTTTTAAGTACTCTGGAGTCATTCGTTGCAAATGGGTTTTTACGTGCTCTGGAGTCATTTCGTTGCAAGCGGGTTTTTCATATTTCTCTGACATTTAACTGGAAGCGAGTATTTTAAGTGCTCTGGAGTCATTTCGTTGCAAGCGGGTTTTCACATACTTCTCAGACATTTCACTGGAAGTGGGTTTTTTAAGTGCTCTGGAGTCATTTCGTTGCAAGCGGGTTTTTAAGTACTCTGGAGTCATTTCGTTGCAAGCGGGTTTTTAAGTGCTCTGGAGTCATTTCGTTGCAAGCGGGTTTTTAAGTGCTCTGGAGTCATTTCGTTGCAAACGGGTTTTTAAGTGCTCTGGAGTCATTTCGTTGCAAGCGGGTTTTTACGTGCTCTGGAATCATTTCGTTGCAAGCGGGTTTTTAAGTGCTCTGGAGTCATTTCGTTGCAAGCGGGTTTTTAATTGCTCTGGAGTCATTTCGTTGCAAACGGGTTTTTAAGTGCTCTGGAGTCATTTCGTTGCAAGCGGGTTTTTAAGTGCTCTGGAGCCATTTCGTTGCAAGCGGGTTTTTAAGTACTCTGGAGACATTTCGTTGCAAGCGGGTTTTTAAGTGCTCTGGAGCCATTTCGTTGCAAGCGGGTTTTTAAGTGCTCTGGAGTCATTTCGTTGCAAGCGGGTTTTTAAGTGCTCTGGAGTCATTTCGTTGCAAGCGGGTTTTTAAGTGCTCTGGAGTCATTTCGTTGCAAGCGGGTTTTTAAGTGCTCTGGAGTCATTTCGTTGCAAGCGGGTTTTTAAGAGCTCTGGAGTCATTTCGTTGCAAGCGGGTTTTTAAGTGCTCTGGAGTCATTTCGTTGCAAGCGGGTTTTTAAGTGCTCTGGAGTCATTTTGTTGCAAGCGGGTTTTTAAGTGCTCTGTAGTCCTTTCGTTGCAAGCGGGTTTTTAAGTGCTCTGGAGTCATTTCTTTGCAAGCGGGTTTTTAAGTACTCTGGAGACATTTCGTTGCAAGCGGGTTTTTAAGTGCTCTGGAGTCATTTCGTTGCAAGCGGGTTTTTACGTGCTCTGGAGTCATTTCATTGTAAGCGGGTTTTTACATACTTCTCAGACATTTCACTGGAATCGGGTTTTTTAAGTGCTCTGGAGTCTTTCTTTGCAAGCGGGTTTTTAAGTACTCTGGAGTCATTTCGTTGCAATCGGGTTTTTAAGTGCTCTGGAGTCATTTCGTTGCAAGCGGGTTTTTAAGTGCTCTGGAGTCATTTTGTTGCAAGCGGGTTTTTAAGTGCTCTGGAGTCTTTTCGTTGCAAGTGGGTTTTTTAAGTGTTCTGGAGTCATTTCTTTGCAAGCGGGTTTTTTAAGTGCTCTGAAGGCATTTCGTTGCAATCGGGTTTTTAAGTGCTCTGGAGTCATTTCGTTGCAAGCGGGTTTTTACGGGTTCTGGAGTCATTTCGTTCCAAGCGGGTTTTTACATACTTCTCAGACATTTCACTGGAAGCGGGTTTTTTAAGTGCTCTGCAGGCATTTCGTTGTAAGCCGGTTTTTAAGTACTCTGGATTCATTTCGTTGCAAGCGGGTTTTTAAGTGCTCTGGAGTCATTTCGTTGCAAGCGGGTTTTTAAGTGCTCTGAAGGCATTTCGTTGCAAGCGGGTTTTTAAGTGCTCTGGAGTCATTTCGTTGCAAGCGGGTGTTTACGGGTTCTGGAGTCATTTCGTTGCAAGCGGGTTTTTACATACTTCTCAGACATTTCACTGGAAGCGGTTTTTTTTAAGTGCTCTGCAGGCATTTCGTTGTAAGCGGGTTTTTAAGTACTCTGGAGTCATTTCGTTGCAAGCGGATTTTTAAGTGCTCTGGAGTCATTTCGTTGCAAGCGGGTTTTTAAGTGCTCTGGAGTCATTTCGTTGCAAGCGGGTTTTTAAGTGCTCTGTAGTCATTTCGTTGCAAGCGGGTTTTTAAGTACTCTGGAGACATTTCGTTGCAAGGGGGTTTTTAAGTGCTCTGGAGTCATTTCGTTGCAAGCGGGTTTTTAAGTGCTCTGGAGTCATTTCGTTGCAAGCGGGTTTTTAAGTGCTCTGAAGGCATTTCGTTGAAAGCGGGTTTTTAAGTGCTCTGGAGTCATTTCGTTGCAAGTGGGTTTTTAAGTGCTCTGGAGTCATTTCGTTGCAAGCGGGTTTTTAAGTGCTCTGGAGTCATTTCGTTGCAAGCGGGTTTTTAAGTGCTCTGGAGTCATTTCATTGCAAGCGGGTTTTTTAGTTCTCTGGAGTCATTTTGTTGCAAGCGGGTTTTTAAGTGCTCTGGAGTCATTTCGTTGCATGCGGGTTTTTAAGTGCTCTGAAGGCATTTCGTTGTAAGCGGGTTTTTAAGTACTCTGGAGTCATTTCGTTGCAAGCGGTTTTTTAAGTGCTCTGGAGTCATTTCTTTGCAAGCGGGTTTTTAAGTACTCTTGAGACATTTCGTTGCAAGCGGGTTTTTAAGTGCTCTGGAGTCATTTCGTTGCAAGCGGGTTTTTACGTGCTCTGGAGTCATTTCATTGTAAGCGGGTTTTTACATACTTCTCAGACATTTCACTGGAAGCGGGTTTTTTAAGTGCTCTGGAGTCTTTCTTTGCAAGCGGGTTTTTAAGTACTCTGGAGTCATTTCGTTGCAAGCGGGTTTTTAAGTGCTCTGGAGTCATTTCGTTGCAAGCGGGTTTTTAAGTGCTCTGGAGTCATTTCGTTGCAAGCGGGTTTTTAAGTGCTCTGGAGTCATTTCGTTGCAAGCGGGTTTTTAAGTGCTCTAGAGTCATTTCGTTGCAAGCGGGTTTTTAAGTGCTCTGGAGTCATTTCGTTGCAAGCTGGTTTTTAAGTGCTCTGGAGTCATTTAGTTGCAAGCGGGTTTTTAAGTGCTCTGGAGTCAATTCGTTGCAAGCGGGTTTTTAAGTGCTCTGGAGTCATTTCGTTGCAAGAGGGTTTTTAAGTGCTCTGGAGTCATTTCGTTGCAAGCGGGTTTTTACGTGCTCTGGTGTCATTTCGTTGCAAGCAGGTTTTTAAGTGCTCTGGAGTCATTTCGTTGCAAGCGGGTTTTTAAGTGCTCTGGAGTCATTTCGTTGCAAGCGGGTTTTTAAGTGCTCTGGAGTGATTTCATTGCAAGCGGGTTTTTAAGTGCTCTGGAGGCATTTCGTTGTAAGCGGGTTTTTAAGTGCTCTGGAGTCATTTCGTTGCAAGCGGGTTTTTACGTGTTCTGGAGTTATTTCGTTGCAAGCGGGTTTTTACATACTTCTCAGCCATTTCACTGGAAGCGGGTTTTTTAAGTGCTCTGTAGGCATTTCGTTGCAAGCGGGTTTTTAAGTACTCTGGAGTCATTTCGTTGCAAGCGGGTGTTTAAGTGCTCTGGAGTCATTTCGTTGCAAGCGGGTTTTTAAGTGCTCTGGAGTCATTTTGTTGCAAGCGGGTTTTTAAGTGCTCTGGAGTCTTTTCGTTGCAAGCGGGTTTTTAAGTGTTCTGGAGTCATTTCTTTGCAAGCGGGTTTTTAAGTGCTCTGAAGGCATTTCGTTGCAAGCGGGTTTTTAAGTGCTCTGGAGTCATTTCGTTGCAAGCGGGTGTTTACATGTTCTGGAGTCATTTCGTTGCAAGCGGGTTTTTACATACTTCTCAGACATTTCACTGGAAGCGGGTTTTTTAAGTGCTCTGCAGGCATTTCGTTGTAAGCGGGTTTTTAAGTACTCTGGAGTCATTTCGTTGCAAGCGGGTTTTTAAGTGCTCTGGAGTCATTTCGTTGCAAGCGGGTTTTTAAGTGCTCTGAAGGCATTTCGTTGCAAGCGGGTTTTTAAGTGCTCTGGAGTCATTTCGTTGCAAGCGGGTTTTTACGGGTTCTGGAGACATTTCGTTGCAAGCGGGGTTTTTACATACTTCTCAGACATTTCACTGGAAGAGGGTTTTTTAAGTGCTCTGCAGGCATTTCGTTGTAAGCAGTTTTTTAAGTACTCTGGAGTCATTTCGTTGCAAGCGGGTTTTTAAGTGCTCTGGAGTCATTTCGTTGCAAGCGGGTTTTTAAGTGCTCTGGAGTCATTTCGTTGCAAGCGGGTTTTTAAGTGCTCTGGAGTCATTTCGTTGCAAGCGGGTTTTTAGGTGCTCTGTAGTCATTTCGTTGCAAGCGGGTTTTTAAGTGCTCTGGAGTCATTTCGTTGCAAGCGGGTTTTTAAGTACTCTGGAGACATTTCGTTGCAAGGGGGTTTTTAAGTGCTCTGGAGTCATTTCGTTGCAAGCGGGTTTTTAAGTGCTCTGGAGTCATTTCGTTGCAAGCGGGTTTTTAAGTGCTCTGAAGGCATTTCGTTGAAAGCGGGTTTTTAAGTGCTCTGGAGTCATTTCGTTGCAAGTGGGTTTTTAAGTGCTCTGGAGTCATTTCGTTGCAAGCGGGTTTTTAAGTGCTCTGGAGTCATTTCGTTGCAAGCGGGTTTTTAAGTGCTCTGGAGTCATTTCATTGCAAGCGGGTTTTTTAGTTCTCTGGAGTCATTTTGTTGCAAGCGGGTTTTTAAGTGCTCTGGAGTCATTTCGTTGCATGCGGGTTTTTAAGTGCTCTGAAGGCATTTCGTTGTAAGCGGGTTTTTAAGTGCTCTGGAGTCATTTCGTTGCAAGCGGGTTTTTACGTGTTCTGGAGTCATTTCGTTGCAAGCGGGTTTTTACATACTTCTCAGACATTTCACTGGAAGCGGGTTTTTTAAATGCTCTGTAGGCATTTCGTTGCAAGCGGGTTTTTAAGTACTCTGGAGTCATTCGTTGCAAATGGGTTTTTACGTGCTCTGGAGTCATTTCGTTGCAAGCGGGTTTTTACATATTTCTCTGACATTTAACTGGAAGCGAGTATTTTAAGTGCTCTGGAGTCATTTCGTTGCAAGCGGGTTTTCACATACTTCTCAGACATTTCACTGGAAGTGGGTTTTTTAAGTGCTCTGGAGTCATTTCGTTGCAAGCGGGTTTTTAAGTGCTCTGGAGTCATTTCGTTGCAAGCGGGTTTTTACGTGCTCTGGAGTCATTTCATTGTAAGCGGGTTTTTACATACTTCTCAGACATTTCACTGGAATCGGGTTTTTTAAGTGCTCTGGAGTCTTTCTTTGCAAGCGGGTTTTTAAGTACTCTGGAGTCATTTCGTTGCAAGCGGGTTTTTAAGTGCTCTGGAGTCATTTCGTTGCAAGCGGGTTTTTAAGTGCTCTGGAGTCATTTTGTTGCAAGCGGATTTTTAAGTGCTCTGGAGTCTTTTCGTTGCAAGCGGGTTTTTTAAGTGTTCTGGAGTCATTTCTTTGCAAGCGGGTTTTTAAGTGCTCTGAAGGCATTTCGTTGCAATCGGGTTTTTAAGTGCTCTGGAGTCATTTCGTTGCAAGCGGGTTTTTACGGGTTCTGGAGTCATTTCGTTCCAAGCGGGTTTTTACATACTTCTCAGACATTTCACTGGAAGCGGGTTTTTTAAGTGCTCTGTAGGCATTTCGTTGTAAGCCGGTTTTTAAGTACTCTGGAGTCATTTCGTTGCAAGCGGGTTTTTAAGTGCTCTGGAGTCATTTCGTTGCAAGCGGGTTTTTAAGTGCTCTGAAGGCATTTCGTTGCAAGCGGGTTTTTAAGTGCTCTGGAGTCATTTCGTTGCAAGCGGGTGTTTACGGGTTCTGGAGTCATTTCGTTGCAAGCGGGTTTTTACATACTTCTCAGACATTTCACTGGAAGCGGTTTTTTTAAGTGCTCTGCAGGCATTTCGTTGTAAGCGGGTTTTTAAGTGCTCTGGAGTCATTTCTTTGCAAGCGGGTTTTTAAGTGCTCTGGAGTCATTTCGTTGCAAGCGGGTTTTTAAGTGCTCTGGAGTCATTTCGTTGCAAGCGGGTTTTTAAGTGCTCTGTAGTCATTTCGTTGCAAGCGGGTTTTTAAGTACTCTGGAGACATTTCGTTGCAAGGGGGTTTTTAAGTGCTCTGGAGTCATTTCGTTGCAAGCGGGTTTTTAAGTGCTCTGGAGTCATTTCGTTGCAAGCGGGTTTTTAAGTGCTCTGAAGGCATTTCGTTGAAAGCGGGTTTTTAAGTGCTCTGGAGTCATTTCGTTGCAAGTGGGTTTTTAAGTGCTCTGGAGTCATTTCGTTGCAAGCGGGTTTTTAAGTGCTCTGGAGTCATTTCGTTGCAAGCGGGTTTTTAAGTGCTCTGGAGTCATTTCATTGCAAGCGGGTTTTTTAGTTCTCTGGAGTCATTTTGTTGCAAGCGGGTTTTTAAGTGCTCTGGAGTCATTTCGTTGCATGCGGGTTTTTAAGTGCTCTGAAGGCATTTCGTTGTAAGCGGGTTTTTAAGTGCTCTGGAGTCATTTCGTTGCAAGCGGGTTTTTACGTGTTCTGGAGTCATTTCGTTGCAAGCGGGTTTTTACATACTTCTCAGACATTTCACTGGAAGCGGGTTTTTTAAATGCTCTGTAGGCATTTCGTTGCAAGCGGGTTTTTAAGTACTCTGGATTCATTCGTTGCAAATGGGTTTTTACGTGCTCTGGAGTCATTTCGTTGCAAGCGGGTTTTTACATATTTCTCTGACATTTAACTGGAAGCGAGTATTTTAAGTGCTCTGGAGTCATTTCGTTGCAAGCGGGTTTTCACATACTTCTCAGACATTTCACTGGAAGTGGGTTTTTTAAGTGCTCTGGAGTCATTTCGTTGCAAGCGGGTTTTTAAGTACTCTGGAGTCATTTCGTTGCAAGCGGGTTTTTAAGTGCTCTGGAGTCATTTCGTTGCAAGCGGGTTTTTAAGTGCTCTGGAGTCATTTCGTTGCAAACGGGTTTTTAAGTGCTCTGGAGTCATTTCGTTGCAAGCGGGTTTTTACGTGCTCTGGAATCATTTCGTTGCAAGCGGGTTTTTAAGTGCTCTGGAGTCATTTCGTTGCAAGCGGGTTTTTAATTGCTCTGGAGTCATTTCGTTGCAAACGGGTTTTTAAGTGCTCTGGAGTCATTTCGTTGCAAGCGGGTTTTTAAGTGCTCTGGAGTCATTTCGTTGCAAGCGGGCTTTTAAGTGCTCTGGAGTCATTTCGTTGCAAGCGGGTTTTTAAGTGCTCTGGAGTCATTCGTTGCAAGCGGGTTTTTAAGTGCTCTGAAGGCATTTCGTTGCAAGCGGGTTTTTAAGTGCTCTGGAGCCATTTCGTTGCAAGCGGGTTTTTAAGTACTCTGGAGACATTTCGTTGCAAGCGGGTTTTTAAGTGCTCTGGAGCCATTTCGTTGCAAGCGGGTTTTTAAGTGCTCTGGAGCCATTTCGTTGCAAGCGGGTTTTTAAGTGCTCTGGAGTCATTACGTTGCAAGCGGGTTTTTAAGTGTTCTGGAGTCATTTCGTTGCAAGCGGGTTTTTAAGTGCTCTGGAGTCATTTCGTTGCAAGCGGGTTTTTAAGTGCTCTGGATTCATTTCGTTGCAAGCGGGTTTTTAAGTGCTCTGGAGTCATTTTGTTGCAAGCGGGTTTTTAAGAGCTCTGGAGTCATTTCGTTGCAAGCGGGTTTTTAAGTGCTCTGGAGTCATTTCGTTGCAAGCGGGTTTTTAAGTGCTCTGGAGTCATTTTGTTGCAAGCGGGTTTTTAAGTGCTCTGTAGTCCTTTCGTTGCAAGCGGGTTTTTAAGTGCTCTGGAGTCATTTCTTTGCAAGCGGGTTTTTAAGTACTCTGGAGACATTTCGTTGCAAGCGGGTTTTTAAGTGCTCTGGAGTCATTTCGTTGCAAGCGGGTTTTTACGTGCTCTGGAGTCATTTCATTGTAAGCGGGTTTTTACATACTTCTCAGACATTTCACTGGAATCGGGTTTTTTAAGTGCTCTGGAGTCTTTCTTTGCAAGCGGGTTTTTAAGTACTCTGGAGTCATTTCGTTGCAAGCGGGTTTTTAAGTGCTCTGGAGTCATTTCGTTGCAAGCGGGTTTTTAAGTGCTCTGGAGTCATTTTGTTGCAAGCGGGTTTTTAAGTGCTCTGGAGTCTTTTCGTTGCAAGCGGGTTTTTTAAGTGTTCTGGAGTCATTTCTTTGCAAGCGGGTTTTTAAGTGCTCTGAAGGCATTTCGTTGCAATCGGGTTTTTAAGTGCTCTGGAGTCATTTCGTTGCAAGCGGGTTTTTACGGGTTCTGGAGTCATTTCGTTCCAAGCGGGTTTTTACATACTTCTCAGACATTTCACTGGAAGCGGGTTTTTTAAGTGCTCTGCAGGCATTTCGTTGTAAGCCGGTTTTTAAGTACTCTGGAGTCATTTCGTTGCAAGCGGGTTTTTAAGTGCTCTGGAGTCATTTCGTTGCAAGCGGGTTTTTAAGTGCTCTGAAGGCATTTCGTTGCAAGCGGGTTTTTAAGTGCTCTGGAGTCATTTCGTTGCAAGCGGGTGTTTACGGGTTCTGGAGTCATTTCGTTGCAAGCGGGTTTTTACATACTTCTCAGACATTTCACTGGAAGCGGTTTTTTTAAGTGCTCTGCAGGCATTTCGTTGTAAGCGGGTTTTTAAGTACTCTGGAGTCATTTCGTTGCAAGCGGATTTTTAAGTGCTCTGGAGTCATTTCGTTGCAAGCGGGTTTTTAAGTGCTCTGGAGTCATTTCGTTGCAAGCGGGTTTTTAAGTGCTCTGTAGTCATTTCATTGCAAGCAGGTTTTTAATTGCTCTGGAGTCATTTCGTTGCAAGCGGGTTTTTAAGTGCTCTGGAGTCATTTCGTTGCAAGCGGGTTTTTAAGTGCTCTGGAGTCATTTCGTTGCAAGCGGGTTTTTAAGTGCTCTGGAGTCATTTCGTTGCAAGCGGGTTTTTAAGTGCTCTGGAGTCATTCGTTGCAAGCGGGTTTTTAAGTGCTCTGAAGGCATTTCGTTGCAAGCGGGTTTTTAAGTGCTCTGGAGCCATTTCGTTGCAAGCGGGTTTTTAAGTGCTCTGGAGACATTTCGTTGCAAGCGGGTTTTTAAGTGCTCTGGAGCCATTTCGTTGCAAGCGGGTTTTTAAGTGCTCTGGAGCCATTTCGTTGCAAGCGGTTTTTTAAGTGCTCTGGAGTCATTACGTTGCAAGCGGGTTTTTAAGTGTTCTGGAGTCATTTCGTTGCAAGAGGGTTTTTCAGTGCTCTGGAGTCATTTCGTTGCAAGCGGGTTTTTAAGTGCTCTGGAGTCATTTCGTTGCAAGCGGGTTTTTAAGTGCTCTGGAGTCTTTTCGTTGCAAGCGGGTTTTTAAGAGCTCTGGAGTCATTTCGTTGCAAGCGGGTTTTTAAGTGCTCTGGAGTCATTTCGTTGCAAGCGGGTTTTTAAGTGCTCTGGAGTCATTTTGTTGCAAGCGGGTTTTTAAGTGCTCTGTAGTCATTTCGTTGCAAGCGGGTTTTTAAGTGCTCTGGAGTCATTTCTTTGCAAGCGGGTTTTTAAGTACTCTTGAGACATTTCGTTGCAAGCGGGTTTTTAAGTGCTCTCGAGTCATTTCGTTGCAAGCGGGTTTTTACGTGCTCTGGAGTCATTTCATTGTAAGCGGGTTTTTACATACTTCTCAGACATTTCACTGGAAGCGGGTTTTTTAAGTGCTCTGGAGTCTTTCTTTGCAAGCGGGTTTTTAAGTACTCTGGAGTCATTTCGTTGCAAGCGGGTTTTTAAGTGCTCTGGAGTCATTTCGTTGCAAGCGGGTTTTTAAGTGCTCTGGAGTCATTTCGTTGCAAGCGGGTTTTTAAGTGCTCTGGAGTCATTTCGTTGCAAGCGGGTTTTTAAGTGCTCTAGAGTCATTTCGTTGCAAGCGGGTTTTTAAGTGCTCTGGAGTCATTTCGTTGCAAGCTGGTTTTTAAGTGCTCTGGAGTCATTTAGTTGCAAGCGGGTTTTTAAGTGCTCTGGAGTCAATTCGTTGCAAGCGGGTTTTTAAGTGCTCTGGAGTCATTTCGTTGCAAGAGGGTTTTTAAGTGCTCTGGAGTCATTTCGTTGCAAGCGGGTTTTTACGTGCTCTGGTGTCATTTCGTTGCAAGCAGGTTTTTAAGTGCTCTGGAGTCATTTCGTTGCAAGCGGGTTTTTAAGTGCTCTGGAGTCATTTCTTTGCAAGCGGGTTTTTAAGTGCTCTGGAGTGATTTCATTGCAAGCGGGTTTTTAAGTGCTCTGGAGGCATTTCGTTGTAAGCGGGTTTTTAAGTGCTCTGGAGTCATTTCGTTGCAAGCGGGTTTTTACGTGTTCTGGAGTTATTTCGTTGCAAGCGGGTTTTTACATACTTCTCAGACATTTCACTGGAAGCGGGTTTTTTAAGTGCTCTGTAGGCATTTCGTTGCAAGCGGGTTTTTAAGTACTCTGGAGTCATTTCGTTGCAAGCGGGTGTTTAAGTGCTCTGGAGTCATTTCGTTGCAAGCGGGTTTTTAAGTGCTCTGGAGTCATTTTGTTTCAAGCGGGTTTTTAAGTGCTCTGGAGTCTTTTCGTTGCAAGCGGGTTTTTAAGTGTTCTGGAGTCATTTCTTTGCAAGCGGGTTTTTAAGTGCTCTGAAGGCATTTCGTTGCAAGCGGGTTTTTAAGTGCTCTGGAGTCATTTCGTTGCAAGCGGGTTTTTACATGTTCTGGAGTCATTTCGTTGCAAGCGGGTTTTTACATACTTCTCAGACATTTCACTGGAAGCGGGTTTTTTAAGTGCTCTGCAGGCATTTCGTTGTAAGCGGGTTTTTAAGTACTCTGGAGTCATTTCGTTGCAAGCGGGTTTTTAAGTGCTCTGGAGTCATTTCGTTGCAAGCGGGTTTTTAAGTGCTCTGAAGGCATTTCGTTGCAAGCGGGTTTTTAAGTGCTCTGGAGTCATTTCGTTGCAAGCGGGTTTTTACGGGTTCTGGAGTCATTTCGTTGCAAGCGGGTTTTTACATACTTCTCAGACATTTCACTGGAAGAGGGTTTTTTAAGTGCTCTGCAGGCATTTCGTTGTGAGCAGTTTTTTAAGTACTCTGGAGTCATTTCGTTGCAAGCGGGTTTTTAAGTGCTCTGGAGTCATTTCGTTGCAAGCGGGTTTTTAAGTGCTCTGGAGTCATTTCGTTGCAAGCGGGTTTTTAAGTGCTCTGGAGTCATTTCGTTGCAAGCGGGTTTTTAGGTGCTCTGTAGTCATTTCGTTGCAAGCGGGTTTTTAAGTGCTCTGGAGTCATTTCGTTGCAAGCGGGTTTTTAAGTACTCTGGAGACATTTCGTTGCAAGGGGGTTTTTAAGTGCTCTGGAGTCATTTCGTTGCAAGCGGGTTTTTAAGTGCTCTGGAGTCATTTCGTTGCAAGCGGGTTTTTAAGTGCTCTGAAGGCATTTCGTTGAAAGCGGGTTTTTAAGTGCTCTGGAGTCATTTCGTTGCAAGTGGGTTTTTAAGTGCTCTGGAGTCATTTCGTTGCAAGCGGGTTTTTAAGTGCTCTGGAGTCATTTCGTTGCAAGCGGGTTTTTAAGTGTTCTGGAGTCATTTCGTTGCAAGCGGGTTTTTAAGTGCTCTGGAGTCATTTCATTGCAAGCGGGTTTTTTAGTTCTCTGGAGTCATTTTGTTGCAAGCGGGTTTTTAAGTGCTCTGGAGTCATTTCGTTGCATGCGGGTTTTTAAGTGCTCTGAAGGCATTTCGTTGTAAGCGGGTTTTTAAGTGCTCTGGAGTCATTTCGTTGCAAGCGGGTTTTTACGTGTTCTGGAGTCATTTCGTTGCAAGCGGGTTTTTACATACTTCTCAGACATTTCACTGGAAGCGGGTTTTTTAAATGCTCTGTAGGCATTTCGTTGCAAGCGGGTTTTTAAGTACTCTGGAGTCATTCGTTGCAAATGGGTTTTTACGTGCTCTGGAGTCATTTCGTTGCAAGCGGGTTTTTACATATTTCTCTGACATTTAACTGGAAGCGAGTATTTTAAGTGCTCTGGAGTCATTTCGTTGCAAGCGGGTTTTCACATACTTCTCAGACATTTCACTGGAAGTGGGTTTTTTAAGTGCTCTGGAGTCATTTCGTTGCAAGCGGGTTTTTAAGTACTCTGGAGTCATTTCGTTGCAAGCGGGTTTTTAAGTGCTCTGGAGTCATTTCGTTGCAAGCGGGTTTTTAAGTGCTCTGGAGTCATTTCGTTGCAAACGGGTTTTTAAGTGCTCTGGAGGCATTTCGTTGCAAGCGGGTTTTTACGTGCTCTGGAATCATTTCGTTGCAAGCGGGTTTTTAAGTGCTCTGGAGTCATTTCGTTGCAAGCGGGTTTTTAAGTGCTCTGGAGTCATTTCGTTGCAAGCGGGTTTTTAAGTGCTCTGGAGTCATTTCGTTGCAAGCGGGTTTTTAAGTGCTCTGGAGGCATTTCGTTGTAAGCGGGTTTTTAAGTGCTCTGGAGTCATTTCGTTGCAAGCGGGTTTTTACGTGTTCTGGAGTTATTTCGTTGCAAGCGGGTTTTTACATACTTCTCAGACATTTCACTGGAAGCGGGTTTTTTAAGTGCTCTGTAGGCATTTCGTTGCAAGCGGGTTTTTAAGTACTCTGGAGTCATTTCGTTGCAAGCGGGTGTTTAAGTGCTCTGGAGTCATTTCGTTGCAAGCGGGTTTTTAAGTGCTCTGGAGTCATTTTGTTGCAAGCGGGTTTTTAAGTGCTCTGGAGTCTTTTCGTTGCAAGCGGGTTTTTAAGTGTTCTGGAGTCATTTCTTTGCAAGCGGGTTTTTAAGTGCTCTGAAGGCATTTCGTTGCAAGCGGGTTTTTAAGTGCTCTGGAGTCATTTCGTTGCAAGCGGGTTTTTACGGGTTCTGGAGTCATTTCGTTGCAAGCGGGTTTTTACATACTTCTCACACATTTCACTGGAAGCGGGTTTTTTAAGTGCTCTGCAGGCATTTCGTTGTAAGCGGTTTTTTAAGTACTCTGGAGTCATTTCGTTGCAAGCGGGTTTTTAAGTGCTCTGGAGTCATTTCGTTGCAAGCGGGTTTTTAAGTGCTCTGGAGTCATTTCGTTGCAAGCGGGTTTTTAGGTGCTCTGTAGTCATTTCGTTGCAAGCGGGTTTTTAAGTGCTCTGCAGGCATTTCGTTGTAAGCGGTTTTTTAAGTACTCTGGAGTCATTTCGTTGCAAGCGGGTTTTTAAGTGCTCTGGAGTCATTTCGTTGCAAGCGGGTTTTTAAGTGCTCTGGAGTCATTTCGTTGCAAGCGGGTTTTTAGGTGCTCTGTAGTCATTTCGTTGCAAGCGGGTTTTTAAGTGCTCTGGAGTCATTTTGTTGCAAGCGGGTTTTTAAGTACTCTGGAGACATTTCGTTGCAAGGTGGTTTTTAAGTGCTCTGGAGTCATTTCGTTGCAAGCGGGTTTTTAAGTGTTCTGGAGTCATTTCGTTGCAAGCGGGTTTTTAAGTGCTCTGAAGGCATTTCGTTGAAAACGGGTTTTTAAGTGCTCTGGAGTCATTTCGTTGCAAGTGGGTTTTTAAGTGCTCTGGAGTCATTTCGTTGCAAGCGGTTTTTTAAGTGCTCTGGAGTCATTTCGTTGCAAGCGGGTTTTTAAGTGTTCTGGAGTCATTTCGTTGCAAGCGGGTTTTTAAGTGCTCTGGAGTCATTTCATTGCAAGCGGGTTTTTTAGTGCTCTGGAGTCATTTCGTTGCAAGCGGGTTTTTACGTGTTCTGGAGTAATTTCGTTGCAAGCGGGTTTTTACATACTTCTCAGACATTTCACTGGAAGCGGCTTTTTTAAATGCTCTGTAGGCATTTCGTTGCAAGCGGGTTTTTAAGTACTCTGGAGTCATTCGTTGCAAACGGGTTTTTACGTGCTCTGGAGTCATTTCGTTGCAAGCGGGTTTTTACATATTTCTCTGACATTTAACTGGAAGCGAGTATTTTAAGTGCTCTGGAGTCATTTCGTTGCAAGCGGGTTTTCACATACTTCTCAGACATTTCACTGGAAGTGGGTTTTTTAAGTGCTCTGGAGTCATTTCGTTGCAAGCGGGTTTTTAAGTACTCTGGAGTCATTTCGTTGCAAGCGGGTTTTTAAGTGCTCTGGAGTCATTTCGTTGCAAGCGGGTTTTTAAGTGCTCTGGAGTCATTTCGTTGCAAACGGGTTTTTAAGTGCTCTGGAGTCATTTCGTTGCAAGCGGGTTTTTACGTGCTCTGGAATCATTTCGTTGCAAGCGGGTTTTTAAGTGCTCTGGAGTCATTTCGTTGCAAGCGGGTTTTTAAGTGCTCTGGAGTCATTTCGTTGCAAGCGGGTTTTTAAGTGCTCTGGAGTCATTTCGTTGCAAGCGGGTTTTTAAGTGCTCTGGAGTCATTTCGTTGCAAACGGGTTTTTAAGTGCTCTGGAGTCATTTCGTTGCAAGCGGGTTTTTACGTGTTCTGGAGTTATTTCGTTGCAAGCGGGTTTTTACATACTTCTCAGACATTTCACTGGAAGCGGGTTTTTTAAGTGCTCTGTAGGCATTTCGTTGCAAGCGGGTTTTTAAGTACTCTGGAGTCATTTCGTTGCAAGCGGGTGTTTAAGTGCTCTGGAGTCATTTCGTTGCAAGCGGGTTTTTAAGTGCTCTGGAGTCATTTTGTTGCAAGCGGGTTTTTAAGTGCTCTGGAGTCTTTTCGTTGCAAGCGGGTTTTTAAGTGTTCTGGAGTCATTTCTTTGCAAGCGGGTTTTTAAGTGCTCTGAAGGCATTTCGTTGCAAGCGGGTTTTTAAGTGCTCTGGAGTCATTTCGTTGCAAGCGGGTTTTTACGGGTTCTGGAGTCATTTCGTTGCAAGCGGGTTTTTACATACTTCTCAGACATTTCACTGGAAGCGGGTTTTTTAAGTGCTCTGCAGGCATTTCGTTGTAAGCGGGTTTTTAAGTACTCTGGAGTCATTTCGTGCAAGCCGGTTTTTAAGTGCTCTGGAGTCATTTCGTTGCAAGCGGGTTTTTAAGTGCTCTGAAGGCATTTCGTTGCAAGCGGGTTTTTAAGTGCTCTGGAGTCATTTCGTTGCAAGCGGGTTTTTACGGGTTCTGGAGTCATTTCGTTGCAAGCGGGTTTTTACATACTTCTCACACATTTCACTGGAAGCGGGTTTTTTAAGTGCTCTGCAGGCATTTCGTTGTAAGCGGTTTTTTAAGTACTCTGGAGTCATTTCGTTGCAAGCGGGTTTTTAAGTGCTCTGGAGTCATTTCGTTGCAAGCGGGTTTTTAAGTGCTCTGGAGTCATTTCGTTGCAAGCGGGTTTTTAAGTGCTCTGGAGTCATTTCGTTGCAAGCGGGTTTTTACATACTTCTCACACATTTCACTGGAAGCGGGTTTTTTAAGTGCTCTGCAGGCATTTCGTTGTAAGCGGTTTTTTAAGTACTCTGGAGTCATTTCGTTGCAAGCGGGTTTTTAAGTGCTCTGGAGTCATTTCGTTGCAAGCGGGTTTTTAAGTGCTCTGGAGTCATTTCGTTGCAAGCGGGTTTTTAAGTGCTCTGGAGTCATTTCGTTGCAAGCGGGTTTTTAGGTGCTCTGTAGTCATTTCGTTGCAAGCGGGTTTTTAAGTGCTCTGGAGTCATTTCGTTGCAAGCGGGTTTTTAAGTGCTCTGGAGTCATTTCGTTGCAAGCGGGTTTTTAAGTGCTCTGGATTCATTTCGTTGCAAGCGGGTTTTTAAGTGCTCTGAAGGCATTTCGTTGCAAGCGGGTTTTTAAGTGCTCTGGAGTCATTTCGTTGCAAGCGGGTTTTTACGGGTTCTGGAGTCATTTCGTTGCAAGCGGGTTTTTACATACTTCTCACACATTTCACTGGAAGCGGGTTTTTTAAGTGCTCTGCAGGCATTTCGTTGTAAGCGGTTTTTTAAGTACTCTGGAGTCATTTCGTTGCAAGCGGGTTTTTACGGGTTCTGGAGTCATTTCGTTGCAAGCGGGTTTTTACATACTTCTCAGACATTTCACTGGAAGTGGGTTTTTTAAGTGCTCTGGAGTCATTTCGTTGCAAGCGGGTTTTTAAGTACTCTGGAGTCATTTCGTTGCAAGCGGGTTTTTAAGTGCTCTGGAGTCATTTCGTTGCAAGCGGGTTTTTAAGTGCTCTGGAGTCATTTCGTTGCAAACGGGTTTTTAAGTGCTCTGGAGTCATTTCGTTGCAAGCGGGTTTTTAAGTGCTCTGGAGTCATTTCGTTGCAAGCGGGTTTTTAAGTGCTCTGGAGTCATTTTGTTGCAAGCGGGTTTTTAAGTGCTCTGGAGTCTTTTCGTTGCAAGGGGGTTTTTAAGTGTTCTGGAGTCATTTCTTTGCAAGCGGGTTTTTAAGTGCTCTGAAGGCATTTCGTTGCAAGCGGATTTTTAAGTGCTCTGGAGTCATTTCGTTGCAAGCGGGTTTTTACGGGTTCTGGAGTCATTTCGTTGCAAGCGGGTTTTTACATACTTCTCAGACATTTCACTGGAAGCGGGTTTTTTAAGTGCTCTGCAGGCATTTCGTTGTAAGCGGGTTTTTAAGTACTCTGGAGTCATTTCGTTGCAAGCGGGTTTTTAAGTGCTCTGGATTCATTTCGTTGCAAGCGGGTTTTTAAGTGCTCTGAAGGCATTTCGTTGCAAGCGGGTTTTTAAGTGCTCTGGAGTCATTTCGTTGCAAGCGGGTTTTTACGGGTTCTGGAGTCATTTCGTTGCAAGCGGGTTTTTACATACTTCTCACACATTTCACTGGAAGCGGGTTTTTTAAGTGCTCTGCAGGCATTTCGTTGTAAGCGGTTTTTTAAGTACTCTGGAGTCATTTCGTTGCAAGCGGGTTTTTAAGTGCTCTGGAGTCATTTCGTTGCAAGCGGGTTTTTAAGTGCTCTGGAGTCATTTCGTTGCAAGCGGGTTTTTAAGTGCTCTGGAGTCATTTCGTTGCAAGCGGGTTTTTAGGTGCTCTGTAGTCATTTCGTTGCAAGCGGGTTTTTAAGTGCTCTGGAGTCATTTCGTTGCAAGCGGGTTTTTAAGTGCTCTGGAGTCATTTCGTTGCAAGCGGGTTTTTAAGTGCTCTGGATTCATTTCGTTGCAAGCGGGTTTTTAAGTGCTCTGAAGGCATTTCGTTGCAAGCGGGTTTTTAAGTGCTCTGGAGTCATTTCGTTGCAAGCGGGTTTTTACGGGTTCTGGAGTCATTTCGTTGCAAGCGGGTTTTTACATACTTCTCACACATTTCACTGGAAGCGGGTTTTTTAAGTGCTCTGCAGGCATTTCGTTGTAAGCGGTTTTTTAAGTACTCTGGAGTCATTTCGTTGCAAACGGGTTTTTACGTGCTCTGGAGTCATTTCGTTGCAAGCGGGTTTTTAAGTGCTCTGGAGTCATTTCGTTGCAAGCGGGTTTTTAAGTGCTCTGGAGTCATTTCGTTGCAAGCGGGTTTTTAAGTGCTCTGGAGTCATTTCGTTGCAAGCGGGTTTTTAAGTGCTCTGGAGTCATTTCGTTGCAAGCGGGTTTTTAAGTGCTCTGGAGTCATTTCGTTGCAAGCGGGTTTTTAAGTGCTCTGGAGTCATTTCGTTGCAAGCGGGTTTTTAAGTGCTCTGGAGTCATTTCGTTGCAAGCGGGTTTTTAAGTGCTCTGGAGTCATTTCGTTTCAAGCGGGTTTTTAAGTGCTCTGGAGTCATTTCGTTGCAAGCGGGTTTTTAAGTGCTCTGGAGTCATTTCGTTGCAAGCGGGTTTTTAAGTGCTCTGGAGTCATTTCGTTGCAAGCGGGTTTTTAAGTGCTCTGGAGTCATTTCGTTGCAAGCGGGTTTTTAAGTGTTCTGGAGTCATTTCGTTGCAAGCGGGTTTTTAAGTGCTCTGGATTCATTTCATTGCAAGCGGGTTTTTTAGTGCTCTGGAGTCATTTTGTTGCAAGCGGGTTTTTAAGTGCTCTGGAGTCATTTCGTTGCATGCGGGTTTTTAAGTGCTCTGAAGGCATTTCGTTGTAAGCGGGTTTTTAAGTGCTCTGGAGTCATTTCGTTGCAAGCGGGTTTTTACGTGTTCTGGAGTCATTTCGTTGCAAGCGGGTTTTTACATACTTCTCAGACATTTCACTGGAAGCGGGTTTTTTAAATGCTCTGTAGGCATTTCGTTGCAAGCGGGTTTTTAAGTACTCTGGAGTCATTTCGTTGCAAACGGGTTTTTACGTGCTCTGGAGTCATTTCGTTGCAAGCGGGTTTTTACATATTTCTCTGACATTTAACTGGAAGCGAGTATTTTAAGTGCTCTGGAGTCATTTCGTTGCAAGCGGGTTTTTACATACTTCTCAGACATTTCACTGGAAGTGGGTTTTTTAAGTGCTCTGGAGTCATTTCGTTGCAAGCGGGTTTTTAAGTACTCTGGAGTCATTTCGTTGCAAGCGGGTTTTTAAGTGCTCTGGAGTCATTTCGTTGCAAGCGGGTTTTTAAGTGCTCTGGAGTCATTTCGTTGCAAACGGGTTTTTAAGTGCTCTGGAGTCATTTCGTTGCAAGCGGGTTTTTACGTGCTCTGGAATCATTTCGTTGCAAGCGGGTTTTTAAGTGCTCTGGAGTCATTTCGTTGCAAGCGGGTTTTTAAGTGCTCTGGAGTCATTTCGTTGCAAGCGGGTTTTTAAGTGCTCTGGAGTCATTTCGTTGCAAGCGGGTTTTTAAGTGCTCTGGAGTCATTTCGTTGCAAGCGGGTTTTTAAGTGCTCTGGAGTCATTTCGTTGCAAGCGGGTTTTTAAGTGCTCTGAAGGCATTTCGTTGCAAGCGGGTTTTTAAGTGCTCTGGAGTCATTTCGTTGCAAGCGGGTTTTTAAGTGCTCTGGAGTCATTTCGTTGCAAGCGGGTTTTTAAGTGCTCTGGAGTCATTTCGTTGCAAGCGGGTTTTTAAGTACTCTGGAGACATTTCGTTGCAAGGGGGTTTTTAAGTGCTCTGAAGGCATTTCGTTGAAAGCGGGTTTTTAAGTGCTCTGGAGTCATTTCGTTGCAAGCGGGTTTTTAAGTGCTCTGGAGTCATTTCGTTGCAAGCGGGTTTTTAAGTGCTCTGAAGGCATTTCGTTGAAAGCGGGTTTTTAAGTGCTCTGCAGTCATTTCGTTGCAAACGGGTTTTTAAGTGCTCTGGAGTCATTTCGTTGCAAGCGGGTTTTTAAGTGCTCTGGAGTCATTTCGTTGCAAGCGGGTTTTTAAGTGTTCTGGAGTCATTTCGGTGCAAGCGGGTTTTTAAGTGCTCTGGAGTCATTTCATTGCAAGCGGGTTTTTTAGTGCTCTGGAGTCATTTTGTTGCAAGCGGGTTTTTAAGTGCTCTGGAGTCATTTCGTTGCATGCGGGTTTTTAAGTGCTCTGAAGGCATTTCGTTGTAAGCGGGTTTTTAAGTGCTCTGGAGTCATTTCGTTGCAAGCGGGTTTTTACGTGTTCTGGATTCATTTCGTTGCAAGCGGGTTTTTACATACTTCTCAGACATTTCACTGGAAGTGGGTTTTTTAAATGCTCTGTAGGCATTTCGTTGCAAGCGGGTTTTTAAGTACTCTGGAGTCATTTCGTTGCAAACGGGTTTTTACGTGCTCTGGAGTCATTTCGTTGCAAGCGGGTTTTTACATATTTCTCTGACATTTAACTGGAAGCGAGTATTTTAAGTGCTCTGGAGTCATTTCGTTGCAAGCGGGTTTTTAAGTACTCTGGAGTCATTTCGTTGCAAGCGGGTTTTTAAGTGCTCTGGAGTCATTTCGTTGCAAGCGGGTTTTTAAGTGCTCTGGAGTCATTTCGTTGCAAACGGGTTTTTAAGTGCTCTGGAGTCATTTCGTTGCAAGCGGGTTTTTACGTGCTCTGGAGTCATTTCGTTGCAAGCGGGTTTTTAAGTGCTCTGGAGTCATTTCGTTGCAAGCGGGTTTTTAAGTGCTCTGGAGTCATTTCGTTGCAAGCGGGTTTTTAAGTGCTCTGGAGTCATTTCGTTGCAAGCGGGTTTTTAAGTGCTCTGGAGTCATTTCGTTGCAAGCGGGTTTTTAAGTGCTCTGGAGTCATTTCGTTGCAAGCGGGTTTTTAAGTTTTCTGGAGTCATTTCTTTGCAAGCGGGTTTTTAAGTGCTCTGAAGGCATTTCGTTGCAAGCGGGTTTTTAAGTGCTGTGGAGTCATTTCGTTGCAAGCGGGTTTTTACGGGTTCTGGAGTCATTTCGTTGCAAGCGGGTTTTTACATACTTCTCAGACATTTCACTGGAAGCGGGTTTTTTAAGTGCTCTGCAGGCATTTCGTTGTAAGCGGGTTTTTAAGTACTCTGGAGTCATTTCGTTGCAAGCGGGTTTTTAAGTGCTCTGGAGTCATTTCGTTGCAAGCGGGTTTTTAAGTGCTCTGAAGGCATTTCGTTGCAAGCGGGTTTTTAAGTGCTCTGGAGTCATTTCGTTGCAAGCGGGTTTTTACGGGTTCTGGAGTCATTTCGTTGCAAGCGGGTTTTTACATGCTTCTCAGACATTTCACTGGAAGCGGGTTTTTTAAGTGCTCTGCAGGCATTTCGTTGTAAGCGGGTTTTTAAGTGCTCTGGAGTCATTTCGTTGCAAGCGGGTTTTTAAGTGCTCTGGAGTCATTTCGTTGCAAGCGGGTTTTTAGGTGCTCTGTAGTCATTTCGTTGCAAGCGGGTTTTTAAGTGCTCTGGAGTCATTTCGTTGCAAGCGGGTTTTTAAGTGCTCTGGAGTCATTTCGTTGCAAGCGGGTTTTTAAGTGCTCTGAAGGCATTTCGTTGAAAGCGGGTTTTTAAGTGCTCTGGAGTCATTTCATTGCAAGCGGGTTTTTAAGTGCTCTGGAGTCATTTCGTTGCAAGCGGGTTTTTAAGTGCTCTGGAGTCATTTCGTTGCAAGCGGGTTTTTAAGTGCTCTGGAGTCATTTTGTTGCAAGCGGGTTTTTAAGTGCTCTGGAGTGATTTCGTTGCAAGCGGGTTTTTAAGTGCTCTGGAGGCATTTCGTTGTAAGCGGGTTTTTAAGTGCTCTGGAGTCATTTCGTTGCAAGCGGGTTTTTACATACTTCTCAGACATTTCACTGGAAGCGGGTTTTTTAAGTGCTCTGTAGGCATTTCGTTGCAAGCGGGTTTTTAAGTACTCTGGAGTCATTTCGTTTCAAGCGGGTGTTTAAGTGCTCTGGAGTCATTTCGTTGCAAGCGGGTTTTTAAGTGCTCTGGAGTCATTTTGTTGCAAGCGAGTTTTTAAGTGCTCTGGAGTCTTTTCGTTGCAAGCGGGTTTTTAAGTTTTCTGGAGTCATTTCTTTGCAAGCGGGTTTTTAAGTGCTCTGAAGGCATTTCGTTGCAAGCGGGTTTTTAAGTGCTCTGGAGTCATTTCGTTGCAAGCGGGTTTTTACGGGTTCTGGAGTCATTTCGTTGCAAGCGGGTTTTTACATGCTTCTCAGACATTTCACTGGAAGCGGGTTTTTTAAGTGCTCTGCAGGCATTTCGTTGTAAGCGGGTTTTTAAGTACTCTGGAGTCATTTCGTTGCAAGCGGGTTTTTAAGTGCTCTGGAGTCATTTCGTTGCAAGCGGGTTTTTAAGTGCTCTGAAGGCATTTCGTTGCAAGCGGGTTTTTAAGTGCTCTGGAGTCATTTCGTTGCAAGCGGGTTTTTACGGGTTCTGGAGTCATTTCGTTGCAAGCGGGTTTTTACATGCTTCTCAGACATTTCACTGGAAGCGGGTTTTTTAAGTGCTCTGCAGGCATTTCGTTGTAAGCGGGTTTTTAAGTACTCTGGAGTCATTTCGTTGCAAGCGGGTTTTTAAGTGCTCTGGAGTCATTTCGTTGCAAGCGGGTTTTTAAGTGCTCTGGAGTCATTTCGTTGCAAGCGGGTTTTTAAGTGCTCTGGAGTCATTTCGTTGCAAGCGGGTTTTTAAGTACTCTGGAGACATTTCGTTGCAAGGGGGTTTTTAAGTGCTCTGAAGGCATTTCGTTGAAAGCGGGTTTTTAAGTGCTCTGGAGTCATTTCGTTGCAAGCGGGTTTTTAAGTGCTCTGGAGTCATTTCGTTGCAAGCGGGTTTTTAAGTGCTCTGAAGGCATTTCGTTGAAAGCGGGTTTTTAAGTGCTCTGCAGTCATTTCGTTGCAAGCGGGTTTTTAAGTGCTCTGGAGTCATTTCGTTGCAAGCGGGTTTTTAAGTGCTCTGGAGTCATTTCGTTGCAAGCGGGTTTTTAAGTGTTCTGGAGTCATTTCGGTGCAAGCGGGTTTTTAAGTGCTCTGGAGTCATTTCATTGCAAGCGGGTTTTTTAGTGCTCTGGAGTCATTTTGTTGCAAGCGGGTTTTTAAGTGCTCTGGAGTCATTTCGTTGCATGCGGGTTTTTAAGTGCTCTGAAGGCATTTCGTTGTAAGCGGGTTTTTAAGTGCTCTGGAGTCATTTCGTTGCAAGCGGGTTTTTACGTGTTCTGGATTCATTTCGTTGCAAGCGGGTTTTTACATACTTCTCAGACATTTCACTGGAAGTGGGTTTTTTAAATGCTCTGTAGGCATTTCGTTGCAAGCGGGTTTTTAAGTACTCTGGAGTCATTTCGTTGCAAACGGGTTTTTACGTGCTCTGGAGTCATTTCGTTGCAAGCGGGTTTTTACATATTTCTCTGACATTTAACTGGAAGCGAGTATTTTAAGTGCTCTGGAGTCATTTCGTTGCAAGCGGGTTTTTAAGTACTCTGGAGTCATTTCGTTGCAAGCGGGTTTTTAAGTGCTCTGGAGTCATTTCGTTGCAAGCGGGTTTTTAAGTGCTCTGGAGTCATTTCGTTGCAAACGGGTTTTTAAGTGCTCTGGAGTCATTTCGTTGCAAGCGGGTTTTTACGTGCTCTGGAGTCATTTCGTTGCAAGCGGGTTTTTAAGTGCTCTGGAGTCATTTCGTTGCAAGCGGGTTTTTAAGTGCTCTGGAGTCATTTCGTTGCAAGCGGGTTTTTAAGTGCTCTGGAGTCATTTCGTTGCAAGCGGGTTTTTAAGTGCTCTGGAGTCATTTCGTTGCAAGCGGGTTTTTAAGTGCTCTGGAGTCATTTCGTTGCAAGCGGGTTTTTAAGTTTTCTGGAGTCATTTCTTTGCAAGCGGGTTTTTAAGTGCTCTGAAGGCATTTCGTTGCAAGCGGGTTTTTAAGTGCTGTGGAGTCATTTCGTTGCAAGCGGGTTTTTACGGGTTCTGGAGTCATTTCGTTGCAAGCGGGTTTTTACATACTTCTCAGACATTTCACTGGAAGCGGGTTTTTTAAGTGCTCTGCAGGCATTTCGTTGTAAGCGGGTTTTTAAGTACTCTGGAGTCATTTCGTTGCAAGCGGGTTTTTAAGTGCTCTGGAGTCATTTCGTTGCAAGCGGGTTTTTAAGTGCTCTGAAGGCATTTCGTTGCAAGCGGGTTTTTAAGTGCTCTGGAGTCATTTCGTTGCAAGCGGGTTTTTACGGGTTCTGGAGTCATTTCGTTGCAAGCGGGTTTTTACATGCTTCTCAGACATTTCACTGGAAGCGGGTTTTTTAAGTGCTCTGCAGGCATTTCGTTGTAAGCGGGTTTTTAAGTGCTCTGGAGTCATTTCGTTGCAAGCGGGTTTTTAAGTGCTCTGGAGTCATTTCGTTGCAAGCGGGTTTTTAGGTGCTCTGTAGTCATTTCGTTGCAAGCGGGTTTTTAAGTGCTCTGGAGTCATTTCGTTGCAAGCGGGTTTTTAAGTACTCTGGAGACATTTCGTTGCAAGGGGGTTTTTAAGTGTTCTGGAGTCATTTCGTTGCAAGCGGGTTTTTAAGTGCTCTGGAGTCATTTCGTTGCAAGCGGGTTTTTAAGTGCTCTGAAGGCATTTCGTTGAAAGCGGGTTTTTAAGTGCTCTGGAGTCATTTCATTGCAAGCGGGTTTTTAAGTGCTCTGGAGTCATTTCGTTGCAAGCGGGTTTTTAAGTGCTCTGGAGTCATTTCGTTGCAAGCGGGTTTTTAAGTGTTCTGGAGTCATTTCGTTGCAAGCGGGTTTTTAAGTGCTCTGGAGTCATTTCGTTGCAAGCGGGTTTTTTAGTGCTCTGGAGTCATTTTGTTGCAAGCGGGTTTTTAAGTGCTCTGGAGTCATTTCGTTGCATGCGGGTTTTTAAGTGCTCTGAAGGCATTTCGTTGTAAGCGGGTTTTTAAGTGCTCTGGAGTCATTTCGTTACAAGCGGGTTTTTACGTGTTCTGGAGTCATTTCGTTGCAAGCGGGTTTTTACATACTTCTCAGACATTTCACTGGAAGCGGGTTTTTTAAATGCTCTGTAGGCATTTCGTTGCAAGCGGGTTTTTAAGTACTCTGGAGTCATTTCGTTGCAAACGGGTTTTTACGTGCTCTGGAGTCATTTCGTTGCAAGCGGGTTTTTACATATTTCTCTGACATTTAACTGGAAGCGAGTATTTTAAGTGCTCTGGAGTCATTTCGTTGCAAGCGGGTTTTTACATACTTCTCAGACATTTCACTGGAAGTGGGTTTTTTAAGTGCTCTGGAGTCATTTCGTTGCAAGCGGGTTTTTAAGTACTCTGGAGTCATTTCGTTGCAAGCGGGTTTTTAAGTGCTCTGGAGTCATTTCGTTGCAAGCGGGTTTTTAAGTGCTCTGGAGTAATTTCGTTGCAAACGGGTTTTTAAGTGCTCTGGAGTCATTTCGTTGCAAGCGGGTTTTTAAGTGCTCTGGAGTCATTTCGTTGCAAGCGGGTTTTTAAGTGCTCTGGAGTCATTTTGTTGCAAGCGGGTTTTTAAGTGCTCTGGAGTCTTTTCGTTGCAAGGGGGTTTTTAAGTGTTCTGGAGTCATTTCTTTGCAAGCGGGTTTTTAAGTGCTCTGAAGGCATTTCGTTGCAAGCGGATTTTTAAGTGCTCTGGAGTCATTTCGTTGCAAGCGGGTTTTTACGGGTTCTGGAGTCATTTCGTTGCAAGCGGGTTTTTACATACTTCTCAGACATTTCACTGGAAGCGGGTTTTTTAAGTGCTCTGCAGGCATTTCGTTGTAAGCGGGTTTTTAAGTACTCTGGAGTCATTTCGTTGCAAGCGGGTTTTTAAGTGCTCTGGATTCATTTCGTTGCAAGCGGGTTTTTAAGTGCTCTGAAGGCATTTCGTTGCAAGCGGGTTTTTAAGTGCTCTGGAGTCATTTCGTTGCAAGCGGGTTTTTACGGGTTCTGGAGTCATTTCGTTGCAAGCGGGTTTTTACATACTTCTCACACATTTCACTGGAAGCGGGTTTTTTAAGTGCTCTGCAGGCATTTCGTTGTAAGCGGTTTTTTAAGTACTCTGGAGTCATTTCGTTGCAAGCGGGTTTTTAAGTGCTCTGGAGTCATTTCGTTGCAAGCGGGTTTTTAAGTGCTCTGGAGTCATTTCGTTGCAAGCGGGTTTTTAAGTGCTCTGGAGTCATTTCGTTGCAAGCGGGTTTTTAGGTGCTCTGTAGTCATTTCGTTGCAAGCGGGTTTTTAAGTGCTCTGGAGTCATTTGGTGCAAGCGGGTTTTTAAGTACTCTGGAGACATTTCGTTGCAAGGGGGTTTTTAAGTGCTCTGGAGTCATATCGTTGCAAGCGGGTTTTTAAGTGCTCTGGAGTCATTTCGTTGCAAGCGGGTTTTTAAGTGCTCTGAAGGCATTTCGTTGAAAGCGGGTTTTTAAGTGCTCTGGAGTCATTTCGTTGCAAGCGGGTTTTTAAGTGCTCTGGAGTCATTTCGTTGCAAGCGGGTTTTTAAGTGCTCTGGAGTCATTTCGTTGCAAGCGGGTTTTTAAGTGTTCTGGAGTCATTTCGTTGCAAGCGGGTTTTTAAGTGCTCTGGAGTCATTTCATTGCAAGCGGGTTTTTTAGTGCTCTGGAGTCATTTTGTTGCAAGCGGGTTTTTAAGTGCTCTGGAGTCATTTCGTTGCATGCGGGTTTTTAAGTGCTCTGAAGGCATTTCGTTGTAAGCGGGTTTTTAAGTGCTCTGGAGTCATTTCGTTGCAAGCGGGTTTTTACGTGTTCTGGAGTCATTTCGTTGCAAGCGGGTTTTTACATACTTCTCAGACATTTCACTGGAAGCGGGTTTTTTAAATGCTCTGTAGGCATTTCGTTGCAAGCGGGTTTTTAAGTACTCTGGAGTCATTTCGTTGCAAACGGGTTTTTACGTGCTCTGGAGTCATTTCGTTGCAAGCGGGTTTTTACATATTTCTCTGACATTTAACTGGAAGCGAGTATTTTAAGTGCTCTGGAGTCATTTCGTTGCAAGCGGGTTTTTACATACTTCTCAGACATTTCACTGGAAGTGGGTTTTTTAAGTGCTCTGGAGTCATTTCGTTGCAAGCGGGTTTTTAAGTACTCTGGAGTCATTTCGTTGCAAGCGGGTTTTTAAGTGCTCTGGAGTCATTTCGTTGCAAACGGGTTTTTAAGTGCTCTGGAGTCATTTCGTTGCAAGCGGGTTTTTACGTGCTCTGGAATCATTTCGTTGCAAGCGGGTTTTTAAGTGCTCTGGAGTCATTTCGTTGCAAGCGGGTTTTTAAGTGCTCTGGAGTCATTTCGTTGCAAGCGGGTTTTTAAGTGCTCTGGAGTCATTTCGTTGCAAGCGGGTTTTTAAGTGCTCTGGAGTCATTTCGTTGCAAGCGGGTTTTTAAGTGCTCTGGAGTCATTTCGTTGCAAGCGGGTTTTTAAGTGCTCTGGAGTCATTTCGTTTCAAGCGGATTTTCAAGTGCTCTGGAGTCATTTCGTTGCAAGCGGGTTTTTAAGTTCTCTGGAGTCATTCGTTGCAAGCGGGTTTTTAAGTGCTCTGGAGTCATTTGTTGCAAGCGGGTTTTTAAGTGCTCTGGAGTCATTTCGTTGCAAGCGGGTTTTTAAGTGCTCTGGAGTCATTTCGTTGCAAGCGGGTTTTTAAGTGCTCTGGAGTCATTTCGTTGCAAGCGGGTTTTTACGTGCTCTGGTGTCATTTCGTTGCAACCGGGTTTTTAAGTGCTCTGGAGTCATTTCGTTGCAAGCGGGTTTTTAAGTGCTCTGGAGTCATTTAGTTGCAAGCGGGTTTTTAAGTGCTCTGGAGTGATTTCGTTGCAAGCGGGTTTTTAAGTGCTCTGGAGGCATTTCGTTGTAAGCGGGTTTTTAAGTCCTCTGGAGTCATTTCGTTGCAAGCGGGTTTTTAAGTTTTCTGGAGTCATTTCTTTGCAAGCGGGTTTTTAAGTGCTCTGAAGGCATTTCGTTGCAAGCGGGTTTTTAAGTGCTATGGAGTCATTTCGTTGCAAGCGGGTTTTAACGGGTTCTGGAGTCATTTCGTTGCAAGCGGGTTTTTACATACTTCTCAGACATTTCACTGGAAGCGGGTTTTTTAAGTGCTCTGCAGGCATTTCGTTGTAAGCGGGTTTTTAAGTACTCTGGAGTCATTTCGTTGCAAGCGGGTTTTTAAGTGCTCTGGAGTCATTTCGTTGCAAGCGGGTTTTTAAGTGCTCTGAAGGCATTTCGTTGCAAGCGGGTTTTTAAGTGCTGTGGAGTCATTTCGTTGCAAGCGGGTTTTTACGGGTTCTGGAGTCATTTCGTTGCAAGCGGGTTTTTACATGCTTCTCAGACATTTCACTGGAAGCGGGTTTTTTAAGTGCTCTGCAGGCATTTCGTTGTAAGCGGGTTTTTAAGTGCTCTGGAGTCATTTCGTTGCAAGCGGGTTTTTAAGTGCTCTGGAGTCATTTCGTTGCAAGCGGGTTTTTAAGTGCTCTGGAGCCATTTCGTTGCAAGCGGGTTTTTAAGTGCTCTGGAGTCATTTCGTTGCAAGCGGGTTTTTAAGTGTTCTGGAGTCATTTCGTTGCAAGCGGGTTTTTAAGTGCTCTGGAGTCATTTCGTTGCAAGCGGGTTTTTTAGTGCTCTGGAGTCATTTTGTTGCAAGCGGGTTTTTAAGTGCTCTGGAGTCATTTCGTTGCATGCGGGTTTTTAAGTGCTCTGAAGGCATTTCGTTGTAAGCGGGTTTTTAAGTGCTCTGGAGTCATTTCGTTACAAGCGGGTTTTTACGTGTTCTGGAGTCATTTCGTTGCAAGCGGGTTTTTACATACTTCTCAGACATTTCACTGGAAGCGGGTTTTTTAAATGCTCTGTAGGCATTTCGTTGCAAGCGGGTTTTTAAGTACTCTGGAGTCATTTCGTTGCAAACGGGTTTTTACGTGCTCTGGAGTCATTTCGTTGCAAGCGGGTTTTTACATATTTCTCTGACATTTAACTGGAAGCGAGTATTTTAAGTGCTCTGGAGTCATTTCGTTGCAAGCGGGTTTTTACATACTTCTCAGACATTTCACTGGAAGTGGGTTTTTTAAGTGCTCTGGAGTCATTTCGTTGCAAGCGGGTTTTTAAGTACTCTGGAGTCATTTCGTTGCAAGCGGGTTTTTAAGTGCTCTGGAGTCATTTCGTTGCAAGCGGGTTTTTAAGTGCTCTGGAGTAATTTCGTTGCAAACGGGTTTTTAAGTGCTCTGGAGTCATTTCGTTGCAAGCGGGTTTTTAAGTGCTCTGGAGTCATTTCGTTGCAAGCGGGTTTTTAAGTGCTCTGGAGTCATTTTGTTGCAAGCGGGTTTTTAAGTGCTCTGGAGTCTTTTCGTTGCAAGGGGGTTTTTAAGTGTTCTGGAGTCATTTCTTTGCAAGCGGGTTTTTAAGTGCTCTGAAGGCATTTCGTTGCAAGCGGATTTTTAAGTGCTCTGGAGTCATTTCGTTGCAAGCGGGTTTTTACGGGTTCTGGAGTCATTTCGTTGCAAGCGGGTTTTTACATACTTCTCAGACATTTCACTGGAAGCGGGTTTTTTAAGTGCTCTGCAGGCATTTCGTTGTAAGCGGGTTTTTAAGTACTCTGGAGTCATTTCGTTGCAAGCGGGTTTTTAAGTGCTCTGGATTCATTTCGTTGCAAGCGGGTTTTTAAGTGCTCTGAAGGCATTTCGTTGCAAGCGGGTTTTTAAGTGCTCTGGAGTCATTTCGTTGCAAGCGGGTTTTTACGGGTTCTGGAGTCATTTCGTTGCAAGCGGGTTTTTACATACTTCTCACACATTTCACTGGAAGCGGGTTTTTTAAGTGCTCTGCAGGCATTTCGTTGTAAGCGGTTTTTTAAGTACTCTGGAGTCATTTCGTTGCAAGCGGGTTTTTAAGTGCTCTGGAGTCATTTCGTTGCAAGCGGGTTTTTAAGTGCTCTGGAGTCATTTCGTTGCAAGCGGGTTTTTAAGTGCTCTGGAGTCATTTCGTTGCAAGCGGGTTTTTAGGTGCTCTGTAGTCATTTCGTTGCAAGCGGGTTTTTAAGTGCTCTGGAGTCATTTGGTGCAAGCGGGTTTTTAAGTACTCTGGAGACATTTCGTTGCAAGGGGGTTTTTAAGTGCTCTGGAGTCATATCGTTGCAAGCGGGTTTTTAAGTGCTCTGGAGTCATTTCGTTGCAAGCGGGTTTTTAAGTGCTCTGAAGGCATTTCGTTGAAAGCGGGTTTTTAAGTGCTCTGGAGTCATTTCGTTGCAAGCGGGTTTTTAAGTGCTCTGGAGTCATTTCGTTGCAAGCGGGTTTTTAAGTGCTCTGGAGTCATTTCGTTGCAAGCGGGTTTTTAAGTGTTCTGGAGTCATTTCGTTGCAAGCGGGTTTTTAAGTGCTCTGGAGTCATTTCATTGCAAGCGGGTTTTTTAGTGCTCTGGAGTCATTTTGTTGCAAGCGGGTTTTTAAGTGCTCTGGAGTCATTTCGTTGCATGCGGGTTTTTAAGTGCTCTGAAGGCATTTCGTTGTAAGCGGGTTTTTAAGTGCTCTGGAGTCATTTCGTTGCAAGCGGGTTTTTTAGTGCTCTGGAGTCATTTTGTTGCAAGCGGGTTTTTAAGTGCTCTGGAGTCATTTCGTTGCATGCGGGTTTTTAAGTGCTCTGAAGGCATTTCGTTGTAAGCGGGTTTTTAAGTGCTCTGGAGTCATTTCGTTACAAGCGGGTTTTTACGTGTTCTGGAGTCATTTCGTTGCAAGCGGGTTTTTACATACTTCTCAGACATTTCACTGGAAGCGGGTTTTTTAAATGCTCTGTAGGCATTTCGTTGCAAGCGGGTTTTTAAGTACTCTGGAGTCATTTCGTTGCAAACGGGTTTTTACGTGCTCTGGAGTCATTTCGTTGCAAGCGGGTTTTTACATATTTCTCTGACATTTAACTGGAAGCGAGTATTTTAAGTGCTCTGGAGTCATTTCGTTGCAAGCGGGTTTTTACATACTTCTCAGACATTTCACTGGAAGTGGGTTTTTTAAGTGCTCTGGAGTCATTTCGTTGCAAGCGGGTTTTTAAGTACTCTGGAGTCATTTCGTTGCAAGCGGGTTTTTAAGTGCTCTGGAGTCATTTCGTTGCAAGCGGGTTTTTAAGTGCTCTGGAGTAATTTCGTTGCAAACGGGTTTTTAAGTGCTCTGGAGTCATTTCGTTGCAAGCGGGTTTTTAAGTGCTCTGGAGTCATTTCGTTGCAAGCGGGTTTTTAAGTGCTCTGGAGTCATTTTGTTGCAAGCGGGTTTTTAAGTGCTCTGGAGTCTTTTCGTTGCAAGGGGGTTTTTAAGTGTTCTGGAGTCATTTCTTTGCAAGCGGGTTTTTAAGTGCTCTGAAGGCATTTCGTTGCAAGCGGATTTTTAAGTGCTCTGGAGTCATTTCGTTGCAAGCGGGTTTTTACGGGTTCTGGAGTCATTTCGTTGCAAGCGGGTTTTTACATACTTCTCAGACATTTCACTGGAAGCGGGTTTTTTAAGTGCTCTGCAGGCATTTCGTTGTAAGCGGGTTTTTAAGTACTCTGGAGTCATTTCGTTGCAAGCGGGTTTTTAAGTGCTCTGGATTCATTTCGTTGCAAGCGGGTTTTTAAGTGCTCTGAAGGCATTTCGTTGCAAGCGGGTTTTTAAGTGCTCTGGAGTCATTTCGTTGCAAGCGGGTTTTTACGGGTTCTGGAGTCATTTCGTTGCAAGCGGGTTTTTACATACTTCTCACACATTTCACTGGAAGCGGGTTTTTTAAGTGCTCTGCAGGCATTTCGTTGTAAGCGGTTTTTTAAGTACTCTGGAGTCATTTCGTTGCAAGCGGGTTTTTAAGTGCTCTGGAGTCATTTCGTTGCAAGCGGGTTTTTAAGTGCTCTGGAGTCATTTCGTTGCAAGCGGGTTTTTAAGTGCTCTGGAGTCATTTCGTTGCAAGCGGGTTTTTAGGTGCTCTGTAGTCATTTCGTTGCAAGCGGGTTTTTAAGTGCTCTGGAGTCATTTGGTGCAAGCGGGTTTTTAAGTACTCTGGAGACATTTCGTTGCAAGGGGGTTTTTAAGTGCTCTGGAGTCATATCGTTGCAAGCGGGTTTTTAAGTGCTCTGGAGTCATTTCGTTGCAAGCGGGTTTTTAAGTGCTCTGAAGGCATTTCGTTGAAAGCGGGTTTTTAAGTGCTCTGGAGTCATTTCGTTGCAAGCGGGTTTTTAAGTGCTCTGGAGTCATTTCGTTGCAAGCGGGTTTTTAAGTGCTCTGGAGTCATTTCGTTGCAAGCGGGTTTTTAAGTGTTCTGGAGTCATTTCGTTGCAAGCGGGTTTTTAAGTGCTCTGGAGTCATTTCATTGCAAGCGGGTTTTTTAGTGCTCTGGAGTCATTTTGTTGCAAGCGGGTTTTTAAGTGCTCTGGAGTCATTTCGTTGCATGCGGGTTTTTAAGTGCTCTGAAGGCATTTCGTTGTAAGCGGGTTTTTAAGTGCTCTGGAGTCATTTCGTTGCAAGCGGGTTTTTACGTGTTCTGGAGTCATTTCGTTGCAAGCGGGTTTTTACATACTTCTCAGACATTTCACTGGAAGCGGGTTTTTTAAATGCTCTGTAGGCATTTCGTTGCAAGCGGGTTTTTAAGTACTCTGGAGTCATTTCGTTGCAAACGGGTTTTTACGTGCTCTGGAGTCATTTCGTTGCAAGCGGGTTTTTACATATTTCTCTGACATTTAACTGGAAGCAAGTATTTTAAGTGCTCTGGAGTCATTTCGTTGCAAGCGGGTTTTTACATACTTCTCAGACATTTCACTGGAAGTGGGTTTTTTAAGTGCTCTGGAGTCATTTCGTTGCAAGCGGGTTTTTAAGTACTCTGGAGTCATTTCGTTGCAAGCGGGTTTTTAAGTGCTCTGGAGTCATTTCGTTGCAAGCGGGTTTTTAAGTGCTCTGGAGTCATTTCGTTGCAAACGGGTTTTTAAGTGCTCTGGAGTCATTTCGTTGCAAGCGGGTTTTTACGTGCTCTGGAATCATTTCGTTGCAAGCGGGTTTTTAAGTGCTCTGGAGTCATTTCGTTGCAAGCGGGTTTTTAAGTGCTCTGGAGTCATTTCGTTGCAAGCGGGTTTTTAAGTGCTCTGGAGTCATTTCGTTGCAAGCGGGTTTTTAAGTGCTCTGGAGTCATTTCGTTGCAAGCGGGTTTTTAAGTGCTCTGGAGTCATTTCGTTGCAAGCGGGTTTTTAAGTGCTCTGGAGTCATTTCGTTTCAAGCGGATTTTCAAGTGCTCTGGAGTCATTTCGTTGCAAGCGGGTTTTTAAGTTCTCTGGAGTCATTCGTTGCAAGCGGGTTTTTAAGTGCTCTGGAGTCATTTCGTTGCAAGCGGGTTTTTAAGTGCTCTGGAGTCATTTCGTTGCAAGCGGGTTTTTAAGTGCTCTGGAGTCATTTCGTTGCAAGCGGGTTTTTAAGTGCTCTGGAGTCATTTCGTTGCAAGCGGGTTTTTACGTGCTCTGGTGTCATTTCGTTGCAACCGGGTTTTTAAGTGCTCTGGAGTCATTTCGTTGCAAGCGGGTTTTTAAGTGCTCTGGAGTCATTTAGTTGCAAGCGGGTTTTTAAGTGCTCTGGAGTGATTTCGTTGCAAGCGGGTTTTTAAGTGCTCTGGAGGCATTTCGTTGTAAGCGGGTTTTTAAGTCCTCTGGAGTCATTTCGTTGCAAGCGGGTTTTTAAGTTTTCTGGAGTCATTTCTTTGCAAGCGGGTTTTTAAGTGCTCTGAAGGCATTTCGTTGCAAGCGGGTTTTTAAGTGCTATGGAGTCATTTCGTTGCAAGCGGGTTTTTACGGGTTCTGGAGTCATTTCGTTGCAAGCGGGTTTTTACATACTTCTCAGACATTTCACTGGAAGCGGGTTTTTTAAGTGCTCTGCAGGCATTTCGTTGTAAGCGGGTTTTTAAGTACTCTGGAGTCATTTCGTTGCAAGCGGGTTTTTAAGTGCTCTGGAGTCATTTCGTTGCAAGCGGGTTTTTAAGTGCTCTGAAGGCATTTCGTTGCAAGCGGGTTTTTAAGTGCTGTGGAGTCATTTCGTTGCAAGCGGGTTTTTACGGGTTCTGGAGTCATTTCGTTGCAAGCGGGTTTTTACATGCTTCTCAGACATTTCACTGGAAGCGGGTTTTTTAAGTGCTCTGCAGGCATTTCGTTGTAAGCGGGTTTTTAAGTGCTCTGGAGTCATTTCATTGCAAGCGGGTTTTTAAGTGCTCTGGAGTCATTTCGTTGCAAGCGGGTTTTTAGGTGCTCTGTAGTCATTTCGTTGCAAGCGGGTTTTTAAGTGCTCTGGAGTCATTTCGTTGCAAGCGGGTTTTTAAGTGCTCTGGAGTCATTTCGTTGCAAGCGGGTTTTTAAGTGCTCTGAAGGCATTTCGTTGAAAGCGGGTTTTTAAGTGCTCTGGAGTCATTTCATTGCAAGCGGGTTTTTAAGTGCTCTGGAGTCATTTCGTTGCAAGCGGGTTTTTAAGTGCTCTGGAGTCATTTCGTTGCAAGCGGGTTTTTAAGTGCTCTGGAGTCATTTTGTTGCAAGCGGGTTTTTAAGTGCTCTGGAGTGATTTCGTTGCAAGCGGGTTTTTAAGTGCTCTGGAGGCATTTCGTTGTAAGCGGGTTTTTAAGTGCTCTGGAGTCATTTCGTTGCAAGCGGGTTTTTAAGTGCTCTGGAGTCATTTCGTTGCAAGCGGGTTTTTAAGTGCTCTGGAGTCATTTCGTTGCAAGCGGGTTTTTACGTGCTCTGGTGTCATTTCGTTGCAACCGGGTTTTTAAGTGCTCTGGAGTCATTTCGTTGCAAGCGGGTTTTTAAGTGCTCTGGAGTCATTTAGTTGCAAGCGGGTTTTTAAGTGCTCTGGAGTGATTTCGTTGCAAGCGGGTTTTTAAGTGCTCTGGAGGCATTTCGTTGTAAGCGGGTTTTTAAGTGCTCTGGAGTCATTTCGTTGCAAGCGGGTTTTTACGTGTTCTGGAGTTATTTCGTTGCAAGCGGGTTTTTACATACTTCTCAGACATTTCACTGGAAGCGGGTTTTTTAAGTGCTCTGTAGGCATTTCGTTGCAAGCGGGTTTTTAAGTACTCTGGAGTCATTTCGTTTCAAGCGGGTGTTTAAGTGCTCTGGAGTCATTTCGTTGCAAGCGGGTTTTTAAGTGCTCTGGAGTCATTTTGTTGTAAGCGAGTTTTTAAGTGCTCTGGAGTCTTTTCGTTGCAAGCGGGTTTTTAAGTTTTCTGGAGTCATTTCTTTGCAAGCGGGTTTTTAAGTGCTCTGAAGGCATTTCGTTGCAAGCGGGTTTTTAAGTGCTCTGGAGTCATTTCGTTGCAAGCGGGTTTTTACGGGTTCTGGAGTCATTTCGTTGCAAGCGGGTTTTTACATACTTCTCAGACATTTCACTGGAAGCGGGTTTTTTAAGTGCTCTGCAGGCATTTCGTTGTAAGCGGGTTTTTAAGTACTCTGGAGTCATTTCGTTGCAAGCGGGTTTTTAAGTGCTCTGGAGTCATTTCGTTGCAAGCGGGTTTTTAAGTGCTCTGAAGGCATTTCGTTGCAAGCGGGTTTTTAAGTGCTCTGGAGTCATTTCGTTGCAAGCGGGTTTTTACGGGTTCTGGAGTCATTTCGTTGCAAGCGGGTTTTTACATGCTTCTCAGACATTTCACTGGAAGCGGGTTTTTTAAGTGCTCTGCAGGCATTTCGTTGTAAGCGGGTTTTTAAGTACTCTGGAGTCATTTCGTTGCAAGCGGGTTTTTAAGTGCTCTGGAGTCATTTCGTTGCAAGCGGGTTTTTAAGTGCTCTGGAGTCATTTCGTTGCAAGCGGGTTTTTAAGTGCTCTGGAGTCATTTCGTTGCAAGCGGGTTTTTAAGTACTCTGGAGACATTTCGTTGCAAGGGGGTTTTTAAGTGCTCTGAAGGCATTTCGTTGAAAGCGGGTTTTTAAGTGCTCTGGAGTCATTTCGTTGCAAGCGGGTTTTTAAGTGCTCTGGAGTCATTTCGTTGCAAGCGGGTTTTTAAGTGCTCTGAAGGCATTTCGTTGAAAGCGGGTTTTTAAGTGCTCTGCAGTCATTTCGTTGCAAGCGGGTTTTTAAGTGCTCTGGAGTCATTTCGTTGCAAGCGGGTTTTTAAGTGCTCTGGAGTCATTTCGTTGCACGCGGGTTTTTAAGTGTTCTGGAGTCATTTCGGTGCAAGCGGGTTTTTAAGTGCTCTGGAGTCATTTCATTGCAAGCGGGTTTTTTAGTGCTCTGGAGTCATTTTGTTGCAAGCGGGTTTTTAAGTGCTCTGGAGTCATTTCGTTGCATGCGGGTTTTTAAGTGCTCTGAAGGCATTTCGTTGTAAGCGGGTTTTTAAGTGCTCTGGAGTCATTTCGTTGCAAGCGGGTTTTTACGTGTTCTGGATTCATTTCGTTGCAAGCGGGTTTTTACATACTTCTCAGACATTTCACTGGAAGTGGGTTTTTTAAATGCTCTGTAGGCATTTCGTTGCAAGCGGGTTTTTAAGTACTCTGCAGTCATTTCGTTGCAAACGGGTTTTTACGTGCTCTGGAGTCATTTCGTTGCAAGCGGGTTTTTACATATTTCTCTGACATTTAACTGGAAGCGAGTATTTTAAGTGCTCTGGAGACATTTCGTTGCAAGCGGGTTTTTAAGTACTCTGGAGTCATTTCGTTGCAAGCGGGTTTTTAAGTGCTCTGGAGTCATTTCGTTGCAAGCGGGTTTTTAAGTGCTCTGGAGTCATTTCGTTGCAAACGGGTTTTTAAGTGCTCTGGAGTCATTTCGTTGCAAGCGGGTTTTTACGTGCTCTGGAGTCATTTCGTTGCAAGCGGATTTTTAAGTGCTCTGGAGTCATTTCGTTGCAAGCGGGTTTTTAAGTGCTCTGGAGTCATTTCGTTGCAAGCGGGTTTTTAAGTGCTCTGGAGTCATTTCGTTGCAAGCGGGTTTTTAAGTGCTCTGGAGTCATTTCGTTGCAAGCGGGTTTTTAAGTGCTCTGGAGTCATTTCGTTGCAAGCGGGTTTTTAAGTGCTCTGGAGTCATTTCATTGCAAGCGGGTTTTCAAGTGCTCTGGAGTCATTTCGTTGCAAGCAGGTTTTTAAGTGCTCTGGAGTCATTCGTTGCAAGCGGGTTTTTAAGTGCTCTGGAGTCATTTCGTTGCAAGCGGGTTTTTAAGTGCTCTGGAGTCATTTCGTTGCAAGCGGGTTTTTAAGTGCTCTGGAGTCATTTCGTTGCAAGCGGGTTTTTAAGTGCTCTGGAGTCATTTCGTTGCAAGCGGGTTTTTACGTGCTCTGGTGTCATTTCGTTGCAACCGGGTTTTTAAGTGCTCTGGAGTCATTTCGTTGCAAGCGGGTTTTTAAGTGCTCTGGAGTCATTTTGTTGCAAGCGGGTTTTTAAGTGCTCTGGAGTGATTTCGTTGCAAGCGGGTTTTTAAGTGCTCTGGAGGCATTTCGTTGTAAGCGGGTTTTTAAGTGCTCTGGAGTCATTTCGTTGCAAGCGGGTTTTTACGTGTTCTGGAGTTATTTCGTTGCAAGCGGGTTTTTACATACTTCTCAGACATTTCGCTGGAAGCGGGTTTTTTAAGTGCTCTGTAGGCATTTTGTTGCAAGCGGGTTTTTAAGTACTCTGGAGTCATTTCGTTGCAAGCGGGTGTTTAAGTGCTCTGGAGTCATTTCGTTGCAAGCGGGTTTTTAAGTGCTCTGGAGTCATTTTGTTGCAAGCGGGTTTTTAAGTGCTCTGGAGTCTTTTCGTTGCAAGCGGGTTTTTAAGTTTTCTGGAGTCATTTCTTTGCAAGCGGGTTTTTAAGTGCTCTGAAGGCATTTCGTTGCAAGCGGGTTTTTAAGTGCTCTGGAGTCATTTCGTTTCAAGCGGGTTTTTAGGTGCTCTGTAATCATTTCGTTGCAAGCGGGTGTTTAAGTGCTCTGGAGTCATTTCGTTGCAAGCGGGATTTAAGTACTCTGGAGACATTTCGTTGCAAGGGGGTTTTTAAGTGCTCTGAAGGCATTTCGTTGAAAGCGGGTTTTTAAGTGCTCTGGAGTCATTTCGTTGCAAGCGGGTTTTTAAGTGCTCTGGAGTCATTTCGTTGCAAGCGGGTTTTTAAGTGCTCTGAAGGCATTTCGTTGAAAGCGGGTTTTTAAGTGCTCTGGAGTCATTTCGTTGCAAGCGGGTTTTTACGGGTTCTGGAGTCATTTCGTTGCAAGCGGGTTTTTACATGCTTCTCAGACATTTCACTGGAAGCGGGTTTTTTAAGTGCTCTGCAGGCATTTCGTTGTAAGCGGGTTTTTAAGTACTCTGGAGTCATTTCGTTGCAAGCGGGTTTTTAAGTGCTCTGGAGTCATTTCGTTGCAAGCGGGTTTTTAAGTGCTCTGGAGTCATTTCGTTGCAAGCGGGTTTTTAAGTGCTCTGGAGTCATTTCGTTGCAAGCGGGTTTTTAGGTGCTCTGTAGTCATTTCGTTGCAAGCGGGTGTTTAAGTGCTCTGGAGTCATTTCGTTGCAAGCGGGTTTTTAAGTACTCTGGAGACATTTCGTTGCAAGGGGGTTTTTAAGTGCTCTGAAGGCATTTCGTTGAAAGCGGGTTTTTAAGTGCTCTGGAGTCATTTCGTTGCAAGCGGGTTTATAAGTGCTCTGGAGTCATTTCGTTGCAAGCGGGTTTTTAAGTGCTCTGAAGGCATTTCGTTGAAAGCGGGTTTTTAAGTGCTCTGCAGTCATTTCGTTGCAAGCGGGTTTTTAAGTGCTCTGGAGTCATTTCGTTGCAAGCGGGTTTTTAAGTGCTCTGGAGTCATTTCGTTGCAAGCGGGTTTTTAAGTGTTCTGGAGTCATTTCGGTGCAAGCGGGTTTTTAAGTGCTCTGGAGTCATTTCATTGCAAGCGGGTTTTTTAGTGCTCTGGAGTCATTTTGTTGCAAGCGGGTTTTTAAGTGCTCTGGAGTCATTTCGTTGCATGCGGGTTTTTAAGTGCTCTGAAGGCATTTCGTTGTAAGCGGGTTTTTAAGTGCTCTGGAGTCATTTCGTTGCAAGCGGGTTTTTACGTGTTCTGGATTCATTTCGTTGCAAGCGGGTTTTTACATACTTCTCAGACATTTCACTGGAAGTGGGTTTTTTAAATGCTCTGTAGGCATTTCGTTGCAAGCGGGTTTTTAAGTACTCTGCAGTCATTTCGTTGCAAACGGGTTTTTACGTGCTCTGGAGTCATTTCGTTGCAAGCGGGTTTTTACATATTTCTCTGACATTTAACTGGAAGCGAGTATTTTAAGTGCTCTGGAGACATTTCGTTGCAAGCGGGTTTTTAAGTACTCTGGAGTCATTTCGTTGCAAGCGGGTTTTTAAGTGCTCTGGAGTCATTTCGTTGCAAGCGGGTTTTTAAGTGCTCTGGAGTCATTTCGTTGCAAACGGGTTTTTAAGTGCTCTGGAGTCATTTCGTTGCAAGCGGGTTTTTACGTGCTCTGGAGTCATTTCGTTGCAAGCGGATTTTTAAGTGCTCTGGAGTCATTTCGTTGCAAGCGGGTTTTTAAGTGCTCTGGAGTCATTTCGTTGCAAGCGGGTTTTTAAGTGCTCTGGAGTCATTTCGTTGCAAGCGGGTTTTTAAGTGCTCTGGAGTCATTTCGTTGCAAGCGGGTTTTTAAGTGCTCTGGAGTCATTTCGTTGCAAGCGGGTTTTTAAGTGCTCTGGAGTCATTTCATTGCAAGCGGGTTTTCAAGTGCTCTGGAGTCATTTCGTTGCAAGCAGGTTTTTAAGTGCTCTGGAGTCATTCGTTGCAAGCGGGTTTTTAAGTGCTCTGGAGTCATTTCGTTGCAAGCGGGTTTTTAAGTGCTCTGGAGTCATTTCGTTGCAAGCGGGTTTTTAAGTGCTCTGGAGTCATTTCGTTGCAAGCGGGTTTTTAAGTGCTCTGGAGTCATTTCGTTGCAAGCGGGTTTTTACGTGCTCTGGTGTCATTTCGTTGCAACCGGGTTTTTAAGTGCTCTGGAGTCATTTCGTTGCAAGCGGGTTTTTAAGTGCTCTGGAGTCATTTTGTTGCAAGCGGGTTTTTAAGTGCTCTGGAGTGATTTCGTTGCAAGCGGGTTTTTAAGTGCTCTGGAGGCATTTCGTTGTAAGCGGGTTTTTAAGTGCTCTGGAGTCATTTCGTTGCAAGCGGGTTTTTACGTGTTCTGGAGTTATTTCGTTGCAAGCGGGTTTTTACATACTTCTCAGACATTTCGCTGGAAGCGGGTTTTTTAAGTGCTCTGTAGGCATTTTGTTGCAAGCGGGTTTTTAAGTACTCTGGAGTCATTTCGTTGCAAGCGGGTGTTTAAGTGCTCTGGAGTCATTTCGTTGCAAGCGGGTTTTTAAGTGCTCTGGAGTCATTTTGTTGCAAGCGGGTTTTTAAGTGCTCTGGAGTCTTTTCGTTGCAAGCGGGTTTTTAAGTTTTCTGGAGTCATTTCTTTGCAAGCGGGTTTTTAAGTGCTCTGAAGGCATTTCGTTGCAAGCGGGTTTTTAAGTGCTCTGGAGTCATTTCGTTTCAAGCGGGTTTTTAGGTGCTCTGTAATCATTTCGTTGCAAGCGGGTGTTTAAGTGCTCTGGAGTCATTTCGTTGCAAGCGGGATTTAAGTACTCTGGAGACATTTCGTTGCAAGGGGGTTTTTAAGTGCTCTGAAGGCATTTCGTTGAAAGCGGGTTTTTAAGTGCTCTGGAGTCATTTCGTTGCAAGCGGGTTTTTAAGTGCTCTGGAGTCATTTCGTTGCAAGCGGGTTTTTAAGTGCTCTGAAGGCATTTCGTTGAAAGCGGGTTTTTAAGTGCTCTGGAGTCATTTCGTTGCAAGCGGGTTTTTAAGTGCTCTGGAGTCATTTCGTTGCAAGCGGGTTTTTACGTGCTCTGGTGTCATTTCGTTGCAACCGGGTTTTTAAGTGCTCTGGAGTCATTTCGTTGCAAGCGGGTTTTTAAGTGCTCTGGAGTCATTTTGTTGCAAGCGGGTTTTTAAGTGCTCTGGAGTGATTTCGTTGCAAGCGGGTTTTTAAGTGCTCTGGAGACATTTCGTTGTAAGCGGGTTTTTAAGTGCTCTGGAGTCATTTCGTTGCAAGCGGGTTTTTACGTGTTCTGGAGTTATTTCGTTGCAAGCGGGTTTTTACATACTTCTCAGACATTTCGCTGGAAGCGGGTTTTTTAAGTGCTCTGTAGGCATTTTGTTGCAAGCGGGTTTTTAAGTACTCTGGAGTCATTTCGTTGCAAGCGGGTGTTTAAGTGCTCTGGAGTCATTTCGTTGCAAGCGGGTTTTTAAGTGCTCTGGAGTCATTTCGTTGCAAGCGGGTTTTTAAGTGTTCTGGAGTCATTTCGGTGCAAGCGGGTTTTTAAGTGCTCTGGAGTCATTTCATTGCAAGCGGGTTTTTTAGTGCTCTGGAGTCATTTTGTTGCAAGCGGGTTTTTAAGTGCTCTGGAGTCATTTCGTTGCATGCGGGTTTTTAAGTGCTCTGAAGGCATTTCGTTGTAAGCGGGTTTTTAAGTGCTCTGGAGTCATTTCGTTGCAAGCGGGTTTTTACGTGTTCTGGATTCATTTCGTTGCAAGCGGGTTTTTACATACTTCTCAGACATTTCACTGGAAGTGGGTTTTTTAAATGCTCTGTAGACATTTCGTTGCAAGCGGGTTTTTAAGTACTCTGGAGTCATTTCGTTGCAAACGGGTTTTTACGTGCTCTGGAGTCATTTCGTTGTAAGCGGGTTTTTACATATTTCTCTGACATTTAACTGGAAGCGAGTATTTTAAGTGCTCTGGAGTCATTTCGTTGCAAGCGGGTTTTTAAGTACTCTGGAGTCATTTCGTTGCAAGCGGGTTTTTAAGTGCTCTGGAGTCATTTCGTTGCAAGCGGGTTTTTAAGTGCTCTGGAGTCATTTCGTTGCAAACGGGTTTTTAAGTGCTCTGGAGTCATTTCGTTGCAAGCGGGTTTTTACGTGCTCTGGAATCATTTCGTTGCAAGCTGGTTTTTAAGTGCTCTGGAGTCATTTCGTTGCAAGCGGGTTTTTAAGTGCTCTGGAGTCATTTCGTTGCAAGCGGGTTTTTAAGTGCTCTGGAGTCATTTCGTTGCAAGCGGGTTTTTAAGTGCTCTGGAGTCATTTCGTTGCAAGCGGGTTTTTAAGTACTCTGGAGTCATTTCGTTGCAAGCGGGTTTTTAAGTGCTCTGGAGTCATTTCATTGCAAGCGGGTTTTCAAGTGCTCTGGAGTCATTTCGTTGCAAGCAGGTTTTTAAGTGCTCTGGAGTCATTCGTTGCAAGCGGGTTTTTAAGTGCTCTGGAGTCATTTCGTTGCAAGCGGGTTTTTAAGTGCTCTGGAGTCATTTCGTTGCAAGCGGGTTTTTAAGTGCTCTGGAGTCATTTCGTTGCAAGCGGGTTTTTAAGTGCTCTGGAGTCATTTCGTTGCAAGCGGGTTTTTAAGTGCTCTGGAGTCATTTCGTTGCAAGCGGGTTTTTAAGTGCTCTGGAGTCATTTCGTTGCAAGCGGGTTTTTAAGTGCTCTGGAGTCATTTCGTTGCAAGCGGGTTTTTACGTGCTCTGGTGTCATTTCGTTGCAACCGGGTTTTTAAGTGCTCTGGAGTCATTTCGTTGCAAGCGGGTTTTTAAGTGCTCTGGAGTCATTTTGTTGCAAGCGGGTTTTTAAGTGCTCTGGAGTGATTTCGTTGCAAGCGGGTTTTTAAGTGCTCTGGAGGCATTTCGTTGTAAGCGGGTTTTTAAGTGCTCTGGAGTCATTTCGTTGCAAGCGGGTTTTTACGTGTTCTGGAGTTATTTCGTTGCAAGCGGGTTTTTACATACTTCTCAGACATTTCGCTGGAAGCGGGTTTTTTAAGTGCTCTGTAGGCATTTTGTTGCAAGCGGGTTTTTAAGTACTCTGGAGTCATTTCGTTGCAAGCGGGTGTTTAAGTGCTCTGGAGTCATTTCGTTGCAAGCGGGTTTTTAAGTGCTCTGGAGTCATTTTGTTGCAAGCGGGTTTTTAAGTGCTCTGGAGTCTTTTCGTTGCAAGCGGGTTTTTAAGTTTTCTGGAGTCATTTCTTTGCAAGCGGGTTTTTAAGTGCTCTGAAGGCATTTCGTTGCAAGCGGGTTTTTAAGTGCTCTGGAGTCATTTCGTTTCAAGCGGGTTTTTAGGTGCTCTGTAATCATTTCGTTGCAAGCGGGTGTTTAAGTGCTCTGGAGTCATTTCGTTGCAAGCGGGATTTAAGTACTCTGGAGATATTTCGTTGCAAGGGGGTTTTTAAGTGCTCTGAAGGCATTTCGTTGAAAGCGGGTTTTTAAGTGCTCTGGAGTCATTTCGTTGCAAGCGGGTTTTTAAGTGCTCTGGAGTCATTTCGTTGCAAGCGGGTTTTTAAGTGCTCTGAAGACATTTCGTTGAAAGCGGGTTTTTAAGTGCTCTGGAGTCATTTCGTTGCAAGCGGGTTTTTACGGGTTCTGGAGTCATTTCGTTGCAAGCGGGTTTTTACATGCTTCTCAGACATTTCACTGGAAGCGGGTTTTTTAAGTGCTCTGCAGGCATTTCGTTGTAAGCGGGTTTTTAAGTACTCTGGAGTCATTTCGTTGCAAGCGGGTTTTTAAGTGCTCTGGAGTCATTTCGTTGCAAGCGGGTTTTTAAGTGCTCTGGAGTCATTTCGTTGCAAGCGGGTTTTTAAGTGCTCTGGAGTCATTTCGTTGCAAGCGGGTTTTTAGGTGCTCTGTAGTCATTTCGTTGCAAGCGGGTGTTTAAGTGCTCTGGAGTCATTTCGTTGCAAGCGGGTTTTTAAGTACTCTGGAGACATTTCGTTGCAAGGGGGTTTTTAAGTGCTCTGAAGGCATTTCGTTGAAAGCGGGTTTTTAAGTGCTCTGGAGTCATTTCGTTGCAAGCGGGTTTTTAAGTGCTCTGGAGTCATTTCGTTGCAAGCGGGTTTTTAAGTGCTCTGAAGGCATTTCGTTGAAAGCGGGTTTTTAAGTGCTCTGCAGTCATTTCGTTGCAAGCGGGTTTTTAAGTGCTCTGGAGTCATTTCGTTGCAAGCGGGTTTTTAAGTGCTCTGGAGTCATTTCGTTGCAAGCGGGTTTTTAAGTGTTCTGGAGTCATTTCGGTGCAAGCGGGTTTTTAAGTGCTCTGGAGTCATTTCATTGCAAGCGGGTTTTTTAGTGCTCTGGAGTCATTTTGTTGCAAGCGGGTTTTTAAGTGCTCTGGAGTCATTTCGTTGCATGCGGGTTTTTAAGTGCTCTGGAGGCATTTCGTTGTAAGCGGGTTTTTAAGTGCTCTGTAGTCATTTCGTTGCAAGCGGGTTTTTACGTGTTCTGGATTCATTTCGTTGCAAGCGGGTTTTTACATACTTCTCAGACATTTCACTGGAAGTGGGTTTTTTAAATGCTCTGTAGACATTTCGTTGCAAGCGGGTTTTTAAGTACTCTGGAGTCATTTCGTTGCAAACGGGTTTTTACGTGCTCTGGAGTCATTTCGTTGCAAGCGGGTTTTTACATATTTCTCTGACATTTAACTGGAAGCGAGTATTTTAAGTGCTCTGGAGTCATTTCGTTGCAAGCGGGTTTTTAAGTACTCTGGAGTCATTTCGTTGCAAGCGGGTTTTTAAGTGCTCTGGAGTCATTTCGTTGCAAGCGGGTTTTTAAGTGCTCTGGAGTCATTTCGTTGCAAACGGGTTTTTAAGTGCTCTGGAGTCATTTCGTTGCAAGCGGGTTTTTACGTGCTCTGGAATCATTTCGTTGCAAGCTGGTTTTTAAGTGCTCTGGAGTCATTTCGTTGCAAGCGGGTTTTTAAGTGCTCTGGAGTCATTTCGTTGCAAGCGGGTTTTTAAGTGCTCTGGAGTCATTTCGTTGCAAGCGGGTTTTTAAGTGCTCTGGAGTCATTTCGTTGCAAGCGGGTTTTTAAGTACTCTGGAGTCATTTCGTTGCAAGCGGGTTTTTAAGTGCTCTGGAGTCATTTCATTGCAAGCGGGTTTTCAAGTGCTCTGGAGTCATTTCGTTGCAAGCAGGTTTTTAAGTGCTCTGGAGTCATTCGTTGCAAGCGGGTTTTTAAGTGCTCTGGAGTCATTTCGTTGCAAGCGGGTTTTTAAGTGCTCTGGAGTCATTTCGTTGCAAGCGGGTTTTTAAGTGCTCTGGAGTCATTTCGTTGCAAGCGGGTTTTTAAGTGCTCTGGAGTCATTTCGTTGCAAGCGGGTTTTTACGTGCTCTGGTGTCATTTCGTTGCAACCGGGTTTTTAAGTGCTCTGGAGTCATTTCGTTGCAAGCGGGTTTTTAAGTGCTCTGGAGTCATTTCGTTGCAAGCGGGTTTTTAAGTGCTCTGGAGTCATTTTGTTGCAAGCGGGTTTTTAAGTGCTCTGGAGTGATTTCGTTGCAAGCGGTTTTTTAAGTGCTCTGGAGGCATTTCGTTGTAAGCGGGTTTTTAAGTGCTCTGGAGTCATTTCGTTGCAAGCGGGTTTTTACGTGTTCTGGAGTTATTTCGTTGCAAGCGGGTTTTTACATACTTCTCAGACATTTCGCTGGAAGCGGGTTTTTTAAGTGCTCTGTAGGCATTTTGTTGCAAGCGGGTTTTTAAGTACTCTGGAGTCATTTCGTTGCAAGCGGGTGTTTAAGTGCTCTGGAGTCATTTCGTTGCAAGCGGGTTTTTAAGTGCTCTGGAGTCATTTTGTTGCAAGCGGGTTTTTAAGTGCTCTGGAGTCTTTTCGTTGCAAGCGGGTTTTTAAGTTTTCTGGAGTCATTTCTTTGCAAGCGGGTTTTTAAGTGCTCTGAAGGCATTTCGTTGCAAGCGGGTTTTTAAGTGCTCTGGAGTCATTTCGTTTCAAGCGGGTTTTTAGGTGCTCTGTAATCATTTCGTTGCAAGCGGGTGTTTAAGTGCTCTGGAGTCATTTCGTTGCAAGCGGGATTTAAGTACTCTGGAGACATTTCGATGCAAGGGGGTTTTTAAGTGCTCTGAAGGCATTTCGTTGAAAGCGGGTTTTTAAGTGCTCTGGAGTCATTTCGTTGCAAGCGGGTTTTTAAGTGCTCTGGAGTCATTTCGTTGCAAGCGGGTTTTTAAGTGCTCTGAAGGCATTTCGTTGAAAGCGGGTTTTTAAGTGCTCTGGAGTCATTTCGTTGCAAGCGGGTTTTTACGGGTTCTGGAGTCATTTCGTTGCAAGCGGGTTTTTACATGCTTCTCAGACATTTCACTGGAAGCGGGTTTTTTAAGTGCTCTGCAGGCATTTCGTTGTAAGCGGGTTTTTAAGTACTCTGGAGTCATTTCGTTGCAAGCGGGTTTTTAAGTGCTCTGGAGTCATTTCGTTGCAAGCGGGTTTTTAAGTGCTCTGGAGTCATTTCGTTGCAAGCGGGTTTTTAAGTGCTCTGGAGTCATTTCGTTGCAAGCGGGTTTTTAGGTGCTCTGTAGTCATTTCGTTGCAAGCGGGTGTTTAAGTGCTCTGGAGTCATTTCGTTGCAAGCGGGTTTTTAAGTACTCTGGAGACATTTCGTTGCAAGGGGGTTTTTAAGTGCTCTGAAGGCATTTCGTTGAAAGCGGGTTTTTAAGTGCTCTGGAGTCATTTCGTTGCAAGCGGGTTTTTAAGTGCTCTGGAGTCATTTCGTTGCAAGCGGGTTTTTAAGTGCTCTGGAGTCATTTCGTTGCAAGCGGGTTTTTAAGTGCTCTGGAGTCATTTCGTTGCAAGCGGGTTTTTAAGTGCTCTGGAGTCATTTCGTTGCAAGCGGGTTTTTACGTGCTCTGGTGTCATTTCGTTGCAACCGGGTTTTTAAGTGCTCTGGAGTCATTTCGTTGCAAGCGGGTTTTTAAGTGCTCTGGAGTCATTTTGTTGCAAGCGGGTTTTTAAGTGCTCTGGAGTGATTTCGTTGCAAGCGGGTTTTTAAGTGCTCTGGAGGCATTTCGTTGTAAGCGGGTTTTTAAGTGCTCTGGAGTCATTTCGTTGCAAGCGGGTTTTTACGTGTTCTGGAGTTATTTCGTTGCAAGCGGGTTTTTACATACTTCTCAGACATTTCGCTGGAAGCGGGTTTTTTAAGTGCTCTGTAGGCATTTTGTTGCAAGCGGGTTTTTAAGTACTCTGGAGTCATTTCGTTGCAAGCGGGTGTTTAAGTGCTCTGGAGTCATTTCGTTGCAAGCGGGTTTTTAAGTGCTCTGGAGTCATTTTGTTGCAAGCGGGTTTTTAAGTGCTCTGGAGTCTTTTCGTTGCAAGCGGGTTTTTAAGTTTTCTGGAGTCATTTCTTTGCAAGCGGGTTTTTAAGTGCTCTGAAGGCATTTCGTTGCAAGCGGGTTTTTAAGTGCTCTGGAGTCATTTCGTTTCAAGCGGGTTTTTAGGTGCTCTGTAATCATTTCGTTGCAAGCGGGTGTTTAAGTGCTCTGGAGTCATTTCGTTGCAAGCGGGATTTAAGTACTCTGGAGATATTTCGTTGCAAGGGGGTTTTTAAGTGCTCTGAAGGCATTTCGTTGAAAGCGGGTTTTTAAGTGCTCTGGAGTCATTTCGTTGCAAGCGGGTTTTTAAGTGCTCTGGAGTCATTTCGTTGCAAGCGGGTTTTTAAGTGCTCTGAAGGCATTTCGTTGAAAGCGGGTTTTTAAGTGCTCTGGAGTCATTTCGTTGCAAGCGGGTTTTTACGGGTTCTGGAGTCATTTCGTTGCAAGCGGGTTTTTACATGCTTCTCAGACATTTCACTGGAAGCGGGTTTTTTAAGTGCTCTGCAGGCATTTCGTTGTAAGCGGGTTTTTAAGTACTCTGGAGTCATTTCGTTGCAAGCGGGTTTTTAAGTGCTCTGGAGTCATTTCGTTGCAAGCGGGTTTTTAAGTGCTCTGGAGTCATTTCGTTGCAAGCGGGTTTTTAAGTGCTCTGGAGTCATTTCGTTGCAAGCGGGTTTTTAGGTGCTCTGTAGTCATTTCGTTGAAAGCGGGTTTTTAAGTACTCTGGAGACATTTCGTTGCAAGGGGGTTTTTAAGTGCTCTGAAGGCATTTCGTTGAAAGCGGGTGTTTAAGTGCTCTGGAGTCATTTCGTTGCAAGCGGGTTTTTAAGTACTCTGGAGACATTTCGTTGCAAGGGGGTTTTTAAGTGCTCTGAAGGCATTTCGTTGAAAGCGGGTTTTTAAGTGCTCTGGAGTCATTTCGTTGCAAGCGGGTTTTTAAGTGCTCTGGAGTCATTTCGTTGAAAGCGGGTTTTTAAGTGCTCTGAAGGCATTTCGTTGAAAGCGGGTTTTTAAGTGCTCTGCAATCATTTCGTTGCAAGCGGGTTTTTAAGTGCTCTGGAGTCATTTCGTTGCAAGCGGGTTTTTAAGTGCTCTGGAGTCATTTCGTTGCAAGCGGGTTTTTAAGTGTTCTGGAGTCATTTCGGTGCAAGCGGGTTTTTAAGTGCTCTGGAGTCATTTCATTGCAAGCGGGTTTTTTAGTGCTCTGGAGTCATTTTGTTGCAAGCGGGTTTTTAAGTGCTCTGGAGTCATTTCGTTGCATGCGGGTTTTTAAGTGCTCTGAAGGCATTTCGTTGTAAGCGGGTTTTTAAGTGCTCTGGAGTCATTTCGTTGCAAGCGGGTTTTTACGTGTTCTGGATTCATTTCGTTGCAAGCGGGTTTTTACATACTTCTCAGACATTTCACTGGAAGTGGGTTTTTTAAATGCTCTGTAGACATTTCGTTGCAAGCGGGTTTTTAAGTACTCTGGAGTCATTTCGTTGCAAACGGGTTTTTACGTGCTCTGGAGTCATTTCGTTGCAAGCGGGTTTTTACATATTTCTCTGACATTTAACTGGAAGCGAGTATTTTAAGTGCTCTGGAGTCATTTCGTTGCAAGCGGGTTTTTAAGTACTCTGGAGTCATTTCGTTGCAAGCGGGTTTTTAAGTGCTCTGGAGTCATTTCGTTGCAAGCGGGTTTTTAAGTGCTCTGGAGTCATTTCGTTGCAAACGGGTTTTTAAGTGCTCTGGAGTCATTTCGTTGCAAGCGGGTTTTTACGTGCTCTGGAATCATTTCGTTGCAAGCTGGTTTTTAAGTGCTCTGGAGTCATTTCGTTGCAAGCGGGTTTTTAAGTGCTCTGGAGTCATTTCGTTGCAAGCGGGTTTTTAAGTGCTCTGGAGTCATTTCGTTGCAAGCGGGTTTTTAAGTGCTCTGGAGTCATTTCGTTGCAAGCGGGTTTTTACGTGCTCTGGTGTCATTTCGTTGCAAGCGGGTTTTTAAGTGCTCTGGAGTCATTTCGTTGCAAGCGGGTTTTTAAGTGCTCTGGAGTCATTTCGTTGCAAGCGGGTTTTTAAGTGCTCTGGAGTCATTTTGTTGCAAGCGGGTTTTTAAGTGCTCTGGAGTGATTTCGTTGCAAGCGGGTTTTTAAGTGCTCTGGAGGCATTTCGTTGTAAGCGGGTTTTTAAGTGCTCTGGAGTCATTTCGTTGCAAGCGGGTTTTTACGTGTTCTGGAGTTATTTCGTTGCAAGCGGGTTTTTAAGTGCTCTGGAGTCATTTCGTTGCAAGCGGGTTTTTAAGTGCTCTGGAGTCATTTCGTTGCAAGCGGGTTTTTAAGTGCTCTGGAGTCATTTCCTTGCAAGCGGGTTTTTAAGTACTCTGGAGACATTTCTTTGCAAGCGGGTTTTTAAGTGCTCTGGAGTCATTTCGTTGCAAGCGGGTTTTTAAGTGCTCTGGAGTCATTTCGTTGCAAGCGGGTTTTTAAGTGCTCTGGAGTCATTTCGTTGCAAGCGGGTTTTTAAGTGCTCTGGAGTCATTTCGTTGCAAGCGGGTTTTTAAGTGCTCTGGAGTCATTTCGTTGCAAGCGGGTTTTTAAGTACTCTGGAGTCATTTCGTTGCAAGCGGGTTTTTAAGTGCTCTGGAGTCATTTCATTGCAAGCGGGTTTTCAAGTGCTCTGGAGTCATTTCGTTGCAAGCAGGTTTTTAAGTGCTCTGGAGTCATTCGTTGCAAGCGGGTTTTTAAGTGCTCTGGAGTCATTTCGTTGCAAGCGGGTTTTTAAGTGCTCTGGAGTCATTTCGTTGCAAGCGGGTTTTTAAGTGCTCTGGAGTCATTTCGTTGCAAGCGGGTTTTTAAGTGCTCTGGAGTCATTTCGTTGCAAGCGGGTTTTTACGTGCTCTGGTGTCATTTCGTTGCAAGCGGGTTTTTAAGTGCTCTGGAGTCATTTCGTTGCAAGCGGGTTTTTAAGTGCTCTGGAGTCATTTCGTTGCAAGCGGGTTTTTAAGTGCTCTGGAGTCATTTTGTTGCAAGCGGGTTTTTAAGTGCTCTGGAGTGATTTCGTTGCAAGCGGGTTTTTAAGTGCTCTGGAGGCATTTCGTTGTAAGCGGGTTTTTAAGTGCTCTGGAGTCATTTCGTTGCAAGCGGGTTTTTACGTGTTCTGGAGTTATTTCGTTGCAAGCGGGTTTTTAAGTGCTCTGGAGTCATTTCGTTGCAAGCGGGTTTTTAAGTGCTCTGGAGTCATTTCGTTGCAAGCGGGTTTTTAAGTGCTCTGGAGTCATTTCCTTGCAAGCGGGTTTTTAAGTACTCTGGAGACATTTCTTTGCAAGCGGGTTTTTAAGTGCTCTGGAGTCATTTCGTTGCAAGCGGGTTTTTAAGTGCTCTGGAGTCATTTCGTTGCAAGCGGGTTTTTAAGTGCTCTGAAGGCATTTTGTTGCAAGCGGGTTTTTAAGTGCTCTGGAGTCATTTCGTTGCAAGCAGGTTTTTAAGTTATCTGGAGTCATTTCGTTGCAAGCGGGTTTTTAAGTGCTCTGGAGTCATTTCGTTGCAAGCGGGTTTTTCAGTGCTCTGGAGTCATTTCGTTGCAAGCGGGTTTTTCAGTGCTCTGGAGTCATTTCGTTGCAAGCGGGTTTTTAAGTGCTCTGGAGTCATTTCGTTGCAAGCGGGTTTTTAAGTGCTCTGAAGGCATTTCGTTGTAAGCGGGTTTTTAAGTTCTCTGGAGTCATTTCGTTGCAAGCTGGTTTTTACGTGTTCTGGAGTCATTTCGTTGCAAGCGGGTTTTTACATACTTCTCAGACATTTCACTGGAAGCGGTTTTTTAAGTGCTCTGTAGGCATTTCGTTGCAAGCGGGTTTTTAAGTACTCTGGAGTCATTTCGTTGCAAGCGGGTGTTTAAGTGCTCTGGAGTCATTTCGTTGCAAGCGGGTTTTTCAGTGCTCTGGAGTCATTTCGTTGCAAGCTGGTTTTTAAGTGCTCTGGAGTCATTTCGTTGCAAGCGGGTTTTTAAGTGCTCTGAAGGCATTTCGTTGCAAGCGGGTTTTTAAGTGCTCTGGAGTCATTTCGTTGCAAGCGGGTTTTTAAGTGCTCTGGAGTCATTTCGTTGCAAGCGGGTTTTTAAGTGCTCTGAAGGCATTTCGTTGTAAGCGGGTTTTTAAGTGCTCTGGAGTCATTTCGTTGCAAGCGGGTTTTTACGTGTTCTGGAGTCATTTCGTGGCAAGCGGGTTTTTACATACTTCTCAGACATTTCACTGGAAGCGGGTTTTTTAAGTGCTCTGTAGGCATTTCGTTGCAAGCGGGTTTTTAAGTACTCTGGAGTCATTTCGTTGCAAGCGGGTGTTTAAGTGCTCTGGAGTCATTTCTTTGCAAGTGGGTTTTTAAGTGCTCTGGAGTCATTTTGTTGCAAGCGGGTTTTTAAGTGCTCTGGAGTCTTTTCGTTGCAAGCGGGTTTTTAAGTGTTCTGGAGTCATTTCTTTGCAAGCGGGTTTTTAAGTGCTCTGAAGGCATTTCGTTGCAAGCGGGTTTTTAAGTGCTCTGGAGTCATTTCGTTGCAAGCGGGTTTTTAAGTGCTCTGGATTCATTTCGTTGCAAGCGGGTTTTTAAGTGCTCTGTAGTCATTTCGTTGCAAGCGGGTTTTTAAGTGCTCTGGAGTCATTTCGTTGCAAGCGGGTTTTTAAGTGCTCTGGAGTCATTTCGTTGCAAGCGGGTTTTTAGGTGCTCTGTAGTCATTTCGTTGCAAGCGGGTGTTTAAGTGCTCTGGAGTCATTTCGTTGCAAGCGGGTTTTTAAGTACTCTGGAGACATTTCGTTGCAAGGGGGTTTTTAAGTGCTCTGAAGGCATTTCGTTGAAAGCGGGTTTTTAAGTGCTCTGGAGTCATTTCGTTGCAAGCGGGTTTTTAAGTGCTCTGGAGTCATTTCGTTGAAAGCGGGTTTTTAAGTGCTCTGAAGGCATTTCGTTGAAAGCGGGTTTTTAAGTGCTCTGCAGTCATTTCGTTGCAAGCGGGTTTTTAAGTGCTCTGGAGTCATTTCGTTGCAAGCGGGTTTTTAAGTGCTCTGGAGTCATTTCGTTGCAAGCGGGTTTTTAAGTGTTCTGGAGTCATTTCGGTGCAAGCGGGTTTTTAAGTGCTCTGGAGTCATTTCATTGCAAGCGGGTTTTTTAGTGCTCTGGAGTCATTTTGTTGCAAGCGGGTTTTTAAGTGCTCTGGAGTCATTTCGTTGCATGCGGGTTTTTAAGTGCTCTGAAGGCATTTCGTTGTAAGCGGGTTTTTAAGTGCTCTGGAGTCATTTCGTTGCAAGCGGGTTTTTACGTGTTTTGGATTCATTTCGTTGCAAGCGGGTTTTTACATACTTCTCAGACATTTCACTGGAAGTGGGTTTTTTAAATGCTCTGTAGACATTTCGTTGCAAGCGGGTTTTTAAGTACTCTGGAGTCATTTCGTTGCAAACGGGTTTTTACGTGCTCTGGAGTCATTTCGTTGCAAGCGGGTTTTTACATATTTCTCTGACCTTTAACTGGAAGCGAGTATTTTAAGTGCTCTGGAGTCATTTCGTTGCAAGCGGGTTTTTAAGTACTCTGGAGTCATTTCGTTGCAAGCGGGTTTTTAAGTGCTCTGGAGTCATTTCGTTGCAAGCGGGTTTTTAAGTGCTCTGGAGTCATTTCGTTGCAAACGGGTTTTTAAGTGCTCTGGAGTCATTTCGTTGCAAGCGGGTTTTTACGTGCTCTGGAATCATTTCGTTGCAAGCGGGTTTTTAAGTGCTCTGGAGTCATTTCGTTGCAAGCGGGTTTTTAAGTGCTCTGGAGTCATTTCGTTGCAAGCGGGTTTTTAAGTGCTCTGGAGTCATTTCGTTGCAAGCGGGTTTTTAAGTGCTCTGGAGTCATTTCGTTGCAAGCGGGTTTTTAAGTACTCTGGAGTCATTTCGTTGCAAGCGGGTTTTTAAGTGCTCTGGAGTCATTTCATTGCAAGCGGGTTTTCAAGTGCTCTGGAGTCATTTCGTTGCAAGCGGGTTTTTAAGTGCTCTGGAGTCATTCGTTGCAAGCGGGTTTTTAAGTGCTCTGGAGTCATTTCGTTGCAAGCGGGTTTTTAAGTGCTCTGGAGTCATTTCGTTGCAAGCGGGTTTTTAAGTGCTCTGGAGTCATTTCGTTGCAAGCGGGTTTTTAAGTGCTCTGGAGTCATTTCGTTGCAAGCGGGTTTTTACGTGCTCTGGTGTCATTTCGTTGCAAGCGGGTTTTTAAGTGCTCTGGAGTCATTTCGTTGCAAGCGGGTTTTTAAGTGCTCTGGAGTCATTTCGTTGCAAGCGGGTTTTTAAGTGCTCTGGAGTCATTTTGTTGCAAGCGGGTTTTTAAGTGCTCTGGAGTGATTTCGTTGCAAGCGGGTTTTTAAGTGCTCTGGAGGCATTTCGTTGTAAGCGGGTTTTTAAGTGCTCTGGAGTCATTTCGTTGCAAGCGGGTTTTTACGTGTTCTGGAGTTATTTCGTTGCAAGCGGGTTTTTAAGTGCTCTGGAGTCATTTCGTTGCAAGCGGGTTTTTAAGTGCTCTGGAGTCATTTCGTTGCAAGCGGGTTTTTAAGTGCTCTGGAGTCATTTCCTTGCAAGCGGGTTTTTAAGTACTCTGGAGACATTTCTTTGCAAGCGGGTTTTTAAGTGCTCTGGAGTCATTTCGTTGCAAGCGGGTTTTTAAGTGCTCTGGAGTCATTTCGTTGCAAGCGGGTTTTTAAGTGCTCTGAAGGCATTTTGTTGCAAGCGGGTTTTTAAGTGCTCTGGAGTCATTTCGTTGCAAGCAGGTTTTTAAGTTATCTGGAGTCATTTCGTTGCAAGCGGGTTTTTAAGTGCTCTGGAGTCATTTCGTTGCAAGCGGGTTTTTCAGTGCTCTGGAGTCATTTCGTTGCAAGCGGGTTTTTCAGTGCTCTGGAGTCATTTCGTTGCAAGCGGGTTTTTAAGTGCTCTGGAGTCATTTCGTTGCAAGCGGGTTTTTAAGTGCTCTGAAGGCATTTCGTTGTAAGCGGGTTTTTAAGTTCTCTGGAGTCATTTCGTTGCAAGCTGGTTTTTACGTGTTCTGGAGTCATTTCGTTGCAAGCGGGTTTTTACATACTTCTCAGACATTTCACTGGAAGCGGTTTTTTAAGTGCTCTGTAGGCATTTCGTTGCAAGCGGGTTTTTAAGTACTCTGGAGTCATTTCGTTGCAAGCGGGTGTTTAAGTGCTCTGGAGTCATTTCGTTGCAAGCGGGTTTTTCAGTGCTCTGGAGTCATTTCGTTGCAAGCTGGTTTTTAAGTGCTCTGGAGTCATTTCGTTGCAAGCGGGTTTTTAAGTGCTCTGAAGGCATTTCGTTGCAAGCGGGTTTTTAAGTGCTCTGGAGTCATTTCGTTGCAAGCGGGTTTTTAAGTGCTCTGGAGTCATTTCGTTGCAAGCGGGTTTTTAAGTGCTCTGAAGGCATTTCGTTGTAAGCGGGTTTTTAAGTGCTCTGGAGTCATTTCGTTGCAAGCAGGTTTTTACGTGTTCTGGAGTCATTTCGTGGCAAGCGGGTTTTTACATACTTCTCAGACATTTCACTGGAAGCGGGTTTTTTAAGTGCTCTGTAGGCATTTCGTTGCAAGCGGGTTTTTAAGTACTCTGGAGTCATTTCGTTGCAAGCGGGTGTTTAAGTGCTCTGGAGTCATTTCTTTGCAAGTGGGTTTTTAAGTGCTCTGGAGTCATTTTGTTGCAAGCGGGTTTTTAAGTGCTCTGGAGTCTTTTCGTTGCAAGCGGGTTTTTAAGTGTTCTGGAGTCATTTCTTTGCAAGCGGGTTTTTAAGTGCTCTGAAGGCATTTCGTTGCAAGCGGGTTTTTAAGTGCTCTGGAGTCATTTCGTTGCAAGCGGGTGTTTACGTGTTCTGGAGTCATTTCGTTGCAAGCGGGTTTTTATATACTTCTCAGACATTTCACTGGAAGCGGGTTTTTTAAATGCTCTGTAGGCATTTCGTTGCAAGCGGGTTTTTAAGTACTCTGGAGTCATTTCGTTGCAAACGGGTTTTTACGTGCTCTGGAGTCATTTCGTTGCAAGCGGGTTTTTAAGTGCTCTGGAGTCATTTCGTTGCAAGCGGGTTTTTAAGTGCTCTGGAGTCATTTCATTGCAAGCGGGTTTTTAAGTGCTCTGGAGACAATTCGTTGCAAGCGGGTTTTTAAGTGCTCTGGAGTCATTTCGTTGCAAGCGGGTTTTTAAGTGCTCTGGAGTCATTTCTTTGCAAGCGTGTTTTTAAGTGCTCTGGAGTCATTTCGTTGCAAGCGGGTTTTTAAGTGCTCTGGAGTCATTTCGTTGCAAGCGGGTTTTTAAGTGCTCTGGAGTCATTTCGTTGCAAGCGGGTTTTTAAGTGTTCTGGAGTCATTTCGTTGCAAGCGGGTTTTTAAGTGCTCTGGAGTCATTTCGTTGCAAGCGGGTTTTTTAGTGCTCTGGAGTCATTTCGTTGCAAGCGGGTTTTTAAGTGCTCTGGAGTCATTTCGTTGCATGCGGGTTTTTAAGTGCTCTGAAGGCATTTCGTTGTAAGCGGGTTTTTAAGTGTTCTGGAGTCATTTCGTTGTAAGCGGGTTTTTACGTGTTCTGGAGTCATTTCGTTGCAAGCGGGTTTTAACATACTTCTCAGACATTTCACTGGAAGCGGGTTTTTTAAATGCTCTGTAGGCATTTCGTTGCAAGCGGGTTTTTAAGTACTCTGGAGTCATTTCGTTGCAAGCGGGTTTTTAAGTGCTCTGGAGTCATTTCGTTGCAAGCGGGTTTTTAAGTGCTCTGGAGTCATTTCGTTGCAAGCGGGTTTTTACATATTTCTCTGACATTTAACTGGAAGCGAGTATTTTAAGTGCTCTGGAGTCATTTCGTTGCAAGTGGGTTTTTACGTGCTCTGGAGTCATTTCGTTGCAAGCGGGTTTTTAAGTGCTCTGGAGTCATTTCGTTGCAAGCGGGTTTTTAAGTGCTCTGAAGGCATTTCGTTGCAAGCGGGTTTTTAAGTGCTCTGGAGTCATTTCGTTGCAAGCGGGTTTTTAAGTTATCTGGAGTCATTTCTTTGCAAGCGGGTTTTTAAGTGCTCTGGAGTCATTTCGTTGCAAGCGGGTTTTTCAGTGCTCTGGAGTCATTTCGTTGCAAGCGGGTTTTTAAGTGCTCTGGAGTCATTTCGTTGCAAGCGGGTTTTTAAGTGCTCTGAAGGCATTTCGTTGTAAGCGGGTTTTTAAGTGCTCTGGAGTCATTTCGTTGCAAGCGGGTTTTTACGTGTTCTGGAGTCATTTCATTGCAAGCGGGTTTTTACATACTTCTCAGACATTTCACTGGAAGCGGGTTTTTTAAGTGCTCTGTAGGCATTTCGTTGCAAGCGGGTTTTTAAGTACTCTGGAGTCATTTCGTTGCAAGCGGGTGTTTAAGTGCTCTGGAGTCATTTCGTTGCAAGCGGGTTTTTAAGTGCTCTGGAGTCATTTTGTTGCAAGCGGGTTTTTAAGTGCTCTGGAGTCTTTTCGTTGCAAGCGGGTTATTAAGTGCTCTGGAGTCATTTCATTGCAAGCAGGTTTTTAAGTGCTCTGGAGGCATTTCGTTGCAAGCGGGTTTTTAAATGCTCTGGAGCCATTTCGTTGCAAGCGGGTTTTTAAGTGCTCTGGAGCCATTTCGTTGCAAGCGGGTTTTTAAGTGCTCTGGAGTCATTACGTTGCAAGCGGGTATTTAAGTGTTCTGGAGTCATTTCGTTGCAAGCGGGTTTTTAAGTGCTCTGGAGTTATTTCGTTGCAAGCGGGTTTAAAGTGTTCTGGAGTTATTTCGTTGCAAGCGGGTTTTTAAGTGCTCTGGAGTCATTTCGTTGCAAGCGAGTTTTTAAGTGCTCTGGATTCATTTCGTTGCAAGCGGGTTTTTAAGTGCTCTGTAGTCATTTCGTTGCAAGCGGGTTTTTAAGTGCTCTGGAGTCATTTCGTTGCAAGCGGGTTTTTAAGTGCTCTGTAGTCATTTCGTTGCAAGCGGGTTTTTAAGTGCTCTGGAGTCATTTCTTTGCAAGCGGGTTTTTAAGTACTCTGGAGATATTTCGTTACAAGCGGGTTTTTAAGTGCTCTGGAGTCATTTCGTTGCAAGCGGGTTTTTAAGTGCTCTGGAGTCATTTCGTTGCAAGCGGGTTTTTAAGTGCTCTGAAGGCATTTCGTTGCAAGCGGGTTTTTAAGTGCTCTGGAGTCATTTCGTTGCAAGCGGGTTTTTACGTGTTCTGGAGTCATTTCGTTGCAAGCGGGTTTTTACATACTTCTCAGACATTTCACTGGAAGCGGGTTTTTAAGTGCTCTGGAGTCATTTCGTTGCAAGCGGGTTTTTAAGTACTCTGGAGTCATTTCGTTGCAAGCGGGTTTTTACGTGTTCTGGAGTCATTTCGTTGCAAGCGGGTTTTTAAGTGCTCTGGAGTCATTTCGTTGCAAGCGGGTGTTTACGTGTTCTGGAGTCATTTCGTTGCAAGCGGGTTTTTATATACTTCTCAGACATTTCACTGGAAGCGGGTTTTTTAAATGCTCTGTAGACATTTCGTTGCAAGCGGGTTTTTAAGTACTCTGGAGTCATTTCGTTGCAAACGGGTTTTTACGTGCTCTGGAGTCATTTCGTTGCAAGCGGGTTTTTACATATTTCTCTGACATTTAACTGGAAGCGAGTATTTTAAGTGCTCTGGAGTCATTTCGTTGCAAGCGGGTTTTTAAGTACTCTGGAGTCATTTCGTTGCAAGCGGGTTTTTAAGTGCTCTGGAGTCATTTCGTTGCAAGCGGGTTTTTAAGTGCTCTGGAGTCATTTCGTTGCAAACGGGTTTTTAAGTGCTCTGGAGTCATTTCGTTGCAAGCGGGTTTTTACGTGCTCTGGAATCATTTCGTTGCAAGCTGGTTTTTAAGTGCTCTGGAGTCATTTCGTTGCAAGCGGGTTTTTAAGTGCTCTGGAGTCATTTCGTTGCAAGCGGGTTTTTAAGTGCTCTGGAGTCATTTCGTTGCAAGCGGGTTTTTAAGTGCTCTGGAGTCATTTCGTTGCAAGCGGGTTTTTAAGTGCTCTGGAGTCATTTCGTTGCAAGCGGGTTTTTAAGTGCTCTGGAGTCATTTCATTGCAAGCGGGTTTTCAAGTGCTCTGGAGTCATTTCGTTGCAAGCAGGTTTTTAAGTGCTCTGGAGTCATTCGTTGCAAGCGGGTTTTTAAGTGCTCTGGAGTCATTTCGTTGCAAGCGGGTTTTTAAGTGCTCTGGAGTCATTTCGTTGCAAGCGGGTTTTTAAGTGCTCTGGAGTCATTTCGTTGCAAGCGGGTTTTTAAGTGCTCTGGAGTCATTTCGTTGCAAGCGGGTTTTTACGTGCTCTGGTGTCATTTCGTTGCAAGCGGGTTTTTAAGTGCTCTGGAGTCATTTCGTTGCAAGCGGGTTTTTAAGTGCTCTGGAGTCATTTCGTTGCAAGCGGGTTTTTAAGTGCTCTGGAGTCATTTTGTTGCAAGCGGGTTTTTAAGTGCTCTGGAGTGATTTCGTTGCAAGCGGGTTTTTAAGTGCTCTGGAGGCATTTCGTTGTAAGCGGGTTTTTAAGTGCTCTGGAGTCATTTCGTTGCAAGCGGGTTTTTACGTGTTCTGGAGTTATTTCGTTGCAAGCGGGTTTTTAAGTGCTCTGGAGTCATTTCGTTGCAAGCGGGTTTTTAAGTGCTCTGGAGTCATTTCGTTGCAAGCGGGTTTTTAAGTGCTCTGGAGTCATTTCCTTGCAAGCGGGTTTTTAAGTACTCTGGAGACATTTCTTTGCAAGCGGGTTTTTAAGTGCTCTGGAGTCATTTCGTTGCAAGCGGGTTTTTAAGTGCTCTGGAGTCATTTCGTTGCAAGCGGGTTTTTAAGTGCTCTGAAGGCATTTCGTTGCAAGCGGGTTTTTAAGTGCTCTGGAGTCATTTCGTTGCAAGCAGGTTTTTAAGTTATCTGGAGTCATTTCGTTGCAAGCGGGTTTTTAAGTGCTCTGGAGTCATTTCGTTGCAAGCGGGTTTTTCAGTGCTCTGGAGTCATTTCGTTGCAAGCGGGTTTTTAAGTGCTCTGGAGTCATTTCGTTGCAAGCGGGTTTTTAAGTGCTCTGAAGGCATTTCGTTGTAAGCGGGTTTTTAAGTTCTCTGGAGTCATTTCGTTGCAAGCTGGTTTTTACGTGTTCTGGAGTCATTTCGTTGCAAGCGGGTTTTTACATACTTCTCAGACATTTCACTGGAAGCGGTTTTTTAAGTGCTCTGTAGGCATTTCGTTGCAAGCGGGTTTTTAAGTACTCTGGAGTCATTTCGTTGCAAGCGGGTGTTTAAGTGCTCTGGAGTCATTTCGTTGCAAGCGGGTTTTTCAGTGCTCTGGAGTCATTTCGTTGCAAGCTGGTTTTTAAGTGCTCTGGAGTCATTTCGTTGCAAGCGGGTTTTTAAGTGCTCTGTAGGCATTTCGTTGCAAGCGGGTTTTTAAGTACTCTGGAGTCATTTCGTTGCAAGCGGGTGTTTAAGTGCTCTGGAGTCATTTCGTTGCAAGCGGGTTTTTAAGTGCTCTGGAGTCATTTTGTTGCAAGCGGGTTTTTAAGTGCTCTGGAGTCTTTTCGTTGCAAGCGGGTTATTAAGTGCTCTGGAGTCATTTCATTGCAAGCAGGTTTTTAAGTGCTCTGGAGGCATTTCGTTGCAAGCGGGTTTTTAAATGCTCTGGAGCCATTTCGTTGCAAGCGGGTTTTTAAGTGCTCTGGAGCCATTTCGTTGCAAGCGGGTTTTTAAGTGCTCTGGAGTCATTACGTTGCAAGCGGGTATTTAAGTGTTCTGGAGTCATTTCGTTGCAAGCGGGTTTTTAAGTGCTCTGGAGTTATTTCGTTGCAAGCGGGTTTAAAGTGTTCTGGAGTTATTTCGTTGCAAGCGGGTTTTTAAGTGCTCTGGAGTCATTTCGTTGCAAGCGAGTTTTTAAGTGCTCTGGATTCATTTCGTTGCAAGCGGGTTTTTAAGTGCTCTGTAGTCATTTCGTTGCAAGCGGGTTTTTAAGTGCTCTGGAGTCATTTCGTTGCAAGCGGGTTTTTAAGTGCTCTGTAGTCATTTCGTTGCAAGCGGGTTTTTAAGTGCTCTGGAGTCATTTCTTTGCAAGCGGGTTTTTAAGTACTCTGGAGATATTTCGTTACAAGCGGGTTTTTAAGTGCTCTGGAGTCATTTCGTTGCAAGCGGGTTTTTAAGTGCTCTGGAGTCATTTCGTTGCAAGCGGGTTTTTAAGTGCTCTGAAGGCATTTCGTTGCAAGCGGGTTTTTAAGTGCTCTGGAGTCATTTCGTTGCAAGCGGGTTTTTACGTGTTCTGGAGTCATTTCGTTGCAAGCGGGTTTTTACATACTTCTCAGACATTTCACTGGAAGCGGGTTTTTAAGTGCTCTGGAGTCATTTCGTTGCAAGCGGGTTTTTAAGTACTCTGGAGTCATTTCGTTGCAAGCGGGTTTTTACGTGTTCTGGAGTCATTTCGTTGCAAGCGGGTTTTTAAGTGCTCTGGAGTCATTTCGTTGCAAGCGGGTGTTTACGTGTTCTGGAGTCATTTCGTTGCAAGCGGGTTTTTATATACTTCTCAGACATTTCACTGGAAGCGGGTTTTTTAAATGCTCTGTAGACATTTCGTTGCAAGCGGGTTTTTAAGTACTCTGGAGTCATTTCGTTGCAAACGGGTTTTTACGTGCTCTGGAGTCATTTCGTTGCAAGCGGGTTTTTACATATTTCTCTGACATTTAACTGGAAGCGAGTATTTTAAGTGCTCTGGAGTCATTTCGTTGCAAGCGGGTTTTTAAGTACTCTGGAGTCATTTCGTTGCAAGCGGGTTTTTAAGTGCTCTGGAGTCATTTCGTTGCAAGCGGGTTTTTAAGTGCTCTGGAGTCATTTCGTTGCAAACGGGTTTTTAAGTGCTCTGGAGTCATTTCGTTGCAAGCGGGTTTTTACGTGCTCTGGAATCATTTCGTTGCAAGCTGGTTTTTAAGTGCTCTGGAGTCATTTCGTTGCAAGCGGGTTTTTAAGTGCTCTGGAGTCATTTCGTTGCAAGCGGGTTTTTAAGTGCTCTGGAGTCATTTCGTTGCAAGCGGGTTTTTAAGTGCTCTGGAGTCATTTCGTTGCAAGCGGGTTTTTAAGTGCTCTGGAGTCATTTCGTTGCAAGCGGGTTTTTAAGTGCTCTGGAGTCATTTCATTGCAAGCGGGTTTTCAAGTGCTCTGGAGTCATTTCGTTGCAAGCAGGTTTTTAAGTGCTCTGGAGTCATTCGTTGCAAGCGGGTTTTTAAGTGCTCTGGAGTCATTTCGTTGCAAGCGGGTTTTTAAGTGCTCTGGAGTCATTTCGTTGCAAGCGGGTTTTTAAGTGCTCTGGAGTCATTTCGTTGCAAGCGGGTTTTTAAGTGCTCTGGAGTCATTTCGTTGCAAGCGGGTTTTTACGTGCTCTGGTGTCATTTCGTTGCAAGCGGGTTTTTAAGTGCTCTGGAGTCATTTCGTTGCAAGCGGGTTTTTAAGTGCTCTGGAGTCATTTCGTTGCAAGCGGGTTTTTAAGTGCTCTGGAGTCATTTTGTTGCAAGCGGGTTTTTAAGTGCTCTGGAGTGATTTCGTTGCAAGCGGGTTTTTAAGTGCTCTGGAGGCATTTCGTTGTAAGCGGGTTTTTAAGTGCTCTGGAGTCATTTCGTTGCAAGCGGGTTTTTACGTGTTCTGGAGTTATTTCGTTGCAAGCGGGTTTTTAAGTGCTCTGGAGTCATTTCGTTGCAAGCGGGTTTTTAAGTGCTCTGGAGTCATTTCGTTGCAAGCGGGTTTTTAAGTGCTCTGGAGTCATTTCCTTGCAAGCGGGTTTTTAAGTACTCTGGAGACATTTCTTTGCAAGCGGGTTTTTAAGTGCTCTGGAGTCATTTCGTTGCAAGCGGGTTTTTAAGTGCTCTGGAGTCATTTCGTTGCAAGCGGGTTTTTAAGTGCTCTGAAGGCATTTCGTTGCAAGCGGGTTTTTAAGTGCTCTGGAGTCATTTCGTTGCAAGCAGGTTTTTAAGTTATCTGGAGTCATTTCGTTGCAAGCGGGTTTTTAAGTGCTCTGGAGTCATTTCGTTGCAAGCGGGTTTTTCAGTGCTCTGGAGTCATTTCGTTGCAAGCGGGTTTTTAAGTGCTCTGGAGTCATTTCGTTGCAAGCGGGTTTTTAAGTGCTCTGAAGGCATTTCGTTGTAAGCGGGTTTTTAAGTTCTCTGGAGTCATTTCGTTGCAAGCTGGTTTTTACGTGTTCTGGAGTCATTTCGTTGCAAGCGGGTTTTTACATACTTCTCAGACATTTCACTGGAAGCGGTTTTTTAAGTGCTCTGTAGGCATTTCGTTGCAAGCGGGTTTTTAAGTACTCTGGAGTCATTTCGTTGCAAGCGGGTGTTTAAGTGCTCTGGAGTCATTTCGTTGCAAGCGGGTTTTTCAGTGCTCTGGAGTCATTTCGTTGCAAGCTGGTTTTTAAGTGCTCTGGAGTCATTTCGTTGCAAGCGGGTTTTTAAGTGCTCTGAAGGCATTTCGTTGCAAGCGGGTTTTTAAGTGCTCTGGAGTCATTTCGTTGCAAGCGGGTTTTTAAGTGCTCTGGAGTCATTTCGTTGCAAGCGGGTTTTTAAGTGCTCTGAAGGCATTTGGTTGTAAGCGGGTTTTTAAGTGCTCTGGAGTCATTTCGTTGCAAGCGGGTTTTTACGTGTTCTGGAGTCATTTCGTGGCAAGCGGGTTTTTACATACTTCTCAGACATTTCACTGGAAGCGGGTTTTTTAAGTGCTCTGTAGGCATTTCGTTGCAAGCGGGTTTTTAAGTACTCTGGAGTCATTTCGTTGCAAGCGGGTGTTTAAGTGCTCTGGAGTCATTTCTTTGCAAGTGGGTTTTTAAGTGCTCTGGAGTCATTTTGTTGCAAGCGGGTTTTTAAGTGCTCTGGAGTCTTTTCGTTGCAAGCGGGTTTTTAAGTGTTCTGGAGTCATTTCTTTGCAAGCGGGTTTTTAAGTGCTCTGAAGGCATTTCGTTGCAAGCGGGTTTTTAAGTGCTCTGGAGTCATTTCGTTGCAAGCGGGTTTTTAAGTGCTCTGGATTCATTTCGTTGCAAGCGGGTTTTTAAGTGCTCTGTAGTCATTTCGTTGCAAGCGGGTTTTTAAGTGCTCTGGAGTCATTTCGTTGCAAGCGGGTTTTTAAGTGCTCTGTAGTCATTTCGTTGCAAGCGGGTTTTTAAGTGCTCTGGAGTCATTTCGTTGCAAGCGGGTTTTTAAGTACTCTGGAGACATTTCGTTACAAGCGGGTTTTTAAGTGCTCTGGAGTCATTTCGTTGCAAGCGGGTTTTTAAGTGCTCTGGAGTCATTTCGTTGCAAGCGGGTTTTTATGTGCTCTGGAGTCATTTCGTTGCAAGCGGGTTTTTAAGTGCTCTGGATTCATTTCGTTGCAAGCGGGTTTTTAAGTGCTCTGTAGCCATTTCGTTGCAAGCGGGGTTTAAGTGCTCTGGAGTCATTTCGTTGCAAGCGGGTTTTTACGTGTTCTGGAGTCATTTCGTTGCAAGCGGGTTTTTACATACTTCTCAGACATTTCACTGGAAGCGGGTTTTTTAAATGCTCTGTAGGCATTTCGTTGCAAGCGGGTTTTTAAGTGCTCTGGAGTCATTTCGTTGCAAGCGGGTTTTTACGTGTTCTGGAGTCATTTCGTTGCAAGCGGGTTTTTACATACTAATCAGACATTACACTGGAAGCGGGTTTATTAAATGCTCTGTAGGCATTTCGTTGCAAGCGGGTTTTTAAGTGCTCTGGAGTCATTTCGTTGCAAGCGGGTGTTTACGTGTTCTGGAGTCATTTCGTTGCAAGCGGGTTTTTATATACTTCTCAGACATTTCACTGGAAGCGGGTTTTTTAAATGCTCTGTAGGCATTTCGTTGCAAGCGGGTTTTTAAGTACTCTGGAGTCATTTCGTTGCAAACGGGTTTTTACGTGCTCTGGAGTCATTTCGTTGCAAGCGGGTTTTTAAGTGCTCTGGAGTCATTTCGTTGCAAGCGGGTTTTTAAGTGCTCTGGAGTCATTTCGTTGCAAGCGGGTTTTTAAGTGCTCTGGAGACAATTCGTTGCAAGCGGGTTTTTAAGTGCTCTGGAGTCATTTCGTTGCAAGCGGGTTTTTAAGTGCTCTGGAGTCATTTCTTTGCAAGCGTGTTTTTAAGTGCTCTGGAGTCATTTCGTTGCAAGCGGGTTTTTAAGTGCTCTGGAGTCATTTCGTTGCAAGCGGGTTTTTCAGTGCTCTGGAGTCATTTCGTTGCAAGCGGGTTTTTAAGTGCTCTGGAGTCATTTCGTTGCAAGCGGGTTTTTAAGTGCTCTGAAGGCATTTCGTTGTAAGCGGGTTTTTAAGTGCTCTGGAGTCATTTCGTTGCAAGCGGGTTTTTACGTGTTCTGGAGTCATTTCATTGCAAGCGGGTTTTTACATACTTCTCAGACATTTCACTGGAAGCGGGTTTTTTAAGTGCTCTGTAGGCATTTCGTTGCAAGCGGGTTTTTAAGTACTCTGGAGTCATTTCGTTGCAAGCGGGTGTTTAAGTGCTCTGGAGTCATTTCGTTGCAAGCGGGTTTTTAAGTGCTCTGGAGTCATTTTGTTGCAAGCGGGTTTTTAAGTGCTCTGGAGTCTTTTCGTTGCAAGCGGGTTATTAAGTGCTCTGGAGTCATTTCATTGCAAGCAGGTTTTTAAGTGCTCTGGAGGCATTTCGTTGCAAGCGGGTTTTTAAATGCTCTGGAGCCATTTCGTTGCAAGCGGGTTTTTAAGTGCTCTGGAGCCATTTCGTTGCAAGCGGGTTTTTAAGTGCTCTGGAGTCATTACGTTGCAAGCGGGTATTTAAGTGTTCTGGAGTCATTTCGTTGCAAGCGGGTTTTTAAGTGCTCTGGAGTTATTTCGTTGCAAGCGGGTTTAAAGTGTTCTGGAGTTATTTCGTTGCAAGCGGGTTTTTAAGTGCTCTGGAGTCATTTCGTTGCAAGCGAGTTTTTAAGTGCTCTGGATTCATTTCGTTGCAAGCGGGTTTTTAAGTGCTCTGTAGTCATTTCGTTGCAAGCGGGTTTTTAAGTGCTCTGGAGTCATTTCGTTGCAAGCGGGTTTTTAAGTGCTCTGTAGTCATTTCGTTGCAAGCGGGTTTTTAAGTGCTCTGGAGTCATTTCTTTGCAAGCGGGTTTTTAAGTACTCTGGAGATATTTCGTTACAAGCGGGTTTTTAAGTGCTCTGGAGTCATTTCGTTGCAAGCGGGTTTTTAAGTGCTCTGGAGTCATTTCGTTGCAAGCGGGTTTTTAAGTGCTCTGAAGGCATTTCGTTGCAAGCGGGTTTTTAAGTGCTCTGGAGTCATTTCGTTGCAAGCGGGTTTTTACGTGTTCTGGAGTCATTTCGTTGCAAGCGGGTTTTTACATACTTCTCAGACATTTCACTGGAAGCGGGTTTTTAAGTGCTCTGGAGTCATTTCGTTGCAAGCGGGTTTTTAAGTACTCTGGAGTCATTTCGTTGCAAGCGGGTTTTTACGTGTTCTGGAGTCATTTCGTTGCAAGCGGGTTTTTAAGTGCTCTGGAGTCATTTCGTTGCAAGCGGGTGTTTACGTGTTCTGGAGTCATTTCGTTGCAAGCGGGTTTTTATATACTTCTCAGACATTTCACTGGAAGCGGGTTTTTTAAATGCTCTGTAGACATTTCGTTGCAAGCGGGTTTTTAAGTACTCTGGAGTCATTTCGTTGCAAACGGGTTTTTACGTGCTCTGGAGTCATTTCGTTGCAAGCGGGTTTTTACATATTTCTCTGACATTTAACTGGAAGCGAGTATTTTAAGTGCTCTGGAGTCATTTCGTTGCAAGCGGGTTTTTAAGTACTCTGGAGTCATTTCGTTGCAAGCGGGTTTTTAAGTGCTCTGGAGTCATTTCGTTGCAAGCGGGTTTTTAAGTGCTCTGGAGTCATTTCGTTGCAAACGGGTTTTTAAGTGCTCTGGAGTCATTTCGTTGCAAGCGGGTTTTTACGTGCTCTGGAATCATTTCGTTGCAAGCTGGTTTTTAAGTGCTCTGGAGTCATTTCGTTGCAAGCGGGTTTTTAAGTGCTCTGGAGTCATTTCGTTGCAAGCGGGTTTTTAAGTGCTCTGGAGTCATTTCGTTGCAAGCGGGTTTTTAAGTGCTCTGGAGTCATTTCGTTGCAAGCGGGTTTTTAAGTGCTCTGGAGTCATTTCGTTGCAAGCGGGTTTTTAAGTGCTCTGGAGTCATTTCATTGCAAGCGGGTTTTCAAGTGCTCTGGAGTCATTTCGTTGCAAGCAGGTTTTTAAGTGCTCTGGAGTCATTCGTTGCAAGCGGGTTTTTAAGTGCTCTGGAGTCATTTCGTTGCAAGCGGGTTTTTAAGTGCTCTGGAGTCATTTCGTTGCAAGCGGGTTTTTAAGTGCTCTGGAGTCATTTCGTTGCAAGCGGGTTTTTAAGTGCTCTGGAGTCATTTCGTTGCAAGCGGGTTTTTACGTGCTCTGGTGTCATTTCGTTGCAAGCGGGTTTTTAAGTGCTCTGGAGTCATTTCGTTGCAAGCGGGTTTTTAAGTGCTCTGGAGTCATTTCGTTGCAAGCGGGTTTTTAAGTGCTCTGGAGTCATTTTGTTGCAAGCGGGTTTTTAAGTGCTCTGGAGTGATTTCGTTGCAAGCGGGTTTTTAAGTGCTCTGGAGGCATTTCGTTGTAAGCGGGTTTTTAAGTGCTCTGGAGTCATTTCGTTGCAAGCGGGTTTTTACGTGTTCTGGAGTTATTTCGTTGCAAGCGGGTTTTTAAGTGCTCTGGAGTCATTTCGTTGCAAGCGGGTTTTTAAGTGCTCTGGAGTCATTTCGTTGCAAGCGGGTTTTTAAGTGCTCTGGAGTCATTTCCTTGCAAGCGGGTTTTTAAGTACTCTGGAGACATTTCTTTGCAAGCGGGTTTTTAAGTGCTCTGGAGTCATTTCGTTGCAAGCGGGTTTTTAAGTGCTCTGGAGTCATTTCGTTGCAAGCGGGTTTTTAAGTGCTCTGAAGGCATTTCGTTGCAAGCGGGTTTTTAAGTGCTCTGGAGTCATTTCGTTGCAAGCAGGTTTTTAAGTTATCTGGAGTCATTTCGTTGCAAGCGGGTTTTTAAGTGCTCTGGAGTCATTTCGTTGCAAGCGGGTTTTTCAGTGCTCTGGAGTCATTTCGTTGCAAGCGGGTTTTTAAGTGCTCTGGAGTCATTTCGTTGCAAGCGGGTTTTTAAGTGCTCTGAAGGCATTTCGTTGTAAGCGGGTTTTTAAGTTCTCTGGAGTCATTTCGTTGCAAGCTGGTTTTTACGTGTTCTGGAGTCATTTCGTTGCAAGCGGGTTTTTACATACTTCTCAGACATTTCACTGGAAGCGGTTTTTTAAGTGCTCTGTAGGCATTTCGTTGCAAGCGGGTTTTTAAGTACTCTGGAGTCATTTCGTTGCAAGCGGGTGTTTAAGTGCTCTGGAGTCATTTCGTTGCAAGCGGGTTTTTCAGTGCTCTGGAGTCATTTCGTTGCAAGCTGGTTTTTAAGTGCTCTGGAGTCATTTCGTTGCAAGCGGGTTTTTAAGTGCTCTGAAGGCATTTCGTTGCAAGCGGGTTTTTAAGTGCTCTGGAGTCATTTCGTTGCAAGCGGGTTTTTAAGTGCTCTGGAGTCATTTCGTTGCAAGCGGGTTTTTAAGTGCTCTGAAGGCATTTCGTTGTAAGCGGGTTTTTAAGTGCTCTGGAGTCATTTCGTTGCAAGCGGGTTTTTACGTGTTCTGGAGTCATTTCGTGGCAAGCGGGTTTTTACATACTTCTCAGACATTTCACTGGAAGCGGGTTTTTTAAGTGCTCTGTAGGCATTTCGTTGCAAGCGGGTTTTTAAGTACTCTGGAGTCATTTCGTTGCAAGCGGGTGTTTAAGTGCTCTGGAGTCATTTCTTTGCAAGTGGGTTTTTAAGTGCTCTGGAGTCATTTTGTTGCAAGCGGGTTTTTAAGTGCTCTGGAGTCTTTTCGTTGCAAGCGGGTTTTTAAGTGTTCTGGAGTCATTTCTTTGCAAGCGGGTTTTTAAGTGCTCTGAAGGCATTTCGTTGCAAGCGGGTTTTTAAGTGCTCTGGAGTCATTTCGTTGCAAGCGGGTTTTTAAGTGCTCTGGATTCATTTCGTTGCAAGCGGGTTTTTAAGTGCTCTGTAGTCATTTCGTTGCAAGCGGGTTTTTAAGTGCTCTGGAGTCATTTCGTTGCAAGCGGGTTTTTAAGTGCTCTGTAGTCATTTCGTTGCAAGCGGGTTTTTAAGTGCTCTGGAGTCATTTCGTTGCAAGCGGGTTTTTAAGTACTCTGGAGACATTTCGTTACAAGCGGGTTTTTAAGTGCTCTGGAGTCATTTCGTTGCAAGCGGGTTTTTAAGTGCTCTGGAGTCATTTCGTTGCAAGCGGGTTTTTATGTGCTCTGGAGTCATTTCGTTGCAAGCGGGTTTTTAAGTGCTCTGGATTCATTTCGTTGCAAGCGGGTTTTTAAGTGCTCTGTAGCCATTTCGTTGCAAGCGGGGTTTAAGTGCTCTGGAGTCATTTCGTTGCAAGCGGGTTTTTACGTGTTCTGGAGTCATTTCGTTGCAAGCGGGTTTTTACATACTTCTCAGACATTTCACTGGAAGCGGGTTTTTTAAATGCTCTGTAGGCATTTCGTTGCAAGCGGGTTTTTAAGTGCTCTGGAGTCATTTCGTTGCAAGCGGGTTTTTACGTGTTCTGGAGTCATTTCGTTGCAAGCGGGTTTTTACATACTAATCAGACATTACACTGGAAGCGGGTTTATTAAATGCTCTGTAGGCATTTCGTTGCAAGCGGGTTTTTAAGTGCTCTGGAGTCATTTCGTTGCAAGCGGGTGTTTACGTGTTCTGGAGTCATTTCGTTGCAAGCGGGTTTTTATATACTTCTCAGACATTTCACTGGAAGCGGGTTTTTTAAATGCTCTGTAGGCATTTCGTTGCAAGCGGGTTTTTAAGTACTCTGGAGTCATTTCGTTGCAAACGGGTTTTTACGTGCTCTGGAGTCATTTCGTTGCAAGCGGGTTTTTAAGTGCTCTGGAGTCATTTCGTTGCAAGCGGGTTTTTAAGTGCTCTGGAGTCATTTCGTTGCAAGCGGGTTTTTAAGTGCTCTGGAGACAATTCGTTGCAAGCGGGTTTTTAAGTGCTCTGGAGTCATTTCGTTGCAAGCGGGTTTTTAAGTGCTCTGGAGTCATTTCTTTGCAAGCGTGTTTTTAAGTGCTCTGGAGTCATTTCGTTGCAAGCGGGTTTTTAAGTGCTCTGGAGTCATTTCGTTGCAAGCGGGTTTTTAAGTGCTCTGGAGTCATTTCGTTGCAAGCGGGTTTTTAAGTGTTCTGGAGTCATTTCGTTGCAAGCGGGTTTTTAAGTGCTCTGGAGTCATTTCGTTGCAAGCGGGTTTTTTAGTGCTCTGGAGTCATTTCGTTGCAAGCGGGTTTTTAAGTGCTCTGGAGTCATTTCGTTGCATGCGGGTTTTTAAGTGCTCTGAAGGCATTTCGTTGTAAGCGGGTTTTTAAGTGTTCTGGAGTCATTTCGTTGTAAGCGGGTTTTTACGTGTTCTGGAGTCATTTCGTTGCAAGCGGGTTTTAACATACTTCTCAGACATTTCACTGGAAGCGGGTTTTTTAAATGCTCTGTAGGCATTTCGTTGCAAGCGGGTTTTTAAGTACTCTGGAGTCATTTCGTTGCAAGCGGGTTTTTAAGTGCTCTGGAGTCATTTCGTTGCAAGCGGGTTTTTAAGTGCTCTGGAGTCATTTCGTTGCAAGCGGGTTTTTACATATTTCTCTGACATTTAACTGGAAGCGAGTATTTTAAGTGCTCTGGAGTCATTTCGTTGCAAGTGGGTTTTTACGTGCTCTGGAGTCATTTCGTTGCAAGCGGGTTTTTAAGTGCTCTGGAGTCATTTCGTTGCAAGCGGGTTTTTAAGTGCTCTGAAGGCATTTCGTTGCAAGCGGGTTTTTAAGTGCTCTGGAGTCATTTCGTTGCAAGCGGGTTTTTAAGTTATCTGGAGTCATTTCGTTGCAAGCGGGTTTTTAAGTGCTCTGGAGTCATTTCGTTGCAAGCGGGTTTTTCAGTGCTCTGGAGTCATTTCGTTGCAAGCGGGTTTTTAAGTGCTCTGGAGTCATTTCGTTGCAAGCGGGTTTTTAAGTGCTCTGAAGGCATTTCGTTGTAAGCGGGTTTTTAAGTGCTCTGGAGTCATTTCGTTGCAAGCGGGTTTTTACGTGTTCTGGAGTCATTTCATTGCAAGCGGGTTTTTACATACTTCTCAGACATTTCACTGGAAGCGGGTTTTTTAAGTGCTCTGTAGGCATTTCGTTGCAAGCGGGTTTTTAAGTACTCTGGAGTCATTTCGTTGCAAGCGGGTGTTTAAGTGCTCTGGAGTCATTTCGTTGCAAGCGGGTTTTTAAGTGCTCTGGAGTCATTTTGTTGCAAGCGGGTTTTTAAGTGCTCTGGAGTCTTTTCGTTGCAAGCGGGTTTTTAAGTGCTCTGGAGTCATTTCATTGCAAGCAGGTTTTTAAGTGCTCTGGAGGCATTTCGTTGCAAGCGGGTTTTTAAATGCTCTGGAGCCATTTCGTTGCAAGCGGGTTTTTAAGTGCTCTGGAGCCATTTCGTTGCAAGCGGGTTTTTAAGTGCTCTGGAGTCATTACGTTGCAAGCGGGTATTTAAGTGTTCTGGAGTCATTTCGTTGCAAGCGGGTTTTTAAGTGCTCTGGAGTTATTTCGTTGCAAGCAGGTTTAAAGTGTTCTGGAGTTATTTCGTTGCAAGCGGGTTTTTAAGTGCTCTGGAGTCATTTCGTTGCAAGCGAGTTTTTAAGTGCTCTGGATTCATTTCGTTGCAAGCGGGTTTTTAAGTGCTCTGTAGTCATTTCGTTGCAAGCGGGTTTTTAAGTGCTCTGGAGTCATTTCGTTGCAAGCGGGTTTTTAAGTGCTCTGTAGTCATTTCGTTGCAAGCGGGTTTTTAAGTGCTCTGGAGTCATTTCTTTGCAAGCGGGTTTTTAAGTACTCTGGAGATATTTCGTTACAAGCGGGTTTTTAAGTGCTCTGGAGTCATTTCGTTGCAAGCGGGTTTTTAAGTGCTCTGGAGTCATTTCGTTGCAAGCGGGTTTTTAAGTGCTCTGAAGGCATTTCGTTGCAAGCGGGTTTTTAAGTGCTCTGGAGTCATTTCGTTGCAAGCGGGTTTTTACGTGTTCTGGAGTCATTTCGTTGCAAGCGGGTTTTTACATACTTCTCAGACATTTCACTGGAAGCGGGTTTTTAAGTGCTCTGGAGTCATTTCGTTGCAAGCGGGCTTTTAAGTACTCTGGAGTCATTTCGTTGCAAGCGGGTTTTTACGTGTTCTGGAGTCATTTCGTTGCAAGCGGGTTTTTAAGTGCTCTGGAGTCATTTCGTTGCAAGCGGGTGTTTACGTGTTCTGGAGTCATTTCGTTGCAAGCGGGTTTTTACGTGTTCTGGAGTCATTTCGTTGCAAGCGGGTTTTTAAGTGCTCTGGAGTCATTTCGTTGCAAGCGGGTGTTTACGTGTTCTGGAGTCATTTCGTTGCAAGCGGGTTTTTACGTGTTCTGGAGTCATTTCGTTGCAAGCGGGTTTTTAAGTGCTCTGGAGTCATTTCTTTGCAAGTGGGTTTTTAAGTGCTCTGGAGTCATTTTGTTGCAAGCGGGTTTTTAAGTGCTCTGGAGTCTTTTCGTTGCAAGCGGGTTTTTAAGTGTTCTGGAGTCATTTCTTTGCAAGCGGGTTTTTAAGTGCTCTGAAGGCATTTCGTTGCAAGCGGGTTTTTAAGTGCTCTGGAGTCATTTCGTTGCAAGCGGGTTTTTAAGTGCTCTGGATTCATTTCGTTGCAAGCGGGTTTTTAAGTGCTCTGTAGTCATTTCGTTGCAAGCGGGTTTTTAAGTGCTCTGGAGTCATTTCGTTGCAAGCGGGTTTTTAAGTGCTCTGTAGTCATTTCGTTGCAAGCGGGTTTTTAAGTGCTCTGGAGTCATTTCGTTGCAAGCGGGTTTTTAAGTACTCTGGAGACATTTCGTTACAAGCGGGTTTTTAAGTGCTCTGGAGTCATTTCGTTGCAAGCGGGTTTTTAAGTGCTCTGGAGTCATTTCGTTGCAAGCGGGTTTTTAAGTGCTCTGTAGCCATTTCGTTGCAAGCGGGGTTTAAGTGCTCTGGAGTCATTTCGTTGCAAGCGGGTTTTTAAGTGCTCTGAAGGCATTTCGTTGCAAGCGGGTTTTTAAGTGCTCTGGAGTCATTTCGTTGCAAGCGGGTTTTTAAGTTATCTGGAGTCATTTCGTTGCAAGCGGGTTTTTAAGTGCTCTGGAGTCATTTCGTTGCAAGCGGGTTTTTCAGTGCTCTGGAGTCATTTCGTTGCAAGCGGGTTTTTAAGTGCTCTGGAGTCATTTCGTTGCAAGCGGGTTTTTAAGTGCTCTGAAGGCATTTCGTTGTAAGCGGGTTTTTAAGTGCTCTGGAGTCATTTCGTTGCAAGCGGGTTTTTACGTGTTCTGGAGTCATTTCATTGCAAGCGGGTTTTTACATACTTCTCAGACATTTCACTGGAAGCGGGTTTTTTAAGTGCTCTGTAGGCATTTCGTTGCAAGCGGGTTTTTAAGTACTCTGGAGTCATTTCGTTGCAAGCGGGTGTTTAAGTGCTCTGGAGTCATTTCGTTGCAAGCGGGTTTTTAAGTGCTCTGGAGTCATTTTGTTGCAAGCGGGTTTTTAAGTGCTCTGGAGTCTTTTCGTTGCAAGCGGGTTTTTAAGTGCTCTGGAGTCATTTCATTGCAAGCAGGTTTTTAAGTGCTCTGGAGGCATTTCGTTGCAAGCGGGTTTTTAAATGCTCTGGAGCCATTTCGTTGCAAGCGGGTTTTTAAGTGCTCTGGAGCCATTTCGTTGCAAGCGGGTTTTTAAGTGCTCTGGAGTCATTACGTTGCAAGCGGGTATTTAAGTGTTCTGGAGTCATTTCGTTGCAAGCGGGTTTTTAAGTGCTCTGGAGTTATTTCGTTGCAAGCAGGTTTAAAGTGTTCTGGAGTTATTTCGTTGCAAGCGGGTTTTTAAGTGCTCTGGAGTCATTTCGTTGCAAGCGAGTTTTTAAGTGCTCTGGATTCATTTCGTTGCAAGCGGGTTTTTAAGTGCTCTGTAGTCATTTCGTTGCAAGCGGGTTTTTAAGTGCTCTGGAGTCATTTCGTTGCAAGCGGGTTTTTAAGTGCTCTGTAGTCATTTCGTTGCAAGCGGGTTTTTAAGTGCTCTGGAGTCATTTCTTTGCAAGCGGGTTTTTAAGTACTCTGGAGATATTTCGTTACAAGCGGGTTTTTAAGTGCTCTGGAGTCATTTCGTTGCAAGCGGGTTTTTAAGTGCTCTGGAGTCATTTCGTTGCAAGCGGGTTTTTAAGTGCTCTGAAGGCATTTCGTTGCAAGCGGGTTTTTAAGTGCTCTGGAGTCATTTCGTTGCAAGCGGGTTTTTACGTGTTCTGGAGTCATTTCGTTGCAAGCGGGTTTTTACATACTTCTCAGACATTTCACTGGAAGCGGGTTTTTAAGTGCTCTGGAGTCATTTCGTTGCAAGCGGGCTTTTAAGTACTCTGGAGTCATTTCGTTGCAAGCGGGTTTTTACGTGTTCTGGAGTCATTTCGTTGCAAGCGGGTTTTTAAGTGCTCTGGAGTCATTTCGTTGCAAGCGGGTGTTTACGTGTTCTGGAGTCATTTCGTTGCAAGCGGGTTTTTACGTGTTCTGGAGTCATTTCGTTGCAAGCGGGTTTTTAAGTGCTCTGGAGTCATTTCGTTGCAAGCGGGTGTTTACGTGTTCTGGAGTCATTTCGTTGCAAGCGGGTTTTTACGTGTTCTGGAGTCATTTCGTTGCAAGCGGGTTTTTAAGTGCTCTGGAGTCATTTCTTTGCAAGTGGGTTTTTAAGTGCTCTGGAGTCATTTTGTTGCAAGCGGGTTTTTAAGTGCTCTGGAGTCTTTTCGTTGCAAGCGGGTTTTTAAGTGTTCTGGAGTCATTTCTTTGCAAGCGGGTTTTTAAGTGCTCTGAAGGCATTTCGTTGCAAGCGGGTTTTTAAGTGCTCTGGAGTCATTTCGTTGCAAGCGGGTTTTTAAGTGCTCTGGATTCATTTCGTTGCAAGCGGGTTTTTAAGTGCTCTGTAGTCATTTCGTTGCAAGCGGGTTTTTAAGTGCTCTGGAGTCATTTCGTTGCAAGCGGGTTTTTAAGTGCTCTGTAGTCATTTCGTTGCAAGCGGGTTTTTAAGTGCTCTGGAGTCATTTCGTTGCAAGCGGGTTTTTAAGTACTCTGGAGACATTTCGTTACAAGCGGGTTTTTAAGTGCTCTGGAGTCATTTCGTTGCAAGCGGGTTTTTAAGTGCTCTGGAGTCATTTCGTTGCAAGCGGGTTTTTATGTGCTCTGGAGTCATTTCGTTGCAAGCGGGTTTTTAAGTGCTCTGGATTCATTTCGTTGCAAGCGGGTTTTTAAGTGCTCTGTAGCCATTTCGTTGCAAGCGGGGTTTAAGTGCTCTGGAGTCATTTCGTTGCAAGCGGGTTTTTACGTGTTCTGGAGTCATTTCGTTGCAAGCGGGTTTTTACATACTTCTCAGACATTTCACTGGAAGCGGGTTTTTTAAATGCTCTGTAGGCATTTCGTTGCAAGCGGGTTTTTAAGTGCTCTGGAGTCATTTCGTTGCAAGCGGGTTTTTACGTGTTCTGGAGTCATTTCGTTGCAAGCGGGTTTTTACATACTAATCAGACATTACACTGGAAGCGGGTTTATTAAATGCTCTGTAGGCATTTCGTTGCAAGCGGGTTTTTAAGTGCTCTGGAGTCATTTCGTTGCAAGCGGGTGTTTACGTGTTCTGGAGTCATTTCGTTGCAAGCGGGTTTTTATATACTTCTCAGACATTTCACTGGAAGCGGGTTTTTTAAATGCTCTGTAGGCATTTCGTTGCAAGCGGGTTTTTAAGTACTCTGGAGTCATTTCGTTGCAAACGGGTTTTTACGTGCTCTGGAGTCATTTCGTTGCAAGCGGGTTTTTCAGTGCTCTGGAGTCATTTCGTTGCAAGCGGGTTTTTAAGTGCTCTGGAGTCATTTCGTTGCAAGCGGGTTTTTAAGTGCTCTGAAGGCATTTCGTTGTAAGCGGGTTTTTAAGTGCTCTGGAGTCATTTCGTTGCAAGCGGGTTTTTACGTGTTCTGGAGTCATTTCATTGCAAGCGGGTTTTTACATACTTCTCAGACATTTCACTGGAAGCGGGTTTTTTAAGTGCTCTGTAGGCATTTCGTTGCAAGCGGGTTTTTAAGTACTCTGGAGTCATTTCGTTGCAAGCGGGTGTTTAAGTGCTCTGGAGTCATTTCGTTGCAAGCGGGTTTTTAAGTGCTCTGGAGTCATTTTGTTGCAAGCGGGTTTTTAAGTGCTCTGGAGTCTTTTCGTTGCAAGCGGGTTTTTAAGTGCTCTGGAGTCATTTCATTGCAAGCAGGTTTTTAAGTGCTCTGGAGGCATTTCGTTGCAAGCGGGTTTTTAAATGCTCTGGAGCCATTTCGTTGCAAGCGGGTTTTTAAGTGCTCTGGAGCCATTTCGTTGCAAGCGGGTTTTTAAGTGCTCTGGAGTCATTACGTTGCAAGCGGGTATTTAAGTGTTCTGGAGTCATTTCGTTGCAAGCGGGTTTTTAAGTGCTCTGGAGTTATTTCGTTGCAAGCAGGTTTAAAGTGTTCTGGAGTTATTTCGTTGCAAGCGGGTTTTTAAGTGCTCTGGAGTCATTTCGTTGCAAGCGAGTTTTTAAGTGCTCTGGATTCATTTCGTTGCAAGCGGGTTTTTAAGTGCTCTGTAGTCATTTCGTTGCAAGCGGGTTTTTAAGTGCTCTGGAGTCATTTCGTTGCAAGCGGGTTTTTAAGTGCTCTGTAGTCATTTCGTTGCAAGCGGGTTTTTAAGTGCTCTGGAGTCATTTCTTTGCAAGCGGGTTTTTAAGTACTCTGGAGATATTTCGTTACAAGCGGGTTTTTAAGTGCTCTGGAGTCATTTCGTTGCAAGCGGGTTTTTAAGTGCTCTGGAGTCATTTCGTTGCAAGCGGGTTTTTAAGTGCTCTGAAGGCATTTCGTTGCAAGCGGGTTTTTAAGTGCTCTGGAGTCATTTCGTTGCAAGCGGGTTTTTACGTGTTCTGGAGTCATTTCGTTGCAAGCGGGTTTTTACATACTTCTCAGACATTTCACTGGAAGCGGGTTTTTAAGTGCTCTGGAGTCATTTCGTTGCAAGCGGGCTTTTAAGTACTCTGGAGTCATTTCGTTGCAAGCGGGTTTTTACGTGTTCTGGAGTCATTTCGTTGCAAGCGGGTTTTTAAGTGCTCTGGAGTCATTTCGTTGCAAGCGGGTGTTTACGTGTTCTGGAGTCATTTCGTTGCAAGCGGGTTTTTACGTGTTCTGGAGTCATTTCGTTGCAAGCGGGTTTTTAAGTGCTCTGGAGTCATTTCGTTGCAAGCGGGTGTTTACGTGTTCTGGAGTCATTTCGTTGCAAGCGGGTTTTTACGTGTTCTGGAGTCATTTCGTTGCAAGCGGGTTTTTAAGTGCTCTGGAGTCATTTCTTTGCAAGTGGGTTTTTAAGTGCTCTGGAGTCATTTTGTTGCAAGCGGGTTTTTAAGTGCTCTGGAGTCTTTTCGTTGCAAGCGGGTTTTTAAGTGTTCTGGAGTCATTTCTTTGCAAGCGGGTTTTTAAGTGCTCTGAAGGCATTTCGTTGCAAGCGGGTTTTTAAGTGCTCTGGAGTCATTTCGTTGCAAGCGGGTTTTTAAGTGCTCTGGATTCATTTCGTTGCAAGCGGGTTTTTAAGTGCTCTGTAGTCATTTCGTTGCAAGCGGGTTTTTAAGTGCTCTGGAGTCATTTCGTTGCAAGCGGGTTTTTAAGTGCTCTGTAGTCATTTCGTTGCAAGCGGGTTTTTAAGTGCTCTGGAGTCATTTCGTTGCAAGCGGGTTTTTAAGTACTCTGGAGACATTTCGTTACAAGCGGGTTTTTAAGTGCTCTGGAGTCATTTCGTTGCAAGCGGGTTTTTAAGTGCTCTGGAGTCATTTCGTTGCAAGCGGGTTTTTATGTGCTCTGGAGTCATTTCGTTGCAAGCGGGTTTTTAAGTGCTCTGGATTCATTTCGTTGCAAGCGGGTTTTTAAGTGCTCTGTAGCCATTTCGTTGCAAGCGGGGTTTAAGTGCTCTGGAGTCATTTCGTTGCAAGCGGGTTTTTACGTGTTCTGGAGTCATTTCGTTGCAAGCGGGTTTTTACATACTTCTCAGACATTTCACTGGAAGCGGGTTTTTTAAATGCTCTGTAGGCATTTCGTTGCAAGCGGGTTTTTAAGTGCTCTGGAGTCATTTCGTTGCAAGCGGGTTTTTACGTGTTCTGGAGTCATTTCGTTGCAAGCGGGTTTTTACATACTAATCAGACATTACACTGGAAGCGGGTTTATTAAATGCTCTGTAGGCATTTCGTTGCAAGCGGGTTTTTAAGTGCTCTGGAGTCATTTCGTTGCAAGCGGGTGTTTACGTGTTCTGGAGTCATTTCGTTGCAAGCGGGTTTTTATATACTTCTCAGACATTTCACTGGAAGCGGGTTTTTTAAATGCTCTGTAGGCATTTCGTTGCAAGCGGGTTTTTAAGTACTCTGGAGTCATTTCGTTGCAAACGGGTTTTTACGTGCTCTGGAGTCATTTCGTTGCAAGCGGGTTTTTAAGTGCTCTGGAGTCATTTCGTTGCAAGCGGGTTTTTAAGTGCTCTGGAGTCATTTCGTTGCAAGCGGGTTTTTAAGTGCTCTGGAGACAATTCGTTGCAAGCGGGTTTTTAAGTGCTCTGGAGTCATTTCGTTGCAAGCGGGTTTTTAAGTGCTCTGGAGTCATTTCTTTGCAAGCGTGTTTTTAAGTGCTCTGGAGTCATTTCGTTGCAAGCGGGTTTTTAAGTGCTCTGGAGTCATTTCGTTGCAAGCGGGTTTTTAAGTGCTCTGGAGTCATTTCGTTGCAAGCGGGTTTTTAAGTGTTCTGGAGTCATTTCGTTGCAAGCGGGTTTTTAAGTGCTCTGGAGTCATTTCGTTGCAAGCGGGTTTTTTAGTGCTCTGGAGTCATTTCGTTGCAAGCGGGTTTTTAAGTGCTCTGGAGTCATTTCGTTGCATGCGGGTTTTTAAGTGCTCTGAAGGCATTTCGTTGTAAGCGGGTTTTTAAGTGTTCTGGAGTCATTTCGTTGTAAGCGGGTTTTTACGTGTTCTGGAGTCATTTCGTTGCAAGCGGGTTTTAACATACTTCTCAGACATTTCACTGGAAGCGGGTTTTTTAAATGCTCTGTAGGCATTTCGTTGCAAGCGGGTTTTTAAGTACTCTGGAGTCATTTCGTTGCAAGCGGGTTTTTAAGTGCTCTGGAGTCATTTCGTTGCAAGCGGGTTTTTAAGTGCTCTGGAGTCATTTCGTTGCAAGCGGGTTTTTACATATTTCTCTGACATTTAACTGGAAGCGAGTATTTTAAGTGCTCTGGAGTCATTTCGTTGCAAGTGGGTTTTTACGTGCTCTGGAGTCATTTCGTTGCAAGCGGGTTTTTAAGTGCTCTGGAGTCATTTCGTTGCAAGCGGGTTTTTAAGTGCTCTGAAGGCATTTCGTTGCAAGCGGGTTTTTAAGTGCTCTGGAGTCATTTCGTTGCAAGCGGGTTTTTAAGTTATCTGGAGTCATTTCGTTGCAAGCGGGTTTTTAAGTGCTCTGGAGTCATTTCGTTGCAAGCGGGTTTTTCAGTGCTCTGGAGTCATTTCGTTGCAAGCGGGTTTTTAAGTGCTCTGGAGTCATTTCGTTGCAAGCGGGTTTTTAAGTGCTCTGAAGGCATTTCGTTGTAAGCGGGTTTTTAAGTGCTCTGGAGTCATTTCGTTGCAAGCGGGTTTTTACGTGTTCTGGAGTCATTTCATTGCAAGCGGGTTTTTACATACTTCTCAGACATTTCACTGGAAGCGGGTTTTTTAAGTGCTCTGTAGGCATTTCGTTGCAAGCGGGTTTTTAAGTACTCTGGAGTCATTTCGTTGCAAGCGGGTGTTTAAGTGCTCTGGAGTCATTTCGTTGCAAGCGGGTTTTTAAGTGCTCTGGAGTCATTTTGTTGCAAGCGGGTTTTTAAGTGCTCTGGAGTCTTTTCGTTGCAAGCGGGTTTTTAAGTGCTCTGGAGTCATTTCATTGCAAGCAGGTTTTTAAGTGCTCTGGAGGCATTTCGTTGCAAGCGGGTTTTTAAATGCTCTGGAGCCATTTCGTTGCAAGCGGGTTTTTAAGTGCTCTGGAGCCATTTCGTTGCAAGCGGGTTTTTAAGTGCTCTGGAGTCATTACGTTGCAAGCGGGTATTTAAGTGTTCTGGAGTCATTTCGTTGCAAGCGGGTTTTTAAGTGCTCTGGAGTTATTTCGTTGCAAGCAGGTTTAAAGTGTTCTGGAGTTATTTCGTTGCAAGCGGGTTTTTAAGTGCTCTGGAGTCATTTCGTTGCAAGCGAGTTTTTAAGTGCTCTGGATTCATTTCGTTGCAAGCGGGTTTTTAAGTGCTCTGTAGTCATTTCGTTGCAAGCGGGTTTTTAAGTGCTCTGGAGTCATTTCGTTGCAAGCGGGTTTTTAAGTGCTCTGTAGTCATTTCGTTGCAAGCGGGTTTTTAAGTGCTCTGGAGTCATTTCTTTGCAAGCGGGTTTTTAAGTACTCTGGAGATATTTCGTTACAAGCGGGTTTTTAAGTGCTCTGGAGTCATTTCGTTGCAAGCGGGTTTTTAAGTGCTCTGGAGTCATTTCGTTGCAAGCGGGTTTTTAAGTGCTCTGAAGGCATTTCGTTGCAAGCGGGTTTTTAAGTGCTCTGGAGTCATTTCGTTGCAAGCGGGTTTTTACGTGTTCTGGAGTCATTTCGTTGCAAGCGGGTTTTTACATACTTCTCAGACATTTCACTGGAAGCGGGTTTTTAAGTGCTCTGGAGTCATTTCGTTGCAAGCGGGTTTTTACGTGTTCTGGAGTCATTTCGTTGCAAGCGGGTTTTTAAGTGCTCTGGAGTCATTTCGTTGCAAGCGGGTGTTTACGTGTTCTGGAGTCATTTCGTTGCAAGCGGGTTTTTATATACTTCTCAGACATTTCACTGGAAGCGGGTTTTTTAAATGCTCTGTAGGCATTTCGTTGCAAGCGGGTTTTTAAGTACTCTGGAGTCATTTTGTTGCAAACGGGTTTTTACGTGCTCTGGAGTCATTTCGTTGCAAGCGGGTTTTTAAGTGCTCTGGAGTCATTTCGTTGCAAGCGGGTTTTTAAGTGCTCTGGAGTCATTTCGTTGCAAGCGGGTTTTTAAGTGCTCTGGAGACAATTCGTTGCAAGCGGGTTTTTAAGTGCTCTGGAGTCATTTCGTTGCAAGCGGGTTTTTAAGTGCTCTGGAGTCATTTCTTTGCAAGCGTGTTTTTAAGTGCTCTGGAGTCATTTCGTTGCAAGCGGGTTTTTAAGTGCTCTGGAGTCATTTCGTTGCAAGCGGGTTTTTAAGTGCTCTGGAGTCATTTCGTTGCAAGCGGGTTTTTAAGTGTTCTGGAGTCATTTCGTTGCAAGCGGGTTTTTAAGTGCTCTGGAGTCATTTCGTTGCAAGCGGGTTTTTTAGTGCTCTGGAGTCATTTCGTTGCAAGCGGGTTTTTAAGTGCTCTGGAGTCATTTCGTTGCATGCGGGTTTTTAAGTGCTCTGAAGGCATTTCGTTGTAAGCGGGTTTTTAAGTGTTCTGGAGTCATTTCGTTGTAAGCGGGTTTTTACGTGTTCTGGAGTCATTTCGTTGCAAGCGGGTTTTAACATACTTCTCAGACATTTCACTGGAAGCGGGTTTTTTAAATGCTCTGTAGGCATTTCGTTGCAAGCGGGTTTTTAAGTACTCTGGAGTCATTTCGTTGCAAGCGGGTTTTTAAGTGCTCTGGAGTCATTTCGTTGCAAGCGGGTTTTTAAGTGCTCTGGAGTCATTTCGTTGCAAGCGGGTTTTTACATATTTCTCTGACATTTAACTGGAAGCGAGTATTTTAAGTGCTCTGGAGTCATTTCGTTGCAAGTGGGTTTTTACGTGCTCTGGAGTCATTTCGTTGCAAGCGGGTTTTTAAGTGCTCTGGAGTCATTTCGTTGCAAGCGGGTTTTTAAGTGCTCTGAAGGCATTTCGTTGCAAGCGGGTTTTTAAGTGCTCTGGAGTCATTTCGTTGCAAGCGGGTTTTTAAGTTATCTGGAGTCATTTCGTTGCAAGCGGGTTTTTAAGTGCTCTGGAGTCATTTCGTTGCAAGCGGGTTTTTCAGTGCTCTGGAGTCATTTCGTTGCAAGCGGGTTTTTAAGTGCTCTGGAGTCATTTCGTTGCAAGCGGGTTTTTAAGTGCTCTGAAGGCAATTCGTTGTAAGCGGGTTTTTAAGTGCTCTGGAGTCATTTCGTTGCAAGCGGGTTTTTACGTGTTCTGGAGTCATTTCATTGCAAGCGGGTTTTTACATACTTCTCAGACATTTCACTGGAAGCGGGTTTTTTAAGTGCTCTGTAGGCATTTCGTTGCAAGCGGGTTTTTAAGTACTCTGGAGTCATTTCGTTGCAAGCGGGTGTTTAAGTGCTCTGGAGTCATTTCGTTGCAAGCGGGTTTTTAAGTGCTCTGGAGTCATTTTGTTGCAAGCGGGTTTTTAAGTGCTCTGGAGTCTTTTCGTTGCAAGCGGGTTTTTAAGTGCTCTGGAGTCATTTCATTGCAAGCAGGTTTTTAAGTGCTCTGGAGGCATTTCGTTGCAAGCGGGTTTTTAAGTGCTCTGGAGCCATTTCGTTGCAAGCGCGTTTTTAAGTGCTCTGGAGCCATTTCGTTGCAAGCAGGTTTTTAAGTGCTCTGGAGTCATTACGTTGCAAGCGGGTATTTAAGTGTTCTGGAGTCATTTCGTTGCAAGCGGGTTTTTAAGTGCTCTGGAGTTATTTCGTTGCAAGCGGGTTTAAAGTGTTCTGGAGTTATTTCGTTGCAAGCGGGTTTTTAAGTGCTCTGGATTCATTTCGTTGCAAGCGGGTTTTTAAGTGCTCTGGAGTCATTTCGTTGCAAGCGGGTTTTTAAGTACTCTGGAGACATTTCGTTGCAAGCGGGTTTTTAAGTGCTCTGGAGTCATTTCGTTGCAAGCGAGTTTTTAAGTGCTCTGGATTCATTTCGTTGCAAGCGGGTTTTTAAGTGCTCTGTAGTCATTTCGTTGCAAGCGGGTTTTTAAGTGCTCTGGAGTCATTTCGTTGCAAGCGGGTTTTTAAGTGCTCTGTAGTCATTTCGTTGCAAGCGGGTTTTTAAGTGCTCTGGAGTCATTTCTTTGCAAGCGGGTTTTTAAGTACTCTGGAGACATTTCGTTACAAGCGGGTTTTTAAGTGCTCTGGAGTCATTTCGTTGCAAGCGGGTTTTTAAGTGCTCTGGAGTCATTTCGTTGCAAGCGGGTTTTTAAGTGCTCTGAAGGCATTTCGTTGCAAGCGGGTTTTTAAGTGCTCTGGAGTCATTTCGTTGCAAGCGGGTTTTTACGTGTTCTGGAGTCATTTCGTTGCAAGCGGGTTTTTACATACTTCTCAGACATTTCACTGGAAGCGGGTTTTTAAGTGCTCTGGAGTCATTTCGTTGCAAGCGGGTTTTTAAGTACTCTGGAGTCATTTCGTTGCAAGCGGGTTTTTACGTGTTCTGGAGTCATTTCGTTGCAAGCGGGTTTTTAAGTGCTCTGGAGTCATTTCGTTGCAAGCGGGTTTTTAAGTGCTCTGGAGTCATTTCGTTGCAAGCGGGTTTTTAAGTGCTCTGGAGTCATTTCGTTGCAAGCGGGTTTTTAAGTGCTCTGGATTCATTTCGTTGCAAGCGGGTTTTTAAGTGCTATGTAGTCATTTCGTTGCAAGCGGGTTTTTAAGTGCTCTGTAGTCATTTCGTTGCAAGCGGGTTTTTAAGTGCTCTGGAGTCATTTCTTTGCAAGCGGGTTTTTAAGTACTCTGGAGACATTTCGTTACAAGCGGGTTTTTAAGTGCTCTGGAGTCATTTCGTTGCAAGCGGGTTTTTAAGTGCTCTGGAGTCATTTCGTTGCAAGCGGGTTTTTAAGTGCTCTGAAGGCATTTCGTTGCAAGCGGGTTTTTAAGTGCTCTGGAGTCATTTCGTTGCAAGCGGGTTTTTACGTGTTCTGGAGTCATTTCGTTGCAAGCGGGTTTTTACATACTTCTCAGACATTTCACTGGAAGCGGGTTTTTAAGTGCTCTGGAGTCATTTCGTTGCAAGCGGGTTTTTAAGTACTCTGGAGTCATTTCGTTGCAAGCGGGTTTTTACGTGTTCTGGAGTCATTTCGTTGCAAGCGGGTTTTTAAGTGCTCTGGAGTCATTTCGTTGCAAGCGGGTTTTTAAGTGCTCTGGAGTCATTTCGTTGCAAGCGGGTTTTTAAGTGCTCTGGAGTCATTTCGTTGCAAGCGGGTTTTTAAGTGCTCTGGATTCATTTCGTTGCAAGCGGGTTTTTAAGTGCTATGTAGTCATTTCGTTGCAAGCGGGTTTTTAAGTGCTCTGGAGTCATTTCGTTGCAAGCGGGTTTTTACGTGTTCTGGAGTCATTTCGTTGCAAGCGGGTTTTTACATACTTCTCAGACATTTCACTGGAAGCGGGTTTTTTAAATCCTCTGTAGGCATTTCGTTGCAAGCGGGTTTTTAAGTGCTCTGGAGTCATTTCGTTGCAAGCAGGTTTTTACGTGTTCTGGAGTCATTTCGTTGCAAGCGGGTTTTTACATACTTCTCAGACATTTCACTGGAAGCGGGTTTTTTAAATGCTCTGTAGGCATTTCGTTGCAAGCAGGTTTTTAAGTGCTCTGGAGTCATTTCGTTGCAAACGGGTTTTTACGTGTTCTGGAGTCATTTCGTTGCAAGTGGGTTTTTACATACTTCTCAGACATTTCACTGAAAGCGGGTTTTTTAAATGCTCTGTAGGCATTTCGTTGCAAGCGGGTTTTTAAGTGCTCTGAAGGCATTTCGTTGCAAGCGGGTTTTTAAGTGCTCTGGAGTCATTTCGTTGCAAGCAGGTTTTTAAGTTATCTGGAGTCATTTCGTTGCAAGCGGGTTTTTAAGTGCTCTGGAGTCATTTCGTTGCAAGCGGGTTTTTCAGTGCTCTGGAGTCATTTCGTTGCAAGCGGGTTTTTACGTGTTCTGGAGTCATTTCGTGGAAAGCGGGTTTTTACATACTTCTCAGACATTTCACTGGAAGCGGGTTTTTTAAGTGCTCTGTAGGCATTACGTTGCAAGCGGGTTTTTAAGTGCTCTGTAGTCATTTCGTTGCAAGCGGGTTTTTAAGTGCTCTGGAGTCATTTCGTTGCAAGCGGGTTTTTAAGTGCTCTGTAGTCATTTCGTTGCAAGCGGGTTTTTAAGTGCTCTGGAGTCATTTCGTTGCAAGCGGGTTTTTAAGTACTCTGGAGACATTTCGTTACAAGCGGGTTTTTAAGTGCTCTGGAGTCATTTCGTTGCAAGCGGGTTTTTAAGTGCTCTGGAGTCATTTCGTTGCAAGCGGGTTTTTAAGTGCTCTGGAGTCATTTCGTTGCAAGCGGGTTTTTAAGTGCTCTGGATTCATTTCGTTGCAAGCGGGTTTTTAAGTGCTCTGTAGCCATTTCGTTGCAAGCGGGGTTTAAGTGCTCTGGAGTCATTTCGTTGCAAGCGGGTTTTTACGTGTTCTGGAGTCATTTCGTTGCAAGCGGGTTTTTACATACTTCTCAGACATTTCACTGGAAGCGGGTTTTTTAAATGCTCTGTAGGCATTTCGTTGCAAGCGGGTTTTTAAGTGCTCTGGAGTCATTTCGTTGCAAGCGGGTTTTTATGTGCTCTGGAGTCATTTCGTTGCAAGCGGGTTTTTAAGTGCTCTGGATTCATTTCGTTGCAAGCGGGTTTTTAAGTGCTCTGTAGCCATTTCGTTGCAAGCGGGGTTTAAGTGCTCTGGAGTCATTTCGTTGCAAGCGGGTTTTTACGTGTTCTGGAGTCATTTCGTTGCAAGCGGGTTTTTACATACTTCTCAGACATTTCACTGGAAGCGGGTTTTTTAAATGCTCTGTAGGCATTTCGTTGCAAGCGGGTTTTTAAGTGCTCTGGAGTCATTTCGTTGCAAGCGGGTTTTTACGTGTTCTGGAGTCATTTCGTTGCAAGCGGGTTTTTACATACTAATCAGACATTACACTGGAAGCGGGTTTATTAAATGCTCTGTAGGCATTTCGTTGCAAGCGGGTTTTTAAGTGCTCTGGAGTCATTTCGTTGCAAGCGGGTGTTTACGTGTTCTGGAGTCATTTCGTTGCAAGCGGGTTTTTATATACTTCTCAGACATTTCACTGGAAGCGGGTTTTTTAAATGCTCTGTAGGCATTTCGTTGCAAGCGGGTTTTTAAGTACTCTGGAGTCATTTCGTTGCAAACGGGTTTTTACGTGCTCTGGAGTCATTTCGTTGCAAGCGGGTTTTTAAGTGCTCTGGAGTCATTTCGTTGCAAGCGGGTTTTTAAGTGCTCTGGAGTCATTTCGTTGCAAGCGGGTTTTTAAGTGCTCTGGAGACAATTCGTTGCAAGCGGGTTTTTAAGTGCTCTGGAGTCATTTCGTTGCAAGCGGGTTTTTAAGTGCTCTGGAGTCATTTCTTTGCAAGCGTGTTTTTAAGTGCTCTGGAGTCATTTCGTTGCAAGCGGGTTTTTAAGTGCTCTGGAGTCATTTCGTTGCAAGCGGGTTTTTAAGTGCTCTGGAGTCATTTCGTTGCAAGCGGGTTTTTTAGTGTTCTGGAGTCATTTCGTTGCAAGCGGGTTTTTAAGTGCTCTGGAGTCATTTCGTTGCAAGCGGGTTTTTTAGTGCTCTGGAGTCATTTCGTTGCAAGCGGGTTTTTAAGTGCTCTGGAGTCATTTCGTTGCATGCGGGTTTTTAAGTGCTCTGAAGGCATTTCGTTGTAAGCGGGTTTTTAAGTGTTCTGGAGTCATTTCGTTGTAAGCGGGTTTTTACGTGTTCTGGAGTCATTTCGTTGCAAGCGGGTTTTAACATACTTCTCAGACATTTCACTGGAAGCGGGTTTTTTAAATGCTCTGTAGGCATTTCGTTGCAAGCGGGTTTTTAAGTACTCTGGAGTCATTTCGTTGCAAGCGGGTTTTTAAGTGCTCTGGAGTCATTTCGTTGCAAGCGGGTTTTTAAGTGCTCTGGAGTCATTTCGTTGCAAGCGGGTTTTTACATATTTCTCTGACATTTAACTGGAAGCGAGTATTTTAAGTGCTCTGGAGTCATTTCGTTGCAAGTGGGTTTTTACGTGCTCTGGAGTCATTTCGTTGCAAGCGGGTTTTTAAGTGCTCTGGAGTCATTTCGTTGCAAGCGGGTTTTTAAGTGCTCTGAAGGCATTTCGTTGCAAGCGGGTTTTTAAGTGCTCTGGAGTCATTTCGTTGCAAGCGGGTTTTTAAGTTATCTGGAGTCATTTCGTTGCAAGCGGGTTTTTAAGTGCTCTGGAGTCATTTCGTTGCAAGCGGGTTTTTCAGTGCTCTGGAGTCATTTCGTTGCAAGCGGGTTTTTAAGTGCTCTGGAGTCATTTCGTTGCAAGCGGGTTTTTAAGTGCTCTGAAGGCATTTCGTTGTAAGCGGGTTTTTAAGTGCTCTGGAGTCATTTCGTTGCAAGCGGGTTTTTACGTGTTCTGGAGTCATTTCATTGCAAGCGGGTTTTTACATACTTCTCAGACATTTCACTGGAAGCGGGTTTTTTAAGTGCTCTGTAGGCATTTCGTTGCAAGCGGGTTTTTAAGTACTCTGGAGTCATTTCGTTGCAAGCGGGTGTTTAAGTGCTCTGGAGTCATTTCGTTGCAAGCGGGTTTTTAAGTGCTCTGGAGTCATTTTGTTGCAAGCGGGTTTTTAAGTGCTCTGGAGTCTTTTCGTTGCAAGCGGGTTTTTAAGTGCTCTGGAGTCATTTCATTGCAAGCAGGTTTTTAAGTGCTCTGGAGGCATTTCGTTGCAAGCGGGTTTTTAAATGCTCTGGAGCCATTTCGTTGCAAGCGGGTTTTTAAGTGCTCTGGAGCCATTTCGTTGCAAGCGGGTTTTTAAGTGCTCTGGAGTCATTACGTTGCAAGCGGGTATTTAAGTGTTCTGGAGTCATTTCGTTGAAAGCGGGTTTTTAAGTGCTCTGGAGTTATTTCGTTGCAAGCGGGTTTAAAGTGTTCTGGAGTTATTTCGTTGCAAGCGGGTTTTTAAGTGCTCTGGAGTCATTTCGTTGCAAGCGAGTTTTTAAGTGCTCTGGATTCATTTCGTTGCAAGCGGGTTTTTAAGTGCTCTGTAGTCATTTCGTTGCAAGCGGGTTTTTAAGTGCTCTGGAGTCATTTCGTTGCAAGCGGGTTTTTAAGTGCTCTGGATTCATTTCGTTGCAAGCGGGTTTTTAAGTGCTCTGGAGTCATTTCTTTGCAAGCGGGTTTTTAAGTACTCTGGAGATATTTCGTTACAAGCGGGTTTTTAAGTGCTCTGGAGTCATTTCGTTGCAAGCGGGTTTTTAAGTGCTCTGGAGTCATTTCGTTGCAAGCGGGTTTTTAAGTGCTCTGGAGTCATTTCGTTGCAAGCGGGTTTTTAAGTGCTCTGGAGTCATTTCGTTGCAAGCGGGTTTTTACGTGTTCTGGAGTCATTTCGTTGCAAGCGGGTTTTTACATACTTCTCAGACATTTCACTGGAAGCGGGTTTTTAAGTGCTCTGGAGTCATTTCGTTGCAAGCGGGTTTTTAAGTACTCTGGAGTCATTTCGTTGCAAGCGGGTTTTTACGTGTTCTGGAGTCATTTCGTTGCAAGCGGGTTTTTAAGTGCTCTGGAGTCATTTCGTTGCAAGCGGGTGTTTACGTGTTCTGGAGTCATTTCGTTGCCAGCGGGTTTTTATATACTTCTCAGACATTTCACTGGAAGCGGGTTTTTTAAATGCTCTGTAGGCATTTCGTTGCAAGCGGGTTTTTAAGTACTCTGGAGTCATTTTGTTGCAAACGGGTTTTTACGTGCTCTGGAGTCATTTCGTTGCAAGCGGGTTTTTAAGTGCTCTGGAGTCATTTCGTTGCAAGCGGGTTTTTAAGTGCTCTGGAGTCATTTCGATGCAAGCGGGTTTTTAAGTGCTCTGGAGACAATTCGTTGCAAGCGGGTTTTTAAGTGCTCTGGAGTCATTTCGTTGCAAGCGGGTTTTTAAGTGCTCTGGAGTCATTTCTTTGCAAGCGTGTTTTTAAGTGCTCTGGAGTCATTTCGTTGCAAGCGGGTTTTTAAGTGCTCTGGAGTCATTTCGTTGCAAGCGGGTTTTTAAGTGCTCTGGAGTCATTTCGTTGCAAGCGGGTTTTTAAGTGTTCTGGAGTCATTTCGTTGCAAGCGGGTTTTTAAGTGCTCTGGAGTCATTTCGTTGCAAGCGGGTTTTTTAGTGCTCTGGAGTCATTTCGTTGCAAGCGGGTTTTTAAGTGCTCTGGAGACATTTCGTTGCATGCGGGTTTTTAAGTGCTCTGAAGGCATTTCGTTGTAAGCGGGTTTTTAAGTGTTCTGGAGTCATTTCGTTGTAAGCGGGTTTTTACGTGTTCTGGAGTCATTTCGTTGCAAGCGGGTTTTAACATACTTCTCAGACATTTCACTGGAAGCGGGTTTTTTAAATGCTCTGTAGGCATTTCGTTGCAAGCGGGTTTTTAAGTACTCTGGAGTCATTTCGTTGCAAGCGGGTTTTTAAGTGCTCTGGAGTCATTTCGTTGCAAGCGGGTTTTTAAGTGCTCTGGAGTCATTTCGTTGCAAGCGGGTTTTTACATATTTCTCTGACATTTAACTGGAAGCGAGTATTTTAAGTGCTCTGGAGTCATTTCGTTGCAAGTGGGTTTTTACGTGCTCTGGAGTCATTTCGTTGCAAGCGGGTTTTTAAGTGCTCTGGAGTCATTTCGTTGCAAGCGGGTTTTTAAGTGCTCTGAAGGCATTTCGTTGCAAGCGGGTTTTTAAGTGCTCTGGAGTCATTTCGTTGCAAGCGGGTTTTTAAGTTATCTGGAGTCATTTCGTTGCAAGCGGGTTTTTAAGTGCTCTGGAGTCATTTCGTTGCAAGCGGGTTTTTCAGTGCTCTGGAGTCATTTCGTTGCAAGCGGGTTTTTAAGTGCTCTGGAGTCATTTCGTTGCAAGCGGGTTTTTAAGTGCTCTGAAGGCATTTCGTTGTAAGCGGGTTTTTAAGTGCTCTGGAGTCATTTCGTTGCAAGCGGGTTTTTACGTGTTCTGGAGTCATTTCATTGCAAGCGGGTTTTTACATACTTCTCAGACATTTCACTGGAAGCGGGTTTTTTAAGTGCTCTGTAGGCATTTCGTTGCAAGCGGGTTTTTAAGTACTCTGGAGTCATTTCGTTGCAAGCGGGTGTTTAAGTGCTCTGGAGTCATTTCGTTGCAAGCGGGTTTTTAAGTGCTCTGGAGTCATTTTGTTGCAAGCGGGTTTTTAAGTGCTCTGGAGTCTTTTCGTTGCAAGCGGGTTTTTAAGTGCTCTGGAGTCATTTCATTGCAAGCAGGTTTTTAAGTGCTCTGGAGGCATTTCGTTGCAAGCGGGTTTTTAAGTGCTCTGGAGCCATTTCGTTGCAAGCGGGTTTTTAAGTGCTCTGGAGCCATTTCGTTGCAAGCGGGTTTTTAAGTGCTCTGGAGTCATTACGTTGCAAGCGGGTATTTAAGTGTTCTGGAGTCATTTCGTTGCAAGCGGGTTTTTAAGTGCTCTGGAGTTATTTCGTTGCAAGCGGGTTTAAAGTGTTCTGGAGTTATTTCGTTGCAAGCGGGTTTTTAAGTGCTCTGGAGTCATTTCGTTGCAAGCGGGTTTTTAAGTGCTCTGGAGTCATTTCGTTGCAAGCGGGTTTTTAAGTACTCTGGAGACATTTCGTTGCAAGCGGGTTTTTAAGTGCTCTGGAGTCATTTCGTTGCAAGCGAGTTTTTAAGTGCTCTGGATTCATTTCGTTGCAAGCGGGTTTTTAAGTGCTCTGTAGTCATTTCGTTGCAAGCGGGTTTTTAAGTGCTCTGGAGTCATTTCGTTGCAAGCGGGTTTTTAAGTGCTCTGTAGTCATTTCGTTGCAAGCGGGTTTTTAAGTGCTCTGGAGTCATTTCTTTGCAAGCGGGTTTTTAAGTACTCTGGAGACATTTCGTTACAAGCGGGTTTTTAAGTGCTCTGGAGTCATTTCGTTGCAAGCGGGTTTTTAAGTGCTCTGGAGTCATTTCGTTGCAAGCGGGTTTTTAAGTGCTCTGAAGGCATTTCGTTGCAAGCGGGTTTTTAAGTGCTCTGGAGTCATTTCGTTGCAAGCGGGTTTTTACGTGTTCTGGAGTCATTTCGTTGCAAGCGGGTTTTTACATACTTCTCAGACATTTCACTGGAAGCGGGTTTTTAAGTGCTCTGGAGTCATTTCGTTGCAAGCGGGTTTTTAAGTACTCTGGAGTCATTTCGTTGCAAGCGGGTTTTTACGTGTTCTGGAGTCATTTCGTTGCAAGCGGGTTTTTAAGTGCTCTGGAGTCATTTCGTTGCAAGCGGGTTTTTAAGTGCTCTGGAGTCATTTCGTTGCAAGCGGGTTTTTAAGTGCTCTGGAGTCATTTCGTTGCAAGCGGGTTTTTAAGTGCTCTGGATTCATTTCGTTGCAAGCGGGTTTTTAAGTGCTATGTAGTCATTTCGTTGCAAGCGGGTTTTTAAGTGCTCTGTAGTCATTTCGTTGCAAGCGGGTTTTTAAGTGCTCTGGAGTCATTTCTTTGCAAGCGGGTTTTTAAGTACTCTGGAGACATTTCGTTACAAGCGGGTTTTTAAGTGCTCTGGAGTCATTTCGTTGCAAGCGGGTTTTTAAGTGCTCTGGAGTCATTTCGTTGCAAGCGGGTTTTTAAGTGCTCTGAAGGCATTTCGTTGCAAGCGGGTTTTTAAGTGCTCTGGAGTCATTTCGTTGCAAGCGGGTTTTTACGTGTTCTGGAGTCATTTCGTTGCAAGCGGGTTTTTACATACTTCTCAGACATTTCACTGGAAGCGGGTTTTTAAGTGCTCTGGAGTCATTTCGTTGCAAGCGGGTTTTTAAGTACTCTGGAGTCATTTCGTTGCAAGCGGGTTTTTACGTGTTCTGGAGTCATTTCGTTGCAAGCGGGTTTTTAAGTGCTCTGGAGTCATTTCGTTGCAAGCGGGTTTTTAAGTGCTCTGGAGTCATTTCGTTGCAAGCGGGTTTTTAAGTGCTCTGGAGTCATTTCGTTGCAAGCGGGTTTTTAAGTGCTCTGGATTCATTTCGTTGCAAGCGGGTTTTTAAGTGCTATGTAGTCATTTCGTTGCAAGCGGGTTTTTAAGTGCTCTGGAGTCATTTCGTTGCAAGCGGGTTTTTACGTGTTCTGGAGTCATTTCGTTGCAAGCGGGTTTTTACATACTTCTCAGACATTTCACTGGAAGCGGGTTTTTTAAATCCTCTGTAGGCATTTCGTTGCAAGCGGGTTTTTAAGTGCTCTGGAGTCATTTCGTTGCAAGCAGGTTTTTACGTGTTCTGGAGTCATTTCGTTGCAAGCGGGTTTTTACATACTTCTCAGACATTTCACTGGAAGCGGGTTTTTTAAATGCTCTGTAGGCATTTCGTTGCAAGCAGGTTTTTAAGTGCTCTGGAGTCATTTCGTTGCAAACGGGTTTTTACGTGTTCTGGAGTCATTTTGTTGCAAGCGGGTTTTTACATACTTCTCAGACATTTCACTGAAAGCGGGTTTTTTAAATGCTCTGTAGGCATTTCGTTGCAAGCGGGTTTTTAAGTGCTCTGAAGGCATTTCGTTGCAAGCGGGTTTTTAAGTGCTCTGGAGTCATTTCGTTGCAAGCAGGTTTTTAAGTTATCTGGAGTCATTTCGTTGCAAGCGGGTTTTTAAGTGCTCTGGAGTCATTTCGTTGCAAGCGGGTTTTTCAGTGCTCTGGAGTCATTTCGTTGCAAGCGGGTTTTTACGTGTTCTGGAGTCATTTCGTGGCAAGCGGGTTTTTACATACTTCTCAGACATTTCACTGGAAGCGGGTTTTTTAAGTGCTCTGTAGGCATTTCGTTGCAAGCGGGTTTTTAAGTGCTCTGGAGTCATTTCGTTGCAAGCGGGTTTTTAAGTGCTCTGTAGTCATTTCGTTGCAAGCGGGTTTTTAAGTGCTCTGGAGTCATTTCGTTGCAAGCGGGTTTTTAAGTACTCTGGAGACATTTCGTTACAAGCGGGTTTTTAAGTGCTCTGGAGTCATTTCGTTGCAAGCGGGTTTTTAAGTGCTCTGGAGTCATTTCGTTGCAAGCGGGTTTTTAAGTGCTCTGGAGTCATTTCGTTGCAAGCGGGTTTTTAAGTGCTCTGGATTCATTTCGTTGCAAGCGGGTTTTTAAGTGCTCTATAGCCATTTCGTTGCAAGCGGGGTTTAAGTGCTCTGGAGTCATTTCGTTGCAAGCGGGTTTTTACGTGTTCTGGAGTCATTTCGTTGCAAGCGGGTTTTTACATACTTCTCAGACATTTCACTGGAAGCGGGTTTTTTAAATGCTCTGTAGGCATTTCGTTGCAAGCGGGTTTTTAAGTGCTCTGGAGTCATTTCGTTGCAAGCGGGTTTTTACGTGTTCTGGAGTCATTTCGTTGCAAGCGGGTTTTTACATACTTCTCAGACATTTCACTGGAAGCGGGTTTTTTGAATGCTCTGTAGGCATTTCGTTGCAAGCGGGTTTTTAAGTGCTCTGGAGTCATTTCGTTGCAAGCGGGTGTTTACGTGTTCTGGAGTCATTTCGTTGCAAGCGGGTTTTTATATACTTCTCAGACATTTCTCTGGAAGCGGGTTTTTTAAATGCTCTGTAGGCATTTCGTTGCAAGCGGGTTTTTAAGTACTCTGGAGTCATTTCGTTGCAAACGGGTTTTTACGTGCTCTGGAGTCATTTCGTTGCAAGCGGGTTTTTAAGTGCTCTGGAGTTGTTTCGTTGCAAGCGGGTTTTTAAGTGCTCTGGAGTCATTTCGTTGCAAGCGGGTTTTTAAGTGCTCTGGAGACAATTCGTTGCAAGCGGGTTTTTAAGTGCTCTGGAGTCATTTCGTTGCAAGCGTGTTTTTAAGTGCTCTGGAGTCATTTCTTTGCAAGCGTGTTTTTAAGTGCTCTGGAGTCATTTCGTTGCAAGCGGGTTTTTAATTGCTCTGGAGTCATTTCGTTGCAAGCGGGTTTTTAAGTGCTCTGGAGTCATTTCGTTGCAAGCGGGTTTTTAAGTGTTCTGGAGTCATTTCGTTGCAAGCGGGTTTTTAAGTGCTCTGGAGTCATTTCGTTGCAAGCGGGTTTTTTAGTGCTCTGGAGTCATTTCGTTGCAAGCGGGTTTTTAAGTGCTCTGGAGTCATTTCGTTGCATGCGGGTTTTTAAGTGCTCTGAAGGCATTTCGTTGTAAGCGGGTTTTTAAGTGCTCTGGAGTCATTTCGTTGTAAGCGGGTTTTTACGTGTTCTGGAGTCATTTCGTTGCAAGCGGGTTTTTACATACTTCTCAGACATTTCACTGGAAGCGGGTTTTTTAAATGCTCTGTAGGCATTTCGTTGCAAGCGGGTTTTTAAGTACTCTGGAGTCATTTCGTTGCAAGCGGGTTTTTAAGTGCTCTGGAGTCATTTCGTTGCAAGCGGGTTTTTACATATTTCTCTGACATTTAACTGGAAGCGAGTATTTTAAGTGCTCTGGAGTCATTTCGTTGCAAGTGGGTTTTTACGTGCTCTGGAGTCATTTCGTTGCAAGCGGGTTTTTAAGTGCTCTGGAGTCATTTCGTCGCAAGCGGGTTTTTAAGTTATCTGGAGTCATTTCGTTGCAAGCGGGTTTTTAAGTGCTCTGGAGTCATTTCGTTGCAAGCGGGTTTTTCAGTGCTCTGGAGTCATTTCGTTGCAAGCGGGTTTTTAAGTGCTCTGGAGTCATTTCGTTGCAAGCGGGTTTTTAAGTGCTCTGAAGGCATTTCGTTGTAAGCGGGTTTTTAAGTGCTCTGGAGTCATTTCGTTGCAAGCGGGTTTTTACGTGTTCTGGAGTCATTTCATTGCAAGCGGGTTTTTACATACTTCTCAGACATTTCACTGGAAGCGGGTTTTTTAAGTGCTCTGTAGGCATTTCGTTGCAAGCGGGTTTTTAAGTACTCTGGAGTCATTTCGTTGCAAGCGGGTGTTTAATTGCTCTGGAGTCATTTCGTTGCAAGCAGGTTTTTAAGTGCTCTGGAGTCATTTTGTTGCAAGCGGGTTTTTAAGTGCTCTGGAGTCTTTTCGTTGCAAGCGGGTTTTTAAGTGTTCTGGAGTCATTTCTTTGCAAGAGGGTTTTTAAGTGCTCTGAAGGCATTTCGTTGCAAGCGGGTTTTTAAGTGCTCTGGAGTCATTTCGTTGCAAGCGGGTTTTTACGGGTTCTGGAGTCATTTCGTTGCAAGTGGGTTTTTACATACTTCTCAGACATTTCACTGGAAACGGGTTTTTTAAGTGCTCTGCAGGCATTTCGTTGTAAGCGGGTTTTTAAGTACTCTGGAGTCAATTCGTTGCAGGCGGGTTTTTAAGTGCTCTGGAGTCATTTCGTTGCAAGCGGGTTTTTAAGTGCTCTGGAGTCATTTCGTTGCAAGCGGGTTTTTAAGTGCTCTGGAGTCATTTCGTTGCAAGCGGGTTTTTAAGTACTCTGGAGACATTTCGTTGCAAGCGGTTTTTTAAGTGCTCTGGAGTCATTTCGTTGCAAGCGAGGTTTTAAGTGCTCTGGATTCATTTCGTTGCAAGCGGGTTTTTAAGTGCTCTGTAGTCATTTCGTTGCAAGCGGGTTTTTAAGTGCTCTGGAGTCATTTCGTTGCAAGCGGGTTTTTAAGTGCTCTGTAGTCATTTCGTTGTAAGCGGGTTTTTAAGTGCTCTGGAGTCATTTCGTTGCAAGCGGGTTTTTAAGTGCTCTGTAGTCATTTCGTTGCAAGCGGGTTTTTAAGTGCTCTGGAGTCATTTCTTTGAAAGCGGGTTTTTAAGTACTCTGGAGACATTTCGTTACAAGCGGGTTTTTAAGTGCTCTGGAGTCATTTCGTTGCAAGCGGGTTTTTAAGTGCTCTGGAGTCATTTCGTTGCAAGCGGGTTTTTAAGTGCTCTGAAGGCATTTCATTGCAAGCGGGTTTTTAAGTGCTCTGGAGTCATTTCGTTGCAAGCGGGTTTTTACGTGTTCTGGAGTCATTTCGTTGCAAGCGGGTTTTTACATACTTCTCAGACATTTCACTGGAAGCGGGTTTTTTAAATGCTCTGTAGGCATTTCGTTGCAAGCGGGTTTTTAAGTGCTCTGGAGTCATTTCGTTGCAAGCGGGTTTTTACTTGTTCTGGAGTCATTTCGTTGCAAGCGGGTTTTTACATACTTCTCAGACATTTCACTGGAAGCGGGTTTTTTAAATGCTCTGTAGGCATTTCGTTGCAAGCGGGTTTTTAAGTACTCTGGAGTCATTTCGTTGCAAGCGGGTTTTTACGTGTTCTGGAGTCATTTCGTTGCAAGCGGGTTTTTAAGTGCTCTGGAGTCATTTCGTTGCAAGCGGGTTTTTAAGTGCTCTGGAGTCATTTCGTTGCAAGCGGGTTTTTAAGTGCTCTGGAGTCATTTCGTTGCAAGCGGGTTTTTAAGTGCTCTGGATTCATTTCGTTGCAAGCGGGTTTTTAAGTGCTCTGTAGTCATTTCGTTGCAAGCGGGTTTTTAAGTGCTCTGGAGTCATTTCGTTGCAAGCGGGTTTTTACGTGTTCTGGAGTCATTTCGTTGCAAGCGGGTTTTTACATACTTCTCAGACATTTCACTGGAAGCGGGTTTTTTAAATCCTCTGTAGGCATTTCGTTGCAAGCGGGTTTTTAAGTGCTCTGGAGTCATTTCGTTGCAAGCAGGTTTTTACGTGTTCTGGAGTCATTTCGTTGCAAGCGGGTTTTTACATACTTCTCAGACATTTCACTGGAAGCGGGTTTTTTAAATGCTCTGTAGGCATTTCGTTGCAAGTGGGTTTTTAAGTACTCTGGAGTCATTTCGTTGCAAGCGGGTTTTTAAGTGCTCTGGAGTCATTTCGTTGCAAGCGGGTTTTTACGTGCTCTGGAGTCATTTCGTTGCAAGCGGGTTTTTAAGTGCTCTGGAGTCATTTCGTTGCAAGCGGGTTTTTAAGTGCTCTGGAGTCATTTCGTTGCAAGCGGGTTTTTACGTGCTCTGGAGTCATTTCGTTGCAAGCGGGTTTTTAAGTGCTCTGGAGTCATTTCGTTGCAAGCGGGTTTTTAAGTGCTCTGGAGTCATTTCGTTGCAAGCGGGTTTTTAAGTGCTCTGGAGTCATTTCGTTGCAAGCGGGTTTTTAAGTGCTCTGAAGGCATTTCCTTGTAAGCGGGTTTTTAAGTGCTCTGGAGTCATTTCGTTGCAAGCGGGTTTTTACGTGTTCTGGAGTCATTTCGTGGCAAGCGGGTTTTTACATACTTCTCAGACATTTCACTCGAAGCGGGTTTTTTAAGTGCTCTGTAGGCATTTCGTTGCAAGCGGGTTTTTAAGTACTCTGGAGTCATTTCGTTGCAAGCGGGTGTTTAAGTGCTCTGGAGTCATTTCTTTGCAAGTGGGTTTTTAAGTGCTCTGGAGTGATTTTTTTGCAAGCGGGTTTTTAAGTGCTCTGGAGTCTTTTCGTTGCAAGCGGGTTTTTAAGTGTTCTGGAGTCATTTCTTTGCAAGCGGGTTTTTAAGGGATCTGAAGGCATTTCGTTGCAAGCGGGTTTTTAAGTGCTCTGTAGTCATTTCGTTGCAAGCGGGTTTTTAAGTGCTCTGGAGTCATTTCGTTGCAAGCGGGTTTTTAAGTACTCTGGAGACATTTCGTTACAAGCGGGTTTTTAAGTGCTCTGGAGTCATTTCGTTGCAAGCGGGTTTTTAAGTGCTCTGGAGTCATTTCGTTGCAAGCGGGTTTTTAAGTGCTCTGGAGTCATTTCGTTGCAAGCGGGTTTTTAAGTGCTCTGGAGTCATTTCGTTGCAAGCGGGTTTTTAAGTGCTCTGTAGTCATTTCGTTGCAAGCGGGGTTTAAGTGCTCTGGAGTCATTTCGTTGCAAGCGGGTTTTTACGTGTTCTGGAGTCATTTCGTTGCAAGCGGGTTTTTACATACTTCTCAGACATTTCACTGGAAGCGGGTTTTTTAAATGCTCTGTAGGCATTTCGTTGCAAGCGGGTTTTTAAGTGCTCTGGAGTCATTTCGTTGCAAGCGGGTTTTTACATACTTCTCAGACATTTCACTGGAAGCGGGTTTTTTAAATGCTCTGTAGGCATTTCGTTGCAAGCGGGTTTTTTAGTACTCTGGAGTCATTTCGTTGCAAGCGGGTTTTTAAGTGCTCTGGAGTCATTTCGTTGCATGCGGGTTTTTAAGTGCTCTGAAGGCATTTCGTTTTAAGCGGGTTTTTAAGTGCTCTGGAGTCATTTCGTTGCAAGCGGGTTTTTACGTGTTCTGGAGTCATTTCGTTGCAAGCGGGTTTTTACATACTTCTCAGACATTTCACTGGAAGCGGGTTTTTTAAATGCTCTGTAGGCATTTCGTTGCAAGCGGGTTTTTTAAGTACTCTGGAGTCATTTCGTTGCAAGCGGGTTTTTAAGTGCTCTGGAGTCATTTCGTTGCAAGCGGGTTTTTACATATTTCTCTGACATTTAACTGGAAGCGAGTATTTTAAGTGCTCTGGAGTCATTTCGTTGCAAGCGGGTTTTTACGTGCTCTGGAGTCATTTCGTTGCAAGCGGGTTTTTAAGTGCTCTGGAGTCATTTCGTTGCAAGCGGGTTTTTAAGTGCTCTGGAGTCATTTCGTTGCAAGCGGGTTTTTACGTGTTCTGGAGTCATTTCGTTGCAAGCGGGTTTTTACATACTTCTCAGACATTTCACTGGAAGCGGGTTTTTTAAATCCTCTGTAGGCATTTCGTTGCAAGCGGGTTTTTAAGTGCTCTGGAGTCATTTCGTTGCAAGCAGGTTTTTACGTGTTCTGGAGTCATTTCGTTGCAAGCGGGTTTTTACATACTTCTCAGACATTTCACTGGAAGCGGGTTTTTTAAATGCTCTGTAGGCATTTCGTTGCAAGCGGGTTTTTAAGTACTCTGGAGTCATTTCGTTGCAAGCGGGTTTTTAAGTGCTCTGGAGTCATTTCGTTGCAAGCGGGTTTTTACGTGCTCTGGAGTCATTTCGTTGCAAGCGGGTTTTTAAGTGCTCTGGAGTCATTTCGTTGCAAGCGGGTTTTTAAGTGCTCTGGAGTCATTTCGTTGCAAGCGGGTTTTTACGTGCTCTGGAGTCATTTCGTTGCAAGCGGGTTTTTAAGTGCTCTGGAGTCATTTCGTTGCAAGCGGGTTTTTAAGTGCTCTGGAGTCATTTCGTTGCAAGCGGGTTTTTAAGTGCTCTGGAGTCATTTCGTTGCAAGCGGGTTTTTAAGTGCTCTGAAGGCATTTCCTTGTAAGCGGGTTTTTAAGTGCTCTGGAGTCATTTCGTTGCAAGCGGGTTTTTACGTGTTCTGGAGTCATTTCGTGGCAAGCGGGTTTTTACATACTTCTCAGACATTTCACTCGAAGCGGGTTTTTTAAGTGCTCTGTAGGCATTTCGTTGCAAGCGGGTTTTTAAGTACTCTGGAGTCATTTCGTTGCAAGCGGGTGTTTAAGTGCTCTGGAGTCATTTCTTTGCAAGTGGGTTTTTAAGTGCTCTGGAGTGATTTTTTTGCAAGCGGGTTTTTAAGTGCTCTGGAGTCTTTTCGTTGCAAGCGGGTTTTTAAGTGTTCTGGAGTCATTTCTTTGCAAGCGGGTTTTTAAGGGATCTGAAGGCATTTCGTTGCAAGCGGGTTTTTAAGTGCTCTGGAGTCATTTCGTTGCAAGCGGGTTTTTAAGTGCTCTGGATTCATTTCGTTGCAAGCGGGTTTTTAAGTGCTCTGTAGTCATTTCGTTGCAAGTGGGTTTTTAAGTGCTCTGGAGTCATTTCGTTGCAAGCGGGTTTTTAAGTGCTCTGTAGTCATTTCGTTGCAAGCGGGTTTTTAAGTGCTCTGGAGTCATTTCGTTGCAAGCGGGTTTTTAAGTACTCTGGAGACATTTCGTTACAAGCGGGTTTTTAAGTGCTCTGGAGTCATTTCGTTGCAAGCGGGTTTTTAAGTGCTCTGGAGTCATTTCGTTGCAAGCGGGTTTTTAAGTGCTCTGGAGTCATTTCGTTGCAAGCGGGTTTTTAAGTGCTCTGGAGTCATTTCGTTGCAAGCGGGTTTTTAAGTGCTCTGTAGTCATTTCGTTGCAAGCGGGGTTTAAGTGCTCTGGAGTCATTTCGTTGCAAGCGGGTTTTTACGTGTTCTGGAGTCATTTCGTTGCAAGCGGGTTTTTACATACTTCTCAGACATTTCACTGGAAGCGGGTTTTTTAAATGCTCTGTAGGCATTTCGTTGCAAGCGTGTTTTTAAGTGCTCTGGAGTCATTTCGTTGCAAGCGGGTTTTTACATACTTCTCAGACATTTCACTGGAAGCGGGTTTTTTAAATGCTCTGTAGGCATTTCGTTGCAAGCGGGTTTTTTAGTACTCTGGAGTCATTTCGTTGCAAGCGGGTTTTTAAGTGCTCTGGAGTCATTTCGTTGCATGCGGGTTTTTAAGTGCTCTGAAGGCATTTCGTTGTAAGCGGGTTTTTAAGTGCTCTGGAGTCATTTCGTTGCAAGCGGGTTTTTACGTGTTCTGGAGTCATTTCGTTGCAAGCGGGTTTTTACATACTTCTCAGACATTTCACTGGAAGCGGGTTTTTTAAATGCTCTGTAGGCATTTCGTTGCAAGCGGGTTTTTTAAGTACTCTGGAGTCATTTCGTTGCAAGCGGGTTTTTAAGTGCTCTGGAGTCATTTCGTTGCAAGCGGGTTTTTACATATTTCTCTGACATTTAACTGGAAGCGAGTATTTTAAGTGCTCTGGAGTCATTTCGTTGCAATCGGGTTTTTACGTGCTCTGGAGTCATTTCGTTGCAAGCGGGTTTTTAAGTGCTCTGGAGTCATTTCGTTGCAAGCGGGTTTTTAAGTTATCTGGAGTCATTTCGTTGCAAGCGGGTTTTTAAGTGCTCTGGAGTCATTTCGTTGCAAGCGGGTTTTTAAGTGCTCTGGAGTCATTTCGTTGCAAGCGGGTTTTTAAGTGCTCTGAAGGCATTTCGTTGTAAGCGGGTTTTTAAGTGCTCTGGAGTCATTTCGTTGCAAGCGGGTTTTTACGTGTTCTGGAGTCATTTCGTTGCAAGCGGGTTTTTACATACTTCTCAGACATTTCACTGGAAGCGGGTTTTTTAAGTGCTCTGTAGGCATTTCGTTGCAAGCGGGTTTTTAAGTACTCTGGAGTCATTTCGTTGCAAGCGGGTGTTTAAGTGCTCTGGAGTCATTTCGTTGCAAGCGGGTTTTTAAGTGCTCTGGAGTCATTTTGTTGCAAGCGGGTTTTTAAGTGCTCTGGAGTCTTTTCGTTGCAAGCGGGTTTTTAAGTGTTCTGGAGTCATTTCTTTGCAAGAGGGTTTTTAAGTGCTCTGAAGGCATTTCGTTGCAAGCGGGTTTTTAAGTGCTCTGGAGTCATTTCTTTGCAAGCGGGTTTTTACGGGTTCTGGAGTCATTTCGTTGCAAGCGGGTTTTTACATACTTCTCAGACATTTCACTGGAAGCGGGTTTTTTAAGTGCTCTGCAGGCATTTCGTTGTAAGCGGGTTTTTAAGTACTCTGGAGTCATTTCGTTGCAAGCGGGTTTTTAAGTGCTCTGGAGTCATTTCGTTGCAAGCGGGTTTTTAAGTGCTCTGGAGTCATTTCATTGCAAGCGGGTTTTTAAGTGCTCTGGAGTCATTTCGTTGCAAGCGGGTTTTTAAGTGCTCTGGAGTCATTTCGTTGCAAGCGGGTTTTTAAGTGCTCTGAAGGCATTTCGTTGTAAGCGGGTTTTTAAGTGCTCTGGAGTCATTTCGTTGCAAGCGGGTTTTTACGTGTTCTGGAGTCATTTCGTTGCAAGCGGGTTTTTACATACTTCTCAGACATTTCACTGGAAGCGGGTTTTTTAAGTGCTCTGTAGGCATTTCGTTGCAAGCGGGTTTTTAAGTACTCTGGAGTCATTTCGTTGCAAGCGGGTGTTTAAGTGCTCTGGAGTCATTTCGTTGCAAGCGGGTTTTTAAGTGCTCTGGAGTCATTTTGTTGCAAGCGGGTTTTTAAGTGCTCTGGAGTCTTTTCGTTGCAAGCGGGTTTTTAAGTGTTCTGGAGTCATTTCTTTGCAAGAGGGTTTTTAAGTGCTCTGAAGGCATTTCGTTGCAAGCGGGTTTTTAAGTGCTCTGGAGTCATTTCTTTGCAAGCGGGTTTTTACGGGTTCTGGAGTCATTTCGTTGCAAGCGGGTTTTTACATACTTCTCAGACATTTCACTGGAAGCGGGTTTTTTAAGTGCTCTGCAGGCATTTCGTTGTAAGCGGGTTTTTAAGTACTCTGGAGTCATTTCGTTGCAAGCGGGTTTTTAAGTGCTCTGGAGTCATTTCGTTGCAAGCGGGTTTTTAAGTGCTCTGGAGTCATTTCATTGCAAGCGGGTTTTTAAGTGCTCTGGAGGCATTTCGTTGCAAGCGGGTTTTTAAGTGCTCTGGAGTCATTTCGTTGCAAGCGGGTTTTTACATACTTCTCAGACATTTCACTGGAAGCGGGTTTTTTAAATGCTCTGTAGGCATTTCGTTGCAAGCGGGTTTTTAAGTGCTCTGGAGTCATTTCGTTGCAAGCGGGTTTTTACGTGTTCTGGAGTCATTTCGTTGCAAGCGGGTTTTTACATACTTCTCAGACATTTCACTGGAAGCGGGTTTTTTAAATGCTCTGTAGGCATTTCGTTGCAAGCGGGTTTTTAAGTACTCTGGAGTCATTTCGTTGCAAGCGGGTTTTTAAGTGCTCTGGAGTCATTTCGTTGCAAGCGGGTTTTTACGTGCTCTGGAGTCATTTCGTTGCAAGCGGGTTTTTAAGTGCTCTGGAGTCATTTCGTTGCAAGCGGGTTTTTAAGTGCTCTGGAGTCATTTCGTTGCAAGCGGGTTTTTAAGTGCTCTGAAGGCATTTCCTTGTAAGCGGGTTTTTAAGTGCTCTGGAGTCATTTCGTTGCAAGCGGGTTTTTACGTGTTCTGGAGTCATTTCGTGGCAAGCGGGTTTTTACATACTTCTCAGACATTTCACTGGAAGCGGGTTTTTTAAGTGCTCTGTAGGCATTTCGTTGCAAGCGGGTTTTTAAGTACTCTGGAGTCATTTCGTTGCAAGCGGGTGTTTAAGTGCTCTGGAGTCATTTCTTTGCAAGTGGGTTTTTAAGTGCTCTGGAGTGATTTTTTTGCAAGCGGGTTTTTAAGTGCTCTGGAGTCATTTCGTTGCAAGCGGGTTTTTACATACTTCTCAGACATTTCACTGGAAGCGGGTTTTTTAAATGCTCTGTAGGCATTTCGTTGCAAGCGGGTTTTTAAGTGCTCTGGAGTCATTTCGTTGCAAGCGGGTTTTTACGTGTTCTGGAGTCATTTCGTGGCAAGCGGGTTTTTACATACTTCTCAGACATTTCACTCGAAGCGGGTTTTTTAAGTGCTCTGTAGGCATTTCGTTGCAAGCGGGTTTTTAAGTACTCTGGAGTCATTTCGTTGCAAGCGGGTGTTTAAGTGCTCTGGAGTCATTTCTTTGCAAGTGGGTTTTTAAGTGCTCTGGAGTGATTTTTTTGCAAGCGGGTTTTTAAGTGCTCTGGAGTCTTTTCGTTGCAAGCGGGTTTTTAAGTGTTCTGGAGTCATTTCTTTGCAAACGGGTTTTTAAGGGATCTGAAGGCATTTCGTTGCAAGCGGGTTTTTAAGTGCTCTGGAGTCATTTCGTTGCAAGCGGGTTTTTAAGTGCTCTGGATTCATTTCGTTGCAAGCGGGTTTTTAAGTGCTCTGTAGTCATTTCGTTGCAAGTGGGTTTTTAAGTGCTCTGGAGTCATTTCGTTGCAAGCGGGTTTTTAAGTGCTCTGTAGTCATTTCGTTGCAAGCGGGTTTTTAAGTGCTCTGGAGTCATTTCGTTGCAAGCGGGTTTTTAAGTACTCTGGAGACATTTCGTTACAAGCGGGTTTTTAAGTGCTCTGGAGTCATTTCGTTGCAAGCGGGTTTTTAAGTGCTCTGGAGTCATTTCGTTGCAAGCGGGTTTTTAAGTGCTCTGGAGTCATTTCGTTGCAAGCGGGTTTTTAAGTGCTCTGGAGTCATTTCGTTGCAAGCGGGTTTTTAAGTGCTCTGTAGTCATTTCGTTGCAAGCGGGGTTTAAGTGCTCTGGAGTCATTTCGTTGCAAGCGGGTTTTTACGTGTTCTGGAGTCATTTCGTTGCAAGCGGGTTTTTACATACTTCTCAGACATTTCACTGGAAGCGGGTTTTTTAAATGCTCTGTAGGCATTTCGTTGCAAGCGTGTTTTTAAGTGCTCTGGAGTCATTTCGTTGCAAGCGGGTTTTTACATACTTCTCAGACATTTCACTGGAAGCGGGTTTTTTAAATGCTCTGTAGGCATTTCGTTGCAAGCGGGTTTTTTAGTACTCTGGAGTCATTTCGTTGCAAGCGGGTTTTTAAGTGCTCTGGAGTCATTTCGTTGCATGCGGGTTTTTAAGTGCTCTGAAGGCATTTCGTTGTAAGCGGGTTTTTAAGTGCTCTGGAGTCATTTCGTTGCAAGCGGGTTTTTACGTGTTCTGGAGTCATTTCGTTGCAAGCGGGTTTTTACATACTTCTCAGACATTTCACTGGAAGCGGGTTTTTTAAATGCTCTGTAGGCATTTCGTTGCAAGCGGGTTTTTTAAGTACTCTGGAGTCATTTCGTTGCAAGCGGGTTTTTAAGTGCTCTGGAGTCATTTCGTTGCAAGCGGGTTTTTACATATTTCTCTGACATTTAACTGGAAGCGAGTATTTTAAGTGCTCTGGAGTCATTTCGTTGCAAGCGGGTTTTTACGTGCTCTGGAGTCATTTCGTTGCAAGCGGGTTTTTAAGTGCTCTGGAGTCATTTCGTTGCAAGCGGGTTTTTAAGTGCTCTGGAGTCATTTCGTTGCAAGCGGGTTTTTAAGTGCTCTGAAGGCATTTCGTTGTAAGCGGGTTTTTAAGTGCTCTGGAGTCATTTCGTTGCAAGCGGGTTTTTACGTGTTCTGGAGTCATTTCGTTGCAAGCGGGTTTTTACATACTTCTCAGACATTTCACTGGAAGCGGGTTTTTTAAGTGCTCTGTAGGCATTTCGTTGCAAGCGGGTTTTTAAGTACTCTGGAGTCATTTCGTTGCAAGCGGGTGTTTAAGTGCTCTGGAGTCATTTCGTTGCAAGCGGGTTTTTAAGTGCTCTGGAGTCATTTTGTTGCAAGCGGGTTTTTAAGTGCTCTGGAGTCTTTTCGTTGCAAGCGGGTTTTTAAGTGTTCTGGAGTCATTTCTTTGCAAGAGGGTTTTTAAGTGCTCTGAAGGCATTTCGTTGCAAGCGGGTTTTTAAGTGCTCTGGAGTCATTTCTTTGCAAGCGGGTTTTTACGGGTTCTGGAGTCATTTCGTTGCAAGCGGGTTTTTACATACTTCTCAGACATTTCACTGGAAGCGGGTTTTTTAAGTGCTCTGCAGGCATTTCGTTGTAAGCGGGTTTTTAAGTACTCTGGAGTCATTTCGTTGCAAGCGGGTTTTTAAGTGCTCTGGAGTCATTTCGTTGCAAGCGGGTTTTTAAGTGCTCTGGAGTCATTTCATTGCAAGCGGGTTTTTAAGTGCTCTGGAGGCATTTCGTTGCAAGCGGGTTTTTAAGTGCTCTGGAGTCATTTCGTTGCAAGCGGGTTTTTACATACTTCTCAGACATTTCACTGGAAGCGGGTTTTTTAAATGCTCTGTAGGCATTTCGTTGCAAGCGGGTTTTTAAGTGCTCTGGAGTCATTTCGTTGCAAGCGGGTTTTTACGTGTTCTGGAGTCATTTCGTTGCAAGCGGGTTTTTACATACTTCTCAGACATTTCACTGGAAGCGGGTTTTTTAAATGCTCTGTAGGCATTTCGTTGCAAGCGGGTTTTTAAGTACTCTGGAGTCATTTCGTTGCAAGCGGGTTTTTAAGTGCTCTGGAGTCATTTCGTTGCAAGCGGGTTTTTACGTGCTCTGGAGTCATTTCGTTGCAAGCGGGTTTTTAAGTGCTCTGGAGTCATTTCGTTGCAAGCGGGTTTTTAAGTGCTCTGGAGTCATTTCGTTGCAAGCGGGTTTTTAAGTGCTCTGAAGGCATTTCCTTGTAAGCGGGTTTTTAAGTGCTCTGGAGTCATTTCGTTGCAAGCGGGTTTTTACGTGTTCTGGAGTCATTTCGTGGCAAGCGGGTTTTTACATACTTCTCAGACATTTCACTGGAAGCGGGTTTTTTAAGTGCTCTGTAGGCATTTCGTTGCAAGCGGGTTTTTAAGTACTCTGGAGTCATTTCGTTGCAAGCGGGTGTTTAAGTGCTCTGGAGTCATTTCTTTGCAAGTGGGTTTTTAAGTGCTCTGGAGTGATTTTTTTGCAAGCGGGTTTTTAAGTGCTCTGGAGTCTTTTCGTTGCAAGCGGGTTTTTAAGTGTTCTGGAGTCATTTCTTTGCAAGCGGGTTTTTAAGGGATCTGAAGGCATTTCGTTGCAAGCGGGTTTTTAAGTGCTCTGGAGTCATTTCGTTGCAAACGGGTTTTTAAGTGCTCTGGATTCATTTCGTTGCAAGCGGGTTTTTAAGTGCTCTGTAGTCATTTCGTTGCAAGCGGGTTTTTAAGTGCTCTGGAGTCATTTCGTTGCAAGCGGGTTTTTAAGTGCTCTGTAGTCATTTCGTTGCAAGCGGGTTTTTAAGTGCTCTGGAGTCATTTCGTTGCAAGCGGGTTTTTAAGTACTCTGGAGACATTTCGTTACAAGCGGGTTTTTAAGTGCTCTGGAGTCATTTCGTTGCAAGCGGGTTTTTAAGTGCTCTGGAGTCATTTCGTTGCAAGCGGGTTTTTAAGTGCTCTGGAGTCATTTCGTTGCAAGCGGGTTTTTAAGTGATCTGGATTCATTTCGTTGCAAGCGGGTTTTTAAGTGCTCTGGAGTCATTTCGTTGCAAGCGGGGTTTAAGTGCTCTGGAGTCATTTCGTTGCAAGCGGGTTTTTACGTGTTCTGGATTCATTTCGTTGCAAGCGGGTTTTTACATACTTCTCAGACATTTCACTGGAAGCGGGTTTTTTAAATGCTCTGTAGGCATTTCGTTGCAAGCGGGTTTTTAAGTGCTCTGGAGTCATTTCGTTGCAAGCGGGTTTTTACGTGTTCTGGAGTCATTTCGTTGCAAGCGGGTTTTTACATACTTCTCAGACATTTCACTGGAAGCGGGTTTTTTAAATGCTCTGTAGGCATTTCGTTGCAAGCGGGTTTTTAAGTGCTCTGGAGTCATTTCGTTGCAAGCGGGTTTTTACATACTTCTCAGACATTTCACTGGAAGCGGGTTTTTTAAATGCTCTGTAGGCATTTCGTTGCAAGCGGGTTTTTTAGTACTCTGGAGTCATTTCGTTGCAAACGGGTTTTTACGTGCTCTGGAGTCATTTCGTTGCAAGCGGGTTTTTAAGTGCTCTGGAGTCATTTCGTTGCAAGCGGGTTTTTAAGTGCTCTGGAGTCATTTCGTTGCAAGCGGGTTTTTAAGTGCTCTGGAGACATTTCGTTGCAAGCGGGTTTTTAAGTGCTCTGGAGCCATTTCGTTGCAAGCGGGTTTTTAAGTGCTCTGGAGCCATTTCGTTGCAAGCGGGTTTTTAAGTGCTCTGGAGTCATTACGTTGCAAGCGGGTTTTTAAGTGCTCTGGAGTCATTTCGTTGCAAGCGGGTTTTTAAGTGCTCTGGAGTCATTTCGTTGCAAGCGGGTTTTTAAGTGCTCTGGAGTCATTTCGTTGCAAGCGTGTTTTTAAGTGCTCTGGAGTCATTTCGTTGCAAGCGGGTTTTTAAGTGCTCTGGAGTCATTTCGTTGCAAGCGGGTTTTTAAGTGCTCTGGAGTAATTTCATTGCAAGCGGGTTTTTAAGTGCTCTGGAGTCATTTCGTTGCAAGCGGGTTTTTAAGTGCTCTGGAAGTCATTTCGTTGCAAGCGGGTTTTTAAGTGCTCTGGAGTCATTTCGTTGCAAGCGGGTTTTTAAGTGCTCTGGAGTCATTTCGTTGCAAGCGGGTTTTTAAGTGCTCTGGAGTCATTTCGTTGCAAGCGGGTTTTTAAGTGCTCTGGAGTCATTTCGTTGCAAGCGGGTTTTTAAGTGCTCTGGAGTCATTTCGTTGCAAGCGGGTTTTTAAGTGCTCTGGAGTCATTTCGTTGCAAGCGGGTTTTTAAGTGCTCTGGAAGTCATTTCGTTGCAAGCGGGTTTTTAAGTGCTCTGGAGTCATTTCGTTGCAAGCGGGTTTTTAAGTGCTCTGGAGTCATTTCGTTGCAATCGGGTTTTTAAGCGTTCTGGAGTCATTTCGTTGCAAGCGGGTTTTTAAGTGCTCTGGAGTCATTTCATTGCAAGCGGGTTTTTTAGTGCTCTGGAGTCATTTCGTTGCAAGCGGGTTTTTAAGTGCTCTGGAGTCATTTCGTTGCATGCGGGTTTTTAAGTGCTCTGAAGGCATTTCGTTGTAAGCGGGTTTTTAAGTGCTCTGGAGTCATTTCGTTGCAAGCGGGTTTTTACGTGTTCTGGAGTCATTTCGTTGCAAGCGGGTTTTTACATACTTCTCAGACATTTCACTGGAAGCGGGTTTTTTAAATGCTCTGTAGGCATTTCGTTGCAAGCGGGTTTTTAAGTACTCTGGAGTCATTTCGTTGCAAGCGGGTTTTTAAGTGCTCTGGAGTCATTTCGTTGCAAGCGGGTTTTTACATATTTCTCTGACATTTAACTGGAAGCGAGTATTTTAAGTGCTCTGGAGTCATTTCGTTGCGAGCGGGTTTTTACGTGCTCTGGAGTCATTTCGTTGCAAGCGGGTTTTTAAGTGTTCTGGAGTCATTTCGTTGCAAGCGGGTTTTTAAGTTCTCTGGAGTCATTTCGTTGCAAGCGGGTTTTTAAGTGCTCTGGAGTCATTTCGTTGCAAGCGGGTTTTTAAGTGCTCTGGAGTCATTTCGTTGCAAGCGGGTTTTTAAGTGCTCTGAAGGCATTTCGTTGTAAGCGGGTTTTTAAGTGCTCTGGAGTCATTTCGTTGCAAGCGGGTTTTTACGTGTTCTGGAGTCATTTCGTTGCAAGCGGGTTTTTACATACTTCTCAGACATTTCACTGGAAGCGGGTTTTTTAAGTGCTCTGTAGGCATTTCGTTGCAAGCGGGTTTTTAAGTACTCTGGAGTCATTTCGTTGCAAGCGGGTGTTTAAGTGCTCTGGAGTCATTTCGTTGCAAGCGGGTTTTTAAGTGCTCTGGAGTCATTTTGTTGCAAGCGGGTTTTTAAGTGCTCTGGAGTCTTTTCGTTGCAAGCGGGTTTTTAAGTGTTCTGGAGTCATTTCTTTGCAAGAGGGTTTTTAAGTGCTCTGAAGGCATTTCGTTGCAAGCGGGTTTTTAAGTGCTCTGGAGTCATTTCGTTGCAAGCGGGTTTTTACGGGTTCTGGAGTCATTTCGTTGCAAGCGGGTTTTTACATACTTCTCAGACATTTCACTGGAAGCGGGTTTTTTAAGTGCTCTGCAGGCATTTCGTTGTAAGCGGGTTTTTACGTACTCTGGAGTCATTTCGTTGCAAGCGGGTTTTTAAGTGCTCTGGAGTCATTACGTTGCAAGCGGGTTTTTAAGTGCTCTGGAGTCATTTCATTGCAAGCGGGTTTTTAAGTGCTCTGGAGGCATTTCGTTGCAAGCGGGTTTTTAAGTGCTCTGGAGCCATTTCGTTGCAAGCGGGTTTTTAAATGCTCTGGAGCCATTTCGTTGCAAGCGGGTTTTTAAGTGCTCTGGAGTCCTTACGTTGCAAGCGGGTATTTAAGTGTTCTGGAGTCATTTCGTTGCAAGCGGGTTTTTAAGTGCTCTGGAGTCATTTCGTTGCAAGCGGGTTTAAAGTGCTCTGGAGTTATTTCGTTGCAAGCGGGTTTTTAAGTGCTCTGGAGTCATTTCGTTGCAAGCGGGTTTTTACGTGTTCTGGAGTCATTTCGTTGCAAGCGGGTTTTTACATACTTCTCAGACATTTCACTGGAAGCGGGTTTTTTAAATGCTCTGTAGGCATTTCGTTGCAAGCGGGTTTTTAAGTACTCTGGAGTCATTTCGTTGCAAGCGGGTTTTTAAGTGCTCTGGAGTCATTTCGTTGCAAGCGGGTTTTTACGTGCTCTGGAGTCATTTCGTTGCAAGCGGGTTTTTAAGTGCTCTGGAGTCATTTCGTTGCAAGCGGGTTTTTAAGTGCTCTGGAGTCATTTCGTTGCAAGCGGGTTTTTAAGTGCTCTGGAGGCATTTCCTTGTAAGCGGGTTTTTAAGTGCTCTGGAGTCATTTCGTTGCAAGCGGGTTTTTACGTGTTCTGGAGTCATTTCGTGGCAAGCGGGTTTTTACATACTTCTCAGACATTTCACTGGAAGCGGGTTTTTTAAGTGCTCTGTAGGCATTTCGTTGCAAGCGGGTTTTTAAGTACTCTGGAGTCATTTCGTTGCAAGCGGGTGTTTAAGTGCTCTGGAGTCATTTCTTTGCAAGTGGGTTTTTAAGTGCTCTGGAGTGATTTTTTTGCAAGCGGGTTTTTAAGTGCTCTGGAGTCTTTTCGTTGCAAGCGGGTTTTTAAGTGTTCTGGAGTCATTTCTTTGCAAGCGGGTTTTTAAGGGATCTGAAGGCATTTCGTTGCAAGCGGGTTTTTAAGTGCTCTGGAGTCATTTCGTTGCAAACGGGTTTTTAAGTGCTCTGGATTCATTTCGTTGCAAGCGGGTTTTTAAGTGCTCTGTAGTCATTTCGTTGCAAGCGGGTTTTTAAGTGCTCTGGAGTCATTTCGTTGCAAGCGGGTTTTTAAGTGCTCTGTAGTCATTTCGTTGCAAGCGGGTTTTTAAGTGCTCTGGAGTCATTTCGTTGCAAGCGGGTTTTTAAGTACTCTGGAGACATTTCGTTACAAGCGGGTTTTTAAGTGCTCTGGAGTCATTTCGTTGCAAGCGGGTTTTTAAGTGCTCTGGAGTCATTTCGTTGCAAGCGGGTTTTTAAGTGCTCTGGAGTCATTTCGTTGCAAGCGGGTTTTTAAGTGCTCTGGATTCATTTCGTTGCAAGCGGGTTTTTAAGTGCTCTGTAGTCATTTCGTTGCAAGCGGGGTTTAAGTGCTCTGGAGTCATTTCGTTGCAAGCGGGTTTTTACGTGTTCTGGATTCATTTCGTTGCAAGCGGGTTTTTACATACTTCTCAGACATTTCACTGGAAGCGGGTTTTTTAAATGCTCTGTAGGCATTTCGTTGCAAGCGGGTTTTTAAGTGCTCTGGAGTCATTTCGTTGCAAGCGGGTTTTTACGTGTTCTGGAGTCATTTCGTTGCAAGCGGGTTTTTACATACTTCTCAGACATTTCACTGGAAGCGGGTTTTTTAAATGCTCTGTAGGCATTTCGTTGCAAGCGGGTTTTTAAGTGCTCTGGAGTCATTTCGTTGCAAGCGGGTTTTTACATACTTCTCAGACATTTCACTGGAAGCGGGTTTTTTAAATGCTCTGTAGGCATTTCGTTGCAAGCGGGTTTTTTAGTACTCTGGAGTCATTTCGTTGCAAACGGGTTTTTACGTGCTCTGGAGTCATTTCGTTGCAAGCGGGTTTTTAAGTGCTCTGGAGTCATTTCGTTGCAAGCGGGTTTTTAAGTGCTCTGGAGTCATTTCGTTGCAAGCGGGTTTTTAAGTGCTCTGGAGACATTTCGTTGCAAGCGGGTTTTTAAGTGCTCTGGAGCCATTTCGTTGCAAGCGGGTTTTTAAGTGCTCTGGAGCCATTTCGTTGCAAGCGGGTTTTTAAGTGCTCTGGAGTCATTACGTTGCAAGCGGGTTTTTAAGTGCTCTGGAGTCATTTCGTTGCAAGCGGGTTTTTAAGTGCTCTGGAGTCATTTCGTTGCAAGCGGGTTTTTAAGTGCTCTGGAGTCATTTCGTTGCAAGCGTGTTTTTAAGTGCTCTGGAGTCATTTCGTTGCAAGCGGGTTTTTAAGTGCTCTGGAGTCATTTCGTTGCAAGCGGGTTTTTAAGTGCTCTGGAGTAATTTCATTGCAAGCGGGTTTTTAAGTGCTCTGGAGTCATTTCGTTGCAAGCGGGTTTTTAAGTGCTCTGGAAGTCATTTCGTTGCAAGCGGGTTTTTAAGTGCTCTGGAGTCATTTCGTTGCAAGCGGGTTTTTAAGTGCTCTGGAGTCATTTCGTTGCAAGCGGGTTTTTAAGTGCTCTGGAGTCATTTAGTTGCAAGCGGGTTTTTAAGTGCTCTGGAGTCATTTCGTTGCAAGCGGGTTTTTAAGTGCTCTGGAGTCATTTCGTTGCAAGCGGGTTTTTAAGTGCTCTGGAGTCATTTCGTTGCAAGCGGGTTTTTAAGTGCTCTGGAAGTCATTTCGTTGCAAGCGGGTTTTTAAGTGCTCTGGAGTCATTTCGTTGCAAGCGGGTTTTTAAGTGCTCTGGAGTCATTTCGTTGCAATCGGGTTTTTAAGCGTTCTGGAGTCATTTCGTTGCAAGCGGGTTTTTAAGTGCTCTGGAGTCATTTCATTGCAAGCGGGTTTTTTAGTGCTCTGGAGTCATTTCGTTGCAAGCGGGTTTTTAAGTGCTCTGGAGTCATTTCGTTGCATGCGGGTTTTTAAGTGCTCTGAAGGCATTTCGTTGTAAGCGGGTTTTTAAGTGCTCTGGAGTCATTTCGTTGCAAGCGGGTTTTTACGTGTTCTGGAGTCATTTCGTTGCAAGCGGGTTTTTACATACTTCTCAGACATTTCACTGGAAGCGGGTTTTTTAAATGCTCTGTAGGCATTTCGTTGCAAGCGGGTTTTTAAGTACTCTGGAGTCATTTCGTTGCAAGCGGGTTTTTAAGTGCTCTGGAGTCATTTCGTTGCAAGCGGGTTTTTACATATTTCTCTGACATTTAACTGGAAGCGAGTATTTTAAGTGCTCTGGAGTCATTTCGTTGCAAGCGGGTTTTTACGTGCTCTGGAGTCATTTCGTTGCAAGCGGGTTTTTAAGTGCTCTGGAGTCATTTCGTTGCAAGCGGGTTTTTAAGTTATCTGGAGTCATTTCGTTGCAAGCGGGTTTTTAAGTGCTCTGGAGTCATTTCGTTGCAAGCGGGTTTTTAAGTGCTCTGGAGTCATTTCGTTGCAAGCGGGTTTTTAAGTGCTCTGAAGGCATTTCGTTGTAAGCGGGTTTTTAAGTGCTCTGGAGTCATTTCGTTGCAAGCGGGTTTTTACGTGTTCTGGAGTCATTTCGTTGCAAGCGGGTTTTTACATACTTCTCAGACATTTCACTGGAAGCGGGTTTTTTAAGTGCTCTGTAGGCATTTCGTTGCAAGCGGGTTTTTAAGTACTCTGGAGTCATTTCGTTGCAAGCGGGTGTTTAAGTGCTCTGGAGTCATTTCGTTGCAAGCGGGTTTTTAAGTGCTCTGGAGTCATTTTGTTGCAAGCGGGTTTTTAAGTGCTCTGGAGTCTTTTCGTTGCAAGCGGGTTTTTAAGTGTTCTGGAGTCATTTCTTTGCAAGAGGGTTTTTAAGTGCTCTGAAGGCATTTCGTTGCAAGCGGGTTTTTAAGTGCTCTGGAGTCATTTCGTTGCAAGCGGGTTTTTACGGGTTCTGGAGTCATTTCGTTGCAAGCGGGTTTTTACATACTTCTCAGACATTTCACTGGAAGCGGGTTTTTTAAGTGCTCTGCAGGCATTTCGTTGTAAGCGGGTTTTTACGTACTCTGGAGTCATTTCGTTGCAAGCGGGTTTTTAAGTGCTCTGGAGTCATTACGTTGCAAGCGGGTTTTTAAGTGCTCTGGAGTCATTTCATTGCAAGCGGGTTTTTAAGTGCTCTGGAGGCATTTCGTTGCAAGCGGGTTTTTAAGTGCTCTGGAGCCATTTCGTTGCAAGCGGGTTTTTAAGTGCTCTGGAGCCATTTCGTTGCAAGCGGGTTTTTAAGTGCTCTGGAGTCATTACGTTGCAAGCGGGTATTTAAGTGTTCTGGAGTCATTTCGTTGCAAGCGGGTTTTTAAGTGCTCTGGAGTCATTTCGTTGCAAGCGGGTTTAAAGTGCTCTGGAGTTATTTCGTTGCAAGCGGGTTTTTAAGTGCTCTGGAGTCATTTCGTTGCAAGCGGGTTTTTAAGTGCTCTGGAGTCATTTCGTTGCAAGCGGGTTTTTAAGTACTCTGGAGACATTTCGTTGCAAGCCGGTTTTTAAGTGCTCTGGAGTCATTTCGTTGCAAGCGGGTTTTTAAGTGCTCTGGAGTCATTTCGATGCAAGCGGGTTTTTAAGTGCTCTGGAGTCATTTCGTTGCAAGCGGGTTTTTACGTGTTCTGGAGTCATTTCGTTGCAAGCGGGTTTTTACATATTTCTCTGACATTTAACTGGAAGCGAATATTTTAAGTGCTCTGGAGTCATTTCGTTGCAAGCGGGTTTTTACATACTTCTCAGACATTTCACTGGATGCGGGTTTTTTAAGTGCTCTGGAGTCATTTCGTTGGAAGCGGGTTTTTAAGTACTCTGGAGTCATTTCGTTGCAAGCGGGTTTTTAAGTGCTCTGGAGTCATTTCGTTGCAAGCGGGTTTTTAAGTGCTCTGGAGTCATTTCGTTGCAAGCGGGTTTTTAAGTGCTCTGAAGGCATTTCGTTGCAAGCGGGTTTTTAAGTGCTCTGGAGTCATTTCGTTGCAAGCGGGTTTTTAAGTGCTCTGGAGACATTTCGTTGCAAGCGGGTTTTTAAGTGCTCTGGAGCCATTTCGTTGCAAGCGGGTTTTTAAGTGCTCTGGAGCCATTTCGTTGCAAGCGGGTTTTTAAGTGCTCTGGAGTCATTACGTTGCAAGCGGGTTTTTAAGTGTTCTGGAGTCATTTCGTTGCAAGCGTGTTTTTAAGTGCTCTGGAGTCATTTCGTTGCAAGCGGGTTTTTAAGTGCTCTGGAGTCATTTCGTTGCAAGCGGGTTTTTAAATGCTCTGGAGACATTTCGTTGCATGCGGGTTTTTAAGTGCTCTGGAGCCATTTCGTTGCAAGCGGGTTTTTAAGTGCTCTGGAGTCATTTCGTTGCAAGCGGGTTTTTAAGTGCTCTGGAGTCATTTCGTTGCAAGCGGGTTTTTAAGTGCTCTGGAGTCATTTCGTTGCAAGCGGGTTTTTAAGTACTCTGGAGACATTTCGTTGCAAGCGGGTTTTTAAGTGCTCTGGAGTCATTTCGTTGCAAGCGGGTTTTTAAGTGCTCTGGAGTCATTTCGTTGCAAGCGGGTTTTTAAGTGCTCTGAAGGCATTTCGTTGCAAGCGGGTTTTTAAGTGCTCTGGAGTCATTTCGTTGCAAGCGGGTTTTTAAGTTATCTGGAGTCATTTCGTTGCAAGCGGGTTTTTAAGTGCTCTGGAGTCATTTCGTTGCAAGCGGGTTTTTAAGTGTTCTGGAGTCATTTCGTTGCAAGCGGGTTTTTAAGTGCTCTGGAGTCATTTCATTGCAAGCGGGTTTTTTAGTGCTCTGGAGTCATTTCGTTGCAAGCGGGTTTTTAAGTGCTCTGGAGTCATTTCGTTGCATGCGGGTTTTTAAGTGCTCTGAAGGCATTTCGTTGTAAGCGGGTTTTTAAGTGCTCTGGAGTCATTTCGTTGCAAGCGGGTTTTTACGTGTTCTGGAGTCATTTCGTTGCAAGCGGGTTTTTACATACTTCTCAGACATTTCACTGGAAGCGGGTTTTTTAAATGCTCTGTAGGCATTTCGTTGCAAGCGGGTTTTTAAGTACTCTGGAGTCATTTCGTTGCAAGCGGGTTTTTAAGTGCTCTGGAGTCATTTCGTTGCAAGCGGGTTTTTACATATTTCTCTGACATTTAACTGGAAGCGAGTATTTTAAGTGCTCTGGAGTCATTTCGTTGCAAGCGGGTTTTTACGTGCTCTGGAGTCATTTCGTTGCAAGCGGGTTTTTAAGTGCTCTGGAGTCATTTCGTTGCAAGCGGGTTTTTAAGTTATCTGGAGTCATTTCGTTGCAAGCGGGTTTTTAAGTGCTCTGGAGTCATTTCGTTGCAAGCGGGTTTTTAAGTGCTCTGGAGTCATTTCGTTGCAAGCGGGTTTTTAAGTGCTCTGAAGGCATTTCGTTGTAAGCGGGTTTTTAAGTGCTCTGGAGTCATTTCGTTGCAAGCGGGTTTTTACGTGTTCTGGAGTCATTTCGTTGCAAGCGGGTTTTTACATACTTCTCAGACATTTCACTGGAAGCGGGTTTTTTAAGTGCTCTGTAGGCATTTCGTTGCAAGCGGGTTTTTAAGTACTCTGGAGTCATTTCGTTGCAAGCGGGTGTTTAAGTGCTCTGGAGTCATTTCGATGCAAGCGGGTTTTTAAGTGCTCTGGAGTCATTTTGTTGCAAGCGGGTTTTTAAGTGCTCTGGAGTCTCTTCGTTGCAAGCGGGTTTTTAAGTGTTCTGGAGTCATTTCTTTGCAAGAGGGTTTTTAAGTGCTCTGAAGGCATTTCGTTGCAAGCGGGTTTTTAAGTGCTCTGGAGTCATTTCGTTGCAAGCGGGTTTTTACGGGTTCTGGAGTCATTTCGTTGCAAGCGGGTTTTTACATACTTCTCAGACATTTCACTGGAAACGGGTTTTTTAAGTGCTCTGCAGGCATTTCGTTGTAAGCGGGTTTTTACGTACTCTGGAGTCATTTCGTTGCAAGCGGGTTTTTAAGTGCTCTGGAGTCATTACGTTGCAAGCGGGTTTTTAAGTGCTCTGGAGTCATTTCATTGCAAGCGGGTTTTTAAGTGCTCTGGAGGCATTTCGTTGCAAGCGGGTTTTTAAGTGCTCTGGAGCCATTTCGTTGCAAGCGGGTTTTTAAGTGCTCTGGAGCCATTTCGTTGCAAGCGGGTTTTTAAGTGCTCTGGAGTCATTACGTTGCAAGCGGGTATTTAAGTGTTCTGGAGTCATTTCGTTGCAAGCGGGTTTTTAAGTGCTCTGGAGTCATTTCGTTGCAAGCGGGTTTAAAGTGCTCTGGAGTTATTTCGTTGCAAGCGGGTTTTTAAGTGCTCTGGAGTCATTTCGTTGCAAGCGGGTTTTTAAGTGCTCTGGAGTCATTTCGTTGCAAGCGGGTTTTTAAGTACTCTGGAGACATTTCGTTGCAAGCCGGTTTTTAAGTGCTCTGGAGTCATTTCGTTGCAAGCGGGTTTTTAAGTGCTCTGGAGTCATTTCGTTGCAAGCGGGTTTTTAAGTGCTCTGGAGTCATTTCGTTGCAAGCGGGTTTTTACGTGTTCTGGAGTCATTTCGTTGCAAGCGGGTTTTTACATATTTCTCTGACATTTAACTGGAAGCGAATATTTTAAGTGCTCTGGAGTCATTTCGTTGCAAGCGGGTTTTTACATACTTCTCAGACATTTCACTGGATGCGGGTTTTTTAAGTGCTCTGGAGTCATTTCGTTGGAAGCGGGTTTTTAAGTACTCTGGAGTCATTTCGTTGCAAGCGGGTTTTTAAGTGCTCTGGAGTCATTTCGTTGCAAGCGGGTTTTTAAGTGCTCTGGAGTCATTTCGTTGCAAGCGGGTTTTTAAGTGCTCTGAAGGCATTTCGTTGCAAGCGGGTTTTTAAGTGCTCTGGAGTCATTTCGTTGCAAGCGAGTTTTTAAGTGCTCTGGAGACATTTCGTTGCAAGCGGGTTTTTAAGTGCTCTGGAGCCATTTCGTTGCAAGCGGGTTTTTAAGTGCTCTGGAGCCATTTCGTTGCAAGCGGGTTTTTAAGTGCTCTGGAGTCATTACGTTGCAAGCGGGTTTTTAAGTGTTCTGGAGTCATTTCGTTGCAAGCGTGTTTTTAAGTGCTCTGGAGTCATTTCGTTGCAAGCGTGTTTTTAAGTGCTCTGGAGTCATTTCGTTGCAAGCAGGTTTTTAAGTGCTCTGGAGTCATTTCGTTTCAAGCGGGTTTTTAAATGCTCTGGAGACATTTCGTTGCATGCGGGTTTTTAAGTGCTCTGGAGCCATTTCGTTGCAAGCGGGTTTTTAAGTGCTCTGGAGTCATTTCGTTGCAAGCGGGTTTTTAAGTGCTCTGGAGTCATTTCGTTGCAAGCGGGTTTTTAAGTGCTCTGGAGTCATTTCGTTGCAAGCGGGTTTTTAAGTACTCTGGAGACATTTCGTTGCAAGCGGGTTTTTAAGTGCTCTGGAGTCATTTCGTTGCAAGCGGGTTTTTAAGTGCTCTGGAGTCATTTCGTTGCAAGCGTGTTTTTAAGTGCTCTGGAGTCATTTCGTTGCAAGCGGGTTTTTAAGTGCTCTGGAGTCATTTCGTTGCAAGCGGGTTTTTAAGTGCTCTGGAGTCATTTCGTTGCAAGCGGGTTTTTAAGTGCTCTGGAGTCATTTCGTTGCAAGCGGGTTTTTAAGTGCTCTGGAAGTCATTTCGTTGCAAGCGGGTTTTTAAGTGCTCTGGAGTCATTTCGTTGCAAGCGGGTTTTTAAGTGCTCTGGAGTCATTTCGTTGCAATCGGGTTTTTAAGCGTTCTGGAGTCATTTCGTTGCAAGCGGGTTTTTAAGTACTCTGGAGACATTTCGTTGCAAGCGGGTTTTTAAGTGCTCTGGAGTCATTTCGTTGCAAGCGGGTTTTTACGTGTTCTGGAGTCATTTCGTTGCAAGCGGGTTTTTACATACTTCTCAGACATTTCACTGGAAGCGGGTTTTTTAAATGCTCTGTAGGCATTTCGTTGCAAGCGGGTTTTTAAGTACTCTGGAGTCATTTCGTTGCAAGCGGGTTTTTAAGTGCTCTGGAGTCATTTCGTTGCAAGCGGGTTTTTACATATTTCTCTGACATTTAACTGGAAGCGAGTATTTTAAGTGCTCTGGAGTCATTTCGTTGCAAGCGGGTTTTTACGTGCTCTGGAGTCATTTCGTTGCAAGCGGGTTTTTAAGTGCTCTGGAGTCATTTCGTTGCAAGCGGGTTTTTAAGTTATCTGGAGTCATTTCGTTGCAAGCGGGTTTTTAAGTGCTCTGGAGTCATTTCGTTGCAAGCGGGTTTTTAAGTGCTCTGGAGTCATTTCGTTGCAAGCGGGTTTTTAAGTGCTCTGAAGGCATTTCGTTGTAAGCGGGTTTTTAAGTGCTCTGGAGTCATTTCGTTGCAAGCGGGTTTTTACGTGTTCTGGAGTCATTTCGTTGCAAGCGGGTTTTTACATACTTCTCAGACATTTCACTGGAAGCGGGTTTTTTAAGTGCTCTGTAGGCATTTCGTTGCAAGCGGGTTTTTAAGTTCTCTGGAGTCATTTCGTTGCAAGCGGGTGTTTAAGTGCTCTGGAGTCATTTCGTTGCAAGCGGGTTTTTAAGTGCTCTGGAGTCATTTTGTTGCAAGCGGGTTTTTAAGTGCTCTGGAGTCTTTTCGTTGCAAGCGGGTTTTTAAGTGTTCTGGAGTCATTTCTTTGCAAGAGGGTTTTTAAGTGCTCTGAAGGCATTTCGTTGCAAGCGGGTTTTTAAGTGCTCTGGAGTCATTTCGTTGCAAGCGGGTTTTTACGGGTTCTGGAGTCATTTCGTTGCAAGCGGGTTTTTACATACTTCTCAGACATTTCACTGGAAGCGGGTTTTTTAAGTGCTCTGCAGGCATTTCGTTGTAAGCGGGTTTTTACGTACTCTGGAGTCATTTCGTTGCAAGCGGGTTTTTAAGTGCTCTGGAGTCATTACGTTGCAAGCGGGTTTTTAAGTGCTCTGGAGTCATTTCATTGCAAGCGGGTTTTTAAGTGCTCTGGAGGCATTTCGTTGCAAGCGGGTTTTTAAGTGCTCTGGAGCCATTTCGTTGCAAGCGGGTTTTTAAGTGCTCTGGAGCCATTTCGTTGCAAGCGGGTTTTTAAGTGCTCTGGAGTCATTACGTTGCAAGCGGGTATTTAAGTGTTCTGGAGTCATTTCGTTGCAAGCGGGTTTTTAAGTGCTCTGGAGTCATTTCGTTGCAAGCGGGTTTAAAGTGCTCTGGAGTTATTTCGTTGCAAGCGGGTTTTTAAGTGCTCTGGAGTCATTTCGTTGCAAGCGGGTTTTTAAGTGCTCTGGAGTCATTTCGTTGCAAGCGGGTTTTTAAGTACTCTGGAGACATTTCGTTGCAAGCCGGTTTTTAAGTGCTCTGGAGTCATTTCGTTGCAAGCGGGTTTTTAAGTGCTCTGGAGTCATTTCGTTGCAAGCGGGTTTTTAAGTGCTCTGGAGTCATTTCGTTGCAAGCGGGTTTTTACGTGTTCTGGAGTCATTTCGTTGCAAGCGGGTTTTTACATATTTCTCTGACATTTAACTGGAAGCGAATATTTTAAGTGCTCTGGAGTCATTTCGTTGCAAGCGGGTTTTTACATACTTCTCAGACATTTCACTGGATGCGGGTTTTTTAAGTGCTCTGGAGTCATTTCGTTGGAAGCGGGTTTTTAAGTACTCTGGAGTCATTTCGTTGCAAGCGGGTTTTTAAGTGCTCTGGAGTCATTTCGTTGCAAGCGGGTTTTTAAGTGCTCTGGAGTCATTTCGTTGCAAGCGGGTTTTTAAGTGCTCTGAAGGCATTTCGTTGCAAGCGGGTTTTTAAGTGCTCTGGAGTCATTTCGTTGCAAGCGGGTTTTTAAGTGCTCTGGAGTCATTTCGTTGCAAGCGGGTTTTTAAGTACTCTGGAGACATTTCGTTGCAAGCCGGTTTTTAAGTGCTCTGGAGTCATTTCGTTGCAAGCGGGTTTTTAAGTGCTCTGGAGTCATTTCATTGCAAGCGGGTTTTTAAGTGCTCTGGAGTCATTTCGTTGCAAGCGGGTTTTTACGTGTTCTGGAGTCATTTCGTTGCAAGCGGGTTTTTACATATTTCTCTGACATTTAACTGGAAGCGAATATTTTAAGTGCTCTGGAGTCATTTCGTTGCAAGCGGGTTTTTACATACTTCTCAGACATTTCACTGGATGCGGGTTTTTTAAGTGCTCTGGAGTCATTTCGTTGGAAGCGGGTTTTTAAGTACTCTGGAGTCATTTCGTTGCAAGCGGGTTTTTAAGTGCTCTGGAGTCATTTCGTTGCAAGCGGGTTTTTAAGTGCTCTGGAGTCATTTCGTTGCAAGCGGGTTTTTAAGTGCTCTGAAGGCATTTCGTTGCAAGCGGGTTTTTAAGTGCTCTGGAGTCATTTCGTTGCAAGCGGGTTTTTAAGTGCTCTGGAGACATTTCGTTGCAAGCGGGTTTTTAAGTGCTCTGGAGCCATTTCGTTGCAAGCGGGTTTTTAAGTGCTCTGGAGCCATTTCGTTGCAAGCGGGTTTTTAAGTGCTCTGGAGTCATTACGTTGCAAGCGTGTTTTTAAGTGTTCTGGAGTCATTTCGTTGCAAGCGTGTTTTTAAGTGCTCTGGAGTCATTTCGTTGCAAGCGTGTTTTTAAGTGCTCTGGAGTCATTTCGTTGCAAGCAGGTTTTTAAGTGCTCTGGAGTCATTTCGTTTCAAGCGGGTTTTTAAATGCTCTGGAGACATTTCGTTGCATGCGGGTTTTTAAGTGCTCTGGAGCCATTTCGTTGCAAGCGGGTTTTTAAGTGCTCTGGAGTCATTTCGTTGCAAGCGGGTTTTTAAGTGCTCTGGAGTCATTTCGTTGCAAGCGGGTTTTTAAGTGCTCTGGAGTCATTTCGTTGCAAGCGGGTTTTTAAGTACTCTGGAGACATTTCGTTGCAAGCGGGTTTTTAAGTGCTCTGGAGTCATTTCGTTGCAAGCGGGTTTTTAAGTGCTCTGGAGTCATTTCGTTGCAAGCGTGTTTTTAAGTGCTCTGGAGTCATTTCGTTGCAAGCGGGTTTTTAAGTGCTCTGGAGTCATTTCGTTGCAAGCGGGTTTTTAAGTGCTCTGGAGTCATTTCGTTGCAAGCGGGTTTTTAAGTGCTCTGGAGTCATTTCGTTGCAAGCGGGTTTTTAAGTGCTCTGGAAGTCATTTCGTTGCAAGCGGGTTTTTAAGTGCTCTGGAGTCATTTCGTTGCAAGCGGGTTTTTAAGTGCTCTGGAGTCATTTCGTTGCAATCGGGTTTTTAAGCGTTCTGGAGTCATTTCGTTGCAAGCGGGTTTTTAAGTACTCTGGAGACATTTCGTTGCAAGCGGGTTTTTAAGTGCTCTGGAGTCATTTCGTTGCAAGCGGGTTTTTACGTGTTCTGGAGTCATTTCGTTGCAAGCGGGTTTTTACATACTTCTCAGACATTTCACTGGAAGCGGGTTTTTTAATTGCTCTGTAGGCATTTCGTTGCAAGCGGGTTTTTAAGTACTCTGGAGTCATTTCGTTGCAAGCGGGTTTTTAAGTGCTCTGGAGTCATTTCGTTGCAAGCGGGTTTTTACATATTTCTCTGACATTTAACTGGAAGCGAGTATTTTAAGTGCTCTGGAGTCATTTCGTTGCAAGCGGGTTTTTACGTGCTCTGGAGTCATTTCGTTGCAAGCGGGTTTTTAAGTGCTCTGGAGTCATTTCGTTGCAAGCGGGTTTTTAAGTTATCTGGAGTCATTTCGTTGCAAGCGGGTTTTTAAGTGCTCTGGAGTCATTTCGTTGCAAGCGGGTTTTTAAGTGCTCTGGAGTCATTTCGTTGCAAGCGGGTTTTTAAGTGCTCTGAAGGCATTTCGTTGTAAGCGGGTTTTTAAGTGCTCTGGAGTCATTTCGTTGCAAGCGGGTTTTTACGTGTTCTGGAGTCATTTCGTTGCAAGCGGGTTTTTACATACTTCTCAGACATTTCACTGGAAGCGGGTTTTTTAAGTGCTCTGTAGGCATTTCGTTGCAAGCGGGTTTTTAAGTACTCTGGAGTCATTTCGTTGCAAGCGGGTGTTTAAGTGCTCTGGAGTCATTTCGTTGCAAGCGGGTTTTTAAGTGCTCTGGAGTCATTTTGTTGCAAGCGGGTTTTTAAGTGCTCTGGAGTCTTTTCGTTGCAAGCGGGTTTTTAAGTGTTCTGGAGTCATTTCTTTGCAAGAGGGTTTTTAAGTGCTCTGAAGGCATTTCGTTGCAAGCGGGTTTTTAAGTGCTCTGGAGTCATTTCGTTGCAAGCGGGTTTTTACGGGTTCTGGAGTCATTTCGTTGCAAGCGGGTTTTTACATACTTCTCAGACATTTCACTGGAAGCGGGTTTTTTAAGTGCTCTGCAGGCATTTCGTTGTAAGCGGGTTTTTACGTACTCTGGAGTCATTTCGTTGCAAGCGGGTTTTTAAGTGCTCTGGAGTCATTACGTTGCAAGCGGGTTTTTAAGTGCTCTGGAGTCATTTCATTGCAAGCGGGTTTTTAAGTGCTCTGGAGGCATTTCGTTGCAAGCGGGTTTTTAAGTGCTCTGGAGCCATTTCGTTGCAAGCGGGTTTTTAAGTGCTCTGGAGCCATTTCGTTGCAAGCGGGTTTTTAAGTGCTCTGGAGTCATTACGTTGCAAGCGGGTATTTAAGTGTTCTGGAGTCATTTCGTTGCAAGCGGGTTTTTAAGTGCTCTGGAGTCATTTCGTTGCAAGCGGGTTTAAAGTGCTCTGGAGTTATTTCGTTGCAAGCGGGTTTTTAAGTGCTCTGGAGTCATTTCGTTGCAAGCGGGTTTTTAAGTGCTCTGGAGTCATTTCGTTGCAAGCGGGTTTTTAAGTACTCTGGAGACATTTCGTTGCAAGCCGGTTTTTAAGTGCTCTGGAGTCATTTCGTTGCAAGCGGGTTTTTAAGTGCTCTGGAGTCATTTCGTTGCAAGCGGGTTTTTAAGTGCTCTGGAGTCATTTCGTTGCAAGCGGGTTTTTACGTGTTCTGGAGTCATTTCGTTGCAAGCGGGTTTTTACATATTTCTCTGACATTTAACTGGAAGCGAATATTTTAAGTGCTCTGGAGTCATTTCGTTGCAAGCGGGTTTTTACATACTTCTCAGACATTTCACTGGATGCGGGTTTTTTAAGTGCTCTGGAGTCATTTCGTTGGAAGCGGGTTTTTAAGTACTCTGGAGTCATTTCGTTGCAAGCGGGTTTTTAAGTGCTCTGGAGTCATTTCGTTGCAAGCGGGTTTTTAAGTGCTCTGGAGTCATTTCGTTGCAAGCGGGTTTTTAAGTGCTCTGAAGGCATTTCGTTGCAAGCGGGTTTTTAAGTGCTCTGGAGTCATTTCGTTGCAAGCGGGTTTTTAAGTGCTCTGGAGACATTTCGTTGCAAGCGGGTTTTTAAGTGCTCTGGAGCCATTTCGTTGCAAGCGGGTTTTTAAGTGCTCTGGAGCCATTTCGTTGCAAGCGGGTTTTTAAGTGCTCTGGAGTCATTACGTTGCAAGCGGGTTTTTAAGTGTTCTGGAGTCATTTCGTTGCAAGCGTGTTTTTAAGTGCTCTGGAGTCATTTCGTTGCAAGCGGGTTTTTAAGTGCTCTGGAGTCATTTCGTTGCAAGCGGGTTTTTAAATGCTCTGGAGACATTTCGTTGCATGCGGGTTTTTAAGTGCTCTGGAGCCATTTCGTTGCAAGCGGGTTTTTAAGTGCTCTGGAGTCATTTCGTTGCAAGCGGGTTTTTAAGTGCTCTGGAGTCATTTCGTTGCAAGCGGGTTTTTAAGTGCTCTGGAGTCATTTCGTTGCAAGCGGGTTTTTAAGTACTCTGGAGACATTTCGTTGCAAGCGGGTTTTTAAGTGCTCTGGAGTCATTTCGTTGCAAGCGGGTTTTTAAGTGCTCTGGAGTCATTTCGTTGCAAGCGGGTTTTTAAGTGCTCTGAAGGCATTTCGTTGCAAGCGGGTTTTTAAGTGCTCTGGAGTCATTTCTTTGCAAGCGGGTTTTTAAGTTATCTGGAGTCATTTCGTTGCAAGCGGGTTTTTAAGTGCTCTGGAGTCATTTCGTTGCAAGCGGGTTTTTAAGTGTTCTGGAGTCATTTCGTTGCAAGCGGGTTTTTAAGTGCTCTGGAGTCATTTCATTGCAAGCGGGTTTTTTAGTGCTCTGGAGTCATTTCGTTGCAAGCGGGTTTTTAAGTGCTCTGGAGTCATTTCGTTGCATGCGGGTTTTTAAGTGCTCTGAAGGCATTTCGTTGTAAGCGGGTTTTTAAGTGCTCTGGAGTCATTTCGTTGCAAGCGGGTTTTTACGTGTTCTGGAGTCATTTCGTTGCAAGCGGGTTTTTACATACTTCTCAGACATTTCACTGGAAGCGGGTTTTTTAAATGCTCTGTAGGCATTTCGTTGCAAGCGGGTTTTTAAGTACTCTGGAGTCATTTCGTTGCAAGCGGGTTTTTAAGTGCTCTGGAGTCATTTCGTTGCAAGCGGGTTTTTACATATTTCTCTGACATTTAACTGGAAGCGAGTATTTTAAGTGCTCTGGAGTCATTTCGTTGCAAGCGGGTTTTTACGTGCTCTGGAGTCATTTCGTTGCAAGCGGGTTTTTAAGTGCTCTGGAGTCATTTCGTTGCAAGCGGGTTTTTAAGTTATCTGGAGTCATTTCGTTGCAAGCGGGTTTTTAAGTGCTCTGGAGTCATTTCGTTGCAAGCGGGTTTTTAAGTGCTCTGGAGTCATTTCGTTGCAAGCGGGTTTTTAAGTGCTCTGAAGGCATTTCGTTGTAAGCGGGTTTTTAAGTGCTCTGGAGTCATTTCGTTGCAAGCGGGTTTTTACGTGTTCTGGAGTCATTTCGTTGCAAGCGGGTTTTTACATACTTCTCAGACATTTCACTGGAAGCGGGTTTTTTAAGTGCTCTGTAGGCATTTCGTTGCAAGCGGGTTTTTAAGTACTCTGGAGTCATTTCGTTGCAAGCGGGTGTTTAAGTGCTCTGGAGTCATTTCGTTGCAAGCGGGTTTTTAAGTGCTCTGGAGTCATTTTGTTGCAAGCGGGTTTTTAAGTGCTCTGGAGTCTCTTCGTTGCAAGCGGGTTTTTAAGTGTTCTGGAGTCATTTCTTTGCAAGAGGGTTTTTAAGTGCTCTGAAGGCATTTCGTTGCAAGCGGGTTTTTAAGTGCTCTGGAGTCATTTCGTTGCAAGCGGGTTTTTACGGGTTCTGGAGTCATTTCGTTGCAAGCGGGTTTTTACATACTTCTCAGACATTTCACTGGAAACGGGTTTTTTAAGTGCTCTGCAGGCATTTCGTTGTAAGCGGGTTTTTACGTACTCTGGAGTCATTTCGTTGCAAGCGGGTTTTTAAGTGCTCTGGAGTCATTACGTTGCAAGCGGGTTTTTAAGTGCTCTGGAGTCATTTCATTGCAAGCGGGTTTTTAAGTGCTCTGGAGGCATTTCGTTGCAAGCGGGTTTTTAAGTGCTCTGGAGCCATTTCGTTGCAAGCGGGTTTTTAAGTGCTCTGGAGCCATTTCGTTGCAAGCGGGTTTTTAAGTGCTCTGGAGTCATTACGTTGCAAGCGGGTATTTAAGTGTTCTGGAGTCATTTCGTTGCAAGCGGGTTTTTAAGTGCTCTGGAGTCATTTCGTTGCAAGCGGGTTTAAAGTGCTCTGGAGTTATTTCGTTGCAAGCGGGTTTTTAAGTGCTCTGGAGTCATTTCGTTGCAAGCGGGTTTTTAAGTGCTCTGGAGTCATTTCGTTGCAAGCGGGTTTTTAAGTACTCTGGAGACATTTCGTTGCAAGCCGGTTTTTAAGTGCTCTGGAGTCATTTCGTTGCAAGCGGGTTTTTAAGTGCTCTGGAGTCATTTCGTTGCAAGCGGGTTTTTAAGTGCTCTGGAGTCATTTCGTTGCAAGCGGGTTTTTACGTGTTCTGGAGTCATTTCGTTGCAAGCGGGTTTTTACATATTTCTCTGACATTTAACTGGAAGCGAATATTTTAAGTGCTCTGGAGTCATTTCGTTGCAAGCGGGTTTTTACATACTTCTCAGACATTTCACTGGATGCGGGTTTTTTAAGTGCTCTGGAGTCATTTCGTTGGAAGCGGGTTTTTAAGTACTCTGGTGTCATTTCGTTGCAAGCGGGTTTTTAAGTGCTCTGGAGTCATTTCGTTGCAAGCGGGTTTTTAAGTGCTCTGGAGTCATTTCGTTGCAAGCGGGTTTTTAAGTGCTCTGAAGGCATTTCGTTGCAAGCGGGTTTTTAAGTGCTCTGGAGTCATTTCGTTGCAAGCGGGTTTTTAAGTGCTCTGGAGACATTTCGTTGCAAGCGGGTTTTTAAGTGCTCTGGAGCCATTTCGTTGCAAGCGGGTTTTTAAGTGCTCTGGAGCCATTTCGTTGCAAGCGGGTTTTTAAGTGCTCTGGAGTCATTACGTTGCAAGCGGGTTTTTAAGTGTTCTGGAGTCATTTCGTTGCAAGCGTGTTTTTAAGTGCTCTGGAGTCATTTCGTTGCAAGCGTGTTTTTAAGTGCTCTGGAGTCATTTCGTTGCAAGCAGGTTTTTAAGTGCTCTGGAGTCATTTCGTTTCAAGCGGGTTTTTAAATGCTCTGGAGACATTTCGTTGCATGCGGGTTTTTAAGTGCTCTGGAGCCATTTCGTTGCAAGCGGGTTTTTAAGTGCTCTGGAGTCATTTCGTTGCAAGCGGGTTTTTAAGTGCTCTGGAGTCATTTCGTTGCAAGCGGGTTTTTAAGTGCTCTGGAGTCATTTCGTTGCAAGCGGGTTTTTAAGTACTCTGGAGACATTTCGTTGCAAGCGGGTTTTTAAGTGCTCTGGAGTCATTTCGTTGCAAGCGGGTTTTTAAGTGCTCTGGAGTCATTTCGTTGCAAGCGGGTTTTTAAGTGCTCTGAAGGCATTTCGTTGCAAGCGGGTTTTTAAGTGCTCTGGAGTCATTTCGTTGCAAGCGGGTTTTTAAGTTATCTGGAGTCATTTCGTTGCAAGCAGGTTTTTAAGTGCTCTGGAGTCATTTCGTTGCAAGCGGGTTTTTAAGTGTTCTGGAGTCATTTCGTTGCAAGCGGGTTTTTAAGTGCTATGGAGTCATTTCATTGGAAGCGGGTTTTTTAGTGCTCTGGAGTCATTTCGTTGCAAGCGGGTTTTTAAGTGCTCTGGAGTCATTTCGTTGCAAGCGGGTTTTTAAGTGCTCTGGAGTCATTTCGTTGCAAGCGGGTTTTTAAGTGCTCTGGAGTCATTTCGTTGCAAGCGGGTTTTTAAGTGCTCTGGAGTCATTTCGTTGCAAGCGGGTTTTTAAGTACTCTGGAGACATTTCGTTGCAAGCGGGTTTTTAAGTGCTCTGGAGTCATTTCTTTGCAAGCGGGTTTTTAAGTGCTCTGGAGTCATTTCGTTGCAAGCGGGTTTTTAAGTGCTCTGGAGTCATTTCGTTGCAAGCGGGTTTTTAAGTGCTCTGAAGGCATTTCGTTGCAAGCGGGTTTTTAAGTGCTCTGGAGTCATTTCGTTGCAAGCGGGTTTTTAAGTGCTCTGGAGTCATTTCGTTGCAAGCGGGTTTTTAAGTGCTCTGGAGTCATTTCGTTGCAAGCGGGTTTTTAAGTGTTCTGGAGTCATTTCGTTGCAAGCCGGTTTTTAAGTGCTCTGGAGTCATTTCATTGCAAGCGGGTTTTTTAGTGCTCTGGAGTCATTTCGTTGCAAGCGGGTTTTTAAGTGCTCTGGAGTCATTTCGTTGCATGCGGGTTTTTAAGTGCTCTGAAGGCATTTCGTTGTAAGCGGGTTTTTAAGTGCTCTGGAGTCATTTCGTTGCAAGCAGGTTTTTACGTGTTCTGGAGTCATTTCGTTGCAAGCGGGTTTTTACATACTTCTCAGACATTTCACTGGAAGCGGGTTTTTTAAATGCTCTGTAGGCATTTCGTTGCAAGCGGGTTTTTAAGTACTCTGGAGTCATTTCGTTGCAAACGGGTTTTTACGTGCTCTGGAGTCATTTCGTTGCAAGCGGGTTTTTAAGTGCTCTGGAGTCATTTCGTTGCAAGCGGGTTTTTAAGTGCTCTGGAGTCATTTCGTTGCAAGCGGGTTTTTAAGTGCTCTGGAGTCATTTCGTTGCAAGCGGGTTTTTAAGTGCTCTGGAGTCATTTCCTTGCAAGCGGGTTTTTAAGTACTCTGGAGACATTTCTTTGCAAACGGGTTTTTAAGTGCTCTGGAGTCATTTCGTTGCAAGCGGGTTTTTAAGTGCTCTGGAGTCATTTCGTTGCAAGCGGGTTTTTAAGTGCTCTGAAGGCATTTCGTTGCAAGCGGGTTTTTGAGTGCTCTGGAGTCATTTCGTTGCAAGCAGGTTTTTAAGTTATCTGGAGTCATTTCGTTGCAAGCGGGTTTTTAAATGCTCTGGAGTCATTTCGTTGCAAGCGGGTTTTTCAGTGCTCTGGAGTCATTTCGTTGCAAGCGGGTTTTTAAGTGCTCTGGAGTCATTTCGTTGCAAGCGGGTTTTTAAGTGCTCTGAAGGCATTTCGTTGTAAGCGGGTTTTTAAGTGCTCTGGAGTCATTTCGTTGCAAGCTGGTTTTTACGTGTTCTGGAGTCATTTCGTTGCAAGCGGGTTTTTACATACTTCTCAGACATTTCACTGGAAGCGGGTTTTTTAAGTGCTCTGTAGGCATTTCGTTGCAAGCGGGTTTTTAAGTACTCTGGAGTCATTTCGTTGCAAGCGGGTGTTTAAGTGCTCTGGAGTCATTTCGTTGCAAGCGGGTTTTTCAGTGCTCCGGAGTCATTTCGTTGCAAGCGGGTTTTTAAGTGCTCTGGAGTCATTTCGTTGCAAGCGGGTTTTTAAGTGCTCTGAAGGCATTTCGTTGCAAGCGGGTTTTTAAGTGCTCTGGAGTCATTTCGTTGCAAGCGGGTTTTTAAGTGCTCTGGAGTCATTTCGTTGCATGCGGGTTTTTAAGTACTCTGAAGGCATTTCGTTGTAAGCGGGTTTTTAAGTGCTCTGGAGTCATTTCGTTGCAAGCGGGTTTTTAAGTGCTCTGGAGTCATTTCGTTGCATGCGGGTTTTTAAGTACTCTGAAGGCATTTCGTTGTAAGCGGGTTTTTAAGTGCTCTGGAGTCATTTCGTTGCAAGCAGGTTTTTACGTGTTCTGGAGTCATTTCGTTGCAAGCGGGTTTTTACATACTTCTCAGACATTTCACTGGAAGCGGGTTTTTTAAATGCTCTGTAGGCATTTCGTTGCAAGCGGGTTTTTAAGTACTCTGGAGTCATTTCGTTGCAAGCGGGTTTTTAAGTGCTCTGGAGTCATTTCGTTGCAAGCGGGTTTTTAAGTGCTCTGGAGTCATTTCGTTGCAAGCGGGTTTTTAAGTGCTCTGGAGTCATTTCGTTGCAAGCGGGTTTTTAAGTGCTCTGGAGTCATTTCGTTGCAAGCGGGTTTTTAAGTGCTCTGGAGTCATTTCGTTGCAAGCGGGTTTTTAAGTGCTCTGGAGTCATTTCGTTGCAAGCGGGTTTTTAAGTGCTCTGGAGGCATTTCGTTGCAAGCGGGTTTTTGAGTGCTCTGGAGTCATTTCGTTGCAAGCAGGTTTTTAAGTTATCTGGAGTCATTTCGTTGCAAGCGGGTTTTTAAGTGCTCTGGAGTCATTTCGTTGCAAGCGGGTTTTTCAGTGCTCTGGAGTCATTTCGTTGCAAGCGGGTTTTTAAGTGCTCTGGAGTCATTTCGTTGCAAGCGGGTTTTTAAGTGCTCTGAAGGCATTTCGTTGTAAGCGGGTTTTTAAGTGCTCTGGAGTCATTTCGTTGCAAGCTGGTTTTTACGTGTTCTGGAGTCATTTCGTTGCAAGCGGGTTTTTACATACTTCTCAGACATTTCACTGGAAGCGGGTTTTTTAAGTGCTCTGTAGGCATTTCGTTGCAAGCGGGTTTTTAAGTACTCTGGTGTCATTTCGTTGCAAGCGGGTGTTTCAGTGCTCTGGAGTCATTTCGTTGCAAGCGGGTTTTTCAGTGCTCCGGAGTCATTTCGTTGCAAGCGGGTTTTTAAGTGCTCTGGAGTCATTTCGTTGCAAGCGGGTTTTTAAGTGCTCTGAAGGCATTTCGTTGCAAGCGGGTTTTTAAGTGCTCTGGAGTCATTTCGTTGCAAGCGGGTTTTTAAGTGCTCTGGAGTCATTTCGTTGCAAGCGGGTTTTTAAGTGCTCTGAAGGCATTTCGTTGTAAGCGGGTTTTTAAGTGCTCTGGAGTCATTTCGTTGCAAGCGGGTTTTTACGTGTTCTGGAGTCATTTCGTGGCAAGCGGGTTTTTACATACTTCTCAGACATTTCACTGGAAGCGGGTTTTTTAAGTGCTCTGTAGGCATTTCGTTGCAATCGGGTTTTTAAGTACTCTGGAGTCATTTCGTTGCAAGCGGGTGTTTAAGTGCTCTGGAGTCATTTCTTTGCAAGTGGGTTTTTAAGTGCTCTGGAGTCATTTTGTTGCAAGCGGGTTTTTAAGTGCTCTGGAGTCTTTTCGTTGCAAGCGGGTTATTAAGTGTTCTGGAGTCATTTCTTTGCAAGCAGGTTTTTAAGTGCTCTGAAGGCATTTCGTTGCAAGCGGGTTTTTAAGTGCTCTGGAGTCATTTCGTTGCAAGCGGGTTTTTAAGTGCTCTGGATTCATTTCGTTGCAAGCGGGTTTTTAAGTGCTCTGAAGGCATTTCGTTGCAAGCGGGTTTTTGAGTGCTCTGGAGTCATTTCGTTGCAAGCAGGTTTTTAAGTTATCTGGAGTCATTTCGTTGCAAGCGGGTTTTTAAGTGCTCTGGAGTCATTTCGTTGCAAGCGGGTTTTTCAGTGCTCTGGAGTCATTTCGTTGCAAGCGGGTTTTTAAGTGCTCTGGAGTCATTTCGTTGCAAGCGGGTTTTTAAGTGCTCTGAAGGCATTTCGTTGTAAGCGGGTTTTTAAGTGCTCTGGAGACATTTCGTTGCAAGCGGGTTTTTAAGTGCTCTGGAGTCATTTCGTTGCAAGCGGGTTTTTAAGTGCTCTGGAGTCATTTCGTTGCAAGCGGGTTTTTAAGTGCTCTGAAGGCATTTCGTTGCAAGCGGGTTTTTAAGTACTCTGGAGACATTTCGTTGCAAGCGGGTTTTTAAGTGCTCTGGAGTCATTTCGTTGCAAGCGGGTTTTTACGTGTTCTGGAGTCATTTCGTTGCAAGCGGGTTTTTACATACTTCTCAGACATTTCACTGGAAGCGGGTTTTTTAAATGCTCTGTAGGCATTTCGTTGCAAGCGGGTTTTTAAGTACTCTGGAGTCATTTCGTTGCAAACGGGTTTTTACGTGCTCTGGAGTCATTTCGTTGCAAGCGGGTTTTTAAGTGCTCTGGAGTCATTTCGTTGCAAGCGGGTTTTTAAGTGCTCTGGAGTCATTTCGTTGCAAGCGGGTTTTTAATTGCTCTGGAGTCATTTCGTTGCAAGCGGGTTTTTACGTGTTCTGGAGTCATTTCGTTGCAAGCGGGTTTTTACATACTTCTCAGACATTTCACTGGAAGCGGGTTTTTTAAATGCTCTGTAGGCATTTCGTTGCAAGCGGGTTTTTAAGTGCTCTGGAGTCATTTCGTTGCAAACGGGTTTTTACGTGCTCTGGAGTCATTTCGTTGCAAGCGGGTTTTTAAGTGCTCTGGAGTCATTTCGTTGCAAGCGGGTTTTTAAGTGCTCTGGAGTCATTTCGTTGCAAGCGGGTTTTTAAGTGCTCTGGAGTCATTTCGTTGCAAGCGGGTTTTTAAGTGCTCTGGAGTCATTTCGTTGCAAGCGGGTTTTTAAGTGCTCTGGAGTCATTTCGTTGCAAGCGGGTTTTTAAGTGCTCTGGAGTCATTTCGTTGCAAGCGGGTTTTTAAGTGCTCTGAAGGCATTTCGTTGCAAGCGGGTTTTTAAGTGCTCTGGAGTCATTTTGTTGCAAGCGGGTTTTTAAGTGCTCTGGAGACATTTCGTTGCAAGCGGTTTTTTAAGTGCTCTGGAGCCATTTCGTTGCAAGCGGGTTTTTAAGTTCTCTGGAGCCATTTCGTTGCAAGCGGGTTTTTAAGTGCTCTGGAGCCATTACGTTGCAAGCGGGTTTTTAAGTGTTCTGGAGTCATTTTGTTGCAAGCGGGTTTTTAAGTGCTCTGGAGTCATTTCGTTTCAAGCGGGTTTTTAAGTGCTCTGGAGTCATTTCGTTGCAAGCGGGTTTTTAAGTGCTCTGGAGTCATTTCGTTGCAAGCGGGTTTTTACATACTTCTCAGACATTTCACTGGAAGCGGGTTTTTTAAGTGCTCTGCAGGCATTTCGTTGTAAGCGGGTTTTTAAGTACTCTGGAGTCATTTCGTTGCAAGCGGGTTTTTAAGTACTCTGGAGTCATTTCGTTGCAAACGGGTTTTTACGTGCTCTGCAGTCATTTCGTTGCAAGCGGGTTTTTAAGTGCTCTGGAGTCATTTCGTTGCAAGCGGGTTTTTAAGTGCTCTGGAGTCATTTCGTTGCAAGCGGGTTTTTAAGTGCTCTGGAGTCATTTCGTTGCAAGCGGGTTTTAAGTGCTCTGGAGTCATTTCGTTGCAAGCGGGTTTTTAAGTGCTCTGGAGTCATTTCGTTCCAAGCGGGTTTTTAAGTGCTCTAAAGGCATTTCGTTGCAAGCGGGTTTTTAAGTGCTCTGGAGTCATTTTGTTGCAAGCGGGTTTTTAAGTGCTCTGGAGACATTTCGTTGCAAGCGGGTTTTTAAGTGCTCTGGAGCCATTTCGTTGCAAGCGGGTTTTTAAGTGCTTTGGAGTCATTTCGTTGCAAGCGGGTTTTTAAGTGCTCTGGAGTCATTTCGTTGCAAGCGGGTTTTTAAGTGCTCTGGAGTCATTTCGTTGCAAGCGGGTTTTTAAGTACTCTGGAGACATTTCGTTGCAAGCGGGTTTTTAAGTGCTCTGGAGTCATTTCGTTGCAAGCGGGTTTTTAAGTGCTCTGGAGTCATTTCGTTGCAAGCGGGTTTTTAAGTGCTCTGAAGGCATTTCGTTGCAAGCGGGTTTTTAAGTACTCTGGAGACATTTCGTTGCAAGCGGGTTTTTAAGTGCTCTGAAGGCATTTCGTTGCAAGCGGGTTTTTAAGTACTCTGGAGACATTTCGTTGCAAGCGGGTTTTTAAGTGCTCTGGAGTCATTTCGTTGCAAGCGGGTTTTTACGTGTTCTGGAGTCATTTCGTTGCAAGCGGGTTTTTACATACTTCTCAGACATTTCACTGGAAGCGGGTTTTTTAAATGCTCTGTAGGCATTTCGTTGCAAGCGGGTTTTTAAGTACTCTGGAGTCATTTCGTTGCAAACGGGTTTTTACGTGCTCTGGAGTCATTTCGTTGCAAGCGGGTTTTTAAGTGCTCTGGAGTCATTTCGTTGCAAGCGGGTTTTTAAGTGCTCTGGAGTCATTTCGTTGCAAGCGGGTTTTTAATTGCTCTGGAGTCATTTCGTTGCAAGCGGGTTTTTACGTGTTCTGGAGTCATTTCGTTGCAAGCGGGTTTTTACATACTTCTCAGACATTTCACTGGAAACGGGTTTTTTAATTGCTCTGTAGGCATTTCGTTGCAAGCGGGTTTTTAAGTGCTCTGGAGTCATTTCGTTGCAAACGGGTTTTTACGTGCTCTGGAGTCATTTCGTTGCAAGCGGGTTTTTAAGTGCTCTGGAGTCATTTCGTTGCAAGCGGGTTTTTAAGTGCTCTGGAGTCATTTCGTTGCAAGCGGGTTTTTAAGTGCTCTGGAGTCATTTCGTTGCAAGCGGGTTTTTAAGTGCTCTGGAGTCATTTCGTTGCAAGCGGGTTTTTAAGTGCTCTGGAGTCATTTCGTTGCAAGCGGGTTTTTAAGTGCTCTGGAGTCATTTCGTTGCAAGCGGGTTTTTAAGTGCTCTGAAGGCATTTCGTTGCAAGCGGGTTTTTAAGTGCTCTGGAGTCATTTTGTTGCAAGCGGGTTTTTAAGTGCTCTGGAGACATTTCGTTGCAAGCGGTTTTTTAAGTGCTCTGGAGCCATTTCGTTGCAAGCGGGTTTTTAAGTTCTCTGGAGCCATTTCGTTGCAAGCGGGTTTTTAAGTGCTCTGGAGCCATTACGTTGCAAGCGGGTTTTTAAGTGTTCTGGAGTCATTTTGTTGCAAGCGGGTTTTTAAGTGCTCTGGAGTCATTTCGTTTCAAGCGGGTTTTTAAGTGCTCTGGAGTCATTTCGTTGCAAGCGGGTTTTTAAGTGCTCTGGAGTCATTTCGTTGCAAGCGGGTTTTTACATACTTCTCAGACATTTCACTGGAAGCGGGTTTTTTAAATGCTCTGTAGGCATTTCGTTGCAAGCGGGTTTTTAAGTACTCTGGAGTCATTTCGTTGCAAACGGGTTTTTACGTGCTCTGGAGTCATTTCGTTGCAAGCGGGTTTTTAAGTGCTCTGGAGTCATTTCGTTGCAAGCGGGTTTTTAAGTGCTCTGGAGTCATTTCGTTGCAAGCGGGCTTTTAAGTGCTCTGGAGTCATTTCGTTGCAAGCGGGTTTTTAAGTGCTCTGGAGTCATTTCGTTCCAAGCGGGTTTTTAAGTGCTCTAAAGGCATTTCGTTGCAAGCGGGTTTTTAAGTGCTCTGGAGTCATTTCGTTGCAAGCGGGTTTTTAAGTGCTCTGGAGACATTTCGTTGCAAGCGGGTTTTTAAGTGCTCTGGAGCCATTTCGTTGCAAGCGGGTTTTTAAGTGCTTTGGAGTCATTTCGTTGCAAGCGGGTTTTTAAGTGCTCTGGAGTCATTTCGTTGCAAGCGGGTTTTTAAGTGCTCTGGAGTCATTTCGTTGCAAGCGGGTTTTTAAGTGCTCTGGAGTCATTTCGTTGCAAGCGGGTTTTTAAGTGCTCTGGAGTCATTTCGTTGCAAGCGGGTTTTTAAGTGCTCTGGAGTCATTTCGTTGCAAGCGGGCTTTTAAGTGCTCTGGAGTCATTTCGTTGCAAGCGGGTTTTTAAGTGCTCTGGAGTCATTTCGTTCCAAGCGGGTTTTTAAGTGCTCTAAAGGCATTTCGTTGCAAGCGGGTTTTTAAGTGCTCTGGAGTCATTTCGTTGCAAGCGGGTTTTTAAGTGCTCTGGAGACATTTCGTTGCATGCGGGTTTTTAAGTGCTCTGGAGCCATTTCGTTACATGCGGGTTTTTAAGTGCTTTGGAGTCATTTCGTTGCAAGCGGGTTTTTAAGTGCTCTGGAGTCATTTCGTTGCAAGCGGGTTTTTAAGTGCTCTGGAATCATTTCGTTTCAAGCGGGTTTTTAAGTACTCTGGAGACATTTCGTTGCAAGCGGGTTTTTAAGTGCTCTGGAGTCATTTTGTTGCAAGCGGGTTTTTAAGTGCTCTGGAGTCATTTCGTTGCAAGCGGGTTTTTAAGTGCTCTGGAGTCATTTCGTTGCAAGCGGGTTTTTAAGTGCTCTGGAGTCATTTCGTTGCAAGCGGGTTTTTAATTGCTCTGGAGTCATTTCGTTGCAAGCGGGTTTTTACGTGTTCTGGAGTCATTTCGTTGCAAGCGGGTTTTTACATACTTCTCAGACATTTCACTGGAAGCGGGTTTTTTAAATGCTCTGTAGGCATTTCGTTGCAAGCGGGTTTTTAAGTGCTCTGGAGTCATTTCGTTGCAAACGGGTTTTTACGTGCTCTGGAGTCATTTCGTTGCAAGCGGGTTTTTAAGTGCTCTGGAGTCATTTCGTTGCAAGCGGGTTTTTAAGTGCTCTGGAGTCATTTCGTTGCAAGCGGGTTTTTAAGTGCTCTGGAGTCATTTCGTTGCAAGCGGGTTTTTAAGTGCTCTGGAGTCATTTCGTTGCAAGCGGGTTTTTAAGTGCTCTGGAGTCATTTCGTTGCAAGCGGGTTTTTAAGTGCTCTGGAGTCATTTCGTTGCAAGCGGGTTTTTAAGTGCTCTGGAGGCATTTCGTTGCAAGCGGGTTTTTAAGTGCTCTGGAGTCATTTTGTTGCAAGCGGGTTTTTAAGTGCTCTGGAGACATTTCTTTACAAGCGGTTTTTTAAGTGCTCTGGAGCCATTTCGTTGCAAGCGGGTTTTTAAGTTCTCTGGAGCCATTTCGTTGCAAGCGGGTTTTTAAGTGCTCTGGAGCCATTACGTTGCAAGCGGGTTTTTAAGTGTTCTGGAGTCATTTTGTTGCAAGCGGGTTTTTAAGTGCTCTGGAGTCATTTCGTTTCAAGCGGGTTTTTAAGTGCTCTGGAGTCATTTCGTTGCAAGCGGGTTTTTAAGTGCTCTGGAGTCATTTCGTTGCAAGCGGGTTTTTACATACTTCTCAGACATTTCACTGGAAGCGGGTTTTTTAAATGCTCTGTAGGCATTTCGTTGCAAGCGGTTTTTTAAGTACTCTGGAGTCATTTCGTTGCAAACGGGTTTTTACGTGCTCTGGAGTCATTTCGTTGCAAGCGGGTTTTTAAGTGCTCTGGAGTCATTTCGTTGCAAGCGGGTTTTTAAGTGCTCTGGAGTCATTTCGTTGCAAGCGGGCTTTTAAGTGCTCTGGAGTCATTTCGTTGCAAGCGGGTTTTTAAGTGCTCTGGAGTCATTTCGTTCCAAGCGGGTTTTTAAGTGCTCTAAAGGCATTTCGTTGCAAGCGGGTTTTTAAGTGCTCTGGAGTCATTTCGTTGCAAGCGGGTTTTTAAGTGCTCTGGAGACATTTCGTTGCATGCGGGTTTTTAAGTGCTCTGGAGCCATTTCGTTGCAAGCGGGTTTTTAAGTGCTTTGGAGTCATTTCGTTGCAAGCGGGTTTTTAAGTGCTCTGGAGTCATTTCGTTGCAAGCGGGTTTTTAAGTGCTCTGGAATCATTTCTTTTCAAGCGGGTTTTTAAGTACTCTGGAGACATTTCGTTGCAAGCGGGTTTTTAAGTGCTCTGGAGTCATTTCGTTGCAAGCGGGTTTTTAAGTGCTCTGGAGTCATTTCGTTGCAAGCGGGTTTTTAAGTGCTCTGGAGTCATTTCGTTGCAAGCGGGCTTTTAAGTGCTCTGGAGTCATTTCGTTGCAAGCGGGTTTTTAAGTGCTCTGGAGTCATTTCGTTCCAAGCGGGTTTTTAAGTGCTCTAAAGGCATTTCGTTGCAAGCGGGTTTTTAAGTGCTCTGGAGTCATTTCGTTGCAAGCGGGTTTTTAAGTGCTCTGGAGACATTTCGTTGCATGCGGGTTTTTAAGTGCTCTGGAGCCATTTCGTTGCAAGCGGGTTTTTACGTGTTCTGGAGTCATTTCGTTGCAAGCGGGTTTTTACATACTTCTCAGACATTTCACTGGAAGCGGGTTTTTTAAATGCTCTGTAGGCATTTCGTTGCAAGCGGGTTTTTAAGTGCTCTGGAGTCATTTCGTTGCAAACGGGTTTTTACGTGCTCTGGAGTCATTTCGTTGCAAGCGGGTTTTTACGTGCTCTGGAGTCATTTCGTTGCAAGCGGGTTTTTAAGTGCTCTGGAGTCATTTCGTTGCAAGCGGGTTTTTAAGTGCTCTGGAGTCATTTCGTTGCAAGGGGGTTTTTAAGTGCTCTGGAGTCATTTCGTTGCAAGCGGGTTTTTAAGTGCTCTGGAGTCATTTCGTTGCAAGCGGGTTTTTAAGTGCTCTGGAGTCATTTCGTTGCAAGCGGGTTTTTAAGTGCTCTGGAGTCATTTCGTTGCAAGCGGGTTTTTAAGTGCTCTGGAGGCATTTCGTTGCAAGCGGGTTTTTAAGTGCTCTGGAGTCATTTCGTTGCAAGCGGGTTTTTAAGTGCTCTGGAGACATTTCGTTACAAGCGGTTTTTTAAGTGCTCTGGAGCCATTTCGTTGCAAGCGGGTTTTTAAGTTCTCTGGAGCCATTTCGTTGCAAGCGGGTTTTTAAGTGCTCTGGAGCCATTACGTTGCAAGCGGGTTTTTAAGTGTTCTGGAGTCATTTTGTTGCAAGCGGGTTTTTAAGTGCTCTGGAGTCATTTCGTTTCAAGCGGGTTTTTAAGTGCTCTGGAGTCATTTCGTTGCAAGCGGGTTTTTAAGTGCTCTGGAGTCATTTCGTTGCAAGCGGGTTTTTACATACTTCTCAGACATTTCACTGGAAGCGGGTTTTTTAAATGCTCTGTAGGCATTTCGTTGCAAGCGGTTTTTTAAGTACTCTGGAGTCATTTCGTTGCAAACGGGTTTTTACGTGCTCTGGAGTCATTTCGTTGCAAGCGGGTTTTTAAGTGCTCTGGAGTCATTTCGTTGCAAGCGGGTTTTTAAGTGCTCTGGAGTCATTTCGTTGCAAGCGGGCTTTTAAGTGCTCTGGAGTCATTTCGTTGCAAGCGGGTTTTTAAGTGCTCTGGAGTCATTTCGTTCCAAGCGGGTTTTTAAGTGCTCTAAAGGCATTTCGTTGCAAGCGGGTTTTTAAGTGCTCTGGAGTCATTTCGTTGCAAGCGGGTTTTTAAGTGCTCTGGAGACATTTCGTTGCATGCGGGTTTTTAAGTGCTCTGGAGCCATTTCGTTGCAAGCGGGTTTTTAAGTGCTTTGGAGTCATTTCGTTGCAAGCGGGTTTTTAAGTGCTCTGGAGTCATTTCGTTGCAAGCGGGTTTTTAAGTGCTCTGGAATCATTTCTTTTCAAGCGGGTTTTTAAGTACTCTGGAGACATTTCGTTGCAAGCGGGTTTTTAAGTGCTCTGGAGTCATTTCGTTGCAAGCGGGTTTTTAAGTGCTCTGGAGTCATTTCGTTGCAAGCGGGTTTTTAAGTGCTCTGGAGTCATTTCGTTGCAAGCGGGTTTTTAAGTGCTCTGGAGTCATTTCGTTGCAAGCGGGTTTTTAATTGCTCTGGAGTCATTTCGTTGCAAGCGGGTTTTTACGTGTTCTGGAGTCATTTCGTTGCAAGCGGGTTTTTACATACTTCTCAGACATTTCACTGGAAGCGGGTTTTTTAAATGCTCTGTAGGCATTTCGTTGCAAGCGGGTTTTTAAGTGCTCTGGAGTCATTTCGTTGCAAACGGGTTTTTACGTGCTCTGGAGTCATTTCGTTGCAAGCGGGTTTTTAAGTGCTCTGGAGTCATTTCGTTGCAAGCGGGTTTTTAAGTGCTCTGGAGTCATTTCGTTGCAAGCGGGTTTTTAAGTGCTCTGGAGTCATTTCGTTGCAAGCGGGTTTTTAAGTGCTCTGGAGTCATTTCGTTGCAAGCGGGTTTTTAAGTGCTCTGGAGTCATTTCGTTGCAAGCGGGTTTTTAAGTGCTCTGGAGTCATTTCGTTGCAAGCGGGTTTTTAAGTGCTCTGAAGGCATTTCGTTGCAAGCGGGTTTTTAAGTGCTCTGGAGTCATTTTGTTGCAAGCGGATTTTTAAGTGCTCTGGAGACATTTCGTTGCAAGCGGTTTTTTAAGTGCTCTGGAGCCATTTCGTTGCAAGCGGGTTTTTAAGTTCTCTGGAGCCATTTCGTTGCAAGCGGGTTTTTAAATGCTCTGGAGCCATTACGTTGCAAGCGGGTTTTTAAGTGTTCTGGAGTCATTTTGTTGCAAGCGGGTTTTTAAGTGCTCTGGAGTCATTTCGTTGCAAGCGGGTTTTTAAGTGCTCTGGAGTCATTTCGTTGCAAGCGGGTTTTTACATACTTCTCAGACATTTCACTGGAAGCGGGTTTTTTAAATGCTCTGTAGGCATTTCGTTGCAAGCGGGTTTTTAAGTACTCTGGAGTCATTTCGTTGCAAACGGGTTTTTACGTGCTCTGGAGTCATTTCGTTGCAAGCGGGTTTTTAAGTGCTCTGGAGTCATTTCGTTGCAAGCGGGTTTTTAAGTGCTCTGGAGTCATTTCGTTGCAAGCGGGTTTTTAAGTGCTCTGGAGTCATTTCTTTGCAAGCGGGCTTTTAAGTGCTCTGGAGTCATTTCGTTGCAAGCGGGTTTTTAAGTGCTCTGGAGTCATTTCGTTCAAAGCGGGTTTTTAAGTGCTCTAAAGGCATTTCGTTGCAAGCGGGTTTTTAAGTGCTCTGGAGTCATTTCGTTGCAAGCGGGTTTTTAAGTGCTCTGGAGACATTTCGTTGCAAGCGGGTTTTTAAGTGCTCTGGAGCCATTTCGTTGCAAGCGGGTTTTTAAGTGCTGTGGAGTCATTTCGTTGCAAGCGGGTTTTTAAGTGCTCTGGAGTCATTTCGTTGCAAGCGGGTTTTTAAGTGCTCTGGAGTCATTTCGTTGCAAGCGGGTTTTTAAGTGCTCTGGAGTCATTTCGTTGCAAGCGGGCTTTTAAGTGCTCTGGAGTCATTTCGTTCCAAGCGGGTTTTTAAGTGCTCTAAAGGCATTTCGTTGCAAGCGGGTTTTTAAGTGCTCTGGAGTCATTTCGTTGCAAGCGGGTTTTTAAGTGCTCTGGAGACATTTCGTTGCATGCGGGTTTTTAAGTGCTCTGGAGCCATTTCGTTGCAAGCGGGTTTTTAAGTGCTCTGGAGTCATTTCGTTGCAAGCGGGTTTTTAAGTGCTCTGGAGTCATTTCGTTGCAAGCGGGTTTTTAAGTGCTCTGGAGACATTTCGTTGCAAGCGGGTTTTTAAGTGCTCTGGAGTCATTTCGTTGCAAGCGGGTTTTTAAGTCCTCTGGAGTCATTTCGTTGCAAGCGGGTTTTTAAGTGCTCTGGAGTCATTTCGTTGCAAGCGGGTTTTTAAGTGCTCTGGAGTCATTTCGTTGCAAGCGGGTTTTTAAGTGCTCTGGAGTCATTTCGTTGCAAGCGGGTTTTTAAGTGCTCTGGAGTCATTTCGTTGCAAGCGGGTTTTTAAGTGCTCTGGAGTCATTTCCTTGCAAGCGGGTTTTTACGTGCTCTTGAGTCATTTCGTTGCAAGCGGGTTTTTAAGTGCTCTGGAGTCATTTCGTTGCAAGCGGGTTTTTACATACTTCTCAGACATTTCACTGGAAGCGGGTTTTTTAAGTGCTCTGTAGGCATTTCGTTGCAAGCGGGTTTTTAAGTACTCTGGAGTCATTTCGTTGCAAGCGGGTGTTTAAGTGCTCTGGAGTCATTTCGTTGCAAGCGGGTTTTTAAGTGCTCTGGAGTCATTTTGTTGCAAGCGGGTTTTTAAGTGCTCTGGAGTCTTTTCGTTGCAAGCGGGTTTTTAAGTGCTCTGGAGTCATTTCCTTGCAAGCGGGTTTTTACGTGCTCTTGAGTCATTTCGTTGCAAGCGGGTTTTTAAGTGCTCTGGAGTCATTTCGTTGCAAGCGGGTTTTTACATACTTCTCAGACATTTCACTGGAAGCGGGTTTTTTAAGTGCTCTGTAGGCATTTCGTTGCAAGCGGGTTTTTAAGTACTCTGGAGTCATTTCGTTGCAAGCGGGTGTTTAAGTGCTCTGGAGTCATTTCGTTGCAAGCGGGTTTTTAAGTGCTCTGGAGTCATTTTGTTGCAAGCGGGTTTTTAAGTGCTCTGGAGTCTTTTCGTTGCAAGCGGGTTTTTAAGTGTTCTGGAGTCATTTCTTTGCAAGCGGGTTTTTAAGTGCTCTGAAGGCATTTCGTTGCAAGCGGGTTTTTAAGTGCTCTGGAGTCATTTCGTTGCAAGCGGGTTTTTACGGGTTCTGGAGTCATTTTGTTTCAAGCGGGTTTTTACATACTTCTCAGACATTTCACTGGAAGCGGGTTTTTTAAGTGCTCTGCAGGCATTTCGTTGTAAGCGGGTTTTTAAGTACTCTGGAGTCATTTCGTTGCAAGCGGGTTTTTAAGTACTCTGGAGTCATTTCGTTGCAAACGGGTTTTTACGTGCTCTGCAGTCATTTCGTTGCAAGCGGGTTTTTAAGTGCTCTGGAGTCATTTCGTTGCAAGCGGGTTTTTAAGTGCTCTGGAGTCATTTCGTTGCAAGCGGGTTATTAAGTGCTCTGGAGTCATTTCGTTGCAAGCGGGCTTTTAAGTGCTCTGGAGTCATTTCGTTGCAAGCGGGTTTTTAAGTGCTCTGGAGTCATTTCGTTCCAAGCGGGTTTTTAAGTGCTCTAAAGGCATTTCGTTGCAAGCGGGTTTTTAAGTGCTCTGGAGTCATTTCGTTGCAAGCGGGTTTTTAAGTGCTCTGGAGTCATTTCGTTGCAAGCGGGTTTTTAAGTGCTCTGGAGTCATTTCGTTGCAAGCGGGTTTTTAAGTGCTCTGGAGTCATTTCGTTGCAAACGGGTTTTTAAGTGCTCTGGAGGCATTTCGTTGCAAGCGGGTTTTTAAGTACTCTGGAGACATTTCGTTGCAAGCGGGTTTTTAAGTGCTCTGGAGTCATTTCGTTGCAAGCGGGTTTTTACGTGTTCTGGAGTCATTTCGTTGCAAGCGGGTTTTTACATACTTCTCAGACATTTCACTGGAAGCGGGTTTTTTAAATGCTCTGTAGGCATTTCGTTGCAAGCGGGTTTTTAAGTACTCTGGAGTCATTTCGTTGCAAACGGGTTTTTACGTGCTCTGGAGTCATTTCGTTGCAAGCGGGTTTTTAAGTGCTCTGGAGTCATTTCGTTGCAAGCGGGTTTTTAAGTGCTCTGGAGTCATTTCGTTGCAAGCGGGTTTTTAATTGCTCTGGAGTCATTTCGTTGCAAGCGGGTTTTTACGTGTTCTGGAGTCATTTCGTTGCAAGCGGGTTTTTACATACTTCTCAGACATTTCACTGGAAGCGGGTTTTTTAAATGCTCTGTAGGCATTTCGTTGCAAGCGGGTTTTTAAGTGCTCTGGAGTCATTTCGTTGCAAACGGGTTTTTACGTGCTCTGGAGTCATTTCGTTGCAAGCGGGTTTTTAAGTGCTCTGGAGTCATTTCGTTGCAAGCAGGTTTTTAAGTGCTCTGGAGTCATTTCGTTGCAAGCGGGTTTTTAAGTGCTCTGGAGTCATTTCGTTGCAAGCGGGTTTTTAAGTGCTCTGGAGTCATTTAGTTGCAAGCGGGTTTTTAAGTGCTCTGGAGTCATTTCGTTGCAAGCGGGTTTTTAAGTGCTCTGAAGGCATTTCGTTGCAAGCGGGTTTTTAAGTGCTCTGGAGTCATTTTGTTGCAAGCGGGTTTTTAAGTGCTCTGGAGACATTTCGTTGCAAGCGGTTTTTTAAGTGCTCTGGAGCCATTTCGTTGCAAGCGGGTTTTTAAGTTCTCTGGAGCCATTTCGTTGCAAGCGGGTTTTTAAGTGCTCTGGAGCCATTACGTTGCAAGCGGGTTTTTAAGTGTTCTGGAGTCATTTTGTTGCAAGCGGGTTTTTAAGTGCTCTGGAGTCATTTCGTTTCAAGCGGGTTTTTAAGTGCTCTGGAGTCATTTCGTTGCAAGCGGGTTTTTAAGTGCTCTGGAGTCATTTCGTTGCAAGCGGGTTTTTACATACTTCTCAGACATTTCACTGGAAGCGGGTTTTTTAAATGCTCTGTAGGCATTTCGTTGCAAGCGGGTTTTTAAGTACTCTGGAGTCATTTCGTTGCAAACGGGTTTTTACGTGCTCTGGAGTCATTTCGTTGCAAGCGGGTTTTTAAGTGCTCTGGAGTCATTTCGTTGCAAGCGGGTTTTTAAGTGCTCTGGCGTCATTTCGTTGCAAGCGGGTTTTTAAGTGCTCTGGAGTCATTTCGTTGCAAGCGGGCTTTTAAGTGCTCTGGAGTCATTTCGTTGCAAGCGGGTTTTTAAGTGCTCTGGAGTCATTTCGTTCCAAGCGGGTTTTTAAGTGCTCTAAAGGCATTTCGTTGCAAGCGGGTTTTTAAGTGCTCTGGAGTCATTTCGTTGCAAGCGGGTTTTTAAGTGCTCTGGAGACATTTCGTTGCAAGCGGTTTTTAAGTGCTCTGGAGCCATTTCGTTGCAAGCGGGTTTTTAAGTGCTTTGGAGTCATTTCGTTGCAAGCGGGTTTTTAAGTGCTCTGGAGTCATTTCGTTGCAAGCGGGTTTTTAAGTGCTCTGGAGTCATTTCGTTGCAAGCGGGTTTTTAAGTGCTCTGGAGTCATTTCGTTGCAAGCGGGTTTTTAAGTGCTCTGGAGTCATTTCGTTGCAAGCGGGTTTTTAAGTGCTCTGGAGTCATTTCGTTGCAAGCGGGTTTTTAAGTGCTCTGGAGTCATTTCGTTGCAAGCGGGTTTTTAAGTGCTCTGAAGGCATTTCGTTGCAAGCGGGTTTTTAAGTGCTCTGGAGTCATTTTGTTGCAAGCGGATTTTTAAGTGCTCTGGAGACATTTCGTTGCAAGCGGTTTTTTAAGTGCTCTGGAGCCATTTCGTTGCAAGCGGGTTTTTAAGTTCTCTGGAGCCATTTCGTTGCAAGCGGGTTTTTAAATGCTCTGGAGCCATTACGTTGCAAGCGGGTTTTTAAGTGTTCTGGAGTCATTTTGTTGCAAGCGGGTTTTTAAGTGCTCTGGAGTCATTTCGTTGCAAGCGGGTTTTTAAGTGCTCTGGAGTCATTTCGTTGCAAGCGGGTTTTTACATACTTCTCAGACATTTCACTGGAAGCGGGTTTTTTAAATGCTCTGTAGGCATTTCGTTGCAAGCGGGTTTTTAAGTACTCTGGAGTCATTTCGTTGCAAACGGGTTTTTACGTGCTCTGGAGTCATTTCGTTGCAAGCGGGTTTTTAAGTGCTCTGGAGTCATTTCGTTGCAAGCGGGTTTTTAAGTGCTCTGGAGTCATTTCGTTGCAAGCGGGTTTTTAAGTGCTCTGGAGTCATTTCTTTGCAAGCGGGCTTTTAAGTGCTCTGGAGTCATTTCGTTGCAAGCGGGTTTTTAAGTGCTCTGGAGTCATTTCGTTCAAAGCGGGTTTTTAAGTGCTCTAAAGGCATTTCGTTGCAAGCGGGTTTTTAAGTGCTCTGGAGTCATTTCGTTGCAAGCGGGTTTTTAAGTGCTCTGGAGTCATTTCGTTGCAAGCGGGTTTTTAAGTGCTCTGGAGCCATTTCGTTGCAAGCGGGTTTTTAAGTGCTGTGGAGTCATTTCGTTGCAAGCGGGTTTTTAAGTGCTCTGGAGTCATTTCGTTGCAAGCGGGTTTTTAAGTGCTCTGGAGTCATTTCGTTGCAAGCGGGTTTTTAAGTGCTCTGGAGTCATTTCGTTGCAAGCGGGCTTTTAAGTGCTCTGGAGTCATTTCGTTCCAAGCGGGTTTTTAAGTGCTCTAAAGGCATTTCGTTGCAAGCGGGTTTTTAAGTGCTCTGGAGTCATTTCGTTGCAAGCGGGTTTTTAAGTGCTCTGGAGCCATTTCGTTGCATGCGGGTTTTTAAGTGCTCTGGAGCCATTTCGTTGCAAGCGGGTTTTTAAGTGCTCTGGAGTCATTTCGTTGCAAGCGGGTTTTTAAGTGCTCTGGAGTCATTTCGTTGCAAGCGGGTTTTTAAGTGCTCTGGAGACATTTCGTTGCAAGCGGGTTTTTAAGTGCTCTGGAGTCATTTCGTTGCAAGCGGGTTTTTAAGTGCTCTGGAGTCATTTCGTTGCAAGCGGGTTTTTAAGTGCTCTGGAGTCATTTCGTTGCAAGCGGGTTTTTAAGTGCTCTGGAGTCATTTCGTTGCAAGCGGGTTTTTAAGTGCTCTGGAGTCATTTCGTTGCAAGCGGGTTTTTAAGTGCTCTGGAGTCATTTCGTTGCAAGCGGGTTTTTAAGTGCTCTGGAGTCATTTCGTTGCAAGTGGGTTTTTAAGTGCTCTGGAGTCATTTCGTTGCAAGCGGGTTTTTAAGTGCTCTGGAGTCATTTCGTTGCAAGCGGGTTTTTAAGTGCTCTGGAGTCATTTCATTGCAAGCGGGTTTTTACGTGCTCTTGAGTCATTTCGTTGCAAGCGGGTTTTTAAGTGCTCTGGAGTCATTTCGTTGCAAGCGGGTTTTTACATACTTCTCAGACATTTCACTGGAAGCGGGTTTTTTAAGTGCTCTGTAGGCATTTCGTTGCAAGCGGGTTTTTAAGTACTCTGGAGTCATTTCGTTGCAAGCGGGTGTTTAAGTGCTCTGGAGTCATTTCGTTGCAAGCGGGTTTTTAAGTGCTCTGGAGTCATTTTGTTGCAAGCGGGTTTTTAAGTGCTCTGGAGTCTTTTCGTTGCAAGCGGGTTTTTAAGTGTTCTGGAGTCATTTCTTTGCAAGCGGGTTTTTAAGTGCTCTGAAGGCATTTCGTTGCAAGCGGGTTTTTAAGTGCTCTGGAGTCATTTCGTTGCAAGCGGGTTTTTACGGGTTCTGGAGTCATTTCGTTGCAAGCGGGTTTTTACATACTTCTCAGACATTTCACTGGAAGCGGGTTTTTTAAATGCTCTGTAGGCATTTCGTTGCAAGCGGGTTTTTAAGTACTCTGGAGTCATTTCGTTGCAAACGGGTTTTTACGTGCTCTGGAGTCATTTCGTTGCAAGCGGGTTTTTAAGTGCTCTGGAGTCATTTCGTTGCAAGCGGGTTTTTAAGTGCTCTGGAGTCATTTCGTTGCAAGCGGGTTTTTAAGTGCTCTGGAGTCATTTCTTTGCAAGCGGGCTTTTAAGTGCTCTGGAGTCATTTCGTTGCAAGCGGGTTTTTAAGTGCTCTGGAGTCATTTCGTTCAAAGCGGGTTTTTAAGTGCTCTAAAGGCATTTCGTTGCAAGCGGGTTTTTAAGTGCTCTGGAGTCATTTCGTTGCAAGCGGGTTTTTAAGTGCTCTGGAGACATTTCGTTGCAAGCGGGTTTTTAAGTGCTCTGGAGCCATTTCGTTGCAAGCGGGTTTTTAAGTGCTGTGGAGTCATTTCGTTGCAAGCGGGTTTTTAAGTGCTCTGGAGTCATTTCGTTGCAAGCGGGTTTTTAAGTGCTCTGGAGTCATTTCGTTGCAAGCGGGTTTTTAAGTGCTCTGGAGTCATTTCGTTGCAAGCGGGCTTTTAAGTGCTCTGGAGTCATTTCGTTCCAAGCGGGTTTTTAAGTGCTCTAAAGGCATTTCGTTGCAAGCGGGTTTTTAAGTGCTCTGGAGTCATTTCGTTGCAAGCGGGTTTTTAAGTGCTCTGGAGCCATTTCGTTGCATGCGGGTTTTTAAGTGCTCTGGAGCCATTTCGTTGCAAGCGGGTTTTTAAGTGCTCTGGAGTCATTTCGTTGCAAGCGGGTTTTTAAGTGCTCTGGAGTCATTTCGTTGCAAGCGGGTTTTTAAGTGCTCTGGAGACATTTCGTTGCAAGCGGGTTTTTAAGTGCTCTGGAGTCATTTCGTTGCAAGCGGGTTTTTAAGTGCTCTGGAGTCATTTCGTTGCAAGCGGGTTTTTAAGTGCTCTGGAGTCATTTCGTTGCAAGCGGGTTTTTAAGTGCTCTGGAGTCATTTCGTTGCAAGCGGGTTTTTAAGTGCTCTGGAGTCATTTCGTTGCAAGCGGGTTTTTAAGTGCTCTGGAGTCATTTCGTTGCAAGCGGGTTTTTAAGTGCTCTGGAGTCATTTCGTTGCAAGTGGGTTTTTAAGTGCTCTGGAGTCATTTCGTTGCAAGCGGGTTTTTAAGTGCTCTGGAGTCATTTCGTTGCAAGCGGGTTTTTAAGTGCTCTGGAGTCATTTCATTGCAAGCGGGTTTTTACGTGCTCTTGAGTCATTTCGTTGCAAGCGGGTTTTTAAGTGCTCTGGAGTCATTTCGTTGCAAGCGGGTTTTTACATACTTCTCAGACATTTCACTGGAAGCGGGTTTTTTAAGTGCTCTGTAGGCATTTCGTTGCAAGCGGGTTTTTAAGTACTCTGGAGTCATTTCGTTGCAAGCGGGTGTTTAAGTGCTCTGGAGTCATTTCGTTGCAAGCGGGTTTTTAAGTGCTCTGGAGTCATTTTGTTGCAAGCGGGTTTTTAAGTGCTCTGGAGTCTTTTCGTTGCAAGCGGGTTTTTAAGTGTTCTGGAGTCATTTCTTTGCAAGCGGGTTTTTAAGTGCTCTGAAGGCATTTCGTTGCAAGCGGGTTTTTAAGTGCTCTGGAGTCATTTCGTTGCAAGCGGGTTTTTACGGGTTCTGGAGTCATTTTGTTTCAAGCGGGTTTTTACATACTTCTCAGACATTTCACTGGAAGCGGGTTTTTTAAGTGCTCTGCAGGCATTTCGTTGTAAGCGGGTTTTTAAGTACTCTGGAGTCATTTCGTTGCAAGCGGGTTTTTAAGTACTCTGGAGTCATTTCGTTGCAAACGGGTTTTTACGTGCTCTGCAGTCATTTCGTTGCAAGCGGGTTTTTAAGTGCTCTGGAGTCATTTCGTTGCAAGCGGGTTTTTAAGTGCTCTGGAGTCATTTCGTTGCAAGCGGGTTATTAAGTGCTCTGGAGTCATTTCGTTGCAAGCGGGCTTTTAAGTGCTCAGGAGTCATTTCGTTGCAAGCGGGTTTTTAAGTGCTCTGGAGTCATTTCGTTCCAAGCGGGTTTTTAAGTGCTCTAAAGGCATTTCGTTGCAAGCGGGTTTTTAAGTGCTCTGGAGTCATTTCGTTGCAAGCGGGTTTTTAAGTGCTCTGGAGTCATTTCGTTGCAAGCGGGTTTTTAAGTGCTCTGGAGTCATTTCGTTGCAAGCGGGTTTTTAAGTGCTCTGGAGTCATTTCGTTGCAAACGGGTTTTTAAGTGCTCTGAAGGCATTTCGTTGCAAGCGGGTTTTTAAGTACTCTGGAGACATTTCGTTGCAAGCGGGTTTTTAAGTGCTCTGGAGTCATTTCGTTACAAGCGGGTTTTTACGTGTTCTGGAGTCATTTCGTTGCAAGCGGGTTTTTACATACTTCTCAGACATTTCACTGGAAGCGGGTTTTTTAAATGCTCTGTAGGCATTTCGTTGCAAGCGGGTTTTTAAGTACTCTGGAGTCATTTCGTTGCAAACGGGTTTTTACGTGCTCTGGAGTCATTTCGTTGCAAGCGGGTTTTTAAGTGCTCTGGAGTCATTTCGTTGCAAGCGGGTTTTTAAGTGCTCTGGAGTCATTTCGTTGCAAGCGGGTTTTTAATTGCTCTGGAGTCATTTCGTTGCAAGCGGGTTTTTACGTGTTCTGGAGTCATTTCGTTGCAAGCGGGTTTTTACATACTTCTCAGACATTTCACTGGAAGCGGGTTTTTTAAATGCTCTGTAGGCATTTCGTTGCAAGCGGGTTTTTAAGTGCTCTGGAGTCATTTCGTTGCAAACGGGTTTTTACGTGCTCTGGAGTCATTTCGTTGCAAGCGGGTTTTTAAGTGCTCTGGAGTCATTTCGTTGCAAGCAGGTTTTTAAGTGCTCTGGAGTGATTTCGTTGCAAGCGGGTTTTTAAGTGCTCTGGAGTCATTTCGTTGCAAGCGGGTTTTTAAGTGCTCTGGAGTCATTTCGTTGCAAGCGGGTTTTTAAGTGCTCTGGAGTCATTTCGTTGCAAGCGGGTTTTTAAGTGCTCTGGAGTCATTTCGTTGCAAGCGGGTTTTTAAGTGCTCTGAAGGCATTTCGTTGCAAGCGGGTTTTTAAGTGCTCTGGAGTCATTTCGTTGCAAGCGGGTTTTTAAGTGCTCTGGAGACATTTCGTTGCAAGCGGTTTTTTAAGTGCTCTGGAGCCATTTCGTTGCAAGCGGGTTTTTACGTGCTCTGGAGTCATTTCGTTGCAAGCGGGTTTTTAAGTGCTCTGGAGTCATTTCGTTGCAAGCGGGTTTTTAAGTGCTCTGGAGTCATTTCGTTGCAAGCGGGTTTTTAAGTGCTCTGGAGTCATTTCTTTGCAAGCGGGCTTTTAAGTGCTCTGGAGTCATTTCGTTGCAAGCGGGTTTTTAAGTGCTCTGGAGTCATTTCGTTCAAAGCGGGTTTTTAAGTGCTCTAAAGGCATTTCGTTGCAAGCGGGTTTTTAAGTGCTCTGGAGTCATTTCGTTGCAAGCGGGTTTTTAAGTGCTCTGGAGACATTTCGTTGCAAGCGGGTTTTTAAGTGCTCTGGAGCCATTTCGTTGCAAGCGGGTTTTTAAGTGCTGTGGAGTCATTTCGTTGCAAGCGGGTTTTTAAGTGCTCTGGAGTCATTTCGTTGCAAGCGGGTTTTTAAGTGCTCTGGAGTCATTTCGTTGCAAGCAGGTTTTTAAGTGCTCTGGAGTGATTTCGTTGCAAGCGGGTTTTTAAGTGCTCTGGAGTCATTTCGTTGCAAGCGGGTTTTTAAGTGCTCTGGAGTCATTTCGTTGCAAGCGGGTTTTTAAGTGCTCTGGAGTCATTTCGTTGCAAGCGGGTTTTTAAGTGCTCTGGAGTCATTTCGTTGCAAGCGGGTTTTTAAGTGCTCTGAAGGCATTTCGTTGCAAGCGGGTTTTTAAGTGCTCTGGAGTCATTTCGTTGCAAGCGGGTTTTTAAGTGCTCTGGAGACATTTCGTTGCAAGCGGTTTTTTAAGTGCTCTGGAGCCATTTCGTTGCAAGCGGGTTTTTACGTGCTCTGGAGTCATTTCGTTGCAAGCGGGTTTTTAAGTGCTCTGGAGTCATTTCGTTGCAAGCGGGTTTTTAAGTGCTCTGGAGTCATTTCGTTGCAAGCGGGTTTTTAAGTGCTCTGGAGTCATTTCTTTGCAAGCGGGCTTTTAAGTGCTCTGGAGTCATTTCGTTGCAAGCGGGTTTTTAAGTGCTCTGGAGTCATTTCGTTCAAAGCGGGTTTTTAAGTGCTCTAAAGGCATTTCGTTGCAAGCGGGTTTTTAAGTGCTCTGGAGTCATTTCGTTGCAAGCGGGTTTTTAAGTGCTCTGGAGACATTTCGTTGCAAGCGGGTTTTTAAGTGCTCTGGAGCCATTTCGTTGCAAGCGGGTTTTTAAGTGCTGTGGAGTCATTTCGTTGCAAGCGGGTTTTTAAGTGCTCTGGAGTCATTTCGTTGCAAGCGGGTTTTTAAGTGCTCTGGAGTCATTTCGTTGCAAGCGGGTTTTTAAGTGCTCTGGAGTCATTTCGTTGCAAGCGGGCTTTTAAGTGCTCTGGAGTCATTTCGTTCCAAGCGGGTTTTTAAGTGCTCTAAAGGCATTTCGTTGCAAGCGGGTTTTTAAGTGCTCTGGAGTCATTTCGTTGCAAGCGGGTTTTTAAGTGCTCTGGAGCCATTTCGTTGCATGCGGGTTTTTAAGTGCTCTGGAGCCATTTCGTTGCAAGCGGGTTTTTAAGTGCTCTGGAGTCATTTCGTTGCAAGCGGGTTTTTAAGTGCTCTGGAGTCATTTCGTTGCAAGCGGGTTTTTAAGTGCTCTGGAGACATTTCGTTGCAAGCGGGTTTTTAAGTGCTCTGGAGTCATTTCGTTGCAAGCGGGTTTTTAAGTGCTCTGGAGTCATTTCGTTGCAAGCGGGTTTTTAAGTGCTCTGGAGTCATTTCGTTGCAAGCGGGTTTTTAAGTGCTCTGGAGTCATTTCGTTGCAAGCGGGTTTTTAAGTGCTCTGGAGTCATTTCGTTGCAAGCGGGTTTTTAAGTGCTCTGGAGTCATTTCGTTGCAAGCGGGTTTTTAAGTGCTCTGGAGTCATTTCGTTGCAAGCGGGTTTTTAAGTGCTCTGGAGTCATTTCGTTGCAAGCGGGTTTTTAAGTGCTCTGGAGTCATTTCGTTGCAAGCGGGTTTTTAAGTGCTCTGGAGTCATTTCATTGCAAGCGGGTTTTTACGTGCTCTTGAGTTATTTCGTTGCAAGCGGGTTTTTAAGTGCTCTGGAGTCATTTCGTTGCAAGCGGGTTTTTACATACTTCTCAGACATTTCACTGGAAGCGGGTTTTTTAAGTGCTCTGTAGGCATTTCGTTGCAAGCGGGTTTTTAAGTACTCTGGAGTCATTTCGTTGCAAGCGGGTGTTTAAGTGCTCTGGAGTCATTTCGTTGCAAGCGGGTTTTTAAGTGCTCTGGAGTCATTTTGTTGCAAGCGGGTTTTTAAGTGCTCTGGAGTCTTTTCGTTGCAAGCGGGTTTTTAAGTGTTCTGGAGTCATTTCTTTGCAAGCGGGTTTTTAAGTGCTCTGAAGGCATTTCGTTGCAAGCGGGTTTTTAAGTGCTCTGGAGTCATTTCGTTGCAAGCGGGTTTTTACGGGTTCTGGAGTCATTTTGTTTCAAGCGGGTTTTTACATACTTCTCAGACATTTCACTGGAAGCGGGTTTTTTAAGTGCTCTGCAGGCATTTCGTTGTAAGCGGGTTTTTAAGTACTCTGGAGTCATTTCGTTGCAAGCGGGTTTTTAAGTACTCTGGAGTCATTTCGTTGCAAACGGGTTTTTACGTGCTCTGCAGTCATTTCGTTGCAAGCGGGTTTTTAAGTGCTCTGGAGTCATTTCGTTGCAAGCGGGTTTTTAAGTGCTCTGGAGTCATTTCGTTGCAAGCGGGTTATTAAGTGCTCTGGAGTCATTTCGTTGCAAGCGGGCTTTTAAGTGCTCAGGAGTCATTTCGTTGCAAGCGGGTTTTTAAGTGCTCTGGAGTCATTTCGTTCCAAGCGGGTTTTTAAGTGCTCTAAAGGCATTTCGTTGCAAGCGGGTTTTTAAGTGCTCTGGAGTCATTTCGTTGCAAGCGGGTTTTTAAGTGCTCTGGAGTCATTTCGTTGCAAGCGGGTTTTTAAGTGCTCTGGAGTCATTTCGTTGCAAGCGGGTTTTTAAGTGCTCTGGAGTCATTTCGTTGCAAACGGGTTTTTAAGTGCTCTGAAGGCATTTCGTTGCAAGCGGGTTTTTAAGTACTCTGGAGACATTTCGTTGCAAGCGGGTTTTTAAGTGCTCTGGAGTCATTTCGTTACAAGCGGGTTTTTACGTGTTCTGGAGTCATTTCGTTGCAAGCGGGTTTTTACATACTTCTCAGACATTTCACTGGAAGCGGGTTTTTTAAATGCTCTGTAGGCATTTCGTTGCAAGCGGGTTTTTAAGTACTCTGGAGTCATTTCGTTGCAAACGGGTTTTTACGTGCTCTGGAGTCATTTCGTTGCAAGCGGGTTTTTAAGTGCTCTGGAGTCATTTCGTTGCAAGCGGGTTTTTAAGTGCTCTGGAGTCATTTCGTTGCAAGCGGGTTTTTAATTGCTCTGGAGTCATTTCGTTGCAAGCGGGTTTTTACGTGTTCTGGAGTCATTTCGTTGCAAGCGGGTTTTTACATACTTCTCAGACATTTCACTGGAAGCGGGTTTTTTAAATGCTCTGTAGGCATTTCGTTGCAAGCGGGTTTTTAAGTGCTCTGGAGTCATTTCGTTGCAAACGGGTTTTTACGTGCTCTGGAGTCATTTCGTTGCAAGCGGGTTTTTAAGTGCTCTGGAGTCATTTCGTTGCAAGCAGGTTTTTAAGTGCTCTGGAGTGATTTCGTTGCAAGCGGGTTTTTAAGTGCTCTGGAGTCATTTCGTTGCAAGCGGGTTTTTACATACTTCTCAGACATTTCACTGGAAGCGGGTTTTTTAAATGCTCTGTAGGCATTTCGTTGCAAGCGGGTTTTTAAGTACTCTGGAGTCATTTCGTTGCAAACGGGTTTTTACGTGCTCTGGAGTCATTTCGTTGCAAGCGGGTTTTTAAGTGCTCTGGAGTCATTTCGTTGCAAGCGGGTTTTTAAGTGCTCTGGAGTCATTTCGTTGCAAGCGGGTTTTTAAGTGCTCTGGAGTCATTTCGTTGCAAGCGGGCTTTTAAGTGCTCTGGAGTCATTTCGTTGCAAGCGGGTTTTTAAGTGCTCTGGAGTCATTTCGTTCCAAGCGGGTTTTTAAGTGCTCTAAAGGCATTTCGTTGCAAGCGGGTTTTTAAGTGCTCTGGAGTCATTTCGTTGCAAGCGGGTTTTTAAGTGCTCTGGAGACATTTCGTTGCAAGCGGTTTTTAAGTGCTCTGGAGCCATTTCGTTGCAAGCGGGTTTTTAAGTGCTTTGGAGTCATTTCGTTGCAAGCGGGTTTTTAAGTGCTCTGGAGTCATTTCGTTGCAAGCGGGTTTTTAAGTGCTCTGGAGTCATTTCGTTGCAAGCGGGTTTTTAAGTGCTCTGGAGTCATTTCGTTGCAAGCGGGTTTTTAAGTGCTCTGGAGTCATTTCGTTGCAAGCGGGTTTTTAAGTGCTCTGGAGTCATTTCGTTGCAAGCGGGCTTTTAAGTGCTCTGGAGTCATTTCGTTGCAAGCGGGTTTTTAAGTGCTCTGGAGTCATTTCGTTCCAAGCGGGTTTTTAAGTGCTCTAAAGGCATTTCGTTGCAAGCGGGTTTTTAAGTGCTCTGGAGTCATTTCGTTGCAAGCGGGTTTTTAAGTGCTCTGGAGACATTTCGTTGCATGCGGGTTTTTAAGTGCTCTGGAGCCATTTCGTTGCAAGCGGGTTTTTAAGTGCTTTGGAGTCATTTCGTTGCAAGCGGGTTTTTAAGTGCTCTGGAGTCATTTCGTTGCAAGCGGGTTTTTAAGTGCTCTGGAATCATTTCGTTGCAAGCGGGTTTTTAAGTACTCTGGAGACATTTCGTTGCAAGCGGGTTTTTAAGTGCTCTGGAGTCATTTCGTTGCAAGCGGGTTTTTAAGTGCTCTGGAGTCATTTCGTTGCAAGCGGGTTTTTAAGTGCTCTGGAGTCATTTCGTTGCAAGCGGGTTTTTAAGTGCTCTGGAGTCATTTCGTTGCAAGCGGGTTTTTAATTGCTCTGGAGTCATTTCGTTGCAAGCGGGTTTTTACGTGTTCTGGAGTCATTTCGTTGCAAGCGGGTTTTTACATACTTCTCAGACATTTCACTTGAAGCGGGTTTTTTAAATGCTCTGTAGGCATTTCGTTGCAAGCGGGTTTTTAAGTGCTCTGGAGTCATTTCGTTGCAAACGGGTTTTTACGTGCTCTGGAGTCATTTCGTTGCAAGCGGGTTTTTAAGTGCTCTGGAGTCATTTCGTTGCAAGCGGGTTTTTAAGTGCTCTGGAGTCATTTCGTTGCAAGCGGGTTTTTAAGTGCTCTGGAGTCATTTCGTTGCAAGCGGGTTTTTAAGTGCTCTGGAGTCATTTCGTTGCAAGCGGGTTTTTAAGTGCTCTGGAGTCATTTCGTTGCAAGCGGGTTTTTAAGTGCTCTGGAGTCATTTTGTTGCAAGCGGGTTTTTAAGTGCTCTGAAGGCATTTCGTTGCAAGCGGGTTTTTAAGTGCTCTGGAGTCATTTTGTTGCAAGCGTGTTTTTAAGTGCTCTGGAGACATTTCGTTGCAAGCGGTTTTTTAAGTGCTCTGGAGCCATTTCGTTGCAAGCGGGTTTTTAAGTTCTCTGGAGCCATTTCGTTGCAAGCGGGTTTTTAAGTGCTCTGGAGCCATTACGTTGCAAGCGGGTTTTTAAGTGTTCTGGAGTCATTTTGTTGCAAGCGGGTTTTTAAGTGCTCTGGAGTCATTTCGTTTCAAGCGGGTTTTTAAGTGCTCTGGAGTCATTTCGTTGCAAGCGGGTTTTTAAGTGCTCTGGAGTCATTTCGTTGCAAGCGGGTTTTTACATACTTCTCAGACATTTCACTGGAAGCGGGTTTTTTAAATGCTCTGTAGGCATTTCGTTGCAAGCGGGTTTTTAAGTACTCTGGAGTCATTTCGTTGCAAACGGGTTTTTACGTGCTCTGGAGTCATTTCGTTGCAAGCGGGTTTTTAAGTGCTCTGGAGTCATTTCGTTGCAAGCGGGTTTTTAAGTGCTCTGGAGTCATTTCGTTGCAAGCGGGTTTTTAAGTGCTCTGGAGTCATTTCGTTGCAAGCGGGCTTTTAAGTGCTCTGGAGTCATTTCGTTGCAAGCGGGTTTTTAAGTGCTCTGGAGTCATTTCGTTCCAAGCGGGTTTTTAAGTGCTCTAAAGGCATTTCCTTGCAAGCGGGTTTTTAAGTGCTCTGGAGTCATTTCGTTGCAAGCGGGTTTTTAAGTGCTCTGGAGACATTTCGTTGCATGCGGGTTTTTAAGTTCTCTGGAGCCATTTCGTTGCAAGCGGGTTTTTAAGTGCTCTGGAGTCATTTCGTTGCAAGCGGGTTTTTAAGTGCTCTGGAGTCATTTCGTTGCAAGCGGGTTTTTAAGTGCTCTGGAGTCATTTCGTTGCAAGCGGGTTTTTAAGTACTCTGGAGACATTTCGTTGCAAGCGGGTTTTTAAGTGCTCTGGAGTCATTTCGTTGCAAGCGGGTTTTTAAGTGCTCTGGAGTCATTTCGTTGCAAGCGGGTTTTTAAGTGCTCTGAAGGCATTTCGTTGCAAGCGGGTTTTTAAGTGCTCTGGAGTCATTTCGTTGCAAGCGGGTTTTTAAGTGCTCTGGAGTCATTTCGTTGCAAGCGGGTTTTTAAGTGCTCTGGAGTCATTTCGTTGCAAGCGGGTTTTTAATTGCTCTGGAGTCATTTCGTTGCAAGCGGGTTTTTACGTGTTCTGGAGTCATTTCGTTGCAAGCGGGTTTTTACATACTTCTCAGACATTTCACTTGAAGCGGGTTTTTTAAATGCTCTGTAGGCATTTCGTTGCAAGCGGGTTTTTAAGTGCTCTGGAGTCATTTCGTTGCAAGCGGGTTTTTAAGTGCTCTGGAGTCATTTCGTTGCAAGCGGGTTTTTAAGTGCTCTGGAGTCATTTCGTTGCAAGCGGGTTTTTAAGTGCTCTGGAGTCATTTCGTTGCAAGCGGGTTTTTAATTGCTCTGGAGTCATTTCGTTGCAAGCGGGTTTTTACGTGTTCTGGAGTCATTTCGTTGCAAGCGGGTTTTTACATACTTCTCAGACATTTCACTTGAAGCGGGTTTTTTAAATGCTCTGTAGGCATTTCGTTGCAAGCGGGTTTTTAAGTGCTCTGGAGTCATTTCGTTGCAAACGGGTTTTTACGTGCTCTGGAGTCATTTCGTTGCAAGCGGGTTTTTAAGTTCTCTGGAGTCATTTCGTTGCAAGCGGGTTTTTAAGTGCTCTGGAGTCATTTCGTTGCAAGCGGGTTTTTAAGTGCTCTGGAGTCATTTCGTTGCAAGCGGGTTTTTAAGTGCTCTGGAGTCATTTCGTTGCAAGCGGGTTTTTAAGTGCTCTGGAGTCATTTCGTTGCAAGCGGGTTTTTAAGTGCTCTGGAGTCATTTTGTTGCAAGCGGGTTTTTAAGTGCTCTGAAGGCATTTCGTTGCAAGCGGGTTTTTAAGTGCTCTGGAGTCATTTTGTTGCAAGCGTGTTTTTAAGTGCTCTGGAGACATTTCGTTGCAAGCGGTTTTTTAAGTGCTCTGGAGCCATTTCGTTGCAAGCGGGTTTTTAAGTTCTCTGGAGCCATTTCGTTGCAAGCGGGTTTTTAAGTGCTCTGGAGCCATTACGTTGCAAGCGGGTTTTTAAGTGTTCTGGAGTCATTTTGTTGCAAGCGGGTTTTTAAGTGCTCTGGAGTCATTTCGTTTCAAGCGGGTTTTTAAGTGCTCTGGAGTCATTTCGTTGCAAGCGGGTTTTTAAGTGCTCTGGAGTCATTTCGTTGCAAGCGGGTTTTTACATACTTCTCAGACATTTCACTGGAAGCGGGTTTTTTAAATGCTCTGTAGGCATTTCGTTGCAAGCGGGTTTTTAAGTACTCTGGAGTCATTTCGTTGCAAACGGGTTTTTACGTGCTCTGGAGTCATTTCGTTGCAAGCGGGTTTTTAAGTGCTCTGGAGTCATTTCGTTGCAAGCGGGTTTTTAAGTGCTCTGGAGTCATTTCGTTGCAAGCGGGTTTTTAAGTGCTCTGGAGTCATTTCGTTGCAAGCGGGCTTTTAAGTGCTCTGGAGTCATTTCGTTGCAAGCGGGTTTTTAAGTGCTCTGGAGTCATTTCGTTCCAAGCGGGTTTTTAAGTGCTCTAAAGGCATTTCCTTGCAAGCGGGTTTTTAAGTGCTCTGGAGTCATTTCGTTGCAAGCGGGTTTTTAAGTGCTCTGGAGACATTTCGTTGCATGCGGGTTTTTAAGTTCTCTGGAGCCATTTCGTTGCAAGCGGGTTTTTAAGTGCTCTGGAGTCATTTCGTTGCAAGCGGGTTTTTAAGTGCTCTGGAGTCATTTCGTTGCAAGCGGGTTTTTAAGTGCTCTGGAGTCATTTCGTTGCAAGCGGGTTTTTAAGTACTCTGGAGACATTTCGTTGCAAGCGGGTTTTTAAGTGCTCTGGAGTCATTTCGTTGCAAGCGGGTTTTTAAGTGCTCTGGAGTCATTTCGTTGCAAGCGGGTTTTTAAGTGCTCTGAAGGCATTTCGTTGCAAGCGGGTTTTTAAGTGCTCTGGAGTCATTTCGTTGCAAGCGGGTTTTTAAGTGCTCTGGAGTCATTTCGTTGCAAGCGGGTTTTTAAGTGCTCTGGAGTCATTTCGTTGCAAGCGGGTTTTTAATTGCTCTGGAGTCATTTCGTTGCAAGCGGGTTTTTACGTGTTCTGGAGTCATTTCGTTGCAAGCGGGTTTTTACATACTTCTCAGACATTTCACTTGAAGCGGGTTTTTTAAATGCTCTGTAGGCATTTCGTTGCAAGCGGGTTTTTAAGTGCTCTGGAGTCATTTCGTTGCAAACGGGTTTTTACGTGCTCTGGAGTCATTTCGTTGCAAGCGGGTTTTTAAGTGCTCTGGAGTCATTTCGTTGCAAGCGGGTTTTTAAGTGCTCTGGAGTCATTTCGTTGCAAGCGGGTTTTTAAGTGCTCTGGAGTCATTTCGTTGCAAGCGGGTTTTTAAGTGCTCTGGAGTCATTTCGTTGCAAGCGGATTTTTAAGTGCTCTGGAGTCATTTCGTTGCAAGCGGGTTTTTAAGTGCTCTGGAGTCATTTCGTTGCAAGCGGGTTTTTAAGTGCTCTGAAGGCATTTCGTTGCAAGCGGGTTTTTAAGTGCTCTGGAGTCATTTTGTTGCAAGCGGGTTTTTAAGTGATCTGGAGACATTTCGTTGCAAGCGGTTTTTTAAGTGCTCTGGAGCCATTTCGTTGCAAGCGGGTTTTTAAGTTCTCTGGAGCCATTTCGTTGCAAGCGGGTTTTTAAGTGCTCTGGAGCCATTACGTTGCAAGCGGGTTTTTAAGTGTTCTGGAGTCATTTTGTTGCAAGCGGGTTTTTAAGTGCTCTGGAGTCATTTCGTTTCAAGCGGGTTTTTAAGTGCTCTGGAGTCATTTCGTTGCAAGCGGGTTTTTAAGTGCTCTGGAGTCATTTCGTTGCAAGCGGGTTTTTACATACTTCTCAGACATTTCACTGGAAGCGGGTTTTTTAAATGCTCTGTAGGCATTTCGTTGCAAGCGGGTTTTTAAGTACTCTGGAGTCATTTCGTTGCAAACGGGTTTTTACGTGCTCTGGAGTCATTTCGTTGCAAGCGGGTTTTTAAGTGCTCTGGAGTCATTTCGTTGCAAGCGGGCTTTTAAGTGCTCTGGAGTCATTTCGTTGCAAGCGGGTTTTTAAGTGCTCTGGAGTCATTTCGTTCCAAGCGGGTTTTTAAGTGCTCTAAAGGCATTTCGTTGCAAGCGGGTTTTTAAGTGCTCTGGAGTCATTTCGTTGCAAGCGGGTTTTTAAGTGCTCTGGAGACATTTCGTTGCATGCGGGTTTTTAAGTGCTCTGGAGCCATTTCGTTGCAAGCGGGTTTTTAAGTGCTTTGGAGTCATTTCGTTGCAAGCGGGTTTTTAAGTGCTCTGGAGTCATTTCGTTGCAAGCGGGTTTTTAAGTGCTCTGGAATCATTTCGTTGCAAGCGGGTTTTTAAGTACTCTGGAGACATTTCGTTGCAAGCGGGTTTTTAAGTGCTCTGGAGTCATTTCGTTGCAAGCGGGTTTTTAAGTGCTCTGGAGTCATTTCGTTGCAAGCGGGTTTTTAAGTGCTCTGAAGGCATTTCGTTGCAAGCGGGTTTTTAAGTGCTCTGGAGTCATTTCGTTGCAAGCGGGTTATTAAGTTATCTGGAGTCATTTCGTTGCAAGCGGGTTTTTAAGTGCTCTGGAGTCATTTCGTTGCAAGCGGGTTTTTAAGTGTTCTGGAGTCATTTCGTTGCAAGCGGGTTTTTAAGTGCTCTGGAGTCATTTCATTGGAAGCGGGTTTTTTAGTGCTCTGGAGTCATTTCGTTGCAAGCGGGTTTTTAAGTGCTCTGGAGTCATTTCGTTGCATGCGGGTTTTTAAGTGCTCTGAAGGCATTTCGTTGTAAGCGGGTTTTTAAGTGCTCTGGAGTCATTTCGTTGCAAGCGGGTTTTTACGTGTTCTGGAGTCATTTCGTTGCAAGCGGGTTTTTACATACTTCTCAGACATTTCACTGGAAGCGGGTTTTTTAAATGCTCTGTAGGCATTTCGTTGCAAGCGGGTTTTTAAGTGCTCTGGAGTCATTTCGTTGCAAACGGGTTTTTACGTGCTCTGGAGTCATTTCGTTGCAAGCGGGTTTTTAAGTGCTCTGGAGTCATTTCGTTGCAAGCGGGTTTTTAAGTGCTCTGGAGTCATTTCGTTGCAAGCGGGTTTTTAAGTGCTCTGGAGTCATTTCGTTGCAAGCGGGTTTTTAAGTGCTCTGGAGTCATTTCGTTGCAAGCGGGTTTTTAAGTGCTCTGGAGTCATTTCGTTGCAAGCGGGTTTTTAAGTGCTCTGGATTCATTTCGTTGCAAGCGGGTTTTTAAGTGCTCTGGAGTCATTTCGTTGCAAGCGGGTTTTTAAGTGCTCTGGAGTCATTTCGTTGCAAGCGGGTTTTTAAGTGCTCTGGAGTCATTTCGTTGCAAGCGGGTTTTTAAGTGCTCTGGAGTCATTTCGTTGTAAGCGGGTTTTTAAGTGCTCTGGAGTCATTTCGTTGCAAGCGGGTTTTTAAGTACTCTGGAGACATTTCGTTGCAAGCGGGTTTTTAAGTGCTCTGGAGTCATTTCGTTGCAAGCGGGTTTTTAAGTGCTCTGGAGTCATTTCGTTGCAAGCGGGTTTTTAAGTGCTCTGGAGGCATTTCGTTGCAAGCGGGTTTTTAAGTGCTCTGGAGTCATTTCGTTGCAAGCGGGTTTTTAAGTGCTCTGGAGTCATTTCGTTGCAAGCGGGTTTTTAAGTGCTCTGGAGTCATTTCGTTGCAAGCGGGTTTTTTAGTGCTCTGGAGTCATTTCGTTGCAAGCGGGTTTTTAAGTGCTCTGGAGTCATTTCGTTGCAAGCGGGTTTTTACATACTTCTCAGACATTTCACTGGAAGCGGGTTTTTTAAATGCTCTGTAGGCATTTCGTTGCAAGCGGGTTTTTAAGTACTCTGGAGTCATTTCGTTGCAAACGGGTTTTTACGTGCTCTGGAGTCATTTAGTTGCAAGCGGGTTTTTAAGTGCTCTGGAGTCATTTCGTTGCAAGCAGGTTTTTAAGTGCTCTGGAGTCATTTCGTTGCAAGCGGGTTTTTAAGTGCTCTGGAGTCATTTCGTTGCAAGCGGGCTTTTAAGTGCTCTGGAGTCATTTCGTTGCAAGCGGGTTTTTAAGTGCTCTGGAGTCATTTCGTTCCAAGCGGGTTTTTAAGTGCTCTAAAGGCATTTCGTTGCAAGCGGGTTTTTAAGTGCTCTGGAGTCATTTCGTTGCAAGCGGGTTTTTAAGTGCTCTGGAGACATTTCGTTGCAAGCGGGTTTTTAAGTGCTCTGGAGCCATTTCGTTGCAAGCGGGTTTTTAAGTGCTTTGGAGTCATTTCGTTGCAAGCGGGTTTTTAAGTGCTCTGGAGTCATTTCGTTGCAAGCGGGTTTTTAAGTGCTCTGGAGTCATTTCGTTGCAAGCGGGTTTTTAAGTACTCTGGAGACATTTCGTTGCAAGCGGGTTTTTAAGTGCTCTGGAGTCATTTCGTTGCAAGCGGGTTTTTAAGTGCTCTGGAGTCATTTCGTTGCAAGCGGGTTTTTAAGTGCTCTGAAGGCATTTCGTTGCAAGCGGGTTTTTAAGTGCTCTGGAGTCATTTCGTTGCAAGCGGCTTTTTAAGTTATCTGGAGTCATTTCGTTGCAAGCGGGTTTTTAAGTGCTCTGGAGTCATTTCGTTGCAAGCGGGTTTTTAAGTGTTCTGGAGTCATTTCGTTGCAAGCGGGTTTTTAAGTTATCTGGAGTCATTTCGTTGCAAGCGGGTTTTTAAGTGCTCTGGAGTCATTTCGTTGCAAGCGGGTTTTTAAGTTATCTGGAGTCATTTCGTTGCAAGCGGGTTTTTAAGTGTTCTGGAGTCATTTCGTTGCAAGCGGGTTTTTAAGTGCTCTGGAGTCATTTCATTGGAAGCGGGTTTTTTAGTGCTCTGGAGTCATTTCGTTGCAAGCGGGTTTTTAAGTGCTCTGGAGTCATTTCGTTGCATGCGGGTTTTTAAGTGCTCTGAAGGCATTTCGTTGTAAGCGGGTTTTCAAGTGCTCTGGAGTCATTTCGTTGCAAGCGGGTTTTTACGTGTTCTGGAGTCATTTCGTTGCAAACGGGTTTTTACATACTTCTCAGACATTTCACTGGAAGCGGGTTTTTTAAATGCTCTGTAGGCATTTCGTTGCAAGCGGGTTTTTAAGTACTCTGGAGTCATTTCGTTGCAAACGGGTTTTTACGTGCTCTGGAGTCATTTCGTTGCAAGCGGGTTTTTAAGTGCTCTGGAGTCATTTCGTTGCAAGCGGGTTTTTAAGTGCTCTGGAGTCATTTCGTTGCAAGCGGGTTTTTAAGTGCTCTGGAGTCATTTCGTTGCAAGCGGGTTTTTAAGTGCTCTGGAGACATTTCGTTGCAAGCGGGTTTTTAAGTGCTCTGGAGCCATTTCGTTGCAAGCGGGTTTTTAAGTGCTCTGGAGCCATTTCGATGCAAGCGGGTTTTTAAGTGCTCTGGAGCCATTACGTTGCAAGCGGGTTTTTAAGTGCTCTGGAGTCATTTCGTTGCAAGCGGGTTTTTAAGTGCTCTGGAGTCATTTCGTTGCAAGCGGGTTTTTAAGTGCTCTGGAGTCATTTCGTTGCAAGCGGGTTTTTAAGTGCTCTGGAGTCATTTCGTTGCAAGCGGGTTTTTAAGTGCTCTGGAGTCATTTCGTTGCAAGCGGGTTTTTAAGTGCTCTGGAGTCATTTCGTTGCAAGCGGGTTTTTAAGTGCTCTGGAGTCATTTCGTTGCAAGCGGGTTTTTAAGTGCTCTGGAGTCATTTCGTTGCAAGCGGGTTTTTAAGCGTTCTGGAGTCATTTCGTTGCAAGCGGGTTTTTAAGTGCTCTGGAGTCATTTCATTGCAAGCGGGTTTTTTAGTGCTCTGGAGTCATTTCGTTGCAAGCGGGTTTTTAAGTGCTCTGGAGTCATTTCGTTGCATGCGGGTTTTTAAGTGCTCTGAAGGCATTTCGTTGTAAGCGGGTTTTTAAGTGCTCTGGAGTCATTTCGTTGCAAGCGGGTTTTTACGTGTTCTGGAGTCATTTCGTTGCAAGCGGGTTTTTACATACTTCTCAGACATTTCACTGGAAGCGGGTTTTTTAAATGCTCTGTAGGCATTTCGTTGCAAGCGGGTTTTTAAGTACTCTGGAGTCATTTCGTTGCAAGCGGGTTTTTTAAATGCTCTGTAGGCATTTCGTTGCAAGCGGGTTTTTACGTGCTCTGGAGACATTTCGTTGCAAGCGGGTTTTTAAGTGCTCTGGAGTCATTTCGTTGCAAGCGGGTTTTTAAGTGCTCTGAAGGCATTTCGTTGCAAGCGGGTTTTTAAGTGCTCTGGAGTCATTTCGTTGCAAGCGGGTTTTTAAGTTATCTGGAGTCATTTCGTTGCAAGCGGGTTTTTAAGTGCTCTGGAGTCATTTCGTTGCAAGCGGGTTTTTCAGTGCTCTGGAGTCATTTCGTTGCAAGCGGGTTTTTAAGTGCTCTGGAGTCATTTCGTTGCAAGCGGGTTTTTAAGTGCTCTGAAGGCATTTCGTTGTAAGCTGGTTTTTAAGTGCTCTGGAGTCATTTCGTTGCAAGCGGGTTTTTACGTGTTCTGGAGTCATTTCGTTGCAAGCGGGTTTTTAAGTGCTCTGGAGTCATTTCATTGGAAGCGGGTTTTTTAGTGCTCTGGAGTCATTTCGTTGCAAGCGGGTTTTTAAGTGCTCTGGAGTCATTTCGTTGCATGCGGGTTTTTAAGTGCTCTGAAGGCATTTCGTTGTAAGCGGGTTTTCAAGTGCTCTGGAGTCATTTCGTTGCAAGCGGGTTTTTACGTGTTCTGGAGTCATTTCGTTGCAAGCGGGTTTTTACATACTTCTCAGACATTTCACTGGAAGCGGGTTTTTTAAATGCTCTGTAGGCATTTCGTTGCAAGCGGGTTTTTAAGTACTCTGGAGTCATTTCGTTGCAAACGGGTTTTTACGTGCTCTGGAGTCATTTCGTTGCAAGCGGGTTTTTAAGTGCTCTGGAGTCATTTCGTTGCAAGCGGGTTTTTAAGTGCTCTGGAGTCATTTCGTTGCAAGCGGGTTTTTAAGTGCTCTGGAGTCATTTCGTTGCAAGCGGGTTTTTAAGTGCTCTGGAGACATTTCGTTGCAAGCGGGTTTTTAAGTGCTCTGGAGCCATTTCGTTGCAAGCGGGTTTTTAAGTGCTCTGGAGCCATTTCGTTGCAAGCGGGTTTTTAAGTGCTCTGGAGCCATTACGTTGCAAGCGGGTTTTTAAGTGCTCTGGAGTCATTTCGTTGCAAGCGGGTTTTTAAGTGCTCTGGAGTCATTTCGTTGCAAGCGGGTTTTTAAGTGCTCTGGAGTCATTTCGTTGCAAGCGTGTTTTTAAGTGCTCTGGAGTCATTTCTTTGCAAGCGGGTTTTTAAGTGCTCTGGAGTCATTTCGTTGCAAGCGGGTTTTTAAGTGCTCTGGAGTCATTTCGTTGCAAGCGGGTTTTTAAGTGCTCTGGAGTCATTTCGTTGCAAGCGGGTTTTTAAGTGCTCTGGAGTCATTTCGTTGCAAGCGGGTTTTTAAGTGCTCTGGAGTCATTTCGTTGCAAGCGGGTTTTTAAGTGCTCTGGAGGCATTTCGTTGCAAGCGGGTTTTTAAGTGCTCTGGAGTCATTTCGTTGCAAGCGGGTTTTTAAGTGCTCTGGAGTCATTTCGTTGCAAGCGGGTTTTTAAGTGCTCTGGAGTCATTTCGTTGCAAGCGGGTTTTTAAGTGTTCTGGAGTCATTTCGTTGCAAGCGGGTTTTTAAGTGCTCTGGAGTCATTTCGTTGCAAGCGGGTTTTTTAGTGCTCTGGAGTCATTTCGTTGCAAGCGGGTTTTTAAGTGCTCTGGAGTCATTTCGTTGCAAGCGGGTTTTTACATACTTCTCAGACATTTCACTGGAAGCGGGTTTTTTAAATGCTCTGTAGGCATTTCGTTGCAAGCGGGTTTTTAAGTACTCTGGAGTCATTTCGTTGCAAACGGGTTTTTACGTGCTCTGGAGTCATTTAGTTGCAAGCGGGTTTTTAAGTGCTCTGGAGTCATTTCGTTGCAAGCAGGTTTTTAAGTGCTCTGGAGTCATTTCGTTGCAAGCGGGTTTTTAAGTGCTCTGGAGTCATTTCGTTGCAAGCGGGCTTTTAAGTGCTCTGGAGTCATTTCGTTGCAAGCGGGTTTTTAAGTGCTCTGGAGTCATTTCGTTCCAAGCGGGTTTTTAAGTGCTCTAAAGGCATTTCGTTGCAAGCGGGTTTTTAAGTGCTCTGGAGTCATTTCGTTGCAAGCGGGTTTTTAAGTGCTCTGGAGACATTTCGTTGCAAGCGGGTTTTTAAGTGCTCTGGAGCCATTTCGTTGCAAGCGGGTTTTTAAGTGCTTTGGAGTCATTTCGTTGCAAGCGGGTTTTTAAGTGCTCTGGAGTCATTTCGTTGCAAGCGGGTTTTTAAGTGCTCTGGAGTCATTTCGTTGCAAGCGGGTTTTTAAGTACTCTGGAGACATTTCGTTGCAAGCGGGTTTTTAAGTGCTCTGGAGTCATTTCGTTGCAAGCGGGTTTTTAAGTGCTCTGGAGTCATTTCGTTGCAAGCGGGTTTTTAAGTGCTCTGAAGGCATTTCGTTGCAAGCGGGTTTTTAAGTGCTCTGGAGTCATTTCGTTGCAAGCGGGTTTTTAAGTTATCTGGAGTCATTTCGTTGCAAGCGGGTTTTTAAGTGCTCTGGAGTCATTTCGTTGCAAGCGGGTTTTTAAGTGTTCTGGAGTCATTTCGTTGCAAGCGGGTTTTTAAGTTATCTGGAGTCATTTCGTTGCAAGCGGGTTTTTAAGTGCTCTGGAGTCATTTCGTTGCAAGCGGGTTTTTAAGTTATCTGGAGTCATTTCGTTGCAAGCGGGTTTTTAAGTGTTCTGGAGTCATTTCGTTGCAAGCGGGTTTTTAAGTGCTCTGGAGTCATTTCATTGGAAGCGGGTTTTTTAGTGCTCTGGAGTCATTTCGTTGCAAGCGGGTTTTTAAGTGCTCTGGAGTCATTTCGTTGCATTTGGGTTTTTAAGTGCTCTGAAGGCATTTCGTTGTAAGCGGGTTTTCAAGTGCTCTGGAGTCATTTCGTTGCAAGCGGGTTTTTACGTGTTCTGGAGTCATTTCGTTGCAAACGGGTTTTTACATACTTCTCAGACATTTCACTGGAAGCGGGTTTTTTAAATGCTCTGTAGGCATTTCGTTGCAAGCGGGTTTTTAAGTACTCTGGAGTCATTTCGTTGCAAACGGGTTTTTACGTGCTCTGGAGTCATTTCGTTGCAAGCGGGTTTTTAAGTGCTCTGGAGTCATTTCGTTGCAAGCGGGTTTTTAAGTGCTCTGGAGTCATTTCGTTGCAAGCGGGTTTTTAAGTGCTCTGGAGTCATTTCGTTGCAAGCGGGTTTTTAAGTGCTCTGGAGACATTTCGTTGCAAGCGGGTTTTTAAGTGCTCTGGAGCCATTTCGTTGCAAGCGGGTTTTTAAGTGCTCTGGAGCCATTTCGTTGCAAGCGGGTTTTTAAATGCTCTGGAGCCATTACGTTGCAAGCGGGTTTTTAAGTGCTCTGGAGTCATTTCGTTGCAAGCGGGTTTTTAAGTGCTCTGGAGTCATTTCGTTGCAAGCGGGTTTTTAAGTGCTCTGGAGTCATTTCGTTGCAAGCGGGTTTTTAAGTGCTCTGGAGACATTTCGTTGCAAGCGGGTTTTTAAGTGCTCTGGAGCCATTTCGTTGCAAGCGGGTTTTTAAGTGCTCTGGAGCCATTTCGTTGCAATCGGGTTTTTAAGTGCTCTGGAGCCATTACGTTGCAAGCGGGTTTTTAAGTGCTCTGGAGTCATTTCGTTGCAAGCGGGTTTTTAAGTGCTCTGGAGTCATTTCGTTGCAAGCGGGTTTTTAAGTGCTCTGGAGTCATTTCGTTGCAAGCGTGTTTTTAAGTGCTCTGGAGTCATTTCGTTGCAAGCGGGTTTTTAAGTGCTCTGGAGTCATTTCGTTGCAAGCGGGTTTTTAAGTGCTCTGGAGTCATTTCGTTGCAAGCGGGTTTTTAAGTGCTCTGGAGTCATTTCGTTGCAAGCGGGTTTTTAAGTGCTCTGGAGTCATTTCGTTGCAAGCGGGTTTTTAAGTGCTCTGGAGTCATTTCGTTGCAAGCGGGTTTTTAAGTGCTCTGGAGTCATTTCGTTGCAAGCGGGTTTTTAAGCGTTCTGGAGTCATTTCGTTGCAAGCGGGTTTTTAAGTGCTCTGGAGTCATTTCATTGCAAGCGGGTTTTTTAGTGCTCTGGAGTCATTTCGTTGCAAGCGGGTTTTTAAGTGCTCTGGAGTCATTTCGTTGCATGCGGGTTTTTAAGTGCTCTGAAGGCATTTCGTTGTAAGCGGGTTTTTAAGTGCTCTGGAGTCATTTCGTTGCAAGCGGGTTTTTACGTGTTCTGGAGTCATTTCGTTGCAAGCGGGTTTTTACATACTTCTCAGACATTTCACTGGAAGCGGGTTTTTTAAATGCTCTGTAGGCATTTCGTTGCAAGCGGGTTTTTAAGTACTCTGGAGTCATTTCGTTGCAAGCGGGTTTTTAAGTGCTCTGGAGTCATTTCGTTGCAAGAGGGTTTTTACATATTTCTCTGACATTTAACTGGAAGCGAGTATTTTAAGTGCTCTGGAGTCATTTCGTTGCAAGCGGGTTTTTACGTGCTCTGGAGACATTTCGTTGCAAGCGGGTTTTTAAGTGCTCTGGAGTCATTTCGTTGCAAGCGGGTTTTTAAGTGCTCTGAAGGCATTTCGTTGCAAGCGGGTTTTTAAGTGCTCTGGAGTCATTTCGTTGCAAGCGGGTTTTTAAGTTATCTGGAGTCATTTCGTTGCAAGCGGGTTTTTAAGTGCTCTGGAGTCATTTCGTTGCAAGCGGGTTTTTCAGTGCTCTGGAGTCATTTCGTTGCAAGCGGGTTTTTAAGTGCTCTGGAGTCATTTCGTTGCAAGCGGGTTTTTAAGTGCTCTGAAGGCATTTCGTTGTAAGCTGGTTTTTAAGTGCTCTGGAGTCATTTCGTTGCAAGCGGGTTTTTACGTGTTCTGGAGTCATTTCGTTGCAAGCGGGTTTTTAAGTGCTCTGGAGTCATTTCATTGGAAGCGGGTTTTTTAGTGCTCTGGAGTCATTTCGTTGCAAGCGGGTTTTTAAGTGCTCTGGAGTCATTTCGTTGCATGCGGGTTTTTAAGTGCTCTGAAGGCATTTCGTTGTAAGCGGGTTTTCAAGTGCTCTGGAGTCATTTCGTTGCAAGCGGGTTTTTACGTGTTCTGGAGTCATTTCCTTGCAAGCGGGTTTTTACATACTTCTCAGACATTTCACTGGAAGCGGGTTTTTTAAATGCTCTGTAGGCATTTCGTTGCAAGCGGGTTTTTAAGTACTCTGGAGTCATTTCGTTGCAAACGGGTTTTTACGTGCTCTGGAGTCATTTCGTTGCAAGCGGGTTTTTAAGTGCTCTGGAGTCATTTCGTTGCAAGCGGGTTTTTAAGTGCTCTGGAGTCATTTCGTTGCAAGCGGGTTTTTAAGTGCTCTGGAGTCATTTCGTTGCAAGCGGGTTTTTAAGTGCTCTGGAGACATTTCGTTGCAAGCGGGTTTTTAAGTGCTCTGGAGCCATTTCGTTGCAAGCGGGTTTTTAAGTGCTCTGGAGCCATTTCGTTGCAAGCGGGTTTTTAAGTGCTCTGGAGCCATTACGTTGCAAGCGGGTTTTTAAGTGCTCTGGAGTCATTTCGTTGCAAGCGGGTTTTTAAGTGCTCTGGAGTCATTTCGTTGCAAGCGGGTTTTTAAGTGCTCTGGAGTCATTTCGTTGCAAGCGTGTTTTTAAGTGCTCTGGAGTCATTTCTTTGCAAGCGGGTTTTTAAGTGCTCTGGAGTCATTTCGTTGCAAGCGGGTTTTTAAGTGCTCTGGAGTCATTTCGTTGCAAGCGGGTTTTTAAGTGCTCTGGAGTCATTTCGTTGCAAGCGGGTTTTTAAGTGCTCTGGAGTCATTTCGTTGCAAGCGGGTTTTTAAGTGCTCTGGAGTCATTTCGTTGCAAGCGGGTTTTTAAGTGCTCTGGAGTCATTTCGATGCAAGCGGGTTTTTAAGCGTTCTGGAGTCATTTCGTTGCAAGCGGGTTTTTAAGTGCTCTGGAGTCATTTCATTGCAAGCGGGTTTTTTAGTGCTCTGGAGTCATTTCGTTGCAAGCGGGTTTTTAAGTGCTCTGGAGTCATATCGTTGCATGCGGGTTTTTAAGTGCTCTGAAGGCATTTCGTTGTAAGCGGGTTTTTAAGTGCTCTGGAGTCATTTCGTTGCAAGCGGGTTTTTACGTGTTCTGGAGTCATTTCGTTGCAAGCGGGTTTTTACATACTTCTCAGACATTTCACTGGAAGCGGGTTTTTTAAATGCTCTGTAGGCATTTCGTTGCAAGCGGGTTTTTAAGTACTCTGGAGTCATTTCGTTGCAAGCGGGTTTTTAAGTGCTCTGGAGTCATTTCGTTGCAAGCGGGTTTTTACATATTTCTCTGACATTTAACTGGAAGCGAGTATTTTAAGTGCTCTGGAGTCATTTCGTTGCAAGCGGGTTTTTACGTGCTCTGGAGTCATTTCGTTGCAAGCGGGTTTTTAAGTGCTCTGGAGTCATTTCGTTGCAAGCGGGTTTTTAAGTGCTCTGAAGGCATTTCGTTGCAAGCGGGTTTTTAAGTGCTCTGGAGTCATTTCGTTGCAAGCGGGTTTTTAAGTTATCTGGAGTCATTTCGTTGCAAGCGGGTTTTTAAGTGCTCTGGAGTCATTTCGTTGCAAGCGGGTTTTTCAGTGCTCTGGAGTCATTTCGTTGCAAGCGGGTTTTTAAGTGCTCTGGAGTCATTTCGTTGCAAGCGGGTTTTTAAGTGCTCTGAAGGCATTTCGTTGTAAGCTGGTTTTTAAGTGCTCTGGAGTCATTTCGTTGCAAGCGGGTTTTTACGTGTTCTGGAGTCATTTCTTTGCACTCGGGTTTTTACATACTTCTCAGACATTTCACTGGAAGCGGGTTTTTTAAGTGCTCTGTAGGCATTTCGTTGCAAGCGGGTTTTTAAGTACTCTGGAGTCATTTCGTTGCAAGCGGGTTTTTAAGTGCTCTGGAGTCATTTCGTTGCAAGAGGGTTTTTACGGGTTCTGGAGTCATTTCGTTGCAAGCGGGTTTTTACATACTTCTCAGACATTTCACTGGAAGCGGGTTTTTTAAGTGCTCTGCAGGCATTTCGTTGTAAGCGGGTTTTTAAGTACTCTGGAGTCATTTCGTTGCAAGCGGGTGTTTAAGTGCTCTGGAGTCATTTCGTTGCAAGCGGGTTTTTAAGTGCTCTGGAGTCATTTCATTGCAAGCGGGTTTTTAAGTGCTCTGGAGGCATTTCGTTGCAAGCGGGTTTTTAAGTGCTCTGGAGCCATTTCGTTGCAAGCGGGTTTTTAAGTGCTCTGGAGCCATTTCGTTGCAAGCGGGTTTTTAAGTGCTCTGGAGTCATTACGTTGCAAGCGGGTATTTCAGTGTTCTGGAGTCATTTCGTTGCAAGCGGGTTTTTAAGTGCTCTGGAGTCATTTCGTTGCAAGCGGGTTTAAAGTGCTCTGGAGTTATTTCGTTGCAAGCGGGTTTTTAAGTGCTCTGGAGTCATTTCGTTGCAAGCGGGTTTTTAAGTGCTCTGGAGTCATTTCGTTGCAAGCGGGTTTTTAAGGACTCTGGAGACATTTCGTTGCAAGCCGGTTTTTAAGTGCTCTGGAGTCATTTCGTTGCAAGCGGGTTTTTAAGTGCTCTGGAGTCATTTCGTTGCAAGCGGGTTTTTAAGTGCTCTGGAGTCATTTCGTTGCAAGCGGGTTTTTACGTGTTCTGCAGTCATTTCGTTGCAAGCGGGTTTTTACATATTTCTCTGACATTTAACTGGAAGCGAGTATTTTAAGTGCTCTGGAGTCATTTCGTTGCAAGCGGGTTTTTACATACTTCTCAGACATTTCACTGGATGCGGGTTTTTTAAGTGCTCTGGAGTCATTTAGTTGGAAGCGGGTTTTTAAGTACTCTGGAGTCATTTCGTTGCAAGCGGGTTTTTAAGTGCTCTGGAGTCATTTCGTTGCAAGCGGGTTTTTAAGTGCTCTGGAGTCATTTCGTTGCAAGCGGGTTTTTAAGTGCTCTGAAGGCATTTCGTTGCAAGCGGGTTTTTAAGTGCTCTGGAGTCATTTCGTTGCAAGCGGGTTTTTAAGTGCTCTGGAGACATTTCGTTGCAAGCGGGTTTTTAAGTGCTCTGGAGCCATTTCGTTGCAAGCGGGTTTTTAAGTGCTCTGGAGTCATTTCGTTGCAAGCGGGTTTTTAAGTGCTCTGGAGACATTTCGTTGCAAGCGTGTTTTTAAGTGCTCTGGAGCCATTTCGTTGCAAGCGGGTTTTTAAGTGCTCTGGAGCCATTTCGTTGCAAGCGGGTTTTTAAGTGTTCTGGAGTCATTTCGTTGCAAGCGGGTTTTTAAGTGTTCTGGAGTCATTCCGTTGCAAGCGGGTTTTTAAGTGCTCTGGAGCCATTTCGTTGCAAGCGGGTTTTTAAGTGTTCTGGAGTCATTTCGTTGCAAGCGGGTTTTTAAGTGCTCTGGAGCCATTTCGATGCAAGCGGGTTTTTAAGTGCTCTGGAGCCATTTCGTTGCAAGCGGGTTTTTAAGTTCTCTGGAGCCATTTCGTTGCAAGCGGGTTTTTAAGTGCTCTGGAGCCATTACGTTGCAAGCGGGTTTTTAAGTGTTCTGGAGTCATTTTGTTGCAAGCGGGTTTTTAAGTGCTCTGGAGTCATTTCGTTTCAAGCGGGTTTTTAAGTGCTCTGGAGTCATTTCGTTGCAAGCGGGTTTTTAAGTGCTCTGGAGTCATTTCGTTGCAAGCGGGTTTTTACATACTTCTCAGACATTTCACTGGAAGCGGGTTTTTTAAATGCTCTGTAGGCATTTCGTTGCAAGCGGGTTTTTAAGTACTCTGGAGTCATTTCGTTGCAAACGGGTTTTTACGTGCTCTGGAGTCATTTCGTTGCAAGCGGGTTTTTAAGTGCTCTGGAGTCATTTCGTTGCAAGCGGGTTTTTAAGTGCTCTGGAGTCATTTCGTTGCAAGCGGGTTTTTAAGTGCTCTGGAGTCATTTCGTTGCAAGCGGGCTTTTAAGTGCTCTGGAGTCATTTCGTTGCAAGCGGGTTTTTAAGTGCTCTGGAGTCATTTCGTTCCAAGCGGGTTTTTAAGTGCTCTAAAGGCATTTCGTTGCAAGCGGGTTTTTAAGTGCTCTGGAGTCATTTCGTTGCAAGCGGGTTTTTAAGTGCTCTGGAGACATTTCGTTGCAAGCGGGTTTTTAAGTGCTCTGGAGCCATTTCGTTGCAAGCGGGTTTTTAAGTGCTCTGGAGTCATTTCGTTAGAAGCGGGTTTTTAAGTGCTCTGGAGGCATTTCGTTGCAAGCGGGTTTTTAAGTGCTCTGGAGCCATTTCGTTGCAAGCGGGTTTTTAAGTGCTCTGGAGCCATTTCGTTGCAAGCGGGTTTTTAAGTGCTCTGGAGTCATTACGTTGCAAGCGGGTATTTAAGTGTTCTGGAGTCATTTCGTTGCAAGCGGGTTTTTAAGTGCTCTGGAGTCATTTCGTTGCAAGCGGGTTTAAAGTGCTCTGGAGTTATTTCGTTGCAAGCGGGTTTTTAAGTGCTCTGGAGTCATTTCGTTGCAAGCGGGTTTTTAAGTGCTCTGGAGTCATTTCGTTGCAAGCGGGTTTTTAAGGACTCTGGAGACATTTCGTTGCAAGCCGGTTTTTAAGTGCTCTGGAGTCATTTCGTTGCAAGCGGGTTTTTAAGTGCTCTGGAGTCATTTCGTTGCAAGCGGGTTTTTAAGTGCTCTGGAGTCATTTCGTTGCAAGCGGGTTTTTACGTGTTCTGCAGTCATTTCGTTGCAAGCGGGTTTTTACATATTTCTCTGACATTTAACTGGAAGCGAGTATTTTAAGTGCTCTGGAGTCATTTCGTTGCAAGCGGGTTTTTACATACTTCTCAGACATTTCACTGGATGCGGGTTTTTTAAGTGCTCTGGAGTCATTTAGTTGGAAGCGGGTTTTTAAGTACTCTGGAGTCATTTCGTTGCAAGCGGGTTTTTAAGTGCTCTGGAGTCATTTCGTTGCAAGCGGGTTTTTAAGTGCTCTGGAGTCATTTCGTTGCAAGCGGGTTTTTACGTGCTCTGTAGGCATTTCGTTGCAAGCGGGTTTTTAAGTGCTCTGGAGTCATTTCGTTGCAAGCGGGTTTTTAAGTGCTCTGGAGACATTTCGTTGCAAGCGGGTTTTTAAGTGCTCTGGAGCCATTTCGTTGCAAGCGGGTTTTTAAGTGCTCTGGAGTCATTTCGTTGCAAGCGGGTTTTTAAGTGCTCTGGAGACATTTCGTTGCAAGCGTGTTTTTAAGTGCTCTGGAGCCATTTCGTTGCAAGCGGGTTTTTAAGTGCTCTGGAGCCATTTCGTGGCAAGCGGGTTTTTAAGTGTTCTGGAGTCATTTCGTTGCAAGCGGGTTTTTAAGTGCTCTGGAGCCATTTCGTTGCAAGCGGGTTTTTAAGTGTTCTGGAGTCATTTCGTTGCAAGCGTGTTTTTAAGTGCTCTGGAGCCATTTCGTTGCAAGCGGGTTTTTAAGTGCTCTGGAGCCATTTCATTGCAAGCGGGTTTTTAAGTGTTCTGGAGTCATTTCGTTGCAAGCGTGTTTTTAAGTGCTCTGAAGGCATTTCGTTGCAAGCGGGTTTTTAAGTGCTCTGGAGTCATTTCGTTGCAAGCGGGTTTTTAAGTGCTCTGGAGACATTTCGTTGCATGCGGGTTTTTAAGTGCTCTGGAGCCATTTCGTTGCAAGCGGGTTTTTAAGTGCTCTGGAGCCATTTCGTTGCAAGCGGGTTTTTAAGTGCTCTGGAGTCATTTCGTTGCAAGCGGGTTTTTAAGTGCTCTGGAGTCATTTCGTTGCAAGCGGGTTTTTAAGTACTCTGGAGACATTTCGTTGCAAGCGGGTTTTTAAGTGCTCTGGAGTCATTTCGTTGCAAGCGGGTTTTTAAGTGCTCTGGAGTCATTTCGTTGCAAGCGGGTTTTTAAGTGCTCTGAAGGCATTTCGTTGCAAGCGGGTTTTTAAGTGCTCTGGAGTCATTTCGTTGCAAGCGGGTTTTTAAGTTATCTGGAGTCATTTCGTTGCAAGCAGGTTTTTAAGTGCTCTGGAGTCATTTCGTTGCAAGCGGGTTTTTAAGTGTTCTGGAGTCATTTCGTTGCAAGCGGGTTTTTAAGTGCTCTGGAGTCATTTCGTTGGAAGCGGGTTTTTTAGTGCTCTGGAGTCATTTCGTTGCAAGCGGGTTTTTAAGTGCTCTGGAGTCATTTCGTTGCAAGCGGGTTTTTAAGTGCTCTGGAGTCATTTCCTTGCAAGCGGGTTTTTAAGTGCTCTGGAGTCATTTCGTTGCAAGCGGGTTTTTAAGTGCTCTGGAGTCATTTCGTTGCAAGCGGGTTTTTAAGTGCTCTGGAGTCATTTCGTTGCAAGCGGGTTTTTAAGTACTCTGGAGACATTTCGTTGCAAGCGGGTTTTTAAGTGCTCTGGAGTCATTTCGTTGCAAGCGGGTTTTTTAGTGCTCTGGAGTCATTTCGTTGCATGCGGGTTTTTAAGTGCTCTGGAGTCATTTCGTTGTAAGCTGGTTTTTAAGTGCTCTGGAGTCATTTCGTTGCAAGCGGGTTTTTACGTGTTCTGGAGTCATTTCGTTGCAAGCGGGTTTTTACATACTTCTCAGACATTTCACTGGAAGCGGGTTTTTTAAGTGCTCTGTAGGCATTTCGTTGCAAGCGGGTTTTTAAGTACTCTGGAGTCATTTCGTTGCAAGCGGGTGTTTAAGTGCTCTGGAGTCATTTCGTTGCAAGCGGGTTTTTAAGTGCTCTGGAGTCATTTCGTTGCAAGCGGGTTTTTAAGTGCTCTGGAGTCATTTCGTTGCATGCGGGTTTTTAAGTACTCTGAAGGCATTTCGTTGTAAGCGGGTTTTCAAGTGCTCTGGAGTCATTTCGTTGCAAGCGGGTTTTTACGTGTTCTGGAGTCATTTCGTTGCAAGCGGGTTTTTACATACTTCTCAGACATTTCACTGGAAGCGGGTTTTTTAAATGCTCTGTAGGCATTTCGTTGCAAGCGGGTTTTTAAGTACTCTGGAGTCATTTCGTTGCAAACGGGTTTTTACGTGCTCTGGAGTCATTTCGTTGCAAGCGGGTTTTTAAGTGCTCTGGAGTCATTTTGTTGCAAGCGGGTTTTTAAGTGCTCTGGAGTCATTTCGTTGCAAGCGGGTTTTTAAGTGCTCTGGAGTCAGTTCGTTGCAAGCGGGTTTTTAAGTGCTCTGGAGACATTTCGTTGCAAGCGGGTTTTTAAGTGCTCTGGAGGCATTTCGTTGCAAGCGGGTTTTTAAGTGCTCTGGAGCCATTTCGTTGCAAGCGGGTTTTTAAGTGCTCTGGAGCCATTACGTTGCAAGCGGGTTTTTAAGTGCTCTGGAGTCATTTCGTTGCAAGCGGGTTTTTAAGTGCTCTGGAGTCATTTCGTTGCAAGCGGGTTTTTAAGTGCTCTGGAGTCATTTCGTTGCAAGCGTGTTTTTAAGTGCTCTGGAGTCATTTCGTTGCAAGCGGGTTTTTAAGTGCTCTGGAGTCATTTCGTTGCAAGCGGGTTTTTAAGTGCTCTGGAGTCATTTCGTTGCAAGCGGGTTTTTAAGTGCTCTGGAGTCATTTCGTTGCAAGCGGGTTTTTAAGTGCTCTGGAGTCATTTCGTTGCAAGCGGGTTTTTACGTGTTCTGCAGTCATTTCGTTGCAAGCGGGTTTTTACATATTTCTCTGACATTTAACTGGAAGCGAGTATTTTAAGTGCTCTGGAGTCATTTCGTTGCAAGCGGGTTTTTACATACTTCTCAGACATTTCACTGGATGCGGGTTTTTTAAGTGCTCTGGAGTCATTTAGTTGGAAGCGGGTTTTTAAGTACTCTGGAGTCATTTCGTTGCAAGCGGGTTTTTAAGTGCTCTGGAGTCATTTCGTTGCAAGCGGGTTTTTAAGTGCTCTGGAGTCATTTCGTTGCAAGCGGGTTTTTAAGTGCTCTGAAGGCATTTCGTTGCAAGCGGGTTTTTAAGTGCTCTGGAGTCATTTCGTTGCAAGCGGGTTTTTAAGTGCTCTGGAGACATTTCGTTGCAAGCGGGTTTTTAAGTGCTCTGGAGCCATTTCGTTGCAAGCGGGTTTTTAAGTGCTCTGGAGTCATTTCGTTGCAAGCGGGTTTTTAAGTGCTCTGGAGACATTTCGTTGCAAGCGTGTTTTTAAGTGCTCTGGAGCCATTTCGTTGCAAGCGGGTTTTTAAGTGCTCTGGAGCCATTTCGTTGCAAGCGGGTTTTTAAGTGTTCTGGAGTCATTTCGTTGCAAGCGGGTTTTTAAGTGCTCTGGAGCCATTTCGTTGCAAGCGGGTTTTTAAGTGTTCTGGAGTCATTTCGTTGCAAGCGTGTTTTTAAGTGCTCTGGAGCCATTTCGATGCAAGCGGGTTTTTAAGTGCTCTGGAGCCATTTCGTTGCAAGCGGGTTTTTAAGTTCTCTGGAGCCATTTCGTTGCAAGCGGGTTTTTAAGTGCTCTGGAGCCATTACGTTGCAAGCGGGTTTTTAAGTGTTCTGGAGTCATTTTGTTGCAAGCGGGTTTTTAAGTGCTCTGGAGTCATTTCGTTTCAAGCGGGTTTTTAAGTGCTCTGGAGTCATTTCGTTGCAAGCGGGTTTTTAAGTGCTCTGGAGTCATTTCGTTGCAAGCGGGTTTTTACATACTTCTCAGACATTTCACTGGAAGCGGGTTTTTTAAATGCTCTGTAGGCATTTCGTTGCAAGCGGGTTTTTAAGTACTCTGGAGTCATTTCGTTGCAAACGGGTTTTTACGTGCTCTGGAGTCATTTCGTTGCAAGCGGGTTTTTAAGTGCTCTGGAGTCATTTCGTTGCAAGCGGGCTTTTAAGTGCTCTGGAGACATTTCGTAGCAAGCGGGTTTTTAAGTGCTCTGGAGTCATTTCGTTCCAAGCGGGTTTTTAAGTGCTCTAAAGGCATTTCGTTGCAAGCGGGTTTTTAAGTGCTCTGGAGTCATTTCGTTGCAAGCGGGTTTTTAAGTGCTCTGGAGACATTTCGTTGCAAGCGGGTTTTTAAGTGCTCTGGAGCCATTTCGTTGCAAGCGGGTTTTTAAGTGCTATGGAGTCATTTCGTTGCAAGCGGGTTTTTAAGTGCTCTGGAGTCATTTCGTTGCAAGCGGGTTTTTAAGTGCTCTGGAGTCATTTCGTTGCAAGCGGGTTTTTAAGTGCTCTGGAGTCATTTCGTTGCAAGCGGGTTTTTAAGTGCTCTGGAGTCATTTCGTTGCAAGCGGGTTTTTAAGTGCTCTGGAGTCATTTCGTTGCAAGCGGGCTTTTAAGTGCTCTGGAGTCATTTCGTTGCAAGCGGGTTTTTAAGTGCTCTGGAGTCATTTCGTTCCAAGCGGGTTTTTAAGTGCTCTAAAGGCATTTCGTTGCAAGCGGGTTTTTAAGTGCTCTGGAGTCATTTCGTTGCAAGCGGGTTTTTAAGTGCTCTGGAGACATTTCGTTGCATGCGGGTTTTTAAGTGCTCTGGAGCCATTTCGTTGCAAGCGGGTTTTTAAGTACTCTGGAGACATTTCGTTGCAAGCGGGTTTTTAAGTGCTCTGGAGTCATTTCGTTGCAAGCGGGTTTTTAAGTGCTCTGGAGTCATTTCGTTGCAAGCGGGTTTTTAAGTGCTCTGGAGTCATTTCGTTGCAAGCGGGTTTTTAAGTGCTCTGGAGTCATTTCGTTGCAAGCGGGTTTTTAATTGCTCTGGAGTCATTTCGTTGCAAGCGGGTTTTTACGTGTTCTGGAGTCATTTCGTTGCAAGCGGGTTTTTACATACTTCTCAGACATTTCACTTGAAGCGGGTTTTTTAAATGCTCTGTAGGCATTTCGTTGCAAGCGGGTTTTTAAGTGCTCTGGAGTCATTTCGTTGCAAACGGGTTTTTACGTGCTCTGGAGCCATTTCGTTGCAAGCGGGTTTTTAAGTGCTCTGGAGTCATTTCGTTGCAAGCGGGTTTTTAAGTGCTCTGGAGTCATTTCGTTGCAAGCGGGTTTTTAAGTGCTCTGGAGTCATTTCGTTGCAAGCGGGTTTTTAAGTGCTCTGGAGACATTTCGTTGCAAGCGGGTTTTTAAGTGCTCTGGAGCCATTTCGTTGCAAGCGGGTTTTTAAGTGCTCTGGAGCCATTTCGTTGCAATCGGGTTTTTAAGTGCTCTGGAGCCATTACGTTGCAAGCGGGTTTTTAAGTGCTCTGGAGTCATTTCGTTGCAAGCGGGTTTTTAAGTGCTCTGGAGTCATTTCGTTGCAAGCGGGTTTTTAAGTGCTCTGGAGTCATTTCGTTGCAAGCGTGTTTTTAAGTGCTCTGGAGTCATTTCGTTGCAAGCGGGTTTTTAAGTGCTCTGGAGTCATTTCGTTGCAAGCGGGTTTTTAAGTGCTCTGGAGTCATTTCGTTGCAAGCGGGTTTTTAAGTGCTCTGGAGTCATTTCGTTGCAAGCGGGTTTTTAAGTGCTCTGGAGTCATTTCGTTGCAAGCGGGTTTTTAAGTGCTCTGGAGTCATTTCGTTGCAAGCGGGTTTTTAAGTGCTCTGGAGTCATTTCGTTGCAAGCGGGTTTTTAAGCGTTCTGGAGTCATTTCGTTGCAAGCGGGTTTTTAAGTGCTCTGGAGTCATTTCATTGCAAGCGGGTTTTTTAGTGCTCTGGAGTCATTTCGTTGCAAGCGGGTTTTTAAGTGCTCTGGAGTCATTTCGTTGCATGCGGGTTTTTAAGTGCTCTGAAGGCATTTCGTTGTAAGCGGGTTTTTAAGTGCTCTGGAGTCATTTCGTTGCAAGCGGGTTTTTACGTGTTCTGGAGTCATTTCGTTGCAAGCGGGTTTTTACATACTTCTCAGACATTTCACTGGAAGCGGGTTTTTTAAATGCTCTGTAGGCATTTCGTTGCAAGCGGGTTTTTAAGTACTCTGGAGTCATTTCGTTGCAAGCGGGTTTTTAAGTGCTCTGGAGTCATTTCGTTGCAAGAGGGTTTTTACATATTTCTCTGACATTTAACTGGAAGCGAGTATTTTAAGTGCTCTGGAGTCATTTCGTTGCAAGCGGGTTTTTACGTGCTCTGGAGACATTTCGTTGCAAGCGGGTTTTTAAGTGCTCTGGAGTCATTTCGTTGCAAGCGGGTTTTTAAGTGCTCTGAAGGCATTTCGTTGCAAGCGGGTTTTTAAGTGCTCTGGAGTCATTTCGTTGCAAGCGGGTTTTTAAGTTATCTGGAGTCATTTCGTTGCAAGCGGGTTTTTAAGTGCTCTGGAGTCATTTCGTTGCAAGCGGGTTTTTCAGTGCTCTGGAGTCATTTCGTTGCAAGCGGGTTTTTAAGTGCTCTGGAGTCATTTCGTTGCAAGCGGGTTTTTAAGTGCTCTGAAGGCATTTCGTTGTAAGCTGGTTTTTAAGTGCTCTGGAGTCATTTCGTTGCAAGCGGGTTTTTACGTGTTCTGGAGTCATTTCGTTGCAAGCGGGTTTTTAAGTGCTCTGGAGTCATTTCATTGGAAGCGGGTTTTTTAGTGCTCTGGAGTCATTTCGTTGCAAGCGGGTTTTTAAGTGCTCTGGAGTCATTTCGTTGCATGCGGGTTTTTAAGTGCTCTGAAGGCATTTCGTTGTAAGCGGGTTTTCAAGTGCTCTGGAGTCATTTCGTTGCAAGCGGGTTTTTACGTGTTCTGGAGTCATTTCCTTGCAAGCGGGTTTTTACATACTTCTCAGACATTTCACTGGAAGCGGGTTTTTTAAATGCTCTGTAGGCATTTCGTTGCAAGCGGGTTTTTAAGTACTCTGGAGTCATTTCGTTGCAAACGGGTTTTTACGTGCTCTGGAGTCATTTCGTTGCAAGCGGGTTTTTAAGTGCTCTGGAGTCATTTCGTTGCAAGCGGGTTTTTAAGTGCTCTGGAGTCATTTCGTTGCAAGCGGGTTTTTAAGTGCTCTGGAGTCATTTCGTTGCAAGCGGGTTTTTAAGTGCTCTGGAGACATTTCGTTGCAAGCGGGTTTTTAAGTGCTCTGGAGCCATTTCGTTGCAAGCGGGTTTTTAAGTGCTCTGGAGCCATTTCGTTGCAAGCGGGTTTTTAAGTGCTCTGGAGCCATTACGTTGCAAGCGGGTTTTTAAGTGCTCTGGAGTCATTTCGTTGCAAGCGGGTTTTTAAGTGCTCTGGAGTCATTTCGTTGCAAGCGGGTTTTTAAGTGCTCTGGAGTCATTTCGTTGCAAGCGTGTTTTTAAGTGCTCTGGAGTCATTTCTTTGCAAGCGGGTTTTTAAGTGCTCTGGAGTCATTTCGTTGCAAGCGGGTTTTTAAGTGCTCTGGAGTCATTTCGTTGCAAGCGGGTTTTTAAGTGCTCTGGAGTCATTTCGTTGCAAGCGGGTTTTTAAGTGCTCTGGAGTCATTTCGTTGCAAGCGGGTTTTTAAGTGCTCTGGAGTCATTTCGTTGCAAGCGGGTTTTTAAGTGCTCTGGAGTCATTTCGATGCAAGCGGGTTTTTAAGCGTTCTGGAGTCATTTCGTTGCAAGCGGGTTTTTAAGTGCTCTGGAGTCATTTCATTGCAAGCGGGTTTTTTAGTGCTCTGGAGTCATTTCGTTGCAAGCGGGTTTTTAAGTGCTCTGGAGTCATATCGTTGCATGCGGGTTTTTAAGTGCTCTGAAGGCATTTCGTTGTAAGCGGGTTTTTAAGTGCTCTGGAGTCATTTCGTTGCAAGCGGGTTTTTACGTGTTCTGGAGTCATTTCGTTGCAAGCGGGTTTTTACATACTTCTCAGACATTTCACTGGAAGCGGGTTTTTTAAATGCTCTGTAGGCATTTCGTTGCAAGCGGGTTTTTAAGTACTCTGGAGTCATTTCGTTGCAAGCGGGTTTTTAAGTGCTCTGGAGTCATTTCGTTGCAAGCGGGTTTTTACATATTTCTCTGACATTTAACTGGAAGCGAGTATTTTAAGTGCTCTGGAGTCATTTCGTTGCAAGCGGGTTTTTACGTGCTCTGGAGTCATTTCGTTGCAAGCGGGTTTTTAAGTGCTCTGGAGTCATTTCGTTGCAAGCGGGTTTTTAAGTGCTCTGAAGGCATTTCGTTGCAAGCGGGTTTTTAAGTGCTCTGGAGTCATTTCGTTGCAAGCGGGTTTTTAAGTTATCTGGAGTCATTTCGTTGCAAGCGGGTTTTTAAGTGCTCTGGAGTCATTTCGTTGCAAGCGGGTTTTTCAGTGCTCTGGAGTCATTTCGTTGCAAGCGGGTTTTTAAGTGCTCTGGAGTCATTTCGTTGCAAGCGGGTTTTTAAGTGCTCTGAAGGCATTTCGTTGTAAGCTGGTTTTTAAGTGCTCTGGAGTCATTTCGTTGCAAGCGGGTTTTTACGTGTTCTGGAGTCATTTCTTTGCACTCGGGTTTTTACATACTTCTCAGACATTTCACTGGAAGCGGGTTTTTTAAGTGCTCTGTAGGCATTTCGTTGCAAGCGGGTTTTTAAGTACTCTGGAGTCATTTCGTTGCAAGCGGGTTTTTAAGTGCTCTGGAGTCATTTCGTTGCAAGAGGGTTTTTACGGGTTCTGGAGTCATTTCGTTGCAAGCGGGTTTTTACATACTTCTCAGACATTTCACTGGAAGCGGGTTTTTTAAGTGCTCTGCAGGCATTTCGTTGTAAGCGGGTTTTTAAGTACTCTGGAGTCATTTCGTTGCAAGCGGGTGTTTAAGTGCTCTGGAGTCATTTCGTTGCAAGCGGGTTTTTAAGTGCTCTGGAGTCATTTCATTGCAAGCGGGTTTTTAAGTGCTCTGGAGGCATTTCGTTGCAAGCGGGTTTTTAAGTGCTCTGGAGCCATTTCGTTGCAAGCGGGTTTTTAAGTGCTCTGGAGCCATTTCGTTGCAAGCGGGTTTTTAAGTGCTCTGGAGTCATTACGTTGCAAGCGGGTATTTCAGTGTTCTGGAGTCATTTCGTTGCAAGCGGGTTTTTAAGTGCTCTGGAGTCATTTCGTTGCAAGCGGGTTTAAAGTGCTCTGGAGTTATTTCGTTGCAAGCGGGTTTTTAAGTGCTCTGGAGTCATTTCGTTGCAAGCGGGTTTTTAAGTGCTCTGGAGTCATTTCGTTGCAAGCGGGTTTTTAAGGACTCTGGAGACATTTCGTTGCAAGCCGGTTTTTAAGTGCTCTGGAGTCATTTCGTTGCAAGCGGGTTTTTAAGTGCTCTGGAGTCATTTCGTTGCAAGCGGGTTTTTAAGTGCTCTGGAGTCATTTCGTTGCAAGCGGGTTTTTACGTGTTCTGCAGTCATTTCGTTGCAAGCGGGTTTTTACATATTTCTCTGACATTTAACTGGAAGCGAGTATTTTAAGTGCTCTGGAGTCATTTCGTTGCAAGCGGGTTTTTACATACTTCTCAGACATTTCACTGGATGCGGGTTTTTTAAGTGCTCTGGAGTCATTTAGTTGGAAGCGGGTTTTTAAGTACTCTGGAGTCATTTCGTTGCAAGCGGGTTTTTAAGTGCTCTGGAGTCATTTCGTTGCAAGCGGGTTTTTAAGTGCTCTGGAGTCATTTCGTTGCAAGCGGGTTTTTAAGTGCTCTGAAGGCATTTCGTTGCAAGCGGGTTTTTAAGTGCTCTGGAGTCATTTCGTTGCAAGCGGGTTTTTAAGTGCTCTGGAGACATTTCGTTGCAAGCGGGTTTTTAAGTGCTCTGGAGCCATTTCGTTGCAAGCGGGTTTTTAAGTGCTCTGGAGTCATTTCGTTGCAAGCGGGTTTTTAAGTGCTCTGGAGACATTTCGTTGCAAGCGTGTTTTTAAGTGCTCTGGAGCCATTTCGTTGCAAGCGGGTTTTTAAGTGCTCTGGAGCCATTTCGTTGCAAGCGGGTTTTTAAGTGTTCTGGAGTCATTTCGTTGCAAGCGGGTTTTTAAGTGTTCTGGAGTCATTCCGTTGCAAGCGGGTTTTTAAGTGCTCTGGAGCCATTTCGTTGCAAGCGGGTTTTTAAGTGTTCTGGAGTCATTTCGTTGCAAGCGGGTTTTTAAGTGCTCTGGAGCCATTTCGATGCAAGCGGGTTTTTAAGTGCTCTGGAGCCATTTCGTTGCAAGCGGGTTTTTAAGTTCTCTGGAGCCATTTCGTTGCAAGCGGGTTTTTAAGTGCTCTGGAGCCATTACGTTGCAAGCGGGTTTTTAAGTGTTCTGGAGTCATTTTGTTGCAAGCGGGTTTTTAAGTGCTCTGGAGTCATTTCGTTTCAAGCGGGTTTTTAAGTGCTCTGGAGTCATTTCGTTGCAAGCGGGTTTTTAAGTGCTCTGGAGTCATTTCGTTGCAAGCGGGTTTTTACATACTTCTCAGACATTTCACTGGAAGCGGGTTTTTTAAATGCTCTGTAGGCATTTCGTTGCAAGCGGGTTTTTAAGTACTCTGGAGTCATTTCGTTGCAAACGGGTTTTTACGTGCTCTGGAGTCATTTCGTTGCAAGCGGGTTTTTAAGTGCTCTGGAGTCATTTCGTTGCAAGCGGGTTTTTAAGTGCTCTGGAGTCATTTCGTTGCAAGCGGGTTTTTAAGTGCTCTGGAGTCATTTCGTTGCAAGCGGGCTTTTAAGTGCTCTGGAGTCATTTCGTTGCAAGCGGGTTTTTAAGTGCTCTGGAGTCATTTCGTTCCAAGCGGGTTTTTAAGTGCTCTAAAGGCATTTCGTTGCAAGCGGGTTTTTAAGTGCTCTGGAGTCATTTCGTTGCAAGCGGGTTTTTAAGTGCTCTGGAGACATTTCGTTGCAAGCGGGTTTTTAAGTGCTCTGGAGCCATTTCGTTGCAAGCGGGTTTTTAAGTGCTCTGGAGTCATTTCGTTAGAAGCGGGTTTTTAAGTGCTCTGGAGGCATTTCGTTGCAAGCGGGTTTTTAAGTGCTCTGGAGCCATTTCGTTGCAAGCGGGTTTTTAAGTGCTCTGGAGCCATTTCGTTGCAAGCGGGTTTTTAAGTGCTCTGGAGTCATTACGTTGCAAGCGGGTATTTAAGTGTTCTGGAGTCATTTCGTTGCAAGCGGGTTTTTAAGTGCTCTGGAGTCATTTCGTTGCAAGCGGGTTTAAAGTGCTCTGGAGTTATTTCGTTGCAAGCGGGTTTTTAAGTGCTCTGGAGTCATTTCGTTGCAAGCGGGTTTTTAAGTGCTCTGGAGTCATTTCGTTGCAAGCGGGTTTTTAAGGACTCTGGAGACATTTCGTTGCAAGCCGGTTTTTAAGTGCTCTGGAGTCATTTCGTTGCAAGCGGGTTTTTAAGTGCTCTGGAGTCATTTCGTTGCAAGCGGGTTTTTAAGTGCTCTGGAGTCATTTCGTTGCAAGCGGGTTTTTACGTGTTCTGCAGTCATTTCGTTGCAAGCGGGTTTTTACATATTTCTCTGACATTTAACTGGAAGCGAGTATTTTAAGTGCTCTGGAGTCATTTCGTTGCAAGCGGGTTTTTACATACTTCTCAGACATTTCACTGGATGCGGGTTTTTTAAGTGCTCTGGAGTCATTTAGTTGGAAGCGGGTTTTTAAGTACTCTGGAGTCATTTCGTTGCAAGCGGGTTTTTAAGTGCTCTGGAGTCATTTCGTTGCAAGCGGGTTTTTAAGTGCTCTGGAGTCATTTCGTTGCAAGCGGGTTTTTACGTGCTCTGTAGGCATTTCGTTGCAAGCGGGTTTTTAAGTGCTCTGGAGTCATTTCGTTGCAAGCGGGTTTTTAAGTGCTCTGGAGACATTTCGTTGCAAGCGGGTTTTTAAGTGCTCTGGAGCCATTTCGTTGCAAGCGGGTTTTTAAGTGCTCTGGAGTCATTTCGTTGCAAGCGGGTTTTTAAGTGCTCTGGAGACATTTCGTTGCAAGCGTGTTTTTAAGTGCTCTGGAGCCATTTCGTTGCAAGCGGGTTTTTAAGTGCTCTGGAGCCATTTCGTGGCAAGCGGGTTTTTAAGTGTTCTGGAGTCATTTCGTTGCAAGCGGGTTTTTAAGTGCTCTGGAGCCATTTCGTTGCAAGCGGGTTTTTAAGTGTTCTGGAGTCATTTCGTTGCAAGCGTGTTTTTAAGTGCTCTGGAGCCATTTCGTTGCAAGCGGGTTTTTAAGTGCTCTGGAGCCATTTCATTGCAAGCGGGTTTTTAAGTGTTCTGGAGTCATTTCGTTGCAAGCGTGTTTTTAAGTGCTCTGAAGGCATTTCGTTGCAAGCGGGTTTTTAAGTGCTCTGGAGTCATTTCGTTGCAAGCGGGTTTTTAAGTGCTCTGGAGACATTTCGTTGCATGCGGGTTTTTAAGTGCTCTGGAGCCATTTCGTTGCAAGCGGGTTTTTAAGTGCTCTGGAGCCATTTCGTTGCAAGCGGGTTTTTAAGTGCTCTGGAGTCATTTCGTTGCAAGCGGGTTTTTAAGTGCTCTGGAGTCATTTCGTTGCAAGCGGGTTTTTAAGTACTCTGGAGACATTTCGTTGCAAGCGGGTTTTTAAGTGCTCTGGAGTCATTTCGTTGCAAGCGGGTTTTTAAGTGCTCTGGAGTCATTTCGTTGCAAGCGGGTTTTTAAGTGCTCTGAAGGCATTTCGTTGCAAGCGGGTTTTTAAGTGCTCTGGAGTCATTTCGTTGCAAGCGGGTTTTTAAGTTATCTGGAGTCATTTCGTTGCAAGCAGGTTTTTAAGTGCTCTGGAGTCATTTCGTTGCAAGCGGGTTTTTAAGTGTTCTGGAGTCATTTCGTTGCAAGCGGGTTTTTAAGTGCTCTGGAGTCATTTCGTTGGAAGCGGGTTTTTTAGTGCTCTGGAGTCATTTCGTTGCAAGCGGGTTTTTAAGTGCTCTGGAGTCATTTCGTTGCAAGCGGGTTTTTAAGTGCTCTGGAGTCATTTCCTTGCAAGCGGGTTTTTAAGTGCTCTGGAGTCATTTCGTTGCAAGCGGGTTTTTAAGTGCTCTGGAGTCATTTCGTTGCAAGCGGGTTTTTAAGTGCTCTGGAGTCATTTCGTTGCAAGCGGGTTTTTAAGTACTCTGGAGACATTTCGTTGCAAGCGGGTTTTTAAGTGCTCTGGAGTCATTTCGTTGCAAGCGGGTTTTTTAGTGCTCTGGAGTCATTTCGTTGCATGCGGGTTTTTAAGTGCTCTGGAGTCATTTCGTTGTAAGCTGGTTTTTAAGTGCTCTGGAGTCATTTCGTTGCAAGCGGGTTTTTACGTGTTCTGGAGTCATTTCGTTGCAAGCGGGTTTTTACATACTTCTCAGACATTTCACTGGAAGCGGGTTTTTTAAGTGCTCTGTAGGCATTTCGTTGCAAGCGGGTTTTTAAGTACTCTGGAGTCATTTCGTTGCAAGCGGGTGTTTAAGTGCTCTGGAGTCATTTCGTTGCAAGCGGGTTTTTAAGTGCTCTGGAGTCATTTCGTTGCAAGCGGGTTTTTAAGTGCTCTGGAGTCATTTCGTTGCATGCGGGTTTTTAAGTACTCTGAAGGCATTTCGTTGTAAGCGGGTTTTCAAGTGCTCTGGAGTCATTTCGTTGCAAGCGGGTTTTTACGTGTTCTGGAGTCATTTCGTTGCAAGCGGGTTTTTACATACTTCTCAGACATTTCACTGGAAGCGGGTTTTTTAAATGCTCTGTAGGCATTTCGTTGCAAGCGGGTTTTTAAGTACTCTGGAGTCATTTCGTTGCAAACGGGTTTTTACGTGCTCTGGAGTCATTTCGTTGCAAGCGGGTTTTTAAGTGCTCTGGAGTCATTTTGTTGCAAGCGGGTTTTTAAGTGCTCTGGAGTCATTTCGTTGCAAGCGGGTTTTTAAGTGCTCTGGAGTCAGTTCGTTGCAAGCGGGTTTTTAAGTGCTCTGGAGACATTTCGTTGCAAGCGGGTTTTTAAGTGCTCTGGAGGCATTTCGTTGCAAGCGGGTTTTTAAGTGCTCTGGAGCCATTTCGTTGCAAGCGGGTTTTTAAGTGCTCTGGAGCCATTACGTTGCAAGCGGGTTTTTAAGTGCTCTGGAGTCATTTCGTTGCAAGCGGGTTTTTAAGTGCTCTGGAGTCATTTCGTTGCAAGCGGGTTTTTAAGTGCTCTGGAGTCATTTCGTTGCAAGCGTGTTTTTAAGTGCTCTGGAGTCATTTCGTTGCAAGCGGGTTTTTAAGTGCTCTGGAGTCATTTCGTTGCAAGCGGGTTTTTAAGTGCTCTGGAGTCATTTCGTTGCAAGCGGGTTTTTAAGTGCTCTGGAGTCATTTCGTTGCAAGCGGGTTTTTAAGTGCTCTGGAGTCATTTCGTTGCAAGCGGGTTTTTACGTGTTCTGCAGTCATTTCGTTGCAAGCGGGTTTTTACATATTTCTCTGACATTTAACTGGAAGCGAGTATTTTAAGTGCTCTGGAGTCATTTCGTTGCAAGCGGGTTTTTACATACTTCTCAGACATTTCACTGGATGCGGGTTTTTTAAGTGCTCTGGAGTCATTTAGTTGGAAGCGGGTTTTTAAGTACTCTGGAGTCATTTCGTTGCAAGCGGGTTTTTAAGTGCTCTGGAGTCATTTCGTTGCAAGCGGGTTTTTAAGTGCTCTGGAGTCATTTCGTTGCAAGCGGGTTTTTAAGTGCTCTGAAGGCATTTCGTTGCAAGCGGGTTTTTAAGTGCTCTGGAGTCATTTCGTTGCAAGCGGGTTTTTAAGTGCTCTGGAGACATTTCGTTGCAAGCGGGTTTTTAAGTGCTCTGGAGCCATTTCGTTGCAAGCGGGTTTTTAAGTGCTCTGGAGTCATTTCGTTGCAAGCGGGTTTTTAAGTGCTCTGGAGACATTTCGTTGCAAGCGTGTTTTTAAGTGCTCTGGAGCCATTTCGTTGCAAGCGGGTTTTTAAGTGCTCTGGAGCCATTTCGTTGCAAGCGGGTTTTTAAGTGTTCTGGAGTCATTTCGTTGCAAGCGGGTTTTTAAGTGCTCTGGAGCCATTTCGTTGCAAGCGGGTTTTTAAGTGTTCTGGAGTCATTTCGTTGCAAGCGTGTTTTTAAGTGCTCTGGAGCCATTTCGATGCAAGCGGGTTTTTAAGTGCTCTGGAGCCATTTCGTTGCAAGCGGGTTTTTAAGTTCTCTGGAGCCATTTCGTTGCAAGCGGGTTTTTAAGTGCTCTGGAGCCATTACGTTGCAAGCGGGTTTTTAAGTGTTCTGGAGTCATTTTGTTGCAAGCGGGTTTTTAAGTGCTCTGGAGTCATTTCGTTTCAAGCGGGTTTTTAAGTGCTCTGGAGTCATTTCGTTGCAAGCGGGTTTTTAAGTGCTCTGGAGTCATTTCGTTGCAAGCGGGTTTTTACATACTTCTCAGACATTTCACTGGAAGCGGGTTTTTTAAATGCTCTGTAGGCATTTCGTTGCAAGCGGGTTTTTAAGTACTCTGGAGTCATTTCGTTGCAAACGGGTTTTTACGTGCTCTGGAGTCATTTCGTTGCAAGCGGGTTTTTAAGTGCTCTGGAGTCATTTCGTTGCAAGCGGGCTTTTAAGTGCTCTGGAGACATTTCGTAGCAAGCGGGTTTTTAAGTGCTCTGGAGTCATTTCGTTCCAAGCGGGTTTTTAAGTGCTCTAAAGGCATTTCGTTGCAAGCGGGTTTTTAAGTGCTCTGGAGTCATTTCGTTGCAAGCGGGTTTTTAAGTGCTCTGGAGACATTTCGTTGCAAGCGGGTTTTTAAGTGCTCTGGAGCCATTTCGTTGCAAGCGGGTTTTTAAGTGCTATGGAGTCATTTCGTTGCAAGCGGGTTTTTAAGTGCTCTGGAGTCATTTCGTTGCAAGCGGGTTTTTAAGTGCTCTGGAGTCATTTCGTTGCAAGCGGGTTTTTAAGTGCTCTGGAGTCATTTCGTTGCAAGCGGGTTTTTAAGTGCTCTGGAGTCATTTCGTTGCAAGCGGGTTTTTAAGTGCTCTGGAGTCATTTCGTTGCAAGCGGGCTTTTAAGTGCTCTGGAGTCATTTCGTTGCAAGCGGGTTTTTAAGTGCTCTGGAGTCATTTCGTTCCAAGCGGGTTTTTAAGTGCTCTAAAGGCATTTCGTTGCAAGCGGGTTTTTAAGTGCTCTGGAGTCATTTCGTTGCAAGCGGGTTTTTAAGTGCTCTGGAGACATTTCGTTGCATGCGGGTTTTTAAGTGCTCTGGAGCCATTTCGTTGCAAGCGGGTTTTTAAGTACTCTGGAGACATTTCGTTGCAAGCGGGTTTTTAAGTGCTCTGGAGTCATTTCGTTGCAAGCGGGTTTTTAAGTGCTCTGGAGTCATTTCGTTGCAAGCGGGTTTTTAAGTGCTCTGGAGTCATTTCGTTGCAAGCGGGTTTTTAAGTGCTCTGGAGTCATTTCGTTGCAAGCGGGTTTTTAATTGCTCTGGAGTCATTTCGTTGCAAGCGGGTTTTTACGTGTTCTGGAGTCATTTCGTTGCAAGCGGGTTTTTACATACTTCTCAGACATTTCACTTGAAGCGGGTTTTTTAAATGCTCTGTAGGCATTTCGTTGCAAGCGGGTTTTTAAGTGCTCTGGAGTCATTTCGTTGCAAACGGGTTTTTACGTGCTCTGGAGTCATTTCGTTGCAAGCGGGTTTTTAAGTGCTCTGGAGTCATTTCGTTGCAAGCGGGTTTTTAAGTGCTCTGGAGTCATTTCGTTGCAAGCGGGTTTTTAAGTGCTCTGGAGTCATTTCGTTGCAAGCGGGTTTTTAAGTGCTCTGGAGTCATTTCGTTGCAAGCGGGTTTTTAAGTGCTCTGGAGTCATTTCGTTGCAAGCGGGTTTTTAAGTGCTCTGGAGTCATTTTGTTGCAAGCGGGTTTTTAAGTGCTCTGAAGGCATTTCGTTGCAAGCGGGTTTTTAAGTGCTCTGGAGTCATTTTGTTGCAAGCGGGTTTTTAAGTGCTCTGGAGACATTTCGTTGCAAGCGGTTTTTTAAGTGCTCTGGAGCCATTTCGTTGCAAGCGGGTTTTTAAGTTCTCTGGAGCCATTTCGTTGCAAGCGGGTTTTTAAGTGCTCTGGAGCCATTACGTTGCAAGCGGGTTTTTAAGTGTTCTGGAGTCATTTTGTTGCAAGCGGGTTTTTAAGTGCTCTGGAGTCATTTCGTTTCAAGCGGGTTTTTAAGTGCTCTGGAGTCATTTCGTTGCAAGCGGGTTTTTAAGTGCTCTGGAGTCATTTCGTTGCAAGCGGGTTTTTACATACTTCTCAGACATTTCACTGGAAGCGGGTTTTTTAAATGCTCTGTAGGCATTTCGTTGCAAGCGGGTTTTTAAGTACTCTGGAGTCATTTCGTTGCAAACGGGTTTTTACGTGCTCTGGAGTCATTTCGTTGCAAGCGGGTTTTTAAGTGCTCTGGAGTCATTTCGTTGCAAGCGGCTTTTTAAGTGCTCTGGAGTCATTTCGTTGCAAGCGGGTTTTTAAGTGCTCTGGAGTCATTTCGTTGCAAGCGGGCTTTTAAGTGCTCTGCAGTCATTTCGTTGCAAGCGGGTTTTTAAGTGCTCTGGAGTCATTTCGTTCCAAGCGGGTTTTTAAGTGCTCTAAAGGCATTTCGTTGCAAGCGGGTTTTTAAGTGCTCTGGAGTCATTTCGTTGCAAGCGGGTTTTTAAGTGCTCTGGAGACATTTCGTTGCAAGCGGGTTTTTAAGTGCTCTGGAGCCATTTCGTTGCAAGCGGGTTTTTAAGTGCTATGGAGTCATTTCGTTGCAAGCGGGTTTTTAAGTGCTCTGGAGTCATTTCGTTGCAAGCGGGTTTTTAAGTGCTCTGGAGTCATTTCGTTGCAAGCGGGTTTTTAAGTGCTCTGGAGTCATTTCGTTGCAAGCGGGTTTTTAAGTGCTCTGGAGTCATTTCGTTGCAAGCGGGTTTTTAAGTGCTCTGGAGTCATTTCGTTGCAAGCGGGCTTTTAAGTGCTCTGGAGTCATTTCGTTGCAAGCGGGTTTTTAAGTGCTCTGGAGTCATTTCGTTCCAAGCGGGTTTTTAAGTGCTCTAAAGGCATTTCGTTGCAAGCGGGTTTTTAAGTGCTCTGGAGTCATTTCGTTGCAAGCGGGTTTTTAAGTGCTCTGGAGACATTTCGTTGCATGCGGGTTTTTAAGTGCTCTGGAGCCATTTCGTTGCAAGCGGGTTTTTAAGTACTCTGGAGACATTTCGTTGCAAGCGGGTTTTTAAGTGCTCTGGAGTCATTTCGTTGCAAGCGGGTTTTTAAGTGCTCTGGAGTCATTTCGTTGCAAGCGGGTTTTTAAGTGCTCTGGAGTCATTTCGTTGCAAGCGGGTTTTTAAGTGCTCTGGAGTCATTTCGTTGCAAGCGGGTTTTTACGTGTTCTGGAGTCATTTCGTTGCAAGCGGGTTTTTAAGTGCTCTGGAGTCATTTCGTTCCAAGCGGGTTTTTAAGTGCTCTAAAGGCATTTCGTTGCAAGCGGGTTTTTAAGTGCTCTGGAGTCATTTCGTTGCAAGCGGGTTTTTAAGTGCTCTGGAGTCATTTCGTTGCAAGCGGGTTTTTAAGTGCTCTGGAGTCATTTCGTTGCAAGCGGGTTTTTAAGTGCTCTGGAGTCATTTCGTTGCAAGCGGGTTTTTAAGTGCTCTGGAGTCATTTCGTTGCAAGCGGGCTTTTAAGTGCTCTGGAGTCATTTCGTTGCAAGCGGGTTTTTAAGTGCTCTGGAGTCATTTCGTTCCAAGCGGGTTTTTAAGTGCTCTAAAGGCATTTCGTTGCAAGCGGGTTTTTAAGTGCTCTGGAGTCATTTCGTTGCAAGCGGGTTTTTAAGTGCTCTGGAGACATTTCGTTGCATGCGGGTTTTTAAGTGCTCTGGAGCCATTTCGTTGCAAGCGGGTTTTTAAGTACTCTGGAGACATTTCGTTGCAAGCGGGTTTTTAAGTGCTCTGGAGTCATTTCGTTGCAAGCGGGTTTTTAAGTGCTCTGGAGTCATTTCGTTGCAAGCGGGTTTTTAAGTGCTCTGGAGTCATTTTGTTGCAAGCGGGTTTTTAAGTGCTCTGGAGACATTTCGTTGCAAGCGGTTTTTTAAGTGCTCTGGAGCCATTTCGTTGCAAGCGGGTTTTTAAGTTCTCTGGAGCCATTTCGTTGCAAGCGGGTTTTTAAGTGCTCTGGAGCCATTACGTTGCAAGCGGGTTTTTAAGTGTTCTGGAGTCATTTTGTTGCAAGCGGGTTTTTAAGTGCTCTGGAGTCATTTCGTTGCAAGCGGGTTTTTAAGTGCTCTGGAGTCATTTCGTTGCAAGCGGGTTTTTAAGTGCTCTGGAGTCATTTCATTGCAAGCGGGTTTTTACATACTTCTCAGACATTTCACTGGAAGCGGGTTTTTTAAATGCTCTGTAGGCATTTCGTTGCAAGCGGGTTTTTAAGTACTCTGGAGTCATTTCGTTGCAAACGGGTTTTTACGTGCTCTGGAGTCATTTCGTTGCAAGCGGGTTTTTAAGTGCTCTGGAGTCATTTCGTTGCAAGCGGCTTTTTAAGTGCTCTGGAGTCATTTCGTTGCAAGCGGGTTTTTAAGTGCTCTGGAGTCATTTCGTTGCAAGCGGGCTTTTAAGTGCTCTGGAGTCATTTCGTTGCAAGCGGGTTTTTAAATGCTCTGGAGTCATTTCGTTCCAAGCGGGTTTTTAAGTGCTCTAAAGGCATTTCGTTGCAAGCGGGTTTTTAAGTGCTCTGGAGTCATTTCGTTGCAAGCGGGTTTTTAAGTGCTCTGGAGACATTTCGTTGCAAGCGGGTTTTTAAGTGCTCTGGAGCCATTTCGTTGCAAGCGGGTTTTTAAGTGCTATGGAGTCATTTCGTTGCAAGCGGGTTTTTAAGTGCTCTGGAGTCATTTCGTTGCAAGCGGGTTTTTAAGTGCTCTGGAGTCATTTCGTTGCAAGCGGGTTTTTAAGTGCTCTGGAGTCATTTCGTTGCAAGCGGGTTTTTAAGTGCTCTGGAGTCATTTCGTTGCAAGCGGGTTTTTAAGTGCTCTGGAGTCATTTCGTTGCAAGCGGGCTTTTAAGTGCTCTGGAGTCATTTCGTTGCAAGCGGGTTTTTAAGTGCTCTGGAGTCATTTCGTTCCAAGCGGGTTTTTAAGTGCTCTAAAGGCATTTCGTTGCAAGCGGGTTTTTAAGTGCTCTGGAGTCATTTCGTTGCAAGCGGGTTTTTAAGTGCTCTGGAGACATTTCGTTGCATGCGGGTTTTTAAGTGCTCTGGAGCCATTTCGTTGCAAGCGGGTTTTTAAGTACTCTGGAGACATTTCGTTGCAAGCGGGTTTTTAAGTGCTCTGGAGTCATTTCGTTGCAAGCGGGTTTTTAAGTGCTCTGGAGTCATTTCGTTGCAAGCGGGTTTTTAAGTGCTCTGGAGTCATTTCGTTGCAAGCGGGTTTTTAAGTGCTCTGGAGTCATTTCGTTGCAAGCGGGTTTTTAATTGCTCTGGAGTCATTTCGTTGCAAGCGGGTTTTTACGTGTTCTGGAGTCATTTCGTTGCAAGCGGGTTTTTACATACTTCTCAGACATTTCACTTGAAGCGGGTTTTTTAAATGCTCTGTAGGCATTTCGTTGCAAGCGGGTTTTTAAGTGCTCTGGAGTCATTTCGTTGCAAACGGGTTTTTACGTGCTCTGGAGTCATTTCGTTGCAAGCGGGTTTTTAAGTGCTCTGGAGTCATTTCGTTGCAAGCGGGTTTTTAAGTGCTCTGGAGTCATTTCGTTGCAAGCGGGTTTTTAAGTGCTCTGGAGTCATTTCGTTGCAAGCGGGTTTTTAAGTGCTCTGGAGTCATTTCGTTGCAAGCGGGTTTTTAAGTGCTCTGGAGTCATTTCGTTGCAAGCGGGTTTTTAAGTGCTCTGGAGTCATTTTGTTGCAAGCGGGTTTTTAAGTGCTCTGAAGGCATTTCGTTGCAAGCGGGTTTTTAAGTGCTCTGGAGTCATTTTGTTGCAAGCGGGTTTTTAAGTGCTCTGGAGACATTTCGTTGCAAGCGGTTTTTTAAGTGCTCTGGAGCCATTTCGTTGCAAGCGGGTTTTTAAGTTCTCTGGAGCCATTTCGTTGCAAGCGGGTTTTTAAGTGCTCTGGAGCCATTACGTTGCAAGCGGGTTTTTAAGTGTTCTGGAGTCATTTTGTTGCAAGCGGGTTTTTAAGTGCTCTGGAGTCATTTCGTTTCAAGCGGGTTTTTAAGTGCTCTGGAGTCATTTCGTTGCAAGCGGGTTTTTAAGTGCTCTGGAGTCATTTCGTTGCAAGCGGGTTTTTACATACTTCTCAGACATTTCACTGGAAGCGGGTTTTTTAAATGCTCTGTAGGCATTTCGTTGCAAGCGGGTTTTTAAGTACTCTGGAGTCATTTCGTTGCAAACGGGTTTTTACGTGCTCTGGAGTCATTTCGTTGCAAGCGGGTTTTTAAGTGCTCTGGAGTCATTTCGTTGCAAGCGGCTTTTTAAGTGCTCTGGAGTCATTTCGTTGCAAGCGGGTTTTTAAGTGCTCTGGAGTCATTTCGTTGCAAGCGGGCTTTTAAGTGCTCTGGAGTCATTTCGTTGCTAGCGGGTTTTTAAGTGCTCTGGAGTCATTTCGTTCCAAGCGGGTTTTTAAGTGCTCTAAAGGCATTTCGTTGCAAGCGGGTTTTTAAGTGCTCTGGAGTCATTTCGTTGCAAGCGGGTTTTTAAGTGCTCTGGAGACATTTCGTTGCAAGCGGGTTTTTAAGTGCTCTGGAGCCATTTCGTTGCAAGCGGGTTTTTAAGTGCTATGGAGTCATTTCGTTGCAAGCGGGTTTTTAAGTGCTCTGGAGTCATTTCGTTGCAAGCGGGTTTTTAAGTGCTCTGGAGTCATTTCGTTGCAAGCGGGTTTTTAAGTGCTCTGGAGTCATTTCGTTGCAAGCGGGTTTTTAAGTGCTCTGGAGTCATTTCGTTGCAAGCGGGTTTTTAAGTGCTCTGGAGTCATTTCGTTGCAAGCGGGTTTTTAAGTGCTCTGGAGTCATTTCGTTGCAAGCGGGTTTTTAAGTGCTCTGGAGTCATTTCGTTGCAAGCGGGTTTTTACGTGTTCTGGAGTCATTTCGTTGCAAGCGGGTTTTTACATACTTCTCAGACATTTCACTTGAAGCGGGTTTTTTAAATGCTCTGTAGGCATTTCGTTGCAAGCGGGTTTTTAAGTGCTCTGGAGTCATTTCGTTGCAAACGGGTTTTTACGTGCTCTGGAGTCATTTCGTTGCAAGCGGGTTTTTAAGTGCTCTGGAGTCATTTCGTTGCAAGCGGGTTTTTAAGTGCTCTGGAGTCATTTCGTTGCAAGCGGGTTTTTAAGTGCTCTGGAGTCATTTCGTTGCAAGCGGGTTTTTAAGTGCTCTGGAGTCATTTCGTTGCAAGCGGGTTTTTAAGTGCTCTGGAGTCATTTCGTTGCAAGCGGGTTTTTAAGTGCTCTGGAGTCATTTTGTTGCAAGCGGGTTTTTAAGTGCTCTGAAGGCATTTCGTTGCAAGCGGGTTTTTAAGTGCTCTGGAGTCATTTTGTTGCAAGCGGGTTTTTAAGTGCTCTGGAGACATTTCGTTGCAAGCGGTTTTTTAAGTGCTCTGGAGCCATTTCGTTGCAAGCGGGTTTTTAAGTTCTCTGGAGCCATTTCGTTGCAAGCGGGTTTTTAAGTGCTCTGGAGCCATTACGTTGCAAGCGGGTTTTTAAGTGTTCTGGAGTCATTTTGTTGCAAGCGGGTTTTTAAGTGCTCTGGAGTCATTTCGTTTCAAGCGGGTTTTTAAGTGCTCTGGAGTCATTTCGTTGCAAGCGGGTTTTTAAGTGCTCTGGAGTCATTTCGTTGCAAGCGGGTTTTTACATACTTCTCAGACATTTCACTGGAAGCGGGTTTTTTAAATGCTCTGTAGGCATTTCGTTGCAAGCGGGTTTTTAAGTACTCTGGAGTCATTTCGTTGCAAACGGGTTTTTACGTGCTCTGGAGTCATTTCGTTGCAAGCGGGTTTTTAAGTGCTCTGGAGTCATTTCGTTGCAAGCGGCTTTTTAAGTGCTCTGGAGTCATTTCGTTGCAAGCGGGTTTTTAAGTGCTCTGGAGTCATTTCGTTGCAAGCGGGCTTTTAAGTGCTCTGGAGTCATTTCGTTGCAAGCGGGTTTTTAAGTGCTCTGGAGTCATTTCGTTCCAAGCGGGTTTTTAAGTGCTCTAAAGGCATTTCGTTGCAAGCGGGTTTTTAAGTGCTCTGGAGTCATTTCGTTGCAAGCGGGTTTTTAAGTGCTCTGGAGACATTTCGTTGCATGCGGGTTTTTAAGTGCTCTGGAGCCATTTCGTTGCAAGCGGGTTTTTAAGTGCTTTGGAGTCATTTCGTTGCAAGCGGGTTTTTAAGTGCTCTGGATTCATTTCGTTGCAAGCGGGTTTTTAAGTGCTCTGGAATCATTTCGTTGCAAGCGGGTTTTTAAGTACTCTGGAGACATTTCGTTGCAAGCGGGTTTTTAAGTGCTCTGGAGTCATTTCGTTGCAAGCGGGTTTTTAAGTGCTCTGGAGTCATTTCGTTGCAAGCGGGTTTTTAAGTGCTCTGAAGGCATTTCGTTGCAAGCGGGTTTTTAAGTGCTCTGGAGTCATTTCGTTGCAAGCGGGTTTTTAAGTGCTCTGGAGTCATTTCGTTGCAAGCGGGTTTTTAAGTGCTCTGGAGTCATTTCGTTGCAAGCGGGTTTTTAATTGCTCTGGAGTCATTTCGTTGCAAGCGGGTTTTTACGTGTTCTGGAGTCATTTCGTTGCAAGCAGGTTTTTACATACTTCTCAGACATTTCACTTGAAGCGGGTTTTTTAAATGCTCTGTAGGCATTTCGTTGCAAGCGGGTTTTTAAGTGCTCTGGAGTCATTTCGTTGCAAACGGGTTTTTACGTGCTCTGGAGTCATTTCGTTGCAAGCGGGTTTTTAAGTGCTCTGGAGTCATTTCGTTGCAAGCGGGTTTTTAAGTGCTCTGGAGTCATTTCGTTGCAAGCGGGTTTTTAAGTGCTCTGGAGTCATTTCGTTGCAAGCGGGTTTTTAAGTGCTCTGGAGTCATTTCGTTGCAAGCGGGTTTTTAAGTGCTCTGGAGTCATTTCGTTGCAAGCGGGTTTTTAAGTGCTCTGGAGTCATTTCGTTGCAAGCGGGTTTTTAAGTGCTCTGAAGGCATTTCGTTGCAAGCGGGTTTTTAAGTGCTCTGGAGTCATTTTGTTGCAAGCGGGTTTTTAAGTGCTCTGGAGACATTTCGTTGCAAGCGGTTTTTTAAGTGCTCTGGAGCCATTTCGTTGCAAGCGGGTTTTTAAGTTCTCTGGAGCCATTTTGTTGCAAGCGGGTTTTTAAGTGCTCTGGAGCCATTACGTTGCAAGCGGGTTTTTAAGTGTTCTGGAGTCATTTTGTTGCAAGCGGGTTTTTAAGTGCTCTGGAGTCATTTCGTTTCAAGCGGGTTTTTAAGTGCTCTGGAGTCATTTCGTTGCAAGCGGGTTTTTAAGTGCTCTGGAGTCATTTCGTTGCAAGCGGGTTTTTACATACTTCTCAGACATTTCACTGGAAGCGGGTTTTTTAAATGCTCTGTAGGCATTTCGTTGCAAGCGGGTTTTTAAGTACTCTGGAGTCATTTCGTTGCAAACGGGTTTTTACGTGCTCTGGAGTCATTTCGTTGCAAGCGGGTTTTTAAGTGCTCTGGAGTCATTTCGTTGCAAGCGGGTTTTTAAGTGCTCTGGAGTCATTTCGTTGCAAGCGGGTTTTTAAGTGCTCTGGAGTCATTTCGTTGCAAGCGGGTTTTTAAGTGCTCTGGAGTCATTTCGTTGCAAGCGGGTTTTTAAGTGCTCTGGAGTCATTTCGTTGCAAGCAGGTTTTTAAGTGCTCTGGAGTCATTTCGTTGCAAGCGGGTTTTTAAGTGTTCTGGAGTCATTTCGTTGCAAGCGGGTTTTTAAGTGCTCTGGAGTCATTTCATTGCAAGCGGGTTTTTTAGTGCTCTGGAGTCATTTCGTTGCAAGCGGGTTTTTAAGTGCTCTGGAGTCATTTCGTTGCATGCGGGTTTTTAAGTGCTCTGAAGGCATTTCGTTGTAAGCGGGTTTTCAAGTGCTCTGGAGTCATTTCGTTGCAAGCGGGTTTTTACGTGTTCTGGAGTCATTTCGTTGCAAGCGGGTTTTTACATACTTCTCAGACATTTCACTGGAAGCGGGTTTTTTAAATGCTCTGTAGGCATTTCGTTGCAAGCGGGTTTTTAAGTACTCTGGAGTCATTTCGTTGCAAACGGGTTTTTACGTGCTCTGGAGTCATTTCGTTGCAAGCGGGTTTTTAAGTGCTCTGGAGTCATTTCGTTGCAAGCGGGTTTTTAAGTGCTCTGGAGTCATTTCGTTGCAAGCGGGTTTTTAAGTGCTCTGGAGTCATTTCGTTGCAAGCGGGTTTTTAAGTGCTCTGGAGACATTTCGTTGCAAGCGGGTTTTTAAGTGCTCTGGAGCCATTTCGTTGCAAGCGGGTTTTTAAGTGCTCTGGAGCCATTTCGTTGCAAGCGGGTTTTTAAGTGCTCTGGAGCCATTACGTTGCAAGCGGGTTTTTAAGTGCTCTGGAGTCATTTCGTTGCAAGCGGGTTTTTAAGTGCTCTGGAGTCATTTCGTTGCAAGCGGGTTTTTAAGTGCTCTGGAGTCATTTCGTTGCAAGCGTGTTTTTAAGTGCTCTGGAGTCATTTCGTTGCAAGCGGGTTTTTAAGTGCTCTGGAGTCATTTCGTTGCAAGCGGGTTTTTAAGTGCTCTGGAGTCATTTCGTTGCAAGCGGGTTTTTAAGTGCTCTGGAGTCATTTCGTTGCAAGCGGGTTTTTAAGTGCTCTGGAGTCATTTCGTTGCAAGCGGGTTTTTAAGTGCTCCTGAGTCATTTCGTTGCAAGCGGGTTTTTAAGTGCTCTGGAGTCATTTCGTTGCAAGCGGGTTTTTAAGCGTTCTGGAGTCATTTCGTTGCAAGCGGGTTTTTAAGTGCTCTGGAGTCATTTCATTGCAAGCGGGTTTTTTAGTGCTCTGGAGTCATTTCGTTGCAAGCGGGTTTTTAAGTGCTCTGGAGTCATTTCGTTGCATGCGGGTTTTTAAGTGCTCTGAAGGCATTTCGTTGTAAGCGGGTTTTTAAGTGCTCTGGAGTCATTTCGTTGCAAGCGGGTTTTTACGTGTTCTGGAGTCATTTCGTTGCAAGCGGGTTTTTACATACTTCTCAGACATTTCACTGGAAGCGGGTTTTTTAAATGCTCTGTAGGCATTTCGTTGCAAGCGGGTTTTTAAGTACTCTGGAGTCATTTCGTTGCAAGCGGGTTTTTAAGTGCTCTGGAGTCATTTCGTTGCAAGCGGGTTTTTACATATTTCTCTGACATTTAACTGGATGCGAGTATTTTAAGTGCTCTGGAGTCATTTCGTTGCAAGCGGGTTTTTACGTGCTCTGGAGTCATTTCGTTGCAAGCGGGTTTTTAAGTGCTCTGGAGTCATTTCGTTGCAAGCGGGTTTTTAAGTTATCTGGAGTCATTTCGTTGCAAGCGGGTTTTTAAGTGCTCTGGAGTCATTTCGTTGCAAGCGGGTTTTTCAGTGCTCTGGAGTCATTTCGTTGCAAGCGGGTTTTTAAGTGCTCTGGAGTCATTTCGTTGCAAGCGGGTTTTTAAGTGCTCTGAAGGCATTTCGTTGTAAGCTGGTTTTTAAGTGCTCTGGAGTCATTTCGTTGCAAGCGGTTTTTACGTGTTCTGGAGTAATTTCGTTGCAAGCGGGTTTTTAAGTGCTCTGGAGTCATTTCATTGGAAGCGGGTTTTTTAGTGCTCTGGAGTCATTTCGTTGCAAGCGGGTTTTTAAGTGCTCTGGATTCATTTCGTTGCATGCGGGTTTTTAAGTGCTCTGAAGGCATTTCGTTGTAAGCGGGTTTTCAAGTGCTCTGGAGTCATTTCGTTGCAAGCGGGTTTTTACGTGTTCTGGAGTCATTTCGTTGCAAGCGGGTTTTTACATACTTCTCAGACATTTCACTGGAAGCGGGTTTTTTAAATGCTCTGTAGGCATTTCGTTGCAAGCGGGTTTTTAAGTACTCTGGAGTCATTTCGTTGCAAACGGGTTTTTACGTGCTCTGGAGTCATTTCGTTGCAAGCGGGTTTTTAAGTGCTCTGGAGTCATTTCGTTGCAAGCGGGTTTTTAAGTGCTCTGGAGTCATTTCGTTGCAAGCGGGTTTTTAAGTGCTCTGGAGTCATTTCGTTGCAAGCGGGTTTTTAAGTGCTCTGGAGACATTTCGTTGCAAGCGGGTTTTTAAGTGCTCTGGAGCCATTTCGTTGCAAGCGGGTTTTTAAGTGCTCTGGAGCCATTTCGTTGCAAGCGGGTTTTTAAGTGCTCTGGAGCCATTACGTTGCAAGCGGGTTTTTAAGTGCTCTGGAGTCATTTCGTTGCAAGCGGGTTTTTAAGTGCTCTGGAGTCATTTCGTTGCAAGCGGGTTTTTAAGTGCTCTGGAGTCATTTCGTTGCAAGCGTGTTTTTAAGTGCTCTGGAGTCATTTCGTTGCAAGCGGGTTTTTAAGTGCTCTGGAGTCATTTCGTTGCAAGCGGGTTTTTAAGTGCTCTGGAGTCATTTCGTTGCAAGCGGGTTTTTAAGTGCTCTGGAGTCATTTCGTTGCAAGCGGGTTTTTAAGTGCTCTGGAGTCATTTCGTTGCAAGCGGGTTTTTAAGTGCTCTTGAGTCATTTCGTTGCAAGCGGGTTTTTAAGTGCTCTGGAGTCATTTCGATGCAAGCGGGTTTTTAAGCGTTCTGGAGTCATTTCGTTGCAAGCGGGTTTATAAGTGCTCTGGAGTCATTTCATTGCAAGCGGGTTTTTTAGTGCTCTGGAGTCATTTCGTTGCAAGCGGGTTTTTAAGTGCTCTGGAGTCATTTCGTTGCATGCGGGTTTTTAAGTGCTCTGAAGGCATTTCGTTGTAAGCGGGTTTTTAAGTGCTCTGGAGTCATTTCGTTGCAAGCGGGTTTTTACGTGTTCTGGAGTCATTTCGTTGCAAGCGGGTTTTTACATACTTCTCAGACATTTCACTGGAAGCGGGTTTTTTAAATGCTCTGTAGGCATTTCGTTGCAAGCGGGTTTTTAAGTACTCTGGAGTCATTTCGTTGCAAGCGGGTTTTTAAGTGCTCTGGAGTCATTTCGTTGCAAGCGGGTTTTTACATATTTCTCTGACATTTAACTGGAAGCGAGTATTTTAAGTGCTCTGGAGTCATTTCGTTGCAAGCGGGTTTTTACGTGCTCTGGAGTCATTTCGTTGCAAGCGGGTTTTTAAGTGCTCTGGAGTCATTTCGTTGCAAGCGGGTTTTTAAGTGCTCTGAAGGCATTTCGTTGCAAGCGGGTTTTTAAGTGCTCTGGAGTCATTTCGTTGCAAGCGGGTTTTTAAGTTATCTGGAGTCATTTCGTTGCAAGCGGGTTTTTAAGTGCTCTGGAGTCATTTCGTTGCAAGCGGGTTTTTCAGTGCTCTGGAGTCATTTCGTTGCAAGCGGGTTTTTAAGTGCTCTGGAGTCATTTCGTTGCAAGCGGGTTTTTAAGTGCTCTGAAGGCATTTCGTTGTAAGCTGGTTTTTAAGTGCTCTGGAGTCATTTCGTTGCAAGCGGGTTTTTACGTGTTCTGGAGTCATTTCGTTGCAAGCGGGTTTTTACATACTTCTCAGACATTTCACTGGAAGCGGGTTTTTTAAGTGCTCTGTAGGCATTTCGTTGCAAGCGGGTTTTTAAGTACTCTGGAGTCATTTCGTTGCAAGCGGGTGTTTAAGTGCTCTGGAGTCATTTCGTTGCAAGCGGGTTTTTAAGTGCTCTGGAGTCATTTCGTTGCAAGCGGGTTTTTAAGTGCTCTGGAGTCATTTCGTTGCATGCGGGTTTTTAAGTGCTCTGAAGGCATTTCGTTGTAAGCGGGTTTTCAAGTGCTCTGGAGTCATTTCGTTGCAAGCGGGTTTTTACGTGTTCTGGAGTCATTTCGTTGCAAGCGGGTTTTTACATACTTCTCAGACATTTCACTGGAAGCGGCTTTTTAAATGCTCTGTAGGCATTTCGTTGCAAGCGGGTTTTTAAGTGCTCTGGAGCCATTACGTTGCAAGCGGGTTTTTAAGTGCTCTGGAGTCATTTCGTTGCAAGCGGGTTTTTAAGTGCTCTGGAGTCATTTCGTTGCAAGCGGGTTTTTAAGTGCTCTGGAGTCATTTCGTTGCAAGCGTGTTTTTAAGTGCTCTGGAGTCATTTCGTTGCAAGCGGGTTTTTAAGTGCTCTGGAGTCATTTCGTTGCAAGCGGGTTTTTAAGTGCTCTGGAGTCATTTCGTTGCAAGCGGGTTTTTAAGTGCTCTGGAGTCATTTCGTTGCAAGCGGGTTTTTAAGTGCTCTGGAGTCATTTCGTTGCAAGCGGGTTTTTAAGTGCTCTGGAGTCATTTCGTTGCAAGCGGGTTTTTAAGTGCTCTGGAGTCATTTCGTTGCAAGCGGGTTTTTAAGCGTTCTGGAGTCATTTCGTTGCAAGCGGGTTTTTAAGTGCTCTGGAGTCATTTCATTGCAAGCGGGTTTTTTAGTGCTCTGGAGTCATTTCGTTGCAAGCGGGTTTTTAAGTGCTCTGGAGTCATTTCGTTGCATGCGGGTTTTTAAGTGCTCTGAAGGCATTTCGTTGTAAGCGGGTTTTTAAGTGCTCTGGAGTCATTTCGTTGCAAGCGGGTTTTTACGTGTTCTGGAGTCATTTCGTTGCAAGCGGGTTTTTACATACTTCTCAGACATTTCACTGGAAGCGGGTTTTTTAAATGCTCTGTAGGCATTTCGTTGCAAGCGGGTTTTTAAGTACTCTGGAGTCATTTCGTTGCAAGCGGGTTTTTAAGTGCTCTGGAGTCATTTCGTTGCAAGCGGGTTTTTACATATTTCTCTGACATTTAACTGGAAGCGAGTATTTTAAGTGCTCTGGAGTCATTTCGTTGCAAGCGGGTTTTTACGTGCTCTGGAGTCATTTCGTTGCAAGCGGGTTTTTAAGTGCTCTGGAGTCATTTCGTTGCAAGCGGGTTTTTAAGTGCTCTGAAGGCATTTCGTTGCAAGCGGGTTTTTAAGTGCTCTGGAGTCATTTCGTTGCAAGCGGGTTTTTAAGTTATCTGGAGTCATTTCGTTGCAAGCGGGTTTTTAAGTGCTCTGGAGTCATTTCGTTGCAAGCGGGTTTTTCAGTGCTCTGGAGTCATTTCGTTGCAAGCGGGTTTTTAAGTGCTCTGGAGTCATTTCGTTGCAAGCGGGTTTTTAAGTGCTCTGAAGGCATTTCGTTGTAAGCTGGTTTTTAAGTGCTCTGGAGTCATTTCGTTGCAAGCGGGTTTTTACGTGTTCTGGAGTCATTTCGTTGCAAGCGGGTTTTTACATACTTCTCAGACATTTCACTGGAAGCGGGTTTTTTAAGTGCTCTGTAGGCATTTCGTTGCAAGCGGGTTTTTAAGTACTCTGGAGTCATTTCGTTGCAAGCGGGTGTTTAAGTGCTCTGGAGTCATTTCGTTGCAAGCGGGTTTTTAAGTGCTCTGGAGTCATTTTGTTGCAAGCGGGTTTTTAAGTGCTCTGGAGTCTTTTCGTTGCAAGCGGGTTTTTAAGTGTTCTGGAGTCATTTCTTTGCAAGAGGGTTTTTAAGTGCACTGAAGGCATTTCGTTGCAAGCGGGTTTTTAAGTGCTCTGGAGTCATTTCGTTGCAAGAGGGTTTTTACGGGTTCTGGAGTCATTTCGTTGCAAGCGGGTTTTTACATACTTCTCAGACATTTCACTGGAAGCGGGTTTTTTAAGTGCTCTGCAGGCATTTCGTTGTAAGCGGGTTTTTAAGTACTCTGGAGTCATTTCGTTGCAAGCGGGTTTTTAAGTGCTCTGGAGTCATTTCGTTGCAAGCGGGTTTTTAAGTGCTCTGGAGTCATTTCATTGCAAGCGGGTTTTTAAGTGCTCTGGAGGCATTTCGTTGCAAGCGGGTTTTTAAGTGCTCTGGAGCCATTTCGTTGCAAGCGGGTTTTTAAGTGCTCTGGAGCCATTTCGTTGCAAGCGGGTTTTTAAGTGCTCTGGAGTCATTACGTTGCAAGCGGGTATTTAAGTGTTCTGGAGTCATTTCGTTGCAAGCGGGTTTTTAAGTGCTCTGGAGTCATTTCGTTGCAAGCGGGTTTAAAGTGCTCTGGAGTTATTTCGTTGCAAGCGGGTTTTTAAGTGCTCTGGAGTCATTTCGTTGCAAGCGGGTTTTTAAGTGCTCTGGAGTCATTTCGTTGCAAGCGGGTTTTTAAGGACTCTGGAGACATTTCGTTGCAAGCCGGTTTTTAAGTGCTCTGGAGTCATTTCGTTGCAAGCGGGTTTTTACGTGTTCTGCAGTCATTTCGTTGCAAGCGGGTTTTTACATATTTCTCTGACATTTAACTGGAAGCGAGTATTTTAAGTGCTCTGGAGTCATTTCGTTGCAAGCGGGTTTTTACATACTTCTCAGACATTTCACTGGATGCGGGTTTTTTAAGTGCTCTGGAGTCATTTAGTTGGAAGCGGGTTTTTAAGTACTCTGGAGTCATTTCGTTGCAAGCGGGTTTTTAAGTGCTCTGGAGTCATTTCGTTGCAAGCGGGTTTTTAAGTGCTCTGGAGTCATTTCGTTGCAAGCGGGTTTTTACGTGCTCTGAAGGCATTTCGTTGCAAGCGGGTTTTTAAGTGCTCTGGAGTCATTTCGTTGCAAGCGGGTTTTTAAGTGCTCTGGAGACATTTCGTTGCAAGCGGGTTTTTAAGTGCTCTGGAGCCATTTCGTTGCAAGCGGGTTTTTAAGTGCTCTGGAGTCATTTCGTTGCAAGCGGGTTTTTAAGTGCTCTGGAGACATTTCGTTGCAAGCGTGTTTTTAAGTGCTCTGGAGCCATTTCGTTGCAAGCGGGTTTTTAAGTGCTCTGGAGCCATTTCGTTGCAAGCGGGTTTTTAAGTGTTCTGGAGTCATTTCGTTGCAAGCGGGTTTTTAAGTGCTCTGGAGCCATTTCGTTGCAAGCGGGTTTTTAAGTGTTCTGGAGTCATTTCGTTGCAAGCGTGTTTTTAAGTGCTCTGGAGCCATTTCGTTGCAAGCGGGTTTTTAAGTGCTCTGGAGCCATTTCATTGCAAGCGGGTTTTTAAGTGTTCTGGAGTCATTTCGTTGCAAGCGTGTTTTTAAGTGCTCTGAAGGCATTTCGTTGCAAGCGGGTTTTTAAGTGCTCTGGAGTCATTTCGTTGCAAGCGGGTTTTTAAGTGCTCTGGAGACATTTCGTTGCATGCGGGTTTTTAAGTGCTCTGGAGCCATTTCGTTGCAAGCGGGTTTTTAAGTGCTCTGGAGCCATTTCGTTGCAAGCGGGTTTTTAAGTGCTCTGGAGTCATTTCGTTGCAAGCAGGTTTTTAAGTGCTCTGGAGCCATTTCGTTGCAAGCGGGTTTTTAAGTGCTCTGGAGCCATTTCGTTGCAAGCGGGTTTTTAAGTGCTCTGGAGCCATTACGTTGCAAGCGGGTTTTTAAGTGCTCTGGAGTCATTTCGTTGCAAGCGGGTTTTTAAGTGCTCTGGAGTCATTTCGTTGCAAGCGGGTTTTTAAGTGCTCTGGAGTCATTTCGTTGCAAGCGTGTTTTTAAGTGCTCTGGAGTCATTTCGTTGCAAGCGGGTTTTTAAGTGCTCTGGAGTCATTTCGTTGCAAGCGGGTTTTTAAGTGCTCTGGAGTCATTTCGTTGCAAGCGGGTTTTTAAGTGCTCTGGAGTCATTTCGTTGCAAGCGGGTTTTTAAGTGCTCTGGAGTCATTTCGTTGCAAGCGGGTTTTTAAGTGCTCTTGAGTCATTTCGTTGCAAGCGGGTTTTTAAGTGCTCTGGAGTCATTTCGATGCAAGCGGGTTTTTAAGCGTTCTGGAGTCATTTCGTTGCAAGCGGGTTTATAAGTGCTCTGGAGTCATTTCATTGCAAGCGGGTTTTTTAGTGCTCTGGAGTCATTTCGTTGCAAGCGGGTTTTTAAGTGCTCTGGAGTCATTTCGTTGCATGCGGGTTTTTAAGTGCTCTGAAGGCATTTCGTTGTAAGCGGGTTTTTAAGTGCTCTGGAGTCATTTCGTTGCAAGCGGGTTTTTACGTGTTCTGGAGTCATTTCGTTGCAAGCGGGTTTTTACATACTTCTCAGACATTTCACTGGAAGCGGGTTTTTTAAATGCTCTGTAGGCATTTCGTTGCAAGCGGGTTTTTAAGTACTCTGGAGTCATTTCGTTGCAAGCGGGTTTTTAAGTGCTCTGGAGTCATTTCGTTGCAAGCGGGTTTTTACATATTTCTCTGACATTTAACTGGAAGCGAGTATTTTAAGTGCTCTGGAGTCATTTCGTTGCAAGCGGGTTTTTACGTGCTCTGGAGTCATTTCGTTGCAAGCGGGTTTTTAAGTGCTCTGGAGTCATTTCGTTGCAAGCGGGTTTTTAAGTGCTCTGAAGGCATTTCGTTGCAAGCGGGTTTTTAAGTGCTCTGGAGTCATTTCGTTGCAAGCGGGTTTTTAAGTTATCTGGAGTCATTTCGTTGCAAGCGGGTTTTTAAGTGCTCTGGAGTCATTTCGTTGCAAGCGGGTTTTTCAGTGCTCTGGAGTCATTTCGTTGCAAGCGGGTTTTTAAGTGCTCTGGAGTCATTTCGTTGCAAGCGGGTTTTTAAGTGCTCTGAAGGCATTTCGTTGTAAGCTGGTTTTTAAGTGCTCTGGAGTCATTTCGTTGCAAGCGGGTTTTTACGTGTTCTGGAGTCATTTCGTTGCAAGCGGGTTTTTACATACTTCTCAGACATTTCACTGGAAGCGGGTTTTTTAAGTGCTCTGTAGGCATTTCGTTGCAAGCGGGTTTTTAAGTACTCTGGAGTCATTTCGTTGCAAGCGGGTGTTTAAGTGCTCTGGAGTCATTTCGTTGCAAGCGGGTTTTTAAGTGCTCTGGAGTCATTTCGTTGCAAGCGGGTTTTTAAGTGCTCTGGAGTCATTTCGTTGCATGCGGGTTTTTAAGTGCTCTGAAGGCATTTCGTTGTAAGCGGGTTTTCAAGTGCTCTGGAGTCATTTCGTTGCAAGCGGGTTTTTACGTGTTCTGGAGTCATTTCGTTGCAAGCGGGTTTTTACATACTTCTCAGACATTTCACTGGAAGCGGCTTTTTAAATGCTCTGTAGGCATTTCGTTGCAAGCGGGTTTTTAAGTGCTCTGGAGCCATTACGTTGCAAGCGGGTTTTTAAGTGCTCTGGAGTCATTTCGTTGCAAGCGGGTTTTTAAGTGCTCTGGAGTCATTTCGTTGCAAGCGGGTTTTTAAGTGCTCTGGAGTCATTTCGTTGCAAGCGTGTTTTTAAGTGCTCTGGAGTCATTTCGTTGCAAGCGGGTTTTTAAGTGCTCTGGAGTCATTTCGTTGCAAGCGGGTTTTTAAGTGCTCTGGAGTCATTTCGTTGCAAGCGGGTTTTTAAGTGCTCTGGAGTCATTTCGTTGCAAGCGGGTTTTTAAGTGCTCTGGAGTCATTTCGTTGCAAGCGGGTTTTTAAGTGCTCTGGAGTCATTTCGTTGCAAGCGGGTTTTTAAGTGCTCTGGAGTCATTTCGTTGCAAGCGGGTTTTTAAGCGTTCTGGAGTCATTTCGTTGCAAGCGGGTTTTTAAGTGCTCTGGAGTCATTTCATTGCAAGCGGGTTTTTTAGTGCTCTGGAGTCATTTCGTTGCAAGCGGGTTTTTAAGTGCTCTGGAGTCATTTCGTTGCATGCGGGTTTTTAAGTGCTCTGAAGGCATTTCGTTGTAAGCGGGTTTTTAAGTGCTCTGGAGTCATTTCGTTGCAAGCGGGTTTTTACGTGTTCTGGAGTCATTTCGTTGCAAGCGGGTTTTTACATACTTCTCAGACATTTCACTGGAAGCGGGTTTTTTAAATGCTCTGTAGGCATTTCGTTGCAAGCGGGTTTTTAAGTACTCTGGAGTCATTTCGTTGCAAGCGGGTTTTTAAGTGCTCTGGAGTCATTTCGTTGCAAGCGGGTTTTTACATATTTCTCTGACATTTAACTGGAAGCGAGTATTTTAAGTGCTCTGGAGTCATTTCGTTGCAAGCGGGTTTTTACGTGCTCTGGAGTCATTTCGTTGCAAGCGGGTTTTTAAGTGCTCTGGAGTCATTTCGTTGCAAGCGGGTTTTTAAGTGCTCTGAAGGCATTTCGTTGCAAGCGGGTTTTTAAGTGCTCTGGAGTCATTTCGTTGCAAGCGGGTTTTTAAGTTATCTGGAGTCATTTCGTTGCAAGCGGGTTTTTAAGTGCTCTGGAGTCATTTCGTTGCAAGCGGGTTTTTCAGTGCTCTGGAGTCATTTCGTTGCAAGCGGGTTTTTAAGTGCTCTGGAGTCATTTCGTTGCAAGCGGGTTTTTAAGTGCTCTGAAGGCATTTCGTTGTAAGCTGGTTTTTAAGTGCTCTGGAGTCATTTCGTTGCAAGCGGGTTTTTACGTGTTCTGGAGTCATTTCGTTGCAAGCGGGTTTTTACATACTTCTCAGACATTTCACTGGAAGCGGGTTTTTTAAGTGCTCTGTAGGCATTTCGTTGCAAGCGGGTTTTTAAGTACTCTGGAGTCATTTCGTTGCAAGCGGGTGTTTAAGTGCTCTGGAGTCATTTCGTTGCAAGCGGGTTTTTAAGTGCTCTGGAGTCATTTTGTTGCAAGCGGGTTTTTAAGTGCTCTGGAGTCTTTTCGTTGCAAGCGGGTTTTTAAGTGTTCTGGAGTCATTTCTTTGCAAGAGGGTTTTTAAGTGCACTGAAGGCATTTCGTTGCAAGCGGGTTTTTAAGTGCTCTGGAGTCATTTCGTTGCAAGAGGGTTTTTACGGGTTCTGGAGTCATTTCGTTGCAAGCGGGTTTTTACATACTTCTCAGACATTTCACTGGAAGCGGGTTTTTTAAGTGCTCTGCAGGCATTTCGTTGTAAGCGGGTTTTTAAGTACTCTGGAGTCATTTCGTTGCAAGCGGGTTTTTAAGTGCTCTGGAGTCATTTCGTTGCAAGCGGGTTTTTAAGTGCTCTGGAGTCATTTCATTGCAAGCGGGTTTTTAAGTGCTCTGGAGGCATTTCGTTGCAAGCGGGTTTTTAAGTGCTCTGGAGCCATTTCGTTGCAAGCGGGTTTTTAAGTGCTCTGGAGCCATTTCGTTGCAAGCGGGTTTTTAAGTGCTCTGGAGTCATTACGTTGCAAGCGGGTATTTAAGTGTTCTGGAGTCATTTCGTTGCAAGCGGGTTTTTAAGTGCTCTGGAGTCATTTCGTTGCAAGCGGGTTTAAAGTGCTCTGGAGTTATTTCGTTGCAAGCGGGTTTTTAAGTGCTCTGGAGTCATTTCGTTGCAAGCGGGTTTTTAAGTGCTCTGGAGTCATTTCGTTGCAAGCGGGTTTTTAAGGACTCTGGAGACATTTCGTTGCAAGCCGGTTTTTAAGTGCTCTGGAGTCATTTCGTTGCAAGCGGGTTTTTACGTGTTCTGCAGTCATTTCGTTGCAAGCGGGTTTTTACATATTTCTCTGACATTTAACTGGAAGCGAGTATTTTAAGTGCTCTGGAGTCATTTCGTTGCAAGCGGGTTTTTACATACTTCTCAGACATTTCACTGGATGCGGGTTTTTTAAGTGCTCTGGAGTCATTTAGTTGGAAGCGGGTTTTTAAGTACTCTGGAGTCATTTCGTTGCAAGCGGGTTTTTAAGTGCTCTGGAGTCATTTCGTTGCAAGCGGGTTTTTAAGTGCTCTGGAGTCATTTCGTTGCAAGCGGGTTTTTACGTGCTCTGAAGGCATTTCGTTGCAAGCGGGTTTTTAAGTGCTCTGGAGTCATTTCGTTGCAAGCGGGTTTTTAAGTGCTCTGGAGACATTTCGTTGCAAGCGGGTTTTTAAGTGCTCTGGAGCCATTTCGTTGCAAGCGGGTTTTTAAGTGCTCTGGAGTCATTTCGTTGCAAGCGGGTTTTTAAGTGCTCTGGAGACATTTCGTTGCAAGCGTGTTTTTAAGTGCTCTGGAGCCATTTCGTTGCAAGCGGGTTTTTAAGTGCTCTGGAGCCATTTCGTTGCAAGCGGGTTTTTAAGTGTTCTGGAGTCATTTCGTTGCAAGCGGGTTTTTAAGTGCTCTGGAGCCATTTCGTTGCAAGCGGGTTTTTAAGTGTTCTGGAGTCATTTCGTTGCAAGCGTGTTTTTAAGTGCTCTGGAGCCATTTCGTTGCAAGCGGGTTTTTAAGTGCTCTGGAGCCATTTCATTGCAAGCGGGTTTTTAAGTGTTCTGGAGTCATTTCGTTGCAAGCGTGTTTTTAAGTGCTCTGAAGGCATTTCGTTGCAAGCGGGTTTTTAAGTGCTCTGGAGTCATTTCGTTGCAAGCGGGTTTTTAAGTGCTCTGGAGACATTTCGTTGCATGCGGGTTTTTAAGTGCTCTGGAGCCATTTCGTTGCAAGCGGGTTTTTAAGTGCTCTGGAGCCATTTCGTTGCAAGCGGGTTTTTAAGTGCTCTGGAGTCATTTCGTTGCAAGCGGGTTTTTAAGTGCTCTGGAGTCATTTCGTTGCAAGCGGGTTTTTAAGTACTCTGGAGACATTTCGTTGCAAGCGGGTTTTTAAGTGCTCTGGAGTCATTTCGTTGCAAGCGGGTTTTTAAGTGCTCTGGAGTCATTTCGTTGCAAGCGGGTTTTTAAGTGCTCTGAAGGCATTTCGTTGCAAGCGGGTTTTTAAGTGCTCTGGAGTCATTTCGTTGCAAGCGGGTTTTTAAGTTATCTGGAGTCATTTCGTTGCAAGCAGGTTTTTAAGTGCTCTGGAGTCATTTCGTTGCAAGCGGGTTTTTAAGTGTTCTGGAGTCATTTCGTTGCAAGCGGGTTTTTAAGTGCTCTGGAGTCATTTCGTTGGAAGCGGGTTTTTTAGTGCTCTGGAGTCATTTCGTTGCAAGCGGGTTTTTAAGTGCTCTGGAGTCATTTCGTTGCAAGCGGGTTTTTAAGTGCTCTGGAGTCATTTCGTTGCAAGCGGGTTTTTAAGTGCTCTGGAGTCATTTCGTTGCAAGCGGGTTTTTAAGTGCTCTGGAGTCATTTCGTTGCAAGCGGGTTTTTAAGTGCTCTGGAGTCATTTCGTTGCAAGCGGGTTTTTACGTGTTCTGGAGTCATTTCGTTGCAAGCGGGTTTTTACATACTTCTCAGACATTTCACTGGAAGCGGGTTTTTTAAATGCTCTGTAGGCATTTCGTTGCAAGCGGGTTTTTAAGTACTCTGGAGTCATTTCGTTGCAAACGGGTTTTTACGTGCTCTGGAGTCATTTCGTTGCAAGCGGTTTTTTAAGTGCTCTGGAGTCATTTTGTTGCAAGCGGGTTTTTAAGTGCTCTGGAGTCATTTCGTTGCAAGCGGGTTTTTAAGTGCTCTGGAGTCAGTTCGTTGCAAGCGGGTTTTTAAGTGCTCTGGAGACATTTCGTTGCAAGCGGGTTTTTAAGTGCTCTGGAGGCATTTCGTTGCAAGCGGGTTTTTAAGTGCTCTGGAGCCATTTCGTTGCAAGCGGGTTTTTAAGTGCTCTGGAGCCATTACGTTGCAAGCGGGTTTTTAAGTGCTCTGGAGTCATTTCGTTGCAAGCGGGTTTTTAAGTGCTCTGGAGTCATTTCGTTGCAAGCGGGTTTTTAAGTGCTCTGGAGTCATTTCGTTGCAAGCGTGTTTTTAAGTGCTCTGGAGTCATTTCGTTGCAAGCGGGTTTTTAAGTGCTCTGGAGTCATTTCGTTGCAAGCGGGTTTTTAAGTGCTCTGGAGTCATTTCGTTGCAAGCGGGTTTTTAAGTGCTCTGGAGTCATTTCGTTGCAAGCGGGTTTTTAAGTGCTCTGGAGTCATTTCGTTGCAAGCGGGTTTTTAAGTGCTCTGGAGTCATTTCATTGCAAGCGGGTTTTTTAGTGCTCTGGAGTCATTTCGTTGCAAGCGGGTTTTTAAGTGCTCTGGAGTCATTTCGTTGCATGCGGGTTTTTAAGTGCTCTGAAGGCATTTCGTTGTAAGCGGGTTTTTAAGTGCTCTGGAGTCATTTCGTTGCAAGCGGGTTTTTACGTGTTCTGGAGTCATTTCGTTGCAAGCGGGTTTTTACATACTTCTCAGACATTTCACTGGAAGCGGGTTTTTTAAATGCTCTGTAGGCATTTCGTTGCAAGCGGGTTTTTAAGTACTCTGGAGTCATTTCGTTGCAAGCGGGTTTTTAAGTGCTCTGGAGTCATTTCGTTGCAAGCGGGTTTTTACATATTTCTCTGACATTTAACTGGAAGCGAGTATTTTAAGTGCTCTGGAGTCATTTCGTTGCAAGCGGGTTTTTACGTGCTCTGGAGTCATTTCGTTGCAAGCGGGTTTTTAAGTGCTCTGGAGTCATTTCGTTGCAAGCGGGTTTTTAAGTGCTCTGAAGGCATTTCGTTGCAAGCGGGTTTTTAAGTGCTCTGGAGTCATTTCGTTGCAAGCGGGTTTTTAAGTTTTCTGGAGTCATTTCGTTGCAAGCGGGTTTTTCAGTGCTCTGGAGTCATTTCGTTGCAAGCGGGTTTTTCAGTGCTCTGGAGTCATTTCGTTGCAAGCGGGTTTTTAAGTGCTCTGGAGTCATTTCGTTGCAAGCGGGTTTTTAAGTGCTCTGAAGGCATTTCGTTGTAAGCTGGTTTTTAAGTGCTCTGGAGTCATTTCGTTGCAAGCGGGTTTTTACGAGTTCTGGAGTCATTTCGTTGCAAGCGGGTTTTTACATACTTCTCAGACATTTCACTGGAAGCGGGTTTTTTAAGTGCTCTGTAGGCATTTCGTTGCAAGCGGGTTTTTAAGTACTCTGGAGTCATTTCGTTGCAAGCGGGTGTTTAAGTGCTCTGGAGTCATTTCGTTGCAAGCGGGTTTTTAAGTGCTCTGGAGTCATTTTGTTGCAAGCGGGTTTTTAAGTGCTCTGGAGTCTTTTCGTTGCAAGCGGGTTTTTAAGTGTTATGGAGTCATTTCTTTGCAAGAGGGTTTTTAAGTGCACTGAAGGCATTTCGTTGCAAGCGGGTTTTTAAGTGCTCTGGAGTCATTTCGTTGCAAGAGGGTTTTTACGGGTTCTGGAGTCATTTCGTTGCAAGCGGGTTTTTACATACTTCTCAGACATTTCACTGGAAGCGGGTTTTTTAAGTGCTCTGCAGGCATTTCGTTGTAAGCGGGTTTTTAAGTACTCTGGAGTCATTTCGTTGCAAGCGGGTTTTTAAGTGCTCTGGAGTCATTTCGTTGCAAGCGGGTTTTTAAGTGCTCTGGAGTCATTTCATTGCAAGCGGGTTTTTAAGTGCTCTGGAGGCATTTCGTTGCAAGCGGGTTTTTAAGTGCTCTGGAGCCATTTCGTTGCAAGCGGGTTTTTAAGTGCTCTGGAGCCATTTCGTTGCAAGCGGGTTTTTAAGTGCTCTGGAGTCATTACGTTGCAAGCGGGTATTTAAGTGTTCTGGAGTCATTTCGTTGCAAGCGGGTTTTTAAGTGCTCTGGAGTCATTTCGTTGCAAGCGGGTTTTTACGTGTTCTGCAGTCATTTCGTTGCAAGCGGGTTTTTACATATTTCTCTGACATTTAACTGGAAGTGAGTATTTTAAGTGTCTGGAGTCATTTCGTTGCAAGCGGGTTTTTACATACTTCTCAGACATTTCACTGGATGCGGGTTTTTTAAGTGCTCTGGAGTCATTTAGTTGGAAGCGGGTTTTTAAGTACTCTGGAGTCATTTCGTTGCAAGCGGGTTTTTAAGTGCTCTGGAGTCATTTCGTTGCAAGCGGGTTTTTAAGTGCTCTGGAGTCATTTCGTTGCAAGCGGGTTTTTACGTGCTCTGAAGGCATTTCGTTGCAAGCGGGTTTTTAAGTGCTCTGGAGTCATTTCGTTGCAAGCGGGTTTTTAAGTGCTCTGGAGACATTTCGTTGCAAGCGGGTTTTTAAGTGCTCTGGAGCCATTTCGTTGCAAGCGGGTTTTTAAGTGCTCTGGAGTCATTTCGTTGCAAGCGGGTTTTTAAGTGCTCTGGAGACATTTCGTTGCAAGCGTGTTTTTAAGTGCTCTGGAGCCATTTCGTTGCAAGCGGGTTTTTAAGTGCTCTGGAGCCATTTCGTTGCAAGCGGGTTTTTAAGTGTTCTGGAGTCATTTCGTTGCAAGCGGGTTTTTAAGTGCTCTGGAGCCATTTCGTTGCAAGCGGGTTTTTAAGTGTTCTGGAGTCATTTCGTTGCAAGCGTGTTTTTAAGTGCTCTGGAGCCATTTCGTTGCAAGCGGGTTTTTAAGTGCTCTGGAGCCATTTCGTTGCAAGCGGGTTTTTAAGTGTTCTGGAGTCATTTCGTTGCAAGCGTGTTTTTAAGTGCTCTGAAGGCATTTCGTTGCAAGCGGGTTTTTAAGTGCTCTGGAGTCATTTCGTTGCAAGCGGGTTTTTAAGTGCTCTGGAGACATTTCGTTGCAAGCGGGTTTTTAAGTGCTCTGGAGCCATTTCGTTGCAAGCGGTTTTTTAAGTGCTCTGGAGCCATTTCGTTGCAAGCGGGTTTTTAAGTGCTCTGGAGTCATTTCGTTGCAAGCGGGTTTTTACATACTTCTCAGACATTTCACTGGAAGCGGGTTTTTTAAGTGCTCTGCAGGCATTTCGTTGTAAGCGGGTTTTTAAGTACTCTGGAGTCATTTCGTTGCAAGCGGGTTTTTAAGTGCTCTGGAGTCATTTCGTTGCAAGCGGGTTTTTAAGTGCTCTGGAGTCATTTCGTTGCAAGCGGGTTTTTAAGTGCTCTGGAGTCATTTCGTTACAAGCGGGTTTTTAAGTGCTCTGGAGTCATTTCGTTGCAAGCGGGTTTTTAAGTGCTCTGGAGTCATTTCGTTGCAAGCGGGTTTTTAAGTGCTCTGGAGTCATTTCGTTGCAAGCGGGTTTTTAAGTGCTCTGGAGTCATTTCGTTGCAAGCGGGTTTTTAAGTGCTCTGGAGTCATTTCGTTGCAAGCGGGTTTTTAAGTGCTCTGGAGACATTTCGTTGCAAGCGGGTTTTTAAGTGCTCTGGAGTCATTTCGTTGTAAGCGGGTTTTTAAGTGCTCTGGAGTCATTTCGTTGCAAGCGGGTTTTTAAGTGCTCTGGAGTCATTTCGTTGCAAGCGGGTTTTTAAGTGCTCTGGAGTCATTTCGTTGCAAGCGGGTTTTTAAGTGCTCTGGAGTCATTTCGTTGCAAGCGGGTTTTTAAGTGCTCTGGAGTCATTTCGTTGCAAGCGGGTTTTTAAGTGCTCTAGAAGCATTTCGTTGCAAGCGGGTTTTTAAGTGCTCTGGAGTCATTTCGTTGCAAGCGGGTTTTTAAGTGCTCTGGAGACATTTCGTTGCAAGCGGGTTTTTAAGTGCTCTGGAGTCATTTCGTTGCAAGCGGGTTTTTAAGTGCTCTGGAGGCATTTCGTTGCAAGCGGGTTTTTAAGTGCTCTGGAGTCATTTCGTTGCAAGCGGGTTTTTAAGTGCTCTGGAGTCATTTCGTTGCAAGCGGGTTTTTAAGTGCTCTGGAGTCATTTCGTTGCAAGCGGGTTTTTAAGTGCTCTGGAGGCATTTCGTTGCAAGCGGGTTTTTAAGTGCTCTGGAGTCATTTTGTTGCAAGCGGGTTTTTAAGTGCTCTGGAGTCATTTCGTTGCAAGCGGGTTTTTACATATTTCTCTGACATTTAACTGGAAGCGAGTATTTTAAGTGCTCTGGAGTCATTTCGTTGCAAGCGGGTTTTTACGTGCTCTGGAGTCATTTCGTTGCAAGCGGGTTTTTAAGTGCTCTGGAGTCATTTCGTTGCAAGCGGGTTTTTAAGTGCTCTGAAGGCATTTCGTTGCAAGCGGGTTTTTAAGTGCTCTGGAGTCATTTCGTTGCAAGCGGGTTTTTAAGTTATCTGGAGTCATTTCGTTGCAAGCGGGTTTTTAAGTGCTCTGGAGTCATTTCGTTGCAAGCGGGTTTTTCAGTGCTCTGGAGTCATTTCGTTGCAAGCGGGTTTTTAAGTGCTCTGGAGTCATTTCGTTGCAAGCGGGTTTTTAAGTGCTCTGAAGGCATTTCGTTGTAAGCTGGTTTTTAAGTGCTCTGGAGTCATTTCGTTGCAAGCGGGTTTTTACGTGTTCTGGAGTCATTTCGTTGCAAGCGGGTTTTTACATACTTCTCAGACATTTCACTGGAAGCGGGTTTTTTAAGTGCTCTGTAGGCATTTCGTTGCAAGCGGGTTTTTAAGTACTCTGGAGTCATTTCGTTGCAAGCGGGTTTTTAAGTGCTCTGGAGTCATTTCGTTGCAAGCGGGTTTTTAAGTGCTCTGGAGTCATTTCATTGCAAGCGGGTTTTTAAGTGCTCTGGAGGCATTTCGTTGCAAGCGGGTTTTTAAGTGCTCTGGAGCCATTTCGTTGCAAGCGGGTTTTTAAGTGCTCTGGAGCCATTTCGTTGCAAGCGGGTTTTTAAGTGCTCTGGAGTCATTACGTTGCAAGCTGGTATTTAAGTGTTCTGGAGTCATTTCGTTGCAAGCGGGTTTTTAAGTGCTCTGGAGTCATTTCGTTGCAAGCGGGTTTAAAGTGCTCTGGAGTTATTTCGTTGCAAGCGGGTTTTTAAGTGCTCTGGAGTCATTTCGTTGCAAGCGGGTTTTTAAGTGCTCTGTAGTCATTTCGTTGCAAGCGGGTTTTTAAGGACTCTGGAGACATTTCGTTGCAAGCCGGTTTTTAAGTGCTCTGGAGTCATTTCGTTGCAAGCGGGTTTTTAAGTGCTCTGGAGTCATTTCGTTGCAAGCGGGTTTTTAAGTGCTCTGGAGTCATTTCGTTGCAAGCGGGTTTTTACGTGTTCTGCAGTCATTTCGTTGCAAGCGGGTTTTTACATATTTCTCTGACATTTAACTGGAAGCGAGTATTTTAAGTGCTCTGGAGTCATTTCGTTGCAAGCGGGTTTTTACATACTTCTCAGACATTTCACTGGATGCGGGTTTTTTAAGTGCTCTGGAGTCATTTAGTTGGAAGCGGGTTTTTAAGTACTCTGGAGTCATTTCGTTGCAAGCGGGTTTTTAAGTGCTCTGGAGTCATTTCGTTGCAAGCGGGTTTTTAAGTGCTCTGGAGTCATTTCGTTGCAAGCGGGTTTTTACGTGCTCTGAAGGCATTTCGTTGCAAGCGGGTTTTTAAGTGCTCTGGAGTCATTTCGTTGCAAGCGGGTTTTTAAGTGCTCTGGAGACATTTCGTTGCAAGCGGGTTTTTAAGTGCTCTGGAGCCATTTCGTTGCAAGCGGGTTTTTAAGTGCTCTGGAGCCATTTCGTTGCAAGCGGGTTTTTAAGTGCTCTGGAGACATTTCGTTGCAAGCGTGTTTTTAAGTGCTCTGGAGCCATTTCGTTGCAAGCGGGTTTTTAAGTGCTCTGGAGCCATTTCGTTGCAAGCGGGTTTTTAAGTGTTCTGGAGTCATTTCGTTGCAAGCGGGTTTTTAAGTGCTCTGGAGCCATTTCGTTGCAAGCGGGTTTTTAAGTGTTCTGGAGTCATTTCGTTGCAAGCGTGTTTTTAAGTGCTCTGGAGCCATTTCGTTGCAAGCGGGTTTTTAAGTGCTCTGGAGCCATTTCATTGCAAGCGGGTTTTTAAGTGTTCTGGAGTCATTTCGTTGCAAGCGTGTTTTTAAGTGCTCTGAAGGCATTTCGTTGCAAGCGGGTTTTTAAGTGCTCTGGAGTCATTTCGTTGCAAGCGGGTTTTTAAGTGCTCTGGAGACATTTCGTTGCATGCGGGTTTTTAAGTGCTCTGGAGTCATTTCGTTGCAAGCGGGTTTTTAAGTGCTCTGGAGACATTTCGTTGCAAGCGTGTTTTTAAGTGCTCTGGAGCCATTTCGTTGCAAGCGGGTTTTTAAGTGCTCTGGAGCCATTTCGTTGCAAGCGGGTTTTTAAGTGTTCTGGAGTCATTTCGTTGCAAGCGGGTTTTTAAGTGCTCTGGAGCCATTTCGTTGCAAGCGGGTTTTTAAGTGTTCTGGAGTCATTTCGTTGCAAGCGTGTTTTTAAGTGCTCTGGAGCCATTTCGTTGCAAGCGGGTTTTTAAGTGCTCTGGAGCCATTTCGTTGCAAGCGGGTTTTTAAGTGTTCTGGAGTCATTTCGTTGCAAGCGTGTTTTTAAGTGCTCTGAAGGCATTTCGTTGCAAGCGGGTTTTTAAGTGCTCTGGAGTCATTTCGTTGCAAGCGGGTTTTTAAGTGCTCTGGAGACATTTCGTTGCAAGCGTGTTTTTAAGTGCTCTGGAGCCATTTCGTTGCAAGCGGTTTTTTAAGTGCTCTGGAGCCATTTCGTTGCAAGCGGGTTTTTAAGTGCTCTGGAGTCATTTCGTTGCAAGCGGGTTTTTACATACTTCTCAGACATTTCACTGGAAGCGGGTTTTTTAAGTGCTCTGCAGGCATTTCGTTGTAAGCGGGTTTTTAAGTACTCTGGAGTCATTTCGTTGCAAGCGGGTTTTTAAGTGCTCTGGAGTCATTTCGTTGCAAGCGGGTTTTTAAGTGCTCTGGAGTCATTTCGTTGCAAGCGGGTTTTTAAGTGCTCTGGAGTCATTTCGTTACAAGCGGGTTTTTAAGTGCTCTGGAGTCATTTCGTTGCAAGCGGGTTTTTAAGTGCTCTGGAGTCATTTCGTTGCAAGCGGGTTTTTAAGTGCTCTGGAGTCATTTCGTTGCAAGCGGGTTTTTAAGTGCTCTGGAGTCATTTCGTTGCAAGCGGGTTTTTAAGTGCTCTGGAGTCATTTCGTTGCAAGCGGGTTTTTAAGTGCTCTGGAGACATTTCGTTGCAAGCGGGTTTTTAAGTGCTCTGGAGTCATTTCGTTGTAAGCGGGTTTTTAAGTGCTCTGGAGTCATTTCGTTGCAAGCGGGTTTTTAAGTGCTCTGGAGTCATTTCGTTGCAAGCGGGTTTTTAAGTGCTCTGGAGTCATTTCGTTGCAAGCGGGTTTTTAAGTGCTCTGGAGTCATTTCGTTGCAAGCGGGTTTTTAAGTGCTCTGGAGTCATTTCGTTGCAAGCGGGTTTTTAAGTGCTCTGGAAGCATTTCGTTGCAAGCGGGTTTTTAAGTGCTCTGGAGTCATTTCGTTGCAAGCGGGTTTTTAAGTGCTCTGGAGACATTTCGTTGCAAGCGGGTTTTTAAGTGCTCTGGAGTCATTTCGTTGCAAGCGGGTTTTTAAGTGCTCTGGAGGCATTTCGTTGCAAGCGGGTTTTTAAGTGCTCTGGAGTCATTTCGTTGCAAGCGGGTTTTTAAGTGCTCTGGAGTCATTTCGTTGCAAGCGGGTTTTTAAGTGCTCTGGAGTCATTTCGTTGCAAGCGGGTTTTTAAGTGCTCTGGAGGCATTTCGTTGCAAGCGGGTTTTTAAGTGCTCTGGAGTCATTTTGTTGCAAGCGGGTTTTTAAGTGCTCTGGAGTCATTTCGTTGCAAGCGGGTTTTTACATATTTCTCTGACATTTAACTGGAAGCGAGTATTTTAAGTGCTCTGGAGTCATTTCGTTGCAAGCGGGTTTTTACGTGCTCTGGAGTCATTTCGTTGCAAGCGGGTTTTTAAGTGCTCTGGAGGCATTTCGTTGCAAGCGGGTTTTTAAGTGCTCTGAAGGCATTTCGTTGCAAGCGGGTTTTTAAGTGCTCTGGAGTCATTTCGTTGCAAGCGGGTTTTTAAGTTATCTGGAGTCATTTCGTTGCAAGCGGGTTTTTAAGTGCTCTGGAGTCATTTCGTTGCAAGCGGGTTTTTCAGTGCTCTGGAGTCATTTCGTTGCAAGCGGGTTTTTAAGTGCTCTGGAGTCATTTCGTTGCAAGCGGGTTTTTAAGTGCTCTGAAGGCATTTCGTTGTAAGCTGGTTTTTAAGTGCTCTGGAGTCATTTCGTTGCAAGCGGGTTTTTACGTGTTCTGGAGTCATTTCGTTGCAAGCGGGTTTTTACATACTTCTCAGACATTTCACTGGAAGCGGGTTTTTTAAGTGCTCTGTAGGCATTTCGTTGCAAGCGGGTTTTTAAGTACTCTGGAGTCATTTCGTTGCAAGCGGGTTTTTAAGTGCTCTGGAGTCATTTCGTTGCAAGCGGGTTTTTAAGTGCTCTGGAGTCATTTCATTGCAAGCGGGTTTTTAAGTGCTCTGGAGGCATTTCGTTGCAAGCGGGTTTTTAAGTGCTCTGGAGCCATTTCGTTGCAAGCGGGTTTTTAAGTGCTCTGGAGCCATTTCGTAGCAAGCGGGTTTTTAAGTGCTCTGGAGTCATTTCGTTGCAAGCGGGTTTTTACATACTTCTCAGACATTTCACTGGAAGCGGGTTTTTTAAGTGCTCTGCAGGCATTTCGTTGTAAGCGGGTTTTTAAGTGCTCTGGAGTCATTTCGTTGCAAGCGGGTTTTTAAGTGCTCTGGAGACATTTCGTTGCAAGCGGGTTTTTAAGTGCTCTGGAGTCATTTCGTTGTAAGCGGGTTTTTAAGTGCTCTGGAGTCATTTCGTTGCAAGCGGGTTTTTAAGTGCTCTGGAGTCATTTCGTTGCAAGCGGGTTTTTAAGTGCTCTGGAGTCATTTCGTTGCAAGCGGGTTTTTAAGTGCTCTGGAGTCATTTCGTTGCAAGCGGGTTTTTAAGTGCTCTGGAGTCATTTCGTTGCAAGCGGGTTTTTAAGTGCTCTGGAAGCATTTCGTTGCAAGCGGGTTTTTAAGTGCTCTGGAGTCATTTCGTTGCAAGCGGGTTTTTAAGTGCTCTGGAGACATTTCGTTGCAAGCGGGTTTTTAAGTGCTCTGGAGTCATTTCGTTGCAAGCGGGTTTTTAAGTGCTCTGGAGGCATTTCGTTGCAAGCGGGTTTTTAAGTGCTCTGGAGTCATTTCGTTGCAAGCGGGTTTTTAAGTGCTCTGGAGTCATTTCGTTGCAAGCGGGTTTTTAAGTGCTCTGGAGTCATTTCGTTGCAAGCGGGTTTTTAAGTGCTCTGGAGGCATTTCGTTGCAAGCGGGTTTTTAAGTGCTCTGGAGTCATTTTGTTGCAAGCGGGTTTTTAAGTGCTCTGGAGTCATTTCGTTGCAAGCGGGTTTTTACATATTTCTCTGACATTTAACTGGAAGCGAGTATTTTAAGTGCTCTGGAGTCATTTCGTTGCAAGCGGGTTTTTACGTGCTCTGGAGTCATTTCGTTGCAAGCGGGTTTTTAAGTGCTCTGGAGGCATTTCGTTGCAAGCGGGTTTTTAAGTGCTCTGAAGGCATTTCGTTGCAAGCGGGTTTTTAAGTGCTCTGGAGTCATTTCGTTGCAAGCGGGTTTTTAAGTTATCTGGAGTCATTTCGTTGCAAGCGGGTTTTTAAGTGCTCTGGAGTCATTTCGTTGCAAGCGGGTTTTTCAGTGCTCTGGAGTCATTTCGTTGCAAGCGGGTTTTTAAGTGCTCTGGAGTCATTTCGTTGCAAGCGGGTTTTTAAGTGCTCTGAAGGCATTTCGTTGTAAGCTGGTTTTTAAGTGCTCTGGAGTCATTTCGTTGCAAGCGGGTTTTTACGTGTTCTGGAGTCATTTCGTTGCAAGCGGGTTTTTACATACTTCTCAGACATTTCACTGGAAGCGGGTTTTTTAAGTGCTCTGTAGGCATTTCGTTGCAAGCGGGTTTTTAAGTACTCTGGAGTCATTTCGTTGCAAGCGGGTTTTTAAGTGCTCTGGAGTCATTTCGTTGCAAGCGGGTTTTTAAGTGCTCTGGAGTCATTTCATTGCAAGCGGGTTTTTAAGTGCTCTGGAGGCATTTCGTTGCAAGCGGGTTTTTAAGTGCTCTGGAGCCATTTCGTTGCAAGCGGGTTTTTAAGTGCTCTGGAGCCATTTCGTTGCAAGCGGGTTTTTAAGTGCTCTGGAGTCATTACGTTGCAAGCGGGTATTTAAGTGTTCTGGAGTCATTTCGTTGCAAGCGGGTTTTTAAGTGCTCTGGAGTCATTTCGTTGCAAGCGGGTTTAAAGTGCTCTGGAGTTATTTCGTTGCAAGCGGGTTTTTAAGTGCTCTGGAGTCATTTCGTTGCAAGCGGGTTTTTAAGTGCTCTGGAGTCATTTCGTTGCAAGCGGGTTTTTAAGGACTCTGGAGACATTTCGTTGCAAGCCGGTTTTTAAGTGCTCTGGAGTCATTTCGTTGCAAGCGGGTTTTTAAGTGCTCTGGAGTCATTTCGTTGCAAGCGGGTTTTTAAGTGCTCTGGAGTCATTTCGTTGCAAGCGGGTTTTTACGTGTTCTGCAGTCATTTCGTTGCAAGCGGGTTTTTACATATTTCTCTGACATTTAACTGGAAGCGAGTATTTTAAGTGCTCTGGAGTCATTTCGTTGCAAGCGGGTTTTTACATACTTCTCAGACATTTCACTGGATGCGGGTTTTTTAAGTGCTCTGGAGTCATTTAGTTGGAAGCGGGTTTTTAAGTACTCTGGAGTCATTTCGTTGCAAGCGGGTTTTTAAGTGCTCTGGAGTCATTTCGTTGCAAGCGGGTTTTTAAGTGCTCTGGAGTCATTTCGTTGCAAGCGGGTTTTTACGTGCTCTGAAGGCATTTCGTTGCAAGCGGGTTTTTAAGTGCTCTGGAGTCATTTCGTTGCAAGCGGGTTTTTAAGTGCTCTGGAGACATTTCGTTGCAAGCGGGTTTTTAAGTGCTCTGGAGCCATTTCGTTGCAAGCGGGTTTTTAAGTGCTCTGGAGTCATTTCGTTGCAAGCGGGTTTTTAAGTGCTCTGGAGACATTTCGTTGCAAGCGTGTTTTTAAGTGCTCTGGAGCCATTTCGTTGCAAGCGGGTTTTTAAGTGCTCTGGAGCCATTTCGTTGCAAGCGGGTTTTTAAGTGTTCTGGAGTCATTTCGTTGCAAGCGGGTTTTTAAGTGCTCTGGAGCCATTTCGTTGCAAGCGGGTTTTTAAGTGTTCTGGAGTCATTTCGTTGCAAGCGGGTTTTTAAGTGCTCTGGAGCCATTTCGTTGCAAGCGGGTTTTTAAGTGTTCTGGAGTCATTTCGTTGCAAGCGTGTTTTTAAGTGCTCTGGAGCCATTTCGTTGCAAGCGGGTTTTTAAGTGCTCTGGAGCCATTTCATTGCAAGCGGGTTTTTAAGTGTTCTGGAGTCATTTCGTTGCAAGCGTGTTTTTAAGTGCTCTGAAGGCATTTCGTTGCAAGCGGGTTTTTAAGTGCTCTGGAGTCATTTCGTTGCAAGCGGGTTTTTAAGTGCTCTGGAGACATTTCGTTGCATGCGGGTTTTTAAGTGCTCTGGAGCCATTTCGTTGCAAGCGGGTTTTTAAGTGCTCTGGAGCCATTTCGTTGCAAGCGGGTTTTTAAGTGCTCTGGAGTCATTTCGTTGCAAGCGGGTTTTTAAGTGCTCTGGAGTCATTTCGTTGCAAGCGGGTTTTTAAGTACTCTGGAGTCATTTCGTTGCAAGCGGGTTTTTAAGTGCTCTGGAGTCATTTCGTTGCAAGCGGGTTTTTAAGTGCTCTGGAGTCATTTCGTTGCAAGCGGGTTTTTAAGTGCTCTGAAGGCATTTCGTTGCAAGCGGGTTTTTAAGTGCTCTGGAGTCATTTCGTTGCAAGCGGGTTTTTAAGTTATCTGGAGTCATTTCGTTGCAAGCAGGTTTTTAAGTGCTCTGGAGTCATTTCGTTGCAAGCGGGTTTTTAAGTGTTCTGGAGTCATTTCGTTGCAAGCGGGTTTTTAAGTGCTCTGGAGTCATTTCGTTGGAAGCGGGTTTTTTAGTGCTCTGGAGTCATTTCGTTGCAAGCGGGTTTTTAAGTGCTCTGGAGTCATTTCGTTGCAAGCGGGTTTTTAAGTGCTCTGGAGTCATTTCGTTGCAAGCGGGTTTTTAAGTGCTCTGGAGTCATTTCGTTGCAAGCGGGTTTTTAAGTGCTCTGGAGTCATTTCGTTGCAAGCGGGTTTTTAAGTGCTCTGGAGTCATTTCGTTGCAAGCGGGTTTTTAAGTACTCTGGAGACATTTCGTTGCAAGCGGGTTTTTAAGTGCTCTGGAGTCATTTCGTTGCAAGCGGGTTTTTTAGTGCTCTGGAGTCATTTCGTTGCATGCGGGTTTTTAAGTGCTCTGGAGTCATTTCGTTGTAAGCTGGTTTTTAAGTGCTCTGGAGTCATTTCGTTGCAAGCGGGTTTTTACGTGTTCTGGAGTCATTTCGTTGCAAGCGGGTTTTTACATACTTCTCAGACATTTCACTGGAAGCGGGTTTTTTAAGTGCTCTGTAGGCATTTCGTTGCAAGCGGGTTTTTAAGTACTCTGGAGTCATTTCGTTGCAAGCGGGTGTTTAAGTGCTCTGGAGTCATTTCGTTGCAAGCGGGTTTTTAAGTGCTCTGGAGTCATTTCGTTGCAAGCGGGTTTTTAAGTGCTCTGGAGTCATTTCGTTGCATGCGGGTTTTTAAGTGCTCTGAAGGCATTTCGTTGTAAGCGGGTTTTCAAGTGCTCTGGAGTCATTTCGTTGCAAGCGGGTTTTTACGTGTTCTGGAGTCATTTCGTTGCAAGCGGGTTTTTACATACTTCTCAGACATTTCACTGGAAGCGGGTTTTTTAAATGCTCTGTAGGCATTTCGTTGCAAGCGGGTTTTTAAGTACTCTGGAGTCATTTCGTTGCAAACGGGTTTTTACGTGCTCTGGAGTCATTTCGTTGCAAGCGGGTTTTTAAGTGCTCTGGAGTCATTTCGTTGCAAGCGGGTTTTTAAGTGCTCTGGAGTCATTTCGTTGCAAGCGGGTTTTTAAGTGCTCTGGAGTCAGTTCGTTGCAAGCGGGTTTTTAAGTGCTCTGGAGACATTTCGTTGCAAGCGGGTTTTTAAGTGCTCTGGAGGCATTTCGTTGCAAGCGGGTTTTTAAGTGCTCTGGAGCCATTTCGTTGCAAGCGGGTTTTTAAGTGCTCTGGAGCCATTACGTTGCAAGCGGGTTTTTAAGTGCTCTGGAGTCATTTCGTTGCAAGCGGGTTTTTAAGTGCTCTGGAGTCATTTCGTTGCAAGCGGGTTTTTAAGTGCTCTGGAGTCATTTCGTTGCAAGCGTGTTTTTAAGTGCTCTGGAGTCATTTCGTTGCAAGCGGGTTTTTAAGTGCTCTGGAGTCATTTCGTTGCAAGCGGGTTTTTAAGTGCTCTGGAGTCATTTCGTTGCAAGCGGGTTTTTAAGTGCTCTGGAGTCATTTCGTTGCAAGCGGGTTTTTAAGTGCTCTGGAGTCATTTCGTTGCAAGCGGGTTTTTAAGTGCTCTGGAGTCATTTCGTTGCAAGCGGGTTTTTAAGTGCTCTGGAGTCATTTCGTTGCAAGCGGGTTTTTAAGCGTTCTGGAGTCATTTCGTTGCAAGCGGGTTTTTAAGTGCTCTGGAGTCATTTCATTGCAAGCGGGTTTTTTAGTGCTCTGGAGTCATTTCGTTGCAAGCGGGTTTTTAAGTGCTCTGGAGTCATTTCGTTGCATGCGGGTTTTTAAGTGCTCTGAAGGCATTTCGTTGTAAGCGGGTTTTTAAGTGCTCTGGAGTCATTTCGTTGCAAGCGGGTTTTTACGTGTTCTGGAGTCATTTCGTTGCAAGCGGGTTTTTACATACTTCTCAGACATTTCACTGGAAGCGGGTTTTTTAAATGCTCTGTAGGCATTTCGTTGCAAGCGGGTTTTTAAGTACTCTGGAGTCATTTCGTTGCAAGCGGGTTTTTAAGTGCTCTGGAGTCATTTCGTTGCAAGCGGGTTTTTACATATTTCTCTGACATTTAACTGGAAGCGAGTATTTTAAGTGCTCTGGAGTCATTTCGTTGCAAGCGGGTTTTTACGTGCTCTGGAGTCATTTCGTTGCAAGCGGGTTTTTAAGTGCTCTGGAGTCATTTCGTTGCAAGCGGGTTTTTAAGTGCTCTGAAGGCATTTCGTTGCAAGCGGGTTTTTAAGTGCTCTGGAGTCATTTCGTTGCAAGCGGGTTTTTAAGTTATCTGGAGTCATTTCGTTGCAAGCGGGTTTTTAAGTGCTCTGGAGTCATTTCGTTGCAAGCGGGTTTTTCAGTGCTCTGGAGTCATTTCGTTGCAAGCGGGTTTTTAAGTGCTCTGGAGTCATTTCGTTGCAAGCGGGTTTTTAAGTGCTCTGAAGGCATTTCGTTGTAAGCTGGTTTTTAAGTGCTCTGGAGTCATTTCGTTGCAAGCGGGTTTTTACGTGTTCTGGAGTCATTTCGTTGCAAGCGGGTTTTTACATACTTCTCAGACATTTCACTGGAAGCGGGTTTTTTAAGTGCTCTGTAGGCATTTCGTTGCAAGCGGGTTTTTAAGTACTCTGGAGTCATTTCGTTGCAAGCGGGTGTTTAAGTGCTCTGGAGTCATTTCGTTGCAAGCGGGTTTTTAAGTGCTCTGGAGTCATTTTGTTGCAAGCGGGTTTTTAAGTGCTCTGGAGTCTTTTCGTTGCAAGCGGGTTTTTAAGTGTTCTGGAGTCATTTCTTTGCAAGAGGGTTTTTAAGTGCACTGAAGGCATTTCGTTGCAAGCGGGTTTTTAAGTGCTCTGGAGTCATTTCGTTGCAAGAGGGTTTTTACGGGTTCTGGAGTCATTTCGTTGCAAGCGGGTTTTTACATACTTCTCAGACATTTCACTGGAAGCGGGTTTTTTAAGTGCTCTGCAGGCATTTCGTTGTAAGCGGGTTTTTAAGTACTCTGGAGTCATTTCGTTGCAAGCGGGTTTTTAAGTGCTCTGGAGTCATTTCGTTGCAAGCGGGTTTTTAAGTGCTCTGGAGTCATTTCATTGCAAGCGGGTTTTTAAGTGCTCTGGAGGCATTTCGTTGCAAGCGGGTTTTTAAGTGCTCTGGAGGCATTTCGTTGCAAGCGGGTTTTTAAGTGCTCTGGAGCCATTTCGTTGCAAGCGGGTTTTTAAGTGCTCTGGAGTCATTACGTTGCAAGCGGGTATTTAAGTGTTCTGGAGTCATTTCGTTGCAAGCGGGTTTTTAAGTGCTCTGGAGTCATTTCGTTGCAAGCGGGTTTAAAGTGCTCTGGAGTTATTTCGTTGCAAGCGGGTTTTTAAGTGCTCTGGAGTCATTTCGTTGCAAGCGGGTTTTTAAGTGCTCTGGAGTCATTTCGTTGCAAGCGGGTTTTTAAGGACTCTGGAGACATTTCGTTGCAAGCCGGTTTTTAAGTGCTCTGGAGTCATTTCGTTGCAAGCGGGTTTTTAAGTGCTCTGGAGTCATTTCGTTGCAAGCGGGTTTTTAAGTGCTCTGGAGTCATTTCGTTGCAAGCGGGTTTTTACGTGTTCTGCAGTCATTTCGTTGCAAGCGGGTTTTTACATATTTCTCTGACATTTAACTGGAAGCGAGTATTTTAAGTGCTCTGGAGTCATTTCGTTGCAAGCGGGTTTTTACATACTTCTCAGACATTTCACTGGATGCGGGTTTTTTAAGTGCTCTGGAGTCATTTAGTTGGAAGCGGGTTTTTAAGTACTCTGGAGTCATTTCGTTGCAAGCGGGTTTTTAAGTGCTCTGGAGTCATTTCGTTGCAAGCGGGTTTTTAAGTGCTCTGGAGTCATTTCGTTGCAAGCGGGTTTTTACGTGCTCTGAAGGCATTTCGTTGCAAGCGGGTTTTTAAGTGCTCTGGAGTCATTTCGTTGCAAGCGGGTTTTTAAGTGCTCTGGAGACATTTCGTTGCAAGCGGGTTTTTAAGTGCTCTGGAGCCATTTCGTTGCAAGCGGGTTTTTAAGTGCTCTGGAGTCATTTCGTTGCAAGCGGGTTTTTAAGTGCTCTGGAGACATTTCGTTGCAAGCGTGTTTTTAAGTGCTCTGGAGCCATTTCGTTGCAAGCGGGTTTTTAAGTGCTCTGGAGCCATTTCGTTGCAAGCGGGTTTTTAAGTGTTCTGGAGTCATTTCGTTGCAAGCGGGTTTTTAAGTGCTCTGGAGCCATTTCGTTGCAAGCGGGTTTTTAAGTGCTCTGAAGGCATTTCGTTGCAAGCGGGTTTTTAAGTGCTCTGGAGTCATTTCGTTGCAAGCGGGTTTTTAAGTTATCTGGAGTCATTTCGTTGCAAGCAGGTTTTTAAGTGCTCTGGAGTCATTTCGTTGCAAGCGGGTTTTTAAGTGTTCTGGAGTCATTTCGTTGCAAGCGGGTTTTTAAGTGCTCTGGAGTCATTTCGTTGGAAGCGGGTTTTTTAGTGCTCTGGAGTCATTTCGTTGCAAGCGGGTTTTTAAGTGCTCTGGAGTCATTTCGTTGCAAGCGGGTTTTTAAGTGCTCTGGAGTCATTTCGTTGCAAGCGGATTTTTAAGTGCTCTGGAGTCATTTCGTTGCAAGCGGGTTTTTAAGTGCTCTGGAGTCATTTCGTTGCAAGCGGGTTTTTAAGTGCTCTGGAGTCATTTCGTTGCAAGCGGGTTTTTAAGTACTCTGGAGACATTTCGTTGCAAGCGGGTTTTTAAGTGCTCTGGAGTCATTTCGTTGCAAGCGGGTTTTTAAGTGCTCTGGAGTCATTTCGTTGCAAGCGGGTTTTTAAGTACTCTGGAGACATTTCGTTGCAAGCGGGTTTTTAAGTGCTCTGGAGTCATTTCGTTGCAAGCGGGTTTTTAAGTGCTCTGGAGTCATTTCGTTGCAAGCGGGTTTTTAAGTGTTCTGGAGTCATTTCGTTGCAAGCGGGTTTTTAAGTGCTCTGGAGTCATTTCGTTGGAAGCGGGTTTTTTAGTGCTCTGGAGTCATTTCGTTGCAAGCGGGTTTTTAAGTGCTCTGGAGTCATTTCGTTGCAAGCGGGTTTTTAAGTGCTCTGGAGTCATTTCGTTGCAAGCGGGTTTTTAAGTGCTCTGGAGTCATTTCGTTGCAAGCGGGTTTTTAAGTGCTCTGGAGTCATTTCGTTGCAAGCGGGTTTTTAAGTGCTCTGGAGTCATTTCGTTGCAAGCGGGTTTTTAAGTGCTCTGGAGTCATTTCGTTGCAAGCGGGTTTTTAAGTACTCTGGAGACATTTCGTTGCAAGCGGGTTTTTAAGTGCTCTGGAGTCATTTCGTTGCAAGCGGGTTTTTAAGTGCTCTGGAGTCATTTCGTTGCAAGCGGGTTTTTAAGTACTCTGGAGACATTTCGTTGCAAGCGGGTTTTTAAGTGCTCTGGAGTCATTTCGTTGCAAGCGGGTTTTTAAGTGCTCTGGAGTCATTTCGTTGCAAGCGGGATTTTAAGTGCTCTGAAGGCATTTCGTTGCAAGCGGGTTTTTAAGTGCTCTGGAGTCATTTCGTTGCAAGCGGGTTTTTAAGTGCTCTGGAGTCATTTCGTTGCAAGCGGGTTTTTAAGTGCTCTGGAGTCATTTCGTTGCAAGCGGGTTTTTAAGTGCTCTGGAGTCATTTCGTTGCAAGCGGGTTTTTTAGTGCTCTGGAGTCATTTCGTTGCAAGCGGGTTTTTAAGTGCTCTGGAGTCATTTCGTTGCATGCGGGTTTTTAAGTGCTCTGGAGGCATTTCGTTGTAAGCGGGTTTTTAAGTGCTGTGGAGTCATTTCGTTGCAAGCGGGTTTTTACGTGTTCTGGAGTCATTTCGTTGCAAGCGGGTTTTTACATACTTCTCAGACATTTCACTGTAAGCGGGTTTTTTAAATGCTCTGTAGGCATTTCGTTGCAAGCGGGTTTTTAAGTACTCTGGAGTCATTTCGTTGCAAACGGGTTTTTACGTGCTCTGGAGTCATTTCGTTGCAAGCGGGTTTTTAAGTGCTCTGGAGTCATTTCGTTGCAAGCGGGTTTTTAAGTGCTCTGGAGTCATTGCGTTGCAAGCGGGTTTTTAAGTGCTCTGGAGTCATTTCGTTGCAAGCGGGTTTTTAAGTGCTCTGGAGTCATTTCGTTGCAAGCGGGTTTTTAAGTGCTCTGGAGTCATTTCGTTGCAAGCGGGTTTTTATGTGTTCTGGAGACATTTCGTTGCAAGCGGGTTTTTACATACTTCTCAGACATTTCACTGGAAGCGGGTTTTTTAAATGCTCTGTAGGCATTTCGTTGCAAGCGGGTTTTTAAGTGCTCTGGAGTCATTTCGTTGCAAGCGGGTGTTTACGTGTTCTGGAGTCATTTCGTTGCAAGCGGGTTTTTATATACTTCTCAGACATTTCACTGGAAGCGGGTTTTTTAAATGCTCTGTAGGCATTTCGTTGCAAGCGGGTTTTTAAGTACTCTGGAGTCATTTCGTTGCAAACGGGTTTTTACGTGCTCTGGAGTCATTTCGTTGCAAGCGGGTTTTTAAGTGCTCTGGAGTCATTTCGTTGCAAGCGGGTTTTTAAGTGCTCTGGAGTCATTTCGTTGCAAGCGGCTTTTTAAGTGCTCTGGAGAGAATTCGTTGCAAGCGGGTTTTTAAGTACTCTGGAGCCATTTCGTTGCAAGCGGGTTTTTAAGTGCTCTGGAGTCATTACGTTGCAAGCGGGTTTTTAAGTGCTCTGGAGTCATTTCGTTGCAAGCGGGTTTTTAAGTGCTCTGGAGTCATTTCGTTGCAAGCGGGTTTTTAAGTGCTCTGGAGTCATTTCTTTGCAAGCGTGTTTTTAAGTGCTCTGGAGTCATTTCGTTGCAAGAGGGTTTTTAAGTGCTCTGGAGTCATTTCGTTGCAAGCGCGTTTTTAAGTGCTCTGGAGTCATTTCGTTGCAAGCGGGTTTTTAAGTGCTCTGGAGTCATTTCGTTGCAAGCGGGTTTTTAAGTGCTCTGGAGTCATTTCGTTGCAAGCGGGTTTTTAAGTGCTCTGGAGTCATTTCGTTGCAAGCGGGTTTTTAAGTGCTCTGGAGTCATTTCGTTGCAAGCGGGTTTTTTAGTGCTCTGGAGTCATTTCGTTGCAAGCAGGTTTTTAAGTGCTCTGGAGTCATTTCGTTGCATGCGGGTTTTTAAGTGCTCTGAAGGCATTTCATTGTAAGCGGGTTTTTAAGTGCTCTGGAGTCATTTCGTTGTAAGCGGGTTTTTACGTGTTCTGGAGTCATTTCGTTGCAAGCGGGTTTTTACATACTTCTCAGACATTTCACTGGAAGCGGGTTTTTTAAATGCTCTGTAGGCATTTCGTTGCAAGCGGGTTTTTAAGTGCTCTGGAGTCATTTCGTTGCAAGCGGGTGTTTACGTGTTCTGGAGTCATTTCGTTGCAAGCGGGTTTTTATATACTTCTCAGACATTTCACTGGAAGCGGGTTTTTTAAATGCTCTGTAGGCATTTCGTTGCAAGCGGGTTTTTAAGTACTCTGGAGTCATTTCGTTGCAAACGGGTTTTTACGTGCTCTGGAGTCATTTCGTTGCAAGCGGGTTTTTAAGTGCTCTGGAGTCATTTCGTTGCAAGCGGGTTTTTAAGTGCTCTGGAGTCATTTCGTTGCAAGCGGGTTTTTAAGTGCTCTGGAGTCATTTCGTTGCAAGCGGGTTTTTAAGTGCTCTGGAGTCATTTCGTTGCAAGCGGGTTTTTAAGTGCTCTGGAGTCATTTCGTTGCAAGCGGGTTTTTAAGTGTTCTGGAGTCATTTCGTTGCAAGCGGGTTTTTAAGTGCTCTGGAGTCATTTCGTTGCAAGCGGGTTTTTTAGTGCTCTGGAGTCATTTCGTTGCAAGCGGGTTTTTAAGTGCTCTGGAGTCATTTCGTTGCATGCGGGTTTTTAAGTGCTCTGAAGGCATTTCGTTGTAAGCGGGTTTTTAAGTGCTCTGGAGTCATTTCGTTGTAAGCGGGTTTTTACGTGTTCTGGAGTCATTTCGTTGCAAGCGGGTTTTTACATACTTCTCAGACATTTCACTGGAAGCGGGTTTTTTAAATGCTCTGTAGGCATTTCGTTGCAAGCGGGTTTTTAAGTACTCTGGAGTCATTTCGTTGCAAGCGGGTTTTTAAGTGCTCTGGAGTCATTTCGTTGCAAGCGGGTTTTTACATATTTCTCTGACATTTAACTGGAAGCGAGTATTTTAAGTGCTCTGGAGTCATTTCGTTGCAAGTGGGTTTTTACGTGCTCTGGAGTCATTTCGTTGCAAGCGGGTTTTTAAGTGCTCTGGAGTCATTTCGTTGCAAGCGGGTTTTTAAGTGCTCTGAAGGCATTTCGTTGCAAGCGGGTTTTTAAGTGCTCTGGAGTCATTTCGTTGCAAGCGGGTTTTTAAGTTATCTGGAGTCATTTCGTTGCAAGCGGGTTTTTAAGTGCTCTGGAGTCATTTCGTTGCAAGCGGGTTTTTAAGTGCTCTGGAGTCATTTCGTTGCAAGCGGGTTTTTAAGTGCTCTGAAGGCATTTCGTTGTAAGCGGGTTTTTAAGTGCTCTGGAGTCATTTCGTTGCAAGCGGGTTTTTACGTGTTCTGGAGTCATTTCATTGCAAGCGGGTTTTTACATACTTCTCAGACATTTCACTGGAAGCGGGTTTTTTAAGTGCTCTGTAGGCATTTCGTTGCAAGCGGGTTTTTAAGTACTCTGGAGTCATTTCGTTGCAAGCGGGTGTTTAAGTGCTCTGGAGTCATTTCGTTGCAAGCGGGTTTTTAAGTGCTCTGGAGTCATTTTGTTGCAAGCGGGTTTTTAAGTGCTCTGGAGTCTTTTCGTTGCAAGCGGGTTTTTAAGTGTTCTGGAGTCATTTCTTTGCAAGAGGGTTTTTAAGTGCTCTGAAGGCATTTCGTTGCAAGCGGGTTTTTAAGTGCTCTGGAGTCATTTCGTTGCAAGCGGGTTTTTACGGGTTCTGGAGTCATTTCGTTGCAAGCGGGTTTTTACATACTTCTCAGACATTTCACTGGAAACGGGTTTTTTAAGTGCTCTGCAGGCATTTCGTTGTAAGCGGGTTTTTAAGTACTCTGGAGTCATTTCGTTGCAAGCGGGTTTTTAAGTGCTCTGGAGTCATTTCGTTGCAAGCGGGTTTTTAAGTGCTCTGGAGTCATTTCATTGCAAGCGGGTTTTTAAGTGCTCTGGAGGCATTTCGTTGCAAGCGGGTTTTTAAGTGCTCTGGAGCCATTTCGTTGCAAGCGGGTTTTTAAGTGCTCTGGAGCCATTTCGTTGCAAGCGGGTTTTTAAGTGCTCTGGAGTCATTACGTTGCAAGCGGGTATTTAAGTGTTCTGGAGTCATTTCGTTGCAAGCGGGTTTTTAAGTGCTCTGGAGCCATTTCGTTGCAAGCGGGTTTTTAAGTGCTCTGGAGTCATTTCGTTGCAAGCGGGTTTTTAAGTGCTCTGGAGACATTTCGTTGCAAGCGGGTTTTTAAGTGCTCTGGAGCCATTTCGTTGCAAGCGGGTTTTTAAGTGCTCTGGAGCCATTTCGTTGCAAGCGGGTTTTTAAGTGTTCTGGAGTCATTTCTTTGCAAGCGTTTTTTTAAGTGCTCTGAAGGCATTTCGTTGCAAGCGGGTTTTTAAGTGCTCTGGAGTCATTTCGTTGCAAGCGGGTTTTTAAGTACTCTGGAGACATTTCGTTGCAAGCGGGTTTTTAAGTGCTCTGGAGTCATTTCGTTGCAAGCGGGTTTTTAAGTGCTCTGGAGTCATTTCGTTGCAAGCGGGTTTTTAAGTGCTCTGAAGGCATTTCGTTGCAAGCGGGTTTTTAAGTGCTCTGGAGTCATTTCGTTGCAAGCGGGTTTTTAAGTTATCTGGAGTCATTTCGTTGCAAGCAGGTTTTTAAGTGCTCTGGAGTCATTTCGTTGCAAGCGGGTTTTTAAGTGCTCTGGAGTCATTTCGTTGCAAGCGGGTTTTTAAGTGCTCTGAAGGCATTTCGTTGCAAGCGGGTTTTTAAGTGCTCTGGAGTCATTTCGTTGCAAGCGGGTTTTTAAGTGCTCTGGAGTCATTTCGTTGCAAGCGGGTTTTTAAGTGCTCTGGAGTCATTTCGTTGCAAGCGGGTTTTTAAGTGTTCTGGAGTCATTTCGTTGCAAGCAGGTTTTTAAGTGCTCTGGAGTCATTTCATTGCAAGCGGGTTTTTTAGTGCTCTGGAGTCATTTCGTTGCAAGCGGGTTTTTAAGTGCTCTGGAGTCATTTCGTTGCATGCGGGTTTTTAAGTGCTCTGAAGGCATTTCGTTGTAAGCGGGTTTTTAAGTGCTGTGGAGTCATTTCGTTGCAAGCGGGTTTTTACGTGTTCTGGAGTCATTTCGTTGCAAGCGGGTTTTTACATACTTCTCAGACATTTCACTGGAAGCGGGTTTTTTAAATGCTCTGTAGGCATTTCGTTGCAAGCGGGTTTTTAAGTACTCTGGAGTCATTTCGTTGCAAACGGGTTTTTACGTGCTCTGGAGTCATTTCGTTGCAAGCGGGTTTTTAAGTGCTCTGGAGTCATTTCGTTGCAAGCGGGTTTTTAAGTGCTCTGGAGTCATTGCGTTGCAAGCGGGTTTTTAAGTGCTCTGGAGTCATTGCGTTGCAAGCGGGTTTTTAAGTGCTCTGGAGTCATTTCGTTGCAAGCGGGTTTTTAAGTGCTCTGGAGTCATTTCGTTGCAAGCGGGTTTTTAAGTGCTCTGAAGGCATTTCGTTGCTAGCGGGTTTTTAAGTGCTCTGGAGTCATTTCGTTGCAAGCGGGTTTTTAAGTGCTCTGGAGTCATTTCGTTGCAAGCGGGTTTTTAAGTGCTCTGGAGTCATTTCGTTGCAAGCGGGTTTTTAAGTGCTCTGGAGTCATTTCCTTGCAAGCGGGTTTTTAAGTACTCTGGAGACATTTCTTTGCAAGCGGGTTTTTAAGTGCTCTGGAGTCATTTCGTTGCAAGCGGGTTTTTAAGTGCTCTGGAGTCATTTCGTTGCAAGCGGGTTTTTAAGTGCTCTGAAGGCATTTCGTTGCAAGCGGGTTTTTAAGTGCTCTGGAGTCATTTCGTTGCAAGCAGGTTTTTAAGTTATCTGGAGTCATTTCGTTGCAAGCGGGTTTTTAAGTGCTCTGGAGTCATTTCGTTGCAAGCGGGTTTTTCAGTGCTCTGGAGTCATTTCGTTGCAAGCGGCTTTTTAAGTGCTCTGGAGTCATTTCGTTGCAAGCGGGTTTTTAAGTGCTCTGAAGGCATTTCGTTGTAAGCGGGTTTTTAAGTGCTCTGGAGTCATTTCGTTGCAAGCGGGTTTTTAAGTGCTCTGAAGGCATTTCGTTGTAAGCGGGTTTTTAAGTGCTCTGAAGGCATTTCGTTGTAAGCGGGTTTTTAAGTGCTCTGGAGTCATTGCGTTGCAAGCGGGTTTTTAAGTACTCTGGAGTCATTTCGTTGCAAGCGGGTTTTTAAGTGCTCTGGAGTCATTTCGTTGCAAGCGGGTTTTTAAGTGCTCTGGAGTCATTTCATTGCAAGCGGGTTTTTAAGTGCTCTGGAGGCATTTCGTTGCAAGCGGGTTTTTAAGTGCTCTGGAGCCATTTCGTTGCAAGCGGGTTTTTAAGTGCTCTGGAGCCATTTCGTTGCAAGCGGGTTTTTAAGTGCTCTGGAGTCATTACGTTGCAAGCGGGTATTTAAGTGTTCTGGAGTCATTTCGTTGCAAGCGGGTTTTTAAGTGCTCTGGAGCCATTTCGTTGCAAGCGGGTTTTTAAGTGCTCTGGAGTCATTTCGTTGCAAGCGGGTTTTTAAGTGCTCTGGAGACATTTCGTTGCAAGCGGGTTTTTAAGTGCTCTGGAGCCATTTCGTTGCAAGCGGGTTTTTAAGTGCTCTGGAGCCATTTCGTTGCAAGCGGGTTTTTAAGTGTTCTGGAGTCATTTCGTTGCAAGCGTTTTTTTAAGTGCTCTGAAGGCATTTCGTTGCAAGCGGGTTTTTAAGTGCTCTGGAGTCATTTCGTTGCAAGCGGGTTTTTAAGTACTCTGGAGACATTTCGTTGCAAGCGGGTTTTTAAGTGCTCTGGAGTCATTTCGTTGCAAGCGGGTTTTTAAGTGCTCTGGAGTCATTTCGTTGCAAGCGGGTTTTTAAGTGCTCTGGAGGCATTTCGTTGCAAGCGGGTTTTTAAGTGCTCTGGAGTCATTTCGTTGCAAGCGGGTTTTTAAGTTATCTGGAGTCATTTCGTTGCAAGCAGGTTTTTAAGTGCTCTGGAGTCATTTCGTTGCAAGCGGGTTTTTAAGTGCTCTGGAGTCATTTCGTTGCAAGCGGGTTTTTAAGTGCTCTGAAGGCATTTCGTTGCAAGCGGGTTTTTAAGTGCTCTGGAGTCAATTTGTTGCAAGCGGGTTTTTAAGTGCTCTGGAGTCATTTCGTTGCAAGCGGGTTTTTAAGTGCTCTGGAGTCATTTCGTTGCAAGCGGGTTTTTAAGTGTTCTGGAGTCATTTCGTTGCAAGCAGGTTTTTAAGTGCTCTGGAGTCATTTCATTGCAAGCGGGTTTTTTAGTGCTCTGGAGTCATTTCGTTGCAAGCGGGTTTTTAAGTGCTCTGGAGTCATTTCGTTGCATGCGGGTTTTTAAGTGCTCTGAAGGCATTTCGTTGTAAGCGGGTTTTTAAGTGCTGTGGAGTCATTTCGTTGCAAGCGGGTTTTTACGTGTTCTGGAGTCATTTCGTTGCAAGCGGGTTTTTACATACTTCTCAGACATTTCACTGGAAGCGGGTTTTTTAAATGCTCTGTAGGCATTTCGTTGCAAGCGGGTTTTTAAGTACTCTGGAGTCATTTCGTTGCAAACGGGTTTTTACGTGCTCTGGAGTCATTTCGTTGCAAGCGGGTTTTTAAGTGCTCTGGAGTCATTTCGTTGCAAGCGGGTTTTTAAGTGCTCTGGAGTCATTGCGTTGCAAGCGGGTTTTTAAGTGCTCTGGAGTCATTGCGTTGCAAGCGGGTTTTTAAGTGCTCTGGAGTCATTTCGTTGCAAGCGGGTTTTTAAGTGCTCTGGAGTCATTTCGTTGCAAGCGGGTTTTTAAGTGCTCTGAAGGCATTTCGTTGCTAGCGGGTTTTTAAGTGCTCTGGAGTCATTTCGTTGCAAGCGGGTTTTTAAGTGCTCTGGAGTCATTTCGTTGCAAGCGGGTTTTTAAGTGCTCTGGAGTCATTTCGTTGCAAGCGGGTTTTTAAGTGCTCTGGAGTCATTTCCTTGCAAGCGGGTTTTTAAGTACTCTGGAGACATTTCTTTGCAAGCGGGTTTTTAAGTGCTCTGGAGTCATTTCGTTGCAAGCGGGTTTTTAAGTGCTCTGGAGTCATTTCGTTGCAAGCGGGTTTTTAAGTGCTCTGAAGGCATTTCGTTGCAAGCGGGTTTTTAAGTGCTCTGGAGTCATTTCGTTGCAAGCAGGTTTTTAAGTTATCTGGAGTCATTTCGTTGCAAGCGGGTTTTTAAGTGCTCTGGAGTCATTTCGTTGCAAGCGGGTTTTTCAGTGCTCTGGAGTCATTTCGTTGCAAGCGGCTTTTTAAGTGCTCTGGAGTCATTTCGTTGCAAGCGGGTTTTTAAGTGCTCTGAAGGCATTTCGTTGTAAGCGGGTTTTTAAGTGCTCTGGAGTCATTTCGTTGCAAGCTGGTTTTTACGTGTTCTGGAGTCATTTCGTTGCAAGCGGGTTGTTACATACTTCTCAGACATTTCACTGGAAGCGGGTTTTTTAAGTGCTCTGTAGGCATTTCGTTGCAAGCGGGTTTTTAAATACTCTGGAGTCATTTCGTTGCAAGCGGGTGTTTAAGTGCTCTGGAGTCATTTCGTTGCAAGCGGGTTTTTCAGTGCTCTGGAGTCATTTCGTTGCAAGCGGGTTTTTAAGTGCTCTGGAGTCATTTCGTTGCAAGCGGGTTTTTAAGTGCTCTGAAGGCTTTTCTTTGCAAGCGGGTTTTTAAGTGCTCTGGAGTCATTTCGTTGCAAGCGGGTTTTTAAGTGCTCTGGAGTCATTTCGTTGCAAGCGGGTTTTTAAGTGCTCTGAAGGCATTTCGTTATAAGCGGGTTTTTAAGTGCTCTGGAGTCATTTCGTTGCAAGCGGGTTTTTACGTGTTCTGGAGTCATTTCGTGGCAAGCGGGTTTTTACATACTTCTCAGACATTTCACTGGAAGCGGGTTTTTTAAGTGCTCTGTAGGCATTTCGTTGCAAGCGGGTTTTTAAGTACTCTGGAGTCATTTCGTTGCAAGCGGGTGTTTAAGTGCTCTGGAGTCATTTCTTTGCAAGTGGGTTTTTAAGTGCTCTGGAGTCATTTTGTTGCAAGCGGGTTTTTAAGTGCTCTGGAGTCTTTTCGTTGCAAGCGGGTTTTTAAGTGCTCTGGAGTCATTTCGTTGCATGCGGGTTTTTAAGTGCTCTGAAGGCATTTCGTTGTAAGCGGGTTTTTAAGTGCTGTGGAGTCATTTCGTTGCAAGCGGGTTTTTACGTGTTCTGGAGTCATTTCGTTTCAAGCGGGTTTTTACATACTTCTCAGACATTTCACTGTAAGCGGGTTTTTTAAATGCTCTGTAGGCATTTCGTTGCAAGCGGGTTTTTAAGTACTCTGGAGTCATTTCGTTGCAAACTGGTTTTTACGTGCTCTGGAGTCATTTCGTTGCAAGCGGGTTTTTAAGTGCTCTGGAGTCATTTCGTTGCAAGCGGGTTTTTAAGTGCTCTGGAGTCATTGCGTTGCAAGCGGGTTTTTAAGTGCTCTGGAGTCATTTCGTTGCAAGCGGGTTTTTAAGTGCTCTGGAGTCATTTCGTTGCAAGCGGGTTTTTAAGTGCTCTGGAGTCATTTCGTTGCAAGCGGGTTTTTATGTGTTCTGGAGACATTTCGTTGCAAGCGGGTTTTTACATACTTCTCAGACATTTCACTGGAAGCGGGTTTTTTAAATGCTCTGTAGGCATTTCGTTGCAAGCGGGTTTTTAAGTGCTCTGGAGTCATTTCGTTGCAAGCGGGTGTTTACGTGTTCTGGAGTCATTTCGTTGCAAGCGGGTTTTTATATACTTCTCAGACATTTCACTGGAAGCGGGTTTTTTAAATGCTCTGTAGGCATTTCGTTGCAAGCGGGTTTTTAAGTACTCTGGAGTCATTTCGTTGCAAACGGGTTTTTACGTGCTCTGGAGTCATTTCGTTGCAAGCGGGTTTTTAAGTGCTCTGGAGTCATTTCGTTGCAAGCGGGTTTTTAAGTGCTCTGGAGTCATTTCGTTGCAAGCGGCTTTTTAAGTGCTCTGGAGACAATTCGTTGCAAGCGGGTTTTTAAGTACTCTGGAGCCATTTCGTTGCAAGCGGGTTTTTAAGTGCTCTGGAGTCATTACGTTGCAAGCGGGTTTTTAAGTGCTCTGGAGTCATTTCGTTGCAAGCGGGTTTTTAAGTGCTCTGGAGTCATTTCGTTGCAAGCGGGTTTTTAAGTGCTCTGGAGTCATTTCGTTGCAAGCGGGTTTTTAAGTGCTCTGGAGTCATTTCGTTGCAAGCGGGTTTTTAAGTGCTCTGGAGTCATTTCGTTGCAAGCGGGTTTTTAAGTGCTCTGGAGTCATTTCGTTGCAAGCGGGTTTTTAAGTGCTCTGGAGTCATTTCGTTGCAAGCGGGTTTTTAAGTGCTCTGGAGTCATTTCGTTGCAAGCGGGTTTTTTAGTGCTCTGGAGTCATTTCGTTGCAAGCAGGTTTTTAAGTGCTCTGGAGTCATTTCGTTGCATGCGGGTTTTTAAGTGCTCTGAAGGCATTTCATTGTAAGCGGGTTTTTAAGTGCTCTGGAGTCATTTCGTTGTAAGCGGGTTTTTACGTGTTCTGGAGTCATTTCGTTGCAAGCGGGTTTTTACATACTTCTCAGACATTTCACTGGAAGCGGGTTTTTTAAATGCTCTGTAGGCATTTCGTTGCAAGCGGGTTTTTAAGTGCTCTGGAGTCATTTCGTTGCAAGCGGGTGTTTACGTGTTCTGGAGTCATTTCGTTGCAAGCGGGTTTTTATATACTTCTCAGACATTTCACTGGAAGCGGGTTTTTTAAATGCTCTGTAGGCATTTCGTTGCAAGCGGGTTTTTAAGTACTCTGGAGTCATTTCGTTGCAAACGGGTTTTTACGTGCTCTGGAGTCATTTCTTTGCAAGCGGGTTTTTAAGTGCTCTGGAGTCATTTCGTTGCAAGCGGGTTTTTAAGTGCTCTGGAGTCATTTCGTTGCAAGCGGGTTTTTAAGTGCTCTGGAGTCATTTCGTTGCAAGCGGGTTTTTAAGTGCTCTGGAGTCATTTCGTTGCAAGCGGGTTTTTAAGTGCTCTGGAGTCATTTCGTTGCAAGCGGGTTTTTAAGTGTTCTGGAGTCATTTCGTTGCAAGCGGGTTTTTAAGTGCTCTGGAGTCATTTCGTTGCAAGCGGGTTTTTTAGTGCTCTGGAGTCATTTCGTTGCAAGCGGGTTTTTAAGTGCTCTGGAGTCATTTCGTTGCATGCGGGTTTTTAAGTGCTCTGAAGGCATTTCGTTGTAAGCGGGTTTTTAAGTGCTCTGGAGTCATTTCGTTGTAAGCGGGTTTTTACGTGTTCTGGAGTCATTTCGTTGCAAGCGGGTTTTTACATACTTCTCAGACATTTCACTGGAAGCGGGTTTTTTAAATGCTCTGTAGGCATTTCGTTGCAAGCGGGTTTTTAAGTACTCTGGAGTCATTTCGTTGCAAGCGGGTTTTTAAGTGCTCTGGAGTCATTTCGTTGCAAGCGGGTTTTTACATATTTCTCTGACATTTAACTGGAAGCGAGTATTTTAAGTGCTCTGGAGTCATTTCGTTGCAAGTGGGTTTTTACGTGCTCTGGAGTCATTTCGTTGCAAGCGGGTTTTTAAGTGCTCTGGAGTCATTTCGTTGCAAGCGGGTTTTTAAGTGCTCTGAAGGCATTTCGTTGCAAGCGGGTTTTTAAGTGCTCTGGAGTCATTTCGTTGCAAGCGGGTTTTTAAGTTATCTGGAGTCATTTCGTTGCAAGCGGGTTTTTAAGTGCTCTGGAGTCATTTCGTTGCAAGCGGGTTTTTAAGTGCTCTGGAGTCATTTCGTTGCAAGCGGGTTTTTAAGTGCTCTGAAGGCATTTCGTTGTAAGCGGGTTTTTAAGTGCTCTGGAGTCATTTCGTTGCAAGCGGGTTTTTACGTGTTCTGGAGTCATTTCATTGCAAGCGGGTTTTTACATACTTCTCAGACATTTCACTGGAAGCGGGTTTTTTAAGTGCTCTGTAGGCATTTCGTTGCAAGCGGGTTTTTAAGTACTCTGGAGTCATTTCGTTGCAAGCGGGTGTTTAAGTGCTCTGGAGTCATTTCGTTGCAAGCGGGTTTTTAAGTGCTCTGGAGTCATTTTGTTGCAAGCGGGTTTTTAAGTGCTCTGGAGTCTTTTCGTTGCAAGCGGGTTTTTAAGTGTTCTGGAGTCATTTCTTTGCAAGAGGGTTTTTAAGTGCTCTGAAGGCATTTCGTTGCAAGCGGGTTTTTAAGTGCTCTGGAGTCATTTCGTTGCAAGCGGGTTTTTACGGGTTCTGGAGTCATTTCGTTGCAAGCGGGTTTTTACATACTTCTCAGACATTTCACTGGAAACGGGTTTTTTAAGTGCTCTGCAGGCATTTCGTTGTAAGCGGGTTTTTAAGTACTCTGGAGTCATTTCGTTGCAAGCGGGTTTTTAAGTGCTCTGGAGTCATTTCGTTGCAAGCGGGTTTTTAAGTGCTCTGGAGTCATTTCATTGCAAGCGGGTTTTTAAGTGCTCTGGAGGCATTTCGTTGCAAGCGGGTTTTTAAGTGCTCTGGAGCCATTTCGTTGCAAGCGGGTTTTTAAGTGCTCTGAAGGCATTTCGTTGCAAGCGGGTTTTTAAGTGCTCTGGAGTCATTTCGTTGCAAGCGGGTTTTTACATATTTCTCTGACATTTAACTGGAAGCGAGTATTTTAAGTGCTCTGGAGTCATTTCGTTGCAAGTGGGTTTTTACGTGCTCTGGAGTCATTTCGTTGCAAGCGGGTTTTTAAGTGCTCTGGAGTCATTTCGTTGCAAGCGGGTTTTTAAGTGCTCTGAAGGCATTTCGTTGCAAGCGGGTTTTTAAGTGCTCTGGAGTCATTTCGTTGCAAGCGGGTTTTTAAGTTATCTGGAGTCATTTCGTTGCAAGCGGGTTTTTAAGTGCTCTGGAGTCATTTCGTTGCAAGCGGGTTTTTAAGTGCTCTGGAGTCATTTCGTTGCAAGCGGGTTTTTAAGTGCTCTGAAGGCATTTCGTTGTAAGCGGGTTTTTAAGTGCTCTGGAGTCATTTCGTTGTAAGCGGGTTTTTAAGTGCTCTGGAGTCATTTCGTTGCAAGCGGGTTTTTACGGGTTCTGGAGTCATTTCGTTGCAAGCGGGTTTTTACATACTTCTCAGACATTTCACTGGAAACGGGTTTTTTAAGTGCTCTGCAGGCATTTCGTTGTAAGCGGGTTTTTAAGTACTCTGGAGTCATTTCGTTGCAAGCGGGTTTTTAAGTGCTCTGGAGTCATTTCGTTGCAAGCGGGTTTTTAAGTGCTCTGGAGTCATTTCATTGCAAGCGGGTTTTTAAGTGCTCTGGAGGCATTTCGTTGCAAGCGGGTTTTTAAGTGCTCTGGAGCCATTTCGTTGCAAGCGGGTTTTTAAGTGCTCTGGAGCCATTTCGTTGCAAGCGGGTTTTAAGTGCTCTGGAGTCATTACGTTGCAAGCGGGTATTTAAGTGTTCTGGAGTCATTTCGTTGCAAGCGGGTTTTTAAGTGCTCTGGAGCCATTTCGTTGCAAGCGGGTTTTTAAGTGCTCTGGAGTCATTTCGTTGCAAGCGGGTTTTTAAGTGCTCTGGAGACATTTCGTTGCAAGCGGGTTTTTAAGTGCTCTGGAGCCATTTCGTTGCAAGCGGGTTTTTAAGTGCTCTGGAGCCATTTCGTTGCAAGCGGGTTTTTAAGTGTTCTGGAGTCATTTCGTTGCAAGCGTTTTTTTAAGTGCTCTGAAGGCATTTCGTTGCAAGCGGGTTTTTAAGTGCTCTGGAGTCATTTCGTTGCAAGCGGGTTTTTAAGTACTCTGGAGACATTTCGTTGCAAGCGGGTTTTTAAGTGCTCTGGAGTCATTTCGTTGCAAGCGGGTTTTTAAGTGCTCTGGAGTCATTTCGTTGCAAGCGGGTTTTTAAGTGCTCTGAAGGCATTTCGTTGCAAGCGGGTTTTTAAGTGCTCTGGAGTCATTTCGTTGCAAGCGGGTTTTTAAGTTATCTGGAGTCATTTCGTTGCAAGCAGGTTTTTAAGTGCTCTGGAGTCATTTCGTTGCAAGCGGGTTTTTAAGTGCTCTGGAGTCATTTCGTTGCAAGCGGGTTTTTAAGTGCTCTGAAGGCATTTCGTTGCAAGCGGGTTTTTAAGTGCTCTGGAGTCATTTCGTTGCAAGCGGGTTTTTAAGTGCTCTGGAGTCATTTCGTTGCAAGCGGGTTTTTAAGTGCTCTGGAGTCATTTCGTTGCAAGCGGGTTTTTAAGTGTTCTGGAGTCATTTCGTTGCAAGCAGGTTTTTAAGTGCTCTGGAGTCATTTCATTGCAAGCGGGTTTTTTAGTGCTCTGGAGTCATTTCGTTGCAAGCGGGTTTTTAAGTGCTCTGGAGTCATTTCGTTGCATGCGGGTTTTTAAGTGCTCTGAAGGCATTTCGTTGTAAGCGGGTTTTTAAGTGCTGTGGAGTCATTTCGTTGCAAGCAGGTTTTTACGTGTTCTGGAGTCATTTCGTTGCAAGCGGGTTTTTACATACTTCTCAGACATTTCACTGGAAGCGGGTTTTTTAAATGCGCTGTAGGCATTTCGTTGCAAGCGGGTTTTTAAGTACTCTGGAGTCATTTCGTTGCAAACGGGTTTTTACGTGCTCTGGAGTCATTTCGTTGCAAGCGGGTTTTTAAGTGCTCTGGAGTCATTTCGTTGCAAGCGGGTTTTTAAGTGCTCTGGAGTCATTGCGTTGCAAGCGGGTTTTTAAGTGCTCTGGAGTCATTGCGTTGCAAGCGGGTTTTTAAGTGCTCTGGAGTCATTTCGTTGCAAGCGGGTTTTTAAGTGCTCTGGAGTCATTTCGTTGCAAGCGGGTTTTTAAGTGCTCTGAAGGCATTTCGTTATAAGCGGGTTTTTAAGTGCTCTGGAGTCATTTCGTTGCAAGCGGGTTTTTACGTGTTCTGGAGTCATTTCGTGGCAAGCGGGTTTTTACATACTTCTCAGACATTTCACTGGAAGCGGGTTTTTTAAGTGCTCTGTAGGCATTTCGTTGCAAGCGGGTTTTTAAGTGCTCTGGAGTCATTTCGTTGGAAGCGGGTTGTTACATACTTCTCAGACATTTCACTGGAAGCGGGTTTTTTAAGTGCTCTGTAGGCATTTCGTTGCAAGCGGGTTTTTAAATACTCTGGAGTCATTTCGTTGCAAGCGGGTGTTTAAGTGCTCTGGAGTCATTTCGTTGCAAGCGGGTTTTTCAGTGCTCTGGAGTCATTTCGTTGCAAGCGGGTTTTTAAGTGCTCTGGAGTCATTTCGTTGCAAGCGGGTTTTTAAGTGCTCTGAAGGCTTTTCTTTGCAAGCGGGTTTTTAAGTGCTCTGGAGTCATTTCGTTGCAAGCGGGTTTTTAAGTGCTCTGGAGTCATTTCGTTGCAAGCGGGTTTTTAAGTGCTCTGAAGGCATTTCGTTATAAGCGGGTTTTTAAGTGCTCTGGAGTCATTTCGTTGCAAGCGGGTTTTTACGTGTTCTGGAGTCATTTCGTGGCAAGCGGGTTTTTACATACTTCTCAGACATTTCACTGGAAGCGGGTTTTTTAAGTGCTCTGTAGGCATTTCGTTGCAAGCGGGTTTTTAAGTACTCTGGAGTCATTTCGTTGCAAGCGGGTGTTTAAGTGCTCTGGAGTCATTTCTTTGCAAGTGGGTTTTTAAGTGCTCTGGAGTCATTTTGTTGCAAGCGGGTTTTTAAGTGCTCTGGAGTCTTTTCGTTGCAAGCGGGTTTTTAAGTGCTCTGGAGTCATTTCGTTGCATGCGGGTTTTTAAGTGCTCTGAAGGCATTTCGTTGTAAGCGGGTTTTTAAGTGCTGTGGAGTCATTTCGTTGCAAGCGGGTTTTTACGTGTTCTGGAGTCATTTCGTTGCAAGCGGGTTTTTACATACTTCTCAGACATTTCACTGTAAGCGGGTTTTTTAAATGCTCTGTAGGCATTTCGTTGCAAGCGGGTTTTTAAGTACTCTGGAGTCATTTCGTTGCAAACGGGTTTTACGTGCTCTGGAGTCATTTCGTTGCAAGCGGGTTTTTAAGTGCTCTGGAGTCATTTCGTTGCAAGCGGGTTTTTAAGTGCTCTGGAGTCATTGCGTTGCAAGCGGGTTTTTAAGTGCTCTGGAGTCATTTCGTTGCAAGCGGGTTTTTAAGTGCTCTGGAGTCATTTCGTTGCAAGCGGGTTTTTAAGTGCTCTGGAGTCATTTCGTTGCAAGCAGGTTTTTATGTGTTCTGGAGACATTTCGTTGCAAGCGGGTTTTTACATACTTCTCAGACATTTCACTGGAAGCGGGTTTTTTAAATGCTCTGTAGGCATTTGGTTGCAAGCGGGTTTTTAAGTGCTCTGGAGTCATTTCGTTGCAAGCGGGTGTTTACGTGTTCTGGAGTCATTTCGTTGCAAGCGGGTTTTTATATACTTCTCAGACATTTCACTGGAAGCGGGTTTTTTAAATGCTCTGTAGGCATTTCGTTGCAAGCGGGTTTTTAAGTACTCTGGAGTCATTTCGTTGCAAACGGGTTTTTACGTGCTCTGGAGTCATTTCGTTGCAAGCGGGTTTTTAAGTGCTCTGGAGTCATTTCGTTGCAAGCGGGTTTTTAAGTGCTCTGGAGTCATTTCGTTGCAAGCGGCTTTTTAAGTGCTCTGGAGACAATTCGTTGCAAGCGGGTTTTTAAGTACTCTGGAGCCCTTTCGTTGCAAGCGGGTTTTTAAGTGCTCTGGAGTCATTACGTTGCAAGCGGGTTTTTAAGTGCTCTGGAGTCATTTCGTTGCAAGCGGGTTTTTAAGTGCTCTGGAGTCATTTCGTTGCAAGCGGGTTTTTAAGTGCTCTGGAGTCATTTCGTTGCAAGCGGGTTTTTAAGTGCTCTGGAGTCATTTCGTTGCAAGCGGGTTTTTAAGTGCTCTGGAGTCATTTCGTTGCAAGCGGGTTTTTAAGTGCTCTGGAGTCATTTCGTTGCAAGCGGGTTTTTAAGTGCTCTGGAGTCATTTCGTTGCAAGCGGGTTTTTAAGTGCTCTGGAGTCATTTCGTTGCAAGCGGGTTTTTTAGTGCTCTGGAGTCATTTCGTTGCAAGCAGGTTTTTAAGTGCTCTGGAGTCATTTCGTTGCATGCGGGTTTTTAAGTGCTCTGAAGGCATTTCATTGTAAGCGGGTTTTTAAGTGCTCTGGAGTCATTTCGTTGTAAGCGGGTTTTTACGTGTTCTGGGGTCATTTCGTTGCAAGCGGGTTTTTACATACTTCTCAGACATTTCACTGGAAGCGGGTTTTTTAAATGCTCTGTAGGCATTTCGTTGCAAGCGGGTTTTTAAGTGCTCTGGAGTCATTTCGTTGCAAGCGGGTGTTTACGTGTTCTGGAGTCATTTCGTTGCAAGCGGGTTTTTATATACTTCTCAGACATTTCACTGGAAGCGGGTTTTTTAAATGCTCTGTAGGCATTTCGTTGCAAGCGGGTTTTTAAGTACTCTGGAGTCATTTCGTTGCAAACGGGTTTTTACGTGCTCTGGAGTCATTTCGTTGCAAGCGGGTTTTTAAGTGCTCTGGAGTCATTTCGTTGCAAGCGGGTTTTTAAGTGCTCTGGAGTCATTTCGTTGCAAGCGGGTTTTTAAGTGCTCTGGAGTCATTTCGTTGCAAGCGGGTTTTTAAGTGCTCTGGAGTCATTTCGTTGCAAGCGGGTTTTTAAGTGCTCTGGAGTCATTTCGTTGCAAGCGGGTTTTTAAGTGTTCTGGAGTCATTTCGTTGCAAGCGGGTTTTTAAGTGCTCTGGAGTCATTTCGTTGCAAGCGGGTTTTTTAGTGCTCTGGAGTCATTTCGTTGCAAGCGGGTTTTTAAGTGCTCTGGAGTCATTTCGTTGCATGCGGGTTTTTAAGTGCTCTGAAGGCATTTCGTTGTAAGCGGGTTTTTAAGTGCTCTGGAGTCATTTCGTTGTAAGCGGGTTTTTACGTGTTCTGGAGTCATTTCGTTGCAAGCGGGTTTTTACATACTTCTCAGACATTTCACTGGAAGCGGGTTTTTTAAATGCTCTGTAGGCATTTCGTTGCAAGCGGGTTTTTAAGTACTCTGGAGTCATTTCGTTGCAAGCGGGTTTTTAAGTGCTCTGGAGTCATTTCGTTGCAAGCGGGTTTTTACATATTTCTCTGACATTTAACTGGAAGCGAGTATTTTAAGTGCTCTGGAGTCATTTCGTTGCAAGTGGGTTTTTACGTGCTCTGGAGTCATTTCGTTGCAAGCGGGTTTTTAAGTGCTCTGGAGTCATTTCGTTGCAAGCGGGTTTTTAAGTGCTCTGAAGGCATTTCGTTGCAAGCGGGTTTTTAAGTGCTCTGGAGTCATTTCGTTGCAAGCGGGTTTTTAAGTTATCTGGAGTCATTTCGTTGCAAGCGGGTTTTTAAGTGCTCTGGAGTCATTTCGTTGCAAGCGGGTTTTTAAGTGCTCTGGAGTCATTTCGTTGCAAGCGGGTTTTTAAGTGCTCTGAAGGCATTTCGTTGTAAGCGGGTTTTTAAGTGCTCTGGAGTCATTTCGTTGCAAGCGGGTTTTTACGTGTTCTGGAGTCATTTCATTGCAAGCGGGTTTTTACATACTTCTCAGACATTTCACTGGAAGCGGGTTTTTTAAGTGCTCTGTAGGCATTTCGTTGCAAGCGGGTTTTTAAGTACTCTGGAGTCATTTCGTTGCAAGCGGGTGTTTAAGTGCTCTGGAGTCATTTCGTTGCAAGCGGGTTTTTAAGTGCTCTGGAGTCATTTTGTTGCAAGCGGGTTTTTAAGTCCTCTGGAGTCTTTTCGTTGCAAGCGGGTTTTTAAGTGTTCTGGAGTCATTTCTTTGCAAGAGGGTTTTTAAGTGCTCTGAAGGCATTTCGTTGCAAGCGGGTTTTTAAGTGCTCTGGAGTCATTTCGTTGCAAGCGGGTTTTTACGGGTTCTGGAGTCATTTCGTTGCAAGCGGGTTTTTACATACTTCTCAGACATTTCACTGGAAACGGGTTTTTTAAGTGCTCTGCAGGCATTTCGTTGTAAGCGGGTTTTTAAGTACTCTGGAGTCATTTCGTTGCAAGCGGGTTTTTAAGTGCTCTGGAGTCATTTCGTTGCAAGCGGGTTTTTAAGTGCTCTGGAGTCATTTCATTGCAAGCGGGTTTTTAAGTGCTCTGGAGGCATTTCGTTGCAAGCGGGTTTTTAAGTGCTCTGGAGCCATTTCGTTGCAAGCGGGTTTTTAAGTGCTCTGGAGCCATTTCGTTGCAAGCGGGTTTTTAAGTGCTCTGGAGTCATTACGTTGCAAGCGGGTATTTAAGTGTTCTGGAGTCATTTCGTTGCAAGCGGGTTTTTAAGTGCTCTGGAGCCATTTCGTTGCAAGCGGGTTTTTAAGTGCTCTGGAGTCATTTCGTTGCAAGCGGGTTTTTAAGTGCTCTGGAGACATTTCGTTGCAAGCGGGTTTTTAAGTGCTCTGGAGCCATTTCGTTGCAAGCGGGTTTTTAAGTGCTCTGGAGCCATTTCGTTGCAAGCGGGTTTTTAAGTGTTCTGGAGTCATTTCGTTGCAAGCGTTTTTTTAAGTGCTCTGAAGGCATTTCGTTGCAAGCGGGTTTTTAAGTGCTCTGGAGTCATTTCGTTGCAAGCGGGTTTTTAAGTACTCTGGAGACATTTCGTTGCAAGCGGGTTTTTAAGTGCTCTGGAGTCATTTCGTTGCAAGCGGGTTTTTAAGTGCTCTGGAGTCATTTCGTTGCAAGCGGGTTTTTAAGTGCTCTGAAGGCATTTCGTTGCAAGCGGGTTTTTAAGTGCTCTGGAGTCATTTCGTTGCAAGCGGGTTTTTAAGTTATCTGGAGTCATTTCGTTGCAAGCAGGTTTTTAAGTGCTCTGGAGTCATTTCGTTGCAAGCGGGTTTTTAAGTGCTCTGGAGTCATTTCGTTGCAAGCGGGTTTTTAAGTGCTCTGAAGGCATTTCGTTGCAAGCGGGTTTTTAAGTGCTCTGGAGTCATTTCGTTGCAAGCGGGTTTTTAAGTGCTCTGGAGTCATTTCGTTGCAAGCGGGTTTTTAAGTGCTCTGGAGTCATTTCGTTGCAAGCGGGTTTTTAAGTGTTCTGGAGTCATTTCGTTGCAAGCAGGTTTTTAAGTGCTCTGGAGTCATTTCATTGCAAGCGGGTTTTTTAGTGCTCTGGAGTCATTTCGTTGCAAGCGGGTTTTTAAGTGCTCTGGAGTCATTTCGTTGCAAGCGGGTTTTTAAGTGCTCTGGAGTCATTTCGTTGCAAGCGGGTTTTTAAGTGCTCTGGAGTCATTTCGTTGCAAGCGGGTTTTTAAGTGCTCTGGAGTCATTTCGTTGCAAGCGGGTTTTTAAGTGCTCTGGAGTCATTTCGTTGCAAGCGGGTTTTTAAGTGTTCTGGAGTCATTTCGTTGCAAGCGGGTTTTTAAGTGCTCTGGAGTCATTTCGTTGCAAGCGGGTTTTTTAGTGCTCTGGAGTCATTTCGTTGCAAGCGGGTTTTTAAGTGCTCTGGAGTCATTTCGTTGCATGCGGGTTTTTAAGTGCTCTGAAGGCATTTCGTTGTAAGCGGGTTTTTAAGTGCTCTGGAGTCATTTCGTTGTAAGCGGGTTTTTACGTGTTCTGGAGTCATTTCGTTGCAAGCGGGTTTTTACATACTTCTCAGACATTTCACTGGAAGCGGGTTTTTTAAATGCTCTGTAGGCATTTCGTTGCAAGCGGGTTTTTAAGTACTCTGGAGTCATTTCGTTGCAAGCGGGTTTTTAAGTGCTCTGGAGTCATTTCGTTGCAAGCGGGTTTTTACATATTTCTCTGACATTTAACTGGAAGCGAGTATTTTAAGTGCTCTGGAGTCATTTCGTTGCAAGTGGGTTTTTACGTGCTCTGGAGTCATTTCGTTGCAAGCGGGTTTTTAAGTGCTCTGGAGTCATTTCGTTGCAAGCGGGTTTTTAAGTGCTCTGAAGGCATTTCGTTGCAAGCGGGTTTTTAAGTGCTCTGGAGTCATTTCGTTGCAAGCGGGTTTTTAAGTTATCTGGAGTCATTTCGTTGCAAGCGGGTTTTTAAGTGCTCTGGAGTCATTTCGTTGCAAGCGGGTTTTTAAGTGCTCTGGAGTCATTTCGTTGCAAGCGGGTTTTTAAGTGCTCTGAAGGCATTTCGTTGTAAGCGGGTTTTTAAGTGCTCTGGAGTCATTTCGTTGCAAGCGGGTTTTTACGTGTTCTGGAGTCATTTCATTGCAAGCGGGTTTTTACATACTTCTCAGACATTTCACTGGAAGCGGGTTTTTTAAGTGCTCTGTAGGCATTTCGTTGCAAGCGGGTTTTTAAGTACTCTGGAGTCATTTCGTTGCAAGCGGGTGTTTAAGTGCTCTGGAGTCATTTCGTTGCAAGCGGGTTTTTAAGTGCTCTGGAGTCATTTTGTTGCAAGCGGGTTTTTAAGTGCTCTGGAGTCTTTTCGTTGCAAGCGGGTTTTTAAGTGTTCTGGAGTCATTTCTTTGCAAGAGGGTTTTTAAGTGCTCTGAAGGCATTTCGTTGCAAGCGGGTTTTTAAGTGCTCTGGAGTCATTTCGTTGCAAGCGGGTTTTTACGGGTTCTGGAGTCATTTCGTTGCAAGCGGGTTTTTACATACTTCTCAGACATTTCACTGGAAACGGGTTTTTTAAGTGCTCTGCAGGCATTTCGTTGTAAGCGGGTTTTTAAGTACTCTGGAGTCATTTCGTTGCAAGCGGGTTTTTAAGTGCTCTGGAGTCATTTCGTTGCAAGCGGGTTTTTAAGTGCTCTGGAGTCATTTCATTGCAAGCGGGTTTTTAAGTGCTCTGGAGGCATTTCGTTGCAAGCGGGTTTTTAAGTGCTCTGGAGCCATTTCGTTGCAAGCGGGTTTTTAAGTGCTCTGGAGCCATTTCGTTGCAAGCGGGTTTTTAAGTGCTCTGGAGTCATTACGTTGCAAGCGGGTCTTTAAGTGTTCTGGAGTCATTTCGTTGCAAGCGGGTTTTTAAGTGCTCTGGAGCCATTTCGTTGCAAGCGGGTTTTTAAGTGCTCTGGAGTCATTTCGTTGCAAGCGGGTTTTTAAGTGCTCTGGAGACATTTCGTTGCAAGCGGGTTTTTAAGTGCTCTGGAGCCATTTCGTTGCAAGCGGGTTTTTAAGTGCTCTGGAGCCATTTCGTTGCAAGCGGGTTTTTAAGTGTTCTGGAGTCATTTCGTTGCAAGCGTTTTTTTAAGTGCTCTGAAGGCATTTCGTTGCAAGCGGGTTTTTAAGTGCTCTGGAGTCATTTCGTTGCAAGCGGGTTTTTAAGTACTCTGGAGACATTTCGTTGCAAGCGGGTTTTTAAGTGCTCTGGAGTCATTTCGTTGCAAGCGGGTTTTTAAGTGCTCTGGAGTCATTTCGTTGCAAGCGGGTTTTTAAGTGCTCTGAAGGCATTTCGTTGCAAGCGGGTTTTTAAGTGCTCTGGAGTCATTTCGTTGCAAGCGGGTTTTTAAGTTATCTGGAGTCATTTCGTTGCAAGCAGGTTTTTAAGTGCTCTGGAGTCATTTCGTTGCAAGCGGGTTTTTAAGTGCTCTGGAGTCATTTCGTTGCAAGCGGGTTTTTAAGTGCTCTGAAGGCATTTCGTTGCAAGCGGGTTTTTAAGTGCTCTGGAGTCATTTCGTTGCAAGCGGGTTTTTAAGTGCTCTGGAGTCATTTCGTTGCAAGCGGGTTTTTAAGTGCTCTGGAGTCATTTCGTTGCAAGCGGGTTTTTAAGTGTTCTGGAGTCATTTCGTTGCAAGCAGGTTTTTAAGTGCTCTGGAGTCATTTCATTGCAAGCGGGTTTTTTAGTGCTCTGGAGTCATTTCGTTGCAAGCGGGTTTTTAAGTGCTCTGGAGTCATTTCGTTGCATGCGGGTTTTTAAGTGCTCTGAAGGCATTTCGTTGTAAGCGGGTTTTTAAGTGCTGTGGAGTCATTTCGTTGCAAGCGGGTTTTTACGTGTTCTGGAGTCATTTCGTTGCAAGCGGGTTTTTACATACTTCTCAGACATTTCACTGGAAGCGGGTTTTTTAAATGCTCTGTAGGCATTTCGTTGCAAGCGGGTTTTTAAGTACTCTGGAGTCATTTCGTTGCAAACGGGTTTTTACGTGCTCTGGAGTCATTTCGTTGCAAGCGGGTTTTTAAGTGCTCTGGAGTCATTTCGTTGCAAGCGGGTTTTTAAGTGCTCTGGAGTCATTGCGTTGCAAGCGGGTTTTTAAGTGCTCTGGAGTCATTGCGTTGCAAGCGGGTTTTTAAGTGCTCTGGAGTCATTTCGTTGCAAGCGGGTTTTTAAGTGCTCTGGAGTCATTTCGTTGCAAGCGGGTTTTTAAGTGCTCTGAAGGCATTTCGTTGCTAGCGGGTTTTTAAGTGCTCTGGAGTCATTTCGTTGCAAGCGGGTTTTTAAGTGCTCTGGAGTCATTTCGTTGCAAGCGGGTTTTTAAGTGCTCTGGAGTCATTTCGTTGCAAGCGGGTTTTTAAGTGCTCTGGAGTCATTTCCTTGCAAGCGGGTTTTTAAGTACTCTGGAGACATTTCTTTGCAAGCGGGTTTTTAAGTGCTCTGGAGTCATTTCGTTGCAAGCGGGTTTTTAAGTGCTCTGGAGTCATTTCGTTGCAAGCGGGTTTTTAAGTGCTCTGAAGGCATTTCGTTGCAAGCGGGTTTTTAAGTGCTCTGGAGTCATTTCGTTGCAAGCAGGTTTTTAAGTTATCTGGAGTCATTTCGTTGCAAGCGGGTTTTTAAGTGCTCTGGAGTCATTTCGTTGCAAGCGGGTTTTTCAGTGCTCTGGAGTCATTTCGTTGCAAGCGGCTTTTTAAGTGCTCTGGAGTCATTTCGTTGCAAGCGGGTTTTTAAGTGCTCTGAAGGCATTTCGTTGTAAGCGGGTTTTTAAGTGCTCTGGAGTCATTTCGTTGCAAGCTGGTTTTTACGTGTTCTGGAGTCATTTCGTTGCAAGCGGGTTGTTACATACTTCTCAGACATTTCACTGGAAGCGGGTTTTTTAAGTGCTCTGTAGGCATTTCGTTGCAAGCGGGTTTTTAAATACTCTGGAGTCATTTCGTTGCAAGCGGGTGTTTAAGTGCTCTGGAGTCATTTCGTTGCAAGCGGGTTTTTCAGTGCTCTGGAGTCATTTCGTTGCAAGCGGGTTTTTAAGTGCTCTGGAGTCATTTCGTTGCAAGCGGGTTTTTAAGTGCTCTGAAGGCTTTTCTTTGCAAGCGGGTTTTTAAGTGCTCTGGAGTCATTTCGTTGCAAGCGGGTTTTTAAGTGCTCTGGAGTCATTTCGTTGCAAGCGGGTTTTTAAGTGCTCTGAAGGCATTTCGTTATAAGCGGGTTTTTAAGTGCTCTGGAGTCATTTCGTTGCAAGCGGGTTTTTACGTGTTCTGGAGTCATTTCGTGGCAAGCGGGTTTTTACATACTTCTCAGACATTTCACTGGAAGCGGGTTTTTTAAGTGCTCTGTAGGCATTTCGTTGCAAGCGGGTTTTTAAGTACTCTGGAGTCATTTCGTTGCAAGCGGGTGTTTAAGTGCTCTGGAGTCATTTCTTTGCAAGTGGGTTTTTAAGTGCTCTGGAGTCATTTTGTTGCAAGCGGGTTTTTAAGTGCTCTGGAGTCTTTTCGTTGCAAGCGGGTTTTTAAGTGTTCTGGAGTCATTTCTTTGCAAGCGGGTTTTTAAGTGCTCTGAAGGCATTTCGTTGCAAGCGGGTTTTTAAGTGCTCTGGAGTCATTTCGTTGCAAGCGGGTTTTTAAGTGCTCTGGATTCATTTCGTTGCAAGCGGGTTTTTAAGTGCTCTGTAGTCATTTCGTTGCAAGCGGGTTTTTAAGTGCTCTGGAGTCATTTCGTTGCAAGCGGGTTTTTAAGTGCTCTGTAGACATTTCGTTGCAAGCGGGTTTTTAAGTGCTCTGGAGTCATTTCGTTGCAAGCGGGTTTTTAAGTACTCTGGAGACATTTCGTTACAAGCGGGTTTTTAAGTGCTCTGGAGTCATTTCGTTGCAAGCGGGTTTGTAAGTGCTCTGGAGTCATTTCGTTGCAAGCGGGTTTTTAAGTGCTCTGGAGTCATTTCGTTGCAAGCGGGTTTTTAAGTGCTCTGGATTCATTTCGTTGCAAGCGGGTTTTTAAGTGCTCTGTAGTCATTTCGTTGCAAGCGGGGTTTAAGTGCTCTGGAGTCATTTCGTTGCAAGCGGGTTTTTACGTGTTCTGGAGTCATTTCGTTGCAAGCGGGTTTTTACATACTTCTCAGACATTTCACTGGAAGCGGGTTTTTAAATGCTCTGTAGGCATTTCGTTGCAAGCGGGTTTTTAAGTGCTCTGGAGTCATTTCGTTGCAAGCGGGTGTTTACGTGTTCTGGAGTCATTTCGTTGCAAGCGGGTTTTTATATACTTCTCAGACATTTCACTGGAAGCGGGTTTTTTAAATGCTCTGTAGGCATTTCGTTGCAAGCGGGTTTTTAAGTACTCTGGAGTCATTTCGTTGCAAACGGGTTTTTACGTGCTCTGGAGTCATTTCGTTGCAAGCGGGTTTTTAAGTGCTCTGGAGTCATTTCGTTGCAAGCGGGTTTTTAAGTGCTCTGGAGTCATTTCGTTGCAAGCGGGTTTTTAAGTGCTCTGGAGACAATTCGTTGCAAGCGGGTTTTTAAGTGCTCTGGAGCCATTTCGTTGCAAGCGGGTTTTTAAGTGCTCTGGAGCCATTTCGTTGCAAGCGGGTTTTTAAGTGCTCTGGAGTCATTACGTTGCAAGCGGGTTTTTAAGTGCTCTGGAGTCATTTCGTTGCAAGCGGGTTTTTAAGTGCTCTGGAGTCATTTCGTTGCAAGCGGGTTTTTAAGTGCTCTGGAGTCATTTCTTTGCAAGCGTGTTTTTAAGTGCTCTGGAGTCATTTCGTTGCAAGCGGGTTTTTAAGTGCTCTGGAGTCATTTCGTTGCAAGCGGGTTTTTAAGTGCTCTGTAGTCATTTCGTTGCAAGCGGGTTTTTAAGTGCTCTGGAGTCATTTTGTTGCAAGCGGGTTTTTAAGTACTCTGGAGTCATTTCGTTGCAAGCGGGTTTTTAAGTGCTCTGGAGTCATTACGTTGCAAGCGGGTTTTTAAGTGCTCTGGAGTCATTTTGTTGCAAGCGGGTTTTTAAGTGCTCTGGAGTCATTTCGTTGTAAGCGGGTTTTTACGTGTTCTGGAGTCATTTCGTTGCAAGCGGGTTTTTACATACTTCTCAGACATTTCACTGGAAGCGGGTTTTTTAAGTGCTCTGTAGGCATTTCGTTGCAAGCGGGTTTTTAAGTACTCTGGAGTCATTTCGTTGCAAACGGGTTTTTACGTGCTCTGGAGTCATTTCGTTGCAAGTGGGTTTTTAAGTGCTCTGGAGTCATTTCGTTGCAAGCGGGTTTTTAAGTGCTCTGGAGTCATTTCGTTGCAAGCGGGTGTTTACGTGTTCTGGAGTCATTTCGTTGCAAGCGGGTTTTTATATACTTCTCAGACATTTCACTGGAAGCGGGTTTTTTAAATGCTCTGTAGGCATTTCGTTGCAAGCGGGTTTTTAAGTACTCTGGAGTCATTTCGTTGCAAACGGGTTTTTACGTGCTCTGGAGTCATTTCGTTGCAAGCGGGTTTTTAAGTGCTCTGGAGTCATTTCGTTGCAAGCGGGTTTTTAAGTGCTCTGGAGTCATTTCGTTGCAAGCGGGTTTTTAAGTGCTCTGGAGACAATTCGTTGCAAGCGGGTTTTTAAGTGCTCTGGAGTCATTTCGTTGCAAGCGGGTTTTTAAGTGCTCTGGAGTCATTTCTTTGCAAGCGTGTTTTTAAGTGCTCTGGAGTCATTTCGTTGCAAGCGGGTTTTTAAGTGCTCTGGAGTCATTTCGTTGCAAGCGGGTTTTTAAGTGCTCTGGAGTCATTTCGTTGCAAGCGGGTTTTTAAGTGTTCTGGAGTCATTTCGTTGCAAGCGGGTTTTTAAGTGCTCTGGAGTCATTTCGTTGCAAGCGGGTTTTTTAGTGCTCTGGAGTCATTTCGTTGCAAGCGGGTTTTTAAGTGCTCTGGAGTCATTTCGTTGCATGCGGGTTTTTAAGTGCTCTGAAGGCATTTCGTTGTAAGCTGGTTTTTAAGTGCTCTGGAGTCATTTCGTTGTAAGCGGGTTTTTACGTGTTCTGGAGTCATTTCGTTGCAAGCGGGTTTTTACATACTTCTCAGACATTTCACTGGAAGCGGGTTTTTTAAATGCTCTGTAGGCATTTCGTTGCAAGCGGGTTTTTAAGTACTCTGGAGTCATTTCGTTGCAAGCGGGTTTTTAAGTGCTCTGGAGTCATTTCGTTGCAAGCGGGTTTTTACATATTTCTCTGACATTTAACTGGAAGCGAGTATTTTAAGTGCTCTGGAGTCATTTCGTTGCAAGCGGGTTTTTACGTGCTCTGGAGTCATTTCGTTGCAAGCGGGTTTTTAAGTGCTCTGGAGTCATTTCGTTGCAAGCGGGTTTTTAAGTGCTCTGAAGGCATTTCGTTGCAAGCGGGTTTTTAAGTGCTCTGGAGTCATTTCGTTGCAAGCGGGTTTTTAAGTTATCTGGAGTCATTTCGTTGCAAGCGGGTTTTTAAGTGCTCTGGAGTCATTTCGTTGCAAGCGGGTTTTTAAGTGCTCTGGAGTCATTTCGTTGCAAGCGGGTTTTTAAGTGCTCTGAAGGCATTTCGTTGTAAGCGGGTTTTTAAGTGCTCTGGAGTCATTTCGTTGCAAGCGGGTTTTTACGTGTTCTGGAGTCATTTCATTGCAAGCGGGTTTTTACATACTTCTCAGACATTTCACTGGAAGCGGGTTTTTTAAGTGCTCTGCAGGCATTTCCTTGTAAGCGGTTTTTTAAGTACTCTGGAGTCATTTCGTTGCAAGCGGGTTTTTAAGTGCTCTGGAGTCATTTCGTTGCAAGCGGGTTTTTAAGTGCTCTGGAGTCATTTCATTGCAAGCGGGTTTTTAAGTGCTCTGGAGGCATTTCGTTGCAAGCGGGTTTTTAAGTGCTCTGGAGCCATTTCGTTGCAAGCGGGTTTTTAAGTGCTCTGGAGCCATTTCGTTGCAAGCGGGTTTTTCAGTGCTCTGGAGTCATTACGTTGCAAGCGGGTATTTAAGTGTTCTGGAGTCATTTCGTTGCAAGCGGGTTTTTAAGTGCTCTGGAGCCATTTCGTTGCAAGCGGGTTTTTAAGTGCTCTGGAGTCATTTCGTTGCAAGCGGGTTTTTAAGTGCTCTGGAGACATTTCGTTGCAAGCGGGTTTTTAAGTGCTCTGGAGCCATTTCGTTGCAAGCGGGTTTTTAAGTGCTCTGGAGCCATTTCGTTGCAAGCGGGTTTTTAAGTGTTCTGGAGTCATTTCGTTGCAAGCGTGTTTTTAAGTGCTCTGAAGGCATTTCGTTGCAAGCGGGTTTTTAAGTGCTCTGGAGACATTTCGTTGCAAGCGGGTTTTTAAGTGCTCTGGAGACATTTCGTTGCATGCGGGTTTTTAAGTGCTCTGGAGCCATTTCGTTGCAAGCGGGTTTTTAAGTGCTCTGGAGTCATTTCGTTGCAAGCGGGTTTTTAAGTGCTCTGGAGTCATTTCGTTGCAAGCGGGTTTTTAAGTGCTCTGGAGTCATTTCGTTGCAAGCGGGTTTTTAAGTACTCTGGAGACATTTCGTTGCAAGCGGGTTTTTAAGTGCTCTGGAGTCATTTCGTTGCAAGCGGGTTTTTAAGTGCTCTGGAGTCATTTCGTTGCAAGCGGGTTTTTAAGTGCTCTGAAGGCATTTCGTTGCAAGCGGGTTTTTAAGTGCTCTGGAGTCATTTCGTTGCAAGCGGGTTTTTAAGTTATCTGGAGTCATTTCGTTGCAAGCAGGTTTTTAAGTGCTCTGGAGTCATTTCGTTGCAAGCGGGTTTTTAAGTGCTCTGGAGTCATTTCGTTGCAAGCGGGTTTTTAAGTGCTCTGAAGGCATTTCGTTGCAAGCGGGTTTTTAAGTGCTCTGGAGTCATTTCGTTGCAAGCGGGTTTTTAAGTGCTCTGGAGTCATTTCGTTGCAAGCGGGTTTTTAAGTGCTCTGGAGTCATTTCGTTGCAAGCGGGTTTTTAAGTGTTCTGGAGTCATTTTGTTGCAAGCAGGTTTTTAAGTGCTCTGGAGTCATTTCATTGCAAGCGGGTTTTTTAGTGCTCTGGAGTCATTTCGTTGCAAGCGGGTTTTTAAGTGCTCTGGAGTCATTTCGTTGCATGCGGGTTTTTAAGTGCTCTGAAGGCATTTCGTTGTAAGCGGGTTTTTAAGTGCTGTGGAGTCATTTCGTTGCAAGCGGGTTTTTACGTGTTCTGGAGTCATTTCGTTGCAAGCGGGTTTTTACATACTTCTCAGACATTTCACTGGAAGCGGGTTTTTTAAATGCTCTGTAGGCATTTCGTTGCTAGCGGGTTTTTAAGTACTCTGGAGTCATTTCGTTGCAAACGGGTTTTTACGTGCTCTGGAGTCATTTCGTTGCAAGCGGGTTTTTAAGTGCTCTGGAGTCATTTCGTTGCAAGCGGGTTTTTAAGTGCTCTGGAGTCATTGCGTTGCAAGCGGGTTTTTAAGTGCTCTGGAGTCATTGCGTTGCAAGCGGGTTTTTAAGTGCTCTGGAGTCATTTCGTTGCAAGCGGGTTTTTAAGTGCTCTGGAGTCATTTCGTTGCAAGCGGGTTTTTAAGTGCTCTGAAGGCATTTCGTTGCTAGCGGGTTTTTAAGTGCTCTGGAGTCATTTCGTTGCAAGCGGGTTTTTAAGTGCTCTGGAGTCATTTCGTTGCAAGCGGGTTTTTAAGTGCTCTGGAGTCATTTCGTTGCAAGCGGGTTTTTAAGTGCTCTGGAGTCATTTCCTTGCAAGCGGGTTTTTAAGTACTCTGGAGACATTTCTTTGCAAGCGGGTTTTTAAGTGCTCTGGAGTCATTTCGTTGCAAGCGGGTTTTTAAGTGCTCTGGAGTCATTTCGTTGCAAGCGGGTTTTTAAGTGCTCTGAAGGCATTTCGTTGCAAGCGGGTTTTTAAGTGCTCTGGAGTCATTTCGTTGCAAGCAGGTTTTTAAGTTATCTGGAGTCATTTCGTTGCAAGCGGGTTTTTAAGTGCTCTGGAGTCATTTCGTTGCAAGCGGGTTTTTCAGTGCTCTGGAGTCATTTCGTTGCAAGCGGCTTTTTAAGTGCTCTGGAGTCATTTCGTTGCAAGCGGGTTTTTAAGTGCTCTGAAGGCATTTCGTTGTAAGCGGGTTTTTAAGTGCTCTGGAGTCATTTCGTTGCAAGCTGGTTTTTACGTGTTCTGGAGTCATTTCGTTGCAAGCGGGTTTTTACATACTTCTCAGACATTTCACTGGAAGCGGGTTTTTTAAGTGCTCTGTAGGCATTTCGTTGCAAGCGGGTTTTTAAATACTCTGGAGTCATTTCGTTGCAAGCGGGTGTTTAAGTGCTCTGGAGTCATTTCGTTGCAAGCGGGTTTTTCAGTGCTCTGGAGTCATTTCGTTGCAAGCGGGTTTTTAAGTGCTCTGGAGTCATTTCGTTGCAAGCGGGTTTTTAAGTGCTCCGAAGGCATTTCGTTGCAAGCGGGTTTTTAAGTGCTCTGGAGTCATTTCGTTGCAAGCGGGTTTTTAAGTGCTCTGGAGTCATTTCGTTGCAAGCGGGTTTTTAAGTGCTCTGAAGGCATTTCGTTATAAGCGGGTTTTTAAGTGCTCTGGAGTCATTTCGTTGCAAGCGGGTTTTTACGTGTTCTGGAGTCATTTCGTGGCAAGCGGGTTTTTACATACTTCTCAGACATTTCACTGGAAGCGGGTTTTTTAAGTGCTCTGTAGGCATTTCGTTGCAAGCGGGTTTTTAAGAACTCTGGAGTCATTTCGTTGCAAGCGGGTGTTTAAGTGCTCTGGAGTCATTTCTTTGCAAGTGGGTTTTTAAGTGCTCTGGAGTCATTTTGTTGCAAGCGGGTTTTTAAGTGCTCTGGAGTCTTTTCGTTGCAAGCGGGTTTTTAAGTGTTCTGGAGTCATTTCTTTGCAAGCGGGTTTTTAAGTGCTCTGAAGGCATTTCGTTGCAAGCGGGTTTTTAAGTGCTCTGGAGTCATTTCGTTGCAAGCGGGTTTTTAAGTGCTCTGGATTCATTTCGTTGCAAGCGGGTTTTTAAGTACTCTGTAGTCATTTCGTTGCAAGCGGGTTTTTAAGTGCTCTGGAGTCATTTCGTTGCAAGCGGGTTTTTAAGTGCTCTGTAGACATTTCGTTGCAAGCGGGTTTTTAAGTGCTCTGGAGTCATTTCGTTGCAAGCGGGTTTTTAAGTACTCTGGAGACATTTCGTTACAAGCGGGTTTTTAAGTGCTCTGGAGTCATTTCGTTGCAAGCGGGTTTTTAAGTGCTCTGGAGTCATTTCGTTGCAAGCGGGTTTTTACGTGTTCTGGAGTCATTTCGTGGCAAGCGGGTTTTTACATACTTCTCAGACATTTCACTGGAAGCGGGTTTTTTAAGTGCTCTGTAGGCATTTCGTTGCAAGCGGGTTTTTAAGTACTCTGGAGTCATTTCGTTGCAAGCGGGTGTTTAAGTGCTCTGGAGTCATTTCTTTGCAAGTGGGTTTTTAAGTGCTCTGGAGTCATTTTGTTGCAAGCGGGTTTTTAAGTGCTCTGGAGTCTTTTCGTTGCAAGCGGGTTTTTAAGTGTTCTGGAGTCATTTCTTTGCAAGCGGGTTTTTAAGTGCTCTGAAGGCATTTCGTTGCAAGCGGGTTTTTAAGTGCTCTGGAGTCATTTCGTTGCAAGCGGGTTTTTAAGTGCTCTGGATTCATTTCGTTGCAAGCGGGTTTTTAAGTGCTCTGTAGTCATTTCGTTGCAAGCGGGTTTTTAAGTGCTCTGGAGTCATTTCGTTGCAAGCGGGTTTTTAAGTGCTCTGTAGACATTTCGTTGCAAGCGGGTTTTTAAGTGCTCTGGAGTCATTTCGTTGCAAGCGGGTTTTTAAGTACTCTGGAGACATTTCGTTACAAGCGGGTTTTTAAGTGCTCTGGAGTCATTTCGTTGCAAGCGGGTTTTTAAGTGCTCTGGAGTCATTTCGTTGCAAGCGGGTTTTTAAGTGCTCTGGAGTCATTTCGTTGCAAGCGGGTTTTTAAGTGCTCTGGATTCATTTCGTTGCAAGCGGGTTTTTAAGTGCTCTGTAGTCATTTCGTTGCAAGCGGGGTTTAAGTGCTCTGGAGTCATTTCGTTGCAAGCGGGTTTTTACGTGTTCTGGAGTCATTTCGTTGCAAGCGGGTTTTTACATACTTCTCAGACATTTCACTGGAAGCGGGTTTTTTAAATGCTCTGTAGGCATTTCGTTGCAAGCGGGTTTTTAAGTGCTCTGGAGTCATTTCGTTGCAAGCGGGTTTTTACGTGTTCTGGAGTCATTTCGTTGCAAGCGGGTTTTTACATACTTCTCAGACATTTCACTGGAAGCGGGTTTTTAAATGCTCTGTAGGCATTTCGTTGCAAGCGGGTTTTTAAGTGCTCTGGAGTCATTTCGTTGCAAGCGGGTGTTTACGTGTTTTGGAGTCATTTCGTTGCAAGCGGGTTTTTATATACTTCTCAGACATTTCACTGGAAGCGGGTTTTTTAAATGCTCTGTAGGCATTTCGTTGCAAGCGGGTTTTTAAGTACTCTGGAGTCATTTCGTTGCAAACGGGTTTTTACGTGCTCTGGAGTCATTTCGTTGCAAGCGGGTTTTTAAGTGCTCTGGAGTCATTTCGTTGCAAGCGGGTTGTTAAGTGCTCTGGAGTCATTTCGTTGCAAGCGGGTTTTTAAGTGCTCTGGAGACAATTCGTTGCAAGCGGGTTTTTAAGTGCTCTGGAGCCATTTCGTTGCAAGCGGGTTTTTAAGTGCTCTGGAGCCATTTCGTTGCAAGCGGGTTTTTAAGTGCTCTGGAGTCATTACGTTGCAAGCGGGTTTTTAAGTGCTCTGGAGTCATTTCGTTGCAAGCGGGTTTTTAAGTGCTCTGGAGTCATTTCGTTGCAAGCGGGTTTTTAAGTGCTCTGGAGTCATTTCTTTGCAAGCGTGTTTTTAAGTGCTCTGGAGTCATTTCGTTGCAAGCGGGTTTTTAAGTGCTCTGGAGTCATTTCGTTGCAAGCGTGTTTTTAAGTGCTCTGGAGTCATTTCGTTGCAAGCGGGTTTTTAAGTGCTCTGGAGTCATTTCGTTGCAAGCGGGTTTTTAAGTGCTCTGGAGTCATTTCGTTGCAAGCGGGTTTTTAAGTGCTCTGGAGTCATTTCGTTGTAAGCGGGTTTTTAAGTGCTCTGGAGTCATTTCGTTGTAAGCGGGTTTTTACGTGTTCTGGAGTCATTTCGTTGCAAGCGGGTTTTTACATACTTCTCAGACATTTCACTGGAAGCGGGTTTTTTAAATGCTCTGTAGGCATTTCGTTGCAAGCGGGTTTTTAAGTACTTTGGAGTCATTTCGTTGCAAGCGGGTTTTTAAGTGCTCTGGAGTCATTTCGTTGCAAGCGGGTTTTTAAGTGCTCTGGAGTCATTTTGTTGCAAGCGGGTTTTTAAGTGCTCTGGAGTCATTTCGTTGTAAGCGGGTTTTTACGTGCTCTGGAGTCATTTCGTTGCATGCGGGTTTTTAAGTGCTCTGAAGGCATTTCGTTGTAAGCGGGTTTTTAAGTGCTCTGGAGTCATTTCGTTGCAAGCGGGTTTTTACGTGTTCTGGAGTCATTTCGTTGCAAGCGGGTTTTTACATACTTCTCAGACATTTCACTGGAAGCGTGTTTTTTAAATGCTCTGTAGGCATTTCGTTGCAAGCGGGTTTTTAAGTACTCTGGAGTCATTTCGTTGCAAGCGGGTTTTTAAGTGCTCTGGAGTCATTTCGTTGCAAGCGGGTTTTTACATATTTCTCTGACATTTAACTGGAAGCGAGTATTTTAAGTGCTCTGGAGTCATTTCGTTGCAAGCGGGTTTTTAAGTGCTCTGGAGTCATTTCGTTGCAAGCGGGTTTTTAAGTGCTCTGAAGGCATTTCGTTGCAAGCGGGTTTTTAAGTGCTCTGGAGTCACTTCGTTGCAAGCGGGTTTTTAAGTTATCTGGAGTCATTTCGTTGCAAGCGGGTTTTTAAGTGCTCTGGAGTCATTTCGTTGCAAGCGGGTTTTTCAGTGCTCTGGAGTCATTTCGTTGCAAGCGGGTTTTTAAGTGCTCTGGAGTCATTTCGTTGCAAGCGGGTTTTTAAGTGCTCTGAAGGCATTTCGTTGTAAGCTGGTTTTTTAGTGCTCTGGAGTCATTTCGTTGCAAGCGGGTTTTTACGTGTTCTGGAGTCATTTCGTTGCAAGCGGGTTTTTACATACTTCTCAGACATTTCACTGGAAGCGGGTTTTTTAAGTGCTCTGTAGGCATTTCGTTGCAAGCGGGTTTTTAAGTACTCTGGAGTCATTTCGTTGCAAGCGGGTTTTTAAGTGCTCTGGAGTCATTTTGTTGCAAGCGGGTTTTTACGTGTTCTGGAGTCATTTCGTTGCAAGCGGGTTTTTACATACTTCTCAGACATTTCACTGGAAGCGGGTTTTTTAAGTGCTCTGTAGGCATTTCGTTGCAAGCGGGTGTTTAAGTGCTCTGGAGTCATTTCGTTGCAAGCGGGTTTTTAAGTGCTCTGGAGTCATTTTGTTGCAAGCGGGTTTTTAAGTGCTCTGGAGTCTTTTCGTTGCAAGCGGGTTTTTAAGTGTTCTGGAGTCATTTCTTTGCAAGAGGGTTTTTAAGTGCTCTGGAGTCATTTCGTTGCAAGCGGGTTTTTACGGGTTCTGGAGTCATTTCGTTGCAAGCGGGTTTTTACATACTTCTCAGACATTTCACTGGAAGCGGGTTTTTTAAGTGCTCTGCAGGCATTTCGTTGTAAGCGGGTTTTTAAGTACTCTGGAGTCATTTCGTTGCAAGCGGGTTTTTAAGTGCTCTGGAGTCATTTCGTTGCAAGCGGGTTTTTAAGTGCTCTGGAGTCATTTCATTGCAAGCGGTTTTTAAGTGCTCTGGAGGCATTTCGTTGCAAGCGGGTTTTTAAGTGCTCTGGAGCCATTTCGTTGCAAGCGGGTTTTTAAGTGCTCTGGAGCCATTTCGTTGCAAGCGGGTTTTTAAGTGCTCTGGAGTCATTACGTTGCAAGCGGGTATTTAAGTGTTCTGGAGTCATTTCGTTGCAAGCGGGTTTTTAAGTGCTCTGGAGTCATTTCGTTGCAAGCGGGTTTAAAGTGCTCTGGAGTTATTTCGTTGCAAGCGGGTTTTTAAGTGCTCTGGAATCATTTCGTTGCAAGCGGGTTTTTAAGTGCTCTGGAGTCATTTCGTTGCAAGCGGGTTTTTAAGTACTCTGGAGACATTTCGTTGCAAGCCGGTTTTTAAGTGCTCTGGAGTCATTTCGTTGCAAGCGGGTTTTTAAGTGCTCTGGAGTCATTTCGTTGCAAGCGGGTTTTTAAGTGCTCTGAAGGCATTTCGTTGCAAGCGGGTTTTTAAGTGCTCTGGAGTCATTTCGTTGCAAGCGGGTTTTTAAGTGCTCTGGAGACATTTCGTTGCAAGCGGGTTTTTAAGTGCTCTGGAGCCATTTCGTTGCAAGCGGGTTTTTAAGTGCTCTGGAGCCATTTCGTTGCAAGCGGGTTTTTAAGTGCTCTGGAGTCATTACGTTGCAAGCGGGTTTTTAAGTGTTCTGGAGTCATTTCGTTGCAAGTGTGTTTTTAAGTGCTCTGAAGGCATTTCGTTGCAAGCGGGTTTTTAAGTGCTCTGGAGTCATTTCGTTGCAAGCGGGTTTTTAAGTGCTCTGGAGACATTTCGTTGCATGCGGGTTTTTAAGTGCTCTGGAGCCATTTCGTTGCAAGCGGGTTTTTAAGTGCTCTGGAGTCATTTCGTTGCAAGCGGGTTTTTAAGTGCTCTGGAGTCATTTCGTTGCAAGCGGGTTTTTAAGTGCTCTGGAGTCATTTCGTTGCAAGCGGGTTTTTAAGTACTCTGGAGACATTTCGTTGCAAGCGGGTTTTTAAGTGCTCTGGAGTCATTTCGTTGCAAGCGGGTTTTTAAGTGCTCTGGAGTCATTTCGTTGCAAGCGGGTTTTTAAGCGCTCTGAAGGCATTTCGTTGCAAGCGGGTTTTTAAGTGCTCTGGAGTCATTTCGTTGCAAGCGGGTTTTTAAGTTATCTGGAGTCATTTCGTTGCAAGCAGGTTTTTAAGTGCTCTGGAGTCATTTCGTTGCAAGCGGGTTTTTAAGTGTTCTGGAGTCATTTCGTTGCAAGCAGGTTTTTAAGTGCTCTGGAGTCATTTCATTGGAAGCGGGTTTTTTAGTGCTCTGGAGTCATTTCGTTGCAAGCGGGTTTTTAAGTGCTCTGGAGTCATTTCGTTGCAAGCGGGTTTTTAAGTGCTCTGGAGTCATTTCGTTGCAAGCGGGTTTTTAAGTGCTCTGGAGTCATTTCGTTGCAAGCGGGTTTTTAAGTGCTCTGGAGTCATTTCGTTGCAAGCGGGTTTTTAAGTGCTCTGGAGTCATTTCGTTGCAAGCGGGTTTTTAAGTGCTCTGGAGTCATTTCGTTGCAAGCGGGTTTTTAAGTGCTCTGGAGTCATTTCGTTGCAAGCGGGTTTTTAAGTACTCTGGAGACATTTCGTTGCAAGCGGGTTTTTAAGTGCTCTGGAGTCATTTCGTTGCAAGCGGGTTTTTAAGTACTCTGGAGTCATTTCGTTGCAAGCGGGTTTTTAAGTGCTCTGAAGGCATTTCGTTGCAAGCGGGTTTTTAAGTGCTCTGGAGTCATTTCGTTGCAAGCGGGTTTTTAAGTGCTCTGGAGTCATTTCGTTGCAAGGGGGTTTTTAAGTGCTCTGGAGTCATTTCATTGCAAGCGGGTTTTTTAGTGCTCTGGAGTCATTTCGTTGCAAGCGGGTTTTTAAGTGCTCTGGAGTCATTTCGTTGCATGCGGGTTTTTAAGTGCTCTGAAGGCATTTCGTTGTAAGCGGGTTTTTAAGTGCTGTGGAGTCATTTCGTTGCAAGCGGGTTTTTACGTGTTCTGGAGTCATTTCGTTGCAAGCGGGTTTTTACATACTTCTCAGACATTTCACTTGAAGCGGGTTTTTTAAATGCTCTGTAGGCATTTCGTTGCAAGCGGGTTTATAAGTACTCTGGAGTCATTTCGTTGCAAACGGGTTTTTACGTGCTCTGGAGTCATTTCGTTGCAAGCGGGTTTTTAAGTGCTCTGGAGTCATTTCGTTGCAAGCGGGTTTTTAAGTGCTCTGGAGTCATTGCGTTGCAAGCGGGTTTTTAAGTGCTCTGGAGTCATTTCGTTGCAAGCGGGTTTTTCAGTGCTCTGGAGTCATTTCGTTGCAAGCGGGTTTTTAAGTGCTCTGGAGTCATTTCGTTGCAAGCGGGTTTTTAAGTGCTCTGAAGGCATTTCGTTGTAAGCGGGTTTTTAAGTACTCTGGAGTCATTTCGTTGCAAGCTGGTTTTTACGTGTTCTGGAGTCATTTCGTTGCAAGCGGGTTTTTACATACTTCTCAGACATTTCACTGGAAGCGGGTTTTTTAAGTGCTCTGTAGGCATTTCGTTGCAAGCGGGTTTTTAAGTACTCTGGAGTCATTTCGTTGCAAGCGGGTGTTTAAGTGCTCTGGAGTCATTTCGTTGCAAGCGGGTTTTTCAGTGCTCTGGAGTCATTTCGTTGCAAGCGGGTTTTTAAGTGCTCTGGAGTCATTTCGTTGCAAGCGGGTTTTTAAGTGCTCTGAAGGCATTTCGTTGCAAGCGGGTTTTTAAGTGCTCTGGAGTCATTTCGTTGCAAGCGGGTTTTTAAGTGCTCTGAAGGCATTTCGTTATAAGCGGGTTTTTAAGTGCTCTGGAGTCATTTCGTTGCAAGCGGGTTTAAAGTGCTCTGGAGTTATTTCGTTGCAAGCGGGTTTTTAAGTGCTCTGGAATCATTTCGTTGCAAGCGGGTTTTTAAGTGCTCTGGAGTCATTTCGTTGCAAGCGGGTTTTTAAGTACTCTGGAGACATTTCGTTGCAAGCCGGTTTTTAAGTGCTCTGGAGTCATTTCGTTGCAAGCGGGTTTTTAAGTGCTCTGGAGTCATTTCGTTGCAAGCGGGTTTTTAAGTGCTCTGAAGGCATTTCGTTGCAAGCGGGTTTTTAAGTGCTCTGGAGTCATTTCCTTGCAAGCGGGTTTTTAAGTGCTCTGGAGACATTTCGTTGCAAGCGGGTTTTTAAGTGCTCTGGAGCCATTTCGTTGCAAGCGGGTTTTTAAGTGCTCTGGAGCCATTTCGTTGCAAGCGGGTTTTTAAGTGCTCTGGAGTCATTACGTTGCAAGCGGGTTTTTAAGTGTTCTGGAGTCATTTCGTTGCAAGCGTGTTTTTAAGTGCTCTGAAGGCATTTCGTTGCAAGCGGGTTTTTAAGTGCTCTAGAGTCATTTCGTTGCAAGCGGGTTTTTAAGTGCTCTGGAGACATTTCGTTGCATGCGGGTTTTTAAGTGCTCTGGAGCCATTTCGTTGCAAGCGGGTTTTTAAGTGCTCTGGAGTCATTTCGTTGCAAGCGGGTTTTTAAGTGCTCTGGAGTCATTTCGTTGCAAGCGGGTTTTTAAGTGCTCTGGAGTCATTTCGTTGCAAGCGGGTTTTTAAGTACTCTGGAGACATTTCGTTGCAAGCGGGTTTTTAAGTGCTCTGGAGTCATTTCGTTGCAAGCGGGTTTTTAAGTGCTCTGGAGTCATTTCGTTGCAAGCGGGTTTTTAAGTGCTCTGAAGGCATTTCGTTGCAAGCGGGTTTTTAAGTGCTCTGGAGTCATTTCGTTGCAAGCGGGTTTTTAAGTTATCTGGAGTCATTTCGTTGCAAGCAGGTTTTTAAGTGCTCTGGAGTCATTTCGTTGCAAGCGGGTTTTTAAGTGTTCTGGAGTCATTTCGTTGCAAGCAGGTTTTTAAGTGCTCTGGAGTCATTTCATTGGAAGCGGGTTTTTTAGTGCTCTGGAGTCATTTCGTTGCAAGCGGGTTTTTAAGTGCTCTGGAGTCATTTCGTTGCAAGCGGGTTTTTAAGTGCTCTGGAGTCATTTCGTTGCAAGCGGGTTTTTAAGTGCTCTGGAGTCATTTCGTTGCAAGCGGGTTTTTAAGTGCTCTGGAGTCATTTCGTTGCAAGCGGGTTTTTAAGTGCTCTGGAGTCATTTCGTTGCAAGCGGGTTTTTAAGTGCTCTGGAGTCATTTCGTTGCAAGCGGGTTTTTAAGTGCTCTGGAGTCATTGCGTTGCAAGCGGGTTTTTAAGTGCTCTGGAGTCATTTCGTTGCAAGCGGGTTTTTAAGTGCTCTGGAGTCATTGCGTTGCAAGCGGGTTTTTAAGTGCTCTGGAGTCATTTCGTTGCAAGCGGGTTTTTAAGTGCTCTGGAGTCATTTCGTTGCAAGCGGGTTTTTAAGTGCTCTGGAGTCATTTCGTTGCAAGCGGGTTTTTAAGTGCTCTGAAGGCATTTCGTTGCAAGCGGGTTTTTAAGTGCTCTGGAGTCATTTCGTTGCAAGCGGGTTTTTAAGTGCTCTGGAGTCATTTCGTTGCAAGCGGGTTTTTAAGTGCTCTGGAGTCATTTCGTTGCAAGCGGGTTTTTAAGTGCTCTGGAGTCATTTCCTTGCAAGCGGGTTTTTAAGTACTCTGGAGACATTTCTTTGCAAGCGGGTTTTTAAGTGCTCTGGAGTCATTTCGTTGCAAGCGGGTTTTTAAGTGCTCTGGAGTCATTTCGTTGCAAGCGGGTTTTTAAGTGCTCTGAAGGCATTTCGTTGCAAGCGGGTTTTTATGTGCTCTGGAGTCATTTCGTTGCAAGCGGGTTTTTAAGTTATCTGGAGTCATTTCGTTGCAAGCGGGTTTTTAAGTGCTCTGGAGTCATTTCGTTGCAAGCGGGTTTTTCAGTGCTCTGGAGTCATTTCGTTGCAAGCGGGTTTTTAAGTGCTCTGGAGTCATTTCGTTGCAAGCGGGTTTTTAAGTGCTCTGAAGGCATTTCGTTGTAAGCGGGTTTTTAAGTACTCTGGAGTCATTTCGTTGCAAGCTGGTTTTTACGTGTTCTGGAGTCATTTCGTTGCAAGCGGGTTTTTACATACTTCTCAGACATTTCACTGGAAGCGGGTTTTTTAAGTGCTCTGTAGGCATTTCGTTGCAAGCGGGTTTTTAAGTACTCTGGAGTCATTTCGTTGCAAGCGGGTGTTTAAGTGCTCTGGAGTCATTTCGTTGCAAGCGGGTTTTTCAGTGCTCTGGAGTCATTTCGTTGCAGGCGGGTTTTTAAGTGCTCTGGAGTCATTTCGTTGCAAGCGGGTTTTTAAGTGCTCTGAAGGCATTTCGTTGCAAGCGGGTTTTTAAGTGCTCTGGAGTCATTTCGTTGCAAGCGGGTTTTTAAGTGCTCTGGAGTCATTTCGTTGCAAGCGGGTTTTTACGTGTTCTGGAGTCATTTCGTGGCAAGCGGGTTTTTACATACTTCTCAGACATTTCACTGGAAACGGGTTTTTTAAGTGCTCTGTAGGCATTTCGTTGCAAGCGGGTTTTTAAGTACTCTGGAGTCATTTCGTTGCAAGCGGGTGTTTAAGTGCTCTGGAGTCATTTCTTTGCAAGTGGGTTTTTAAGTGCTCTGGAGTCATTTTGTTGCAAGCGGGTTTTTAAGTGCTCTGGAGTCTTTTCGTTGCAAGCGGGTTTTTAAGTGTTCTGGAGTCATTTCTTTGCAAGCGGGTTTTTAAGTGCTCTGAAGGCATTTCGTTGCAAGCGGGTTTTTAAGTGCTCTGGAGTCATTTCGTTGCAAGCGGGTTTTTAAGTGCTCTGGATTCATTTCGTTGCAAGCGGGTTTTTAAATGCTCTGTAGTCATTTCGTTGCAAGCGGGTTTTTAAGTGCTCTGGAGTCATTTCGTTGCAAGCGGGTTTTTAAATGCTCTGTAGTCATTTCGTTGCAAGCGGGTTTTTAAGTGCTCTGGAGTCATTTCGTTGCAAGCGGGTTTTTAAGTACTCTGGAGACATTTCGTTACAAGCGGGTTTTTAAGTGCTCTGGAGTCATTTCGTTGCAAGCGGGTTTTTAAGTGCTCTGGAGTCATTTCGTTGCAAGCGGGTTTTTAAGTGCTCTGGAGTCATTTCGTTGCAAGCGGGTTTTTAAGTGCTCTGGAGTCATTTCGTTGCAAGCGGGTTTTTCAGTGCTCTGGAGTCATTTCGTTGCAAGCGGGTTTTTAAGTGCTCTGGAGTCATTTCGTTGCAAGCGGGTTTTTAAGTGCTCTGAAGGCATTTCGTTGTAAGCGGGTTTTTAAGTACTCTGGAGTCATTTCGTTGCAAGCTGGTTTTTACGTGTTCTGGAGTCATTTCGTTGCAAGCGGGTTTTTACATACTTCTCAGACATTTCACTGGAAGCGGGTTTTTTAAGTGCTCTGTAGGCATTTCGTTGCAAGCGGGTTTTTAAGTACTCTGGAGTCATTTCGTTGCAAGCGGGTGTTTAAGTGCTCTGGAGTCATTTCGTTGCAAGCGGGTTTTTCAGTGCTCTGGAGTCATTTCTTTGCAGGCGGGTTTTTAAGTGCTCTGGAGTCATTTCGTTGCAAGCGGGTTTTTAAGTGCTCTGAAGGCATTTCGTTGCAAGCGGGTTTTTAAGTGCTCTGGAGTCATTTCGTTGCAAGCGGGTTTTTAAGTGCTCTGGAGTCATTTCGTTGCAAGCGGGTTTTTACGTGTTCTGGAGTCATTTCGTGGCAAGCGGGTTTTTACATACTTCTCAGACATTTCACTGGAAACGGGTTTTTTAAGTGCTCTGTAGGCATTTCGTTGCAAGCGGGTTTTTAAGTGCTCTGGAGTCATTTCGTTGCAAGCGGGTTTTTAAGTGCTCTGGAGTCATTTCGTTGCAAGCGGGTTTTTAAGTGCTCTGGAGTCATTTCGTTGCAAGCGGGTTTTTAAGTGCTCTGGAGTCATTTCCTTGCAAGCGGGTTTTTAAGTACTCTGGAGACATTTCTTTGCAAGCGGGTTTTTAAGTGCTCTGGAGTCATTTCGTTGCAAGCGGGTTTTTAAGTGCTCTGGAGTCATTTCGTTGCAAGCGGGTTTTTAAGTGCTCTGAAGGCATTTCGTTGCAAGCGGGTTTTTATGTGCTCTGGAGTCATTTCGTTGCAAGCGGGTTTTTAAGTTATCTGGAGTCATTTCGTTGCAAGCGGGTTTTTAAGTGCTCTGGAGTCATTTCGTTGCAAGCGGGTTTTTCAGTGCTCTGGAGTCATTTCGTTGCAAGCGGGTTTTTAAGTGCTCTGGAGTCATTTCGTTGCAAGCGGGTTTTTAAGTGCTCTGAAGGCATTTCGTTGTAAGCGGGTTTTTAAGTACTCTGGAGTCATTTCGTTGCAAGCTGGTTTTTACGTGTTCTGGAGTCATTTCGTTGCAAGCGGGTTTTTACATACTTCTCAGACATTTCACTGGAAGCGGGTTTTTTAAGTGCTCTGTAGGCATTTTGTTGCAAGCGGGTTTTTAAGTACTCTGGAGTCATTTCGTTGCAAGCGGGTGTTTAAGTGCTCTGGAGTCATTTCGTTGCAAGCGGGTTTTTCAGTGCTCTGGAGTCATTTCGTTGCAGGCGGGTTTTTAAGTGCTCTGGAGTCATTTCGTTGCAAGCGGGTTTTTAAGTGCTCTGAAGGCATTTCGTTGCAAGCGGGTTTTTAAGTGCTCTGGAGTCATTTCGTTGCAAGCGGGTTTTTAAGTGCTCTGGAGTCATTTCGTTGCAAGCGGGTTTTTACGTGTTCTGGAGTCATTTCGTGGCAAGCGGGTTTTTACATACTTCTCAGACATTTCACTGGAAACGGGTTTTTTAAGTGCTCTGTAGGCATTTCGTTGCAAGCGGGTTTTTAAGTACTCTGGAGTCATTTCGTTGCAAGCGGGTGTTTAAGTGCTCTGGAGTCATTTCTTTGCAAGTGGGTTTTTAAGTGCTCTGGAGTCATTTTGTTGCAAGCGGGTTTTTAAGTGCTCTGGAGTCTTTTCGTTGCAAGCGGGTTTTTAAGTGTTCTGGAGTCATTTCTTTGCAAGCGGGTTTTTAAGTGCTCTGAAGGCATTTCGTTGCAAGCGGGTTTTTAAGTGCTCTGGAGTCATTTCGTTGCAAGCGGGTTTTTAAGTGCTCTGGATTCATTTCGTTGCAAGCGGGTTTTTAAATGCTCTGTAGTCATTTCGTTGCAAGCGGGTTTTTAAGTGCTCTGGAGTCATTTCGTTGCAAGCGGGTTTTTAAGTGCTCTGTAGTCATTTCGTTGCAAGCGGGTTTTTAAGTGCTCTGGAGTCATTTCGTTGCAAGCGGGTTTTTAAGTACTCTGGAGACATTTCGTTACAAGCGGGTTTTTAAGTGCTCTGGAGTCATTTCGTTGCAAGCGGGTTTTTAAGTGCTCTGGAGTCATTTCGTTGCAAGCGGGTTTTTAAGTGCTCTGGAGTCATTTCGTTGCAAGCGGGTTTTTAAGTGCTCTGGAGTCATTTCGTTGCAAGCGGGTTTTTCAGTGCTCTGGAGTCATTTCGTTGCAAGCGGGTTTTTAAGTGCTCTGGAGTCATTTCGTTGCAAGCGGGTTTTTAAGTGCTCTGAAGGCATTTCGTTGTAAGCGGGTTTTTAAGTACTCTGGAGTCATTTCGTTGCAAGCTGGTTTTTACGTGTTCTGGAGTCATTTCGTTGCAAGCGGGTTTTTACATACTTCTCAGACATTTCACTGGAAGCGGGTTTTTTAAGTGCTCTGTAGGCATTTCGTTGCAAGCGGGTTTTTAAGTACTCTGGAGTCATTTCGTTGCAAGCGGGTGTTTAAGTGCTCTGGAGTCATTTCGTTGCAAGCGGGTTTTTCAGTGCTCTGGAGTCATTTCGTTGCAGGCGGGTTTTTAAGTGCTCTGGAGTCATTTCGTTGCAAGCGGGTTTTTAAGTGCTCTGAAGGCATTTCGTTGCAAGCGGGTTTTTAAGTGCTCTGGAGTCATTTCGTTGCAAGCGGGTTTTTAAGTGCTCTGGAGTCATTTCGTTGCAAGCGGGTTTTTACGTGTTCTGGAGTCATTTCGTGGCAAGCGGGTTTTTACATACTTCTCAGACATTTCACTGGAAACGGGTTTTTTAAGTGCTCTGTAGGCATTTCGTTGCAAGCGGGTTTTTAAGTACTCTGGAGTCATTTCGTTGCAAGCGGGTGTTTAAGTGCTCTGGAGTCATTTCTTTGCAAGTGGGTTTTTAAGTGCTCTGGAGTCATTTTGTTGCAAGCGGGTTTTTAAGTGCTCTGGAGTCTTTTCGTTGCAAGCGGGTTTTTAAGTGTTCTGGAGTCATTTCTTTGCAAGCGGGTTTTTAAGTGCTCTGAAGGCATTTCGTTGCAAGCGGGTTTTTAAGTGCTCTGGAGTCATTTCGTTGCAAGCGGGTTTTTAAGTGCTCTGGATTCATTTCGTTGCAAGCGGGTTTTTAAGTGCTCTGTAGTCATTTCGTTGCAAGCGGGTTTTTAAGTGCTCTGGAGTCATTTCGTTGCAAGCGGGTTTTTAAGTGCTCTGTAGTCATTTCGTTGCAAGCGGGTTTTTAAGTGCTCTGGAGTCATTTCGTTGCAAGCGGGTTTTTAAGTACTCTGGAGACATTTCGTTACAAGCGGGTTTTTAAGTGCTCTGGAGTCATTTCGTTGCAAGCGGGTTTTTAAGTGCTCTGGAGTCATTTCGTTGCAAGCGGGTTTTTACATACTTCTCAGACATTTCACTGGAAGCGGGTTTTTTAAATGCTCTGTAGGCATTTCGTTGCAAGCGGGTTTTTAAGTGCTCTGGAGTCATTTCGTTGCAAGCGGGTTTTTACGTGTTCTGGAGTCATTTCGTTGCAAGCGGGTTTTTACATACTTCTCAGACATTTCACTGGAAGCGGGTTTTTTAAATGCTCTGTAGGCATTTCGTTGCAAGCGGGTTTTTAAGTGCTCTGGAGTCATTTCGTTGCAAGCGGGTGTTTACGTGTTCTGGAGTCATTTCGTTGCAAGCGGGTTTTTATATACTTCTCAGACATTTCACTGGAAGCGGGTTTTTTAAATGCTCTGTAGGCATTTCGTTGCAAGCGGGTTTTTAAGTACTCTGGAGTCATTTCGTTGCAAACGGGTTTTTACGTGCTCTGGAGTCATTTCGTTGCAAGCGGGTTTTTAAGTGCTCTGGAGTCATTTCGTTGCAAGCGGGTTTTTAAGTGCTCTGGAGTCATTTCTTTGCAAGCGGGTTTTTAAGTGCTCTGGAGTCATTTCGTTGCAAGCGGGTTTTTAAGTGCTCTGGAGTCATTTCGTTGCAAGCGGGTTTTTAAGTGCTCTGAAGGCATTTCGTTGCAAGCGGGTTTTTAAGTGCTCTGGAGTCATTTCGTTGCAAGCGGGTTTTTAAGTGCTCTGGAGTCATTTCGTTGCAAGCGGGTTTTTAAGTGCTCTGGAGTCATTTCGTTGCAAGCGGGTTTTTAAGTGTTCTGGAGTCATTTCGTTGCAAGCCGGTTTTTAAGTGCTCTGGAGTCATTTCATTGCAAGCGGGTTTTTTAGTGCTCTGGAGTCATTTCGTTGCAAGCGGGTTTTTAAGTGCTCTGGAGTCATTTCGTTGCATGCGGGTTTTTAAGTGCTCTGAAGGCATTTCGTTGTAAGCGGGTTTTTAAGTGCTCTGGAGTCATTTCGTTGCAAGCGGGTTTTTACGTGTTCTGGAGTCATTTCATTGCAAGCGGGTTTTTACATACTTCTCAGACATTTCACTGGAAGCGGGTTTTTTAAATGCTCTGTAGGCATTTCGTTGCAAGCGGGTTTTTAAGTACTCTGGAGTCATTTCGTTGCAAACGGGTTTTTACGTGCTCTGGAGCCATTTCGTTGCAAGCGGGTTTTTAAGTGCTCTGGAGTCATTTCGTTGCAAGCGGGTTTTTAAGTGCTCTGGAGTCATTTCGTTGCAAGCGGGTTTTTAAGTGCTCTGGAGTCATTTCGTTGCAAGCGGGTTTTGAAGTGCTCTGGAGTCATTTCGTTGCAAGCGGGTTTTTAAGTGCTCTGGAGTCATTTCGTTGCAAGCGGGTTTTTAAGTGCTCTGAAGGCATTTCGTTGCAAGCGGGTTTTTAAGTGCTCTGGAGTCATTTCGTTGCAAGCGGGTTTTTAAGTGCTCTGGATTCATTTCGTTGGAAGCGGGTTTTTAAGTGCTCTGGAGTCATTTCGTTGCAAGCGGGTTTTTAAGTGCTCTGGAGTCATTTCCTTGCAAGCGGGTTTTTAAGTACTCTGGAGACATTTCTTTGCAAGCGGGTTTTTAAGTGCTCTGGAGTCATTTCGTTGCAAGCGGGTTTTTAAGTGCTCTGGAGTCATTTCGTTGCAAGCGGGTTTTTAAGTGCTCTGAAGGCATTTCGTTGCAAGCGGGTTTTTGAGTGCTCTGGAGTCATTTCGTTGCAAGCAGGTTTTTAAGTTATCTGGAGTCATTTCGTTACAAGCGGGTTTTTAAGTGCTCTGGAGTCATTTCGTTGCAAGCGGGTTTTTCAGTGCTCTGGAGTCATTTCGTTGCAAGCGGGTTTTTAAGTGCTCTGGAGTCATTTCGTTGCAAGCGGGTTTTTAAGTACTCTGAAGGCATTTCGTTGTAAGCGGGTTTTTAAGTGCTCTGGAGTCATTTCGTTGCAAGATGGTTTTTACGTGTTCTGGAGTCATTTCGTTGCAAGCGGGTTTTTACATACTTCTCAGACATTTCACTGGAAGCGGGTTTTTTAAGTGCTCTGTAGGCATTTCATTGCAAGCGGGTTTTTAAGTACTCTGGAGTCATTTCGTTGCAAGCGGGTGTTTAAGTGCTCTGGAGTCATTTCGTTGCAAGCGGGTTTTTCAGTGCTCCGGAGTCATTTCGTTGCAAGCGGGTTTTTAAGTGCTCTGGAGTCATTTCGTTGCAAGCGGGTTTTTAAGTGCTCTGGAGTCATTTCGTTGCAGGCGGGTTTTTATGTACTCTGGAGTCATTTCGTTGCAAGCGGGTGTTTAAGTGCTCTGGAGTCATTTCGTTGCAAGCGGGTTTTTAAGTGCTCTGGAGTCATTTCGTTGCAAGCGGGTGTTTAAGTGCTCTGGAGTCATTTCGTTGCAAGCGGGTTTTTAAGTGCTCTGGAGTCATTTCGTTGCAAGCGGGTTTTTAAGTGCTGTGAAGGCATTTCGTTGCAAGCGGGTTTTTAAGTGCTCTGGAGTCATTTCGTTGCAAGCGGGTTTTTAAGTGCTCTGGATTCATTTCGTTGGAAGCGGGTTTTTAAGTGCTCTGGAGTCATTTCGTTGCAAGCGGGTTTTTAAGTGCTCTGGAGTCATTTCCTTGCAAGCGGGTTTTTAAGTACTCTGGAGACATTTCTTTGCAAGCGGGTTTTTAAGTGCTCTGGAGTCATTTCGTTGCAAGCGGGTTTTTAAGTGCTCTGGAGTCATTTCGTTGCAAGCGGGTTTTTAAGTGCTCTGAAGGCATTTCGTTGCAAGTGGGTTTTTGAGTGCTCTGGAGTCATTTCGTTGCAAGCAGGTTTTTAAGTTATCTGGAGTCATTTCGTTGCAAGCGGGTTTTTAAGTGCTCTGGAGTCATTTCGTTGCAAGCGGGTTTTTCAGTGCTCTGGAGTCATTTCGTTGCAAGCGGGTTTTTAAGTGCTCTGGAGTCATTTCGTTGCAAGCGGGTTTTTAAGTGCTCTGAAGGCATTTCGTTGTAAGCGGGTTTTTACATACTTCTCAGACATTTCACTGGAAGCGGGTTTTTTAAATGCTCTGTAGGCATTTCGTTGCAAGCGGGTTTTTAAGTACTCTGGAGTCATTTCGTTGCAAACGGGTTTTTACGTGCTCTGGAGTCATTTCGTTGCAAGCGGGTTTTTAAGTGCTCTGGAGTCATTTCGTTGCAAGCGGGTTTTTAAGTGCTCTGGAGTCATTTCGTTGCAAGCGGGTTTTTAAGTGCTCTGGAGTCATTTCGTTGCAAGCGGGTTTTGAAGTGCTCTGGAGTCATTTCGTTGCAAGCGGGTTTTTAAGTGCTCTGGAGTCTTTTCGTTGCAAGCGGGTTTTTAAGTGCTCTGAAGGCATTTCGTTGCAAGCGGGTTTTTAAGTGCTCTGGAGTCATTTCGTTGCAAGCGGGTTTTTAAGTGCTCTGGATTCATTTCGTTGGAAGCGGGTTTTTAAGTGCTCTGGAGTCATTTCGTTGCAAGCGGGTTTTTAAGTGCTCTGGAGTCATTTCCTTGCAAGCGGGTTTTTAAGTACTCTGGAGACATTTCTTTGCAAGCGGGTTTTTAAGTGCTCTGGAGTCATTTCGTTGCAAGCGGGTTTTTAAGTGCTCTGGAGTCATTTCGTTGCAAGCGGGTTTTTAAGTGCTCTGAAGGCATTTCGTTGCAAGCGGGTTTTTGAGTGCTCTGGAGTCATTTCGTTGCAAGCAGGTTTTTAAGTTATCTGGAGTCATTTCGTTGCAAGCGGGTTTTTAAGTGCTCTGGAGTCATTTCGTTGCAAGCGGGTTTTTCAGTGCTCTGGAGTCATTTCGTTGCAAGCGGGTTTTTAAGTGCTCTGGAGTCATTTCGTTGCAAGCGGGTTTTTAAGTACTCTGAAGGCATTTCGTTGTAAGCGGGTTTTTAAGTGCTCTGGAGTCATTTCGTTGCAAGATGGTTTTTACGTGTTCTGGAGTCATTTCGTTGCAAGCGGGTTTTTACATACTTCTCAGACATTTCACTGGAAGCGGGTTTTTTAAGTGCTCTGTAGGCATTTCGTTGCAAGCGGGTTTTTAAGTACTCTGGAGTCATTTCGTTGCAAGCGGGTGTTTAAGTGCTCTGGAGTCATTTCGTTGCAAGCGGGTTTTTCAGTGCTCCGGAGTCATTTCGTTGCAAGCGGGTTTTTAAGTGCTCTGGAGTCATTTCGTTGCAAGCGGGTTTTTAAGTGCTCTGGAGTCATTTCGTTGCAGGCGGGTTTTTATGTACTCTGGAGTCATTTCGTTGCAAGCGGGTGTTTAAGTGCTCTGGAGTCATTTCGTTGCAAGCGGGTTTTTAAGTGCTCTGGAGTCATTTCGTTGCAAGCGGGTGTTTAAGTGCTCTGGAGTCATTTCGTTGCAAGCGGGTTTTTAAGTGCTCTGGAGTCATTTCGTTGCAAGCGGGTTTTTAAGTGCTCTGAAGGCATTTCGTTGCAAGCGGGTTTTTAAGTGCTCTGGAGTCATTTCGTTGCAAGCGGGTTTTTAAGTGCTCTGGATTCATTTCGTTGGAAGCGGGTTTTTAAGTGCTCTGGAGTCATTTCGTTGCAAGCGGGTTTTTAAGTGCTCTGGAGTCATTTCCTTGCAAGCGGGTTTTTAAGTACTCTGGAGACATTTCTTTGCAAGCGGGTTTTTAAGTGCTCTGGAGTCATTTCGTTGCAAGCGGGTTTTTAAGTGCTCTGGAGTCATTTCGTTGCAAGCGGGTTTTTAAGTGCTCTGAAGGCATTTCGTTGCAAGTGGGTTTTTGAGTGCTCTGGAGTCATTTCGTTGCAAGCAGGTTTTTAAGTTATCTGGAGTCATTTCGTTGCAAGCGGGTTTTTAAGTGCTCTGGAGTCATTTCGTTGCAAGCGGGTTTTTCAGTGCTCTGGAGTCATTTCGTTGCAAGCGGGTTTTTAAGTGCTCTGGAGTCATTTCGTTGCAAGCGGGTTTTTAAGTGCTCTGAAGGCATTTCGTTGTAAGCGGGTTTTTAAGTGCTCTGGAGTCATTTCGTTGCAAGATGGTTTTTACGTGTTCTGGAGTCATTTCGTTGCAAGCGGGTTTTTACATACTTCTCAGACATTTCACTGGAAGCGGGTTTTTTAAGTGCTCTGTAGGCATTTCGTTGCAAGCGGGTTTTTAAGTACTCTGGAGTCATTTCGTTGCAAGCGGGTGTTTAAGTGCTCTGGAGTCATTTCGTTGCAAGCGGGTTTTTCAGTGCTCCGGAGTCATTTTGTTGCAAGCGGGTTTTTAAGTGCTCTGGAGTCATTTCGTTGCAAGCGGGTTTTTAAGTGCTCTGGAGTCATTTCGTTGCAGGCGGGTTTTTATGTACTCTGGAGTCATTTCGTTGCAAGCGGGTGTTTAAGTGCTCTGGAGTCATTTCGTTGCAAGCGGGTTTTTAAGTGCTCTGGAGTCATTTCGTTGCAAGCGGGTGTTTAAGTGCTCTGGAGTCATTTCGTTGCAAGCGGGTTTTTCAGTGCTCCGGAGTCATTTCGTTGCAAGCGGGTTTTTAAGTGCTCTGGAGTCATTTCGTTGCAAGCGGGTTTTTAAGTGCTCTGGAGTCATTTCGTTGCAGGCGGGTTTTTATGTACTCTGGAGTCATTTCGTTGCAAGCGGGTGTTTAAGTGCTCTGGAGTCATTTCGTTGCAAGCGGGTTTTTAAGTGCTCTGGAGTCATTTCGTTGCAAGCGGGTGTTTAAGTGCTCTGGAGTCATTTCGTTGCAAGCGGGTTTTTAAGTGCTCTGGAGTCATTTCGTTGCAGGCGGGTTTTTAAGTGCTCTGGAGTCATTTCGTTGCAGGCGGGTTTTTATGTACTCTGGAGTCATTTCGTTGCAAGCGGGTTTTTAAGTGCTCTGAAGGCATTTCGTTGTAAGCGGGTTTTTAAGTGCTCTGGAGTCATTTCGTTGCAAGCGGGTTTTTACGTGTTCTGGAGTCATTTCGTTGCAAGCGGGTTTTTACATACTTCTCAGACATATCACTGGAAGCGGGTTTTTTAAGTGCTCTGCATGCATTTCGTTGTAAGCGGGTTTTTAAGTACTCTGGAGTCATTTCGTTGCAAGCGGGTTTTTAAGTGCTCTGGAGTCATTTCGTTGCAAGCGGGTTTTTAAGTGCTCTGGAGTCATTTCGTTGCAAGCGGGTTTTTAAGTGCTCTGGAGTCATTTCGTTGCAAGCGGGTTTTTAAGTGCTCTGGAGGCATTTCGTTGCAAGCGGGTTTTTAAGTGGTCTGGAGTCATTTCGTTGCAAGCGGGTTTTTACGTGCTCTGGAGTCATTTCGTTGCAAGCGGGTTTTTAAGTGCTCTGGAGTCATTTCGTTGCAAGCGGGTTTTTAAGTGCTCTGTAGCCATTTCGTTGCAAGCAGGTTTTTAAGTGCTCTGGAGTCATTTCGTTGCAAGCGGATTTTTAAGTGCTCTGGAGACATTTCGTTGCAAGCGGGTTTTTAAGTGCTCTGGAGTCATTTCGTTGCAAGCGGGTTTTTAAGTGCTCTGGAGTCATTTCGTTGCAAGCGGGTTTTTAAGTGCTCTGGAGTCATTTCGTTGCAAGCGGGTTTTTAAGTGCTCTGGAGTCATTTCGTTGCAAGCGGGTTTTTAAGTGCTCTGGAGTCATTTCGTTGCAAGCGGGTTTTTAAGTGCTCTGGAGTCATTTCGTTGCAAGCGGGTTTTTAAGTGCTCTGGAGTCATTTCGTTGCAAGCGGGTTTTTAAGTGCTCTGGAGTCATTTCGTTGCAAGCGGGTTTTTAAGTGCTCTGGAGTCATTTCGTTGCAAGCGGGTTTTTAAGTGCTCTGGAGTCATTTCGTTGCAAGCGGGTTTTTACGTGCTCTTGAGTCATTTCGTTGCAAGCGGGTTTTTAAGTGCTCTGGAGTCATTTCGTTGCAAGCGGGTTTTTACATACTTCTCAGACATTTCACTGGAAGCGGGTTTTTTAAGTGCTCTGTAGGCATTTCGTTGCAAGCGGGTTTTTAAGTACTCTGGAGTCATTTCGTTGCAAGCGGGTGTTTAAGTGCTCTGGAGTCATTTCGTTGCAAGCGGGTTTTTAAGTGCTCTGGAGTCATTTTGTTGCAAGCGGGTTTTTAAGTGCTCTGGAGTCTTTTCGTTGCAAGCGGGTTTTTAAGTGTTCTGGAGTCATTTCTTTGCAAGCGGGTTTTTAAGTGCTCTGAAGGCATTTCGTTGCAAGCGGGTTTTTAAGTGCTCTGGAGTCATTTCGTTGCAAGCGGGTTTTTACGGGTTCTGGAGTCATTTTGTTTCAAGCGGGTTTTTACATACTTCTCAGACATTTCACTGGAAGCGGGTTTTTTAAGTGCTCTGCAGGCATTTCGTTGCAAGCGGGTTTTTAAGTACTCTGGAGACATTTCGTTGCAAGCGGGTTTTTAAGTGCTCTGGAGTCATTTCGTTGCAAGCGGGTTTTTACGTGTTCTGGAGTCATTTCGTTGCAAGCGGGTTTTTACATACTTCTCAGACATTTCACTGGAAGCGGGTTTTTTAAATGCTCTGTAGGCATTTCGTTGCAAGCGGGTTTTTAAGTACTCTGGAGTCATTTCGTTGCAAACGGGTTTTTACGTGCTCTGGAGTCATTTCGTTGCAAGCGGGTTTTTAAGTGCTCTGGAGTCATTTCGTTGCAAGCGGGTTTTTAAGTGCTCTGGAGTCATTTAGTTGCAAGCGGGTTTTTAAGTGCTCTGGAGTCATTTCGTTGCAAGCGGGTTTTTACGTGTTCTGGAGTCATTTCGTTGCAAGCGGGTTTTTACATACTTCTCAGACATTTCACTGGAAGCGGGTTTTTTAAATGCTCTGTAGGCATTTCGTTGTAAGCGGGTTTTTAAGTACTCTGGAGTCATTTCGTTGCAAACGGGTTTTTACGTGCTCTGGAGTCATTTCGTTGCAAGCGGGTTTTTAAGTGCTCTGGAGTCATTTCGTTGCAAGCGGGTTTTTAAGTGCTCTGGAGTCATTTCGTTGCAAGCGTGTTTTTAAGTGCTCTGGAGTCATTTCGTTGCAAGCGGGTTTTTAAGTGCTCTGGAGTCATTTCGTTGCAAGCGGGTTTTTAAGTGCTCTGGAGTCATTTCGTTGCAAGCGGGTTTTTAAGTGCTCTGGAGTCATTTCGTTGCAAGCGGGTTTTTAAGTGCTCTGAAGGCATTTCGTTGCAAGCGGGTTTTTAAGTGTTCTGGAGTCATTTCGTTGCAAGCGGGTTTTTAAGTGCTCTGGAGTCATTTCATTGCAAGCGGGTTTTTTAGTGCTCTGGAGTCATTTCGTTGCAAGCGGGTTTTTAAGTGCTCTGGAGTCATTTCGTTGCAAGCGGGTTTTTACATACTTCTCAGACATTTCACTGGAAGCGGGTTTTTTAAATGCTCTGTAGGCATTTCGTTGCAAGCGGGTTTTTAAGTACTCTGGAGGCATTTCGTTGCAAGCGGGTTTTTAAGTGCTCTGGAGTCATTTCGTTGCAAGCGGGTTTTTACGTGCTCAGGAGTCATTTCGTTGCAAGCGGGTTTTTAAGTGCTCTGGAGTCATTTCGTTGCAAGCGGGTTTTTAAGTGCTCTGTAGCCATTTCGTTGCAAGCGGGTTTTTAAGTGCTCTGGAGTCATTTCGTTGCAAGCGGGTTTTTAAGTGCTCTGGAGACATTTCGTTGCAAGCGGGTTTTTAAGTGCTCTGGAGACATTTCGTTGCAAGCGGGTTTTTAAGTGCTCTGGAGTCATTTCGTTGCAAGCGGGTTTTTAAGTGCTCTGGAGTCATTTCGTTGCAAGCGGGTTTTTAAGTGCTCTGGAGTCATTTCGTTGCAAGCGGGTTTTTAAGTGCTCTGGAGTCATTTCGTTGCAAGCGGGTTTTTAAGTGCTCTGGAGTCATTTCGTTGCAAGCGGGTTTTTAAGTGCTCTGGAGTCATTTCGTTGCAAGCGGGTTTTTAAGTGCTCTGGAGTCATTTCGTTGCAAGCGGGTTTTTAAGTGCTCTGGAGTCATTTCGTTGCAAGCGGGTTTTTAAGTGCTCTGGAGTCATTTTGTTGCAAGCGGGTTTTTAAGTGCTCTGGAGTCATTTCGTTGCAAGCGGGTTTTTACGTGCTCTTGAGTCATTTCGTTGCAAGCGGGTTTTTAAGTGCTCTGGAGTCATTTCGTTGCAAGCGGGTTTTTACATACTTCTCAGACATTTCACTGGAAGCGGGTTTTTTAAGTGCTCTGTAGGCATTTCGTTGCAAGCGGGTTTTTAAGTACTCTGGAGTCATTTCGTTGCAAGCGGGTGTTTAAGTGCTCTGGAGTCATTTCGTTGCAAGCGGGTTTTTAAGTGCTCTGGAGTCATTTTGTTGCAAGCGGGTTTTTAAGTGCTCTGGAGTCTTTTCGTTGCAAGCGGGTTTTTAAGTGTTCTGGAGTCATTTCTTTGCAAGCGGGTTTTTAAGTGCTCTGAAGGCATTTCGTTGCAAGCGGGTTTTTAAGTGCTCTGGAGTCATTTCGTTGCAAGCGGGTTTTTACGGGTTCTGGAGTCATTTTGTTTCAAGCGGGTTTTTACATACTTCTCAGACATTTCACTGGAAGCGGGTTTTTTAAGTGCTCTGCAGGCATTTCGTTGTAAGCGGGTTTTTAAGTACTCTGGAGTCATTTCGTTGCAAGCGGGTTTTTAAGTACTCTGGAGTCATTTCGTTGCAAGCGGGTTTTTAAGTGCTCTGGAGACATTTCGTTGCAAGCGGGTTTTTAAGTGCTCTGGAGCCATTTCGTTGCAAGCGGGTTTTTAAGTGCTCTGGAGCCATTTCGTTGCAAGCGGGTTTTTAAGTGCTCTGGAGTCATTACGTTGCAAGCGGGTTTTTAAGTGTTCTGGAGTCATTTCGTTGCAAGCGTGTTTTTAAGTGCTCTGAAGGCATTTCGTTGCAAGCGGGTTTTTAAGTGCTCTGGAGTCATTTCGTTGCAAGCGGGTTTTTAAGTGCTCTGGAGACATTTCGTTGCATGCGGGTTTTTAAGTGCTCTGCAGCCATTTCGTTGCAAGCGGGTTTTTAAGTGCTCTGGAGTCATTTCGTTGCAAGCGGGTTTTTAAGTGCTCTGGAGTCATTTCGTTGCAAGCGGGTTTTTAAGTGCTCTGGAGTCATTTCGTTGCAAGCGGGTTTTTAAGTACTCTGGAGACATTTCGTTGCAAGCGGGTTTTTAAGTGCTCTGGAGTCATTTCGTTGCAAGCGGGTTTTTAAGTGCTCTGTAGGCATTTCGTTGCAAGCGGGTTTTTAAGTGCTCTGGAGTCATTTCGTTGCAAGCGGGTTTTTAAGTTATCTGGAGTCATTTCGTTGCAAGCAGGTCTTTAAGTGCTCTGGAGTCATTTCGTTGCAAGCGGGTTTTTAAGTGTTCTGGAGTCATTTCGTTGCAAGCAGGTTTTTAAGTGCTCTGGAGTCATTTCATTGGAAGCGGGTTTTTTAGTGCTCTGGAGTCATTTCGTTGCAAGCGGGTTTTTAAGTGCTCTGGAGTCATTTCGTTGCAAGCGGGTTTTTAAGTGCTCTGGAGTCATTTCGTTGCAAGCGGGTTTTTAAGTGCTCTGGAGTCATTTCGTTGCAAGCGGGTTTTTAAGTGCTCTGGAGTCATTTCGTTGCAAGCGGGTTTTTAAGTGCTCTGGAGTCATTTCGTTGCAAGCGGGTTTTTAAGTGCTCTGGAGTCATTTCGTTGCAAGCGGGTTTTTAAGTGCTCTGGAGTCATTTCGTTGCAAGAGGGTTTTTAAGTACTCTGGAGACATTTCGTTGCAAGCGGGTTTTTAAGTGCTCTGGAGTCATTTCGTTGCAAGCGGGTTTTTAAGTGCTCTGGAGTCATTTCGTTGCAAGCGGGTTTTTAAGTGCTCTGAAGGCATTTCGTTGCAAGCGGGTTTTTAAGTGCTCTGGAGTCATTTCGTTGCAAGCGGGTTTTTAAGTGCTCTGGAGTCATTTCGTTGCAAGCGGGTTTTTAAGTGCTCTGGAGTCATTTCATTGCAAGCGGGTTTTTTAGTGCTCTGGAGTCATTTCGTTGCAAGCGGGTTTTTAAGTGCTCTGGAGTCATTTCGTTGCATGCGGGTTTTTAAGTGCTCTGAAGGCATTTCGTTGTAAGCGGGTTTTTAAGTGCTGTGGAGTCATTTCGTTGCAAGCGGGTTTTTACGTGTTCTGGAGTCATTTCGTTGCAAGCGGGTTTTTACATACTTCTCAGACATTTCACTGGAAGCGGGTTTTTTAAATGCTCTGTAGGCATTTCGTTGCAAGCGGGTTCATAAGTACTCTGGAGTCATGTCGTTGCAAACGGGTTTTTACGTGCTCTGGAGTCATTTCGTTGCAAGCGGGTTTTTAAGTGCTCTGGAGTCATTTCGTTGCAAGCGGGTTTTTAAGTGCTCTGGAGTCATTGCGTTGCAAGCGGGTTTTTAAGTGCTCTGGAGTCATTTCGTTGCAAGCGGGTTTTTAAGTGCTCTGGAGTCATTTCGTTGCAAGCGGGTTTTTAAGTGCTCTGGAGTCATTTCGTTGCAAGCGGGTTTTTAAGTGCTCTGAAGGCATTTCGTTGCAAGCGGGTTTTTAAGTGCTCTGGAGTCATTTCGTTGCAAGCGGGTTTTTAAGTGCTCTGGAGTCATTTCGTTGCAAGCGGGTTTTTAAGTGCTCTGGAGTCATTTCGTTGCAAGCGGGTTTTTAAGTGCTCTGGAGTCATTTCCTTGCAAGCGGGTTTTTAAGTACTCTGGAGACATTTCTTTGCAAGCGGGTTTTTAAGTGCTCTGGAGTCATTTCGTTGCAAGCGGGTTTTTAAGTGCTCTGGAGTCATTTCGTTGCAAGCGGGTTTTTAAGTGCTCTGAAGGCATTTCGTTGCAAGCGGGTTTTTAAGTGCTCTGGAGTCATTTCGTTGCAAGCAGGTTTTTAAGTTATCTGGAGTCATTTCGTTGCAAGCGGGTTTTTAAGTGCTCTGGAGTCATTTCGTTGCAAGCGGGTTTTTCAGTGCTCTGGAGTCATTTCGTTGCAAGCGGGTTTTTAAGTGCTCTGGAGTTATTTCGTTGCAAGCGGGTTTTTAAGTGCTCTGAAGGCATTTCGTTGTAAGCGGGTTTTTAAGTACTCTGGAGTCATTTCGTTGCAAGCTGGTTTTTACGTGTTCTGGAGTCATTTCGTTGCAAGCGGGTTTTTACATACTTCTCAGACATTTCACTGGAAGCGGGTTTTTTAAGTGCTCTGTAGGCATTTCGTTGCAAGCGGGTTTTTAAGTACTCTGGAGTCATTTCGTTGCAAGCGGGTGTTTAAGTGCTCTGGAGTCATTTCGTTGCAAGCGGGTTTTTCAGTGCTCTGGAGTCATTTCGTTGCAAGCGGGTTTTTAAGTGCTCTGGAGTCATTTCGTTGCAAGCGGGTTTTTAAGTGCTCTGAAGGCATTTCGTTGCAAGCGGGTTTTTAAGTGCTCTGGAGTCATTTCGTTGCAAGCGGGTTTTTAAGTGCTCTGGAGTCATTTCGTTGCAAGCGGGTTTTTAAGTGCTCTGAAGGCATTTCGTTATAAGCGGGTTTTTAAGTGCTCTGGAGTCATTTCGTTGCAAGCGGGTTTTTACGTGTTCTGGAGTCATTTCGTGGCAAGCGGGTTTTTACATACTTCTCAGACATTTCACTGGAAACGGGTTTTTTAAGTGCTCTGTAGGCATTTCGTTGCAAGCGGGTTTTTAAGTACTCTGGAGTCATTTCGTTGCAAGCGGGTGTTTAAGTGCTCTGGAGTCATTTCTTTGCAAGTGGGTTTTTAAGTGCTCTGGAGTCATTTTGTTGCAAGCGGGTTTTTAAGTGCTCTGGAGTCTTTTCGTTGCAAGCGGGTTTTTAAGTGTTCTGGAGTCATTTCTTTGCAAGTGGGTTTTTAAGTGCTCTGGAGTCATTTTGTTGCAAGCGGGTTTTTAAGTGCTCTGGAGTCTTTTCGTTGCAAGCGGGTTTTTAAGTGTTCTGGAGTCATTTCTTTGCAAGCGGGTTTTTAAGTGCTCTGAAGGCATTTCGTTGCAAGCGGGTTTTTAAGTGCTCTGGAGTCATTTCGTTGCAAGCGGGTTTTTAAGTGCTCTGGATTCATTTCATTGCAAGCGGGTTTTTAAGTGCTCTGTAGTCATTTCGTTGCAAGCGGGTTTTTAAGTGCTCTGGAGTCATTTCGTTGCAAGCGGGTTTTTAAGTGCTCTGTAGTCATTTCGTTGCCAGCGGGTTTTTAAGTGCTCTGGAGTCATTTCATTGCAAGCGGGTTTTTAAGTACTCTGGAGACATTTCGTTACAAGCGGGTTTTTAAGTGCTCTGGAGTCATTTCGTTGCAAGCGGGTTTTTAAGTGCTCTGGAGTCATTTCGTTGCAAGCGGGTTTTTAAGTGCTCTGGAGTCATTTCGTTGCAAGCGGGTTTTTAAGTGCTCTGGATTCATTTCGTTGCAAGCGGGTTTTTAAGTGCTCTGTAGCCATTTCGTTGCAAGCGGGGTTTAAGTGCTCTGGAGTCATTTCGTTGCAAGCGGGTTTTTACGTGTTCTGGAGTCATTTCGTTGCAAGTGGGTTTTTACATACTTCTCAGACATTTCACTGGAAGCGGGTTTTTTAAATGCTCTGTAGGCATTTCGTTGCAAGCGGGTTTTTAAGTGCTCTGGAGTCATTTCGTTGCAAGCGGGTTTTTACGTGTTCTGGAGTCATTTCGTTGCAAGCGGGTTTTTACATACTTCTCAGACATTTCACTGGAAGCGGGTTTTTTAAATGCTCTGTAGGCATTTCGTTGCAAGCGGGTTTTTAAGTGCTCTGGAGTCATTTCGTTGCAAGCGGGTGTTTACGTGTTCTGGAGTCATTTCGTTGCAAGCGGGTTTTTATATACTTCTAAGACATTTCACTGGAAGCGGGTTTTTTAAATGCTCTGTAGGCATTTCGTTGCAAGCGGGTTTTTAAGTACTCTGGAGTCATTTCGTTGCAAACGGGTTTTTACGTGCTCTGGAGTCATTTCGTTGCAAGCGGGTTTTTAAGTGCTCTGGAGTCATTTCGTTGCAAGCGGGTTTTTAAGTGCTCTGGAGTCATTTCTTTGCAAGCGGGTTTTTAAGTGCTCTGGAGTCATTTCGTTGCAAGCGGGTTTTTAAGTGCTCTGGAGTCATTTCGTTGCAAGCGGGTTTTTAAGTGCTCTGGAGTCATTTCGTTGCAAGCGGGTTTTTAAGTGCTCTGGAGTCATTTCGTTGCAAGCGGGTTTTTAAGTGCTCTGAAGGCATTTCGTTATAAGCGGGTTTTTAAGTGCTCTGGAGTCATTTCATTGCAAGCGGGTTTTTACGTGTTCTGGAGTCATTTCGTGGCAAGCGGGTTTTTACATACTTCTCAGACATTTCACTGGAAACGGGTTTTTTAAGTGCTCTGTAGGCATTTCGTTGCAAGCGGGTTTTTAAGTACTCTGGAGTCATTTCGTTGCAAGCGGGTTTTTAAGTGCTCTGGAGTCATTTCGTTGCAAGCGGGTTTTTAAGTGCTCTGGAGTCATTTCGTTGCAAGCGGGTTTTTAAGTGTTCTGGAGTCATTTCGTTGCAAGCCGGTTTTTACATACTTCTCAGACATTTCACTGGAAACGGGTTTTTTAAGTGCTCTGTAGGCATTTCGTTGCAAGCGGGTTTTTAAGTGCTCTGGAGTCATTTCGTTGCAAGCGGGTTTTTAAGTGCTCTGGAGTCATTTCGTTGCAAGCGGGTTTTTAAGTGCTCTGGAGTCATTTCGTTGCAAGCGGGTTTTTAAGTGTTCTGGAGTCATTTCGTTGCAAGCCGGTTTTTAAGTGCTCTGGAGTCATTTCATTGCAAGCGGGTTTTTTAGTGCTCTGGAGTCATTTCGTTGCAAGCGGGTTTTTAAGTGCTCTGGAGTCATTTCGTTGCATGCGGGTTTTTAAGTGCTCTGAAGGCATTTCGTTGTAAGCGGGTTTTTAAGTGCTCTGGAGTCATTTCGTTGCAAGCGGGTTTTTACGTGTTCTGGAGTCATTTCGTTGCAAGCGGGTTTTTACATACTTCTCAGACATTTCACTGGAAGCGGGTTTTTTAAATGCTCTGTAGGCATTTCGTTGCAAGCGGGTTTTTAAGTACTCTGGAGTCATTTCGTTGCAAACGGGTTTTTACGTGCTCTGGAGTCATTTCGTTGCAAGCGGGTTTTTAAGTGCTCTGGAGTCATTTCGTTGCAAGCGGGTTTTTAAGTGCTCTGGAGTCATTTCGTTGCAAGCGGGTTTTTAAGTGCTCTGGAGTCATTTCGTTGCAAGCGGGTTTTGAAGTGCTCTGGAGTCATTTCGTTGCAAGCGGGTTTTTAAGTGCTCTGGAGTCATTTCGTTGCAAGCGGGTTTTTAAGTGCTCTGAAGGCATTTCGTTGCAAGCGGGTTTTTAAGTGCTCTGGAGTCATTTCGTTGCAAGCGGGTTTTTAAGTGCTCTGGATTCATTTCGTTGGAAGCGGGTTTTTAAGTGCTCTGGAGTCATTTCGTTGCAAGCGGGTTTTTAAGTGCTCTGGAGTCATTTCCTTGCAAGCGGGTTTTTAAGTACTCTGGAGACATTTCTTTGCAAGCGGGTTTTTAAGTGCTCTGGAGTCATTTCGTTGCAAGCGGGTTTTTAAGTGCTCTGGAGTCATTTCGTTGCAAGCGGGTTTTTAAGTGCTCTGAAGGCATTTCGTTGCAAGCGGGTTTTTGAGTGCTCTGGAGTCATTTCGTTGCAAGCAGGTTTTTAAGTTATCTGGAGTCATTTCGTTGCAAGCGGGTTTTTAAGTGCTCTGGAGTCATTTCGTTGCAAGCGGGTTTTTCAGTGCTCTGGAGTCATTTCGTTGCAAGCGGGTTTTTAAGTGCTCTGGAGTCATTTCGTTGCAAGCGGGTTTTTAAGTGCTCTGAAGGCATTTCGTTGTAAGCGGGTTTTTAAGTGCTCTGGAGTCATTTCGTTGCAAGATGGTTTTTACGTGTTCTGGAGTCATTTCGTTGCAAGCGGGTTTTTACATACTTCTCAGACATTTCAATGGAAGCGGGTTTTTTAAGTGCTCTGTAGGCATTTCGTTGCAAGCGGGTTTTTAAGTACTCTGGAGTCATTTCGTTGCAAGCGGGTGTTTAAGTGCTCTGGAGTCATTTCGTTGCAAGCGGGTTTTTCAGTGCTCCGGAGTCATTTCGTTGCAAGCGGGTTTTTAAGTGCTCTGGAGTCATTTCGTTGCAAGCGGGTTTTTAAGTGCTCTGGAGTCATTTCGTTGCAGGCGGGTTTTTATGTACTCTGGAGTCATTTCGTTGCAAGCGGGTGTTTAAGTGCTCTGGAGTCATTTCGTTGCAAGCGGGTTTTTAAGTGCTCTGGAGTCATTTCGTTGCAAGCGGGTGTTTAAGTGCTCTGGAGTCATTTCGTTGCAAGCGGGTTTTTAAGTGCTCTGGATTCATTTCGTTGGAAGCGGGTTTTTAAGTGCTCTGGAGTCATTTCGTTGCAAGCGGGTTTTTAAGTGCTCTGGAGTCATTTCCTTGCAAGCGGGTTTTTAAGTACTCTGGAGACATTTCTTTGCAAGCGGGTTTTTAAGTGCTCTGGAGTCATTTCGTTGCAAGCGGGTTTTTAAGTGCTCTGGAGTCATTTCGTTGCAAGCGGGTTTTTAAGTGCTCTGAAGGCATTTCGTTGCAAGCGGGTTTTTGAGTGCTCTGGAGTCATTTCGTTGCAAGCAGGTTTTTAAGTTATCTGGAGTCATTTCGTTGCAAGCGGGTTTTTAAGTGCTCTGGAGTCATTTCGTTGCAAGCGGGTTTTTCAGTGCTCTGGAGTCATTTCGTTGCAAGCGGGTGTTTAAGTGCTCTGGAGTCATTTCGTTGCAAGCGGGTTTTTCAGTGCTCCGGAGTCATTTCGTTGCAAGCGGGTTTTTAAGTGCTCTGGAGTCATTTCGTTGCAAGCGGGTTTTTAAGTGCTCTGGAGTCATTTCGTTGCAAGCGGGTTTTTAAGTGCTCTGGAGACATTTCGTTGCATGCGGGTTTTTAAGTGCTCTGCAGCCATTTCGTTGCAAGCGGGTTTTTAAGTGCTCTGGAGTCATTTCGTTGCAAGCGGGTTTTTAAGTGCTCTGGAGTCATTTCGTTGCAAGCGGGTTTTTAAGTGCTCTGGAGTCATTTCGTTGCAAGCGGGTTTTTAAGTACTCTGGAGACATTTCGTTGCAAGCGGGTTTTTAAGTGCTCTGGAGTCATTTCGTTGCAAGCGGGTTTTTAAGTGCTCTGGAGTCATTTCGTTGCAAGCGGGTTTTTAAGTGCTCTGTAGGCATTTCGTTGCAAGCGGGTTTTTAAGTGCTCTGGAGTCATTTCGTTGCAAGCGGGTTTTTAAGTTATCTGGAGTCATTTCGTTGCAAGCAGGTCTTTAAGTGCTCTGGAGTCATTTCGTTGCAAGCGGGTTTTTAAGTGTTCTGGAGTCATTTCGTTGCAAGCAGGTTTTTAAGTGCTCTGGAGTCATTTCATTGGAAGCGGGTTTTTTAGTGCTCTGGAGTCATTTCGTTGCAAGCGGGTTTTTAAGTGCTCTGGAGTCATTTCGTTGCAAGCGGGTTTTTAAGTGCTCTGGAGTCATTTCGTTGCAAGCGGGTTTTTAAGTGCTCTGGAGTCATTTCGTTGCAAGCGGGTTTTTAAGTGCTCTGAAGGCATTTCGTTGGAAGCGGGTTTTTAAGTGCTCTGGAGTCATTTCGTTGCAAGCGGGTTTTTAAGTGCTCTGGAGTCATTTCCTTGCAAGCGGGTTTTTAAGTACTCTGGAGACATTTCTTTGCAAGCGGGTTTTTAAGTGCTCTGGAGTCATTTCGTTGCAAGCGGGTTTTTAAGTGCTCTGGAGTCATTTCGTTGCAAGCGGGTTTTTAAGTGCTCTGAAGGCATTTCGTTGCAAGCGGGTTTTTGAGTGCTCTGGAGTCATTTCGTTGCAAGCAGGTTTTTAAGTTATCTGGAGTCATTTCGTTGCAAGCGGGTTTTTAAGTGCTCTGGAGTCATTTCGTTGCAAGCGGGTTTTTCAGTGCTCTGGAGTCATTTCGTTGCAAGCGGGTTTTTAAGTGCTCTGGAGTCATTTCGTTGCAAGCGGGTTTTTAAGTGCTCTGAAGGCATTTCGTTGTAAGCGGGTTTTTAAGTGCTCTGGAGTCATTTCGTTGCAAGATGGTTTTTACGTGTTCTGGAGTCATTTCGTTGCAAGCGGGTTTTTACATACTTCTCAGACATTTCACTGGAAGCGGGTTTTTTAAGTGCTCTGTAGGCATTTCGTTGCAAGCGGGTTTTTAAGTACTCTGGAGTCATTTCGTTGCAAGCGGGTGTTTAAGTGCTCTGGAGTCATTTCGTTGCAAGCGGGTTTTTCAGTGCTCCGGAGTCATTTCGTTGCAAGCGGGTTTTTAAGTGCTCTGGAGTCATTTCGTTGCAAGCGGGTTTTTAAGTGCTCTGGAGTCATTTCGTTGCAGGCGGGTTTTTATGTACTCTGGAGTCATTTCGTTGCAAGCGGGTGTTTAAGTGCTCTGGAGTCATTTCGTTGCAAGCGGGTTTTTAAGTGCTCTGGAGTCATTTCGTTGCAAGCGGGTGTTTAAGTGCTCTGGAGTCATTTCGTTGCAAGCGGGTTTTTAAGTGCTCTGGATTCATTTCGTTGGAAGCGGGTTTTTAAGTGCTCTGGAGTCATTTCGTTGCAAGCGGGTTTTTAAGTGCTCTGGAGTCATTTCCTTGCAAGCGGGTTTTTAAGTACTCTGGAGACATTTCTTTGCAAGCGGGTTTTTAAGTGCTCTGGAGTCATTTCGTTGCAAGCGGGTTTTTAAGTGCTCTGGAGTCATTTCGTTGCAAGCGGGTTTTTAAGTGCTCTGAAGGCATTTCGTTGCAAGCGGGTTTTTGAGTGCTCTGGAGTCATTTCGTTGCAAGCAGGTTTTTAAGTTATCTGGAGTCATTTCGTTGCAAGCGGGTTTTTAAGTGCTCTGGAGTCATTTCGTTGCAAGCGGGTTTTTCAGTGCTCTGGAGTCATTTCGTTGCAAGCGGGTGTTTAAGTGCTCTGGAGTCATTTCGTTGCAAGCGGGTTTTTCAGTGCTCCGGAGTCATTTCGTTGCAAGCGGGTTTTTAAGTGCTCTGGAGTCATTTCGTTGCAAGCGGGTTTTTAAGTGCTCTGGAGTCATTTCGTTGCAAGCGGGTTTTTAAGTGCTCTGGAGACATTTCGTTGCATGCGGGTTTTTAAGTGCTCTGCAGCCATTTCGTTGCAAGCGGGTTTTTAAGTGCTCTGGAGTCATTTCGTTGCAAGCGGGTTTTTAAGTGCTCTGGAGTCATTTCGTTGCAAGCGGGTTTTTAAGTGCTCTGGAGTCATTTCGTTGCAAGCGGGTTTTTAAGTACTCTGGAGACATTTCGTTGCAAGCGGGTTTTTAAGTGCTCTGGAGTCATTTCGTTGCAAGCGGGTTTTTAAGTGCTCTGGAGTCATTTCGTTGCAAGCGGGTTTTTAAGTGCTCTGTAGGCATTTCGTTGCAAGCGGGTTTTTAAGTGCTCTGGAGTCATTTCGTTGCAAGCGGGTTTTTAAGTTATCTGGAGTCATTTCGTTGCAAGCAGGTCTTTAAGTGCTCTGGAGTCATTTCGTTGCAAGCGGGTTTTTAAGTGTTCTGGAGTCATTTCGTTGCAAGCAGGTTTTTAAGTGCTCTGGAGTCATTTCATTGGAAGCGGGTTTTTTAGTGCTCTGGAGTCATTTCGTTGCAAGCGGGTTTTTAAGTGCTCTGGAGTCATTTCGTTGCAAGCGGGTTTTTAAGTGCTCTGGAGTCATTTCGTTGCAAGCGGGTTTTTAAGTGCTCTGGAGTCATTTCGTTGCAAGCGGGTTTTTAAGTGCTCTGAAGGCATTTCGTTGCAAGCGGGTTTTTAAGTGCTCTGGAGTCATTTCGTTGCAAGCGGGTTTTTAAGTGCTCTGGATTCATTTCGTTGGAAGCGGGTTTTTAAGTGCTCTGGAGTCATTTCGTTGCAAGCGGGTTTTTAAGTGCTCTGGAGTCATTTCCTTGCAAGCGGGTTTTTAAGTACTCTGGAGACATTTCTTTGCAAGCGGGTTTTTAAGTGCTCTGGAGTCATTTCGTTGCAAGCGGGTTTTTAAGTGCTCTGGAGTCATTTCGTTGCAAGCGGGTTTTTAAGTGCTCTGAAGGCATTTCGTTGCAAGCGGGTTTTTGAGTGCTCTGGAGTCATTTCGTTGCAAGCAGGTTTTTAAGTTATCTGGAGTCATTTCGTTGCAAGCGGGTTTTTAAGTGCTCTGGAGTCATTTCGTTGCAAGCGGGTTTTTCAGTGCTCTGGAGTCATTTCGTTGCAAGCGGGTTTTTAAGTGCTCTGGAGTCATTTCGTTGCAAGCGGGTTTTTAAGTGCTCTGAAGGCATTTCGTTGTAAGCGGGTTTTTAAGTGCTCTGGAGTCATTTCGTTGCAAGATGGTTTTTACGTGTTCTGGAGTCATTTCGTTGCAAGCGGGTTTTTACATACTTCTCAGACATTTCACTGGAAGCGGGTTTTTTAAGTGCTCTGTAGGCATTTCGTTGCAAGCGGGTTTTTAAGTACTCTGGAGTCATTTCGTTGCAAGCGGGTGTTTAAGTGCTCTGGAGTCATTTCGTTGCAAGCGGGTTTTTCAGTGCTCCGGAGTCATTTCGTTGCAAGTGCGTTTTTAAGTGCTCTGGAGTCATTTCGTTGCAAGCGGGTTTTTACGTGCTCTGGAGTGATTTCGTTGCAGGCAGGTTTTTATGTACTCTGGAGTCATTTCGTTGCAAGCGGGTGTTTAAGTGCTCTGGAGTCATTTCGTTGCAAGCGGGTTTTTAAGTGCTCTGGAGTCATTTCGTTGCAAGCGGGTGTTTAAGTGCTCTGGAGTCATTTCGTTGCAAGCGGGTTTTTAAGTGCTCTGGATTCATTTCGTTGGAAGCGGGTTTTTAAGTGCTCTGGAGTCATTTCGTTGCAAGCGGGTTTTTAAGTGCTCTGGAGTCATTTCCTTGCAAGCGGGTTTTTAAGTACTCTGGAGACATTTCTTTGCAAGCGGGTTTTTAAGTGCTCTGGAGTCATTTCGTTGCAAGCGGGTTTTTAAGTGCTCTGGAGTCATTTCGTTGCAAGCAGGTTTTTAAGTGCTCTGAAGGCATTTCGTTGCAAGCGGGTTTTTGAGTGCTCTGGAGTCATTTCGTTGCAAGCAGGTTTTTAAGTTATCTGGAGTCATTTCGTTGCAAGCGGGTTTTTAAGTGCTCTGGAGTCATTTCGTTGCAAGCGGGTTTTTCAGTGCTCTGGAGTCATTTCGTTGCAAGCGGGTGTTTAAGTGCTCTGGAGTCATTTCGTTGCAAGCGGGTTTTTCAGTGCTCCGGAGTCATTTCGTTGCAAGCGGGTTTTTAAGTGCTCTGGAGTCATTTCGTTGCAAGCGGGTTTTTAAGTGCTCTGGAGTCATTTCGTTGCAAGCGGGTTTTTAAGTGCTCTGGAGACATTTCGTTGCATGCGGGTTTTTAAGTGCTCTGCAGCCATTTCGTTGCAAGCGGGTTTTTAAGTGCTCTGGAGTCATTTCGTTGCAAGCGGGTTTTTAAGTGCTCTGGAGTCATTTCGTTGCAAGCGGGTTTTTAAGTGCTCTGGAGTCATTTCGTTGCAAGCGGGTTTTTAAGTACTCTGGAGACATTTCGTTGCAAGCGGGTTTTTAAGTGCTCTGGAGTCATTTCGTTGCAAGCGGGTTTTTAAGTGCTCTGGAGTCATTTCGTTGCAAGCGGGTTTTTACGTGTTCTGGAGTCATTTCGTTGCAAGCGGGTTTTTACATACTTCTCAGACATTTCACTGGAAGCGGGTTTTTTAAATGCTCTGTAGGCATTTCGTTGCAAGCGGGTTTATAAGTACTCTGGAGTCATTTCGTTGCAAACGGGTTTTTACGTGCTCTGGAGTCATTTCGTTGCAAGCGGGTTTTTAAGTGCTCTGGAGTCATTTCGTTGCAAGCGGGTTTTTAAGTGCTCTGGAGTCATTGCGTTGCAAGCGGGTTTTTAAGTGCTCTGGAGTCATTTCGTTGCAAGCGGGTTTTTAAGTGCTCTGAAGGCATTTCGTTGCAAGCGGGTTTTTAAGTGCTCTGGAGTCATTTCGTTGCAAGCGGGTTTTTAAGTGCTCTGGAGTCATTTCGTTGCAAGCGGGTTTTTAAGTGCTCTGGAGTCATTTCGTTGCAAGCGGGTTTTTAAGTGCTCTGGAGTCATTTCCTTGCAAGCGGGTTTTTAAGTACTCTGGAGACATTTCTTTGCAAGCGGGTTTTTAAGTGCTCTGGAGTCATTTCGTTGCAAGCGGGTTTTTAAGTGCTCTGGAGTCATTTCGTTGCAAGCGGGTTTTTAAGTGCTCTGAAGGCATTTCGTTGCAAGCGGGTTTTTAAGTGCTCTGGAGTCATTTCGTTGCAAGCAGGTTTTTAAGTTATCTGGAGTCATTTCGTTGCAAGCGGGTTTTTAAGTGCTCTGGAGTCATTTCGTTGCAAGCGGGTTTTTCAGTGCTCTGGAGTCATTTCGTTGCAAGCGGGTTTTTAAGTGCTCTGGAGTCATTTCGTTGCAAGCGGGTTTTTAAGTGCTCTGAAGGCATTTCGTTGTAAGCGGGTTTTTAAGTACTCTGGAGTCATTTCGTTGCAAGCTGGTTTTTACGTGTTCTGGAGTCATTTCGTTGCAAGCGGGTTTTTACATACTTCTCAGACATTTCACTGGAAGCGGGTTTTTTAAGTGCTCTGTAGGCATTTCGTTGCAAGCGGGTTTTTAAGGACTCTGGAGTCATTTCGTTGCAAGCGGGTGTTTAAGTGCTCTGGAGTCATTTCGTTGCAAGCGGGTTTTTAAGTGCTCTGGAGTCATTTCGTTGCAAGCGGGTTTTTAAGTGCTCTGGAGTCATTTCGTTGCAAGCGGGTTTTTAAGTGCTCTGAAGGCATTTCGTTGCAAGCGGGTTTTTAAGTGCTCTGGAGTCATTTCGTTGCAAGCGGGTTTTTAAGTGCTCTGGAGTCATTTCGTTGCAAGCGGGTTTTTAAGTGCTCTGAAGGCATTTCGTTATAAGCGGGTTTTTAAGTGCTCTGGAGTCATTTCGTTGCAAGCGGGTTTTTACGTGTTCTGGAGTCATTTCGTGGCAAGCGGGTTTTTACATACTTCTCAGACATTTCACAGGAAACGGGTTTTTTAAGTGCTCTGTAGGCATTTCGTTGCAAGCGGGTTTTTAAGTACTCTGGAGTCATTTCGTTGCAAGCAGGTGTTTAAGTGCTCTGGAGTCATTTCTTTGCAAGTGGGTTTTTAAGTGCTCTGGAGTCATTTTGTTGCAAGCGGGTTTTTAAGTGCTCTGGAGTCTTTTCGTTGCAAGCGGGTTTTTAAGTGTTCTGGAGTCATTTCTTTGCAAGCGGGTTTTTAAGTGCTCTGAAGGCATTTCGTTGCAAGCGGGTTTTTAAGTGCTCTGGAGTCATTTCGTTGCAAGCGGGTTTTTAAGTGCTCTGGATTCATTTCATTGCAAGCGGGTTTTTAAGTGCTCTGTAGTCATTTCGTTGCAAGCGGGTTTTTAAGTGCTCTGGAGTCATTTCGTTGCAAGCGGGTTTTTAAGTGCTCTGTAGTCATTTCGTTGCCAGCGGGTTTTTAAGTGCTCTGGAGTCATTTCATTGCAAGCGGGTTTTTAAGTACTCTGGAGACATTTCGTTACAAGCGGGTTTTTAAGTGCTCTGGAGTCATTTCGTTGCAAGCGGGTTTTTAAGTGCTCTGGAGTCATTTCGTTGCAAGCGGGTTTTTAAGTGCTCTGGAGTCATTTCGTTGCAAGCGGGTTTTTAAGTGCTCTGGATTCATTTCGTTGCAAGCGGGTTTTTAAGTGCTCTGTAGCCATTTCGTTGCAAGCGGGGTTTAAGTGCTCTGGAGTCATTTCGTTGCAAGCGGGTTTTTACGTGTTCTGGAGTCATTTCGTTGCAAGCGGGTTTTTACATACTTCTCAGACATTTCACTGGAAGCGGGTTTTTTAAATGCTCTGTAGGCATTTCGTTGCAAGCGGGTTTTTAAGTGCTCTGGAGTCATTTCGTTGCAAGCGGGTTTTTACGTGTTCTGGAGTCATTTCGTTGCAAGCGGGTTTTTACATACTTCTCAGACATTTCACTGGAAGCGGGTTTTTTAAATGCTCTGTAGGCATTTCGTTGCAAGCGGGTTTTTAAGTGCTCTGGAGTCATTTCGTTGCAAGCGGGTGTTTACGTGTTCTGGAGTCATTTCGTTGCAAGCGGGTTTTTATATACTTCTAAGACATTTCACTGGAAGCGGGTTTTTTAAATGCTCTGTAGGCATTTCGTTGCAGGCGGGTTTTTAAGTACTCTGGAGTCATTTCGTTGCAAACGGGTTTTTACGTGCTCTGGAGTCATTTCGTTGCAAGCGGGTTTTTAAGTGCTCTGGAGTCATTTCGTTGCAAGCGGGTTTTTAAGTGCTCTGGAGTCATTTCTTTGTAAGCGGGTTTTTAAGTGCTCTGGAGTCATTTCGTTGCAAGCGGGTTTTTAAGTGCTCTGGAGTCATTTCGTTGCAAGCGGGTTTTTAAGTGCTCTGAAGGCATTTCGTTGCAAGCGGGTTTTTAAGTGCTCTGGAGTCATTTCGTTGCAAGCGGGTTTTTAAGTGCTCTGGAGTCATTTCGTTGCAAGCGGGTTTTTAAGTGCTCTGGAGTCATTTCGTTGCAAGCGGGTTTTTAAGTGTTCTGGAGTCATTTCGTTGCAAGCCGGTTTTTAAGTGCTCTGGAGTCATTTCATTGCAAGCGGGTTTTTTAGTGCTCTGGAGTCATTTCGTTGCAAGCGGGTTTTTAAGTGCTCTGGAGTCATTTCCTTGCAAGCGGGTTTTTAAGTGCTCTGGAGTCATTTCGTTGCAAGCGGGTTTTGAAGTGCTCTGGAGTCATTTCGTTGCAAGCGGGTTTTTAAGTGCTCTGGAGTCATTTCGTTGCAAGCGGGTTTTTAAGTGCTCTGAAGGCATTTCGTTGCAAGCGGGTTTTTAAGTGCTCTGGAGTCATTTCGTTGCAAGCGGGTTTTTAAGTGCTCTGGATTCATTTCGTTGGAAGCGGGTTTTTAAGTGCTCTGGAGTCATTTCGTTGCAAGCGGGTTTTTAAGTGCTCTGGAGTCATTTCCTTGCAAGCGGGTTTTTAAGTACTCTGGAGACATTTCTTTGCAAGCGGGTTTTTAAGTGCTCTGGAGTCATTTCGTTGCAAGATGGTTTTTACGTGTTCTGGAGTCATTTCGTTGCAAGCGGGTTTTTACATACTTCTCAGACATTTCACTGGAAGCGGGTTTTTTAAGTGCTCTGTAGGCATTTCGTTGCAAGCGGGTTTTTAAGTACTCTGGAGTCATTTCGTTGCAAGCGGGTGTTTAAGTGCTCTGGAGTCATTTCGTTGCAAGCGGGTTTTTCAGTGCTCCGGAGTCATTTCGTTGCAAGCGGGTTTTTAAGTGCTCTGGAGTCATTTCGTTGCAAGCGGGTTTTTAAGTGCTCTGGAGTCATTTCGTTGCAGGCGGGTTTTTATGTACTCTGGAGTCATTTCGTTGCAAGCGGGTGTTTAAGTGCTCTGGAGTCATTTCGTTGCAAGCGGGTTTTTAAGTGCTCTGGAGTCATTTCGTTGCAAGCGGGTGTTTAAGTGCTCTGGAGTCATTTCGTTGCAAGCGGGTTTTTAAGTGCTCTGGATTCATTTCGTTGGAAGCGGGTTTTTAAGTGCTCTGGAGTCATTTCGTTGCAAGCGGGTTTTTAAGTGCTCTGGAGTCATTTCCTTGCAAGCGGGTTTTTAAGTACTCTGGAGACATTTCTTTGCAAGCGGGTTTTTAAGTGCTCTGGAGTCATTTCGTTGCAAGCGGGTTTTTAAGTGCTCTGGAGTCATTTCGTTGCAAGCGGGTTTTTAAGTGCTCTGAAGGCATTTCGTTGCAAGCGGGTTTTTGAGTGCTCTGGAGTCATTTCGTTGCAAGCAGGTTTTTAAGTTATCTGGAGTCATTTCGTTGCAAGCGGGTTTTTAAGTGCTCTGGAGTCATTTCGTTGCAAGCGGGTTTTTCAGTGCTCTGGAGTCATTTCGTTGCAAGCGGGTGTTTAAGTGCTCCGGAGTCATTTCGTTGCAAGCGGGTTTTTCAGTGCTCCGGAGTCATTTCGTTGCAAGCGGGTTTTTAAGTGCTCTGGAGTCATTTCGTTGCAAGCGGGTTTTTAAGTGCTCTGGAGTCATTTCGTTGCAGGCGGGTTTTTATGTACTCTGGAGTCATTTCGTTGCAAGCGGGTGTTTAAGTGCTCTGGAGTCATTTCGTTGCAAGCGGGTTTTTAAGTGCTCTGGAGTCATTTCGTTGCAAGCGGGTGTTTAAGTGCTCTGGAGTCATTTCGTTGCAAGCGGGTTTTTAAGTGCTCTGGAGTCATTTCGTTGCAGGCGGGTTTTTAAGTGCTCTGGAGTCATTTCGTTGCAGGCGGGTTTTTATGTACTCTGGAGTCATTTCGTTGCAAGCGGGTTTTTAAGTGCTCTGAAGGCATTTCGTTGTAAGCGGGTTTTTAAGTGCTCTGGAGTCATTTCGTTGCAAGCGGGTTTTTACGTGTTCTGGAGTCATTTCGTTGCAAGCGGGTTTTTACATACTTCTCAGACATATCACTGGAAGCGGGTTTTTTAAGTGCTCTGCATGCATTTCGTTGTAAGCGGGTTTTTAAGTACTCTGGAGTCATTTCGTTGCAAGCGGGTTTTTAAGTGCTCTGGAGTCATTTCGTTGCAAGCGGGTTTTTAAGTGCTCTGGAGTCATTTCGTTGCAAGCGGGTTTTTAAGTGCTCTGGAGTCATTTCGTTGCAAGCGGGTTTTTAAGTGCTCTGGAGGCATTTCGTTGCAAGCGGGTTTTTAAGTGCTCTGGAGTCATTTCGTTGCAAGCGGGTTTTTACGTGCTCTGGAGTCATTTCGTTGCAAGCGGGTTTTTAAGTGCTCTGGAGTCATTTCGTTGCAAGCGGGTTTTTAAGTGCTCTGTAGCCATTTCGTTGCAAGCGGGTTTTTAAGTGCTCTGGAGTCATTTCGTTGCAAGCGGGTTTTTAAGTGCTCTGGAGACATTTCGTTGCAAGCGGGTTTTTAAGTGCTCTGGAGTCATTTCGTTGCAAGCGGGTTTTTAGGTGCTCTGGAGTCATTTCGTTGCAAGCGGGTTTTTAAGTGCTCTGGAGTCATTTCGTTGCAAGCGGGTTTTTAAGTGCTCTGGAGTCATTTCGTTGCAAGCGGGTTTTTAAGTGCTCTGGAGTCATTTCGTTGCAAGCGGGTTTTTAAGTGCTCTGGAGTCATTTCGTTGCAAGCGGGTTTTTAAGTGCTCTGGAGTCATTTCGTTGCAAGCGGGTTTTTAAGTGCTCTGGAGTCATTTCGTTGCAAGCGGGTTTTTAAGTGCTCTGGAGTCATTTCGTTGCAAGCGGGTTTTTAAGTGCTCTGGAGTCATTTCGTTGCAAGCGGGTTTTTACGTGCTCTTGAGTCATTTCGTTGCAAGCGGGTTTTTAAGTGCTCTGGAGTCATTTCGTTGCAAGCGGGTTTTTACATACTTCTCAGACATTTCACTGGAAGCGGGTTTTTTAAGTGCTCTGTAGGCATTTCGTTGCAAGCGGGTTTTTAAGTACTCTGGAGTCATTTCGTTGCAAGCGGGTGTTTAAGTGCTCTGGAGTCATTTCGTTGCAAGCGGGTTTTTAAGTGCTCTGGAGTCATTTTGTTGCAAGCGGGTTTTTAAGTGCTCTGGAGTCTTTTCGTTGCAAGCGGGTTTTTAAGTGTTCTGGAGTCATTTCTTTGCAAGCGGGTTTTTAAGTGCTCTGAAGGCATTTCGTTGCAAGCGGGTTTTTAAGTGCTCTGGAGTCATTTCGTTGCAAGCGGGTTTTTACGGGTTCTGGAGTCATTTTGAATCAAGCGGGTTTTTACATACTTCTCAGACATTTCACTGGAAGCGGGTTTTTTAAGTGCTCTGCAGGCATTTCGTTGTAAGCGGGTTTTTAAGTACTCTGGAGTCATTTCGTTGCAAGCGGGTTTTTAAGTACTCTGGAGTCATTTCGTTGCAAACGGGTTTTTACGTGCTCTGCAGTCATTTCGTTGCAAGCGGGTTTTTAAGTGCTCTGGAGTCATTTCGTTGCAAGCGGGTTTTTAAGTGCTCTGGAGTCATTTCGTTGCAAGCGGGTTTTTAAGTGCTCTGGAGTCATTTCGTTGCAAGCGGGCTTTTAAGTGCTCTGGAGTCATTTCGTTGCAAGCGGGTTTTTAAGTGCTCTGGAGTCATTTCGTTCCAAGCGGGTTTTTAAGTGCTCTAAAGGCATTTCGTTGCAAGCGGGTTTTTAAGTGCTCTGGAGTCATTTCGTTGCAAGCGGGTTTTTAAGTGCTCTGGAGACATTTCGTTGCAAGCGGGTTTTTAAGTGCTCTGGAGCCATTTCGTTGCAAGCGGGTTTTTAAGTGCTTTGGAGTCATTTCGTTGCAAGCGTGTTTTTAAGTGCTCTGGAGTCATTTCGTTGCAAGCGGGTTTTTAAGTGCTCTGGAGTCATTTCGTTGCAAGCGGGTTTTTAAGTACTCTGGAGACATTTCGTTGCAAGCGGGTTTTTAAGTGCTCTGGAGTCATTTCGTTGCAAGCGGGTTTTTAAGTGCTCTGGAGTCATTTCGTTGCAAGCGGGTTTTTAAGTGCTCTGAAGGCATTTCGTTGCAAGCGGGTTTTTAAGTGCTCTGGAGTCATTTCGTTGCAAGCGGGTTTTTAAGTGCTCTGGATTCATTTCGTTTGAAGCGGGTTTTTAAGTGCTCTGGAGTCATTTCGTTGCAAGCGGGTTTTTAAGTGCTCTGGAGTCATTTCCTTGCAAGCGGGTTTTTAAGTACTCTGGAGACATTTCTTTGCAAGCGGGTTTTTAAGTGCTCTGGAGTCATTTCGTTGCAAGCGGGTTTTTAAGTTATCTGGAGTCATTTCGTTGCAAGCGGGTTTTTAAGTGCTCTGGAGTCATTTCGTTGCAAGCGGGTTTTTCAGTGCTCTGGAGTCATTTCGTTGCAAGCGGGTGTTTAAGTGCTCTGGAGTCATTTCGTTGCAAGCGGGTTTTTCAGTGCTCCGGAGTCATTTCGTTGCAAGCGGGTTTTTAAGTGCTCTGGAGTCATTTCGTTGCAAGCGGGTTTTTAAGTGCTCTGGAGTCATTTCGTTGCAGGCGGGTTTTTATGTACTCTGGAGTCATTTCGTTGCAAGCGGGTGTTTAAGTGCTCTGGAGTCATTTCGTTGCAGGCGGGTTTTTATGTACTCTGGAGTCATTTCGTTGCAAGCGGGTTTTTAAGTGCTCTGAAGGCATTTCGTTGTAAGCGGGTTTTTAAGTGCTCTGGAGTCATTTCGTTGCAAGCGGGTTTTTACGTGTTCTGGAGTCATTTCGTTGCAAGCGGGTTTTTACATACTTCTCAGACATATCACTGGAAGCGGGTTTTTTAAGTGCTCTGCATGCATTTCGTTGTAAGCGGGTTTTTAAGTACTCTGGAGTCATTTCGTTGCAAGCGGGTTTTTAAGTGCTCTGGAGTCATTTCGTTGCAAGCGGGTTTTTAAGTGCTCTGGAGTCATTTCGTTGCAAGCGGGTTTTTAAGTGCTCTGGAGTCATTTCGTTGCAAGCGGGTTTTTAAGTGCTCTGGAGGCATTTCGTTGCAAGCGGGTTTTTAAGTGCTCTGCAGTCATTTCGTTGCAAGCGGGTTTTTACGTGCTCTGGAGTCATTTCGTTGCAAGCGGGTTTTTAAGTGCTCTGGAGTCATTTCGTTGCAAGCGGGTTTTTAAGTGCTCTGTAGCCATTTCGTTGCAAGCGGGTTTTTAAGTGCTCTGGAGTCATTTCGTTGGAAGCGGGTTTTTAAGTGCTCTGGAGACATTTCGTTGCAAGCGGGTTTTTAAGTGCTCTGGAGTCATTTCGTTGCAAGCGGGTTTTTAAGTGCTCTGGAGTCATTTCGTTGCAAGCGGGTTTTTAAGTGCTCTGGAGTCATTTCGTTGCAAGCGGGTTTTTAAGTGCTCTGGAGTCATTTCGTTGCAAGCGGGTTTTTAAGTGCTCTGGAGTCATTTCGTTGCAAGCGGGTTTTTAAGTGCTCTGGAGTCATTTCGTTGTAAGCGGGTTTTTAAGTGCTCTGGAGTCATTTCGTTGCAAGCGGGTTTTTAAGTGCTCTGGAGTCATTTCGTTGCAAGCGGGTTTTTAAGTGCTCTGGAGTCATTTCGTTGCAAGCGGGTTTTTAAGTGCTCTGGAGTCATTTCGTTGCAAGCGGGTTTTTACGTGCTCTTGAGTCATTTCGTTGCAAGCGGGTTTTTAAGTGCTCTGGAGTCATTTCGTTGCAAGCGGGTTTTTACATACTTCTCAGACATTTCACTGGAAGCGGGTTTTTTAAGTGCTCTGTAGGCATTTCGTTGCAGGCGGGTTTTTAAGTACTCTGGAGTCATTTCGTTGCAAGCGGGTGTTTAAGTGCTCTGGAGTCATTTCGTTGCAAGCGGGTTTTTAAGTGCTCTGGAGTCATTTTGTTGCAAGCGGGTTTTTAAGTGCTCTGGAGTCTTTTCGTTGCAAGCGGGTTTTTAAGTGTTCTGGAGTCATTTCTTTGCAAGCGGGTTTTTAAGTGCTCTGAAGGCATTTCGTTGCAAGCGGGTTTTTAAGTGCTCTGGAGTCATTTCGTTGCAAGCGGGTTTTTACGGGTTCTGGAGTCATTTTGTTTCAAGCGGGTTTTTACATACTTCTCAGACATTTCACTGGAAGCGGGTTTTTTAAGTGCTCTGCAGGCATTTCGTTGTAAGCGGGTTTTTAAGTACTCTGGAGTCATTTCGTTGCAAGCGGGTTTTTAAGTACTCTGGAGTCATTTCGTTGCAAACGGGTTTTTATGTGCTCTGCAGTCATTTCGTTGCAAGCGGGTTTTTAAGTGCTCTGGAGTCATTTCGTTGCAAGCGGGTTTTTAAGTGCTCTGGAGTCATTTCGTTGCAAGCGGGTTTTTAAGTGCTCTGGAGTCATTTCGTTGCAAGCGGGCTTTTAAGTGCTCTGGAGTCATTTCGTTGCAAGCGGGTTTTTAAGTGCTCTGGAGTCATTTCGTTCCAAGCGGGTTTTTAAGTGTTCTAAAGGCATTTCGTTGCAAGCGGGTTTTTAAATGCTCTGGAGTCATTTCGTTGCAAGCGGGTTTTTAAGTGCTCTGGAGACATTTCGTTGCAAGCGGGTTTTTAAGTGCTCTGGAGCCATTTCGTTGCAAGCGGGTTTTTAAGTGCTTTGGAGTCATTTCGTTGCAAGCGTGTTTTTAAGTGCTCTGGAGTCATTTCGTTGCAAGCGGGTTTTTAAGTGCTCTGGAGTCATTTCGTTGCAAGCGGGTTTTTAAGTACTCTGGAGACATTTCGTTGCAAGCGGGTTTTTAAGTGCTCTGGAGTCATTTCGTTGCAAGCGGGTTTTTAAGTGCTCTGGAGTCATTTCGTTGCAAGCGGGTTTTTAAGTGCTCTGAAGGCATTTCGTTGCAAGCGGGTTTTTAAGTACTCTGGAGACATTTCGTTGCAAGCGGGTTTTTAAGTGCTCTGGAGTCATTTCGTTGCAAGCGGGTTTTTACGTGTTCTGGAGTCATTTCGTTGCAAGCGGGTTTTTACATACTTCTCAGACATTTCACTGGAAGCGGGTTTTTTAAATGCTCTGTAGGCATTTCGTTGCAAGCGGGTTTTTAAGTACTCTGGAGTCATTTCGTTGCAAACGGGTTTTTACGTGCTCTGGAGTCATTTCGTTGCAAGCGGGTTTTTAAGTGCTCTGGAGTCATTTCGTTGCAAGCGGGTTTTTAAGTGCTCTGGAGTCATTTCGTTGCAAGCGGGTTTTTAAGTGCTCTGGAGTCATTTCGTTGCAAGCGGGTTTTTACGTGTTCTGGAGTCATTTCGTTGCAAGCGGGTTTTTACATACTTCTCAGACATTTCACTGGAAGCGGGTTTTTTAAATGCTCTGTAGGCATTTCGTTGCAAGCGGGTTTTTAAGTACTCTGGAGTCATTTCGTTGCAAACGGGTTTTTACGTGCTCTGGAGTCATTTCGTTGCAAGCGGGTTTTTAAGTGCTCTGGAGTCATTTCGTTGCAAGCGGGTTTTTAAGTGCTCTGGAGTCATTTCGTTGCAAGCGTGTTTTTAAGTGCTCTGGAGTCATTTCGTTGCAAGCGGGTTTTTAAGTGCTCTGGAGTCATTTCGTTGCAAGCGGGTTTTTAAGTGCTCTGGAGTCATTTCGTTGCAAGCGGGTTTTTAAGTGCTCTGGAGTCATTTCGTTGCAAGCGGGTTTTTAAGTGCTCTGAAGGCATTTCGTTGCAAGCGGGTTTTTAAGTGTTCTGGAGTCATTTCGTTGCAAGCGGGTTTTTAAGTGCTCTGGAGTCATTTCATTGCAAGCGGGTTTTTTAGTGCTCTGGAGTCATTTCGTTGCAAGCGGGTTTTTAAGTGCTCTGGAGTCATTTCGTTGCAAGCGGGTTTTTACATACTTCTCAGACATTTCACTGGAAGCGGGTTTTTTAAATGCTCTGTAGGCATTTCGTTGCAAGCGGGTTTTTAAGTACTCTGGAGTCATTTCGTTGCAAACGGGTTTTTACGTGCTCTGGAGTCATTTCGTTGCAAGCGGGTTTTTAAGTGCTCTGGAGTCATTTCGTTGCAAGCGGGTTTTTAAGTGCTCTGGAGTCATTTCGTTGCAAGCGGGTTTTTAAGTGCTCTGGAGTCATTTCGTTGCAAGCGGGCTTTTAAGTGCTCTGGAGTCATTTCGTTGCAAGCGGGTTTTTAAGTGCTCTGGAGTCATTTCGTTCCAAGCGGGTTTTTAAGTGCTCTAAAGGCATTTCGTTGCAAGCGGGTTTTTAAGTGCTCTGGAGGCATTTCGTTGCAAGCGGGTTTTTAAGTGCTCTGGAGTCATTTCGTTGCAAGCGGGTTTTTACGTGCTCTGGAGTCATTTCGTTGCAAGCGGGTTTTTAAGTGCTCTGGAGTCATTTCGTTGCAAGCGGGTTTTTAAGTGCTCTGTAGCCATTTCGTTGCAAGCGGGTTTTTAAGTGCTCTGGAGTCATTTCGTTGCAAGCGGGTTTTTAAGTGCTCTGGAGACATTTCGTTGCAAGCGGGTTTTTAAGTGCTCTGGAGTCATTTCGTTGCAAGCGGGTTTTTAAGTGCTCTGGAGTCATTTCGTTGCAAGCGGGTTTTTAAGTGCTCTGGAGTCATTTCGTTGCAAGCGGGTTTTTAAGTGCTCTGGAGTCATTTCGTTGCAAGCGGGTTTTTAAGTGCTCTGGAGTCATTTCGTTGCAAGCGGGTTTTTAAGTGCTCTGGAGTCATTTCGTTGCAAGCGGGTTTTTAAGTGCTCTGGAGTCATTTCGTTGCAAGCGGGTTTTTAAGTGCTCTGGAGTCATTTCGTTGCAAGCGGGTTTTTAAGTGCTCTGGAGTTATTTTGTTGCAAGCGGGTTTTTAAGTGCTCTGGAGTCATTTCGTTGCAAGCAGGTTTTTACGTGCTCTTGAGTCATTTCGTTGCAAGCGGGTTTTTAAGTGCTCTGGAGTCATTTCGTTGCAAGCGGTTTTTTACATACTTCTCAGACATTTCACTGGAAGCGGGTTTTTTAAGTGCTCTGTAGGCATTTCGTTGCAAGCGGGTTTTTAAGTACTCTGGAGTCATTTCGTTGCAAGCGGGTGTTTAAGTGCTCTGGAGTCATTTCGTTGCAAGCGGGTTTTTAAGTGCTCTGGAGTCATTTTGTTGCAAGCGGGTTTTTAAGTGCTCTGGAGTCTTTTCGTTGCAAGCGGGTTTTTAAGTGTTCTGGAGTCATTTCTTTGCAAGCGGGTTTTTAAGTGCTCTGAAGGCATTTCGTTGCAAGCGGGTTTTTAAGTGCTCTGGAGTCATTTCGTTGCAAGCGGGTTTTTACGGGTTCTGGAGTCATTTTGTTTCAAGCGGGTTTTTACATACTTCTCAGACATTTCACTGGAAGCGGGTTTTTTAAGTGCTCTGCAGGCATTTCGTTGTAAGCGGGTTTTTAAGTACTCTGGAGTCATTTCGTTGCAAGCGGGTTTTTAAGTACTCTGGAGTCATTTCGTTGCAAACGTGTTTTTACGTGCTCTGCAGTCATTTCGTTGCAAGCGGGTTTTTAAGTGCTCTGGAGTCATTTCGTTGCAAGCGGGTTTTTAAGTGCTCTGGAGTCATTTCGTTGCAAGCGGGTTTTTAAGTGCTCTGGAGTCATTTCGTTGCAAGCGGGCTTTTAAGTGCTCTGGAGTCATTTCGTTGCAAGCGGGTTTTTAAGTGCTCTGGAGTCATTTCGTTCCAAGCGGGTTTTTAAGTGCTCTAAAGGCATTTCGTTGCAAGCGGGTTTTTAAGTGCTCTGGAGTCATTTCGTTGCAAGCGGGTTTTTAAGTGCTCTGGAGACATTTCGTTGCAAGCGGGTTTTTAAGTGCTCTGGAGCCATTTCGTTGCAAGCGGGTTTTTAAGTGCTTTGGAGTCATTTCGTTGCAAGCGTGTTTTTAAGTGCTCTGGAGTCATTTCGTTGCAAGCCGGTTTTTAAGTGCTCTGGAGTCATTTCGTTGCAAGTGGGTTTTTAAGTACTCTGGAGACATTTCGTTGCAAGCGGGTTTTTAAGTGCTCTGGAGTCATTTCGTTGCAAGCGGGTTTTTAAGTGCTCTGGAGTCATTTCGTTGCAAGCGGGTTTTTAAGTGCTCTGAAGGCATTTCGTTGCAAGCGGGTTTTTAAGTACTCTGGAGACATTTCGTTGCAAGCGGGTTTTTAAGTGCTCTGGAGTCATTTCGTTGCAAGCGGGTTTTTACGTGTTCTGGAGTCATTTCGTTGCAAGCGGGTTTTTACATACTTCTCAGACATTTCACTGGAAGCGGGTTTTTTAAATGCTCTGTAGGCATTTCGTTGCAAGCGGGTTTTTAAGTACTCTGGAGTCATTTCGTTGCAAACGGGTTTTTACGTGCTCTGGAGTCATTTCTTTGCAAGCGGGTTTTTAAGTGCTCTGGAGTCATTTCGTTGCAAGCGGGTTTTTAAGGGCTCTGGAGTCATTTCGTTGCAAGCGGGTTTTTAAGTGCTCTGGAGTCATTTCGTTGCAAGCGGGTTTTTACGTGTTCTGGAGTCATTTCGTTGCAAGCGGGTTTTTACATACTTCTCAGACATTTCACTGGAAGCGGGTTTTTTAAATGCTCTGTAGGCATTTCGTTGCAAGCGGGTTTTTAAGTACTCTGGAGTCATTTCGTTGCAAACGGGTTTTTACGTGCTCTGGAGTCATTTCGTTGCAAGCGGGTTTTTAAGTGCTCTGGAGTCATTTCGTTGCAAGCGGGTTTTTAAGTGCTCTGGAGTCATTTCGTTGCAAGCGTGTTTTTAAGTGCTCTGGAGTCATTTCGTTGCAAGCGGGTTTTTAAGTGCTCTGGAGTCATTTCGTTGCAAGCGGGTTTTTAAGTGCTCTGGAGTCATTTCGTTGCAAGCGGGTTTTTAAGTGCTCTGGAGTCATTTCGTTGCAAGCGGGTTTTTAAGTGCTCTGGAGTCATTTCGTTGCAAGCGGGTTTTTAAGTGCTCTGAAGGCATTTCGTTGCAAGCGGGTTTTTAAGTGTTCTGGAGTCATTTCGTTGCAAGCGGGTTTTTAAGTGCTCTGGAGTCATTTCATTGCAAGAGGGTTTTTTAGTGCTCTGGAGTCATTTCGTTGCAAGCGGGTTTTTATGTGCTCTGGAGTCATTTCGTTGCAAGCGGGTTTTTACATACTTCTCAGACATTTCACTGGAAGCGGGTTTTTTAAATGCTCTGTAGGCATTTCGTTGCAAGCGGGTTTTTAAGTACTCTGGAGTCATTTCGTTGCAAAGGGGTTTTTACGTGCTCTGGAGTCATTTCGTTGCAAGCGGGTTTTTAAGTGCTCTGGAGTCATTTCGTTGCAAGCGGGTTTTTAAGTGCTCTGGAGTCATTTCGTTGCAAGCGGGTTTTTAAGTGCTCTGGAGTCATTTCGTTGCAAGCGGGCTTTTAAGTGCTCTGGAGTCATTTCGTTGCAAGCGGGTTTTTAAGTGCTCTGGAGTCATTTCGTTCCAAGCGGGTTTTTAAGTGCTCTAAAGGCATTTCGTTGCAAGCGGGTTTTTAAGTGCTCTGGAGTCATTTCGTTGCAAGCGGGTTTTTAAGTGCTCTGGAGACATTTCGTTGCAAGCGGGTTTTTAAGTGCTCTGGAGCCATTTCGTTGCAAGCGGGTTTTTAAGTGCTCTGGAGTCATTTCGTTGCAAGCGGGTTTTTAAGTGCTCTGGAGTCATTTCGTTGCAAGCGGGTTTTTAAGTGCTCTGGAGTCATTTAGTTGCAAGCGGGCTTTTAAGTGCTCTGGAGTCATTTCGTTGCAAGCGGGTTTTTAAGTGCTCTGGAGTCATTTCGTTCCAAGCGGGTTTTTAAGTGCTCTAAAGGCATTTCGTTGCAAGCGGGTTTTTACGTGCTCTGGAGTCATTTCGTTGCAAGCGGGCTTTTAAGTGCTCTGGAGTCATTTCGTTGCAAGCGGGTTTTTAAGTGCTCTGGAGTCATTTCGTTCCAAGCGGGTTTTTAAGTGCTCTGGAGTCATTTCGTTGCAAGCGGGTTTTTAAGTGCTCTGGAGTCATTTCGTTCCAAGCGGGTTTTTAAGTGCTCTAAAGGCATTTCGTTGCAAGCGGGTTTTTAAGTGCTCTGGAGTCATTTCGTTGAAAGCGGGTTTTTAAGTGCTCTGGAGACATTTCGTTGCAAGCGGGTTTTTAAGTGCTCTGGAGCCATTTCGTTGCAAGCGGGTTTTTAAGTGCTCTGGAGTCATTTCGTTGCAAGCGGGTTTTTAAGTGCTCTGGAGTCATTTCGTTGCAAGCGGGTTTTTAAGTTCTCTGGAGTCATTTCGTTGCAAGCGGGTTTTTAAGTGCTCTGGAGTCATTTCGTTGCAAGCGGGCTTTTAAGTGCTCCGGAGTCATTTCGTTGCAAGCGGGTTTTTAAGTGCTCTGGAGTCATTTCGTTCCAAGCGGGTTTTTAAGTGCTCTAAAGGCATTTCGTTGCAAGCGGGTTTTTAAGTGCTCTGGAGTCATTTCGTTGCAAGCGGGTTTTAAAGTGCTCTGGAGACATTTCGTTGCATGCGGGTTTTTAAGTGCTCTGGAGCCATTTCGTTGCAAGCGGGTTTTTAAGTACTCTGGAGACATTTCGTTGCAAGCGGGTTTTTAAGTGCTCTGGAGTCATTTCGTTGCAAGCGGGTTTTTAAGTGCTCTGGAGTCATTTCGTTGCAAGCGGGTTTTTAAGTGCTCTGAAGGCATTTCGTTGCAAGCGGGTTTTTAAGTGCTCTGGAGTCATTTCGTTGCAAGCGGGTTATTAAGTTATCTGGAGTCATTTCGTTGCAAGCGGGTTTTTAAGTGCTCTGGAGTCATTTCGTTGCAAGCGGGTTTTTAAGTGTTCTGGAGTCATTTCGTTGCAAGCGGGTTTTTAAGTGCTCTGGAGTCATTTCATTGGAAGCGGGTTTTTTAGTGCTCTGGAGTCATTTCGTTGCAAGCGGGTTTTTAAGTGCTCTGGAGTCATTTCGTTGCATGCGGGTTTTTAAGTGCTCTGAAGGCATTTCGTTGTAAGCGGGTTTTTAAGTGCTCTGGAGTCATTTCGTTGCAAGCGGGTTTTTACGTGTTCTGGAGTCATTTCGTTGCAAGCGGGTTTTTACATACTTCTCAGACATTTCACTGGAAGCGGGTTTTTTAAATGCTCTGTAGGCATTTCGTTGCAAGCGGGTTTTTAAGTGCTCTGGAGTCATTTCGTTGCAAACGGGTTTTTACGTGCTCTGGAGCCATTTCGTTGCAAGCGGGTTTTTAAGTGCTCTGGAGTCATTTCGTTGCAAGCGGGTTTTTAAGTGCTCTGGAGTCATTTCGTTGCAAGCGGGTTTTTAAGTGCTCTGGAGTCATTTCGTTGCAAGCGGGTTTTTAAGTGCTCTGGAGTCATTTCGTTGCAAGCGGGTTTTTAAGTGCTCTGGAGTCATTTCGTTGCAAGCGGGTTTTTAAGTGCTCTGGAGTCATTTCGTTGCAAGCGGGTTTTTAAGTGCTCTGAAGGCATTTCGTTGCAAGCGGGTTTTTAAGTGCTCTGGAGTCATTTCGTTGCAAGCGGGTTTTTAAGTGCTCTGGAGACATTTCGTTGCAAGCGGTTTTTTAAGTGCTCTGGAGCCATTTCGTTGCAAGCGGGTTTTTAAGTTCTCTGGAGCCATTTCGTTGCAAGCGGGTTTTTAAGTGCTCTGGAGCCATTACGTTGCAAGCGGGTTTTTAAGTGTTCTGGAGTCATTTTGTTGCAAGCGGGTTTTTAAGTGCTCTGGAGTCATTTCGTTTCAAGCGGGTTTTTAAGTGCTCTGGAGTCATTTCGTTGCAAGCGGGTTTTTAAGTGCTCTGGAGTCATTTCGTTGCAAGCGGGTTTTTAAGTGCTCTGGAGTCATTTCGTTGCAAGCGGGTTTTTAAGTGCTCTGGAGTCATTTCGTTGCAAGCGGGTTTTTAAGTGCTCTGGATTCATTTCGTTGCAAGCGGGTTTTTAAGTGCTCTGGAGTCATTTCGTTGCAAGCGGGTTTTTAAGTGCTCTGGAGTCATTTCGTTGCAAGCGGGTTTTTAAGTGCTCTGGATTCATTTCGTTGCAAGCGGGTTTTTAAGTGCTCTGGAGTCATTTCGTTGCAAGCGGGTTTTTAAGTGCTCTGGAGTCATTTCGTTGCAAGCGGGTTTTTAAGTGCTCTGGAGTCATTTCGTTGCAAGCGGGTTTTTAAGTGCTCTGGAGTCATTTCGTTGTAAGCGGGTTTTTAAGTGCTCTGGAGTCATTTCGTTGCAAGCGGGTTTTTAAGTACTCTGGAGACATTTCGTTGCAAGAAGGTTTTTAAGTGCTCTGGAGTCATTTCGTTGCAAGCGGGTTTTTAAGTGCTCTGGAGTCATTTCGTTGCAAGCGGGTTTTTAAGTGCTCTGAAGGCATTTCGTTGCAAGCGGGTTTTTAAGTGCTCTGGAGTCATTTCGTTGCAAGCGGGTTTTTAAGTTATCTGGAGTCATTTCGTTGCAAGCGGGTTTTTAAGTGCTCTGGAGTCATTTCGTTGCAAGCGGGTTTTTCAGTGCTCTGGAGTCATTTCGTTGCAAGCGGGTTTTTAAGTGCTCTGGAGTCATTTCGTTGCAAGCGGGTTTTTAAGTGCTCTGAAGGCATTTCGTTGTAAGCGGGTTTTTAAGTACTCTGGAGTCATTTCGTTGCAAGCTAGTTTTTACGTGTTCTGGAGTCATTTCGTTGCAAGCGGGTTTTTACATACTTCTCAGACATTTCACTGGAAGCGGGTTTTTTAAGTGCTCTGTAGGCATTTCGTTGCAAGCGGGTTTTTAAGTGCTCTGGAGTCATTTCGTTGCAAGCGGGTTTTTAAGTGCTCTGGAGTCATTTCGTTGCAAGCGGGTTTTTAAGTGCTCTGAAGGCATTTCGTTATAAGCGGGTTTTTAAGTGCTCTGGAGTCATTTCGTTGCAAGCGGGTTTTTACGTGTTCTGGAGTCATTTCGTGGCAAGCGGGTTTTTACATACTTCTCAGACATTTCACTGGAAACGGGTTTTTTAAGTGCTCTGTAGGCATTTCGTTGCAAGCGGGTTTTTAAGTGCTCTGGAGTCATTTCGTTGCAAGCGGGCTTTTAAGTGCTCTGGAGTCATTTCGTTGCAAGCGGGTTTTTAAGTGCTCTGGAGTCATTTCGTTCCAAGCGGGTTTTTAAGTGCTCTAAAGGCATTTCGTTGCAAGCGGGTTTTTAAGTGCTCTGGAGTCATTTCGTTGCAAGCGGGTTTTTAAGTGCTCTGGAGCCATTTCGTTGCAAGCGGGTTTTTAAGTGCTCTGGAGCCATTTCGTTGCAAGCGGGTTTTTAAGTGCTCTGGAGTCATTTCGTTGCAAGCGGGTTTTTAAGTGCTCTGGAGTCATTTCGTTGCAAGCGGGTTTTTAAGTGCTCTGGAGTCATTTCGTTGCAAGCGGGTTTTTAAGTGCTCTGGAGTCATTTCGTTGCAAGCGGGTTTTTACATACTTCTCAGACATTTCACTGGAAGCGGGTTTTTTAAATGCTCTGTAGGCATTTCGTTGCAAGCGGGTTTTTAAGTACTCTGGAGTCATTTCGTTGCAAACGGGTTTTTACGTGCTCTGGAGTCATTTCGTTGCAAGCGGGTTTTTAAGTGCTCTGGAGTCATTTCGTTGCAAGCGGGTTTTTAAGTGCTCTGGAGTCATTTCGTTGCAAGCGGGTTTTTAAGTGCTCTGGAGCCATTTCGTTGCAAGCGGGCTTTTAAGTGCTCTGGAGTCATTTCGTTGCAAGCGGGTTTTTAAGTGCTCTGGAGTCATTTCGTTCCAAGCGGGTTTTTAAGTGCTCTAAAGGCATTTCGTTGCAAGCGGGTTTTTAAGTGCTCTGGAGTCATTTCGTTGCAAGCGGGTTTTTAAGTGCTCTGGAGACATTTCGTTGCAAGCGGGTTTTTAAGTGCTCTGGAGCCATTTCGTTGCAAGCGGGTTTTTAAGTGCTTTGGAGTCATTTCGTTGCAAGCGGGTTTTTAAGTGCTCTGGAGTCATTTCGTTGCAAGCGGGTTTTTAAGTGCTCTGGAGTCATTTCGTTGCAAGCGGGGTTTTAAGTGCTCTGGAGTCATTTCGTTGCAAGCGGGTTTTTAAGTGCTCTGGAGTCATTTCGTTCCAAGCGGGTTTTTAAGTGCTCTAAAGGCATTTCGTTGCAAGCGGGTTTTTACGTGCTCTGGAGTCATTTCGTTGCAAGCGGGCTTTTAAGTGCTCTGGAGTCATTTCGTTGCAAGCGGGTTTTTAAGTGCTCTGGAGTCATTTCGTTCCAAGCGGGTTTTTAAGTGCTCTGGAGTCATTTCGTTGCAAGCGGGTTTTTAAGTGCTCTGGAGTCATTTCGTTCCAAGCGGGTTTTTAAGTGCTCTAAAGGCATTTCGTTGCAAGCGGGTTTTTAAGTGCTCTGGAGTCATTTCGTTGCAAGCGGGTTTTTAAGTGCTCTGGAGACATTTCGTTGCAAGCGGGTTTTTAAGTGCTCTGGAGCCATTTCGTTGCAAGCGGGTTTTTAAGTGCTCTGGAGTCATTTCGTTGCAAGCGGGTTTTTAAGTGCTCTGGAGTCATTTCGTTGCAAGCGGGTTTTTAAGTGCTCTGGAGTCATTTCGTTGCAAGCGGGTTTTTAAGTGCTCTGGAGTCATTTCGTTGCAAGCGGGTTTTTAAGTGCTCTGGAGTCATTTCGTTGCAAGCGGGCTTTTAAGTGCTCTGGAGTCATTTCGTTGCAAGCGGGTTTTTAAGTGCTCTGGAGTCATTTCGTTCCAAGCGGGTTTTTAAGTGCTCTAAAGGCATTTCGTTGCAAGCGGGTTTTTAAGTGCTCTGGAGTCATTTCGTTGCAAGCGGGTTTTAAAGTGCTCCTGAGACATTTCGTTGCATGCGGGTTTTTAAGTGCTCTGGAGCCATTTCGTTGCAAGCGGGTTTTTAAGTACTCTGGAGACATTTCGTTGCCAGCGGGTTTTTAAGTGCTCTGGAGTCATTTCGTTGCAAGCGGGTTTTTAAGTGCTCTGGAGTCATTTCGTTGCAAGCGGGTTTTTAAGTGCTCTGAAGGCATTTCGTTGCAAGCGGGTTTTTAAGTGCTCTGGAGTCATTTCGTTGCAAGCGGGTTTTTAAGTGCTCTGGAGTCATTTCGTTGCATGCGGGTTTTTAAGTGCTCTGAAGGCATTTCGTTGTAAGCGGGTTTTTAAGTGCTCTGGAGTCATTTCGTTGCAAGCGGGTTTTTACGTGTTCTGGAGTCATTTCGTTGCAAGCGGGTTTTTACATACTTCTCAGACATTTCACTGGAAGCGGGTTTTTTAAATGCTCTGTAGGCATTTCGTTGCAAGCGGGTTTTTAAGTGCTCTGGAGTCATTTCGTTGCAAACGGGTTTTTACGTGCTCTGGAGTCATTTCGTTGCAAGCGGGTTTTTAAGTGCTCTGGAGTCATTTCGTTGCAAGCGGGTTTTTAAGTGCTCTGGAGTCATTTCGTTGCAAGCGGGTTTTTAAGTGCTCTGGAGTCATTTCGTTGCAAGCGGGTTTTTAAGTGCTCTGGAGTCATTTCGTTGCAAGCGGGTTTTTAAGTGCTCTGGAGTCATTTCGTTGCAAGCGGGTTTTTAAGTGCTCTGGAGTCATTTCGTTGCAAGCGGGTTTTTAAGTGCTCTGAAGGCATTTCGTTGCAAGCGGGTTTTTAAGTGCTCTGGATTCATTTTGTTGCAAGCGGGTTTTTAAGTGCTCTGGAGACATTTCGTTGCAAGCGGTTTTTTAAGTGCTCTGGAGCCATTTCGTTGCAAGCGGGTTTTTAAGTTCTCTGGAGCCATTTCGTTGCAAGCGGGTTTTTAAGTGCTCTGGAGCCATTACGTTGCAAGCGGGTTTTTAAGTGTTCTGGAGTCATTTCGTTGCAAGCGGGTTTTTAAGTGCTCTGGAGTCATTTCGTTCCAAGCGGGTTTTTAAGTGCTCTAAAGGCATTTCGTTGCAAGCGGGTTTTTAAGTGCTCTGGAGTCATTTCGTTGCAAGCGGGTTTTAAAGTGCTCCTGAGACATTTCGTTGCATGCGGGTTTTTAAGTGCTCTGGAGCCATTTCGTTGCAAGCGGGTTTTTAAGTACTCTGGAGACATTTCGTTGCAAGCGGGTTTTTAAGTGCTCTGGAGTCATTTCGTTGCAAGCGGGTTTTTAAGTGCTCTGGAGTCATTTCGTTGCAAGCGGGTTTTAAAGTGCTCCTGAGACATTTCGTTGCATGCGGGTTTTTAAGTGCTCTGAAGGCATTTCGTTGTAAGCGGGTTTTTAAGTGCTCTGGAGTCATTTCGTTGCAAGCGGGTTTTTACGTGTTCTGGAGTCATTTCGTTGCAAGCGGGTTTTTACATACTTCTCAGACATTTCACTGGAAGCGGGTTTTTTAAATGCTCTGTAGGCATTTCGTTGCAAGCGGGTTTTTAAGTGCTCTGGAGTCATTTCGTTGCAAACGGGTTTTTACGTGCTCTGGAGTCATTTCGTTGCAAGCGGGTTTTTAAGTGCTCTGGAGTCATTTCGTTGCAAGCGGGTTTTTAAGTGCTCTGGAGTCATTTCGTTGCAAGCGGGTTTTTAAGTGCTCTGGAGTCATTTCGTTGCAAGCGGGTTTTTAAGTGCTCTGGAGTCATTTCGTTGCAAGCGGGTTTTTAAGTGCTCTGGAGTCATTTCGTTGCAAGCGGGTTTTTAAGTGCTCTGGAGTCATTTCGTTGCAAGCGGGTTTTTAAGTGCTCTGAAGGCATTTCGTTGCAAGCGGGTTTTTAAGTGCTCTGGAGTCATTTTGTTGCAAGCGGGTTTTTAAGTGCTCTGGAGACATTTCGTTGCAAGCGGTTTTTTAAGTGCTCTGGAGCCATTTCGTTGCAAGCGGGTTTTTAAGTTCTCTGGAGCCATTTCGTTGCAAGCGGGTTTTTAAGTGCTCTGGAGCCATTACGTTGCAAGCGGGTTTTTAAGTGTTCTGGAGTCATTTCGTTGCAAGCGGGTTTTTAAGTGCTCTGGAGTCATTTCGTTTCAAGCGGGTTTTTAAGTGCTCTGGAGTCATTTCGTTGCAAGCGGGTTTTTAAGTGCTCTGGAGTCATTTCGTTGCAAGCGGGTTTTTAAGTGCTCTGGAGTCATTTCGTTGCAAGCGGGTTTTTAAGTGCTCTGGAGTCATTTCGTTGCAAGCGGGTTTTTAAGTGCTCTGGATTCATTTCGTTGCAAGCGGGTTTTTAAGTGCTCTGGAGTCATTTCGTTGCAAGCGGGTTTTTAAGTGCTCTGGAGTCATTTCGTTGCAAGCGGGTTTTTAAGTGCTCTGGATTCATTTCGTTGCAAGCGGGTTTTTAAGTGCTCTGGAGTCATTTCGTTGCAAGCGGGTTTTTAAGTGCTCTGGAGTCATTTCGTTGCAAGCGGGTTTTTAAGTGCTCTGGAGTCATTTCGTTGCAAGCGGGTTTTTAAGTGCTCTGGAGTCATTTCGTTGTAAGCGGGTTTTTAAGTGCTCTGGAGTCATTTCGTTGCAAGCGGGTTTTTAAGTACTCTGGAGACATTTCGTTGCAAGAAGGTTTTTAAGTGCTCTGGAGTCATTTCGTTGCAAGCGGGTTTTTAAGTGCTCTGGAGTCATTTCGTTGCAAGCGGGTTTTTAAGTGCTCTGAAGGCATTTCGTTGCAAGCGGGTTTTTAAGTGCTCTGGAGTCATTTCGTTGCAAGCGGGTTTTTAAGTTATCTGGAGTCATTTCGTTGCAAGCGGGTTTTTAAGTGCTCTGGAGTCATTTCGTTGCAAGCGGGTTTTTCAGTGCTCTGGAGTCATTTCGTTGCAAGCGGGTTTTTAAGTGCTCTGGAGTCATTTCGTTGCAAGCGGGTTTTTAAGTGCTCTGAAGGCATTTCGTTGTAAGCGGGTTTTTAAGTACTCTGGAGTCATTTCGTTGCAAGCTGGTTTTTACGTGTTCTGGAGTCATTTCGTTGCAAGCAGGTTTTTACATACTTCTCAGACATTTCACTGGAAGCGGGTTTTTTAAGTGCTCTGTAGGCATTTCGTTGCAAGCGGGTTTTTAAGTACTCTGGAGTCATTTCGTTGCAAGCGGGTGTTTAAGTGCTCTGGAGTCATTTCGTTGCAAGCGGGTTTTTCAGTGCTCTGGAGTCATTTCGTTGCAAGCGGGTTTTTAAGTGCTCTGGAGTCATTTCGTTGCAAGCGGGTTTTTAAGTGCTCTGAAGGCATTTCGTTGCAAGCGGGTTTTTAAGTGCTCTGGAGTCATTTCGTTGCAAGCGGGTTTTTAAGTGCTCTGGAGTCATTTCGTTGCAAGCGGGTTTTTAAGTGCTCTGAAGGCATTTCGTTATAAGCGGGTTTTTAAGTGCTCTGGAGTCATTTCGTTGCAAGCGGGTTTTTACATACTTCTCAGATATTTCACTGGAAACGGGTTTTTTAAGTGCTCTGTAGGCATTTCGTTGCAAGCGGGTTTTTAAGTGCTCTGGAGTCATTTCGTTGCAAGCGGGTTTTTAAGTGCTCTGGAGTCATTTCGTTGCAAGCGGGCTTTTAAGTGCTCTGGAGTCATTTCGTTGCAAGCGGGTTTTTAAGTGCTCTGGAGTCATTTCATTCCAAGCGGGTTTTTAAGTGCTCTAAAGGCATTTCGTTGCAAGCGGGTTTTTAAGTGCTCTGGAGTCATTTCGTTGCAAGCGGGTTTTTAAGTGCTCTGGAGCCATTTCGTTGCAAGCGGGTTTTTAAGTGCTCTGGAGCCATTTCGTTGCAAGCGGGTTTTTAAGTGCTCTGGAGTCATTTCGTTGCAAGCGGGTTTTTAAGTGCTCTGGAGTCATTTCGTTGCAAGCGGGTTTTTAAGTGCTCTGGAGTCATTTCGTTGCAAGCGGGTTTTTAAGTGCTCTGGAGTCATTTCGTTGCAAGCGGGTTTTTAAGTGCTCTGGAGTCATTTCGTTGCAAGCGGGTTTTTAAGTGCTCTGGATTCATTTCGTTGCAAGCGGGTTTTTAAGTGCTCTGGAGTCATTTCGTTGCAAGCGGGTTTTTAAGTGCTCTGGAGTCATTTCGTTGCAAGCGGGTTTTTAAGTGCTCTGGATTCATTTCGTTGCAAGCGGGTTTTTAAGTGCTCTGGAGTCATTTCGTTGCAAGCGGGTTTTTAAGTGCTCTGGAGTCATTTCGTTGCAAGCGGGTTTTTAAGTGCTCTGGAGTCATTTCGTTGCAAGCGGGTTTTTAAGTGCTCTGGAGTCATTTCGTTGTAAGCGGGTTTTTAAGTGCTCTGGAGTCATTTCGTTGCAAGCGGGTTTTTAAGTACTCTGGAGACATTTCGTTGCAAGAAGGTTTTTAAGTGCTCTGGAGTCATTTCGTTGCAAGCGGGTTTTTAAGTGCTCTGGAGTCATTTCGTTGCAAGCGGGTTTTTCAGTGCTCTGGAGTCATTTCGTTGCAAGCGGGTTTTTAAGTGCTCTGGAGTCATTTCGTTGCAAGCGGGTTTTTAAGTGCTCTGAAGGCATTTCGTTGTAAGCGGGTTTTTAAGTACTCTGGAGTCATTTCGTTGCAAGCTGGTTTTTACGTGTTCTGGAGTCATTTCGTTGCAAGCAGGTTTTTACATACTTCTCAGACATTTCACTGGAAGCGGGTTTTTTAAGTGCTCTGTAGGCATTTCGTTGCAAGCGGGTTTTTAAGTACTCTGGAGTCATTTCGTTGCAAGCGGGTGTTTAAGTTCTCTGGAGTCATTTCGTTGCAAGCGGGTTTTTCAGTGCTCTGGAGTCATTTCGTTGCAAGCGGGTTTTTAAGTGCTCTGGAGTCATTTCGTTGCAAGCGGGTTTTTAAGTGCTCTGAAGGCATTTCGTTGCAAGCGGGTTTTTAAGTGCTCTGGAGTCATTTCGTTGCAAGCGGGTTTTTAAGTGCTCTGGAGTCATTTCGTTGCAAGCGGGTTTTTAAGTGCTCTGAAGGCATTTCGTTATAAGCGGGTTTTTAAGTGCTCTGGAGTCATTTCGTTGCAAGCGGGTTTTTACGTGTTCTGGAGTCATTTCGTGGCAAGCGGGTTTTTACATACTTCTCAGACATTTCACTGGAAACGGGTTTTTTAAGTGCTCTGTAGGCATTTCGTTGCAAGCGGGTTTTTAAGTGCTCTGGAGTCATTTCGTTGCAAGCGGGCTTTTAAGTGCTCTGGAGTCATTTCGTTGCAAGCGGGTTTTTAAGTGCTCTGGAGTCATTTCGTTCCAAGCGGGTTTTTAAGTGCTCTAAAGGCATTTCGTTGCAAGCGGGTTTTTAAGTGCTCTGGAGTCATTTCGTTGCAAGCGGGTTTTTAAGTGCTCTGGAGCCATTTCGTTGCAAGCGGGTTTTTAAGTGCTCTGGAGCCATTTCGTTGCAAGCGGGTTTTTAAGTGCTCTGGAGTCATTTCGTTGCAAGCGGGTTTTTAAGTGCTCTGGAGTCATTTCGTTGCAAGCGGGTTTTTAAGTGCTCTGGAGTCATTTCGTTGCAAGCGGGTTTTTAAGTGCTCTGGAGTCATTTCGTTGCAAGCGGGTTTTTAAGTGCTCTGGAGTCATTTCGTTGCAAGCGGGTTTTTAAGTGCTCTGGAGTCATTTCGTTGCAAGCGGGCTTTTAAGTGCTCTGGAGTCATTTCGTTGCAAGCGGGTTTTTAAGTGCTCTGGAGTCATTTCGTTGCAAGCGGGTTTTTAAGTGCTCTGGAGTCATTTCGTTGCAAGCGGGTTTTTACGTGTTCTGGAGTCATTTCGTTGCAACCGGGTTTTTAAGTGCTCTGGAGTCATTTCGTTGCAAGCGGGCTTTTAAGTGCTCTGGAGTCATTTCGTTGCAAGCGGGTTTTTAAGTGCTCTGGAGTCATTTCGTTCCAAGCGGGTTTTTAAGTGCTCTAAAGGCATTTCGTTGCAAGCGGGTTTTTACGTGCTCTGGAGTCATTTCGTTGCAAGCGGGTTTTTAAGTGCTCTGGAGACATTTCGTTGCAAGCGGGTTTTTAAGTGCTCTGGAGCCATTTCGTTGCAAGCGGGTTTTTAAGTGCTCTGGAGTCATTTCGTTGCAAGCGGGTTTTTAAGTGCTCTGGAGTCATTTCGTTGCAAGCGGGTTTTTAAGTGCTCTGGAGTCATTTCGTTGCAAGCGGGTTTTTAAGTGCTCTGGAGTCATTTCGTTGCAAGCGGGTTTTTAAGTGCTCTGGAGTCATTTCGTTGCAAGCGGGTTTTTAAGTGCTCTGGAGTCATTTCGTTGCAAGCGGGCTTTTAAGTGCTCTGGAGTCATTTCGTTGCAAGCGGGTTTTTAAGTGCTCTGGAGTCATTTCGTTCCAAGCGGGTTTTTAAGTGCTCTAAAGGCATTTCGTTGCAAGCGGGTTTTTAAGTGCTCTGGAGTCATTTCGTTGCAAGCGGGTTTTTAAGTGCTCTGGAGACATTTCGTTGCATGCGGGTTTTTAAGTGCTCTGGAGCCATTTCGTTGCAAGCGGGTTTTTAAGTGCTCTGGAGTCATTTCGTTGCAAGCGGGCTTTTAAGTGCTCTGGAGTCATTTCGTTGCAAGCGGGTTTTTAAGTGCTCTGGAGTCATTTCGTTCCAAGCGGGTTTTTAAGTGCTCTAAAGGCATTTCGTTGCAAGCGGGTTTTTAAGTGCTCTGGAGTCATTTCGTTGCAAGCGGGTTTTTAAGTGCTCTGGAGACATTTCGTTGCATGCGGGTTTTTAAGTGCTCTGGAGCCATTTCGTTGCAAGCGGGTTTTTAAGTGCTTTGGAGTCATTTCGTTGCAAGCGGGTTTTTAAGTGCTCTGGAGTCATTTCGTTGCAAGCGGGTTTTTAAGTGCTCTGGAATCATTTCGTTGCAAGCGGGTTTTTAAGTACTCTGGAGACATTTCGTTGCAAGTGGGTTTTTAAGTGCTCTGGAGTCATTTCGTTGCAAGCGGGTTTTTAAGTGCTCTGGAGTCATTTCGTTGCAAGCGGGTTTTTAAGTGCTCTGAAGGCATTTCGTTGCAAGCGGGTTTTTAAGTGCTCTGGAGTCATTTCGTTGCAAGCGGGTTATTAAGTTATCTGGAGTCATTTCGTTGCAAGCGGGTTTTTAAGTGCTCTGGAGTCATTTCGTTGCAAGCGGGTTTTTAAGTGTTCTGGAGTCATTTCGTTGCAAGCGGGTTTTTAAGTGCTCTGGAGTCATTTCATTGGAAGCGGGTTTTTTAGTGCTCTGGAGTCATTTCGTTGCAAGCGGGTTTTTAAGTGCTCTGGAGTCATTTCGTTGCATGCGGGTTTTTAAGTGCTCTGAAGGCATTTCGTTGTAAGCGGGTTTTTAAGTGCTCTGGAGTCATTTCGTTGCAAGCGGGTTTTTACGTGTTCTGGAGTCATTTCGTTGCAAGCGGGTTTTTACATACTTCTCAGACATTTCACTGGAAGCGGGTTTTTTAAATGCTCTGTAGGCATTTCGTTGCAAGCGGGTTTTTAAGTGCTCTGGAGTCATTTCGTTGCAAACGGGTTTTTACGTGCTCTGGAGTCATTTCGTTGCAAGCGGGTTTTTAAGTGCTCTGGAGTCATTTCGTTGCAAGCGGGTTTTTAAGTGCTCTGGAGTCATTTCGTTGCAAGCGGGTTTTTAAGTGCTCTGAAGGCATTTCGTTGCAAGCGGGTTTTTAAGTGCTCTGGAGTCATTTTGTTGCAAGCGGGTTTTTAAGTGCTCTGGAGACATTTCGTTGCAAGCGGTTTTTTAAGTGCTCTGGAGCCATTTCGTTGCAAGCGGGTTTTTAAGTTCTCTGGAGCCATTTCGTTGCAAGCGGGTTTTTAAGTGCTCTGGAGCCATTACATTGCAAGCGGGTTTTTAAGTGTTCTGGAGTCATTTCGTTGCAAGCGGGTTTTTAAGTGCTCTGGAGTCATTTCGTTTCAAGCGGGTTTTTAAGTGCTCTGGAGTCATTTCGTTGCAAGCGGGTTTTTAAGTGCTCTGGAGTCATTTCGTTGCAAGCGGGTTTTTAAGTGCTCTGGAGTCATTTCGTTGCAAGCGGGTTTTTAAGTGCTCTGGAGTCATTTCGTTGCAAGCGGGTTTTTAAGTGCTCTGGATTCATTTCGTTGCAAGCGGGTTTTTAAGTGCTCTGGAGTCATTTCGTTGCAAGCGGGTTTTTAAGTGCTCTGGAGTCATTTCGTTGCAAGCGGGTTTTTAAGTGCTCTGGATTCATTTCGTTGCAAGCGGGTTTTTAAGTGCTCTGGAGTCATTTCGTTGCAAGCGGGTTTTTAAGTGCTCTGGAGTCATTTCGTTGCAAGCGGGTTTTTAAGTGCTCTGGAGTCATTTCGTTGCAAGCGGGTTTTTACGTGTTCTGGAGTCATTTCGTGGCAAGCGGGTTTTTACATACTTCTCAGACATTTCACTGGAAACGGGTTTTTTAAGTGCTCTGTAGGCATTTCGTTGCAAGCGGGTTTTTAAGTGCTCTGGAGTCATTTCGTTGCAAGCGGGTTTTTAAGTGCTCTGGAGTCATTTCGTTGCAAGCGGGTTTTTACGTGTTCTGGAGTCATTTCGTGGCAAGCGGGTTTTTACATACTTCTCAGACATTTCACTGGAAACGGGTTTTTTAAGTGCTCTGTAGGCATTTCGTTGCAAGCGGGTTTTTAAGTGCTCTGGAGTCATTTCGTTGCAAGCGGGCTTTTAAGTGCTCTGGAGTCATTTCGTTGCAAGCGGGTTTTTAAGTGCTCTGGAGTCATTTCGTTCCAAGCGGGTTTTTAAGTGCTCTAAAGGCATTTCGTTGCAAGCGGGTTTTTAAGTGCTCTGGAGTCATTTCGTTGCAAGCGGGTTTTTAAGTGCTCTGGAGCCATTTCGTTGCAAGCGGGTTTTTAAGTGCTCTGGAGCCATTTCGTTGCAAGCGGGTTTTTAAGTGCTCTGGAGTCATTTCGTTGCAAGCGGGTTTTTAAGTGCTCTGGAGTCATTTCGTTGCAAGCGGGTTTTTAAGTGCTCTGGAGTCATTTCGTTGCAAGCGGGTTTTTAAGTGCTCTGGAGTCATTTCGTTGCAAGCGGGTTTTTAAGTGCTCTGGAGTCATTTCGTTGCAAGCGGGTTTTTAAGTGCTCTGGAGTCATTTCGTTGCAAGCGGGCTTTTAAGTGCTCTGGAGTCATTTCGTTGCAAGCGGGTTTTTAAGTGCTCTGGAGTCATTTCGTTGCAAGCGGGTTTTTAAGTGCTCTGGAGTCATTTCGTTGCAAGCGGGTTTTTACGTGTTCTGGAGTCATTTCGTTGCAACCGGGTTTTTAAGTGCTCTGGAGTCATTTCGTTGCAAGCGGGCTTTTAAGTGCTCTGGAGTCATTTCGTTGCAAGCGGGTTTTTAAGTGCTCTGGAGTCATTTCGTTCCAAGCGGGTTTTTAAGTGCTCTAAAGGCATTTCGTTGCAAGCGGGTTTTTACGTGCTCTGGAGTCATTTCGTTGCAAGCGGGTTTTTAAGTGCTCTGGAGACATTTCGTTGCAAGCGGGTTTTTAAGTGCTCTGGAGCCATTTCGTTGCAAGCGGGTTTTTAAGTGCTCTGGAGTCATTTCGTTGCAAGCGGGTTTTTAAGTGCTCTGGAGTCATTTCGTTGCAAGCGGGTTTTTAAGTGCTCTGGAGTCATTTCGTTGCAAGCGGGTTTTTAAGTGCTCTGGAGTCATTTCGTTGCAAGCGGGTTTTTAAGTGCTCTGGAGTCATTTCGTTGCAAGCGGGTTTTTAAGTGCTCTGGAGTCATTTCGTTGCAAGCGGGCTTTTAAGTGCTCTGGAGTCATTTCGTTGCAAGCGGGTTTTTAAGTGCTCTGGAGTCATTTCGTTCCAAGCGGGTTTTTAAGTGCTCTAAAGGCATTTCGTTGCAAGCGGGTTTTTAAGTGCTCTGGAGTCATTTCGTTGCAAGCGGGTTTTTAAGTGCTCTGGAGACATTTCGTTGCATGCGGGTTTTTAAGTGCTCTGGAGCCATTTCGTTGCAAGCGGGTTTTTAAGTGCTCTGGAGTCATTTCGTTGCAAGCGGGCTTTTAAGTGCTCTGGAGTCATTTCGTTGCAAGCGGGTTTTTAAGTGCTCTGGAGTCATTTCGTTCCAAGCGGGTTTTTAAGTGCTCTAAAGGCATTTCGTTGCAAGCGGGTTTTTAAGTGCTCTGGAGTCATTTCGTTGCAAGCGGGTTTTTAAGTGCTCTGGAGACATTTCGTTGCATGCGGGTTTTTAAGTGCTCTGGAGCCATTTCGTTGCAAGCGGGTTTTTAAGTGCTTTGGAGTCATTTCGTTGCAAGCGGGTTTTTAAGTGCTCTGGAGTCATTTCGTTGCAAGCGGGTTTTTAAGTGCTCTGGAATCATTTCGTTGCAAGCGGGTTTTTAAGTACTCTGGAGACATTTCGTTGCAAGTGGGTTTTTAAGTGCTCTGGAGTCATTTCGTTGCAAGCGGGTTTTTAAGTGCTCTGGAGTCATTTCGTTGCAAGCGGGTTTTTAAGTGCTCTGAAGGCATTTCGTTGCAAGCGGGTTTTTAAGTGCTCTGGAGTCATTTCGTTGCAAGCGGGTTATTAAGTTATCTGGAGTCATTTCGTTGCAAGCGGGTTTTTAAGTGCTCTGGAGTCATTTCGTTGCAAGCGGGTTTTTAAGTGTTCTGGAGTCATTTCGTTGCAAGCGGGTTTTTAAGTGCTCTGGAGTCATTTCATTGGAAGCGGGTTTTTTAGTGCTCTGGAGTCATTTCGTTGCAAGCGGGTTTTTAAGTGCTCTGGAGTCATTTCGTTGCATGCGGGTTTTTAAGTGCTCTGAAGGCATTTCGTTGTAAGCGGGTTTTTAAGTGCTCTGGAGTCATTTCGTTGCAAGCGGGTTTTTAAGTGCTCTGGAGTCATTTCGTTGCAAGCGGGTTTTTAAGTGCTCTGGAGTCATTTCGTTGCAAGCGGGTTTTTAAGTGCTCTGGAGTCATTTCGTTGCAAGCGGGTTTTTAAGTGCTCTGGAGTCATTTCGTTGTAAGCGGGTTTTTAAGTGCTCTGGAGTCATTTCGTTGCAAGCGGGTTTTTAAGTACTCTGGAGACATTTCGTTGCAAGAAGGTTTTTAAGTGCTCTGGAGTCATTTCGTTGCAAGCGGGTTTTTAAGTGCTCTGGAGTCATTTCGTTGCAAGCGGGTTTTTAAGTGCTCTGAAGGCATTTCGTTGCAAGCGGGTTTTTAAGTGCTCTGGAGTCATTTCGTTGCAAGCGGGTTTTTAAGTTATCTGGAGTCATTTCGTTGCAAGCGGGTTTTTAAGTGCTCTGGAGTCATTTCGTTGCAAGCGGGTTTTTCAGTGCTCTGGAGTCATTTCGTTGCAAGCGGGTTTTTAAGTGCTCTGGAGTCATTTCGTTGCAAGCGGGTTTTTAAGTGCTCTGAAGGCATTTCGTTGTAAGCGGGTTTTTAAGTACTCTGGAGTCATTTCGTTGCAAGCTGGTTTTTACGTGTTCTGGAGTCATTTCGTTGCAAGCGGGTTTTTACATACTTCTCAGACATTTCACTGGAAGCGGGTTTTTTAAGTGCTCTGTAGGCATTTCGTTGCAAGCGGGTTTTTAAGTACTCTGGAGTCATTTCGTTGCAAGCGGGTGTTTAAGTGCTCTGGAGTCATATCGTTGCAAGCGGGTTTTTAAGTGCTCTGGAGTCATTTCGTTGCAAGCGGGTTTTTACATACTTCTCAGACATTTCACTGGAAGCGGGTTTTTTAAGTGCTCTGTAGGCATTTCGTTGCAAGCGGGTTTTTAAGTACTCTGGAGTCATTTCGTTGCAAGCGGGTGTTTAAGTGCTCTGGAGTCATATCGTTGCAAGCGGGTTTTTAAGTGCTCTGGAGTCATTTCGTTGCAAGCGGGTTTTTAAGTGCTCTGAAGGCATTTCGTTATAAGCGGGTTTTTAAGTGCTCTGGAGTCATTTCGTTGCAAGCGGGTTTTTACGTGTTCTGGAGTCATTTCGTGGCAAGCGGGTTTTTACATACTTCTCAGACATTTCACTGGAAACGGGTTTTTTAAGTGCTCTGTAGGCATTTCGTTGCAAGCGGGTTTTTAAGTACTCTGGAGTCATTTCGTTGCAAGCGGGTGTTTAAGTGCTCTGGAGTCATTTCTTTGCAAGTGGGTTTTTAAGTGCTCTGGAGTCATTTTGTTGCAAGCGGGTTTTTAAGTGCTCTGGATTCATTTCGTTGCAAGCGGGTTTTTAAGTGCTCTGGAGTCATTTCGTTGCAAGCGGGTTTTTAAGTGCTCTGGAGTCATTTCGTTGCAAGCGGGTTTTTTAGTGCTCTGGAGTCATTTCTTTGCAAGCGGGTTTTTAAGTGCTCTGGAGTCATTTCGTTGCATGCGGGTTTTTAAGTGCTCTGAAGGCATTTCGTTGTAAGCGGGTTTTTAAGTGCTCTGGAGTCATTTCGTTGCAAGCGGGTTTTTACGTGTTCTGGAGTCATTTCGTTGCAAGCGGGTTTTTACATACTTCTCAGACATTTCACTGGAAGCGGGTTTTTTAAATGCTCTGTAGGCATTTCGTTGCAAGCGGGTTTTTAAGTACTCTGGAGTCATTTCTTTGCAAACGGGTTTTTACGTGCTCTGGAGTCATTTCGTTGCAAGCGGGTTTTTAAGTGCTCTGGAGTCATTTCGTTGCAAGCGGCTTTTAAGTGCTCTGGAGTCATTTCGTTGCAAGCGGGTTTTTAAGTACTCTGGAGTCATTTTGTTGCAAGCGGGTTTTTAAGTGCTCTGGAGTCATTTCGTTGCAAGCGGGTTTTTAAGTGCTCTGGAGTCATTTCGTTGCAAGCGGGTTTTTAAGTGCTCTGAAGGCATTTCGTTGCAAGCGGGGTTTTAAGTGCTCTGGAGTCATTTTGTTGCAAGCGGGTTTTTAAGTGCTCTGGAGACATTTCGTTACAAGCAGGTTTTTAAGTGCTCTGGAGCCATTTCGTTGCAAGCGTTTTTTTAAGTGCTCTGGAGCCATTTCGTTGCAAGCGGGTTTTTAAGTGCTCTGGAGTCATTACGTTGCAAGCAGGTTTTTAAGTGTTCTGGAGTCATTACGTTGCAAGCGGGTTTTTAAGTGCTCTGGAGTCATTTCGTTGCAAGCGGATTTTTAAGTGCTCTGGAGTCATTTCGTTGCAAGCGGGTTTTTAAGTGCTCTGGAGTCATTTCGTTGCAAGCGGGTTTTTAAGTGCTCTGGAGTCATTTCGTTGCAAGCGGGTTTTTAAGTGCTCTGGAGTCATTTCGTTGCAAGCGGGTTTTTAAGTGCTCTGAAGGCATTTCGTTGCAAGCGGGTTTTTAAGTGCTCAGGAGTCATTTCGTTGCAAGCGGGTTTTTAAGTGCTCTGGAGTCATTTCGTTGCAAGCGGGTTTTTAAGTGCTCTGGAGTCATGTCATTGCAAGCGGGTTTTTAAGTGCTCTGGAGTCATTTCATTGCAAGCGGGTTTTTTAGTGCTCTGGAGTCATTTCGTTGCAAGCGGGTTTTTAAGTGCTCTGCAGTCATTTCGTTGCATGCGGGATTTTAAGTGCTCTGAAGGCATTTCGTTGTAAGCGGGTTTTTAAGTGCTCTGGAGTCATTTCGTTGCAAGCGGGTTTTTATGTGCTCTGAAGGCATTTTTTGTAAGCGGGTTTTTAAGTGCTCTGGAGTCATTTCGTTGCAAGCGGGTTTTTACATACTTCTCAGACATTTCAATGGAAGCGGGTTTTTTAAATGCTCTGTAGGCATTTCGTTGCAAGCGGGTTTTTAAGTACTCTGGAGTCATTTCGTTGCAAGCGGGTTTTTAAGTGCTCTGGAGTCATTTCTTTGCAAGCGGGTTTTTAAGTACTCTGGAGACATTTCGTTGCAAGCGGGTTTTCAAGTGCTCTGGAGTCATTTCGTTGCAAGCGGGTTTTTAAGTGCTCTGGAGTCATTTCGTTGCAAGCTTGTTTTTAAGTGCTCTGAAGGCATTTCGTTGCAAGCGGGTTTTTAAGTGCTCTGGAGTCATTTCGTTGCAAGCGGGTTTTTAAGTGCTCTGGAGTCATTTCGTTGCAAGCGGGTTTTTAAGTCCTCTGGAGTCATTTCGTTGCAAGCGGGTTTTTAAGTGTTCTGGAGTCATTTCGTTGCAAGCGGGTTTTTAAGTGCTCTGGAGTCATTTCGTTGCAAGCGGGTTTTTAAGTGCTCTGGAGTCATTTCGTTGCCAGCGGGATTTTAAGTGCTCTGGAGTCATTTCGTTGCAAGCGGGTTTTTAAGTGCTCTGGAGTCATTTCGTTGCAAACGGGTTTTTACGTGCTCTGGAGTCATTTCGTTGCAAGCGGGTTTTTAAGTGCTCTGGAGTCATTTCGTTGCCAGCGGGATTTTAAGTGCTCTGGAGTCATTTCGTTGCAAGCGGGTTTTTAAGTGCTCTGGAGTCATTTCGTTGCAAGCGGGTTTTTAAGTACTCTGGAGACATTTCGTTGCAAGCGGGTTTTTAAGTGCTCTGGAGTCATTTCGTTGCAAGCGGGTTTTTAAGTGCTCTGGAGTCATTTCGTTGCAAGCTTGTTTTTAAGTGCTCTGAAGGCATTTCGTTGCAAGCGGGTTTTTAAGTGCTCTGGAGTCATTTCGTTGCAAGCGGGTTTTTAAGTGCTCTGGAGTCATTTCGTTGCAAGCGGGTTTTTAAGTGTTCTGGAGTCATTTCGTTGCAAGCGGGTTTTTAAGTGTTCTGGAGTCATTTCGTTGCAAGCGGGTTTTTAAGTGCTCTGGAGTCATTTCGTTGCAAGCGGGTTTGTAAGTGCTCTGAAGGCATTTTGTTGCAAGCGGGTTTTTAAGTGCTCTGGAGGCTTTGAAGGCATTTCGTTGCAAGCGGGTTTTTAAGGGCTCTGGAGTCATTTCGTTGCAAGCGGGTTTTTAAGTGCTCTGGAGTCATTTCGTTGCAAGCGGGTTTTTAAGTGCTCTGGAGTCATTTCGTTGCAAGCGGGTTTTTACGTGCTCTGGAGTCATTTCGTTGCAAGCGGGTTTTTAAGTGCTCTAGAGTCATTTCATTGCAAGCGGGTTTTTTAGTGCTCTGGAGTCATTTCGTTGCAAGCGGGTTTTTAAGTGCTCTGAAGGCATTTCGTTGCAAGCGGGTTTTTAAGTGCTCTGGAGTCATTTCGTTGCAAGCGGGTTTTTAAGTGCTCTGGAGTCATTTCGTTGCAAGCGGGTTTTTAAGTGCTCCGGAGCCATTTCGTTGCAAGCGGGTTTTTAAGTACTCTGGAGTCATTTCGTTGCAAGCGGGTGTTTAAGTGCTCTGGAGTCATTTCTTTGCAAGTGGGTTTTTAAGTGCTCTGGAGTCATTTTGTTGCAAGCGGGTTTTTAAGTGCTCTGGATTCATTTCGTTGCAAGCGGGTTTTTAAGTGCTCTGGAGTCATTTCGTTGCAAGCGGGTTTTTAAGTGCTCTGGAGTCATTTCGTTGCAAGCGGGTTTTTTAGTGCTCTGGAGTCATTTCTTTGCAAGCGGGTTTTTAAGTGCTCTGGAGTCATTTCGTTGCATGCGGGTTTTTAAGTGCTCTGAAGGCATTTCGTTGTAAGCGGGTTTTTAAGTGCTCTGGAGTCATTTCGTTGCAAGCGGGTTTTTACGTGTTCTGGAGTCATTTCGTTGCAAGCGGGTTTTTACATACTTCTCAGACATTTCACTGGAAGCGGGTTTTTTAAATGCTCTGTAGGCATTTCGTTGCAAGCGGGTTTTTAAGTACTCTGGAGTCATTTCTTTGCAAACGGGTTTTTACGTGCTCTGGAGTCATTTCGTTGCAAACGGGTTTTTAAGTGCTCTGGAGTCATTTCGTTGCAAGCGGCTTTTAAGTGCTCTGGAGTCATTTCGTTGCAAGCGGGTTTTTAAGTACTCTGGAGTCATTTTGTTGCAAGCGGGTTTTTAAGTGCTCTGGAGTCATTTCGTTGCAAGCGGGTTTTTAAGTGCTCTGGAGTCATTTCGTTGCAAGCGGGTTTTTAAGTGCTCTGAAGGCATTTCGTTGCAAGCGGGTTTTTAAGTGCTCTGGAGTCATTTTGTTGCAAGCGGGTTTTTAAGTGCTCTGGAGACATTTCGTTACAAGCGGGTTTTTAAGTGCTCTGGAGCCATTTCGTTGCAAGCGTTTTTTTAAGTGCTCTGGAGCCATTTCGTTGCAAGCGGGTTTTTAAGTGCTCTGGAGTCATTACGTTGCAAGCAGGTTTTTAAGTGTTCTGGAGTCATTACGTTGCAAGCGGGTTTTTAAGTGCTCTGGAGTCATTTCGTTGCAAGCGGATTTTTAAGTGCTCTGGAGTCATTTCGTTGCAAGCGGGTTTTTAAGTGCTCTGGAGTCATTTCGTTGCAAGCGGGTTTTTAAGTGCTCTGGAGTCATTTCGTTGCAAGCGGGTTTTTAAGTGCTCTGGAGTCATTTCGTTGCAAGCGGGTTTTTAAGTGCTCTGAAGGCATTTCGTTGCAAGCGGGTTTTTAAGTGCTCAGGAGTCATTTCGTTGCAAGCGGGTTTTTAAGTGCTCTGGAGTCATTTCGTTGCAAGCGGGTTTTTAAGTGCTCTGGAGTCATGTCATTGCAAGCGGGTTTTTATGTGCTCTGGAGTCATTTCATTGCAAGCGGGTTTTTTAGTGCTCTGGAGTCATTTCGTTGCAAGCGGGTTTTTAAGTGCTCTGCAGTCATTTCGTTGCATGCGGGATTTTAAGTGCTCTGAAGGCATTTCGTTGTAAGCGGGTTTTTAAGTGCTCTGGAGTCATTTCGTTGCAAGCGGGTTTTTATGTGCTCTGAAGGCATTTTTTGTAAGCGGGTTTTTAAGTGCTCTGGAGTCATTTCTTTGCAAGCGGGTTTTTACGTGTTCTGGAGTCATTTCGTTGCAAGCGGGTTTTTACATACTTCTCAGACATTTCAATGGAAGCGGGTTTTTTAAATGCTCTGTAGGCATTTCGTTGCAAGCGGGTTTTTAAGTACTCTGGAGTCATTTCGTTGCAAGCGGGTTTTTAAGTGCTCTGGAGTCATTTCTTTGCAAGCGGGTTTTTAAGTACTCTGGAGACATTTCGTTGCAAGCGGGTTTTTAAGTGCTCTGGAGTCATTTCGTTGCAAGCGGGTTTTTAAGTGCTCTGGAGTCATTTCGTTGCAAGCTTGTTTTTAAGTGCTCTGAAGGCATTTCGTTGCAAGCGGGTTTTTAAGTGCTCTGGAGTCATTTCGTTGCAAGCGGGTTTTTAAGTGCTCTGGAGTCATTTCGTTGCAAGCGGGTTTTTAAGTCCTCTGGAGTCATTTCGTTGCAAGCGGGTTTTTAAGTGTTCTGGAGTCATTTCGTTGCAAGCGGGTTTTTAAGTGCTCTGGAGTCATTTCGTTGCAAGCGGGTTTGTAAGTGCTCTGAAGGCATTTTGTTGCAAGCGGGTTTTTAAGTGCTCTGGAGTCATTTCGTTGCAAGCGGGTTTTTAAGTGCTCTGGAGGCTCTGAAGGCATTTCGTTGCAAGCGGGTTTTTAAGTGCTCTGGAGTCATTTCGTTGCAAGCGGGTTTTTAAGTGCTCTGGAGTCATTTCGTTGCAAACGGGTTTTTACGTGCTCTGGAGTCATTTCGTTGCAAGCGGGTTTTTAAGTGCTCTGGAGTCATTTCGTTGCCAGCGGGATTTTAAGTGCTCTGGAGTCATTTCGTTGCAAGCGGGTTTTTAAGTGCTCTGGAGTCATTTCTTTGCAAGCGGGTTTTTAAGTGCTCTGGAGTCATTTCGTTGCAAGCGGGTTTTTAAGTGCTCTGGAGTCATTTCGTTGCAAGCGGGTTTTTAAGTACTCTGGAGACATTTCGTTGCAAGCGGGTTTTTAAGTGCTCTGGAGTCATTTCGTTGCAAGCGGGTTTTTAAGTGCTCTGGAGTCATTTCGTTGCAAGCTTGTTTTTAAGTGCTCTGAAGGCATTTCGTTGCAAGCGGGTTTTTAAGTGCTCTGGAGTCATTTCGTTGCAAGCGAGTTTTTAAGTGCTCTGGAGTCATTTCGTTGCAAGCGGGTTTTTAAGTGTTCTGGAGTCATTTCGTTGCAAGCGGGTTTTTAAGTGTTCTGGAGTCATTTCGTTGCAAGCGGGTTTTTAAGTGCTCTGGAGTCATTTCGTTGCAAGCGGGTTTGTAAGTGCTCTGAAGGCATTTTGTTGCAAGCGGGTTTTTAAGTGCTCTGGAGTCATTTCGTTGCAAGCGGGTTTTTAAGTGCTCTGGAGGCTTTGAAGGCATTTCGTTGCAAGCGGGTTTTTAAGGGCTCTGGAGTCATTTCGTTGCAAGCGGGTTTTTAAGTGCTCTGGAGTCATTTCGTTGCAAGCGGGTTTTTAAGTGCTCTGGAGTCATTTCGTTGCAAGCGGGTTTTTACGTGCTCTGGAGTCATTTCGTTGCAAGCGGGTTTTTAAGTGCTCTGAAGGCATTTCGTTGCAAGCGGGTTTTTAAGTGCTCTGGAGTCATTTCGTTGCAAGCGGGTTTTTAAGTGCTCTGGAGTCATTTCGTTGCAAGCGGGTTTTTAAGTGCTCTGGAGACATTTCGTTGCAAGCGGGTTTTTAAGTGCTCCGGAGCCATTTCGTTGCAAGCGGGTTTTTAAGTGCTCTGGAGCCATTTCGTTGCAAGTGGGTTTTTAAGTGCTCTCGAGTCATTTCGTTGCAAGCGGGTTTTTAAGTGCTCTGGAGTCATTTCGTTGCAAGCGGGTTTTTAAGTGCTCTGGAGTCATTTCGTTGCAAGCGGGTTTTTAAGTGCTCTGGAGACATTTCATTGCAAGCGGGTTTTTTAGTGCTCTGGAGTCATTTCGTTGCAAGCGGGTTTTTAAGTGCTCTGCAGTCATTTCGTTGCATGCGGGATTTTAAGTGCTCTGAAGGCATTTCGTTGTAAGCGGGTTTTTAAGTGCTCTGGAGTCATTTCGTTGCAAGCGGGTTTTTATGTGCTCTGAAGGCATTTTTTGTAAGCGGGTTTTTAAGTGCTCTGGAGTCATTTCTTTGCAAGCGGGTTTTTACGTGTTCTGGAGTCATTTCGTTGCAAGCGGGTTTTTACATACTTCTCAGACATTTCAATGGAAGCGGGTTTTTTAAATGCTCTGTAGGCATTTCGTTGCAAGCGGGTTTTTAAGTACTCTGGAGTCATTTCGTTGCAAGCGGGTTTTTAAGTGCTCTGGAGTCATTTCTTTGCAAGCGGGTTTTTAAGTACTCTGGAGACATTTCGTTGCAAGCGGGTTTTTAAGTGCTCTGGAGTCATTTCGTTGCAAGCGGGTTTTTAAGTGCTCTGGAGTCATTTCGTTGCAAGCTTGTTTTTAAGTGCTCTGAAGGCATTTCGTTGCAAGCGGGTTTTTAAGTGCTCTGGAGTCATTTCGTTGCAAGCGGGTTTTTAAGTGCTCTGGAGTCATTTCGTTGCAAGCGGGTTTTTAAGTCCTCTGGAGTCATTTCGTTGCAAGCGGGTTTTTAAGTGTTCTGGAGTCATTTCGTTGCAAGCGGGTTTTTAAGTGCTCTGGAGTCATTTCGTTGCAAGCGGGTTTGTAAGTGCTCTGAAGGCATTTTGTTGCAAGCGGGTTTTTAAGTGCTCTGGAGTCATTTCGTTGCAAGCGGGTTTTTAAGTGCTCTGGAGGCTCTGAAGGCATTTCGTTGCAAGCGGGTTTTTAAGTGCTCTGGAGTCATTTCGTTGCAAGCGGGTTTTTAAGTGCTCTGGAGTCATTTCGTTGCAAACGGGTTTTTACGTGCTCTGGAGTCATTTCGTTGCAAGCGGGTTTTTAAGTGCTCTGGAGTCATTTCGTTGCCAGCGGGATTTTAAGTGCTCTGGAGTCATTTCGTTGCAAGCGGGTTTTTAAGTGCTCTGGAGTCATTTCGTTGCAAGCGGGTTTTTAAGTGCTCTGGAGTCATTTCGTTGCAAGCGGGTTTTTAAGTGCTCTGGAGTCATTTCGTTGCAAGCGGGTTTTTAAGTACTCTGGAGACATTTCGTTGCAAGCGGGTTTTTAAGTGCTCTGGAGTCATTTCGTTGCAAGCGGGTTTTTAAGTGCTCTGGAGTCATTTCGTTGCAAGCTTGTTTTTAAGTGCTCTGAAGGCATTTCGTTGCAAGCGGGTTTTTAAGTGCTCTGGAGTCATTTCGTTGCAAGCGGGTTTTTAAGTGCTCTGGAGTCATTTCGTTGCAAGCGGGTTTTTAAGTGCTCTGGAGTCATTTCGTTGCAAGCGGGTTTTTAAGTGTTCTGGAGTCATTTCGTTGCAAGCGGGTTTTTAAGTGCTCTGGAGTCATTTCGTTGCAAGCGGGTTTGTAAGTGCTCTGAAGGCATTTTGTTGCAAGCGGGTTTTTAAGTGCTCTGGAGTCATTTCGTTGCAAGCGGGTTTTTAAGTGCTCTGGAGGCTTTGAAGGCATTTCGTTGCAAGCGGGTTTTTAAGTGCTCTGGAGTCATTTCGTTGCAAGCGGGTTTTTAAGTGCTCTGGAGTCATTTCGTTGCAAGCGGGTTTTTAAGTGCTCTGGAGTCATTTCGTTGCAAGCGGGTTTTTACGTGCTCTGGAGTCATTTCGTTGCAAGCGGGTTTTTAAGTGCTCCAGAGTCATTTCATTGCAAGCGGGTTTTTTAGTGCTCTGGAGTCATTTCGTTGCAAGCGGGTTTTTAAGTGCTCTGAAGGCATTTCGTTGCAAGCGGGTTTTTAAGTGCTCTGGAGTCATTTCGTTGCAAGCGGGTTTTTAAGTGCTCTGGAGTCATTTCGTTGCAAGCGGGTTTTTAAGTGCTCTGGAGACATTTCGTTGCAAGCGGGTTTTTAAGTGCTCCGGAGCCATTTCGTTGCAAGCGGGTTTTTAAGTGCTCTGGAGCCATTTCGTTGCAAGTGGGTTTTTAAGTGCTCTCGAGTCATTTCGTTGCAAGCGGGTTTTTAAGTGCTCTGGAGTCATTTCGTTGCAAGCGGGTTTTTAAGTGCTCTGGAGTCATTTCGTTGCAAGCGGGTTTTTAAGTGCTCTGGAGTCATTTCGTTGCAAGCGGGTTTTTAAGTGCTCTGGAGTCATTTCGTTGCCAGCGGGTTTTTAAGTGCTCTGGAGTCATTTCGTTGCAAGCGGGTTTTTAAGTGCTCTGGAGTCATTTCGTTGCAAGCGGGTTTTTACGTGCTCTGGAGTCATTTCGTTGCAAGCGGGTTTTTAAGTGCTCTGGAGTCATTTCGTTGCCAGCGGGTTTTCAAGTGCTCTGGAGTCATTTCGTTGCAAGCGGGTTTTTAAGTGCTCTGGAGTCATTTCGTTGCAAGTGGGTTTTTACGTGTTCTGGAGTCATTTCGTTGCAAGCGGGTTTTTACATACTTCTCAGACATTTCACTGGAAGAGGGTTTTTTAAGTGCTCTGCAGGCATTTCGTTGTAAGCGGGTTTTTAAGTGCTCTGGAGTCATTTCGTTGCAAGCGGGTTTTTAAGTGCTCTGGAGTCATTTCGTTGCAAGCGGGTTTTTAAGTGCTCTGAAGGCATTTCGTTGCAAGCGGGTTTTTAAGTACTCTGGAGTCATTTCGTTGCAAGCGGGTGTTTAAGTGCTCTGGAGTCATTTCGTTGCAAGCGGGTTTTTAAGTGCTCTGGAGTCATTTCGTTGCAAGCGGGTTTTTAAGTGCTCTGGAGTCATTTCGTTGCAAGCGGGTTTTTAAGTACTCTGGAGACATTTCGTTGCAAGCGGGTTTTTAAGTGCTCTGGAGTCATTTCGTTGCAAGCGGGTTTTTAAGTGCTCTGGAGTCATTTCGTTGCAAGCTTGTTTTTAAGTGCTCTGAAGGCATTTCGTTGCAAGCGGGTTTTTAAGTGCTCTGGAGTCATTTCGTTGCAAGCGGGTTTTTAAGTGCTCTGGAGTCATTTCGTTGCAAGCGGGTTTTTAAGTGCTCTGGAGACATTTCGTTGCAAGCGGGTTTTTAAGTGCTCTGGATTCATTTCGTTGCAAGCGGGTTTTTAAGTGCTCTGTAGCCATTTCGTTGCAAGCGGGGTTTAAGTGCTCTGGAGTCATTTCGTTGCAAGCGGGTTTTTACGTGTTCTGGAGTCATTTCGTTGCAAGCAGGTTTTTACATACTTCTCAGACATTTCACTGGAAGCGGGTTTTTTAAATGCTCTGTAGGCATTTCGTTGCAAGCGGGTTTTTAAGTGCTCTGGAGTCATTTCGTTGCAAGCGGGTTTTTACGTGTTCTGGAGTCATTTCGTTGCAAGCGGGTTTTTACATACTTCTCAGACATTTCACTGGAAGCGGGTTTTTTAAATGCTCTGTAGGCATTTCGTTGCAAGCGGGTTTTTAAGTGCTCTGGAGTCATTTCGTTGCAAGCGGGTGTTTACGTGTTCTGGAGTCATTTCGTTGCAAGCGGGTTTTTATATACTTCTCAGACATTTCACTGGAAGCGGGTTTTTTAAATGCTCTGTAGGCATTTCGTTGCAAGCGGGTTTTTAAGTACTCTGGAGTCATTTCGTTGCAAACGGGTTTTTACGTGCTCTGGAGTCATTTCGTTGCAAGCGGGTTTTTAAGTGCTCTGGAGTCATTTCGTTGCAAGCGGGTTTTTAAGTGCTCTGGAGTCATTTCTTTGCAAGCGGGTTTTTAAGTGCTCTGGAGTCATTTCGTTACAAGTGGGTTTTTAAGTGCTCTGGAGTCATTTCGTTGCAAGCGGGTTTTTAAGTGCTCTGAAGGCATTTCGTTGCAAGCGGGTTTTTAAGTGCTCTGGAGTCATTTCGTTGCAAGCGGGTTTTTAAGTGCTCTGGAGTCATTTCGTTGCAAGCGGGTTTTTAAGTGCTCTGGAGTCATTTCGTTGCAAGCGGGTTTTTAAGTGTTCTGGAGTCATTTCGTTGCAAGCCGGTTTTTAAGTGCTCTGGAGTCATTTCATTGCAAGCGGGTTTTTTAGTGCTCTGGAGTCATTTCGTTGCAAGCGGGTTTTTAAGTGCTCTGGAGTCATTTCGTTGCATGCGGGTTTTTAAGTGCTCTGAAGGCATTTCGTTGTAAGCGGGTTTTTAAGTGCTCTGGAGTCATTTCGTTGCAAGCGGGTTTTTACGTGTTCTGGAGTCATTTCGTTGCAAGCGGGTTTTTACATACTTCTCAGACATTTCACTGAAAGCGGGTTTTTTAAATGCTCTGTAGGCATTTCGTTGCAAGCGGGTTTTTAAGTACTCTGGAGTCATTTCGTTGCAAACGGGTTTTTACGTGCTCTGGAGTCATTTCGTTGCAAGCGGGTTTTTAAGTGCTCTGGAGTCATTTCGTTGCAAGCGGGTTTTTAAGTGCTCTGGAGTCATTTCGTTGCAAGCGGGTTTTTAAGTGCTCTGGAGTCATTTCGTTGCAAGCGGGTTTTGAAGTGCTCTGGAGTCATTTCGTTGCAAGCGGGTTTTTAAGTGCTCTGGAGTCATTTCGTTGCAAGCAGGTTTTTAAGTGCTCTGAAGGCATTTCGTTGCAAGCGGGTTTTTAAGTGCTCTGGAGTCATTTCGTTGCAAGCGGGTTTTTAAGTGCTCTGGATTCATTTCGTTGGAAGCGGGTTTTTAAGTGCTCTGGAGTCATTTCGTTGCAAGCGGGTTTTTAAGTGCTCTGGAGTCATTTCCTTGCAAGCGGGTTTTTAAGTACTCTGGAGACATTTCTTTGCAAGCGGGTTTTTAAGTGCTCTGGAGTCATTTCGTTGCAAGCGGGTTTTTAAGTGCTCTGGAGTCATTTCGTTGCAAGCGGGTTTTTAAGTGCTCTGAAGGCATTTCATTGCAAGCGGGTTTTTGAGTGCTCTGGAGTCATTTCGTTGCAAGCAGGTTTTTAAGTTATCTGGAGTCATTTCGTTGCAAGCGGGTTTTTAAGTGCTCTGGAGTCATTTCGTTGCAAGCGGGTTTTTCAGTGCTCTGGAGTCATTTCGTTGCAAGCGGGTTTTTAAGTGCTCTGGAGTTATTTCGTTGCAAGCGGGTTTTTAAGTGCTCTGAAGGCATTTCGTTGTAAGCGGGTTTTTAAGTGCTCTGGAGTCATTTCGTTGCAAGATGGTTTTTACGTGTTCTGGAGTCATTTCGTTGCAAGCGGGTTTTTACATACTTCTCAGACATTTCACTGGAAGCGGGTTTTTTAAGTGCTCTGTAGGCATTTCGTTGCAAGCGGGTTTTTAAGTACTCTGGAGTCATTTCGTTGCAAGCGGGTGTTTAAGTGCTCTGGAGTCATTTCGTTGCAAGCGGGTTTTTCAGTGCTCCGGAGTCATTTCGTTGCAAGCGGGTTTTTAAGTGCTCTGGAGTCATTTCGTTGCAAGCGGGTTTTTAAGTGCTCTGGAGTCATTTCGTTGCAGGCGGGTTTTTATGTACTCTGGAGTCATTTCGTTGCAAGCGGGTGTTTAAGTGCTCTGGAGTCATTTCGTTGCAAGCGGGTTTTTAAGTGCTCTGGAGTCATTTCGTTGCAAGCGGGTGTTTAAGTGCTCTGGAGTCATTTCGTTGCAAGCGGGCTTTTAAGTGCTCTGGAGACATTTCGTTGCAAGCGGGTTTTTAAGTGCTCCGGAGCCATTTCGTTGCAAGCGGGTTTTTAAGTGCTCTGGAGCCATTTCGTTGCAAGCGGGTTTTTAAGTGCTCTCGAGTCATTTCGTTGCAAGCGGGTTTTTAAGTGCTCTGGAGTCATTTCGTTGCAAGCGGGTTTTTAAGTGCTCTGGAGTCATTTCGTTGCAAGCGGGTTTTTAAGTGCTCTGGAGTCATTTCGTTGCAAGCGGGTTTTTAAGTGCTCTGGAGTCATTTCGTTGCAAGCGGGTTTTTAAGTGCTCTGGAGTCATTTCGTTGCAAGCGGGTTTTTACGTGCTCTGGAGTCATTTCGTTGCAAGCGGGTTTTTAAGTGCTCTGGAGTCATTTCGTTGCAAGCGGGTTTTCAAGTGCTCTGGAGTCATTTCGTTGCAAGCGGGTTTTTAAGTGCTCTGGAGTCATTTCGTTGCAAGCGGGTTTTTAAGTGCTCTGAAGGCATTTCGTTGTAAGCGGGTTTTTAAGTGCTCTGGAGTCATTTCGTTGCAAGTGGGTTTTTACGTGTTCTGGAGTCATTTCGTTGCAAGCGGGTTTTTACATACTTCTCAGACATTTCACTGGAAGCTGGTTTTTTAAGTGCTCTGTAGGCATTTCGTTGCAAGCGCGTTTTTAAGTACTCTGGAGTCATTTCGTTGCAAGCGGGTGTTTAAGTGCTCTGGAGTCATTTCGTTGCAAGCGGGTTTTTAAGTGCTCTGGAGTCATTTTGTTGCAAGCGGGTTTTTAAGTGCTCTGGAGTCTTTTCGTTGCAAGCGGGTTTTTAAGTGTTCTGGAGTCATTTCTTTGCAAGCTGGTTTTTAAGTGCTCTGAAGGCATTTCGTTGCAAGCGGGTTTTTAAGTGCTCTGGAGTCATTTCGTTGCAAGCGGGTTTTTACGGGTTCTGAAGTCATTTCGTTGCAAGCGGGTTTTTACATACTTCTGAGACATTTCACTGGAAGCGGGTTTTTTAAGTGCTCTGCAGGCATTTCGTTGTAAGCGGGTTTTTAAGTGCTCTGGAGTCATTTCGTTGCAAGCGGGTTTTTAAGTGCTCTGGAGTCATTTCGTTGCAAGCGGGTTTTTAAGTGCTCTGAAGGCATTTCGTTGCAAGCGGGTTTTTAAGTACTCTGGAGTCATTTCGTTGCAAGCGGGTGTTTAAGTGCTCTGGAGTCATTTCGTTGCAAGCGGGTTTTTAAGTGCTCTGGAGTCATTTCGTTGCAAGCGGGTTTTTAAGTGCTCTGGAGTCATTTCGTTGCAAGCGGGTTTTTAAGTACTCTGGAGACATTTCGTTGCAAGCGGGTTTTTAAGTGCTCTGGAGTCATTTCGTTGCAAGCGGGTTTTTAAGTGCTCTGGAGTCATTTCGTTGCAAGCTTGTTTTTAAGTGCTCTGAAGGCATTTCGTTGCAAGCGGGTTTTTAAGTGCTCTGGAGTCATTTCGTTGCAAGCGGGTTTTTAAGTGCTCTGGAGTCATTTCGTTGCAAGCGGGTTTTTAAGTGCTCTGGAGTCATTTCGTTGCAAGCGGGTTTTTAAGTGCTCTGGATTCATTTCGTTGCAAGCGGGTTTTTAAGTGCTCTGTAGCCATTTCGTTGCAAGCGGGGTTTAAGTGCTCTGGAGTCATTTCGTTGCAAGCGGGTTTTTACGTGTTCTGGAGTCATTTCGTTGCAAGCGGGTTTTTACATACTTCTCAGACATTTCACTGGAAGCGGGTTTTTTAAATGCTCTGTAGGCATTTCGTTGCAAGCGGGTTTTTAAGTGCTCTGGAGTCATTTCGTTGCAAGCGGGTTTTTACGTGTTCTGGAGTCATTTCGTTGCAAGCGGGTTTTTACATACTTCTCAGACATTTCACTGGAAGCGGGTTTTTTAAATGCTCTGTAGGCATTTCGTTGCAAGCGGGTTTTTAAGTGCTCTGGAGTCATTTCGTTGCAAGCGGGTGTTTACGTGTTCTGGAGTCATTTCGTTGCAAGCGGGTTTTTATATACTTCTCAGACATTTCACTGGAAGCGGGTTTTTTAAATGCTCTGTAGGCATTTCGTTGCAAGCGGGTTTTTAAGTACTCTGGAGTCATTTCGTTGCAAACGGGTTTTTACGTGCTCTGGAGTCATTTCGTTGCAAGCGGGTTTTTAAGTGCTCTGGAGTCATTTCGTTGCAAGCGGGTTTTTAAGTGCTCTGGAGTCATTTCTTTGCAAGCGGGTTTTTAAGTGCTCTGGAGTCATTTCGTTACAAGTGGGTTTTTAAGTGCTCTGGAGTCATTTCGTTGCAAGCGGGTTTTTAAGTGCTCTGAAGGCATTTCGTTGCAAGCGGGTTTTTAAGTGCTCTGGAGTCATTTCGTTGCAAGCGGGTTTTTAAGTGCTCTGGAGTCATTTCGTTGCAAGCGGGTTTTTAAGTGCTCTGGAGTCATTTCGTTGCAAGCGGGTTTTTAAGTGTTCTGGAGTCATTTCGTTGCAAGCCGGTTTTTAAGTGCTCTGGAGTCATTTCATTGCAAGCGGGTTTTTTAGTGCTCTGGAGTCATTTCGTTGCAAGCGGGTTTTTAAGTGCTCTGGAGTCATTTCGTTGCATGCGGGTTTTTAAGTGCTCTGAAGGCATTTCGTTGTAAGCGGGTTTTTAAGTGCTCTGGAGTCATTTCGTTGCAAGCGGGTTTTTACGTGTTCTGGAGTCATTTCGTTGCAAGCGGGTTTTTACATACTTCTCAGACATTTCACTGAAAGCGGGTTTTTTAAATGCTCTGTAGGCATTTCGTTGCAAGCGGGTTTTTAAGTACTCTGGAGTCATTTCGTTGCAAACGGGTTTTTACGTGCTCTGGAGTCATTTCGTTGCAAGCGGGTTTTTAAGTGCTCTGGAGTCATTTCGTTGCAAGCGGGTTTTTAAGTGCTCTGGAGTCATTTCGTTGCAAGCGGGTTTTTAAGTGCTCTGGAGTCATTTCGTTGCAAGCGGGTTTTGAAGTGCTCTGGAGTCATTTCGTTGCAAGCGGGTTTTTAAGTGCTCTGGAGTCATTTCGTTGCAAGCAGGTTTTTAAGTGCTCTGAAGGCATTTCGTTGCAAGCGGGTTTTTAAGTGCTCTGGAGTCATTTCGTTGCAAGCGGGTTTTTAAGTGCTCTGGATTCATTTCGTTGGAAGCGGGTTTTTAAGTGCTCTGGAGTCATTTCGTTGCAAGCGGGTTTTTAAGTGCTCTGGAGTCATTTCCTTGCAAGCGGGTTTTTAAGTACTCTGGAGACATTTCTTTGCAAGCGGCTTTTTAAGTGCTCTGGAGTCATTTCGTTGCAAGCAGGTTTTTAAGTTATCTGGAGTCATTTCGTTGCAAGCGGGTTTTTAAGTGCTCTGGAGTCATTTCGTTGCAAGCGGGTTTTTCAGTGCTCTGGAGTCATTTCGTTGCAAGCGGGTTTTTAAGTGCTCTGGAGTCATTTCGTTGCAAGCGGGTTTTTAAGTGCTCTGAAGGCATTTCGTTGTAAGCGGGTTTTTAAGTGCTCTGGAGTCATTTCGTTGCAAGATGGTTTTTACGTGTTCTGGAGTCATTTCGTTGCAAGCGGGTTTTTAAGTGCTCTGGAGTCATTTCGTTGCAAGCAGGTTTTTAAGTGCTCTGGATTCATTTCGTTGGAAGCGGGTTTTTAAGTGCTCTGGAGTCATTTCGTTGCAAGCGGGTTTTTAAGTGCTCTGGAGTCATTTCCTTGCAAGCGGGTTTTTAAGTACTCTGGAGACATTTCTTTGCAAGCGGGTTTTTAAGTGCTCTGGAGTCATTTCGTTGCAAGCGGGTTTTTAAGTGCTCTGGAGTCATTTCGTTGCAAGCGGGTTTTTAAGTGCTCTGAAGGCATTTCATTGCAAGCGGGTTTTTGAGTGCTCTGGAGTCATTTCGTTGCAAGCAGGTTTTTAAGTTATCTGGAGTCATTTCGTTGCAAGCGGGTTTTTAAGTGCTCTGGAGTCATTTCGTTGCAAGCGGGTTTTTCAGTGCTCTGGAGTCATTTCGTTGCAAGCGGGTTTTTAAGTGCTCTGGAGTCATTTCGTTGCAAGCGGGTTTTTAAGTGCTCTGGAGTCATTTCGTTGCAAGATGGTTTTTACGTGTTCTGGAGTCATTTCGTTGCAAGCGGGTTTTTACATACTTCTCAGACATTTCACTGGAAGCGGGTTTTTTAAGTGCTCTGTAGGCATTTCGTTGCAAGCGGGTTTTTAAGTACTCTGGAGTCATTTCGTTGCAAGCGGGTGTTTAAGTGCTCTGGAGTCATTTCGTTGCAAGCGGGTTTTTCAGTGCTCCGGAGTCATTTCGTTGCAAGCGGGTTTTTAAGTACTCTGGAGTCATTTCGTTGCAAGCGGGTTTTTAAGTACTCTGGAGACATTTCGTTGCAAGCGGGTTTTTACATACTTCTGAGACATTTCACTGGAAGCGGGTTTTTTAAGTGCTCTGCAGGCATTTCGTTGCAAGCGGGTTTTTAAGTACTCTGGAGTCATTTCGTTGCAAGCGGGTGTTTAAGTGCTCTGGAGTCATTTCGTTGCAAGCGGGTTTTTCAGTGCTCCGGAGTCATTTCGTTGCAAGCTGGTTTTTAAGTACTCTGGAGTCATTTCGTTGCAAGCGGGTTTTTAAGTACTCTGGAGACATTTCGTTGCAAGCGGGTTTTTACATACTTCTGAGACATTTCACTGGAAGCGGGTTTTTTAAGTGCTCTGCAGGCATTTCGTTGTAAGCGGGTTTTTAAGTGCTCTGGAGTCATTTCGTTGCAAGCGGGTTTTTAAGTGCTCTGGAGTCATTTCGTTGCAAGCGGGTTTTTAAGTGCTCTGAAGGCATTTCGTTGCAAGCGGGTTTTTAAGTACTCTGGAGTCATTTCGTTGCAAGCGGGTGTTTAAGTGCTCTGGAGTCATTTCGTTGCAAGCGGGTTTTTAAGTGCTCTGGAGTCATTTCGTTGCAAGCGGGTTTTTAAGTGCTCTGGAGTCATTTCGTTGCAAGCGGGTTTTTAAGTACTCTGGAGACATTTCGTTGCAAGCGGGTTTTTAAGTGCTCTGGAGTCATTTCGTTGCAAGCGGGTTTTTAAGTGCTCTGGAGTCATTTCGTTGCAAGCTTGTTTTTAAGTGCTCTGAAGGCATTTCGTTGCAAGCGGGTTTTTAAGTGCTCTGGAGTCATTTCGTTGCAAGCGGGTTTTTAAGTGCTCTGGAGTCATTTCGTTGCAAGCGGGTTTTTAAGTGCTCTGGAGTCATTTCGTTGCAAGCGGGTTTTTAAGTGCTCTGGATTCATTTCGTTGCAAGCAGGTTTTTAAGTGCTCTGTAGCCATTTCGTTGCAAGCGGGGTTTAAGTGCTCTGGAGTCATTTCGTTGCAAGCGGGTTTTTACGTGTTCTGGAGTCATTTCGTTGCAAGCGGGTTTTTACATACTTCTCAGACATTTCACTGGAAGCGGGTTTTTTAAATGCTCTGTAGGCATTTCGTTGCAAGCGGGTTTTTAAGTGCTCTGGAGTCATTTCGTTGCAAGCGGGTTTTTACGTGTTCTGGAGTCATTTCGTTGCAAGCGGGTTTTTACATACTTCTCAGAAATTTCACTGGAAGCGGGTTTTTTAAATGCTCTGTAGGCATTTCGTTGCAAGCGGGTTTTTAAGTGCTCTGGAGTCATTTCGTTGCAAGCGGGTGTTTACGTGTTCTGGAGTCATTTCGTTGCAAGCGGGTTTTTATATACTTCTCAGACATTTCACTGGAAGCGGGTTTTTTAAATGCTCTGTAGGCATTTCGTTGCAAGCGGGTTTTTAAGTACTCTGGAGTCATTTCGTTGCAAACGGGTTTTTACGTGCTCTGGAGTCATTTCGTTGCAAGCGGGTTTTTAAGTGCTCTGGAGTCATTTCGTTGCAAGCGGGTTTTTAAGTGCTCTGGAGTCATTTCTTTGCAAGCGGGTTTTTAAGTGCTCTGGAGTCATTTCGTTGCAAGTGGGTTTTTAAGTGCTCTGGAGTCATTTCGTTGCAAGCGGGTTTTTAAGTGCTCTGAAGGCATTTCGTTGCAAGCGGGTTTTTAAGTGCTCTGGAGTCATTTCGTTGCAAGCGGGTTTTTAAGTGCTCTGGAGTCATTTCGTTGCAAGCGGGTTTTTAAGTGCTCTGGAGTCATTTCGTTGCAAGCGGGTTTTTACGTGTTCTGGAGTCATTTCGTTGCAAGCGGCTTTTTACATACTTCTCAGACATTTCACTGAAAGCGGGTTTTTTAAATGCTCTGTAGGCATTTCGTTGCAAGCGGGTTTTTAAGTACTCTGGAGTCATTTCGTTGCAAACGGGTTTTTACGTGCTCTGGAGTCATTTCGTTGCAAGCGGGTTTTTAAGTGCTCTGGAGTCATTTCGTTGCAAGCGGGTTTTTAAGTGCTCTGGAGTCATTTCGTTGCAAGCGGGTTTTTAAGTGCTCTGGAGTCATTTCGTTGCAAGCGGGTTTTGAAGTGCTCTGGAGTCATTTCGTTGCAAGCGGGTTTTTAAGTGCTCTGGAGTCATTTCGTTGCAAGCGGGTTTTTAAGTGCTCTGAAGGCATTTCGTTGCAAGCGGGTTTTTAAGTGCTCTGGAGTCATTTCGTTGCAAGCGGGTTTTTAAGTGCTCTGGATTCATTTCTTTGGAAGCGGGTTTTTAAGTGCTCTGGAGTCATTTCGTTGCAAGCGGGTTTTTAAGTGCTCTGGAGTCATTTCCTTGCAAGCGGGTTTTTAAGTACTCTGGAGACATTTCTTTGCAAGCGGGTTTTTAAGTGCTCTGGAGTCATTTCGTTGCAAGCGGGTTTTTAAGTGCTCTGGAGTCATTTCGTTGCAAGCGGGTTTTTAAGTGCTCTGAAGGCATTTCGTTGCAAGCGGGTTTTTGAGTGCTCTGGAGTCATTTCGTTGCAAGCAGGTTTTTAAGTTATCTGGAGTCATTTCGTTGCAAGCGGGTTTTTGAGTGCTCTGGAGTCATTTCGTTGCAAGCGGGTTTTTCAGTGCTCTGGAGTCATTTCGTTGCAAGCGGGTTTTTAAGTGCTCTGGAGTCATTTCGTTGCAAGCGGGTTTTTAAGTGCTCTGAAGGCATTTCGTTGTAAGCGGGTTTTTAAGTGCTCTGGAGTCATTTCGTTGCAAGATGGTTTTTACGTGTTCTGGAGTCATTTCGTTGCAAGCGGGTTTTTACATACTTCTCAGACATTTCACTGGAAGCGGGTTTTTTAAGTGCTCTGTAGGCATTTCGTTGCAAGCGGGTTTTTAAGTACTCTGGAGTCATTTCGTTGCAAGCGGGTGTTTAAGTGCTCTGGAGTCATTTCGTTGCAAGCGGGTTTTTCAGTGCTCTGGAGTCATTTCGTTGCAAGCGGGTTTTTAAGTGCTCTGGAGTCATTTCGTTGCAAGCGGGTTTTTAAGTGCTCTGGAGTCATTTCGTTGCAGGCGGGTTTTTATGTACTCTGGAGTCATTTCGTTGCAAGCAGGTGTTTAAGTGCTCTGGAGTCATTTCGTTGCAAGCGGGTTTTTAAGTGCTCTGGAGTCATTTCGTTGCAAGCGGGTGTTTAAGTGCTCTGGAGTCATTTCGTTGCAAGCGGGTTTTTAAGTGCTCTGGAGTCATTTCGTTGCAAGCGGGTTTTTAAGTGCTCTGAAGGCATTTCGTTGCAAGCGGGTTTTTAAGTGCTCTGGAGTCATTTCGTTGCAAGCGGGTTTTTAAGTGCTCTGGATTCATTTCGTTGGAAGCGGGTTTTTAAGTGCTCTGGAGTCATTTCGTTGCAAGCGGGTTTTTAAGTGCTCTGGAGTCATTTCCTTGCAAGCGGGTTTTTAAGTACTCTGGAGACATTTCTTTGCAAGCGGGTTTTTAAGTGCTCTGGAGTCATTTCGTTGCAAGCGGGTTTTTAAGTGCTCTGGAGTCATTTCGTTGCAAGCGGGTTTTTAAGTGCTCTGAAGGCATTTCGTTGCAAGCGGGTTTTTGAGTGCTCTGGAGTCATTTCGTTGCAAGCAGGTTTTTAAGTTATCTGGAGTCATTTCGTTGCAAGCGGGTGTTTAAGTGCTCTGGAGTCATTTCGTTGCAAGCGGGTTTTTCAGTGCTCTGGAGTCATTTCGTTGCAAGCGGGTTTTTAAGTGCTCTGGAGTCATTTCGTTGCAAGCGGGTTTTTAAGTGCTCTGAAGGCATTTCGTTGTAAGCGGGTTTTTAAGTGCTCTGGAGTCATTTCGTTGCAAGATGGTTTTTACGTGTTCTGGAGTCATTTCGTTGCAAGCGGGTTTTTACATACTTCTCAGACATTTCACTGGAAGCGGGTTTTTTAAGTGCTCTGTAGGCATTTCGTTGCAAGCGGGTTTTTAAGTACTCTGGAGTCATTTCGTTGCAAGCGGGTGTTTAAGTGCTCTGGAGTCATTTCGTTGCAAGCGGGTTTTTCAGTGCTCCGGAGTCATTTTGTTGCAAGCGGGTTTTTAAGTGCTCTGGAGTCATTTCGTTGCAAGCGGGTTTTTAAGTGCTCTGGAGTCATTTCGTTGCAGGCGGGTTTTTATGTACTCTGGAGTCATTTCGTTGCAAGCGGGTGTTTAAGTGCTCTGGAGTCATTTCGTTGCAAGCGGGTTTTTAAGTGCTCTGGAGTCATTTCTTTGCAAGCGGGTGTTTAAGTGCTCTGGAGTCATTTCGTTGCAAGCGGGTTTTTCAGTGCTCCGGAGTCATTTCGTTGCAAGCGGGTTTTTAAGTGCTCTGGAGTCATTTCGTTGCAAGCGGGTTTTTAAGTGCTCTGGAGTCATTTCGTTGCAGGCGGGTTTTTATGTACTCTGGAGTCATTTCGTTGCAAGCGGGTGTTTAAGTGCTCTGGAGTCATTTCGTTGCAAGCGGGTTTTTAAGTGCTCTGGAGTCATTTCGTTGCAAGCGGGTGTTTAGGTGCTCTGGAGTCATTTCGTTGCAAGCGGGTTTTTAAGTGCTCTGGAGTCATTTCGTTGCAGGCGGGTTTTTAAGTGCTCTGGAGTCATTTCGTTGCAGTCGGGTTTTTATGTACTCTGGAGTCATTTCGTTGCAAGCGGGTTTTTAAGTGCTCTGAAGGCATTTCGTTGTAAGCGGGTTTTTAAGTGCTCTGGAGTCATTTCGTTGCAAGCGGGTTTTTACGTGTTCTGGAGTCATTTCGTTGCAAGCGGGTTTTTACATACTTCTCAGACATATCACTGGAAGCGGGTTTTTTAAGTGCTCTGCATGCATTTCGTTGTAAGCGGGTTTTTAAGTACTCTGGAGTCATTTCGTTGCAAGCGGGTTTTTAAGTGCTCTGGAGTCATTTCGTTGCAAGCGGGTTTTTAAGTGCTCTGGAGTCATTTCGTTGCAAGCGGGTTTTTAAGTGCTCTGGAGTCATTTCGTTGCAAGCGGGTTTTTAAGTGCTCTGGAGGCATTTCGTTGCAAGCGGGTTTTTAAGTGCTCTGGAGTCATTTCGTTGCAAGCGGGTTTTTACGTGCTCTGGAGTCATTTCGTTGCAAGCGGGTTTTTAAGTGCTCTGGAGTCATTTCGTTGCAAGCGGGTTTTTAAGTGCTCTGTAGCCATTTCGTTGCAAGCGGGTTTTTAAGTGCTCTGGAGTCATTTCGTTGCAAGCGGGTTTTTAAGTGCTCTGGAGACATTTCGTTGCAAGCGGGTTTTTAAGTGCTCTGGAGTCATTTCGTTGCAAGCGGGTTTTTAAGTGCTCTGGAGTCATTTCGTTGCAAGCGGGTTTTTAAGTGCTCTGGAGTCATTTCGTTGCAAGCGGGTTTTTAAGTGCTCTGGAGTCATTTCGTTGCAAGCGGGTTTTTAAGTGCTCTGGAGTCATTTAGTTGCAAGCGGGTTTTTAAGTGCTCTGGAGTCATTTCGTTGCAAGCGGGTTTTTAAGTGCTCTGGAGTCATTTCGTTGCAAGCGGGTTTTTAAGTGCTCTGGAGTCATTTCGTTGCAAGCGGGTTTTTACGTGCTCTTGAGTCATTTCGTTGCAAGCGGGTTTTTAAGTGCTCTGGAGTCATTTCGTTGCAAGCGGGTTTTTACATACTTCTCAGACATTTCACTGGAAGCGGGTTTTTTAAGTGCTCTGTAGGCATTTCGTTGCAAGCGGGTTTTTAAGTACTCTGGAGTCATTTCGTTGCAAGCGGGTGTTTAAGTGCTCTGGAGTCATTTCGTTGCAAGCGGGTTTTTAAGTGCTCTGGAGTCATTTTGTTGCAAGCGGGTTTTTAAGTGCTCTGGAGTCTTTTCGTTGCAAGCGGGTTTTTAAGTGTTCTGGAGTCATTTCTTTGCAAGCGGGTTTTTAAGTGCTCTGAAGGCATTTCGTTGCAAGCGGGTTTTTAAGTGCTCTGGAGTCATTTCGTTGCAAGCGGGTTTTTACGGGTTCTGGAGTCATTTTGTTTCAAGCGGGTTTTTACATACTTCTCAGACATTTCACTGGAAGCGGGTTTTTTAAGTGCTCTGCAGGCATTTCGTTGTAAGCGGGTTTTTAAGTACTCTGGAGTCATTTCGTTGCAAGCGGGTTTTTAAGTACTCTGGAGTCATTTCGTTGCAAACGGGTTTTTACGTGCTCTGCAGTCATTTCGTTGCAAGCGGGTTTTTAAGTGCTCTGGAGTCATTTCGTTGCAAGCGGGTTTTTAAGTGCTCTGGAGTCATTTCGTTGCAAGCGGGTTTTTAAGTGCTCTGGAGTCATTTCGTTGCAAGCGGGCTGTTAAGTGCTCTGGAGTCATTTCGTTGCAAGCGGGTTTTTAAGTGCTCTGGAGTCATTTCGTTCCAAGCGGGTTTTTAAGTGCTCTAAAGGCATTTCGTTGCATGCGGGTTTTTAAGTGCTCTGGAGTCATTTCGTTGCAAGCGGGTTTTTAAGTGCTCTGGAGACATTTCGTTGCAAGCGGGTTTTTAAGTGCTCTGGAGCCATTTCGTTGCAAGCGGGTTTTTAAGTGCTTTGGAGTCATTTCGTTGCAAGCGTGTTTTTAAGTGCTCTGGAGTCATTTCGTTGCAAGCGGGTTTTTAAGTGCTCTGGAGTCATTTCGTTGCAAGCGGGTTTTTAAGTACTCTGGAGACATTTCGTTGCAAGCGGGTTTTTAAGTGCTCTGGAGTCATTTCGTTGCAAGCGGGTTTTTAAGTGCTCTGGAGTCATTTCGTTGCAAGCGGGTTTTTAAGTGCTCTGAAGGCATTTCGTTGCAAGCGGGTTTTTAAGTACTCTGGAGACATTTCGTTGCAAGCGGGTTTTTAAGTGCTCTGGAGTCATTTCGTTGCAAGCGGGTTTTTACGTGTTCTGGAGTCATTTCGTTGCAAGCGGGTTTTTACATACTTCTCAGACATTTCACTGGAAGCGGGTTTTTTAAATGCTCTGTAGGCATTTCGTTGCATGCGGGTTTTTAAGTACTCTGGAGTCATTTCGTTGCAAACGGGTTTTTACGTGCTCTGGAGTCATTTCGTTGCAAGCGGGTTTTTAAGTGCTCTGGAGTCATTTCGTTGCAAGCGGGTTTTTAAGTGCTCTGGAGTCATTTCGTTGCAAGCGGGTTTTTAAGTGCTCTGGTGTCATTTCGTTGCAAGCGGGTTTTTAAGTGCTCTGGAGTCATTTCGTTGCAAGCGGGTTTTTAAGTGCTCTGGAGTCATTTCGTTGCAAGCGGGTTTTTAAGTGCTCTGGAGTCATTTCGTTGCAAGCGGGTTTTTAAGTGCTCTGAAGGCATTTCGTTGCAAGCGGATTTTAAGTGTTCTGGAGTCATTTCGTTGCAAGCGGGTTTTTAAGTGCTCTGGAGTCATTTCATTGCAAGCGGGTTTTTTAGTGCTCTGGAGTCATTTCGTTGCAAGCGGGTTTTTAAGTGCTCTGGAGTCATTTCGTTGCAAGCGGGTTTTTACATACTTCTCAGACATTTCACTGGAAGCGGGTTTTTTAAATGCTCTGTAGGCATTTCGTTGCAAGCGGGTTTTTAAGTACTCTGGAGTCATTTCGTTGCAAACGGGTTTTTACGTGCTCTGGAGTCATTTCGTTGCAAGCGGGTTTTTAAGTGCTCTGGAGTCATTTCGTTGCAAGCGGGTTTTTAAGTGCTCTGGAGTCATTTCGTTGCAAGCGGGTTTTTAAGTACTCTGGAGTCATTTCGTTGCAAGCGGGCTTTTAAGTGCTCTGGAGTCATTTCGTTGCAAGCGGGTTTTTAAGTGCTCTGGAGTCATTTCGTTCCAAGCGGGTTTTTAAGTGCTCTAAAGGCATTTCGTTGCAAGCGGGTTTTTAAGTGCTCTGGAGGCATTTCGTTGCAAGCGGGTTTTTAAGTGCTCTGGAGTCATTTCGATGCAAGCGGGTTTTTACGTGCTCTGGAGTCATTTCGTTGCAAGCGGGTTTTTAAGTGCTCTGGAGTCATTTCGTTGCAAGCGGGTTTTTAAGTGCTCTGTAGCCATTTCGTTGCAAGCGGGTTTTTAAGTGCTCTGGAGTCATTTCGTTGCAAGCGGGTTTTTAAGTGCTCTGGAGACATTTCGTTGCAAGCGGGTTTTTAAGTGCTCTGGAGTCATTTCGTTGCAAGCGGGTTTTTAAGTGCTCTGGAGTCATTTCGTTGCAAGCGGGTTTTTAAGTGCTCTGGAGTCATTTCGTTGCAAGCGGGTTTTTAAGTGCTCTGGAGTCATTTCGTTGCAAGCGGGTTTTTAAGTGCTCTGGAGTCATTTCGTTGCAAGCGGGTTTTTAAGTGCTCTGGAGTCATTTCGTTGCAAGCGGGTTTTTAAGTGCTCTGGAGTCATTTCGTTGCAAGCGGGTTTTTAAGTGCTCTGGAGTCATTTCGTTGCAAGCGGGTTTTTAAGTGCTCTGGAGTCATTTCGTTGCAAGCGGGTTTTTAAGTGCTCTGGAGTCATTTCGTTGCAAGCGGGTTTTTACGTGCTCTTGAGTCATTTCGTTGCAAGCGGGTTTTTAAGTGCTCTGGAGTCATTTCGTTGCAAGCGGGTTTTTACATACTTCTCAGACATTTCACTGGAAGCGGGTTTTTTAAGTGCTCTGTAGGCATTTCGTTGCAAGCGGGTTTTTAAGTACTCTGGAGTCATTTCGTTGCAAGCGGGTGTTTAAGTGCTCTGGAGTCATTTCGTTGCAAGCGGGTTTTTAAGTGCTCTGTAGTCATTTTGTTGCAAGCGGGTTTTTAAGTGCTCTGGAGTCTTTTCGTTGCAAGCGGGTTTTTAAGTGTTCTGGAGTCATTTCTTTGCAAGCGGGTTTTTAAGTGCTCTGAAGGCATTTCGTTGCAAGCGGGTTTTTAAGTGCTCTGGAGTCATTTCGTTGCAAGCGGGTTTTTACGGGTTCTGGAGTCATTTTGTTTCAAGCGGGTTTTTACATACTTCTCAGACATTTCACTGGAAGCGGGTTTTTTAAGTGCTCTGCAGGCATTTCGTTGTAAGCGGGTTTTTAAGTACTCTGGAGTCATTTCGTTGCAAACGGGTTTTTACGTGCTCTGCAGTCATTTCGTTGCAAGCGGGTTTTTAAGTGCTCTGGAGTCATTTCGTTGCAAGCGGGTTTTTAAGTGCTCTGGAGTCATTTCGTTGCAAGCGGGTTTTTAAGTGCTCTGGAGTCATTTCGTTGCAAGCGGGCTTTTAAGTGCTCTGGAGTCATTTCGTTGCAAGCGGGTTTTTAAGTGCTCTGGAGTCATTTCGTTCCAAGCGGGTTTTTAAGTGCTCTAAAGGCATTTCGTTGCAAGCGGGTTTTTAAGTGCTCTGGAGTCATTTCGTTGCAAGCGGGTTTTTAAGTGCTCTGGAGCCATTTCGTTGCAAGCGGGTTTTTAAGTGCTCTGGAGCCATTTCGTTGCAAGCGGGTTTTTAAGTGCTTTGGAGTCATTTCGTTGCAAGCGTGTTTTTAAGTGCTCTGGAGTCATTTCGTTGCAAGCGGGTTTTTAAGTGCTCTGGAGTCATTTCGTTGCAAGCGGGTTTTTAAGTACTCTGGAGACATTTCGTTGCAAGCGGGTTTTTAAGTGCTCTGGAGTCATTTCGTTGCAAGCGGGTTTTTAAGTGCTCTGGAGTCATTTCGTTGCAAGCGGGTTTTTAAGTGCTCTGAAGGCATTTCGTTGCAAGCGGGTTTTTAAGTACTCTGGAGACATTTCGTTGCAAGCGGGTTTTTAAGTGCTCTGGAGTCATTTCGTTGCAAGCGGGTTTTTACGTGTTCTGGAGTCATTTCGTTGCAAGCGGGTTTTTACATACTTCTCAGACATTTCACTGGAAGCGGGTTTTTTAAATGCTCTGTAGGCATTTCGTTGCAAGCGGGTTTTTAAGTACTCTGGAGTCATTTCGTTGCAAACGGGTTTTTACGTGCTCTGGAGTCATTTCGTTGCAAGCGGGTTTTTAAGTGCTCTGGAGTCATTTCGTTGCAAGCGGGTTTTTAAGTGCTCTGGAGTCATTTCGTTGCAAGCGGGTTTTTAAGTGCTCTGGAGTCATTTCGTTGCAAGCGGGTTTTTACGTGTTCTGGAGTCATTTCGTTGCAAGCGGGTTTTTACATACTTCTCAGACATTTCACTGGAAGCGGGTTTTTTAAATGCTCTGTAGGCATTTCGTTGCAAGCGGGTTTTTAAGTACTCTGGAGTCATTTCGTTGCAAACGGGTTTTTACGTGCTCTGGAGTCATTTCGTTGCAAGCGGGTTTTTAAGTGCTCTGGAGTCATTTCGTTGCAAGCGGGTTTTTAAGTGCTCTGGAGTCATTTCGTTGCAAGCGGGTTTTTAAGTGCTCTGGAGTCATTTCGTTGCAAGCGGGTTTTTAAGTGCTCTGGAGTCATTTCGTTGCAAGCGGGTTTTTAAGTGCTCTGGAGTCATTTCGTTGCAAGCGGGTTTTTAAGTACTCTGGAGACATTTCGTTGCAAGCGGGTTTTTAAGTGCTCTGGAGTCATTTCGTTGCAAGCGGGTTTTTAAGTGCTCTGGAGTCATTTCGTTGCAAGCGGGTTTTTAAGTGCTCTGAAGGCATTTCGTTGCAAGCGGGTTTTTAAGTGCTCTGGAGTCATTTCGTTGCAAGCGGGTTTTTAAGTGCTCTGGAGTCATTTCGTTGCAAGCGGGTTTTTAAGTGCTCTGGAGTCATTTCATTGCAAGCGGGTTTTTTAGTGCTCTGGAGTCATTTCGTTGCAAGCGGGTTTTTAAGTGCTCTGGAGTCATTTCGTTGCATGCGGGTTTTTAAGTGCTCTGAAGGCATTTCGTTGTAAGCGGGTTTTTAAGTGCTGTGGAGTCATTTCGTTGCAAGCGGGTTTTTACGTGTTCTGGAGTCATTTCGTTGCAAGCGGGTTTTTACATACTTCTCAGACATTTCACTGGAAGCGGGTTTTTTAAATGCTCTGTAGGCATTTCGTTGCAAGCGGGTTTTTAAGTACTCTGGAGTCATTTCGTTGCAAACGGGTTTTTACGTGCTCTGGAGTCATTTCGTTGCAAGCGGGTTTTTAAGTGCTCTGGAGTCATTTCGTTGCAAGCGGGTTTTTAAGTGCTCTGGAGTCATTGCGTTGCAAGCGGGTTTTTAAGTGCTCTGGAGTCATTTCGTTGCAAGCGGGTTTTTAAGTGCTCTGGAGTCATTTCGTTGCAAGCGGGTTTTTAAGTGCTCTGGAGTCATTTCGTTGCAAGCGGGTTTTTAAGTGCTCTGGAGTCATTTCCTTGCAAGCGGGTTTTTAAGTACTCTGGAGACATTTCTTTGCAAGCGGGTTTTTAAGTGCTCTGGAGTCATTTCGTTGCAAGCGGGTTTTTAAGTGCTCTGGAGTCATTTCGTTGCAAGCGGGTTTTTAAGTGCTCTGAAGGCATTTCGTTGCAAGCGGGTTTTTAAGTGCTCTGGAGTCATTTCGTTGCAAGCAGGTTTTTAAGTTATCTGGAGTCATTTCGTTGCAAGCGGGTTTTTAAGTGCTCTGGAGTCATTTCGTTGCAAGCGGGTTTTTCAGTGCTCTGGAGTCATTTCGTTGCAAGCGGGTTTTTAAGTGCTCTGGAGTCATTTCGTTGCAAGCGGGTTTTTAAGTGCTCTGAAGGCATTTCGTTGTAAGCGGGTTTTTAAGTGCTCTGGAGTCATTTCGTTGCAAGCTGGTTTTTACGTGTTCTGGAGTCATTTCGTTGCAAGCGGGTTTTTACATACTTCTCAGACATTTCACTGGAAGCGGGTTTTTTAAGTGCTCTGTAGGCATTTCGTTGCAAGCGGGTTTTTAAGTGCTCTGGAGTCATTTCGTTGCAAGCGGGTTTTTACGTATTCTGGAGTCATTTCGTGGCAAGCGGGTTTTTACATACTTCTCAGACATTTCACTGGAAGCGGGTTTTTTAAGTGCTCTGTAGGCATTTCGTTGCAAGCGGGTTTTTAAGTACTCTGGAGTCATTTCGTTGCAAGCGGGTGTTTAAGTGCTCTGGAGTCATTTCTTTGCAAGTGGGTTTTTAAGTGCTCTGGAGTCATTTTGTTGCAAGCGGGTTTTTAAGTGCTCTGGAGTCATTTCGTTGCAAGCGGGTTTTTAAGTGCTCTGGAGTCATTTCGTTGCAAGCGGGTTTTTAAGTGCTCTGAAGGCATTTCGTTGCAAGCGGGTTTTTAAGTGCTCTGGAGTCATTTCGTTGCAAGCGGGTTTTTAAGTGCTCTGGAGTCATTTCGTTGCAAGCGGGTTTTTAAGTGCTCTGGAGTCATTTCATTGCAAGCGGGTTTTTTAGTGCTCTGGAGTCATTTCGTTGCAAGCGGGTTTTTAAGTGCTCTGGAGTCATTTCGTTGCATGCGGGTTTTTAAGTGCTCTGAAGGCATTTCGTTGTAAGCGGGTTTTTAAGTGCTGTGGAGTCATTTCGTTGCAAGCGGGTTTTTACGTGTTCTGGAGTCATTTCGTTGCAAGCGGGTTTTTACATACTTCTCAGACATTTCACTGGAAGCGGGTTTTTTAAATGCTCTGTAGGCATTTCGTTGCAAGCGGGTTTTTAAGTACTCTGGAGTCATTTCGTTGCAAACGGGTTTTTACGTGCTCTGGAGTCATTTCGTTGCAAGCGGGTTTTTAAGTGCTCTGGAGTCATTTCGTTGCAAGCGGGTTTTTAAGTGCTCTGGAGTCATTGCGTTGCAAGCGGGTTTTTAAGTGCTCTGGAGTCATTTCGTTGCAAGCGGGTTTTTAAGTGCTCTGGAGTCATTTCGTTGCAAGCGGGTTTTTAAGTGCTCTGGAGTCATTTCGTTGCAAGCGGGTTTTTAAGTGCTCTGGAGTCATTTCCTTGCAAGCGGGTTTTTAAGTACTCTGGAGACATTTCTTTGCAAGCGGGTTTTTAAGTGCTCTGGAGTCATTTCGTTGCAAGCGGGTTTTTAAGTGCTCTGGAGTCATTTCGTTGCAAGCGGGTTTTTAAGTGCTCTGAAGGCATTTCGTTGCAAGCGGGTTTTTAAGTGCTCTGGAGTCATTTCGTTGCAAGCAGGTTTTTAAGTTATCTGGAGTCATTTCGTTGCAAGCGGGTTTTTAAGTGCTCTGGAGTCATTTCGTTGCAAGCGGGTTTTTCAGTGCTCTGGAGTCATTTCGTTGCAAGCGGGTTTTTAAGTGCTCTGGAGTCATTTCGTTGCAAGCGGGTTTTTAAGTGCTCTGAAGGCATTTCGTTGTAAGCGGGTTTTTAAGTGCTCTGGAGTCATTTCGTTGCAAGCTGGTTTTTACGTGTTCTGGAGTCATTTCGTTGCAAGCGGGTTTTTACATACTTCTCAGACATTTCACTGGAAGCGGGTTTTTTAAGTGCTCTGTAGGCATTTCGTTGCAAGCGGGTTTTTAAGTGCTCTGGAGTCATTTCGTTGCAAGCGGGTTTTTACGTATTCTGGAGTCATTTCGTGGCAAGCGGGTTTTTACATACTTCTCAGACATTTCACTGGAAGCGGGTTTTTTAAGTGCTCTGTAGGCATTTCGTTGCAAGCGGGTTTTTAAGTACTCTGGAGTCATTTCGTTGCAAGCGGGTGTTTAAGTGCTCTGGAGTCATTTCTTTGCAAGTGGGTTTTTAAGTGCTCTGGAGTCATTTTGTTGCAAGCGGGTTTTTAAGTGCTCTGGAGTCTTTTCGTTGCAAGCGGGTTTTTAAGTGTTCTGGAGTCATTTCTTTGCAAGCGGGTTTTTAAGTGCTCTGAAGGCATTTCGTTGCAAGCGGGTTTTTAAGTGCTCTGGAGTCATTTCGTTGCAAGCGGGTTTTTAAGTGCTCTGGATTCATTTCGTTGCAAGCGGGTTTTTAAGTGCTCTGTAGTCATTTCGTTGCAAGCGGGTTTTTAAGTGCTCTGGAGTCATTTCGTTGCAAGCGGGTTTTTAAGTGCTCTGTAGTCATTTCGTTGCAAGCGGGTTTTTAAGTGCTCTGGAGTCATTTCGTTGCAAGCGGGTTTTTAAGTACTCTGGAGACATTTCGTTACAAGCGGGTTTTTAAGTGCTCTGGAGTCATTTCGTTGCAAGCGGGTTTTTAAGTGCTCTGGAGTCATTTCGTTGCAAGCGGGTTTTTAAGTGCTCTGGAGTCATTTCGTTGCAAGCGGGTTTTTAAGTGCTCTGGATTCATTTCGTTGCAAGCGGGTTTTTAAGTGCTCTGTAGCCATTTCGTTGCAAGCGGTGTTTAAGTGCTCTGGAGTCATTTCGTTGCAAGCGGGTTTTTACGTGTTCTGGAGTCATTTCGTTGCAAGCGGGTTTTTACATACTTCTCAGACATTTCACTGGAAGCGGGTTTTTTAAATGCTCTGTAGGCATTTCGTTGCAAGCGGGTTTTTAAGTGCTCTGGAGTCATTTCGTTGCAAGCGGGTTTTTACGTGTTCTGGAGTCATTTCGTTGCAAGCGGGTTTTTACATACTTCTCAGACATTTCACTGGAAGCGGGTTTTTTAAATGCTCTGTAGGCATTTCGTTGCAAGCGGGTTTTTAAGTGCTCTGGAGTCATTTCGTTGCAAGCGGGTGTTTACGTGTTCTGGAGTCATTTCGTTGCAAGCGGGTTTTTATATACTTCTCAGACATTTCACTGGAAGCGGGTTTTTTAAATGCTCTGTAGGCATTTCGTTGCAAGCGGGTTTTTAAGTACTCTGGAGTCATTTCGTTGCAAACGGGTTTTTACGTGCTCTGGAGTCATTTCGTTGCAAGCGGGTTTTTAAGTGCTCTGGAGTCATTTCGTTGCAAGCGGGTTTTTAAGTGCTCTGGAGTCATTTCGTTGCAAGCGGGTTTTTAAGTGCTCTGGAGACAATTCGTTGCAAGCGGGTTTTTAAGTGCTCTGGAGTCATTTCGTTGCAAGCGGGTTTTTAAGTGCTCTGGAGTCATTTCGTTGCAAGCGGGTTTTTAAGTGCTCTGGAGTCATTTCGTTGCAAGCGGGTTTTTAAGTGCTCTGGAGTCATTTCGTTGCAAGCGGGTTTTTAAGTGCTCTGAAGGCATTTCGTTGCAAGCGGGTTTTTAAGTGCTCTGGAGTCATTTCGTTGCAAGCGGGTTTTTAAGTGCTCTGGAGTCATTTCGTTGCAAGCGGGTTTTTAAGTGCTCTGGAGTCATTTCATTGCAAGCGGGTTTTTTAGTGCTCTGGAGTCATTTCGTTGCAAGCGGGTTTTTAAGTGCTCTGGAGTCATTTCGTTGCATGCGGGTTTTTAAGTGCTCTGAAGGCATTTCTTTGTAAGCGGGTTTTTAAGTGCTGTGGAGTCATTTCGTTGCAAGCGGGTTTTTACGTGTTCTGGAGTCATTTCGTTGCAAGCGGGTTTTTACATACTTCTCAGACATTTCACTGGAAGCGGGTTTTTTAAATGCTCTGTAGGCATTTCGTTGCAAGCGGGTTTTTAAGTACTCTGGAGTCATTTCGTTGCAAACGGGTTTTTACGTGCTCTGGAGTCATTTCGTTGCAAGCGGGTTTTTAAGTGCTCTGGAGTCATTTCGTTGCAAGCGGGTTTTTAAGTGCTCTGGAGTCATTGCGTTGCAAGCGGGTTTTTAAGTGCTCTGGAGTCATTTCGTTGCAAGCGGGTTTTTAAGTGCTCTGGAGTCATTTCGTTGCAAGCGGGTTTTTAAGTGCTCTGGAGTCATTTCGTTGCAAGCGGGTTTTTAAGTGCTCTGGAGTCATTTCCTTGCAAGCGGGTTTTTAAGTACTCTGGAGACATTTCTTTGCAAGCGGGTTTTTAAGTGCTCTGGAGTCATTTCGTTGCAAGCGGGTTTTTAAGTGCTCTGGAGTCATTTCGTTGCAAGCGGGTTTTTAAGTGCTCTGAAGGCATTTCGTTGCAAGCGGGTTTTTAAGTGCTCTGGAGTCATTTCGTTGCAAGCAGGTTTTTAAGTTATCTGGAGTCATTTCGTTGCAAGCGGGTTTTTAAGTGCTCTGGAGTCATTTCGTTGCAAGCGGGTTTTTCAGTGCTCTGGAGTCATTTCGTTGCAAGCGGGTTTTTAAGTGCTCTGGAGTCATTTCGTTGCAAGCGGGTTTTTAAGTGCTCTGAAGGCATTTCGTTGTAAGCGGGTTTTTAAGTGCTCTGGAGTCATTTCGTTGCAAGCTGGTTTTTACGTGTTCTGGAGTCATTTCGTTGCAAGCGGGTTTTTACATACTTCTCAGACATTTCACTGGAAGCGGGTTTTTTAAGTGCTCTGTAGGCATTTCGTTGCAAGCGGGTTTTTAAGTGCTCTGGAGTCATTTCGTTGCAAGCGGGTTTTTACGTATTCTGGAGTCATTTCGTGGCAAGCGGGTTTTTACATACTTCTCAGACATTTCACTGGAAGCGGGTTTTTTAAGTGCTCTGTAGGCATTTCGTTGCAAGCGGGTTTTTAAGTACTCTGGAGTCATTTCGTTGCAAGCGGGTGTTTAAGTGTTCTGGAGTCATTTCTTTGCAAGCGGGTTTTTAAGTGCTCTGAAGGCATTTCGTTGCAAGCGGGTTTTTAAGTGCTCTGGAGTCATTTCGTTGCAAGCGGGTTTTTAAGTGCTCTGGATTCATTTCGTTGCAAGCGGGTTTTTAAGTGCTCTGTAGTCATTTCGTTGCAAGCGGGTTTTTAAGTGCTCTGGAGTCATTTCGTTGCAAGCGGGTTTTTAAGTGCTCTGTAGTCATTTCGTTGCAAGCGGGTTTTTAAGTGCTCTGGAGTCATTTCGTTGCAAGCGGGTTTTTAAGTACTCTGGAGACATTTCGTTACAAGCGGGTTTTTAAGTGCTCTGGAGTCATTTCGTTGCAAGCGGGTTTTTAAGTGCTCTGGAGTCATTTCGTTGCAAGCGGGTTTTTAAGTGCTCTGGAGTCATTTCGTTGCAAGCGGGTTTTTAAGTGCTCTGGATTCATTTCGTTGCAAGCGGGTTTTTAAGTGCTCTGTAGCCATTTCGTTGCAAGCGGGGTTTAAGTGCTCTGGAGTCATTTCGTTGCAAGCGGGTTTTTACGTGTTCTGGAGTCATTTCGTTTCAAGCGGGTTTTTACATACTTCTCAGACATTTCACTGGAAGCGGGTTTTTTAAATGCTCTGTAGGCATTTCGTTGCAAGCGGGTTTTTAAGTGCTCTGGAGTCATTTCGTTGCAAGCGGGTTTTTACGTGTTCTGGAGTCATTTCGTTGCAAGCGGATTTTTACATACTTCTCAGACATTTCACTGGAAGCGGGTTTTTTAAATGCTCTGTAGGCATTTCGTTGCAAGCGGGTTTTTAAGTGCTCTGGAGTCATTTCGTTGCAAGCGGGTGTTTACGTGTTCTGGAGTCATTTCGTTGCAAGCGGGTTTTTATATACTTCTCAGACATTTCACTGGAAGCGGGTTTTTTAAATGCTCTGTAGGCATTTCGTTGCAAGCGGGTTTTTAAGTACTCTGGAGTCATTTTGTTGCAAACGGGTTTTTACGTGCTCTGGAGTCATTTCGTTGCAAGCGGGTTTTTAAGTGCTCTGGAGTCATTTCGTTGCAAGCGGATTTTTAAGTGCTCTGGAGTCATTTCGTTGCAAGCGGGTTTTTAAGTGCTCTGGAGACAATTCGTTGCAAGCGGGTTTTTAAGTGCTCTGGAGTCATTTCGTTGCAAGCGGGTTTTTAAGTGCTCTGGAGTCATTTCTTTGCAAGCGTGTTTTTAAGTGCTCTGGAGTCATTTCGTTGCAAGCGGGTTTTTAAGTGCTCTGGAGTCATTTCGTTGCAAGCGGGTTTTTAAGTGCTCTGGAGTCATTTCGTTACAAGCGGGTTTTTAAGTGTTCTGGAGTCATTTCGTTGCAAGCGGTTTTTTAAGTGCTCTGGAGTCATTTCGTTGCAAGCGGGTTTTTTAGTGCTCTGGAGTCATTTCGTTGCAAGCGGGTTTTTAAGTGCTCTGGAGTCATTTCGTTGCATGCGGGTTTTTAAGTGCTCTGAAGGCATTTCGTTGTAAGCGGGTTTTTAAGTGCTCTGGAGTCATTTCGTTGTAAGCGGGTTTTTACGTGTTCTGGAGTCATTTCGTTGCAAGCGGGTTTTTACATACTTCTCAGACATTTCACTGGAAGCGGGTTTTTTAAATGCTCTGTAGGCATTTCGTTGCAAGCGGGTTTTTAAGTACTCTGGAGTCATTTCGTTGCAAGCGGGTTTTTAAGTGCTCTGGAGTCATTTCGTTGCAAGCGGGTTTTTACATATTTCTCTGACATTTAACTGGAAGCGAGTATTTTAAGTGCTCTGGAGTCATTTCGTTGCAAGTGGGTTTTTACGTGCTCTGGAGTCATTTCGTTGCAAGCGGGTTTTTAAGTGCTCTGGAGTCATTTCGTTGCAAGCGGGTTTTTAAGTGCTCTGAAGGCATTTCGTTGCAAGCGGGTTTTTAAGTGCTCTGGAGTCATTTCGTTGCAAGCGGGTTTTTAAGTTATCTGGAGTCATTTCGTTGCAAGCGGGTTTTTAAGTGCTCTGGAGTCATTTCGTTGCAAGCGGGTTTTTCAGTGCTCTGGAGTCATTTCGTTGCAAGCGGGTTTTTAAGTGCTCTGGAGTCATTTCGTTGCAAGCGGGTTTTTAAGTGCTCTGAAGGCATTTCGTTGTAAGCGGGTTTTTAAGTGCTCTGGAGTCATTTCGTTGCAAGCGGGTTTTTACGTGTTCTGGAGTCATTTCATTGCCAGCGGGTTTTTACATACTTCTCAGACATTTCACTGGAAGCGGGTTTTTTAAGTGCTCTGTAGGCATTTCGTTGCAAGCGGGTTTTTAAGTACTCTGGAGTCATTTCGTTGCAAGCGGGTGTTTAAGTGCTCTGGAGTCATTTCGTTGCAAGCGGGTTTTTAAGTGCTCTGGAGTCATTTTGTTGCAAGCGGGTTTTTAAGTGCTCTGGAGTCTTTTCGTTGCAAGCGGGTTTTTAAGTGTTCTGGAGTCATTTCTTTGCAAGAGGGTTTTTAAGTGCTCTGAAGGCATTTCGTTGCAAGCGGGTTTTTAAGTGCTCTGGAGTCATTTCGTTGCAAGCGGGTTTTTAAGTACTCTGGAGACATTTGTTACAAGCGGGTTTTTAAGTGCTCTGGAGTCATTTCGTTGCAAGCGGGTTTTTAAGTGCTCTGGAGTCATTTCGTTGCAAGCGGGTTTTTAAGTGCTCTGGAGTCATTTCGTTGCAAGCGGGTTTTTAAGTGCTCTGGATTCATTTCGTTGCAAGCGGGTTTTTAAGTGCTCTGTAGCCATTTCGTTGCAAGCGGGGTTTAAGTGCTCTGGAGTCATTTCGTTGCAAGCGGGTTTTTACGTGTTCTGGAGTCATTTCGTTGCAAGCGGGTTTTTACATACTTCTCAGACATTTCACTGGAAACGGGTTTTTTAAGTGCTCTGTAGGCATTTCGTTGCAAGCGGGTTTTTAAGTGCTCTGGAGTCATTTCGTTGCAAGCGGGCTTTTAAGTGCTCTGGAGTCATTTCGTTGCAAGCGGGTTTTTAAGTGCTCTGGAGTCATTTCGTTCCAAGCGGGTTTTTAAGTGCTCTAAAGGCATTTCGTTGCAAGCGGGTTTTTAAGTGCTCTGGAGTCATTTCGTTGCAAGCGGGTTTTTAAGTGCTCTGGAGCCATTTCGTTGCAAGCGGGTTTTTAAGTGCTCTGGAGCCATTTCGTTGCAAGCGGGTTTTTAAGTGCTCTGGAGTCATTTCGTTGCAAGCGGGTTTTTAAGTGCTCTGGAGTCATTTCGTTGCAAGCGGGTTTTTAAGTGCTCTGGAGTCATTTCGTTGCAAGCGGGTTTTTAAGTGCTCTGGAGTCATTTCGTTGCAAGCGGGTTTTTAAGTGCTCTGGAGTCATTTCGTTGCAAGCGGGTTTTTAAGTGCTCTGGAGTCATTTCGTTGCAAGCGGGTTTTTAAGTGCTCTGGAGTCATTTCGTTGCAAGCGGGTTTTTAAGTGCTCTGGATTCATTTCGTTGCAAGCGGGTTTTTAAGTGCTCTGTAGCCATTTCGTTGCAAGCGGTGTTTAAGTGCTCTGGAGTCATTTCGTTGCAAGCGGGTTTTTACGTGTTCTGGAGTCATTTCGTTGCAAGCGGGTTTTTACATACTTCTCAGACATTTCACTGGAAGCGGGTTTTTTAAATGCTCTGTAGGCATTTCGTTGCAAGCGGGTTTTTAAGTGCTCTGGAGTCATTTCGTTGCAAGCGGGTTTTTACGTGTTCTGGAGTCATTTCGTTGCAAGCGGGTTTTTACATACTTCTCAGACATTTCACTGGAAGCGGGTTTTTTAAATGCTCTGTAGGCATTTCGTTGCAAGCGGGTTTTTAAGTGCTCTGGAGTCATTTCGTTGCAAGCGGGTGTTTACGTGTTCTGGAGTCATTTCGTTGCAAGCGGGTTTTTATATACTTCTCAGACATTTCACTGGAAGCGGGTTTTTTAAATGCTCTGTAGGCATTTCGTTGCAAGCGGGTTTTTAAGTACTCTGGAGTCATTTCGTTGCAAACGGGTTTTTACGTGCTCTGGAGTCATTTCGTTGCAAGCGGGTTTTTAAGTGCTCTGGAGTCATTTCGTTGCAAGCGGGTTTTTAAGTGCTCTGGAGTCATTTCGTTGCAAGCGGGTTTTTAAGTGCTCTGGAGACAATTCGTTGCAAGCGGGTTTTTAAGTGCTCTGGAGTCATTTCGTTGCAAGCGGGTTTTTAAGTGCTCTGGAGTCATTTCGTTGCAAGCGGGTTTTTAAGTGCTCTGGAGTCATTTCGTTGCAAGCGGGTTTTTAAGTGCTCTGGAGTCATTTCGTTGCAAGCGGGTTTTTAAGTGCTCTGAAGGCATTTCGTTGCAAGCGGGTTTTTAAGTGCTCTGGAGTCATTTCGTTGCAAGCGGGTTTTTAAGTGCTCTGGAGTCATTTCGTTGCAAGCGGGTTTTTAAGTGCTCTGGAGTCATTTCATTGCAAGCGGGTTTTTTAGTGCTCTGGAGTCATTTCGTTGCAAGCGGGTTTTTAAGTGCTCTGGAGTCATTTCGTTGCATGCGGGTTTTTAAGTGCTCTGAAGGCATTTCTTTGTAAGCGGGTTTTTAAGTGCTGTGGAGTCATTTCGTTGCAAGCGGGTTTTTACGTGTTCTGGAGTCATTTCGTTGCAAGCGGGTTTTTACATACTTCTCAGACATTTCACTGGAAGCGGGTTTTTTAAATGCTCTGTAGGCATTTCGTTGCAAGCGGGTTTTTAAGTACTCTGGAGTCATTTCGTTGCAAACGGGTTTTTACGTGCTCTGGAGTCATTTCGTTGCAAGCGGGTTTTTAAGTGCTCTGGAGTCATTTCGTTGCAAGCGGGTTTTTAAGTGCTCTGGAGTCATTGCGTTGCAAGCGGGTTTTTAAGTGCTCTGGAGTCATTTCGTTGCAAGCGGGTTTTTAAGTGCTCTGGAGTCATTTCGTTGCAAGCGGGTTTTTAAGTGCTCTGGAGTCATTTCGTTGCAAGCGGGTTTTTAAGTGCTCTGGAGTCATTTCCTTGCAAGCGGGTTTTTAAGTACTCTGGAGACATTTCTTTGCAAGCGGGTTTTTAAGTGCTCTGGAGTCATTTCGTTGCAAGCGGGTTTTTAAGTGCTCTGGAGTCATTTCGTTGCAAGCGGGTTTTTAAGTGCTCTGAAGGCATTTCGTTGCAAGCGGGTTTTTAAGTGCTCTGGAGTCATTTCGTTGCAAGCAGGTTTTTAAGTTATCTGGAGTCATTTCGTTGCAAGCGGGTTTTTAAGTGCTCTGGAGTCATTTCGTTGCAAGCGGGTTTTTCAGTGCTCTGGAGTCATTTCGTTGCAAGCGGGTTTTTAAGTGCTCTGGAGTCATTTCGTTGCAAGCGGGTTTTTAAGTGCTCTGAAGGCATTTCGTTGTAAGCGGGTTTTTAAGTGCTCTGGAGTCATTTCGTTGCAAGCTGGTTTTTACGTGTTCTGGAGTCATTTCGTTGCAAGCGGGTTTTTACATACTTCTCAGACATTTCACTGGAAGCGGGTTTTTTAAGTGCTCTGTAGGCATTTCGTTGCAAGCGGGTTTTTAAGTGCTCTGGAGTCATTTCGTTGCAAGCGGGTTTTTACGTATTCTGGAGTCATTTCGTGGCAAGCGGGTTTTTACATACTTCTCAGACATTTCACTGGAAGCGGGTTTTTTAAGTGCTCTGTAGGCATTTCGTTGCAAGCGGGTTTTTAAGTACTCTGGAGTCATTTCGTTGCAAGCGGGTGTTTAAGTGCTCTGGAGTCATTTCTTTGCAAGTGGGTTTTTAAGTGCTCTGGAGTCATTTTGTTGCAAGCGGGTTTTTAAGTGCTCTGGAGTCTTTTCGTTGCAAGCGGGTTTTTAAGTGTTCTGGAGTCATTTCTTTGCAAGCGGGTTTTTAAGTGCTCTGAAGGCATTTCGTTGCAAGCGGGTTTTTAAGTGCTCTGGAGTCATTTCGTTGCAAGCGGGTTTTTAAGTGCTCTGGATTCATTTCGTTGCAAGCGGGTTTTTAAGTGCTCTGTAGTCATTTCGTTGCAAGCGGGTTTTTAAGTGCTCTGGAGTCATTTCGTTGCAAGCGGGTTTTTAAGTGCTCTGTAGTCATTTCGTTGCAAGCGGGTTTTTAAGTGCTCTGGAGTCATTTCGTTGCAAGCGGGTTTTTAAGTACTCTGGAGACATTTCGTTACAAGCGGGTTTTTAAGTGCTCTGGAGTCATTTCGTTGCAAGCGGGTTTTTAAGTGCTCTGGAGTCATTTCGTTGCAAGCGGGTTTTTAAGTGCTCTGGAGTCATTTCGTTGCAAGCGGGTTTTTAAGTGCTCTGGATTCATTTCGTTGCAAGCGGGTTTTTAAGTGCTCTGTAGCCATTTCGTTGCAAGCGGGGTTTAAGTGCTCTGGAGTCATTTCGTTGCAAGCGGGTTTTTACGTGTTCTGGAGTCATTTCGTTTCAAGCGGGTTTTTACATACTTCTCAGACATTTCACTGGAAGCGGGTTTTTTAAATGCTCTGTAGGCATTTCGTTGCAAGCGGGTTTTTAAGTGCTCTGGAGTCATTTCGTTGCAAGCGGGTTTTTACGTGTTCTGGAGTCATTTCGTTGCAAGCGGATTTTTACATACTTCTCAGACATTTCACTGGAAGCGGGTTTTTTAAATGCTCTGTAGGCATTTCGTTGCAAGCGGGTTTTTAAGTGCTCTGGAGTCATTTCGTTGCAAGCGGGTGTTTACGTGTTCTGGAGTCATTTCGTTGCAAGCGGGTTTTTATATACTTCTCAGACATTTCACTGGAAGCGGGTTTTTTAAATGCTCTGTAGGCATTTCGTTGCAAGCGGGTTTTTAAGTACTCTGGAGTCATTTTGTTGCAAACGGGTTTTTACGTGCTCTGGAGTCATTTCGTTGCAAGCGGGTTTTTAAGTGCTCTGGAGTCATTTCGTTGCAAGCGGATTTTTAAGTGCTCTGGAGTCATTTCGTTGCAAGCGGGTTTTTAAGTGCTCTGGAGACAATTCGTTGCAAGCGGGTTTTTAAGTGCTCTGGAGTCATTTCGTTGCAAGCGGGTTTTTAAGTGCTCTGGAGTCATTTCTTTGCAAGCGTGTTTTTAAGTGCTCTGGAGTCATTTCGTTGCAAGCGGGTTTTTAAGTGCTCTGGAGTCATTTCGTTGCAAGCGGGTTTTTAAGTGCTCTGGAGTCATTTCGTTGCAAGCGGGTTTTTAAGTGTTCTGGAGTCATTTCGTTGCAAGCGGGTTTTTAAGTGCTCTGGAGTCATTTCGTTGCAAGCGGGTTTTTTAGTGCTCTGGAGTCATTTCGTTGCAAGCGGGTTTTTAAGTGCTCTGGAGTCATTTCGTTGCATGCGGGTTTTTAAGTGCTCTGAAGGCATTTCGTTGTAAGCGGGTTTTTAAGTGCTCTGGAGTCATTTCGTTGTAAGCGGGTTTTTACGTGTTCTGGAGTCATTTCGTTGCAAGCGGGTTTTTACATACTTCTCAGACATTTCACTGGAAGCGGGTTTTTTAAATGCTCTGTAGGCATTTCGTTGCAAGCGGGTTTTTAAGTACTCTGGAGTCATTTCGTTGCAAGCGGGTTTTTAAGTGCTCTGGAGTCATTTCGTTGCAAGCGGGTTTTTACATATTTCTCTGACATTTAACTGGAAGCGAGTATTTTAAGTGCTCTGGAGTCATTTCGTTGCAAGTGGGTTTTTACGTGCTCTGGAGTCATTTCGTTGCAAGCGGGTTTTTAAGTGCTCTGGAGTCATTTCGTTGCAAGCGGGTTTTTAAGTGCTCTGAAGGCATTTCGTTGCAAGCGGGTTTTTAAGTGCTCTGGAGTCATTTCGTTGCAAGCGGGTTTTTAAGTTATCTGGAGTCATTTCGTTGCAAGCGGGTTTTTAAGTGCTCTGGAGTCATTTCGTTGCAAGCGGGTTTTTCAGTGCTCTGGAGTCATTTCGTTGCAAGCGGGTTTTTAAGTGCTCTGGAGTCATTTCGTTGCAAGCGGGTTTTTAAGTGCTCTGAAGGCATTTCGTTGTAAGCGGGTTTTTAAGTGCTCTGGAGTCATTTCGTTGCAAGCGGGTTTTTACGTGTTCTGGAGTCATTTCATTGCCAGCGGGTTTTTACATACTTCTCAGACATTTCACTGGAAGCGGGTTTTTTAAGTGCTCTGTAGGCATTTCGTTGCAAGCGGGTTTTTAAGTACTCTGGAGTCATTTCGTTGCAAGCGGGTGTTTAAGTGCTCTGGAGTCATTTCGTTGCAAGCGGGTTTTTAAGTGCTCTGGAGTCATTTTGTTGCAAGCGGGTTTTTAAGTGCTCTGGAGTCTTTTCGTTGCAAGCGGGTTTTTAAGTGTTCTGGAGTCATTTCTTTGCAAGAGGGTTTTTAAGTGCTCTGAAGGCATTTCGTTTCAAGCGGGTTTTTAAGTGCTCTGGAGTCATTTCGTTGCAAGCGGGTTTTTAAGTACTCTGGAGACATTTGTTACAAGCGGGTTTTTAAGTGCTCTGGAGTCATTTCGTTGCAAGCGGGTTTTTAAGTGCTCTGGAGTCATTTCGTTGCAAGCGGGTTTTTAAGTGCTCTGGAGTCATTTCGTTGCAAGCGGGTTTTTAAGTGCTCTGGATTCATTTCGTTGCAAGCGGGTTTTTAAGTGCTCTGTAGCCATTTCGTTGCAAGCGGGGTTTAAGTGCTCTGGAGTCATTTCGTTGCAAGCGGGTTTTTACGTGTTCTGGAGTCATTTCGTTGCAAGCGGGTTTTTACATACTTCTCAGACATTTCACTGGAAGCGGGTTTTTTAAATGCTCTGTAGGCATTTCGTTGCAAGCGGGTTTTTAAGTGCTCTGGAGTCATTTCGTTGCAAGCGGGTTTTTACGTGTTCTGGAGTCATTTCGTTGCAAGCGGGTTTTTACATACTTCTCAGACATTTCACTGGAAGCGGGTTTTTTAAATGCTCTGTAGGCATTTCGTTGCAAGCGGGTTTTTAAGTGCTCTGGAGTCATTTCGTTGCAAGCGGGTGTTTACGTGTTCTGGAGTCATTTCGTTGCAAGCGGGTTTTTATATACTTCTCAGACATTTCACTGGAAGCGGGTTTTTTAAATGCTTGTAGGCATTTCGTTGCAAGCGGGTTTTTAAGTACTCTGGAGTCATTTCGTTGCAAACGGGTTTTTACGTGCTCTGGAGTCATTTCGTTGCAAGCGGGTTTTTAAGTGCTCTGGAGTCATTTCGTTGCAAGCGGGTTTATAAGTGCTCTGGAGTCATTTCGTTGCAAGCGGGTTTTTAAGTGCTCTGGAGACAATTCGTTGCAAGCGGGTTTTTAAGTGCTCTGGAGTCATTTCGTTGCAAGCGGGTTTTTAAGTGCTCTGGAGTCATTTCTTTGCAAGCGTGTTTTTAAGTGCTCTGGAGTCATTTCGTTGCAAGCGGGTTTTTAAGTGCTCTGGAGTCATTTCGTTGCAAGCGGGTTTTTAAGTGCTCTGGAGTCATTTCGTTGCAAGCGGGTTTTTAAGTGTTCTGGAGTCATTTCGTTGCAAGCGGGTTTTTAAGTGCTCTGGAGTCATTTCGTTGCAAGCGGGTTTTTTAGTGCTCTGGAGTCATTTCGTTGCAAGCGGGTTTTTAAGTGCTCTGGAGTCATTTCGTTGCATGCGGGTTTTTAAGTGCTCTGAAGGCATTTCGTTGTAAGCGGGTTTTTAAGTGCTCTGGAGTCATTTCGTTGTAAGCGGGTTTTTTCGTGTTCTGGAGTCATTTCGTTGCAAGCGGGTTTTTACATACTTCTCAGACATTTCACTGGAAGCGGGTTTTTTAAATGCTCTGTAGGCATTTCGTTGCAAGCGGGTTTTTAAGTACTCTGGAGTCATTTCGTTGCAAGCGGGTTTTTAAGTGCTCTGGAGTCATTTCGTTGCAAGCGGGTTTTTACATATTTCTCTGACATTTAACTGGAAGCGAGTATTTTAAGTGCTCTGGAGTCATTTCGTTGCAAGTGGGTTTTTACGTGCTCTGGAGTCATTTCGTTGCAAGCGGGTTTTTAAGTGCTCTGAAGGCATTTCGTTGCAAGCGGGTTTTTAAGTGCTCTGGAATCATTTCGTTGCAAGCGGGTTTTTAAGTTATCTGGAGTCATTTCGTTGCAAGCGGGTTTTTAAGTGCTCTGGAGTCATTTCGTTGCAAGCGGGTTTTTCAGTGCCCTGGAGTCATTTCGTTGCAAGCGGGTTTTTAAGTGCTCTGGAGTCATTTCGTTGCAAGCGGGTTTTTAAGTGCTCTGAAGGCATTTCGTTGTAAGCGGGTTTTTAAGTGCTCTGGAGTCATTTCGTTGCAAGCGGGTTTTTACGTGTTCTGGAGTCATTTCATTGCAAGCGGGTTTTTACATACTTCTCAGACATTTCACTGGAAGCGGGTTTTTTAAGTGCTCTGTAGGCATTTCGTTGCAAGCGGGTTTTTAAGTACTCTGGAGTCATTTCGTTGCAAGCGGGTTTTTAAGTGCTCTGGAGTCATTTCGTTGCAAGCGGGTTTTTACATATTTCTCTGACATTTAACTGGAAGCGAGTATTTTAAGTGCTCTGGAGTCATTTCGTTGCAAGTGGGTTTTTACGTGCTCTGGAGTCATTTCGTTGCAAGCGGGTTTTTAAGTGCTCTGAAGGCATTTCGTTGCAAGCGGGTTTTTAAGTGCTCTGGAGTCATTTCGTTGCAAGCGGGTTTTTCAGTGCCCTGGAGTCATTTCGTTGCAAGCGGGTTTTTAAGTGCTCTGGAGTCATTTCGTTGCAAGCGGGTTTTTAAGTGCTCTGAAGGCATTTCGTTGTAAGCGGGTTTTTAAGTGCTCTGGAGTCATTTCGTTGCAAGCGGGTTTTTACGTGTTCTGGAGTCATTTCATTGCAAGCGGGTTTTTACATACTTCTCAGACATTTCACTGGAAGCGGGTTTTTTAAGTGCTCTGTAGGCATTTCGTTGCAAGCGGGTTTTTAAGTACTCTGGAGTCATTTCGTTGCAAGCGGGTTTTTAAGTGCTCTGGAGTCATTTCGTTGCAAGCGGGTTTTTACATATTTCTCTGACATTTAACTGGAAGCGAGTATTTTAAGTGCTCTGGAGTCATTTCGTTGCAAGTGGGTTTTTACGTGCTCTGGAGTCATTTCGTTGCAAGCGGGTTTTTAAGTGCTCTGAAGGCATTTCGTTGCAAGCGGGTTTTTAAGTGCTCTGGAGTCATTTCGTTGCAAGCGGGTTTTTAAGTTATCTGGAGTCATTTCGTTGCAAGCGGGTTTTTTAGTGCTCTGGAGTCATTTCGTTGCAAGCGGGTTTTTAAGTGCTCTGGAGTTATTTCGTTGCATGCGGGTTTTTAAGTGCTCTGAAGGCATTTCGTTGTAAGCGGGTTTTTAAGTGCTCTGGAGTCATTTCGTTGTAAGCGGGTTTTTACGTGTTCTTCAGTCATTTCGTTGCAAGCGGGTTTTTACATACTTCTCAGACATTTCACTGGAAGCGGGTTTTTTAAATGCTCTGTAGGCATTTCGTTGCAAGCGGGTTTTTAAGTACTCTGGAGTCATTTCTTGCAAGCGGGTTTTTAAGTGCTCTGGAGTCATTTCGTTGCAAGCGGGTTTTTACATATTTCTCTGACATTTAACTGGAAGCGAGTATTTTAAGTGCTCTGGAGTCATTTCGTTGCAAGTGGGTTTTTACGTGCTCTGGAGTCATTTCGTTGCAAGCGGGTTTTTAAGTGCTCTGAAGGCATTTCGTTGCAAGCGGGTTTTTAAGTGCTCTGGAGTCATTTCGTTGCAAGCGGGTTTTTAAGTTATCTGGAGTCATTTCGTTGCAAGCGGGTTTTTAAGTGCTCTGGAGTCATTTCGTTGCAAGCGGGTTTTTCAGTGCCCTGGAGTCATTTCGTTGCAAGCGGGTTTTTAAGTGCTCTGGAGTCATTTCGTTGCAAGCGGGTTTTTAAGTGCTCTGAAGGCATTTCGTTGTAAGCGGGTTTTTAAGTGCTCTGGAGTCATTTCGTAGCAAGCGGGTTTTTACGTGTTCTGGAGTCATTTCATTGCAAGCGGGTTTTTACATACTTCTCAGACATTTCACTGGAAGCGGGTTTTTTAAGTGCTCTGTAGGCATTTCGTTGCAAGCGGGTTTTTAAGTACTCTGGAGTCATTTCGTTGCAAGCGGGTTTTTAAGTGCTCTGGAGTCATTTCGTTGCAAGCGGGTTTTTACATATTTCTCTGACATTTAACTGGAAGCGAGTATTTTAAGTGCTCTGGAGTCATTTCGTTGCAAGTGGGTTTTTACGTGCTCTGGAGTCATTTCGTTGCAAGCGGGTTTTTAAGTGCTCTGAAGGCATTTCGTTGCAAGCGGGTATTTAAGTGCTCTGGAGTCATTTCGTTGCAAGCGGGTTTTTAAGTTATCTGGAGTCATTTCGTTGCAAGCGGGTTTTTAAGTGCTCTGGAGTCATTTCGTTGCAAGCGGGTTTTTCAGTGCCCTGGAGTCATTTCGTTGCAAGCGGGTTTTTAAGTGCTCTGGAGTCATTTCGTTGCAAGCGGGTTTTTAAGTGCTCTGAAGGCATTTCGTTGTAAGCGGGTTTTTAAGTGCTCTGGAGTCATTTCGTTGCAAGCGGCTTTTTACGTGTTCTGGAGTCATTTCATTGCAAGCGGGTTTTTACATACTTCTCAGACATTTCACTGGAAGCGGGTTTTTTAAGTGCTCTGTAGGCATTTCGTTGCAAGCGGGTTTTTAAGTACTCTGGAGTCATTTCGTTGCAAGCGGGTGTTTAAGTGCTCTGGAGTCATTTCGTTGCAAGCGGGTTTTTAAGTGCTCTGGAGTCATTTTGTTGCAAGCGGGTTTTTAAGTGCTCTGGAGTCTTTTCGTTGCAAGCGGGTTTTTAAGTGTTCTGGAGTCATTTCTTTGCAGGAGGGTTTTTAAGTGCTCTGAAGGCATTTCGTTGCAAGCGGGTTTTTAAGTGCTCTGGAGTCATTTCGTTGCAAGCGGGTTTTTACGGGTTCTGGAGTCATTTCGTTGCAAGCGGGTTTTTACATACTTCTCAGACATTTCACTGGAAACGGGTTTTTTAAGTGCTCTGCAGGCATTTCGTTGTAAGCGGGTTTTTAAGTACTCTGGAGTCATTTCGTTGCAAGCGGGTTTTTAAGTGCTCTGGAGTCATTTCGTTGCAAGCGGGTTTTTAAGTGCTCTGGAGTCATTTCATTGCAAGCGGGTTTTTAAGTGCTCGGGAGGCATTTCGTTGCAAGCGGGTTTTTAAGTGCTCTGGAGCCATTTCGTTGCAAGCGGGTTTTTAAGTGCTCTGGAGCCATTTCGTTGCAAGCGGGTTTTTAAGTGCTCTGGAGTCATTACGTTGCAAGCGGGTATTTAAGTGTTCTGGAGTCATTTCGTTGCAAGCGGGTTTTTAAGTGCTCTGGAGTTATTTCGTTGCAAGCGGGTTTAAAGTGTTCTGGAGTTATTTCGTTGCAAGCGGGTTTTTAAGTGCTCTGGAGTCATTTCGTTGCAAGCGGGTTTTTAAGTGCTCTGGAGTCATTTCGTTGCAAGCGGGTTTTTAAGTACTCTGGAGACATTTCGTTGCAAGCGGGTTTTTAAGTGCTCTGGAGTCATTTCGTTGCAAGCGAGTTTTTAAGTGCTCTGGATTCATTTCGTTGCAAGCGGGTTTTTAAGTGCTCTGTAGTCATTTCGTTGCAAGCGGGTTTTTAAGTGCTCTGGAGTCATTTCGTTGCAAGCGGGTTTTTAAGTGCTCTGTAGTCATTTCTTTGCAAGCGGGTTTTTAAGTACTCTGGAGACATTTCGTTACAAGCGGGTTTTTAAGTGCTCTGGAGTCATTTCGTTGCAAGCGGGTTTTTAAGTGCTCTGGAGTCATTTCGTTGCAAGCGGGTTTTTAAGTGCTCTGAAGGCATTTCGTTGCAAGCGGGTTTTTAAGTGCTCTGGAGTCATTTCGTTGCAAGCGGGTTTTTACGTGTTCTGGAGTCATTTCGTTGCAAGCGGGTTTTTACATACTTCTCAGACATTTCACTGGAAGCGGGTTTTTTAAATGCTCTGTAGGCATTTCGTTGCAAGCGGGTTTTTAAGTACTCTGGAGTCATTTCGTTGCAAGCGGGTTTTTACGTGTTCTGGAGTCATTTCGTTGCAAGCGGGTTTTTAAGTGCTCTGGAGTCATTTCGTTGCAAGCGGGTTTTTAAGTGCTCTGGAGTCATTTCGTTGCAAGCGGGTTTTTAAGTGCTCTGGAGTCATTTCGTTGCAAGCGGGTTTTTAAGTGCTCTGGATTCATTTCGTTGCAAGCGGGTTTTTAAGTGCTCTGTAGTCATTTCGTTGCAAGCGGGTTTTTAAGTGCTCTGGAGTCATTTCGTTGCAAGCGGGTTTTTACGTGTTCTGGAGTCATTTCGTTGCAAGCGGGTTTTTACATACTTCTCAGACATTTCACTGGAAGCGGGTTTTTTAAATCCTCTGTAGGCATTTCGTTGCAAGCGGGTTTTTAAGTGCTCTGGAGTCATTTCGTTGCAAGCGGGTTTTTACGTGTTCTGGAGTCATTTCGTTGCAAGCGGGTTTTTACATACTTCTCAGACATTTCACTGGAAGCGGGTTTTTTAAATGCTCTGTAGGCATTTCGTTGCAAGCGGGTTTTTAAGTGCTCTGGAGTCATTTCGTTGCAAGCGGGTTTTTACATACTTCTCAGACATTTCACTGGAAGCGGGTTTTTTAAGTGCTCTGTAGGCATTTCGTTGCAAGCGGGTTTTTAAGTACTCTGGAGTCATTTCGTTGCAAGCGGGTGTTTAAGTGCTCTGGAGTCATTTCTTTGCAAGTGGGTTTTTAAGTGCTCTGGAGTCATTTTTTTGCAAGCGGGTTTTTAAGTGCTCTGGAGTCTTTTCGTTGCAAGCGGGTTTTTAAGTGTTCTGGAGTCATTTCTTTGCAAGCGGGTTTTTAAGGGATCTGAAGGCATTTCGTTGCAAGCGGGTTTTTAAGTGCTCTGGAGTCATTTCGTTGCAAGCGGGTTTTTAAGTGCTCTGGATTCATTTCCTTGCAAGCGGGTTTTTAAGTGCTCTGTAGTCATTTCGTTGCAAGCGGGTTTTTAAGTGCTCTGGAGTCATTTCGTTGCAAGCGGGTTTTTAAGTGCTCTGTAGTCATTTCGTTGCAAGCGGGTTTTTAAGTGCTCTGGAGTCATTTCGTTGCAAGCGGGTTTTTAAGTACTCTGGAGACATTTCGTTACAAGCGGGTTTTTAAGTGCTCTGGAGTCATTTCGTTGCAAGCGGGTTTTTAAGTGCTCTGGAGTCATTTCGTTGCAAGCGGGTTTTTAAGTGCTCTGGAGTCATTTCGTTGCAAGCGGGTTTTTAAGTGCTCTGGATTCATTTCGTTGCAAGCGGGTTTTTAAGTGCTCTGTAGTCATTTCGTTGCAAGCGGGGTTTAAGTGCTCTGGAGTCATTTCGTTGCAAGCGGGTTTTTCCGTGTTCTGGAGTCATTTCGTTGCAAGCGGGTTTTTACATACTTCTCAGACATTTCACTGGAAGCGGGTTTTTTAAATGCTCTGTAGGCATTTCGTTGCAAGCGGGTTTTTAAGTGCTCTGGAGTCATTTCGTTGCAAGCGGGTTTTTACGTGTTCTGGAGTCATTTCGTTGCAAGCGGTTTTTACATACTTCTCAGACATTTCACTGGAAGCGGGTTTTTTAAATGCTCTGTAGGCATTTCGTTGCAAGCGGGTTTTTAAGTGCTCTGGAGTCATTTCGTTGCAAGCGGGTTTTTACATACTTCTCAGACATTTCACTGGAAGCGGGTTTTTTAAATGCTCTGTAGGCATTTCGTTGCAAGCGGGTTTTTTAGTACTCTGGAGTCATTTCGTTGCAAACGGGTTTTTACGTGCTCTGGAGTCATTTCGTTGCAAGCGGGTTTTTAAGTGCTCTGGAGTCATTTCGTTGCAAGCGGGTTTTTAAGTGCTCTGGAGTCATTTGGTTGCAAGCGGGTTTTTAAGTGCTCTGGAGACATTTCGTTGCAAGCGGGTTTTTAAGTGCTCTGGAGCCATTTCGTTGCAAGCGGGTTTTTAAGTGCTCTGGAGTCATTACGTTGCAAGCGGGTTTTTAAGTGCTCTGGAGTCATTTCGTTGCAAGCGGGTTTTTAAGTGCTCTGGAGTCATTTCGTTGCAAGCGGGTTTTTAAGTGCTCTGGAGTCATTTCGTTGCAAGCGTGTTTTTAAGTGCTCTGGAGTCATTTCGTTGCAAGCGGGTTTTTAAGTGCTCTGGAGTCATTTCGTTGCAAGCGGGTTTTTAAGTGCTCTGGAGTCATTTCATTGCAAGCGGGTTTTTAAGTGATCTGGAGTCATTTCGTTGCAAGCGGGTTTTTAAGTGCTCTGGAAGTCATTTCGTTGCAAGGGGGTTTTAAGTGCTCTGGAGTCATTTCGTTGCAAGCGTGTTTTTAAGTGCTCTGGAGTCATTTCGTTGCAATCGGGTTTTTAAGCGTTCTGGAGTCATTTCGTTGCAAGCGGGTTTTTAAGTGCTCTGGAGTCATTTCATTGCAAGCGGGTTTTTTAGTGCTCTGGAGTCATTTCGTTGCAAGCGGGTTTTTAAGTGCTCTGGAGTCATTTCGTTGCATGCGGGTTTTTAAGTGCTCTGAAGGCATTTCGTTGTAAGCGGGTTTTTAAGTGCTCTGGAGTCATTTCGTTGCAAGCGGGTTTTTACGTGTTCTGGAGTCATTTCGTTGCAAGCGGGTTTTTACATACTTCTCAGACATTTCACTGGAAGCGGGTTTTTTAAATGCTCTGTAGGCATTTCGTTGCAAGCGGGTTTTTAAGTACTCTGGAGTCATTTCGTTGCAAGCGGGTTTTTAAGTGCTCTGGAGTCATTTCGTTGCAAGCGGGTTTTTACATATTTCTCTGACATTTAAGTGGAAGCGAGTATTTTAAGTGCTCTGGAGTCATTTCGTTGCAAGCGGGTTTTTAAGTGCTCTGAAGGCATTTCGTTGTAAGCGGGTTTTTAAGTGCTCTGGAGTCATTTCGTTGCAAGCGGGTTTTTACGTGTTCTGGAGTCATTTCGTTGAAAGCGGGTTTTTACATACTTCTCAGACATTTCACTGGAAGCGGGTTTTTTAAGTGCTCTGTAGGCATTTCGTTGCAAGCGGGTTTTTAAGTACTCTGGAGTCATTTCGTTGCAAGCGGGTGTTTAAGTGCTCTGGAGTCATTTCGTTGCAAGCGGGTTTTTAAGTGCTCTGGAGTCATTTTGTTGCAAGCGGGTTTTTAAGTGCTCTGAAGTCTTTTCGTTGCAAGCGGGTTTTTAAGTGTTCTGGAGTCATTTCTTTGCAAGAGGGTTTTTAAGTGCTCTGAAGGCATTTCGTTGCAAGCGGGTTTTTAAGTGCTCTGGAGTCATTTCGTTGCAAGCGGGTTTTTACGGGTTCTGGAGTCATTTCGTTGCAAGCGGGTTTTTACATACTTCTCAGACATTTCACTGGAAGCGGGTTTTTTAAGTGCTCTGCAGGCATTTCGTTGTAAGCAGGTTTTTAAGTACTCTGGAGTCATTTCGTTGCAAGCGGGTTTTTAAGTGCTCTGGAGTCATTTCGTTGCAAGCGGGTTTTTAAGTGCTCTGGAGTCATTTCATTGCAAGCGGGTTTTTAAGTGCTCTGGAGGCATTTCGTTGCAAGCGGGTTTTTAAGTGCTCTGGAGGCATTTCGTTGCAAGCGGGTTTTTAAGTGCTCTGGAGCCATTTCGTTGCAAGCGGGTTTTTAAGTGCTCTGGAGTCATTACGTTGCAAGCGGGTATTTAAGTGTTCTGGAGTCATTTCGTTGCAAGCGGGTTTTTAAGTGCTCTGGAGTCATTTCGTTGCAAGCGGGTTTAAAGTGCTCTGGAGTTATTTCGTTGCAAGTGGGTTTTTAAGTGCTCTGGAGTCATTTCGTTGCAAGCGGGTTTTTAAGTGCTCTGGAGTCATTTCGTTGCAAGCGGGTTTTTAAGTACTCTGGAGACATTTCGTTGCAAGCCGGTTTTTAAGTGCTCTGGAGTCATTTCGTTGCAAGCGGGTTTTTAAGTGCTCTGGAGTCATTTCGTTGCAAGCGGGTTTTTAAGTGCTCTGGAGTCATTTCGTTGCAAGCGGGTTTTTACGTGTTCTGGAGTCATTTCGTTGCAAGCGGGTTTTTACATATTTCTCTGACATTTAACTGGAAGCGAGTATTTTAAGTGCTCTGGAGTCATTTCGTTGCAAGCGGGTTTTTACATACTTCTCAGACATTTCACTGGATGCGGGTTTTTTAAGTGCTCTGGAGTCATTTCGTTGGAAGCGGGTTTTTAAGTACTCTGGAGTCATTTCGTTGCAAGCGGGTTTTTAAGTGCTCTGGAGTCATTTCGTTGCAAGCGGGTTTTTAAGTGCTCTGGAGTCATTTCGTTGCAAGCGGGTTTTTAAGTGCTCTGGAGTCATTTCGTTGCAAGCGGGTTTTTAAGTGCTATGGAGTCAGTTCATTGGAAGCGGGTTTTTTAGTGCTCTGGAGTCATTTCGTTGCAAGCGGGTTTTTAAGTGCTCTGGAGTCATTTCGTTGCAAGCGGGTTTTTAAGTGCTCTGGAGTCATTTCGTTGCAAGCGGGTTTTTAAGTGCTCTGGAGTCATTTCATTGCAAGCGGGTTTTTAAGTGCTCTGGAGGCATTTCGTTGCAAGCGGGTTTTTAAGTGCTCTGGAGTCATTTCGTTGCAAGCGGGTTTTTAAGTGCTCTGGAGACATTTCGTTGCAAGCGGGTTTTTAAGTGCTCTGGAGCCATTTCGTTGCAAGCGGGTTTTTAAGTGCTCTGGAGCCATTTCGTTGCAAGCGGGTTTTTAAGTGCTCTGGAGTCATTACGTTGCAAGCGGGTTTTTAAGTGTTCTGGAGTCATTTCGTTGCAAGCGTGTTTTTAAGTGCTCTGAAGGCATTTCGTTGCAAGCGGGTTTTTAAGTGCTCTGGAGTCATTTCGTTGCAAGCGGGTTTTTAAGTGCTCTGGAGACATTTCGTTGCATGCGGGTTTTTAAGTGCTCTGGAGCCATTTCGTTGCAAGCGGGTTTTTAAGTGCTCTGGAGTCATTTCGTTGCAAGCTGGTTTTTAAGTGCTCTGGAGCCATTTCGTTGCAAGCGGGTTTTTAAGTGCTCTGGAGTCATTTCGTTGCAAGCGGGTTTTTAAGTACTCTGGAGACATTTCGTTGCAAGCGGGTTTTTAAGTGCTCTGGAGTCATTTCGTTGCAAGCGGGTTTTTAAGTGCTCTGGAGTCATTTCGTTGCAAGCGGGTTTTTAAGTGCTCTGAAGGCATTTCGTTGCAAGCGGGTTTTTAAGTGCTCTGGAGTCATTTCGTTGCAAGCGGGTTTTTAAGTTATCTGGAGTCATTTCGTTGCAAGCAGGTTTTTAAGTGCTCTGGAGTCATTTCGTTGCAAGCGGGTTTTTAAGTGTTCTGGAGTCATTTCGTTGCAAGCGGGTTTTTAATTGCTATGGAGTCAGTTCATTGGAAGCGGGTTTTTTAGTGCTCTGGAGTCATTTCGTTGCAAGCGGGTTTTTAAGTGCTCTGGAGTCATTTCGTTGCAAGCGGGTTTTTAAGTGCTCTGGAGTCATTTCGTTGCAAGCGGGTTTTTAAGTGCTCTGGAGTCATTTCGTTGCAAGCGGGTTTTTAAGTGCTCTGGAGTCATTTCGTTGCAAGCGGGTTTTTAAGTGCTCTGAAGGCATTTCGTTGCAAGCGGGTTTTTAAGTGCTCTGGAGTCATTTCGTTGCAAGCGGGTTTTTAAGTGCTCTGGAGTCATTTCGTTGCAAGCGGGTTTTTAAGTACTCTGGAGACATTTCGTTGCAAGCGGGTTTTTAAGTGCTCTGGAGTCATTTCGTTGCAAGCGGGTTTTTAAGTGCTCTGGAGTCATTTCGTTGCAAGCGGGTTTTTAAGTGCTCTGAAGGCATTTCGTTGCATGCGGGTTTTTAAGTGCTCTGGAGTCATTTCGTTGCAAGCGGGCTTTTAAGTGCTCTGGAGTCATTTCGTTGCAAGCGGGTTTTTACGTGTTCTGGAGTCATTTCGTTGCAAGCGGGTTTTTACATACTTCTCAGACATTTCACTGGAAGCGGGTTTTTTAAGTGCTCTGCAGGCATTTCGTTGTAAGCGGGTTTTTAAGTACTCTGGAGTCATTTCGTTGCAAGCGGGTTTTTAAGTGCTCTGGAGTCATTTCGTTGCAAGCGGGTTTTTAAGTACTCTGGAGTCATTTCGTTGCAAGCGGGTTTTTAAGTGCTCTGGAGTCATTTCGTTGCAAGCGGGTTTTTAAGTGCTCTGGAGTCATTTCGTTGCAAGCGGGTTTTTAAGTGCTCTGGAGCCATTTCGTTGCAAGCGGGTTTTTAAGTGCTCTGGAGTCATTTCGTTGCAAGCGGGTTTTTACGTGCTCTGGAGTCATTTCGTTGCAAGCGGGTTTTTAAGTGCTCTGGAGTCATTTCGTTGCAAGCGGGTTTTTAAGTGCTCTGGAGTCATTTCGTTGCAAGCGGGTTTTTAAGTGCTCTGGAGTCATTTCGTTGCAAGCGGGTTTTTAAGTGCTCTGGAGTCATTTCGTTGCAAGCGGGTTTTTAAGTGCTCTGGAGTCATTTCGTTGCAAGCGGGTTTTTAAGTGCTCTGGAGTCATTTCGTTGCAAGTGGGTTTTTAAGTGCTCTGGAGACATTTCGTTGCAAGCGGGTTTTTAAGTGCTCTGGAGTCATTTCGTTGCAAGCGGGTTTTTAAGTGCTCTGGAGCCATTTCGTTGCATGCGGGTTTTTAAGTGTTCTGAAGGAATTTCGTTGTAAGCGGGCTTTTAAGTGCTCTGGAGTCATTTCGTTGCAAGCGGGTTTTTACGTGTTCTGGAGTCATTTCGTTGCAAGCGGGTTTTTACATACTTCTCAGACATTTCACTGGAAGCGGGTTTTTTAAGTGCTCGGCAGGCATTTCGTTGTAAGCGGGTTTTTAAGTACTCTGGAGTCATTTCGTTGCAAGCGGGTTTTTAAGTGCTCTGGAGTCATTTTGCTGCAAGCGGGTTTTTAAGTGCTCTGGAGTCATTTCGTTGCAAGCGGGTTTTTAAGTGCTCTGGAGTCATTTCGTTGCAAGCGGGTTTTTAAGTGCTCTGGAGGCATTTCGTTGCAAGCGGGTTTTTAAGTGCTCTGGAGTCATTTCGTTGCAAGCGGGTTTTTACATACTTCTCAGACATTTCACTGGAAGCGGGTTTTTTAAATGCTCTGTAGGCATTTCGTTGCAAGCAGGTTTTTAAGTACTCTGGAGTCATTTCGTTGCAAGCGGGTTTTTAAGTGCTCTGGAGTCATTTCGTTGCAAGCGGGTTTTTACATATTTCTCTGACATTTAACTGGAAGCGAGTATTTTAAGTGCTCTGGAGTCATTTCGTTGCAAGTGGGTTTTTACGTGCTCTGGAGTCATTTCGTTGCAAGCGGGTTTTTAAGTGCTCTGAAGGCATTTCGTTGCAAGCGGGTTTTTAAGTGCTCTGGAGTCATTTCGTTGCAAGCGGGTTTTTAAGTTATCTGGAGTCATTTCGTTGCAAGCGGGTTTTTAAGTGCCCTGGAGTCATTTCGTTGCAAGCGGGTTTTTCAGTGCCCTGGAGTCATTTCGTTGCAAGCGGGTTTTTAAGTGCTCTGGAGTCATTTCGTTGCAAGCGGGTTTTTAAGTGCTCTGAAGGCATTTCGTTATAAGCGGGTTTTTAAGTGCTCTGGAGTCATTTCGTTGCAAGCGGGTTTTTACGTGTTCTGGAGTCATTTCATTGCAAGCGGGTTTTTACATACTTCTCAGACATTTCACTGGAAGCGGGTTTTTTAAGTGCTCTGTAGGCATTTCGTTGCAAGCGGGTTTTTAAGTACTCTGGAGTCATTTTGTTGCAAGCGGGTTTTTAAGTGCTCTGGAGTCATTTCGTTGCAAGCGGGTTTTTACATATTTCTCTGACATTTAACTGGAAGCGAGTATTTTAAGTGCTCTGGAGTCATTTCGTTGCAAGTGGGTTTTTACGTGCTCTGGAGTCATTTCGTTGCAAGCGGGTTTTTAAGTGCTCTGAAGGCATTTCGTTGCAAGCGGGTTTTTAAGTGCTCTGGAGTCATTTCGTTGCAAGCGGGTTTTTAAGTTATCTGGAGTCATTTCGTTGCAAGCGGGTTTTTAAGTGCTCTGGAGTCATTTCGTTGCAAGCGGGTTTTTCAGTGCCCTGGAGTCATTTCGTTGCAAGCGGGTTTTTAAGTGCTCTGGAGTCATTTCGTTGCAAGCGGGTTTTTAAGTGCTCTGAAGGCATTTCGTTGTAAGCGGGTTTTTAAGTGCTCTGGAGTCATTTCGTTGCAAGCGGCTTTTTACGTGTTCTGGAGTCATTTCATTGCAAGCGGGTTTTTACATTCTTCTCAGACATTTCACTGGAAGCGGGTTTTTTAAGTGCTCTGTAGGCATTTCGTTGCAAGCGGGTTTTTAAGTACTCTGGAGTCATTTCGTTGCAAGCGGGTGTTTAAGTGCTCTGGAGTCATTTCGTTGCAAGCGGGTTTTTAAGTGCTCTGGAGTCATTTTGTTGCAAGCGGGTTTTTAAGTGCTCTGGAGTCTTTTCGTTGCAAGCGGGTTTTTAAGTGTTCTGGAGTCATTTCTTTGCAGGAGGGTTTTTAAGTGCTCTGAAGGCATTTCGTTGCAAGCGGGTTTTTAAGTGCTCTGGAGTCATTTCGTTGCAAGCGGGTTTTTACGGGTTCTGGAGTCATTTCGTTGCAAGCGGGTTTTTACATACTTCTCAGACATTTCACTGGAAACGGGTTTTTTAAGTGCTCTGCAGGCATTTCGTTGTAACCGGGTTTTTAAGTACTCTGGAGTCATTTCGTTGCAAGCGGGTTTTTAAGTGCTCTGGAGTCATTTCGTTGCAAGCGGGTTTTTAAGTGCTCTGGAGTCATTTCATTGCAAGCGGGTTTTTAAGTGCTCTGGAGGCATTTCGTTGCAAGCGGGTTTTTAAGTGCTCTGGAGCCATTTCGTTGCAAGCGGGTTTTTAAGTGCTCTGGAGCCATTTCGTTGCAAGTGGGTTTTTAAGTGCTCTGGAGTCATTACGTTGCAAGCGGGTATTTAAGTTTTCTGGAGTCATTTCGTTGCAAGCGGGTTTTTAAGTGCTCTGGAGTTATTTCGTTGCAAGCGGGTTTAAAGTGTTCTGGAGTTATTTCGTTGCAAGCGGGTTTTTAAGTGCTCTGGAGTCATTTCGTTGCAAGCGGGTTTTTAAGTGCTCTGGAGTCATTTCGTTGCAAGCGGGTTTTTAAGTACTCTGGAGACATTTCGTTGCAAGCGGGTTTTTAAGTGCTCTGGAGTCATTTCGTTGCAAACGAGTTTTTAAGTGCTCTGGATTCATTTCGTTGCAAGCGGGTTTTTAAGTGCTCTGTAGTCATTTCGTTGCAAGCGGGTTTTTAAGTGCTCTGGAGTCATTTCGTTGCAAGCGGGTTTTTAAGTGCTCTGTAGTCATTTCTTTGCAAGCGGGTTTTTAAGTACTCTGGAGACATTTCGTTACAAGCGGGTTTTTAAGTGCTCTGGAGTCATTTCGTTGCAAGCGGGTTTTTAAGTGCTCTGGAGTCATTTCGTTGCAAGCGGGTTTTTAAGTGCTCTGAAGGCATTTCGTTGCAAGCGGGTTTTTAAGTGCTCTGGAGTCATTTCGTTGCAAGCGGGTTTTTACGTGTTCTGGAGTCATTTCGTTGCAAGCGGGTTTTTACATACTTCTCAGACATTTCACTGGAAGCGGGTTTTTTAAATGCTCTGTAGGCATTTCGTTGCAAGCGGGTTTTTAAGTGCTCTGGAGTCATTTCGTTGCAAGCGGGTTTTTACGTGTTCTGGAGTCATTTCGTTGCAAGCGGGTTTTTACATACTTCTCAGACATTTCACTGGAAGCGGGTTTTTTAAATGCTCTGTAGGCATTTCGTTGCAAGCGGGTTTTTTAGTGCTCTGGAGTCATTTTGTTGCAAGCGGGTTTTTAAGTGCTCTGAAGGCATTTCGTTGTAAGCGGGTTTTTAAGTGCTCTGGAGTCATTTCGTTGCAAGCGGGTTTTTTAGTGCTCTGGAGTCATTTTGTTGCAAGCGGGTTTTTAAGTGCTCTGAAGGCATTTCGTTGTAAGCGGGTTTTTAAGTGCTCTGGAGTCATTTCGTTGCAAGCGGGTTTTTACGTGTTCTGGATTCATTTCGTTGCAAGCGGGTTTTTACATACTTCTCTGACATTTAACTGGAAGCGAGTATTTTAAGTGCTCTGGAGTCATTTCGTTGCAAGCGGGTTTTTAAGTACTCTGGAGTCATTTCGTTGCAAGCGGGTTTTTAAGTGCTCTGGAGTCATTTCGTTGCAAGCGGGTTTGTAAGTGCTCTGGAGTCATTTCGTTGCAAACGGGTTTTTAAGTGCTCTGGAGTCATTTCGTTGCAAGCGGGTTTTTACGTGCTCTGGAATCATTTCGTTGCAAGCGGGTTTTTAAGTGCTCTGGAGTCATTTCGTTGCAAGCGGGTTTTTAAGTGCTCTGGAGTCATTTCGTTGCAAGCGGGTTTTCAAGTGCTCTGGAGTCATTTCGTTGCAAGCGGGTTTTTAAGTGCTCTGGAGTCATTTCGTTGCAAGCGGGTTTTCAAGTGCTCTGGAGTCATTTCGTTGCAAGCGGGTTTTTAAGTGCTCTGGAGTCATTTCGTTGCAAGCGGGTTTTCAAGTGCTCTGGAGTCATTTCGTTGCAAGCAGGTTTTTAAGTGCTCTGGAGTCATTCGTTGCAAGCGGGTTTTTAAGTGCTCTGAAGGCATTTCGTTGAAAGCGGGTTTTTAAGTGCTCTGGAGTCATTTCGTTGCAAGCGGGTTTTTAAGTGCTCTGGAGTCATTTCGTTGCAAGCGGGTTTTTAAGTGCTCTGGAGTCATTTCGTTGCAAGCGGGTTTTTAAGTACTCTGGAGTCATTTCGTTGCAAACGGGTTTTTACGTGCTCTGGAGTCATTTCGTTGCAAGCGGGTTTTTACATATTTCTCTGACATTTAACTGGAAGCGAGTATTTTAAGTGCTCTGGAGTCATTTCGTTGCAAGCGGGTTTTTACATACTTCTCAGACATTTCAGTGGAAGCGGGTTTTTTAAGTGCTCTGGAGTCATTTCGTTGCAAGCGGGTTTTTAAGTACTCTGGAGTCATTTCGTTGCAAGCGGGTTTTTAAGTGCTCTGGAGTCATTTCGTTGCAAGCGGGTTTTTAAGTGCTCTGGAGTCACTTCGTTACAAGCGGGTTTTTAAGGGCTCTGGAGTCATTTCGTTGCAAGCGGGTTTTTAAGTGCTCTGGAGTCATTTCGTTGCAAGCGGGTTTTTAAGTGCTCTGGAGTCATTTCATTGCAAGCGGGTTTTTAAGTGCTCAGGAGTCATTTCGTTGCAAGCGGGTTTTTAAGTGCTCTGGAGTCATTTCGTTGCAAGCGGGTTTTTAAGTGCTCTGAAGGCATTTCGTTTTAAGCGGGTTTTTAAGTGCTCTGGATTCATTTCGTTGCAAGCGGGTTTTTACGTGTTCTGTAGTCATTTCGTTGCAAGCAGATTTTTACATACTTCTCAGACATTTCACTGGAAGCGGGTTTTTTAAGTGCTCTGTAGGCATTTCGTTGCAAGCGGGTTTTTAAGTACTCTGGAGTCATTTCGTTGCAAGCGGGTGTTTAAGTGCTCTGGAGTCATTTCGTTGCAAGCGGGTTTTTAAGTGCTCTGGAGTCATTTTGTTGCAAGCGAGTTTTTATGTGCTCTGGAGTCTTTTCGTTGCAAGCGGGTTTTTAAGTGTTCTGGAGTCATTTCTTTGCAAGCGGGTTTTTAAGTGCTCTGAAGGCATTTCGTTGCAAGCGGGTTTTTAAGTGCTCTGGAGTCATTTCGTTGCAAGCGGGTTTTTAAGTGCTCTGAAGGCATTTCGTTGAAAGCGGGTTTTTAAGTGCTCTGCAGTCATTTCGTTGCAAGCGGGTTTTTAAGTGCTCTGGAGTCATTTCGTTGCAAGCGGGTTTTTAAGTGCTCTGGAGTCATTTCGTTGCAAGCGGGTTTTTAAGTGTTCTGGAGTCATTTCGGTGCAAGTGGGTTTTTAAGTGCTCTGGAGTCATTTCATTGCAAGCGGGTTTTTTAGTGCTCTGGAGTCATTTTGTTGCAAGCGGGTTTTTAAGTGCTCTGAAGGCATTTCGTTGTAAGCGGGTTTTTAAGTGCTCTGGAGTCATTTCGTTGCAAGCGGGTTTTTACGTGTTCTGGATTCATTTCGTTGCAAGCGGGTTTTTACATACTTCTCTGACATTTAACTGGAAGCGAGTATTTTAAGTGCTCTGGAGTCATTTCGTTGCAAGCGGGTTTTTACATACTTCTCAGACATTTCAGTGGAAGCGGGTTTTTTAAGTGCTCTGGAGTCATTTCGTTGCAAGCGGGTTTTTAAGTACTCTGGAGTCATTTCGTTGCAAGCGGGTTTTTAAGTGCTCTGGAGTCATTTCGTTGCAAGCGGATTTTTAAGTGCTCTGGAGTCACTTCGTTGCAAGCGGGTTTTTAAGGGCTCTGGAGTCATTTCGTTGCAAGCGGGTTTTTAAGGGCTCTGGAGTCATTTCGTTGCAAGCGGGTTTTTAAGTGCTCTGGAGTCATTTCATTGCAAGCGGGTTTTTAAGTGCTCAGGAGTCATTTCGTTGCAAGCGGGTTTTTAAGTGCTCTGGAGTCATTTCGTTGCAAGCGGGTTTTTAAGTGCTCTGAAGGCATTTCGTTTTAAGCGGGTTTTTAAGTGCTCTGGAGTCATTTCGTTGCAAGCGGGTTTTTAAGTGCTCTGGAGTCATTTCGTTGCAAGCGGGTTTTTAAGTGCTCTGGAGTCATTTCGTTGCAAGCGGGTTTTTAAGTGCTCTGGAGTCATTTCGTTGCAAGCGGGTTTTTAAGTGCTCTGGAGTCATTTCGTTGCAAGCGGGTTTTTAAGTGCTCTGGAGTCATTTCGTTGCAAGCGGGTTTTTAAGTGCTCTGGAGTCATTTCGTTGCAAGCGGGTTTTCAAGTGCTCTGGAGTCATTTCGTTGCAAGCAGGTTTTTAAGTGCTCTGGAGTCATTCGTTGCAAGCGGGTTTTTAAGTGCTCTGAAGGCATTTCGTTGAAAGCGGGTTTTTAAGTGCTCTGGAGTCATTTCGTTGCAAGCGGGTTTTTAAGTGCTCTGGAGTCATTTCGTTGCAAGCGGGTTTTTAAGTGCTCTGGAGTCATTTCGTTGCAAGCGGGTTTTTAAGTACTCTGGAGTCATTTGGTTGCAAACGGGTTTTTACGTGCTCTGGAGTCATTTCGTTGCAAGCGGGTTTTTACATATTTCTCTGACATTTAACTGGAAGCGAGTATTTTAAGTGCTCTGGAGTCATTTCGTTGCAAGCGGGTTTTTACATACTTCTCAGACATTTCAGTGGAAGCGGGTTTTTTAAGTGCTCTGGAGTCATTTCGTTGCAAGCGGGTTTTTAAGTACTCTGGAGTCATTTCGTTGCAAGCGGGTTTTTAAGTGCTCTGGAGTCATTTCGTTGCAAGCGGGTTTTTAAGTGCTCTGGAGTCACTTCGTTGCAAGCGGGTTTTTAAGGGCTCTGGAGTCATTTCGTTGCAAGCGGGTTTTTAAGGGCTCTGGAGTCATTTCGTTGCAAGCGGGTTTTTAAGTGCTCTGGAGTCATTTCGTTGCAAGCGGGTTTTTAAGTGCTCTGGAGTCATTTCATTGCAAGCGGGTTTTTAAGTGCTCAGGAGTCATTTCGTTGCAAGCGGGTTTTTAAGTGCTCTGGAGTCATTTCGTTGCAAGCGGGTTTTTAAGTGCTCTGAAGGCATTTCGTTTTAAGCGGGTTTTTAAGTGCTCTGGATTCATTTCGTTGCAAGCGGGTTTTTACGTGTTCTGTAGTCATTTCGTTGCAAGCAGATTTTTACATACTTCTCAGACATTTCACTGGAAGCGGGTTTTTTAAGTGCTCTGTAGGCATTTCGTTGCAAGCGGGTTTTTAAGTACTCTGGAGTCATTTCGTTGCAAGCGGGTGTTTAAGTGCTCTGGAGTCATTTCGTTGCAAGCGGGTTTTTAAGTGCTCTGGAGTCATTTTGTTGCAAGCGAGTTTTTATGTGCTCTGGAGTCTTTTCGTTGCAAGCGGGTTTTTAAGTGTTCTGGAGTCATTTCTTTGCAAGCGGGTTTTTAAGTGCTCTGAAGGCATTTCGTTGCAAGCGGGTTTTTAAGTGCTCTGGAGTCATTTCGTTGCAAGCGGGTTTTTAAGTGCTCTGAAGGCATTTCGTTGAAAGCGGGTTTTTAAGTGCTCTGCAGTCATTTCGTTGCAAGCGGGTTTTTAAGTGCTCTGGAGTCATTTCGTTGCAAGCGGGTTTTTAAGTGCTCTGGAGTCATTTCGTTGCAAGCGGGTTTTTAAGTGTTCTGGAGTCATTTCGGTGCAAGCGGGTTTTTAAGTGCTCTGGAGTCATTTCCTTGCAAGCGGGTTTTTTAGTGCTCTGGAGTCATTTTGTTGCAAGCGGGTTTTTAAGTGCTCTGAAGGCATTTCGTTGTAAGCGGGTTTTTAAGTGCTCTGGAGTCATTTCGTTGCAAGCGGGTTTTTACGTGTTCTGGATTCATTTCGTTGCAAGCGGGTTTTTACATACTTCTCTGACATTTAACTGGAAGCGAGTATTTTAAGTGCTCTGGAGTCATTTCGTTGCAAGCGGGTTTTTACATACTTCTCAGACATTTCAGTGGAAGCGGGTTTTTTAAGTGCTCTGGAGTCATTTCGTTGCAAGCGGGTTTTTAAGTACTCTGGAGTCATTTCGTTGCAAGCGGGTTTTTACGTGCTCTGGAGTCATTTCATTGTAAGCGGGTTTTGACATACTTCTCAGACATTTGACTGGAAGCGGGTTTTTTAAGTGCTCTGGAGTCATTTCGTTGCAAGCGGGTTTTTAAGTACTCTGGAGTCATTTCGTTGCAAGCGGGTTTTTAAGTGCTCTGGAGTCATTTTGTTGCAAGCGGGTTTTTAAGTGCTCTGGAGTCATTTCGTTGCATGCGGGTTTTTAAGTGCTCTGAAGGCATTTCGTTGTAAGCGGGTTTTTAAGTGCTCTGGAGTCATTTCGTTGCAAGCGGGTTTTTACGTGTTCTGGAGTCATTTCGTTGCATACGGGTTTTTACATACTTCTCAGACATTTCACTGGAAGCGGGTTTTTTAAGTGCTGTGTAGGCATTTCGTTGCAAGCGGGTTTTTAAGTACTCTGGAGTCATTTCGTTGCAAGCGGGTATTTAAGTGCTCTGGAGTCATTTCGTTGCAAGCGGGTGTTTAAGTGCTCTGGAGTCATTTCGTTGCAAGCGGGTTTTTAAGTACTCTGGAGTCATTTCGTTGCAAGCGGGTGTTTAAGTGCTCTGGAGTCATTTCGTTGCAAGCGGGTTTTTAAGTGCTCTGGAGTCATTTTGTTGCCAGCGGGTTTTTAAGTGCTCTGGAGTCTTTTCGTTGCAAGCGGGTTTTTAAGTTTTCTGGAGTCATTTCGTTGCAAGCGGGTTTTTTAAGTGCTCTGGAGTCATTTCGTTGCAAGCGGGTTTTTAAGTACTCTGGAGTCATTTCGTTGCAAGCGGGTTTTTACGTGCTCTGGAGTCATTTCATTGTAAGCGGGTTTTGACATACTTCTCAGACATTTGACTGGAAGCGGGTTTTTTAAGTGCTCTGGAGTCATTTCGTTGCAAGCGGGTTTTTAAGTACTCTGGAGTCATTTCGTTGCAAGCGGGTTTTTAAGTGCTCTGGAGTCATTTTGTTGCAAGCGGGTTTTTAAGTGCTCTGGAGTCATTTCGTTGCATGCGGGTTTTTAAGTGCTCTGAAGGCATTTCGTTGTAAGCGGGTTTTTAAGTGCTCTGGAGTCATTTCGTTGCAAGCGGGTTTTTACGTGTTCTGGAGTCATTTCGTTGCATACGGGTTTTTACATACTTCTCAGACATTTCACTGGAAGCGGGTTTTTTAAGTGCTGTGTAGGCATTTCGTTGCAAGCGGGTTTTTAAGTACTCTGGAGTCATTTCGTTGCAAGCGGGTGTTTAAGTGCTCTGGAGTCATTTCGTTGCAAGCGGGTTTTTAAGTGCTCTGGAGTCATTTTGTTGCCAGCGGGTTTTTAAGTGCTCTGGAGTCTTTTCGTTGCAAGCGGGTTTTTAAGTTTTCTGGAGTCATTTCGTTGCAAGCGGGTTTTTAAGTGCTCTGGAGTCATTTCGTTGCAAGCGGGTTTTTAAGTGTTCTGGAGTCATTTCGGTGCAAGCGGGTTTTTAAGTGCTCTGGAGTCATTTCATTGCAAGCGGGTTTTTTAGTGCTCTGGAGTCATTTTGTTGCAAGCGGGTTTTTAAGTGCTCTGAAGGCATTTCGTTGTAAGCGGGTTTTTAAGTGCTCTGGAGTCATTTCGTTGCAAGCGGGTTTTTACGTGTTCTGGATTCATTTCGTTGCAAGCGGGTTTTTACATACTTCTCTGACATTTAACTGGAAGCGAGTATTTTAAGTGCTCTGGAGTCATTTCGTTGCAAGCGGGTTTTTACATACTTCTCAGACATTTCAGTGGAAGCGGGTTTTTTAAGTGCTCTGGAGTCATTTCGTTGCAAGCGGGTTTTTAAGTACTCTGGAGTCATTTCGTTGCAAGCGGGTTTTTACGTGCTCTGGAGTCATTTCATTGTAAGCGGGTTTTGACATACTTCTCAGACATTTGACTGGAAGCGGGTTTTTTAAGTGCTCTGGAGTCATTTCGTTGCAAGCGGGTTTTTAAGTACTCTGGAGTCATTTCGTTGCAAGCGGGTTTTTAAGTGCTCTGGAGTCATTTTGTTGCAAGCGGGTTTTTAAGTGCTCTGGAGTCATTTCGTTGCATGCGGGTTTTTAAGTGCTCTGAAGGCATTTCGTTGTAAGCGGGTTTTTAAGTGCTCTGGAGTCATTTCGTTGCAAGCGGGTTTTTACGTGTTCTGGAGTCATTTCGTTGCATACGGGTTTTTACATACTTCTCAGACATTTCACTGGAAGCGGGTTTTTTAAGTGCTGTGTAGGCATTTCGTTGCAAGCGGGTTTTTAAGTACTCTGGAGTCATTTCGTTGCAAGCGGGTGTTTAAGTGCTCTGGAGTCATTTCGTTGCAAGCGGGTTTTTAAGTGCTCTGGAGTCATTTTGTTGCCAGCGGGTTTTTAAGTGCTCTGGAGTCTTTTCGTTGCAAGCGGGTTTTTAAGTTTTCTGGAGTCATTTCGTTGCAAGCGGGTTTTTAAGTGCTCTGGAGTCATTTTGTTGCCAGCGGGTTTTTAAGTGCTCTGGAGTCATTTCGTTGCAAGCGGGTTTTTACGTGTTCTGGAGTCATTTCGTTGCATACGGGTTTTTACATACTTCTCAGACATTTCACTGGAAGCGGGTTTTTTAAGTGCTGTGTAGGCATTTCGTTGCAAGCGGGTTTTTAAGTACTCTGGAGTCATTTCGTTGCAAGCGGGTGTTTAAGTGCTCTGGAGTCATTTCGTTGCAAGCGGGTTTTTAAGTGCTCTGGAGTCATTTTGTTGCCAGCGGGTTTTTAAGTGCTCTGGAGTCATTTCGTTGCAAGCGGGTTTTTACGGGTTCTGGAGTCATTTCGTTGCAAGCGGGTTTTTACATACTTCTCAGACATTTCAATGGAAGCGGGTTTTTTAAGTGCTCTGCAGGCATTTCGTTGTAAGCGGGTTTTTAAGTACTCTGGAGTCATTTCGTTGCAAGCGGGTTTTTAAGTGCTCTGGAGTCATTTCGTTGCAAGCGGGTTTTTAAGTGCTCTGGAGTCATTTCGTTGCAAGCGGGTTTTTAAGTGCTCTGGAGTCATTTCGTTGCAAGCGGGTTTTTAGGTGCTCTGTAGTCATTTCGTTGCAAGCGGGTGTTTAAGTGCTCTGGAGTCATTTCGTTGCAAGCGGGTTTTTAAGTACTCTGGAGACATTTCGTTGCAAGGGGGTTTTTAAGTGCTCTGAAGGCATTTCGTTGAAAGCGGGTTTTTAAGTGCTCTGGAGTCATTTCGTTGCAAGCGGGTTTTTAAGTGCTTTGAAGGCATTTCGTTGAAAGCGGGTTTTTAAGTGCTCTGGAGTCATTTCGTTGCAAGCGGGTTTTTAAGTGCTCGGGAGTCATTTCGTTGCAAGCGGTTTTTTAAGTGCTCTGGAGTCATTTCGTTGCAAGCGGGTTTTTAAGTGCTCTGGAGTCATTTCGTTGCAAACGGGTTTATAAGTGCTCTGTAGTCATTTCGTTGCAAGCGGGTTTTTAAGTGCTCTGGAGTCATTTCGTTGCAAGCGGGTTTTTAAGTACTCTGGAGACATTTCGTTGCAAGCGGGTTTTTAAGTGCTCTGGAGTCATTTCATTGCAAGCGGGTTTTTACGTGCTCTGGAGTCATTTCATTGTAAGCGGGTTTTGACATATTTCTCAGACATTTGACTGGAAGCGAGTTTTTTAAGTGCTCTGGAGTCTTTCGTTGCAAGCGGGTTTTTAAGTACTCTGGAGTCATTTCGTTGCAAGCGGGTTTTTCAGTGCTCTGGAGTCATTTCGTTGCAAGCGGGTTTTTAACTGCTCTGGAGTCATTTCGTTGCAAGCGGGTTTTTAAGTGCTCTGGAGTCATTTCGTTGCAAGCGGGTTTTTAAGTGCTCTGAAGGCATTTCGTTGCAAGCGGGTTTTTAAGTGCTCTGGAGCCATTTCGTTGCAAGCGGGTTTTTAAGTGCTCTGGAGCCATTTCGTTGCAAGCGGGTTTTTAAGTGCTCTGGAGTCATTTCGTTGCAAGCGGGTTTTTAAGTGCTCTGGAGTCATTTCGTTGCAAGCGGGTTTTTAAGAGCTCTGTAGTCATTTCGTTGCAAGCAGGTTTTTAATTGCTCTGGACTCATTTCGTTGCAAGCGGGTTTTTAAGTGCTCTGGAGTCATTTCGTTGCAAGCGGGTTTCTAAGTGCTCTGGAGTTATTTCGTTGCAATCGGGTTTTTAAGTGCTCTGGAGTCATTTCTTTGCAAGCGGGTTTTTAAGTGCTCTGGAGTCATTTCGTTGCAAGCGGGTTTTTAAGTACTCTGGAGTCATTTCGTTGCAAGCGGGTTTTTAAGTGCTCTGGAGTCATTTCGTTGCAAGCGGGTTTTCAAGTGCTCTGGAGTCATTTCGTTGAAAGCGGGTTTTCAAGTGCTCTGGAGACATTTCGTTGCAAGCGGGTTTTTAAGTGCTCTGGAGTCATTTCGTTGCAAGCGGGTTTTTAAGTGCTCTGGAGTCATTTCGTTGCAAGCGGGTTTTCAAGTGCTCTGGAGTCATTTCGTTGCAAGCAGGTTTTCAAGTGCTCTGGAGTCATTCGTTGCAAGCGGGTTTTTAAGTGCTCTGAAGGCATTTCGTTGCAAGCGGGTTTTTAAGTGCTCTGGAGTCATTTCGTTGCAAGCGGGTTTTTAAGTGCTCTGGAGTCATTTCGTTGCAAGCGGGTTTTTAAGTGCTCTGGAGTCATTTCGTTGCAAGCGGGTTTTTACGTGTTCTGGATTCATTTCGTTGCAAGCGGGTTTTTACATACTTCTCTGACATTTAACTGGAAGCGAGTATTTTAAGTGCTCTGGAGTCATTTCGTTGCAAGCGGGTTTTTACATACTTCTCAGACATTTCAGTGGAAGCGGGTTTTTTAAGTGCTCTGGAGTCATTTCGTTGCAAGCGGGTTTTTAAGTACTCTGGAGTCATTTCGTTGCAAGCGGGTTTTTAAGTGCTCTGGAGTCATTTCGTTGCAAGCGGGTTTTTAAGTGCTCTGGAGTCATTTCGTTGCAAGCGGGTTTTCAAGTGCTCTGGAGTCATTTCGTTGCAAGCAGGTTTTTAAGTGCTCTGGAGTCATTCGTTGCAAGCGGGTTTTTAAGTGCTCTGAAGGCATTTCGTTGAAAGCGGGTTTTTAAGTGCTCTGGAGTCATTTCGTTGCAAGCGGGTTTTAAAGTGCTCTGGAGTCATTTCGTTGCAAGCGGGTTTTTAAGTGCTCTGGAGTCATTTCGTTGCAAGCGGGTTTTTAAGTACTCTGGAGTCATTTCGTTGCAAACGGGTTTTTACGTGCTCTGGAGTCATTTCATTGCAAGCGGGTTTTTACATATTTCTCTGACATTTAACTGGAAGCGAGTATTTTAAGTGCTCTGGAGTCATTTCGTTGCAAGCGGGTTTTTACATACTTCTCAGACATTTCAGTGGAAGCGGGTTTTTTAAGTGCTCTGGAGTCATTTCGTTGCAAGCGGGTTTTTAAGTACTCTGGAGTCATTTCGTTGCAAGCGGGTTTTTAAGTGCTATGGAGTCATTTCGTTGCAAGCGGGTTTTTAAGTGCTCTGGAGTCACTTCTTTGCAAGCGGGTTTTTAAGGGCTCTGGAGTCATTTCGTTGCAAGCGGGTTTTTAAGTGCTCTGGAGTCATTTCGTTGCAAGCGGGTTTTTAAGTGCTCTGGAGTCATTTCATTGCAAGCGGGTTTTTAAGTGCTCAGGAGTCATTTCGTTGCAAGCGGGTTTTTAAGTGCTCTGGAGTCATTTCGTTGCAAGCGGGTTTTTAAGTGCTCTGAAGGCATTTCGTTTTAAGCGGGTTTTTAAGTGCTCTGGATTCATTTCGTTGCAAGCGGGTTTTTACGTGTTCTGTAGTCATTTCGTTGCAAGCAGATTTTTACATACTTCTCAGACATTTCACTGGAAGCGGGTTTTTTAAGTGCTCTGTAGGCATTTCGTTGCAAGCGGGTTTTTAAGTACTCTGGAGTCATTTCGTTGCAAGCGGGTGTTTAAGTGCTCTGGAGTCATTTCGTTGCAAGCGGGTTTTTAAGTGCTCTGGAGTCATTTTGTTGCAAGCGAGTTTTTATGTGCTCTGGAGTCTTTTCGTTGCAAGCGGGTTTTTAAGTGTTCTGGAGTCATTTCTTTGCAAGCGGGTTTTTAAGTGCTCTGAAGGCATTTCGTTGCAAGCGGGTTTTTAAGTGCTCTGGAGTCATTTCGTTGCAAGCGGGTTTTTAAGTGCTCTGAAGGCATTTCGTTGAAAGCGGGTTTTTAAGTGCTCTGCAGTCATTTCGTTGCAAGCGGGTTTTTAAGTGCTCTGGAGTCATTTCGTTGCAAGCGGGTTTTTAAGTGCTCTGGAGTCATTTCGTTGCAAGCGGGTTTTTAAGTGTTCTGGAGTCATTTCGGTGCAAGCGGGTTTTTAAGTGCTCTGGAGTCATTTCATTGCAAGCGGGTTTTTTAGTGCTCTGGAGTCATTTTGTTGCAAGCGGGTTTTTAAGTGCTCTGAAGGCATTTCGTTGTAAGCGGGTTTTTAAGTGCTCTGGAGTCATTTCGTTGCAAGCGGGTTTTTACGTGTTCTGGATTCATTTCGTTGCAAGCGGGTTTTTACATACTTCTCTGACATTTAACTGGAAGCGAGTATTTTAAGTGCTCTGGAGTCATTTCGTTGCAAGCGGGTTTTTACATACTTCTCAGACATTTCAGTGGAAGCGGGTTTTTTAAGTGCTCTGGAGTCATTTCGTTGCAAGCGGGTTTTTAAGTACTCTGGAGTCATTTCGTTGCAAGCGGGTTTTTAAGTGCTCTGGAGTCATTTCGTTGCAAGCGGATTTTTAAGTGCTCTGGAGTCACTTCGTTGCAAGCGGGTTTTTAAGGGCTCTGGAGTCATTTCGTTGCAAGCGGGTTTTTAAGTGCTCTGGAGTCATTTCGTTGCAAGCGGGTTTTTAAGTGCTCTGGAGTCATTTCATTGCAAGCGGGTTTTTAAGTGCTCAGGAGTCATTTCGTTGCAAGCGGGTTTTTAAGTGCTCTGGAGTCATTTCGTTGCAAGCGGGTTTTTAAGTGCTCTGAAGGCATTTCGTTTTAAGCGGGTTTTTAAGTGCTCTGGAGTCATTTCGTTGCAAGCGGGTTTTTAAGTGCTCTGGAGTCATTTCGTTGCAAGCGGGTTTTTAAGTGCTCTGGAGTCATTTCGTTGCAAGCGGGTTTTTAAGTGCTCTGGAGTCATTTCGTTGCAAGCGGGTTTTTAAGTGCTCTGGAGTCATTTCGTTGCAAGCGGGTTTTTAAGTGCTCTGGAGTCATTTCGTTGCAAGCGGGTTTTTAAGTGCTCTGGAGTCATTTCGTTGCAAGCGGGTTTTCAAGTGCTCTGGAGTCATTTCGTTGCAAGCAGGTTTTTAAGTGCTCTGGAGTCATTCGTTGCAAGAGGGTTTTTAAGTGCTCTGAAGGCATTTCGTTGAAAGCGGGTTTTTAAGTGCTCTGGAGTCATTTCGTTGCAAGCGGGTTTTTAAGTGCTCTGGAGTCATTTCGTTGCAAGCGGGTTTTTAAGTGCTCTGGAGTCATTTTGTTGCAAGCGGGTTTTTAAGTGCTCTGGAGTCATTTCGTTGCATGCGGGTTTTTAAGTGCTCTGAAGGCATTTCGTTGTAAGCGGGTTTTTAAGTGCTCTGGAGTCATTTCGTTGCAAGCGGGTTTTTACGTGTTCTGGAGTCATTTCGTTGCAAGCGGGTTTTTACATACTTCTCAGACATTTCACTGGAAGCGGGTTTTTTAAGTGCTGTGTAGGCATTTCGTTGCAAGCGGGTTTTTAAGTACTCTGGAGTCATTTCGTTGCAAGCGGGTGTTTAAGTGCTCTGGAGTCATTTCGTTGCAAGCGGGTTTTTAAGTGCTCTGGAGTCATTTTGTTGCCAGCGGGTTTTTAAGTGCTCTGGAGTCTTTTCGTTGCAAGCGGGTTTTTAAGTTTTCTGGAGTCATTTCTTTGCAAGCGGGTTTTTTAGTGCTCTGAAGGCATTTCGTTGCAAGCGGGTTTTTAAGTGCTCTGGAGTCATTTCGTTGCAAGCGGGTTTTTACGGGTTCTGGAGTCATTTCGTTGCAAGCGGGTTTTTACATACTTCTCAGACATTTCACTGGAAGCGGGTTTTTTAAGTGCTCTGCAGGCATTTCGTTGTAAGCGGGTTTTTAAGTACTCTGGAGTCATTTCGTTGCAAGCGGGTTTTTAAGTGCTCTGGAGTCATTTCGTTGCAAGCGGGTTTTTAAGTGCTCTGGAGTCATTTCGTTGCAAGCGGGTTTTTAAGTGCTCTGGAGTCATTTCGTTGCAAGCGGGTTTTTAGGTGCTCTGTAGTCATTTCGTTGCAAGCGGGTGTTTAAGTGCTCTGGAGTCATTTCTTTCAAGCGGGTTTTTAAGTACTCTGGAGACATTTCGTTGCAAGGGGGTTTTTAAGTGCTCTGAAGGCATTTCGTTGAAAGCGGGTTTTTAAGTGCTCTGGAGTCATTTCGTTGCAAGCGGGTTTTTAAGTGCTTTGAAGGCATTTCGTTGAAAGCGGGTTTTTAAGTGCTCTGGAGTCATTTCGTTGCAAGCGGGTTTTTAAGTGCTCTGGAGTCATTTCGTTGCAAGCGGTTTTTTAAGTGCTCTGGAGTCATTTCGTTGCAAGCGGGTTTTTAAGTACTCTGGAGACATTTCGTTGCAAGCGGGTTTTTAAGTGCTCTGGAGTCATTTCGTTGCAAGCGGGTTTTTACGTGCTCTGGAGTCATTTCATTGTAAGCGGGTTTTGACATACTTCTCAGACATTTGACTGGAAGCGGGTTTTTTAAGTGCTCTGGAGTCTTTCGTTGCAAGCGGGTTTTTAAGTACTCTGGAGTCATTTCGTTGCAAGCGGGTTTTTAAGTGCTCTGGAGTCATTTCGTTGCAAGCGGGTTTTTAACTGCTCTGGAGTCATTTCGTTGCAAGCGGGTTTTTAAGTGCTCTGGAGTCATTTCGTTGCAAGCGGGTTTTTAAGTGCTCTGAAGGCATTTCGTTGCAAGCGGGTTTTTAAGTGCTCTGGAGCCATTTCGTTGCAAGTGGGTTTTTAAGTGCTCTGGAGCCATTTCGTTGCAAGCGGGTTTTTAAGTGCTCTGGAGTCATTTCGTTGCAAGCGGGTTTTTAAGTGCTCTGGAGTCATTTCGTTGCAAGCGGGTTTTTAAGAGCTCTGTAGTCATTTCGTTGCAAGCAGGTTTTTAATTGCTCTGGACTCATTTCGTTGCAAGCGGGTTTTTAAGTGCTCTGGAGTCATTTCGTTGCAAGCGGGTTTCTAAGTGCTCTGGAGTTATTTCGTTGCAATCGGGTTTTTAAGTGCTCTGGAGTCATTTCTTTGCAAGCGGGTTTTTAAGTGCTCTGGAGTCATTTCGTTGCAAGCGGGTTTTTAAGTACTCTGGAGTCATTTCGTTGCAAGCGGGTTTTTAAGTGCTCTGGAGTCATTTCGTTGCAAGCGGGTTTTCAAGTGCTCTGGAGTCATTTCGTTGAAAGCGGGTTTTCAAGTGCTCTGGAGTCATTTCGTTGCAAGCGGGTTTTTAAGTGCTCTGGAGTCATTTCGTTGCAAGCGGGTTTTTAAGTGCTCTGGAGTCATTTCGTTGCAAGCGGGTTTTCAAGTGCTCTGGAGTCATTTCGTTGCAAGCAGGTTTTCAAGTGCTCTGGAGTCATTCGTTGCAAGCGGGTTTTTAAGTGCTCTGGAGGCATTTCGTTGCAAGCTGGTTTTTAAGTGCTCTGGAGTCATTTCGTTGCAAGCGGGTTTTTAAGTGCTCTGGAGTCATTTCGTTGCAAGCGGGTTTTTAAGTGCTCTGGAGTCATTTCGTTGCAAGCGGGTTTTTACGTGCTCTGGTGTCATTTCGTTGCAACCGGGTTTTTAAGTGCTCTGGAGTCATTTCGTTGCAAGCGGGTTTTTAAGTGCTCTGGAGTCATTTTGTTGCAAGCGGGTTTTTAAGTGCTCTGGAGTGATTTCATTGCAAGCCGGTTTTTAAGTGCTCTGGAGGCATTTCGTTGTAAGCGGGTTTTTAAGTGCTCTGGAGTCATTTCGTTGCAAGCGGGTTTTTACGTGTTCTGGAGTTATTTCGTTGCAAGCGGGTTTTTACATACTTCTCAGACATTTCACTGGAAGCGGGTTTTTTAAGTGCTCTGTAGGCATTTCGTTGCAAGCGGGTTTTTAAGTACTCTGGAGTCATTTCGTTGCAAGCGGGTGTTTAAGTGCTCTGGAGTCATTTCGTTGCAAGCGGGTTTTTAAGTGCTCTGGAGTCATTTTGTTGCAAGCGGGTTTTTAAGTCCTCTGGAGTCTTTTCGTTGCAAGCGGGTTTTTAAGTTTTCTGGAGTCATTTCTTTGCAAGCGGGTTTTTTAGTGCTCTGAAGGCATTTCGTTGCAAGTGGGTTTTTAAGTGCTCTGGAGTCATTTCGTTGCAAGCGGGTTTTTACGGGTTCTGGAGTCATTTCGTTGCAAGCGGGTTTTTACATACTTCTCAGACATTTCACTGGAAGCGGGTTTTTTAAGTGCTCTGCAGGCATTTCGTTGTAAGCGGGTTTTTAAGTACTCTGGAGTCATTTCGTTGCAAGCGGGTTTTTAAGTGCTCTGGAGTCATTTTGTTGCAAGCGGGTTTTTAAGTGCTCTGGAGTCATTTCGTTGCATGCGGGTTTTTAAGTGCTCTGAAGGCATTTCGTTGTAAGCGGGTTTTTAAGTGCTCTGGAGTCATTTCGTTGCAAGCGGGTTTTTACGTGTTCTGGAGTCATTTCGTTGCAAGCGGGTTTTTACATACTTCTCAGACATTTCACTGGAAGTGGGTTTTTTAAATGCTCTGTAGGCATTTCGTTGCAAGCGGGTTTTTAAGTACTCTGGAGTCATTTCGTTGCAAACGGGTTTTTACGTGCTCTGGAGTCATTTCGTTGCAAGCGGGTTTTTACATATTTCTCTGACATTTAACTGGAAGCGAGTATTTTAAGTGCTCTGGAGTCATTTCGTTGCAAGCGGGTTTTTACATACTTCTCAGACATTTCAGTGGTAGCTGGTTTTTTAAGTGCTCTGGAGTCATTTCGTTGCAAGCGGGTTTTTAAGTACTCTGGAGTCATTTCGTTGCAAGCGGGTTTTTAAGTCCTCTGGAGTCATTTCGTTGCAAGCGGGTTTTTAAGTGCTCTGGAGTCATTTCGTTGCAAGCGGGTTTTTAAGTGCTCTGGAGTCATTTCGTTGCAAGCGGGTTTTTAAGTGCTCTGTAGTCATTTCGTTGCAAGCGGGTTTTTAAGTGCTCTGGAGTCATTTCGTTGCAAGCGGGTTTTTAAGTGCTCAGGAGTCATTTCGTTGCAAGCGGGTTTTTAAGTGCTCTGGAGTCATTTCGTTGCAAGCGGGTTTTTAAGTGCTCTGAAGGCATTTCGTTGTAAGCGGGTTTTTAAGTGCTCTGGAGTCATTTCGTTGCAAGCGGGTTTTTAAGTGCTCTGGAGTCATTTCGTTGCAAGCGGGTTTTTAAGTACTCTGGAGTCATTTCGTTGCAAACGGGTTTTTACGTGCTCTGGAGTCATTTCGTTGCAAGCGGGTTTTTACATATTTCTCTGACATTTAACTGGAAGCGAGTATTTTAAGTGCTCTGGAGTCATTTCGTTGCAAGCGGGTTTTTACATACTTCTCAGACATTTCAGTGGAAGCGGGTTTTTTAAGTGCTCTGGAGTCATTTCGTTGCAAGCGGGTTTTTAAGTACTCTGGAGTCATTTCGTTGCAAGCGGGTTTTTAAGTGCTCTGGAGTCATTTCGTTGCAAGCGGGTTTTTAAGTGCTCTGGAGTCACTTCGTTGCAAGCGGGTTTTTAAGGGCTCTGGAGTCATTTCGTTGCAAGCGGGTTTTTAAGTGCTCTGGAGTCATTTCGTTGCAAGCGGGTTTTTAAGTGCTCTGGAGTCATTTCATTGCAAGCGGGTTTTTAAGTGCTCAGGAGTCATTTCGTTGCAAGCGGGTTTTTAAGTGCTCTGGAGTCATTTCGTTGCAAGCGGGTTTTTAAGTGCTCTGAAGGCATTTCGTTTTAAGCGGGTTTTTAAGTGCTCTGGATTCATTTCTTTGCAAGCGGGTTTTTACGTGTTCTGTAGTCATTTCGTTGCAAGCAGATTTTTACATACTTCTCAGACATTTCACTGGAAGCGGGTTTTTTAAGTGCTCTGTAGGCATTTCGTTGCAAGCGGGTTTTTAAGTACTCTGGAGTCATTTCGTTGCAAGCGGGTGTTTAAGTGCTCTGGAGTCATTTCGTTGCAAGCGGGTTTTTAAGTGCTCTGGAGTCATTTTGTTGCAAGCGAGTTTTTATGTGCTCTGGAGTCTTTTCGTTGCAAGCGGGTTTTTAAGTGTTCTGGAGTCATTTCTTTGCAAGCGGGTTTTTAAGTGCTCTGAAGGCATTTCGTTGCAAGCGGGTTTTTAAGTGCTCTGGAGTCATTTCGTTGCAAGCGGGTTTTTAAGTGCTCTGAAGGCATTTCGTTGAAAGCGGGTTTTTAAGTGCTCTGCAGTCATTTCGTTGCAAGCGGGTTTTTAAGTGCTCTGGAGTCATTTCGTTGCAAGCGGGTTTTTAAGTGCTCTGGAGTCATTTCGTTGCAAGCGGGTTTTTAAGTGTTCTGGAGTCATTTCGGTGCAAGCGGGTTTTTAAGTGCTCTGGAGTCATTTCATTGCAAGCGGGTTTTTTAGTGCTCTGGAGTCATTTTGTTGCAAGCGGGTTTTTAAGTGCTCTGAAGGCATTTCGTTGTAAGCGGGTTTTTAAGTGCTCTGGATTCATTTCGTTGCAAGCGGGTTTTTACGTGTTCTGGATTCATTTCGTTGCAAGCGGGTTTTTACATACTTCTCTGACATTTAACTGGAAGCGAGTATTTTAAGTGCTCTGGAGTCATTTCGTTGCAAGCGGGTTTTTACATACTTCTCAGACATTTCAGTGGAAGCGGGTTTTTTAAGTGCTCTGGAGTCATTTCGTTGCAAGCGGGTTTTTAAGTACTCTGGAGTCATTTCGTTGCAAGCGGGTTTTTACGTGTTCTGGATTCATTTCGTTGCAAGCGGGTTTTTACATACTTCTCTGACATTTAACTGGAAGCGAGTATTTTAAGTGCTCTGGAGTCATTTCGTTGCAAGCGGGTTTTTAAGTACTCTGGAGTCATTTCGTTGCAAGCGGGTTTTTAAGTGCTCTGGAGTCATTTCGTTGCAAGCGGGTTTTTAAGTGCTCTGGAGTCATTTCGTTGCAAACGGGTTTTTAAGTGCTCTGGAGTCATTTCGTTGCAAGCGGGTTTTTACGTGCTCTGGAATCATTTCGTTGCAAGCGGGTTTTTAAGTGCTCTGGAGTCATTTCGTTGCAAGCGGGTTTTTAAGTGCTCTGGAGTCATTTCGTTGCAAGCGGGTTTTTAAGTGCTCTGGAGTCATTTCGTTGCAAGCGGGTTTTTAAGTGCTCTGGAGTCATTTCGTTGCAAGCGGGTTTTTAAGTGCTCTGGAGTCATTTCGTTGCAAGCGGGTTTTTAAGTGCTCTGGAGTCATTTCGTTGCAAGCGGGTTTTCAAGTGCTCTGGAGTCATTTCGTTGCAAGCAGGTTTTTAAGTGCTCTGGAGTCATTCGTTGCAAGCGGGTTTTTAAGTGCTCTGAAGGCATTTCGTTGAAAGCGGGTTTTTAAGTACTCTGGAGTCATTTCGTTGCAAGCGGGTTTTTAAGTGCTCTGGAGTCATTTCGTTGCAAGCGGGTTTTTAAGTGCTCTGGAGTCATTTCGTTGCAAGCGGGTTTTTAAGTACTCTGGAGTCATTTCGTTGCAAACGGGTTTTTACGTGCTCTGGAGTCATTTCGTTGCAAGCGGGTTTTTACATATTTCTCTGACATTTAACTGGAAGCGAGTATTTTAAGTGCTCTGGAGTCATTTCGTTGCAAGCGGGTTTTTACATACTTCTCAGACATTTCAGTGGAAGCGGGTTTTTTAAGTGCTCTGGAGTCATTTCGTTGCAAGCGGGTTTTTAAGTACTCTGGAGTCATTTCGTTGCAAGCGGGTTTTTAAGTGCTCTGGAGTCATTTCGTTGCAAGCGGGTTTTTAAGTGTTCTGGAGTCACTTCGTTGCAAGCGGGTTTTTAAGGGCTCTGGAGTCATTTCGTTGCAAGCGGGTTTTTAAGTGCTCTGGAGTCATTTCGTTGCAAGCGGGTTTTTAAGTGCTCTGGAGTCATTTCATTGCAAGCGGGTTTTTAAGTGCTCAGGAGTCATTTCGTTGCAAGCGGGTTTTTAAGTGCTCTGGAGTCATTTCGTTGCAAGCGGGTTTTTAAGTGCTCTGAAGGCATTTCGTTTTAAGCGGGTTTTTAAGTGCTCTGGATTCATTTCGTTGCAAGCGGGTTTTTACGTGTTCTGTAGTCATTTCGTTGCAAGCAGATTTTTACATACTTCTCAGACATTTCACTGGAAGCGGGTTTTTTAAGTGCTCTGTAGGCATTTCGTTGCAAGCGGGTTTTTAAGTACTCTGGAGTCATTTCGTTGCAAGCGGGTGTTTAAGTGCTCTGGAGTCATTTCGTTGCAAGCGGGTTTTTAAGTGCTCTGGAGTCATTTTGTTGCAAGCGAGTTTTTATGTGCTCTGGAGTCTTTTCGTTGCAAGCGGGTTTTTAAGTGTTCTGGAGTCATTTCTTTGCAAGCGGGTTTTTAAGTGCTCTGAAGGCATTTCGTTGCAAGCGGGTTTTTAAGTGCTCTGGAGTCATTTCGTTGCAAGCGGGTTTTTAAGTGCTCTGAAGGCATTTCGTTGAAAGCGGGTTTTTAAGTGCTCTGCAGTCATTTCGTTGCAAGCGGGTTTTTAAGTGCTCTGGAGTCATTTCGTTGCAAGCGGGTTTTTAAGTGCTCTGGAGTCATTTCGTTGCAAGCGGGTTTTTAAGTGTTCTGGAGTCATTTCGGTGCAAGCGGGTTTTTAAGTGCTCTGGAGTCATTTCATTGCAAGCGGGTTTTTTAGTGCTCTGGAGTCATTTTGTTGCAAGCGGGTTTTTAAGTGCTCTGAAGGCATTTCGTTGTAAGCGGGTTTTTAAGTGCTCTGGAGTCATTTCGTTGCAAGCGGGTTTTTACGTGTTCTGGATTCATTTCGTTGCAAGCGGGTTTTTACATACTTCTCTGACATTTAACTGGAAGCGAGTATTTTAAGTGCTCTGGAGTCATTTCGTTGCAAGCGGGTTTTTACATACTTCTCAGACATTTCAGTGGAAGCGGGTTTTTTAAGTGCTCTGGAGTCATTTCGTTGCAAGCGGGTTTTTAAGTACTCTGGAGTCATTTCGTTGCAAGCGGGTTTTTAAGTGCTCTGGAGTCATTTCGTTGCAAGCGGATTTTTAAGTGCTCTGGAGTCACTTCGTTGCAAGCGGGTTTTTAAGGGCTCTGGAGTCATTTCGTTGCAAGCGGGTTTTTAAGTGCTCTGGAGTCATTTCGTTGCAAGCGGGTTTTTAAGTGCTCTGGAGTCATTTCATTGCAAGCGGGTTTTTAAGTGCTCAGGAGTCATTTCGTTGCAAGCGGGTTTTTAAGTGCTCTGGAGTCATTTCGTTGCAAGCGGGTTTTTAAGTGCTCTGAAGGCATTTCGTTTTAAGCGGGTTTTTAAGTGCTCTGGAGTCATTTCGTTGCAAGCGGGTTTTTAAGTGCTCTGGAGTCATTTCGTTGCAAGCGGGTTTTTAAGTGCTCTGGAGTCATTTCGTTGCAAGCGGGTTTTTAAGTGCTCTGGAGTCATTTCGTTGCAAGCGGGTTTTTAAGTGCTCTGGAGTCATTTCGTTGCAAGCGGGTTTTTAAGTGCTCTGGAGTCATTTCGTTGCAAGCGGGTTTTTAAGTGCTCTGGAGTCATTTCGTTGCAAGCGGGTTTTCAAGTGCTCTGGAGTCATTTCGTTGCAAGCAGGTTTTTAAGTGCTCTGGAGTCATTCGTTGCAAGCGGGTTTTTAAGTGCTCTGAAGGCATTTCGTTGAAAGCGGGTTTTTAAGTGCTCTGGAGTCATTTCGTTGCAAGCGGGTTTTTAAGTGCTCTGGAGTCATTTCGTTGCAAGCGGGTTTTTAAGTGCTCTGGAGTCATTTCGTTGCAAGCGGGTTTTTAAGTACTCTGGAGTCATTTCGTTGCAAACGGGTTTTTACGTGCTCTGGAGTCATTTCATTGCAAGCGGGTTTTTACATATTTCTCTGACATTTAACTGGAAGCGAGTATTTTAAGTGCTCTGGAGTCATTTCGTTGCAAGCGGGTTTTTACATACTTCTCAGACATTTCAGTGGAAGCGGGTTTTTTAAGTGCTCTGGAGTCATTTCGTTGCAAGCGGGTTTTTAAGTACTCTGGAGTCATTTCGTTGCAAGCGGGTTTTTAAGTGCTCTGGAGTCACTTCGTTGCAAGCGGGTTTTTAAGGGCTCTGGAGTCATTTCGTTGCAAGCGGGTTTTTAAGTGCTCTGGAGTCATTTCGTTGCAAGCGGGTTTTTAAGTGCTCTGGAGTCATTTCATTGCAAGCGGGTTTTTAAGTGCTCAGGAGTCATTTCGTTGCAAGCGGGTTTTTAAGTGCTCTGGAGTCATTTCGTTGCAAGCGGGTTTTTAAGTGCTCTGAAGGCATTTCGTTTTAAGCGGGTTTTTAAGTGCTCTGGATTCATTTCGTTGCAAGCGGGTTTTTACGTGTTCTGTAGTCATTTCGTTGCAAGCAGATTTTTACATACTTCTCAGACATTTCACTGGAAGCGGGTTTTTTAAGTGCTCTGTAGGCATTTCGTTGCAAGCGGGTTTTTAAGTACTCTGGAGTCATTTCGTTGCAAGCGGGTGTTTAAGTGCTCTGGAGTCATTTCGTTGCAAGCGGGTTTTTAAGTGCTCTGGAGTCATTTTGTTGCAAGCGAGTTTTTATGTGCTCTGGAGTCTTTTCGTTGCAAGCGGGTTTTTAAGTGTTCTGGAGTCATTTCTTTGCAAGCGGGTTTTTAAGTGCTCTGAAGGCATTTCGTTGCAAGCGGGATTTTAAGTGCTCTGGAGTCATTTCGTTGCAAGCGGGTTTTTAAGTGCTCTGAAGGCATTTCGTTGAAAGCGGGTTTTTAAGTGCTCTGCAGTCATTTCGTTGCAAGCGGGTTTTTAAGTGCTCTGGAGTCATTTCGTTGCAAGCGGGTTTTTAAGTGCTCTGGAGTCATTTCGTTGCAAGCGGGTTTTTAAGTGTTCTGGAGTCATTTCGGTGCAAGCGGGTTTTTAAGTGCTCTGGAGTCATTTCATTGCAAGCGGGTTTTTTAGTGCTCTGGAGTCATTTTGTTGCAAGCGGGTTTTTAAGTGCTCTGGAGGCATTTCGTTGTAAGCGGGTTTTTAAGTGCTCTGGAGTCATTTCGTTGCAAGCGGGTTTTTACGTGTTCTGGAGTTATTTCGTTGCAAGCGGGTTTTTACATACTTCTCAGACATTTCACTGGAAGCGGGTTTTTTAAGTGCTCTGTAGGCATTTCGTTGCAAGCGGGTTTTTAAGTACTCTGGAGTCATTTCGTTGCAAGCGGGTGTTTAAGTGCTCTGGAGTCATTTCGTTGCAAGCGGGTTTTTAAGTGCTCTGGAGTCATTTTGTTGCAAGCGGGTTTTTAAGTGCTCTGGAGTCTTTTCGTTGCAAGCGGGTTTTTAAGTGTTCTGGAGTCATTTCTTTGCAAGCGGGTTTTTAAGTGCTCTGAAGGCATTTCGTTGCAAGCGGGTTTTTAAGTGCTCTGGAGTCATTTCGTTGCAAGCGGGTTTTTACGGGTTCTGGAGTCATTTCGTTGCAAGCGGGTTTTTACATACTTCTCAGACATTTCACTGGAAGCGGGTTTTTTAAGTGCTCTGCAGGCATTTCGTTGTGATCGGGTTTTTAAGAACTCTGGAGTCATTTCGTTGCAAGCGGGTTTTTAAGTGCTCTGGAGTCATTTCGTTGCAAGCGGGTTTTTAAGTGCTCTGAAGGCATTTCGTTGCAAGCGGGTTTTTAAGTGCTCTGGAGTCATTTCGTTGCAAGCGGGTTTTTACGGGTTCTGGAGTCATTTCCTTGCAAGCAGGTTTTTACATACTTCTCAGACATTTCACTGGAAGCGGGTTTTTTAAGTGCTCTGCAGGCATTTCGTTGTAAGCGGGTTTTTAAGTACTCTGGAGTCATTTCGTTGCAAGCGGGTTTTTAAGTGCTCTGGAGTCATTTCGTTGCAAGCGGGTTTTTAAGTGCTCTGGAGTCATTTCGTTGCAAACGGGTTTTTAGGTGCTCTGTAGTCATTTCGTTGCAAGCGGGTTTTTAAGTGCTCTGGAGTCATTTCGTTGCAAGCGGGTTTTTAAGTACTCTGGAGACATTTCGTTGCAAGCGGGTTTTTATGTGCTCTGGAGTCATTTCGTTGCAAGCGGGTTTTTAATTGCTCTGGAGGCATTTCGTTGCAAGCGGGTTTTTAAGTGCTCTGAAGGCTTTTCGTTGCAAGCGGGTTTTTAAGTGCTCTGGAGTCATTTCGTTGCAAGCTGGTTTTTAAGTGCTCTGGAGTCATTTCGTTGCAAGCGGGTTTTTAAGTGCTCTGGAGTCATTTCGTTGCAAGCGGGTTTTTAAGTGCTCTGGAGTCATTTCGTTGCAAGCGGGTTTTTAAGTGCTCTGAAGGCATTTCGTTGCAATCGGGTTTTTAAGTGCTCTGGAGTCATTTCGTTGCAAGCGGGTTTTTAGGGGTTCTGGAGTCATTTCGTTGCAAGCGGGTTTTTACATACTTCTCAGACATTTCACTGGAAGCGGGTTTTTTAAGTGCTCTGCAGGCATTGCGTTGTAAGCGGGTTTTTAAGAACTCTGGAGTCATTTCGTTGCAAGCGGGTTTTTAAGTGCTCTGGAGTCATTTCGCTGCAAGCAGGTTTTTAAGTGCTCTGGAATAATTTCGTTGCAAGCGGGTTTTTAAGTGCTCTGGAGTCATTTCGTTGCAAGCGGGTTTTTAGGTGCTCTGTAGTCATTTCGTTGCAAGCGGGTTTTTAAGTGCTCTGGAGTCATTTCGTTGCAAGCGGGTTTTTAAGTACTCTGGAGACATTTCATTGTAAGCGGGTTTTTAAGTGCTCTGGAGTCATTTCGTTGCAAGCGGGTTTTTAAGTGCTCTGGAGTCATTTCGTTGCAAGCTGGTTTTTAAGTGCTCTGAAGGCATTTCGTTGCAAGCGGGTTTTTAAGTGCTCTGGAGTCATTTCGTTGCAAGCGGGTTTTTAAGTACTCTGGAGTCATTTCGTTGCAAACGGGTTTTTACGTGCTCTGGAGTCATTTCGTTGCAAGCGGGTTTTTACATATTTCTCTGACATTTAACTGGAAGCGAGTATTTTAAGTGCTCTGGAGTCATTTCGTTGCAAGCGGGTTTTTACATACTTCTCAGACATTTCACTGGAAGCGGGTTTTTTAAGTGCTCTGGAGTCATTTCGTTGCAAGCCGGTTTTTAAGTGCTCTGGAGTCATTTCGTTGCAAGCGGGTTTTTAAGTGTTCTGGAGTCATTTCGTTGCAAGCGGGTTTTTAAGTGCTCTGGAGTCATTTCGTTGCAAGCGGGTTTTTAAGTGCTCTGGAGTCATTTCGTTGCAAGCGGGTTTTTAAGTGCTCTGGAGTCATTTCGTTGCAAGCGGGTTTTTAAGTGCTCTGGAGTCATTTCGTTGCAAGCGGGATTTTACGTGCTCTGGTGTCATTTCGTTGCAAGCGGGTTTTTAAGTGCTCTGGAGTCATTTCGTTGCAAGCGGGTTTTTAAGTGCTCTGGAGTCATTTCGTTGCAAGCGGGTTTTTAAGTGCTCTGGAGTCATTTCGTTGCAAGCGGGTTTTTAAGTGCTCTGAAGGCATTTCGTTGCAAGCGGGTTTTTAAGTGCTCTGGAGTCATTTCGTTGCAAGCGGGTTTTTACGGGTTCTGGAGTCATTTCGTTGCAAGCGGGTTTTTACATACTTCTCAGACATTTCACTGGAAGCGGGTTTTTTAAGTGCTCTGCAGGCATTTCGTTGTAAGCGGGTTTTTAAGTACTCTGGAGTCATTTCGTTGCAAGCGGGTTTTTAAGTGCTCTGGAGTCATTTCGTTGCAAGCGGGTTTTTAAGTGCTCTGGAGTCATTTCGTTTCAAGCGGGTTTTTAAGTGCTCTGGAGTCATTTCGTTGCAAGCGGGTTTTTAAGTGCTCTGTAGTCATTTCGTTGCAAGCGGGTTTTTAAGTGCTCTGGAGTCATTTCGTTGCAAGCGGGTTTTTAAGTGCTCTGGAGTCATTTCGTTGCAAGCGGGTTTTTAAGTGCTCTGGAGTCATTTCGTTGCAAGCGGGTTTTTAAGTGCTCTGGAGTCATTTCGTTGCAAGCGGGTTTTTAAGTGCTCTGGAGTCAATTCGTTGCAAGCGGGTTTTTAAGTGCTCTGGAGAGATTTCGTTGCAAGCGGGTTTTTAAGTGCTCTGGAGGCATTTCGTTGTAAGCGGGTTTTTAAGTGCTCTGGAGTCATTTCGTTGCAAGCGGGTTTTTACGTGTTCTGGAGTTATTTCGTTGCAAGCGGGTTTTTACATACTTCTCAGACATTTCACTGGAAGCGGGTTTTTTAAGTGCTCTGTATTCATTTTGTCTCAAGCGGGTTTTTAAGTACTCTGGAGTCATTTCGTTGCAAGCGGGTGTTTAAGTGCTCTGGAGTCATTTCGTTGCAAGCGGGTTTTTAAGTGCTCTGGAGTCATTTTGTTGCAAGCGGGTTTTTAAGTGCTCTGGAGTCTTTTCGTTGCAAGCGGGTTTTTAAGTGTTCTGGAGTCATTTCTTTGCAAGCGGATTTTTAAGTGCTCTGAAGGCATTTCGTTGCAAGCGGGTTTTTAAGTGCTCTGGAGTCATTTCGTTGCAAGCGGGTTTTTACGGGTTCTGGAGTCATTTCGTTGCAAGCGGGTTTTTACATACTTCTCAGACATTTCACTGGAAGCGGGTTTTTTAAGTGCTCTGCAGGCATTTCGTTGTAAGCGGGTTTTGAAGTACTCTGGAGTCATTTCGTTGCAAGCGGGTTTTTAAGTGCTCTGGAGTCATTTCGTTGCAAGCGGGTTTTTAAGTGCTCTGAAGGCATTTCGTTGCAAGCGGGTTTTTAAGTGCTCTGGAGTCATTTCGTTGCAAGCGGGTTTTTACGGGTTCTGGAGTCATTTCGTTGCAAGCGGGTTTTTACATACTTCTCAGACATTTCACTGTAAGCGGGTTTTTTAAGTGCTCTGCAGGCATTTCGTTGTAAGCGGGTTTTTAAGTACTCTGGAGTCATTTCGTTGCAAGCGGGTTTTTAAGTGTTCTGGAGTCATTTCGTTGCAAGCAGGTTTTTAAGTGCTCTGGAGTCATTTCTTTGCAAGCGGGTTTTTAAGTGCTCTGGAGTCATTTCGTTGCAAGCGGGTTTTTAGGTGCTCTGTATTCATTTCGTTGCAAGCGGGTTTTTAAGTGCTCTGGAGTCATTTCGTTGCAAGCGGGTTTTTAGGTGCTCTGTAGTCATTTCGTTGCAAGCGGGTTTTTAAGTGCTCTGGAGTCATTTCGTTGCAAGCGGGTTTTTAAGTACTCTGGAGACATTTCGTTGCAAGCGGGTTTTTAAGTGCTCTGGAGTCATTTCGTTGCAAGCGGGTTTTTAAGTGCTCTGGAGTCATTTCGTTGCAAGCGGGTTTTTACATACTTCTCAGACATTTCACTGGAAGCGGGTTTTTTAAGTGCTCTGGAGTCTTTCGTTGCAAGCGGGTTTTTAAGTACTCTGGAGTCATTTCGTTGCAAGCGGGTTTTTAAGTGCTCTGGAGTCATTTCGTTGCAAGCGGGTTTTTAAGTGCTCTGGAGTCATTTCGTTGCAAGCGGGTTTTTAAGTGCTCTGGAGTCATTTCGTTGCAAGCGGGTTTTTAAGTGCTCTGGAGTCATTTCGTTGCAAGCGGGTTTTTAAGTGCTCTGGAGTCATTTCCTTGCAAGCGGGTTTTTAAGTGCTCTGGAGTCATTTCGTTGCAAGCGGGTTTTTAAGTGCTCTGGAGTCATTTCGTTGCAAGCGGGTTTTTAAGTGCTCTGGAGTCATTTCTTTGCAAGCGGGTTTTTAAGTGCTCTGGAGTCATTTCGTTGCAAGCGGGTTTTTACGTGCTCTGGTGTCATTTCGTTGCAAGCGGGTTTTTAAGTGCTCTGGAGTCATTTCGTTGCAAGCGGGTTTTTAAGTGCTCTGGAGTCATTTCGTTGCAAGCGGGTTTTTAAGTGCTCTGGAGTCATTTCGTTGCAAGCGGGTTTTTAAGTGCTCTGGAGGCAGTTCGTTGTAAGCGGGTTTTTAAGTGCTCTGGAGTCATTTCGTTGCAAGCGGGTTTTTCGTGTTCTGGAGTTATTTCGTTGCAAGCGGGTTTTTACATACTTCTCAGACATTTCACTGGAAGCGGGTTTTTTAAGTGCTCTGTAGGCATTTCGTTGCAAGCGGGTTTTTAAGTACTCTGGAGTCATTTCGTTGTAAGCGGGTGTTTAAGTGCTCTGGAGTCATTTCGTTGCAAGCGGGTTTTTAAGTGCTCTGGAGTCATTTTGTTGCAAGCGGGTTTTTAAGTGCTCTGGAGTCTTTTCGTTGCAAGCGGGTTTTTAAGTGTTCTGGAGTCATTTCTTTGCAAGCGGGTTTTTAAATGCTCTGAAGGCATTTCGTTGCAAGCGGGTTTTTAAGTGCTCTGGAGTCATTTCGTTGCAAGCAGGTTTTTACGGGTTCTGGAGTCATTTCGTTGCAAGCGGGTTTTTACATACTTCTCAGACATTTCACTGGAAGCGGGTTTTTTAAGTGCTCTGCAGGCATTTCGTTGTAAGCAGGTTTTTAAGTACTCTGGAGTCATTTCGTTGCAAGCGGGTTTTTAAGTGCTCTGGAGTCATTTCGTTGCAAGCGGGTTTTTACGTGCTCTGAAGGCATTTCGTTGCAAGCGGGTTTTTAAGTGCTCTGGAGTCATTTCGTTGCAAGCGGGTTTTTAAGTACTCTGGAGACATTTCGTTGCAAGCGGGTTTTTAAGTGCTCTGGAGCCATTTCGTTGCAAGCGGGTTTTTAAGTGCTCTGGAGCCATTTCTTTGCAAGCGCTTTTTAAGTGCTCTGGAGTCATTTCGTTGCAAGCGGGTTTTTAAGTGTTCTGGAGTCATTTCGTTGCAAGCGGGTTTTTAAGTGCTCTGGAGTCATTTCGTTGCAAGCGGTTTTTTAAGTGCTCTGGAGTCATTTCGTTGCAAGCGGGTTTTTAAGTGCTCTGGAGTCATTTCGTTAGAAGAGGGATTTTAAGAGCTCTGGAGTCATTTCGTTGCAAGCGGGTTTTTAAGTGCTCTGGAGTCATTTCGTTGCAAGCGGGTTTTTAAGTGCTCTGGAGTCATTTCGTTGCAAGCGGGTTTTTAAGTGCTCTGTAGTCATTTCGTTGCAAGCGGGTTTTTAAGTGCTCTGGAGTCATTTCGTTGCAAGCGGGTTTTTAAGTGCTCTGGAGTCATTTTGTTGCAAGCGGATTTTTAAGTGCTCTGGAGTCTTTTCGTTGCAAGCGGGTTTTTAAGTGTTCTGGAGTCATTTCTTTGCAAGCGGGTTTTTAAGTGCTCTGAAGGCATTTCGTTGCAATCGGGTTTTTAAGTGCTCTGGAGTCATTTCGTTGCAAGCGGGTTTTTACGGGTTCTGGAGTCATTTCGTTGCAAGCGGGTTTTTACATACTTCTCAGACATTTCACTGGAAGCGGGTTTTTTAAGTGCTCTGCAGGCATTTCGTTGTAAGCGGGTTTTTAAGTACTCTGGAGTCATTTCGTTGCAAGCGGGTTTTTAAGTGCTCTGGAGTCATTTCGTTGTAAGCGGGTTTTTAAGTGCTCTGAAGGCATTTCGTTGCAAGCGGGTTTTTAAGTGCTCTGGAGTCATTTCGTTGCAAGCGGGTTTTTACGGGTTCTGGAGTCATTTCTTTGCAAGCGGGTTTTTACATACTTCTCAGACATTTCACTGGAAGCGGGTTTTTTAAGTGCTCTGCAGGCATTTCGTTGTAAGCGGGTTTTTAAGTACTCTGGAGTCATTTCGTTGCAAGCGGGTTTTTAAGTGCTCTGGAGTCATTTCGTTGCAAGCAGGTTTTTAAGTGCTCTGGAGTCATTTCGTTGCAAGCGGGTTTTTAAGTGCTCTGGAGTCATTTCGTTGCAAGCGGGTTTCTAGGTGCTCTGTAGTCATTTCGTTGCAAGCGGGTTTTTAAGTGCTCTGGAGTCATTTCGTTGCAAGCGGGTTTTTAAGTACTCTGGAGACATTTCGTTGCAAGCGGGTTTTTAAGTGCTCTGGAGTCATTTCGTTGCAAGCTGGTTTTTAAGTGCTCTGGAGTCATTTCGTTGCAAGCGGGTTTTTAAGTGCTCTGGAGTCATTTCATTGCAAGCGGGTTTTTTAGTGCTCTGGAGTCATTTCGTTGCAAGCGGGTTTTTAAGTGCTCTGGAGTCATTTCATTGCAAGCGGGTTTTTTAGTGCTCTGGAGTCATTTCGTTGCAAGCGGGTTTTTAAGTGCTCTGGAGTCATTTCATTGCATGCGGGTTTTTAAGTGCTCTGAAGGCATTTCGTTGTAAGCGGGTTTTTAAGTGCTCTGGAGTCATTTCGTTGCAAGCGGGTTTTTACGGGTTCTGGAGTCATTTCGTTGCAAGCGGGTTTTTACATACTTCTCAGACATTTCACTGGAAGCAGGTTTTTTAAATGCTCTGTAGGCATTTCGTTGCAAGCGGGTTTTTAAGTACTCTGGAGTCATTTCGTTGCAAACGGGTTTTTACGTGCTCTGGAGTCATTTCGTTGCAAGCGGGTTTTTACATATTTCTCTGACATTTAACTGGAAGCGAGTATTTTAAGTGCTCTGGAGTCATTTCGTTGCAAGCGGGTTTTTACATACTTCTCAGACATTTCACTGGAAGCGGGTTTTTTAAGTGCTCTGGAGTCATTTCGTTGCAAGCGGGTTTTTAAGTGCTCTGGAGTCATTTCGTTGCAAGCGGGTTTTTAAGTGCTCTGGAGTCACTTCGTTGCAAGCGGGTTTTTAAGTGCTCTGGAGTCATTTCGTTGCAAGCGGGTTTTTAAGTGCTCTGGAGTCATTTCGTTGCAAGCGGGTTTTTAAGTGCTCTGGAGTCATTTCGTTGCAAGCGGGTTTTTAAGTGCTCTGGAGTCATTTCGTTGCAAGCGGGTTTTTTAAGTGCTCTGGTGTCATTTCGTTGCAAGCGGGTTTTTAAGTGCTCTGGAGTCATTTCGTTGCAAGCGGGTTTTTACGGGTTCTGGAGTCATTTCGTTGCAAGCGGGTTTTTACATACTTCTCAGACATTTCACTGGAAGCGGGTTTTTTAAGTGCTCTGCAGGCATTTCGTTGTAAGCGGGTTTTTAAGTACTCTGGAGTCATTTCGTTGCAAGCGGGTTTTTAGGTGCTCTGTAGTCATTTCGTTGCAAGCGGGTTTTTAAGTGCTCTGGAGTCATTTCGTTGCAAGCGGGTTTTTAAGTACTCTGGAGACATTTCGTTGCAAGCGGGTTTTTAAGTGCTCTGGAGTCATTTCGTTGCAAGCGGGTTTTTAAGTGCTCTGGAGTCATTTCGTTGCAAGCGGGTTTTTACATAATTCTCAGACATTTCACTGGAAGCGGGTTTTTTAAGTGCTCTGGAGTCTTTCGTTGCAAGCGGGTTTTTAAGTACTCTGGAGTCATTTCGTTGCAAGCGGGTTTTTAAGTGCTCTGGAGTCATTTCGTTGCAAGCGGGTTTTTAAGTTCTCTGGAGTCATTTCGTTGCAAGCGGGTTTTTAAGTGCTCTGGAGCCATTTCGTTGCAAGCGGGTTTTTAAGTGCTCTGGAGTCATTTCGTTGCAAGCGGGTTTTTAAGTGCTCTGGAGTCATTTCGTTGCAAGCGGGTTTTTAAGTGCTCTGGAGTCATTTCGTTGCAAGCGGGTTTTTAAGTGCTCTGGAGTCATTTCGTTGCAAGCGGGTTTTTAAGTGCTCTGGAGTCATTTCTTTGCAAGCGGGTTTTTAAGTGCTCTGGAGTCATTTCGTTGCAAGCGGGTTTTTACGTGCTCTGGTGTCATTTCGTTGCAAGCGGGTTTTTAAGTGCTCTGGAGTCATTTCGTTGCAAGCGGGTTTTTAAGTGCTCTGGAGTCATTTCGTTGCAAGCGGGTTTTTAAGTGCTCTGGAGTCATTTCGTTGCAAGCGGGTTTTTAAGTGCTCTGGAGGCAGTTCGTTGTAAGCGGGTTTTTAAGTGCTCTGGAGTCATTTCGTTGCAAGCGGGTTTTTACGTGTTCTGGAGTTATTTCGTTGCAAGCGGGTTTTTACATACTTCTCAGACATTTCACTGGAAGCGGGTTTTTTAAGTGCTCTGTAGGCATTTCGTTGCAAGCGGGTTTTTAAGTACTCTGGAGTCATTTCGTTGCAAGCGGGTGTTTAAGTGCTCTGGAGTCATTTCGTTGCAAGCGGGTTTTTAAGTGCTCTGGAGTCATTTTGTTGCAAGCGGGTTTTTAAGTGCTCTGGAGTCTTTTCGTTGCAAGCGGGTTTTTAAGTGTTCTGGAGTCATTTCTTTGCAAGCGGGTTTTTAAATGCTCTGAAGGCATTTCGTTGCAAGCGGGTTTTTAAGTGCTCTGGAGTCATTTCGTTGCAAGCGGGTTTTTACGGGTTCTGGAGTCATTTCGTTGCAAGCGGGTTTTTACATACTTCTCAGACATTTCACTGGAAGCGGGTTTTTTAAGTGCTCTGCAGGCATTTCGTTGTAAGCAGGTTTTTAAGTACTCTGGAGTCATTTCGTTGCAAGCGGGTTTTTAAGTGCTCTGGAGTCATTTCGTTGCAAGCGGGTTTTTACGTGCTCTGAAGGCATTTCGTTGCAAGCGGGTTTTTAAGTGCTCTGGAGTCATTTCGTTGCAAGCGGGTTTTTAAGTACTCTGGAGCCATTTCGTTGCAAGCGGGTTTTTAAGTGCTCTGGAGCCATTTCGTTGCAAGCGGGTTTTTAAGTGCTCTGGAGCCATTTCGTTGCAAGCGGGTTTTTAAGTGCTCTGGAGTCATTTCGTTGCAAGCGGGTTTTTAAGTGTTCTGGAGTCATTTCGTTGCAAGCGGGTTTTTTAAGTGCTCTGGAGTCATTTCGTTGCAAGCGGTTTTTTAAGTGCTCTGGAGTCATTTCGTTGCAAGCGGGTTTTTAAGTGCTCTGGAGTCATTTCGTTAGAAGCGGGATTTTAAGAGCTCTGGAGTCATTTCGTTGCAAGCGGGTTTTTAAGTGCTCTGGAGTCATTTCGTTGCAAGCGGGTTTTTAAGTGCTCTGGAGTCATTTCGTTGCAAGCGGGTTTTTAAGTGCTCTGTAGTCATTTCGTTGCAAGCGGGTTTTTAAGTGCTCTGGAGTCATTTCGTTGCAAGCGGGTTTTTAAGTGCTCTGGAGTCATTTTGTTGCAAGCGGATTTTTAAGTGCTCTGGAGTCTTTTCGTTGCAAGCGGGTTTTTAAGTGTTCTGGAGTCATTTCTTTGCAAGCGGGTTTTTAAGTGCTCTGAAGGCATTTCGTTGCAATCGGGTTTTTAAGTGCTCTGGATTCATTTCGTTGCAAGCGGGTTTTTACGGTTTCTGGAGTCATTTCGTTGCAAGCGGGTTTTTACATACTTCTCAGACATTTCACTGGAAGCGGGTTTTTTAAGTGCTCTGCAGGCATTTCGTTGTAAGCGGGTTTTTAAGTACTCTGGAGTCATTTCGTTGCAAGCGGGTTTTTAAGTGCTCTGGAGTCATTTCGTTGTAAGCGGGTTTTTAAGTGCTCTGAAGGCATTTCGTTCCAAGCGGGTTTTTAAGTGCTCTGGAGTCATTTCGTTGCAAGCGGGTTTTTACGGGTTCTGGAGTCATTTCTTTGCAAGCAGGCTTTTACATACTTCTCAGACATTTCACTGGAAGCGGGTTTTTTAAGTGCTCTGCAGGCATTTCGTTGTAAGCGGGTTTTTAAGTACTCTGGAGTCATTTCGTTGCAAGCGGGTTTTTAAGTGCTCTGGAGTCATTTCGTTGCAAGCAGGTTTTTAAGTGCTCTGGAGTCATTTCGTTGCAAGCGGGTTTTTAAGTGCTCTGGAGTCATTTCGTTGCAAGCGGGTTTCTAGGTGCTCTGTAGTCATTTCGTTGCAAGCGGGTTTTTAAGTGCTCTGGAGTCATTTCGTTGCAAGCGGGTTTTTAAGTACTCTGGAGACATTTCGTTGCAAGCGGGTTTTTAAGTGCTCTGGAGTCATTTCGTTGCAAGCGGGTTTTTAAGTGCTCTGGAGTCAGTTCGTTGCAAGCTGGTTTTTAAGTGCTCTGGAGTCATTTCGTTGCAAGCGGGTTTTTACGTGCTCTGGAGTCATTTCGTGACAAGCGGGTTTTTACATATTTCTCTGACATTTAACTGGAAGCGAGTATTTTAAGTGCTCTGGAGTCATTTCGTTGCAAGCGGGTTTTTACATACTTCTCAGACATTTCACTGGAAGCGGGTTTTTTAAGTGCTCTGGAGTCATTTCGTTGCAAGCGGGTTTTTAAGTGCTCTGGAGTCATTTCGTTGCAAGCGGGTTTTTAAGTGCTCTGGAGTCAGTTCGTTGCAAGCGGGTTTTTAAGTGCTCTGGAGTCATTTCGTTGCAAGCGGGTTTTTAAGTGCTCTGGAGTCATTTCGTTGCAAGCGGGTTTTTAAGTGCTCTGGAGTCATTTCGTTGCAAGCGGGTTTTTAAGTGCTCTGGAGTCATTTCGTTGCAAGCGGGTTTTTTAAGTGCTCTGGTGTCATTTCGTTGCAAGCGGGTTTTTAAGTGCTCTGGAGTCATTTCGTTGCAAGCGGGTTTTTACGGGTTCTGGAGTCATTTCGTTGCAAGCGGGTTTTTACATACTTCTCAGACATTTCACTGGAAGCGGGTTTTTTAAGTGCTCTGCAGGCATTTCGTTGTAAGCGGGTTTTTAAGTACTCTGGAGTCATTTCGTTGCAAGCGGGTTTTTAAGTGCTCTGGAGTCATTTCGATGCAAGCGGGTTTTTAAGTGCTCTGAAGGCATTTCGTTGCAAGCGGGTTTTTAAGTGCTCTGGAGTCATTTCGTTGCAAGCGAGTTTTTACGGGTTCTGGAGTCATTTCGTTGCAAGCGGGTTTTTACATACTTCTCAGACATTTCACTGGAAGTGGGTTTTTTAAGTGCTCTGCAGGCATTTCGTTGTAAGCGGGTTTTTAAGTACTCTGGAGTCATTTCGTTGCAAGCGGGTTTTTAAGTGCTCTGGAGTCATTTCGTTGCAAGCGGGTTTTTAAGTGCTCTGGAGTCATTTCGTTTCAAGCGGGTTTTTAAGTGCTCTGTAGTCATTTCGTTGCAAGCGCGTTTTTAATTGCTCTGGAGTCATTTCGTTGCAAGCGGGTTTTTAAGTGCTCTGGAGTCATTTCGTTGCAAGCGGGTTTTTAAGTGCTCTGGAGTCATTTCGTTGCAAGCGGGTTTTTAAGTGCTCTGGAGTCATTTCGTTGCAAGCGGGTTTTTAAGTGCTCTGGAGTCAATTCGTTGCAAGCGGGTTTTTAAGTGCTCTGGAGTGATTTCGTTGCAAGCGGGTTTTTAAGTGCTCTGGAGGCATTTCGTTGTAAGCGGGTTTTTAAGTGCTCTGGAGTCATTTCGTTGCAAGCGGGTTTTTACGTGTTCTGGAGTTATTTCGTTGCAAGCGGGTTTTTACATACTTCTCAGACATTTCACTGGAAGCGGGTTTTTTAAGTGCTCTGTATTCATTTCGTCTCAAGCGGGTTTTTAAGTACTCTGGAGTCATTTCGTTGCAAGCGGGTGTTTAAGTGCTCTGGAGTCATTTCGTTGCAAGCGGGTTTTTAAGTGCTCTGGAGTCATTTTGTTGCAAGCGGGTTTTTAAGTGCTCTGGAGTCTTTTCGTTGCAAGCGGGTTTTTAAGTGTTCTGGAGTCATTTCTTTGCAAGCGGGTTTTTAAGTGCTCTGAAGTCATTTCGTTGCAAGCGGGTTTTTAAGTGCTCTGGAGTCATTTCGTTGCAAGCGGGTTTTTATGGGTTCTGGAGTCATTTCGTTGCAAGCGGGTTTTTACATACTTCTCAGACATTTCACTGGAAGCGGGTTTTTTAAGTGCTCTGCAGGCATTTCGTTGTAAGCGGGTTTTTAAGTACTCTGGAGTCATTTCGTTGCAAGCGGGTTTTTAAGTGCTCTGGAGTCATTTCGTTGCAAGCGGGTTTTTAAGTGCTCTGAAGGCATTTCGTTGCAAGCGGGTTTTTAAGTGCTCTGGAGTCATTTCGTTGCAAGCGGGTTTTTACGGGTTCTGGAGTCATTTCGTTGCAAGCGGGTTTTTACATACTTCTCAGACATTTCACTGGAAGCGGGTTTTTTAAGTGCTCTGCAGGCATTTCGTTGTAAGCGGGTTTTTAAGTACTCTGGAGTCATTTCGTTGCAAGCGGGTTTTTAAGTGCTCTGGAGTCATTTCGTTGCAAGCAGGTTTTTAAGTGCTCTGGAGTCATTTCGTTGCAAGCGGGTTTTTAAGTGCTCTGGAGTCATTTCGTTGCAAGCGGGTTTTTAGGTGCTCTGTAGTCATTTCGTTGCAAGCGGGTTTTTAAGTGCTCTGGAGTCATTTCGTTGCAAGCGGATTTTTAAGTACTCTGGAGACATTTCGTTGCAAGCGGGTTTTTAAGTGCTCTGGAGTCATTTCGTTGCAAGCGGGTTTTTAAGTGCTCTGGAGTCATTTCGTTGCAAGCGGGTTTTTAAGTGCTCTGAAGGCATTGCGTTGCAAGCGGGTTTTTAAGTGCTCTGGAGTCATTTCGTTGCAAGCTGGTTTTTAAGTGCTCTGGAGTCATTTCGTTGCAAGCGGGTTTTTAAGTGCTATGGAGTCATTTCGTTGCAAGCGGGTTTTTAAGTGTTCTGGAGTCATTTCGTTGCAAGCGGGTTTTTACATACTTCTCAGACATTTCACTGGAAGCGGGTTTTTTAAATGCTGTGTAGGCATTTCGTTGCAAGCGGGTTTTTACGTGCTCTGGAGTCATTTCGTTGCAAGCGGGTTTTTACATATTTCTCTGACATTTAACTGGAAGCGAGTATTTTAAGTGCTCTGGAGTCATTTCGTTGTAAGCGGGTTTTTACATACTTCTCAGACATTTCACTGGAAGCGGGTTTTTTAAGTGCTCTGGAGTCATTTCGTTGCAAGCGCGTTTTTAAGTGCTCTGGAGTCATTTCGTTGCAAGCGGGTTTTTAAGTGCTCTGGAGTCATTTCGTTGCAAGCGGGTTTTTAAGTGCTCTGGAGTCATTTCTTTGCAAGCGGGTTTTTAAGTGCTCTGGAGTCATTTCGTTGCAAGCGGGTTTTTAAGTGCTCTGGAGTCATTTCGTTGCAAGCGGGTTTGTAAGTGCTCTGGAGTCATTTCTATGCAAGCGGGTTTTTAAGTGCTCTGGAGTCATTTCGTTGCAAGCGGGTTTTTAAGTGCTCTGGAGTCATTTCTTTGCAAGCGGGTTTTTAAGTGCTCTGGTGTCATTTCGTTGCAAGCGGGTTTTTAAGTGCTCTGGAGTCATTTCGTTGCAAGCTGGTTTTTAAGTGCTCTGGAGTCATTTCGTTGCAAGCGGGTTTTTAAGTGCTCTGGAGTGATTTCGTTGCAAGCGGGTTTTTAAGTGCTCTGGAGACATTTCGTTGCAAGCGGGTTTTTAAGTGCTCTGGAGCCATTTCGTTGCAAGCGGGTTTTTAAGTGCTCTGGAGCCATTTCGTTGCAAGCGGGTTTTTAAGTGCTCTGGAGTCATTACGTTGCAAGCGGGTTTTTAAGTGTTCTGGAGTCATTTCGTTGCAAGCGGGTTTTTAAGTGCTCTGGAGTCATTTCGTTGCAAGCGGTTTTTTAAGTGCTCTGGAGTCATTTCGTTGCAAGCGGGTTTTTAAGTGCTCTGGAGTCATTTCGTTAGAAGCGGGATTTTAAGAGCTCTGGAGTCATTTCGTTGCAAGCGGGTTTTTAAGTGCTCTGGAGTCATTTCGTTGCAAGCGGGTTTTTAAGTGCTCTGGAGTCATTTCGTTGCAAGCGGGTTTTTAAGTGCTCTGTAGTCATTTCGTTGCAAGCGGGTTTTTAAGTGCTCTGGAGTCATTTCGTTGCAAGCGGGTTTTTAAGTGCTCTGGAGTCATTTTGTTGCAAGCGGATTTTTAAGTGCTCTGGAGTCTTTTCGTTGCAAGCGGGTTTTTAAGTGTTCTGGAGTCATTTCTTTGCAAGCGGGTTTTTAAGTGCTCTGAAGGCATTTCGTTGCAATCGGGTTTTTAAGTGCTCTGGAGTCATTTCGTTGCAAGCGGGTTTTTACGGGTTCTGGAGTCATTTCGTTGCAAGCGGGTTTTTACATACTTCTCAGACATTTCACTGGAAGCGGGTTTTTTAAGTGCTCTGCAGGCATTTCGTTGTAAGCGGGTTTTTAAGTACTCTGGAGTCATTTCGTTGCAAGCGGGTTTTTAAGTGCTCTGGAGTCATTTCGTTGTAAGCGGGTTTTTAAGTGCTCTGAAGGCATTTCGTTGCAAGCGGGTTTTTAAGTGCTCTGGAGTCATTTCGTTGCAAGCGGGTTTTTACGGGTTCTGGAGTCATTTCGTTGCAAGCGGGTTTTTACATACTTCTCAGACATTTCACTGGAAGCGGGTTTTTTAAGTGCTCTGCAGGCATTTCGTTGTAAGCGGGTTTTTAAGTACTCTGGAGTCATTTCGTTGCAAGCGGGTTTTTAAGTGCTCTGGAGTCATTTCGTTGCAAGCAGGTTTTTAAGTTCTCTGGAGTCATTTCGTTGCAAGCGGGTTTTTAAGTGCTCTGGAGTCATTTCGTTGCAAGCGGGTTTCTAGGTGCTCTGTAGTCATTTCGTTGCAAGCGGGTTTTTAAGTGCTCTGGAGTCATTTCGTTGCAAGCGGGTTTTTAAGTACTCTGGAGACATTTCGTTGCAAGCGGGTTTTTAAGTGCTCTGGAGTCATTTCGTTGCAAGCGGGTTTTTAAGTGCTCTGGAGTCATTTCGTTGCAAGCTGGTTTTTAAGTGCTCTGGAGTCATTTCGTTGCAAGCGGGTTTTTAAGTGCTCTGGAGTCATTTCGTTGCAAGCGGGTTTTTAAGTGCTCTGGAGTCATTTCATTGCAAGCGGGTTTTTTAGTGCTCTGGAGTCATTTTGTTGCAAGCGGGTTTTTAAGTGCTCTGGAGTCATTTCATTGCATGCGGGTTTTTAAGTGCTCTGAAGGCATTTCGTTGTAAGCGGGTTTTTAAGTGCTCTGGAGTCATTTCGTTGCAAGCGGGTTTTTACGGGTTCTGGAGTCATTTCGTTGCAAGCGGGTTTTTACATACTTCTCAGACATTTCACTGGAAGCAGGTTTTTTAAATGCTCTGTAGGCATTTCGTTGCAAGCGGGTTTTTAAGTACTCTGGAGTCATTTCGTTGCAAACGGGTTTTTACGTGCTCTGGAGTCATTTCGTTGCAAGCGGGTTTTTACATATTTCTCTGACATTTAACTGGAAGCGAGTATTTTAAGTGCTCTGGAGTCATTTCGTTGCAAGCGGGTTTTTACATACTTCTCAGACATTTCACTGGAAGCGGGTTTTTTAAGTGCTCTGGAGTCATTTCGTTGCAAGCGGGTTTTTAAGTGCTCTGGAGTCATTTCGTTGCAAGCGGGTTTTTAAGTGCTCTGGAGTCAGTTCGTTGCAAGCGGGTTTTTAAGTGCTCTGGAGTCATTTCGTTGCAAGCGGGTTTTTAAGTGCTCTGGAGTCATTTCGTTGCAAGCGGGTTTTTAAGTGCTCTGGAGTCATTTCGTTGCAAGCGGGTTTTTAAGTGCTCTGGAGTCATTTCGTTGCAAGCGGGTTTTTTAAGTGCTCTGGTGTCATTTCGTTGCAAGCGGGTTTTTAAGTGCTCTGGAGTCATTTCGTTGCAAGCGGGTTTTTACGGGTTCTGGAGTCATTTCGTTGCAAGCGGGTTTTTACATACTTCTCAGACATTTCACTGGAAGCGGGTTTTTTAAGTGCTCTGCAGGCATTTCGTTGTAAGCGGGTTTTTAAGTACTCTGGAGTCATTTCGTTGCAAGCGGGTTTTTAAGTGCTCTGGAGTCATTTCGTTGCAATCGGGTTTTTAAGTGCTCTGAAGGCATTTCGTTGCAAGCGGGTTTTTAAGTGCTCTGGAGTCATTTCGTTGCAAGCGAGTTTTTACGGGTTCTGGAGTCATTTCGTTGCAAGCGGGTTTTTACATACTTCTCAGACATTTCACTGGAAGTGGGTTTTTTAAGTGCTCTGCAGGCATTTCGTTGTAAGCGGGTTTTTAAGTACTCTGGAGTCATTTCGTTGCAAGCGGGTTTTTAAGTGCTCTGGAGTCATTTCGTTGCAAGCGGGTTTTTAAGTGCTCTGGAGTCATTTCGTTTCAAGCGGGTTTTTAAGTGCTCTGTAGTCATTTCGTTGCAAGCGGGTTTTTAATTGCTCTGGAGTCATTTCGTTGCAAGCGGGTTTTTAAGTGCTCTGGAGTCATTTCGTTGCAAGCGGGTTTTTAAGTGCTCTGGAGTCATTTCGTTGCAAGCGGGTTTTTAAGTGCTCTGGAGTCATTTCGTTGCAAGCGGGTTTTTAAGTGCTCTGGAGTCAATTCGTTGCAAGCGGGTTTTTAAGTGCTCTGGAGTGATTTCGTTGCAAGCGGGTTTTTAAGTGCTCTGGAGTCATTTCGTTGCAAGCGGGTTTTTAAGTGCTCTGGAGTCATTTCGTTGCAAGCGGGTTTTTAAGTGCTCTGGAGTCATTTCGTTGCAAGCGGGTTTTTAAGTGCTCTGGAGTCATTTCGTTGCAAGCGGGTTTTTTAAGTGCTCTGGTGTCATTTCGTTGCAAGCGGGTTTTTAAGTGCTCTGGAGTCATTTCGTTGCAAGCGGGTTTTTACGGGTTCTGGAGTCATTTCGTTGCAAGCGGGTTTTTACATACTTCTCAGACATTTCACTGGAAGCGGGTTTTTTAAGTGCTCTGCAGGCATTTCGTTGTAAGCGGGTTTTTAAGTACTCTGGAGTCATTTCGTTGCAAGCGGGTTTTTAAGTGCTCTGGAGTCATTTCGTTGCAAGCGGGTTTTTAAGTGCTCTGAAGGCATTTCGTTGCAAGCGGGTTTTTAAGTGCTCTGGAGTCATTTCGTTGCAAGCGAGTTTTTACGGGTTCTGGAGTCATTTCGTTGCAAGCGGGTTTTTACATACTTCTCAGACATTTCACTGGAAGTGGGTTTTTTAAGTGCTCTGCAGGCATTTCGTTGTAAGCGGGTTTTTAAGTACTCTGGAGTCATTTCGTTGCAAGCGGGTTTTTAAGTGCTCTGGAGTCATTTCGTTGCAAGCGGGTTTTTAAGTGCTCTGGAGTCATTTCGTTGCAAGCGGGTTTTTAAGTGCTCTGGAGTCATTTCGTTGCAAGCGGGTTTTTAAGTGCTCTGGAGTCAATTCGTTGCAAGGGGGTTTTAAGTGCTCTGGAGTGATTTCGTTGCAAGCGGGTTTTTAAGTGCTCTGGAGTCATTTCGTTGCAAGCGGGTTTTTAAGTGCTCTGGAGTCATTTCGTTGCAAGCGGGTTTTTAAGTGCTCTGGAGTCATTTCGTTGCAAGCGGGTTTTTAAGTGCTCTGGAGTCATTTCGTTGCAAGCGGGTTTTTTAAGTGCTCTGGTGTCATTTCGTTGCAAGCGGGTTTTTAAGTGCTCTGGAGTCATTTCGTTGCAAGCGGGTTTTTACGGGTTCTGGAGTCATTTCGTTGCAAGCGGGTTTTTACATACTTCTCAGACATTTCACTGGAAGCGGGTTTTTTAAGTGCTCTGCAGGCATTTCGTTGTAAGCGGGTTTTTAAGTACTCTGGAGTCATTTCGTTGCAAGCAGGTTTTTAAGTGCTCTGGAGTCATTTCGTTGCAAGCGGGTTTTTAAGTGCTCTGAAGGCATTTCGTTGCAAGCGGGTTTTTAAGTGCTCTGGAGTCATTTCGTTGCAAGCGAGTTTTTACGGGTTCTGGAGTCATTTCGTTGCAAGCGGGTTTTTACATACTTCTCAGACATTTCACTGGAAGTGGGTTTTTTAAGTGCTCTGCAGGCATTTCGTTGTAAGCGGGTTTTTAAGTACTCTGGAGTCATTTCGTTGCAAGCGGGTTTTTAAGTGCTCTGGAGTCATTTCGTTGCAAGCGGGTTTTTAAGTGCTCTGGAGTCATTTCGTTTCAAGCGGGTTTTTAAGTGCTCTGTAGTCATTTCGTTGCAAGCGGGTTTTTAATTGCTCTGGAGTCATTTCGTTGCAAGCGGGTTTTTAAGTGCTCTGGAGTCATTTCGTTGCAAGCGGGTTTTTAAGTGCTCTGGAGTCATTTCGTTGCAAGCGGGTTTTTAAGTGCTCTGGAGTCATTTCGTTGCAAGCGGGTTTTTAAGTGCTCTGGAGTCAATTCGTTGCAAGCGGGTTTTTAAGTGCTCTGGAGTGATTTCGTTGCAAGCGGGTTTTTAAGTGCTCTGGAGGCATTTCGTTGTAAGCGGGTTTTTAAGTGCTCTGGAGTCATTTCGTTGCAAGCGGGTTTTTACGTGTTCTGGAGTTATTTCGTTGCAAGCGGGTTTTTACATACTTCTCAGACATTTCACTGGAAGCGGGTTTTTTAAGTGCTCTGTATTCATTTCGTCTCAAGCGGGTTTTTAAGTACTCTGGAGTCATTTCGTTGCAAGCGGGTGTTTAAGTGCTCTGGAGTCATTTCGTTGCAAGCGGGTTTTTAAGTGCTCTGGAGTCATTTTGTTGCAAGCGGGTTTTTAAGTGCTCTGGAGTCTTTTCGTTGCAAGCGGGTTTTTAAGTGTTCTGGAGTCATTTCTTTGCAAGCGGGTTTTTAAGTGCTCTGAAGTCATTTCGTTGCAAGCGGGTTTTTAAGTGCTCTGGAGTCATTTCGTTGCAAGCGGGTTTTTACGGGTTCTGGAGTCATTTCGTTGCAAGCGGGTTTTTACATACTTCTCAGACATTTCACTGGAAGCGGGTTTTTTAAGTGCTCTGCAGGCATTTCGTTGTAAGCGGGTTTTTAAGTACTCTGGAGTCATTTCGTTGCAAGCGGGTTTTTAAGTGCTCTGGAGTCATTTCGTTGCAAGCGGGTTTTTAAGTGCTCTGAAGGCATTTCGTTGCAAGCGGGTTTTTAAGTGCTCTGGAATCATTTCGTTGCAAGCGGGTTTTTACGGGTTCTGGAGTCATTTCGTTGCAAGCGGGTTTTTACATACTTCTCAGACATTTCACTGGAAGCGGGTTTTTTAAGTGCTCTGCAGGCATTTCGTTGTAAGCGGGTTTTTAAGTACTCTGGAGTCATTTCGTTGCAAGCGGGTTTTTAAGTGCTCTGGAGTCATTTCGTTGCAAGCAGGTTTTTAAGTGCTCTGGAGTCATTTCGTTGCAAGCGGGTTTTTAAGTGCTCTGGAGTCATTTCGTTGTAAGCGGGTTTTTAGGTGCTCTGTAGTCATTTCGTTGCAAGCGGGTTTTTAAGTGCTCTGGAGTCATTTCGTTGCAAGCGGGTTTTTAAGTACTCTGGAGACATTTCGTTGCAAGCGGGTTTTTAAGTGCTCTGGAGTCATTTCGTTGCAAGCGGGTTTTTAAGTGCTCTGGAGTCATTTCGTTGCAAGCGGGTTTTTAAGTGCTCTGAAGGCATTGCGTTGCAAGCGGGTTTTTAAGTGCTCTGGAGTCATTTCGTTGCAAGCTGGTTTTTAAGTGCTCTGGAGTCATTTCGTTGCAAGCGAGTTTTTAAGTGCTCTGGAGTCATTTCGTTGCAAGCGGGTTTTTAAGTGTTCTGGAGTCATTTCGTTGCAAGCAGGTTTTTACATACTTCTCAACATTTCACTGGAAGCGGGTTTTTTAAATGCTCTGTAGGCATTTCGTTGCAAGCGGGTTTTTAAGTACTCTGGAGTCATTTCGTTGCAAACGGGTTTTTACGTGCTCTGGAGTCATTTCGTTGCAAGCGGGTTTTTACATATTTCTCTGACATTTAACTGGAAGCGAGTATTTTAAGTGCTCTGGAGTCATTTCGTTGCAAGCGGGTTTTTACATACTTCTCAGACATTTCACTGGAAGCGGGTTTTTTAAGTGCTCTGGAGTCATTTCGTTGCAAGCGCGTTTTTAAGTGCTCTGGAGTCATTTCGTTGCAAGCGGGTTTTTAAGTGCTCTGGAGTCATTTCGTTGCAAGCGGGTTTTTAGGTGCTCTATAGTCATTTCGTTGCAAGCGGGTTTTTAAGTGCTCTGGAGTCATTTCGTTGCAAGCGGGTTTTTAAGTACTCTGGAGACATTTCGTTGCAAGCGGGTTTTTAAGTGCTCTGGAGTCATTTCTATGCAAGCGGGTTTTTAAGTGCTCTGGAGTCATTTCGTTGCAAGCGGGTTTTTAAGTGCTCTGGAGTCATTTCGTTGCAAGCAGGTTTTTAAGTGCTCTGGAGTCATTTCGTTGCAAGCGGGTTTTTAAGTGCTCTGGAGTCATTTCATTGCAAGCGGGTTTTTAGGTGCTCTGTAGTCATTTCGTTGCAAGCGGGTTTTTAAGTGCTCTGGAGTCATTTCGTTGCAAGCGGGTTTTTAAGTACTCTGGAGACATTTCGTTGCAAGCGGGTTTTTACATAATTCTCTGACATTTAACTGGAAGCGAGTATTTTAAGTGCTCTGGAGTCATTTCGTTGCAAGCGGGTTTTTACATACTTCTCAGACATTTCACTGGAAGCGGGTTTTTTAAATGCTCTGTAGGCATTTCGTTGCAAGCGGGTTTTTAAGTACTCTGGAGTCATTTCGTTGCAAACGGGTTTTTACGTGCTCTGGAGTCACTTCGTTGCAAGCGGGTTTTTACATATTTCTCTGACATTTAACTGGAAGCGAGTATTTTAAGTGCTCTGGAGTCATTTCGTTGCAAGCGGGTTTTTACATACTTCTCAGACATTTCACTGGAAGCGGGTTTTTTAAGTGCTCTGGAGTCATTTCGTTGCAAGCGGGTTTTTAAGTACTCTGGAGTCATTTCGTTGCAAGCGGGTTTTTAAGTGCTCTGGAGTCATTTCGTTGCAAGCGGGTTTTTAAGTGCTCTGGAGTCATTTCGTTGCAAGCGGGTTTTTAAGTGCTCTGGAGTCATTTTGTTGCAAGCGGGTTTTTACGTGCTCTGGAATCATTTTGTTGCAAGCGGGTTTTTAAGTGCTCTGGAGTCATTTCGTTGCAAGCGCGTTTTTAAGTGCTCTGGAGTCATTTCGTTGCAAGCGGGTTTTTAAGTGCTCTGGAGTCATTTTGTTGCAAGCGGGTTTTTAAGTGCTCTGAAGGCATTTCGTTGTAAGCAGGTTTTTAAGTGCTCTGGAGTCATTTCTTTGCAAGCGGGTTTTTACGTGTTCTGGAGTCATTTCGTTGCAAGCGGGTTTTTACATACTTCTCAGACATTTCACTGGAAGCGGGTTTTTTAAGTGCTCTGGAGTCATTTCGTTGCAAGCGGGTTTTTAAGTGCTCTGGAGTCATTTTGTTGCAAGCGGGTTTTTATGTGCTCTGGAGTCTTTTCGTTGCAAGCGGGTTTTTAAGTGTTCTGGAGTCATTTCTTTGCAAGCGGGTTTTTAAGTGCTCTGAAGGCATTTCGTTGCAAGCGGGTTTTTAAGTGCTCTGGAGTCATTTCGTTGCAAGCGGGTTTTTACGGGTTCTGGAGTCATTTCGTTGCAAGCGGGTTTTTACATACTTCTCAGACATTTCACTGGAAGCGGGTTTTTTAAGTGCTCTGCAGGCATTTCGTTGTAAGCGGGTTTTTAAGTACTCTGGAGTCATTTCGTTGCAAGCGGGTTTTTAAGTGCTCTGGAGTCATTTCGTTGCCAGCGGGTTTTTAAGTGCTCTGAAGGCATTTCGTTGCAAGCGGGTTTTTAAGTACTCTGGAGTCATTTCGTTGCAAGCGGGTTTTTACGGGTTCTGGAGTCATTTCGTTGCAAGCGGGTTTTTACATACTTCTCAGACATTTCACTGGAAACGGGTTTTTTAAGTGCTCTGCAGGCATTTCGTTGTAAGCGGGTTTTTAAGTGCTCTGGAGTCATTTCGTTGCAAGCGGGTTTTTAAGTGCTCTGGAGTCATTTCGTTGCAAGCGGGTTTTTAAGTGCTCTGAAGGCATTTCGTTGCAAGCGGGTTTTTAAGTGCTCTGGAGTCATTTCGTTGCAAGCGGGTTTTTAAGTGCTCTGGAGTCATTTCGTTGCAAGCGCGTTTTTAAGTGCTCTGGAGTCATTTCGTTGCAAGCGGGTTTTTAAGTGCTCTGTAGTCATTTCGTTGCAAGCGGGTTTTTAAGTGCTCTGGAGTCATTTCTTTGCAAGCGGGTTTTTAAGTGCTCTGGAGTCATTTCGTTGCAAGCGGGTTTTTAAGTGCTCTGGAGTCATTTCGTTGCAAGCGGGTTTTTAAGTGCTCTGGAGTCATTTCGATGCAAGCGGGTTTTTAAGTGCTCTGGAGTCATTTCGTTGCAAGCGGGTTTTTAAGTGCTCTGGAGTCATTTCTTTGCAAGCGGGTTTTTAAGTGCTCTGGTGTCATTTCGTTGCAAGCGGGTTTTTAAGTGCACTGGAGTCATTTCGTTGCAAGCTGGTTTTTAAGTGCTCTGGAGTCATTTCGTTGCAAGCGGGTTTTTAAGTGCTCTGGAGTGATTTCGTTGCAAGCGGGTTTTTAAGTGCTCTGGAGGCATTTCGTTTTAAGCGGGTTTTTAAGTGCTCTGGAGTCATTTCGTTGCAAGCGGGTTTTGACGTGTTCTGGAGTTATTTCGTTGCAAGCGGGTTTTTACATACTTCTCAGACATTTCACTGGAAGCGGGTTTTTTAAGTGCTCTGGAGTCTTTCGTTGCAAGCGGGTTTCTAAGTACTCTGGAGTCATTTCGTTGCAAGCGGGTTTTTAAGTGCTCTGGAGTCATTTCGTTGCAAGCGGGTTTTTAAGTGCTCTGGAGTCATTTCGTTGCAAGCGGGTTTTTAAGTGCTCTGGAGTCATTTCGTTGCAAGCGGGTTTTTAAGTGCTCTGGAGTCATTTCGTTGCAAGCGGGTTTTTAAGTGCTCTGGAGTCATTTCGTTGCATGCGGGTTTTTAAGTGCTCTGGAGTCATTTCGTTGCAAGCGGGTTTTTAAGTGCTCTGGAGTCATTTCGTTGCAAGCGGGTTTTTAAGTGCTCTGGAGTCATTTCTTTGCAAGCGGGTTTTTAAGTGCTCTGGAGTCATTTCGTTGCAAGCGGGTTTTTAAGTGCTCTGGAGTCATATCGTTGCAAGCGGGTTTTTAAGTGCTCTGGAGTCATTTCGTTGCAAGCGGGTTTTTAAGTGCTCTGGAGTCATTTCGTTGCAAGCGGGTTTTTAAGTGCTCTGGAGTCATTTCTTTGCAAGCGGGTTTTTAAGTGCTCTGGTGTCATTTCGTTGCAAGCGGGTTTTTAAGTGCTCTGGAGTCATTTCGTTGCAAGCGGGTTTTTAAGTGCTCTGGAGTCATTTCGTTGCAAGCGGGTTTTTAAGTGCTCTGGAGTGATTTCGTTGCAAGCGGGTTTTTAAGTGCTCTGGAGGCATTTCGTTGTAAGCGGGTTTTTAAGTGCTCTGGAGTCATTTCGTTGCAAGCGGGTTTTTACGTGTTCTGGAGTTATTTCGTTGCAAGCGGGTTTTTACATACTTCTCAGACATTTCACTGGAAGCGGGTTTTTTAAGTGCTCTGTAGGCATTTCGTTGCAAGCGGGTTTTTAAGTACTCTGGAGTCATTTCGTTGCAAGCGGGTGTTTAAGTGCTCTGGAGTCATTTCGTTGCAAGCGGGTTTTTAAGTGCTCTGGAGTCATTTTGTTGCAAGCGGGTTTTTAAGTGCTCTGGAGTCTTTTCGTTGCAAGCGGGTTTTTAAGTGTTCTGGAGTCATTTCTTTGCAAGCGGGTTTTTAAGTGCTCTGAAGGCATTTCGTTGCAAGCGGGTTTTTAAGTGCTCTGGAGTCATTTCTTTGCAAGCGGGTTTTTACGGGTTCTGGAGTCATTTCGTTGCAAGCGGGTTTTTACATACTTCTCAGACATTTCACTGGAAGCGGGTTTTTTAAGTGCTCTGCAGGCATTTCGTTGTGAGCGGGTTTTTAAGTACTCTGGAGTCATTTCGTTGCAAGCGGGTTTTTAAGTGCTCTGGAGTCATTTCGTTGCAAGCGGGTTTTTAAGTGCTCTGAAGGCATTTCGTTGCAAGCGGGTTTTTAAGTGCTCTGGAGTCATTTCGTTGCAAGCGGGTTTTTACGGGTTCTGGAGTCATTTCTTTGCAAGCGGGTTTTTACATACTTCTCAGACATTTCACTGGAAGCGGGTTTTTTAAGTGCTCTGCAGGCATTTCGTTGTAAGCGGGTTTTTAAGTACTCTGGAGTCATTTCGTTGCAAGCGGGTTTTTAAGTGCTCTGGAGTCATTTCGTTGCAAGCGGGTTTTTAAGTGCTCTGGAGTCATTTCGTTGCAAACGGGTTTTTAGGTGCTCTGTAGTCATTTCGTTGCAAGCGGGTTTTTAAGTGCTCTGGAGTCATTTCGTTGCAAGCGGGTTTTTAAGTACTCTGGAGACATTTCGTTGCAAGCGGGTTTTTATGTGCTCTGGAGTCATTTCATTGCAAGCGGGTTTTTAATTGCTCTGGAGTCATTTCGTTGCAAGCGGGTTTTTAAGTGCTCTGAAGGCTTTTCGTTGCAAGCGGGTTTTTAAGTGCTCTGGAGTCATTTCGTTGCAAGCTGGTTTTTAAGTGCTCTGGAGTCATTTCGTTGCAAGCGGTTTTTTAAGTGCTCTGGAGTCATTTCGTTGCAAGCGGGTTTTTAAGTGCTCTGGAGTCATTTCGTTGCAAGCGGGTTTTTAAGTGTTCTGGAGTCATTTCGTTGCAAGCGGGTTTTTAAGTGCTCTGGAGTCATTTCGTTGCAAGCGGGTTTTTAAGTGTTCTGGAGTCATTTCGTTGCAAGCGGGTTTTTACATACTTCTCAGAAATTTCACTGGAAGCGGGATTTTTAAATGCTCTGTAGGCATTTCGTTGCAAGCGGGTTTTTAAGTACTCTGGAGTCATTTCGTTGCAAACGGGTTTTTACGTGCTCTGGAGTCATTTCGTTGCAAGCGGGTTTTTAAGTGTTCTGGAGTCATTTCTTTGCAAGCGGGTTTTTAAGTGCTCTGAAGGCATTTCGTTGCAAGCGGGTTTTTAAGTGCTCTGAAGGCATTTCGTTGCAAGCGGGTTTTTAAGTGCTCTGGAGTCATTTCGTTGCAAGCGGGTTTTTACGGGTTCTGGAGTCATTTCGTTGCAAGCGGGTTTTTACATACTTCTCAGACATTTCACTGGAAGCGGGTTTTTTAAGTGCTCTGCAGGCATTTCGTTGTAAGCGGGTTTTTAAGTACTCTGGAGTCATTTCGTTGCAAGCGGGTTTTTAAGTGCTCTGGAGTCATTTCGTTGCAAGCGGGTTTTTAAGTGCTCTGAAGGCATTTCGTTGCAAGCGGGTTTTTAAGTGCTCTGGAGTCATTTCGTTGCAAGCGGGTTTTTACGGGTTCTGGAGTCATTTCGTTGCAAGCGGGTTTTTACATACTTCTCAGACATTTCACTGGAAGCCGGTTTTTTAAGTGCTCTGCAGGCATTTCGTTGTAAGCGGGTTTTTAAGTACTCTGGAGTCATTTCGTTGCAAGCGGGTTTTTAAGTGCTCTGGAGTCATTTCGTTGCAAACAGGTTTTTAAGTGCTCTGGAGTCATTTCGTTGCAAGCGGGTTTTTAAGTGCTCTGGAGTCATTTCGTTGCAAGCGGGTTTTTAGGTGCTCTGTAGTCATTTCGTTGCAAGCGGGTTTTTAAGTGCTCTGGAGTCATTTCGTTGCAAGCGGGTTTTTAAGTACTCTGGAGACATTTCGTTGCAAGCGGGTTTTTAAGTGCTCTGGAGTCATTTCGTTGCAAGCGGGTTTTTAAGTGCTCTGGAGTCATTTCGTTGCAAGCGGGTTTTTAAGTGCTCTGTAGGCATTTCGTTGCAAGCGGGTTTTTAAGTGCTCTGGAGTCATTTCGTTGCAAGCTGGTTTTTAAGTGCTCTGGAGTCATTTCGTTTCAAGCGGGTTTTTAAGTGCTCTGGAGTCATTTCGTTGCAAGCGGGTTTTTAAGTGCTCTGAAGGCATTTCGTTGCAAGCGGGTTTTTAAGTGCTCTGGAGTCATTTCGTTGCAAGCGGGTTTTTACGGGTTCTGGAGTCATTTCGTTGCAAGCGGGTTTTTACATACTTCTCAGACATTTCACTGGAAGCGGGTTTTTTAAGTGCTCTGCAGGCATTTCGTTGTAAGCGGGTTTTTAAGTACTCTGGAGTCATTTCGTTGCAAGCGGGTTTTTAAGTGCTCTGGAGTCATTTCGTTGCAAGCGGGTTTTTAAGTGCTCTGAAGGCATTTCGTTGCAAGCGGGTTTTTAAGTGCTCTGGAGTCATTTCGTTGCAAGCGGGTTTTTACGGGTTCTGGATTCATTTCGTTGCAAGCGGGTTTTTACATACTTCTCAGACATTTCACTGGAAGCCGGTTTTTTAAGTGCTCTGCAGGCATTTCGTTGTAAGCGGGTTTTTAAGTGCTCTGGAGTCATTTCGTTGCAAGCGGGTTTTTAAGTGCTCTGGAGTCATTTCGTTGTAAGCGGGTTTTTAAGTGCTCTGAAGGCATTTCGTTGCAAGCGGGTTTTTAAGTGCTCTGGAGTCATTTCGTTGCAAGCGGGTTTTTAGGTGCTCTGTAGTCATTTCGTTGCAAGCGGGTTTTTAAGTGCTCTGGAGTCATTTCGTTGCAAGCGGGTTTTCAAGTACTCTGGAGACATTTCGTTGCAAGCGGGTTTTTAAGTGCTCTGGAGTCATTTCGTTGCAAGCGGGTTTTTAAGTGCTCTGGAGTCATTTCGTTGCAAGCGGGTTTTTAAGTGCTCTGAAGGCATTTCGTTGCAAGCGGGTTTTTAAGTGCTCTGGAGTCATTTCGTTGCAAGCTGGTTTTTAAGTGCTCTGGAGTCATTTCGTTGCAAGCGGGTTTTTAAGTGCTCTGGAGTCATTTCGTTGCAAGCGGGTTTTTAAGTGTTCTGGAGTCATTTCGTTGCAAGCGGGTTTTTACATACTTCTCAGACATTTCACTGGAAGCGGGTTTTTTAAATGCTCTGTAGGCATTTCGTTGCAAGCGGGTTTTTAAGTACTCTGGAGTCATTTCGTTGCAAACGGGTTTTTACGTGCTCTGGAGTCATTTCGTTGCAAGCGGGTTTTTACATATTTCTCTGACATTTAACTGGAAGCGAGTATTTTAAGTGCTCTGGAGTCATTTCGTTGCAAGCGGGTTTTTACATACTTCTCAGACATTTCACTGGAAGCGGGTTTTTTAAGTGCTCTGGAGTCATTTCGTTGCAAGCGGGTTTTTAATACTCTGGAGTCATTTCGTTGCAAGCGGGTTTTTAAGTGCTCTGGAGTCATTTCGTTGCAAGCGGGTTTTTAAGTGCTCTGGAGTCATTTCGTTGCAAGCGGGTTTTTAAGTGCTCTGGAGTCATTTTGTTGTAAGCGGGTTTTTACGTGCTCTGGAATCATTTCGTTGCAAGCGGGTTTTTAAGTGCTCTGGAGTCATTTCGTTGCAAGCGGGTTTTTAAGTGCTCTGGAGTCATTTCGTTGCAAGCGGGTTTTTAAGTGCTCTGGAGTCATTTCTTTGCAAGCGGGTTTTTAAGTGCTCTGAAGGCATTTCGTTGTAAGCAGGTTTTTAAGTGCTCTGGAGTCATTTCTTTGCAAGCGGGTTTTTACGTGTTCTGGAGTCATTTCGTTGCAAGCGGGTTTTTACATACTTCTCAGACATTTCACTGGAAGCGGGTTTTTTAAGTGCTCTGTAGGCATTTCGTTGCAAGCGGGTTTTTAAGTACTCTGGAGTCATTTCGTTGCAAACGGGTTTTTACGTGCTCTGGAGTCATTTCGTTGCAAGCGGGTTTTTACATATTTCTCTGATATTTAACTGGAAGCGAGTTTTTTAAGTGCTCTGGAGTCATTTCGTTGCAAGCGGGTTTTTACATACTTCTCAGACATTTCACTGGAAGCGGGTTTTTTAAGTGCTCTGGAGTCATTTCGTTGCAAGCGGGTTTTTAAGTACTCTGGAGTCATTTCGTTGCAAGCGGGTTTTTAAGTGCTCTGGAGTCATTTCGTTGCAAGCGGGTTTTTAAGTGCTCTGGAGTCATTTCGTTGCAAGCGGGTTTTTAAGTGCTCTGGAGTCATTTTGTTGTAAGCGGGTTTTTACGTGCTCTGGAATCATTTCGTTGCAAGCGGGTTTTTAAGTGCTCTGGAGTCATTTCGTTGCAAGCGGGTTTTTAAGTGCTCTGGAGTCATTTCGTTGCAAGCGGGTTTTTAAGTGCTCTGGAGTCATTTCTTTGCAAGCGGGTTTTTAAGTGCTCTGAAGGCATTTCGTTGTAAGCAGGTTTTTAAGTGCTCTGGAGTCATTTCTTTGCAAGCGGGTTTTTACGTGTTCTGGAGTCATTTCGTTGCAAGCGGGTTTTTACATACTTCTCAGACATTTCACTGGAAGCGGGTTTTTTAAGTGCTCTGTAGGCATTTCGTTGCAAGCGGGTTTTTAAGTACTCTGGAGTCATTTCGTTGCAAGCGGGTGTTTAAGTGCTCTGGAGTCATTTCGTTGCAAGCGGGTTTTTAAGTGCTCTGGAGTCATTTTGTTGCAAGCGGGTTTTTATGTGCTCTGGAGTCTTTTCGTTGGAAGCGGGTTTTTAAGTGTTCTGGAGTCATTTCTTTGCAAGCGGGTTTTTAAGTGCTCTGAAGGCATTTCGTTGCAAGCGGGTTTTTAAGTGCTCTGGAGTCATTTCGTTGCAAGCGGGTTTTTACGGGTTCTGGAGTCATTTCGTTGCAAGCGGGTTTTTACATACTTCTCAGACATTTCACTGGAAGCGGGTTTTTTAAGTGCTCTGCAGGCATTTCGTTGTAAGCGGGTTTTTAAGTACTCTGGAGTCATTTCGTTGCAAGCGGGTTTTTAAGTGCTCTGGAGTCATTTCGTTGCAAGCGGGTTTTTAAGTGCTCTGAAGGCATTTCGTTGCAAGCGGGTTTTTAAGTGCTCTGGAGTCATTTCGTTGCAAGTGGGTTTTTACGGGTTCTGGAGTCATTTCGTTGCAAGCGGGTTTTTACATACTTCTCAGACATTTCACTGGAAACGGGTTTTTTAAGTGCTCTGCATGCATTTCGTTGTAAGCGGGTTTTTAAGTGCTCTGGAGTCATTTCGTTGCAAGCGGGTTTTTAAGTGCTCTGGAGTCATTTCGTTGCAAGCGGGTTTTTAAGTGCTCTGAAGGCATTTCGTTGCAAGCGGGTTTTTAAGTGCTCTGGAGTCATTTCGTTGCAAGCGGGTTTTTAAGTGCTCTGGAGTCATTTCGTTGCAAGCGCGTTTTTAAGTGCTCTGGAGTCATTTCGTTGCAAGCGGGTTTTTAAGTGCTCTGGAGTCATTTCGTTGCAAGCGGGTTTTTAAGTGCTCTGGAGTCATTTCTTTGCAAGCGGGTTTTTACGTGCTCTGGAGTCATTTCGTTGCAAGCGGGTTTTTAAGTGCTCTGGAGTCATTTCGTTGCAAGCGGGTTTTTAAGTGCTCTGGAGTCATTTCGATGCAAGCGGGTTTTTAAGTGCTCTGGAGTCATTTCGTTGCAAGCGGGTTTTTAAGTGCTCTGGAGTCATTTCTTTGCAAGCGGGTTTTTAAGTGCTCTGGTGTCATTTCGTTGCAAGCGGGTTTTTAAGTGCTCTGGAGTCATTTCGTTGCAAGCGGGTTTTTAAGTGCTCTGGAGTCATTTCGTTGCAAGCGGGTTTTTAAGTGCTCTGGAGTGATTTCGTTGCAAGCGGGTTTTTAAGTGCTCTGGAGGCATTTCGTTGTAAGCGGGTTTTTAAGTGCTCTGGAGTCATTTCGTTGCAAGCGGGTTTTTACGTGTTCTGGAGTTATTTCGTTGCAAGCGGGTTTTTACATACTTCTCAGACATTTCACTGGAAGCGGGTTTTTTAAGTGCTCTGGAGTCTTTCGTTGCAAGCGGGTTTCTAAGTACTCTGGAGTCATTTCGTTGCAAGCGGGTTTTTAAGTGCTCTGGAGTCATTTCGTTGCAAGCGGGTTTTTAAGTGCTCTGGAGTCATTTCGTTGCAAGCGGGTTTTTAAGTGCTCTGGAGTCATTTCGTTGCAAGCGGGTTTTTAAGTGCTGTGGAGTCATTTCGTTGCAAGCGGGTTTTTAAGTGCTCTGGAGTCATTTCGTTGCAAGCGGGTTTTTAAGTGCTCTGGAGTCATTTCGTTGCAAGCGGGTTTTTAAGTGCTCTGGAGTCATTTCGTTGCAAGCGGGTTTTTAAGTGCTCTGGAGTCATTTCTTTGCAAGCGGGTTTTTAAGTGCTCTGGAGTCATTTCGTTGCAAGCGGGTTTTTAAGTGCTCTGGAGTCATATCGTTGCAAGCGGGTTTTTAAGTGCTCTGGAGTCATTTCGTTGCAAGCGGGTTTTTAAGTGCTCTGGAGTCATTTCGTTGCAAGCGGGTTTTTAAGTGCTCTGGAGTCATTTCTTTGCAAGCGGGTTTTTAAGTGCTCTGGTGTCATTTTGTTGCAAGCGGGTTTTTAAGTGCTCTGGAGTCATTTCGTTGCAAGCGGGTTTTTAAGTGCTCTGGAGTCATTTCATTGCAAGCGGGTTTTTAAGTGCTCTGGAGTGATTTCGTTGCAAGCGGGTTTTTAAGTGCTCTGGAGGCATTTCGTTGTAAGCGGGTTTTTAAGTGCTCTGGAGTCATTTCGTTGCAAGCGGGTTTTTACGTGTTCTGGAGTTATTTCGTTGCAAGCGGGTTTTTACATACTTCTCAGACATTTCACTGGAAGCGGGTTTTTTAAGTGCTCTGTAGGCATTTCGTTGCAAGCGGGTTTTTAAGTACTCTGCAGTCATTTCGTTGCAAGCGGGTGTTTAAGTGCTCTGGAGTCATTTCGTTGCAAGCGGGTTTTTAAGTGCTCTGGAGTCATTTTGTTGCAAGCGGGTTTTTAAGTGCTCTGGAGTCTTTTCGTTGCAAGCAGGTTTTTAAGTGTTCTGGAGTCATTTCTTTGCAAGCGGGTTTTTAAGTGCTCTGGAGTCATTTCGTTGCAAGCGGGTTTTTAAGTGCTCTGGAGTCATTTCGTTGCAAGCGGGTTTTTAAGTGCTCTGGAGTCATTTCGTTGCAAACGGGTTTTTAGGTGCTCTGTAGTCATTTCGTTGCAAGCGGGTTTTTAAGTGCTCTGGAGTCATTTCGTTGCAAGCGGGTTTTTAAGTACTATGGAGACATTTCGTTGAAAGCGGGTTTTTATGTGCTCTGGAGTCATTTTGTTGCAAGCGGGTTTTTAATTGCTCTGGAGTCATTTCGTTGCAAGCGGGTTTTTAAGTGCTCTGGAGTCATTTCGTTGCAAGCGGGTTTTTAAGTGTTCTGGAGTCATTTCGTTGCAAGCGGGTTTTTAAGTGCTCTGGAGTCATTTCGTTGCAAGCGGGTTTTTAAGTGTTCTGGAGTCATTTCGTTGCAAGCGGGTTTTTACATACTTCTCAGAAATTTCACTGGAAGCGGGTTTTTTAAATGCTCTGTAGGCATTTCGTTGCAAGCGGGTTTTTAAGTACTCTGGAGTCATTTCGTTGCAAACGGGTTTTTACGTGCTCTGGAGTCATTTCGTTGCAAGCGGGTTTTTACATATTTCTCTGACATTTAACTGGAAGCGAGTATTTTAAGTGCTCTGGAGTCATTTCGTTGCAAGCGGGTTTTTACATACTTCTCAGACATTTCACTGGAAGCGGGTTTTTTAAGTGCTCTGGAGTCATTTCGTTGCAAGCGGGTTTTTAAGTACTCTGGAGTCATTTCGTTGCAAGCGGGTTTTTAAGTGCTCTGGAGTCATTTCGTTGCAAGCGGGTTTTTAAGTGCTCTGGAGTCATTTCGTTGCAAGCGGGTTTTTAAGTGCTCTGGAGTCATTTCGTTGCAAGCGGGTTTTTACGTGCTCTGGAATCATTTTGTTGCAAGCGGGTTTTTAAGTGCTCTGGAGTCATTTCGTTGCAAGCGGGTTTTTAAGTGCTCTGGAGTCATTTCGTTGCAAGCGGGGTTTAAGTGCTCTGGAGTCATTTCGTTGCAAGCGGGTTTTTAAGTGCTCTGAAGGCATTTCGTTGCAAGCGGGTTTTTAAGTGCTCTGGAGTCATTTCGTTGCAAGCGGGTTTTTACGGGTTCTGGAGTCATTTCGTTGCAAGCGGGTTTTTACATACTTCTCAGACATTTCACTGGAAACGGGTTTTTTAAGTGCTCTGCAGGCATTTCGTTGTAAGCGGGTTTTTAAGTGCTCTGGAGTCATTTCGTTGCAAGCGGGTTTTTAAGTGCTCTGGAGTCATTTCGTTGCAATCGGGTTTTTAAGTGCTCTGAAGGCATTTCGTTGCAAGCGGGTTTTTAAGTGCTCTGGAGTCATTTCGTTGCAAGCGGGTTTTTAAGTACTCTGGAGACATTTCGTTGCAAGCGGGTTTTTAAGTGCTCTGGAGCCATTTCGTTGCAAGCGGGTTTTTAAGTGCTCTGGAGCCATTTCGTTGCAATCGGGTTTTTAAGTGCTCTGGAGTCATTACGTTGCAAGCGGGTTTTTAAGTGTTCTGGAGTCATTTCGTTGCAAGCGGGTTTTTAAGTGCTCTGGAGTCATTTCGTTGCAAGCGGTTTTTTAAGTGCTCTGGAGTCATTTCGTTGCAAGCGGGTTTTTAAGTGCTCTGGAGTCATTTCGTTAGAAGCAGGATTTTTAGAGCTCTGGAGTCATTTCGTTGCAAGCGGGTTTTTAAGTGCTCTGGAGTCATTTCGTTGCAAGCGGGTTTTTAAGTGCTCTGGAGTCATTTTGTTGCAAGCGGGTTTTTAAGTGCTCTGTAGTCATTTCGTTGCAAGCGGGTTTTTAAGTGCTCTGGAGTCATTTCGTTGCAAGCGGGTTTTTAAGTACTCTGGAGACATTTCGTTGCAAGCGGGTTTTTAAGTGCTCTGGAGTCATTTCGTTGCAAGCGGGTTTTTACGTGCTCTGGAGTCATTTCATTGTAAGCGGGTTTTTACATACTTCTCAGACATTTCACTGGAAGCGGGTTTTTTAAGTGCTCTGGAGTCTTTCGTTGCAAGCGGGTTTTTAAGTACTCTGGAGTCATTTCGTTGCAAGCGGGTTTTTAAGTGCTCTGGAGTCATTTCGTTGCAAGCGGGTTTTTAAGTGCTCTGGAGTCATTTCGTTGCAAGCGGGTTTTTAAGTGCTCTGGAGTCATTTCGTTGCAAGCGGGTTTTTAAGTGCTCTGGAGTCATTTCGTTGCAAGCGGGTTTTTAAGTGCTCTGGAGTCATTTCGTTGCAAGTGGGTTTTTAAGTGCTCTGGAGTCATTTCGTTGCAAGCGGGTTTTTAAGTGCTCTGGAGTCATTTCGTTGCAAGCGGGTTTTTAAGTGCTCTGGAGTCATTTCTTTGCAAGCGGGGTTTAAGTGCTCTGGAGTCATTTCGCTGCAAGCGGGTTTTTACGTGCTCTGGTGTCATTTCGTTGCAAGCGGGTTTTTAAGTGCTCTGGAGTCATTTCGTTGCAAGCGGGTTTTTAAGTGCTCTGGAGTCATTTCGTTGCAAGCGGGTTTTTAAGTGCTCTGGAGTGATTTCGTTGCAAGCGGGTTTTTAAGTGCTCTGGAGGCATTTCGTTGTAAGCGGGTTTTTAAGTGCTCTGGAGTCATTTCGTTGCAAGCGGGTTTTTACGTGTTCTGGAGTTATTTCGTTGCAAGCGGGTTTTTACATACTTCTCAGACATTTCACTGGAAGCGGGTTTTTTAAGTGCTCTGTAGGCATTTCGTTGCAAGCGGGTTTTTAAGTACTCTGGAGTCATTTCGTTGCAAGCGGGTGTTTAAGTGCTCTGGAGTCATTTCGTTGCAAGCGGGTTTTTAAGTGCTCTGGAGTCATTTTGTTGCAAGCGGGTTTTTAAGTGCTCTGGAGTCTTTTCGTTGCAAGCGGGTTTTTAAGTGTTCTGGAGTCATTTCTTTGCAAGCGGGTTTTTAAGTGCTCTGAAGGCATTTCGTTGCAAGCGGGTTTTTAAGTGCTCTGGAGTCATTTCGTTGCAAGCGGGTTTTTACGGGTTCTGGAGTCATTTCGTTGCAAGCGGGTTTTTACATACTTCTCAGACATTTCACTGGAAGCGGGTTTTTTAAGTGCTCTGCAGGCATTTCGTTGTAAGCGGGTTTTTAAGTACTCTGGAGTCATTTCGTTGCAAGCGGGTTTTTAAGTGCTCTGGAGTCATTTCGTTGCAAGCGGGTTTTTAAGTGCTCTGAAGGCATTTCGTTGCAAGCGGGTTTTTAAGTGCTCTGGAGTCATTTCGTTGCAAGCGGGTTTTTACGTGTTCTGGAGTCATTTCGTTGCAAGCGGGTTTTTACATACTTCTCAGACATTTCACTGGAAGCGGGTTTTTTAAGTCCTCTGCAGGCATTTCGTTGTAAGCGGGTTTTTAAGTACTCTGGAGTCATTTCGTTGCAAGCGGGTTTTTAAGTGCTCTGGAGTCATTTCGTTGCAAGCGGGTTTTTAAGTGCTCTGGAGTCATTTCGTTGCAAACGGGTTTTTAGGTGCTCTGTAGTCATTTCGTTGCAAGCGGGTTTTTAAGTGCTCTGGAGTCATTTCGTTGCAAGCGGGTTTTTAAGTACTCTGGAGACATTTCGTTGCAAGCGGGTTTTTAAGTGCTCTGGAGTCATTTCGTTGCAAGCGGGTTTTTAAGTGCTCTGAAGGCATTTCGTTGCAAGCGGGTTTTTAAGTGCTCTGGAGTCATTTCGTTGCAAGCGGGTTTTTACGGTTCTGGAGTCATTTCGTTGCAAGCGGGTTTTTACATACTTCTCAGACATTTCACTGGAAACGGGTTTTTTAACTGCTCTGCAGGCATTTCGTTGTAAGCGGGTTTTTAAGTGCTCTGGAGTCATTTCGTTGCAAGCGGGTTTTTAAGTGCTCTGGAGTCATTTCGTTGTAAGCGGGTTTTTAAGTGCTCTGAAGGCATTTCGTTGCAAGCGGGTTTTTAAGTGCTCTGGAGTCATTTCGTTGCAAGCGGGTTTTTAAGTACTCTGGAGACATTTCGTTGCAAGCGGGTTTTTAAGTGCTCTGGAGCCATTTCGTTGCAAGCGGGTTTTTAAGTGCTCTGGAGCCATTTCGTTGCAAGCGGGTTTTTAAGTGCTCTGGAGTCATTACGTTGCAAGCGGGTTTTTAAGTGTTCTGGAGTCATTTCGTTGCAAGCAGGTTTTTAAGTGCTCTGGAGTCATTTCGTTGCAAGCGGTTTTTTAAGTGCTCTGGAGTCATTTCGTTGCAAGTGGGTTTTTAAGTGCTCTGGAGTCATTTCGTTAGAAGCGGGATATTAAGAGCTCTGGAGTCATTTCGTTGCAAGCGGGTTTTTAAGTGCTCTGGAGTCATTTCGTTGCAAGCGGGTTTTTAAGTGCTCTGGAGTCATTTTGTTGCAAGCGGGTTTTTAAGTGCTCTGTAGTCATTTCGTTGCAAGCGGGTTTTTAAGTGCTCTGGAGTCATTTCGTTGCAAGCGGGTTTTTAAGTACTCTGGAGACATTTCGTTGCAAGCGGGTTTTTAAGTGCTCTGGAGTCATTTCGTTGCAAGCGGGTTTTTACGTGCTCTGGAGTCATTTCATTGTAAGCGGGTTTTTACATACTTCTCAGACATTTCACTGGAAGCGGGTTTTTTAAGTGCTCTGGAGTCTTTCGTTGCAAGCGGATTTTTAAGTTCTCTGGAGTCATTTCGTTGCAAGCGGGTTTTTAAGTGCTCTGGAGTCATTTCGTTGCAAGCGGGTTTTTAAGTGCTCTGGAGTCATTTCGTTGCAAGCGGGTTTTTAAGTGCTCTGGAGTCATTTCGTTGCAAGCGGGTTTTTAAGTGCTCTGGAGTCATTTCGTTGCAAGCGGGTTTTTAAGTGCTCTGGAGTCATTTCGTTGCATGCGGGTTTTTAAGTGCTCTGGAGTCATTTCGTTGCAAGCGGGTTTTTAAGTGCTCTGGAGTCATTTCGTTGCAAGCGGGTTTTTAAGTGCTCTGGAGTCATTTCTTTGCAAGCGGGTTTTTAAGTGCTCTGGAGTCATTTCGTTGCAAGCGGGTTTTTACGTGCTCTGGTGTCATTTCGTTGCAAGCGGATTTTTAAGTGCTCTGGAGTCATTTCGTTGCAAGCGGGTTTTTAAGTGCTCTGGAGTCATTTCGTTGCAAGCGGGTTTTTAAGTGTTCTGGAGTGATTTCGTTGCAAGCGGGTTTTTAAGTGCTCTGGAGGCATTTCGTTGTAAGCGGGTTTTTAAGTGCTCTGGAGTCATTTCGTTGCAAGCGGGTTTTTACGTGTTCTGGAGTTATTTCGTTGCAAGCGGGTTTTTACATACTTCTCAGACATTTCACTGGAAGCGGGTTTTTTAAGTGCTCTGTAGGCATTTCGTTGCAAGCGGGTTTTTAAGTACTCTGGAGTCATTTCGATGCAAGCGGGTGTTTAAGTGCTCTGGAGTCATTTCGTTGCAAGCGGGTTTTTAAGTGCTCTGGAGTCATTTTGTTGCAAGCGGGTTTTTAAGTGCTCTGGAGTCTTTTCGTTGCAAGCGGGTTTTTAAGTGTTCTGGAGTCATTTCTTTGCAAGCGGGTTTTTAAGTGCTCTGAAGGCATTTCGTTGCAAGCGGGTTTTTAAGTGCTCTGGAGTCATTTCGTTGCAAGCGGGTTTTTACGGGTTCTGGAGTCATTTCGTTGCAAGCGGGTTTTTACATACTTCTCAGACATTTCACTGGAAGCGGGTTTTTTAAGTGCTCTGCAGGCATTTCGTTGTAAGCGGGTTTTTAAGTACTCTGGAGTCATTTCGTTGCAAGCGGGTTTTTAAGTGCTCTGGAGTCATTTCGTTGCAAGCGGGTTTTTAAGTGCTCTGAAGGCATTTCGTTGCAAGCGGGTTTTTAAGTGCTCTGGAGTCATTTCGTTGCAAGCGGGTTTTTACGGGTTCTGGAGTCATTTCGTTGCAAGCGGGTTTTTACATACTTCTCAGACATTTCACTGGAAGCGGGTTTTTTAAGTGCTCTGCAGGCATTTCGTTGTAAGCGGGTTTTTAAGTACTCTGGAGTCATTTCGTTGCAAGCGGGTTTTTAAGTGCTCTGGAGTCATTTCGTTGCAAGCGGGTTTTTAAGTGCTCTGGAGTCATTTCGTTGCAAACGGGTTTTTAGGTGCTCTGTAGTCATTTCGTTGCAAGCGGGTTTTTAAGTGCTCTGGAGTCATTTCGTTGCAAGCGGGTTTTTAAGTACTCTGGAGACATTTCGTTGCAAGCGGGTTTTTAAGTACTCTGGAGTCATTTCGTTGCAAGCGGGTTTTTAAGTGCTCTGAAGGCTTTTCGTTGCAAGCGGGTTTTTAAGTGCTCTGGAGTCATTTCGTTGCAAGCGGGTTTTTACGGGTTCTGGAGTCATTTCGTTGCAAGCGGGTTTTTACATACTTCTCAGACATTTCACTGGAAACGGGTTTTTTAACTGCTCTGCAGGCATTTCGTTGTAAGCGGGTTTTTAAGTGCTCTGGAGTCATTTCGTTGCAAGCGGGTTTTTAAGTGCTCTGGAGTCATTTCGTTGTAAGCGGGTTTTTAAGTGCTCTGAAGGCATTTCGTTGCAAGCGGGTTTTTAAGTGCTCTGGAGTCATTTCGTTGCAAGCGGGTTTTTAAGTACTCTGGAGACATTTCGTTGCAAGCGGGTTTTTAAGTGCTCTGGAGCCATTTCGTTGCAAGCGGGTTTTTAAGTGCTCTGGAGCCATTTCGTTGCAAGCGGGTTTTTAAGTGCTCTGGAGTCATTACGTTGCAAGAGGGTTTTTAAGTGTTCTGGAGTCATTTCGTTGCAAGCGGGTTTTTAAGTGCTCTGGAGTCATTTCGTTGCAAGCGGTTTTTTAAGTGCTCTGGAGTCATTTCGTTGCAAGCGGATTTTTAAGTGCTCTGGAGTCATTTCGTTAGAAGCGGGATTTTAAGAGCTCTGGAGTCATTTCGTTGCAAGCGGGTTTTTAAGTGCTCTGGAGTCATTTCGTTGCAAGCGGGTTTTTAAGTGCTCTGGAGTCATTTTGTTGCAAGCGGGTTTTTAAGTGCTCTGTAGTCATTTCGTTGCAAGCGGGTTTTTAAGTGCTCTGGAGTCATTTCTTTGCAATCAGGTTTTTAAGTACTCTGGAGACATTTCGTTGCAAGCGGGTTTTTAAGTGCTCTGGAGTCATTTCGTTGCAAGCGGGTTTTTACGTGCTCTGGAGTCATTTCATTGTAAGCAGGTTTTTACATACTTCTCAGACATTTCACTGGAAGCGGGTTTTTTAAGTGCTCTGGAGTCTTTCGTTGCAAGCGGGTTTTTAAGTACTCTGGAGTCATTTCGTTGCAAGCGGGTTTTTAAGTGCTCTGGAGTCATTTCGTTGCAAGCGGGTTTTTAAGTGCTCTGGAGTCATTTCGTTGCAAGCGGGTTTTTAAGTGCTCTGGAGTCATTTCGTTGCAAGCGGGTTTTTAAGTGCTCTGGAGTCATTTCGTTGCAAGCGGGTTTTTAAGTGCTCTGGAGTCATTTCGTTGCAAGCGGGTTTTTAAGTGCTCTGGAGTCATTTCGTTGCAAGCGGGTTTTTAAGTGCTCTGGAGTCATTTCGTTGCAAGCGGGTTTTTAAGTGCTCTGGAGTCATTTCTTTGCAAGCGGGTTTTTAAGTGCTCTGGAGTCATTTCGTTGCAAGCGGGTTTTTACGTGCTCTGGTGTCATTTCGTTGCAAGCGGGTTTTTAAGTGCTCTGGAGTCATTTCGTTGCAAGCGGGTTTTTAAGTGCTCTGGAGTCATTTCGTTGCAAGTGGGTTTTTACGTGCTCTGGAGTGATTTCGTTGCAAGCGGGTTTTTAAGTGCTCTGGAGGCATTTCGTTGTAAGCGGGTTTTTAAGTGCTCTGGAGTCATTTCGTTGCAAGCGGGTTTTTAAGTGCTCTGGAGTCATTTCGTTGCAAGCGGGTTTTTAAGTGCTCTGGAGTCATTTCGTTGCAAGCGGGTTTTTAAGTGCTCTGGAGTCATTTCTTTGCAAGCGGGTTTTTAAGTGCTCTGGAGTCATTTCGTTGCAAGCGGGTTTTTACGTGCTCTGGTGTCATTTCGTTGCAAGCGGGTTTTTAAGTGCTCTGGAGTCATTTCGTTGCAAGCGGGTTTTTAAGTGCTCTGGAGTCATTTCGTTGCAAGTGGGTTTTTACGTGCTCTGGAGTGATTTCGTTGCAAGCGGGTTTTTAAGTGCTCTGGAGGCATTTCGTTGTAAGCGGGTTTTTAAGTGCTCTGGAGTCATTTCGTTGCAAGCGGGTTTTTACGGGTTCTGGAGTCATTTCGTTGCAAGCGGGTTTTTACATACTTCTCAGACATTTCACTGGAAGCGGGTTTTTTAAGTGCTCTGCAGGCATTTCGTTGTAAGCGGGTTTTTAAGTACTCTGGAGTCATTTCGTTGCAAGCGGGTTTTTAAGTGCTCTGGAGTCATTTCGTTGCAAGCGGGTTTTTAAGTGCTCTGGAGTCATTTCGTTGCAAACGGGTTTTTAGGTGCTCTGTAGTCATTTCGTTGCAAGCGGGTTTTTAAGTGCTCTGGAGTCATTTCGTTGCAAGCGGGTTTTTAAGTACTCTGGAGACATTTCGTTGCAAGCGGGTTTTTAAGTACTCTGGAGTCATTTCGTTGCAAGCGGGTTTTTAAGTGCTCTGAAGGCTTTTCGTTGCAAGCGGGTTTTTAAGTGCTCTGGAGTCATTTCGTTGCAAGCGGGTTTTTACGGGTTCTGGAGTCATTTCGTTGCAAGCGGGTTTTTACATACTTCTCAGACATTTCACTGGAAACGGGTTTTTTAACTGCTCTGCAGGCATTTCGTTGTAAGCGGGTTTTTAAGTGCTCTGGAGTCATTTCGTTGCAAGCGGGTTTTTAAGTGCTCTGGAGTCATTTCGTTGTAAGCGGGTTTTTAAGTGCTCTGAAGGCATTTCGTTGCAAGCGGGTTTTTAAGTGCTCTGGAGTCATTTCGTTGCAAGCGGGTTTTTAAGTACTCTGGAGACATTTCGTTGCAAGCGGGTTTTTAAGTGCTCTGGAGCCATTTCGTTGCAAGCGGGTTTTTAAGTGCTCTGGAGCCATTTCGTTGCAAGCGGGTTTTTAAGTGCTCTGGAGTCATTACGTTGCAAGCGGGTTTTTAAGTGTTCTGGAGTCATTTCGTTGCAAGCGGGTTTTTAAGTGCTCTGGAGTCATTTCGTTGCAAGCGGTTTTTTAAGTGCTCTGGAGTCATTTCGTTGCAAGCGGATTTTTAAGTGCTCTGGAGTCATTTCGTTAGAAGCGGGATTTTAAGAGCTCTGGAGTCATTTCGTTGCAAGCGGGTTTTTAAGTGCTCTGGAGTCATTTCGTTGCAAGCGGGTTTTTAAGTGCTCTGGAGTCATTTTGTTGCAAGCGGGTTTTTAAGTGCTCTGTAGTCATTTCGTTGCAAGCGGGTTTTTAAGTGCTCTGGAGTCATTTCTTTGCAATCAGGTTTTTAAGTACTCTGGAGACATTTCGTTGCAAGCGGGTTTTTAAGTGCTCTGGAGTCATTTCGTTGCAAGCGGGTTTTTACGTGCTCTGGAGTCATTTCATTGTAAGCGGGTTTTTACATACTTCTCAGACATTTCACTGGAAGCGGGTTTTTTAAGTGCTCTGGAGTCTTTCGTTGCAAGCGGGTTTTTAAGTACTCTGGAGTCATTTCGTTGCAAGCGGGTTTTTAAGTGCTCTGGAGTCATTTCGTTGCAAGCGGGTTTTTAAGTGCTCTGGAGTCATTTCGTTGCAAGCGGGTTTTTAAGTGCTCTGGAGTCATTTCGTTGCAAGCGGGTTTTTAAGTACTCTGGAGTCATTTCGTTGCAAGCGGGTTTTTAAGTGCTCTGGAGTCATTTCGTTGCAAGCGGGTTTTTATGTGCTCTGGAGTCATTTCGTTGCAAGCGGGTTTTTAAGTGCTCTGGAGTCATTTCGTTGCAAGCGGGTTTTTAAGTGCTCTGGAGTCATTTCGTTGCAAGCGGGTTTTTAAGTGCTCTGGAGTCATTTCGTTGCAAGCGGGTTTTTAAGTGCTCTGGAGTCATTTCGTTGCAAGCGGGTTTTTACGTGCTCTGGAGTCATTTCGTTGCAAGCGGGTTTTTAAGTGCTCTGGAGTCATTTCGTTGCAAGCGGGTTTTTAAGTGCTCTGGAGTCATTTCTTTGCAAGCGGGTTTTTAAGTGCTCTGGAGTCATTTCGTTGCAAGCGGGTTTTTACGTGCTCTGGTGTCATTTCGTTGCAAGCGGGTTTTTAAGTGCTCTGGAGTCATTTCGTTGCAAGCGGGTTTTTAAGTGCTCTGGAGTCATTTCGTTGCAAGCGGGTTTTTAAGTGCTCTGGAGTCATTTCGTTGCAAGCGGGTTTTTAAGTGCTCTGGAGTCATTTCGTTGCAAGCGGGTTTTTAAGTGCTCTGGAGTCATTTCGTTGCAAGCGGGTTTTTATGTGCTCTGGAGTCATTTCGTTGCAAGCGGGTTTTTAAGTGCTCTGGAGTCATTTCGTTGCAAGCGGGTTTTTAAGTGCTCTGGAGTCATTTCTTTGCAAGCGGGTTTTTAAGTGCTCTGGAGTCATTTCGTTGCAAGCGGGTTTTTACGTGCTCTGGTGTCATTTCGTTGCAAGCGGGTTTTTAAGTGCTCTGGAGTCATTTCGTTGCAAGCGGGTTTTTAAGTGCTCTGGAGTCATTTCGTTGCAAGTGGGTTTTTACGTGCTCTGGAGTGATTTCGTTGCAAGCGGGTTTTTAAGTGCTCTGGAGGCATTTCGTTGTAAGCGGGTTTTTAAGTGCTCTGGAGTCATTTCGTTGCAAGCGGGTTTTTACGTGTTCTGGAGTTATTTCGTTGCAAGCGGGTTTTTACATACTTCTCAGACATTTCACTGGAAGCGGGTTTTTTAAGTGCTCTGCAGGCATTTCGTTGTGAGCGGGTTTTTAAGTACTCTGGATTCATTTCGTTGCAAGCGGGTTTTTAAGTGCTCTGGAGTCATTTCGTTGCAAGCGGGTTTTTAAGTGCTCTGAAGGCATTTCGTTGCAAGCGGGTTTTTAAGTGCTCTGGAGTCATTTCGTTGCAAGCGGGTTTTTACGGGTTCTGGAGTCATTTCGTTGCAAGCTGGTTTTTAAGTGCTCTGGAGTCATTTCGTTGCAAGCGGGTTTTTAAGTACTCTGGATTCATTTCGTTGCAAGCGGGTTTTTAAGTGCTCTGGAGTCATTTCGTTGCAAGCGGGTTTTTAAGTGCTCTGAAGGCATTTCGTTGCAAGCGGGTTTTTAAGTGCTCTGGAGTCATTTCGTTGCAAGCGGGTTTTTACGGGTTCTGGAGTCATTTCGTTGCAAGCGGGTTTTTACATACTTCTCAGACATTTCACTGGAAGCGGGTTTTTTAAGTGCTCTGCAGGCATTTCGTTGTAAGCGGGTTTTTAAGTACTCTGGAGTCATTTCGTTGCAAGCGGGTTTTTAAGTGCTCTGGAGTCATTTCGTTGCAAGCGGGTTTTTAAGTGCTCTGGAGTCATTTCGTGGCAAACGGGTTTTTAGGTGCTCTGTAGTCATTTCGTTGCAAGCGGGTTTTTAAGTGCTCTAGAGTCATTTCGTTGCAAGCGGGTTTTTAAGTACTCTGGAGACATTTCGTTGCAAGCGGGTTTTTATGTGCTCTGGAGTCATTTCGTTGCAAGCGGGTTTTTAAGTGCTCTGGAGTCATTTCGTTGCAAGCGGGTTTTTAAGTGCTCTGAAGGCTTTTCGTTGCAAGCGGCTTTTTAAGTGCTCTGGAGTAATTTCGTTGCAAGCGGGTTTTTAAGTGCTCTGGAGTCATTTCGTTGCAAGCGGGTTTTTAAGTGCTCTGGAGACATTTCGTTGCAAGCGGGTTTTTAAGTGTTCTGGAGTCATTTCGTTGCAAGCGGGTTTTTAAGTGCTCTGGAGTCATTTCATTGCAAGCGGGTTTTTTAGTGCTCTGGAGTCATTTTGTTGCAAGCGGGTTTTTAAGTGCTCTGGAGTCATTTCGTTGCATGCGGGTTTTTAAGTGCTCTGAAGGCATTTCGTTGTAAGCGGGTTTTTAAGTGCTCTGGAGTCATTTCGTTGCAAGCGGGTTTTTACGTGTTCTGGAGTCATTTCGTTGCAAGCGGGTTTTTACATACTTCTCAGACATTTCACTGGAAGCGGGTTTTTTAAATGCTCTGTAGGCATTTCATTGCAAGCGGGTTTTTAAGTACTCTGGAGTCATTTCGTTGCAAGCGGGATTTTACATATTTCTCTGACATTTAACTGGAAGCGAGTATTTTAAGTGCTCTGGAGTCATTTCGTTGAGAGCGGGTTTTTACATACTTCTCAGACATTTCACTGGAAGCGGGTTTTTTAAGTGATCTGGAGTCATTTCGTTGCAAGCGGGTTTTTAAGTACTCTGGAGTCATTTCGTTGCAAGCGGGTTTTTAAGTGCTCTGGAGTCATTTCGTTGCAAGCGGGTTTTTAAGTGCTCTGGAGTCATTTCGTTGCAAGCGGGTTTTTAAGTGCTCTGGAGTCATTTCGTTGCAAGCGGGTTTTTACGTGCTCTGGAATCATTTTGTTGCAAGCGGGTTTTTAAGTGCTCTGGAGTCATTTCGTTGCAAGCGGGTTTTTAAGTGCTCTGGAGTCATTTCGTTGCAAGCGGGTTTTTAAGTGCTCTGGAGTCATTTCGTTGCAAGCGGGTTTTTAAGTGCTCTGAAGTCATTTCGTTGTAAGCGGGTTTTTAAGTGCTCTGGAGTCATTTCGTTGCAAGCGGGTTTTTACGTGTTCTGGAGTCATTTCGTTGCAAGCGGGTTTTTACATACTTCTCAGACATTTCACTGGAAGCAGGTTTTTTAAGTGCTCTGTAGGCATTTCGTTGCAAGCGGGTTTTTAAGTACTCTGGAGTCATTTCGTTGCAAGCGGTTGTTTAAGTGCTCTGGAGTCATTTCGTTGCAAGTGGGTTTTTAAGTGCTCTGGAGTCATGTTGTTGCAAGCGGGTTTTTATGTGCTCTGGAGTCTTTTCGTTGCAAGCGGGTTTTTAAGTGTTCTGGAGTCATTTCTTTGCAAGCGGGTTTTTAAGTTCTCTGAAGGCATTTCGTTGCAAGCGGGTTTTTAAGTGCTCTGGAGTCATTTCGTTGCAAGCGGGTTTTTACGGGTTCTGGAGTCATTTCGTTGTAAGCGGGTTTTTACATACTTCTCAGACATTTCACTGGAAGCGGGTTTTTTAAGTGCTCTGCAGGCATTTCGTTGTAAGCGGGTTTTTAAGTACTCTGGAGTCATTTCGTTGCAAGCGGGTTTTTAAGTGCTCTGGAGTCATTTCGTTGCAAGCGGGTTTTTACGGGTTCTGGAGTCATTTCGTTGCAAGCGGGTTTTTACATACTTCTCAGACATTTCACTGGAAACGGGTTTTTTAAGTGCTCTGCAGGCATTTCGTTGTAAGCGGGTTTTTAAGTACTCTGGAGTCATTTCGTTGCAAGCGGGTTTTTAAGTGCTCTGGAGTCATTTCGTTGCAAGCGGGTTTTTAAGTGCTCTGGAGTCATTTCGTTGCAAGCGGGTTTTTAAGTGCTCTGGTGTCATTTCGTTGCAAGCGGGTTTTTAAGTGCTCTGGAGTCTTTTCGTTGCAAGCGGGTTTTTAAGTGTTCTGGAGTCATTTCTTTGCAAGCGGGTTTTTAAGTGCTCTGAAGGCATTTCGTTGCAAGCGGGTTTTTAAGTGCTCTGGAGTCATTTCGTTGCAAGCGGGTTTTTACGGGTTCTGGAGTCATTTCGTTGCAAGCGGGTTTTTACATACTTCTCAGACATTTCACTGGAAGCGGGTTTTTTAAGTGCTCTGCAGGCATTTCGTGGTAAGCGGGTTTTTAAGTACTCTGGAGACATTTCGTTTCAAGCGGGTTTTTAAGTGCTCTGGAGTCATTTCGTTGCAAGCGGGTTTTTAAGTGCTCTGAAGGCATTTCGTTGCAAGCGGGTTTTTAAGTGCTCTGAAGGCATTTCGTTGCAAGCGGGTTTTTAAGTGCTCTGGAGTCATTTCGTTGCAAGCGGGTTTTTAAGTGCTCTGGAGTCATTTCGTTGCAAGCGGGTTTTTAAGTGCTCTGGAGTCATTTCGTTGCAAGCGGGTTTTTAAGTGCTCTGGAGTCATTTCGTTGCAAGCGGGTTTTTTAGTGCTCTGGAGTCATTTCGTTGCAAGCGGGTTTTTAAGTGCTCTGGAGTCATTTCGTTGCAAGCGGGTTTTTAAGTGCTCTGGAGTCATTTCGTTGCAAGCTGGTTTTTAAGTGCTCTGGAGTCATTTCGTTGCAAGCGGGTTTTTAAGTGCTCTGGAGTCATTTCGTTGCAAGCGGGTTTTTAAGTGCTCTGGAGTCATTTCGTTGCAAGCGGGTTTTTTAGTGCTCTGGAGTCATTTCGTTGCAAGCGGGTTTTTAAGTGCTCAGGAGTCATTTCGTTGCATGCGGGATTTTAAGTGCTCTGATGGCATTTCGTTGTAAGCGGGTTTTTAAGTGCTCTGGAGTCATTTCGTTGCAAGCGAGTTTTTACGTGTTCTGGAGTCATTTCGTTGCAAGCGGGGTTTTACATACTTCTCAGACATTTCACTGGAAGCGGGTTTTTTAAATGCTCTGTAGGCATTTCGTTGCAAGCGGGTTTTTAAGTACTCTGGAGTCATTTCGTTGCAAACGGGTTTTTACGTGCTCTGGAGTCATTTCGTTGCAAGCGGGTTTTTAAGTGCTCTGGAGTCATTTCGTTGCAAGCGGCTTTTAAGTGCTCTGGAGTCATTTCGTTGCAAGCGGGTTTTTAAGTGCTCTGGAGTCATTTCGTTGCAAGCGGATTTTTAACTGCTCTGGAGTCATTTCGTTGCAAGCGGGTTTTTAAGTGCTCTGGAGTCATTTCGTTGCAAGCGGGTTTTTAAGTGCTCTGGAGTCATTTCGTTGCAAGCGGGTTTTTAAGTGCTCTGGAGTCATTTCGTTGCAAGCGGGTTTTTAAGTGCTCTGGAGTCATTTCGTTGCAAGCGGGTTTTTAAGTGCTCTGGAGTCATTTCGTTGCAAGCGGGTTTTTAAGTACTCTGGAGACATTTCGTTGCAAGCGGGTTTTTAAGTGCTCTGGAGTCATTTCGTTGCAAGCGGGTTTTTAAGTGCTCTGGAGTCATTTTGTTGCAAGCGGGTTTTTAAGTGCTCTGTAGTCATTTTGTTGCAAGAGGGTTTTTAAGTGCTCTGGAGTCATTTCTTTGCAATCGGGTTTTTAAGTACTCTGGAGACATTTCTTTGCAAGCGGGTTTTTAAGTGCTCTGGAGTTATTTCGTTGCAAGCGGGTTTTTACGTGCTCTGGAGTCATTTCATTGTAAGCGGGTTTTTACATACTTCTCAGACATTTCACTGGAAGCGGGTTTTTTAAGTGCTGTGGAGTCTTTCGTTGCAAGCGGGTTTTTAAGTACTCTGGAGTCATTTCGTTGCAAGCGGGTTTTTAAGTGCTCTGGAGTCATTTCGTTGCAAGCGGGTTTTTAAGTGCTCTGGAGTCATTTCGTTGCAAGCGGGTTTTTAAGTGCTCTGGAGTCATTTCGTTGCAAGCGGGTTTTTAAGTGCTCTGGAGTCATTTCGTTGCAAGCGGGTTTTTAAGTGCTCTGGAGTCATTTCGTTGCAAGCGGGTTTTTAAGTGCTCTGGAGTCATTTCGTTGCAAGCGGGTTTTTAAGTGCTCTGGAGTCATTTCTTTGCAAGCGGGTTTTTAAGTGCTCTGGAGTCATTTCGTTGCAAGCGGGTTTTTACGTGCTCTGGTGTCATTTCGTTGCAAGCGGGTTTTTAAGTGCTCTGGAGTCATTTCGTTGCAAGCGGGTGTTTAAGTGCTCTGGAGTCATTTCGTTGCAAGCGGGTTTTTAAGTGCTCTGGAGTCATTTTGTTGCAAGCGGGTTTTTAAGTGCTCTGGAGTCTTTTCGTTGCAAGCGGGTTTTTAAGTGTTCTGGAGTCATTTCTTTGCAAGCGGGTTTTTAAGTGCTCTGAAGGCATTTCGTTGCAAGCGGGTTTTTAAGTGCTCTGGAGTCATTTCGTTGCAAGCGGGTTTTTAACGGTTTCTGGAGTCATTTCGTTGCAAGCGGGTTTTTACATACTTCTCAGACATTTCACTGGAAGCGGGTTTTTTAAGTGCTCTGCAGGCATTTCGTTGTGAGCGGGTTTTTAAGTACTCTGGAGTCATTTCGTTGCAAGCGGGTTTTTAAGTGCTCTGGAGTCATTTCGTTGCAAGCGGGTTTTTAAGTGCTCTGGAGTCATTTCGTTGCAAGCAGGTTTTTAAGTACTCTGGAGACATTTCGTTGCAAGCGGGTTTTTAAGTGCTCTGGAGTCATTTCTTTGCAAGCGGGTTTTTAAGTGCTCTGGAGTCATTTTGTTGCAAGCGGGTTTTTAAGTGCTCTGTAGTCATTTCGTTGCAAGCGGGTTTTTAAGTGCTCTGGAGTCATTTCTTTGCAATCGGGTTTTTAAGTACTCTGGAGACATTTTGTTGCAAGCGGGTTTTTAAGTGCTCTGGAGTCATTTCGTTGCAAGCGGGTTTTTACGTGCTCTGGAGTCATTTCATTGTAAGCGGGTTTTTACATACTTCTCAGACATTTCACTGGAAGCGGGTTTTTTAAGTGCTCTGGAGTCTTTCGTTGCAAGCGGGTTTTTAAGTACTCTGGAGTCATTTCGTTGCAAGCGGGTTTTTAAGTGCTCTGGAGTCATTTCGTTGCAAGCGGGTTTTTAAGTGCTCTGGAGTCATTTCGTTGCAAGCGGGTTTTTAAGTGCTCTGGAGTCATTTCGTTGCAAGCGGGTTTTTAAGTGCTCTGGAGTCATTTCGTTGCAAGCGGGTTTTTAAGTGCTCTGGAGTCATTTCGTTGCAAGCGGGTTTTTAAGTGCTCTGGAGTCATTTCGTTGCAAGCGGGTTTTTAAGTGCTCTGGAGTCATTTCGTTGCAAGCGGGTTTTTAAGTGCTCTGGAGTCATTTCTTTGCAAGCGGGTTTTTAAGTGCTCTGGAGTCATTTCGTTGCAAGCGGGTTTTTACGTGCTCTGGTGTCATTTCGTTGCAAGCGGGTTTTTAAGTGCTCTGGAGTCATTTCGTTGCAAGCGGGTTTTTAAGTGCTCTGGAGTCATTTCGTTGCAAGCGGGTTTTTAAGTGCTCTGGAGTGATTTCGTTGCAAGCGGGTTTTTAAGTGCTCTGGAGGCATTTCGTTGTAAGCGGGTTTTTAAGTGCTCTGGAGTCATTTCGTTGCAAGCGGGTTTTTACGTGTTCTGGAGTTATTTCGTTGCAAGCGGGTTTTTACATACTTCTCAGACATTTCACTGGAAGCGGGTTTTTTAAGTGCTCTGTAGGCATTTCGTTGCAAGCGGGTTTTTAAGTACTCTGGAGTCATTTCGTTGCAAGCGGGTGTTTAAGTGCTCTGGAGTCATTTCGTTGCAAGCGGGTTTTTAAGTGCTCTGGAGTCATTTTGTTGCAAGCGGGTTTTTAAGTGCTCTGGAGTCTTTTCGTTCCAAGCGGGTTTTTAAGTGTTCTGGAGTCATTTCTTTGCAAGCGGGTTTTTAAGTGCTCTGAAGGCATTTCATTGCAAGCGGGTTTTTAAGTGCTCTGGAGTCATTTCGTTGCAAGCGGGTTTTTACGGGTTCTGGAGTCATTTCGTTGCAAGCGGGTTTTTACATACTTCTCAGACATTTCACTGGAAGCGGGTTTTTTAAGTGCTCTGCAGGCATTTCGTTGCAAGCGGGTTTTTAAGTGCTCTGGAGTCATTTCTTTGCAAACGGGTTTTTAGGTGCTCTGTAGTCATTTCGTTGCAAGCGGGTTTTTAAGTGCTCTGGAGTCATTTCGTTGCAAGCGGGTTTTTAAGTACTCTGGAGACATTTCGTTGCAAGCGGGTTTTTATGTGCTCTGGAGTCATTTCGTTGCAAGCGGGTTTTTAAGTGCTCTGGAGTCATTTCGTTGCAAGCGGGTTTTTAAGTGCTCTGAAGGCTTTTCGTTGCAAGCGGGTTTTTAAGTGCTCTGGAGTCATTTCGTTGCAAGCTGGTTTTTAAGTGCTCTGGAGTCATTTCGTTGCAAGCGGGTTTTTAAGTGCTCTGGAGTCATTTCGTTGCAAGCGGGTTTTTAAGTGTTCTGGAGTCATTTCGTTGCAAGCGGGTTTTTAAGTGCTCTGGAGTCATTTCATTGCAAGCGGGTTTTTTAGTGCTCTGGAGTCATTTTGTTGCAAGCGGGTTTTTAAGTGCTCTGGAGTCATTTCGTTGCATGCGGGTTTTTAAGTGCTCTGAAGGCATTTCGTTGTAAGCGGGTTTTTAAGTGCTCTGGAGTCATTTCGTTGCAAGCGGGTTTTTACGTGTTCTGGAGTCATTTCGTTGCAAGCGGGTTTTTACATACTTCTCAGACATTTCACTGGAAGCGGGTTTTTTAAATGCTCTGTAGGCATTTCGTTGCAAGCGGGTTTTTAAGTACTCTGGAGTCATTTCGTTGCAAACGGGTTTTTACGTGCTCTGGAGTCATTTCGTTGCAAGCGGGTTTTTACATATTTCTCTGACATTTAACTGGAAGCGAGTATTTTAAGTGCTCTGGAGTCATTTCGTTGAGAGCGGGTTTTTACATACTTCTCAGACATTTCACTGGAAGCGGGTTTTTTAAGTGCTCTGGAGTCATTTCGTTGCAAGCGGGTTTTTAAGTACTCTGGAGTCATTTCGTTGCAAGCGGGTTTTTAAGTGCTCTGGAGTCATTTCGTTGCAAGCGGGTTTTTAAGTGCTCTGGAGTCATTTCGTTGCAAGCGGGTTTTTAAGTGCTCTGGAGTCATTTCGTTGCAAGCGGGTTTTTACGTGCTCTGGAATCATTTTGTTGCAAGCGGGTTTTTAAGTGCTCTGGAGTCATTTCGTTGCAAGCGGGTTTTTAAGTGCTCTGGAGTCATTTCGTTGCAAGCGGGTTTTTAAGTGCTCTGGAGTCATTTCGTTGCAAGCGGGTTTTTAAGTGCTCTGAAGGCATTTCGTTGTAAGCGGGTTTTTAAGTGCTCTGGAGTCATTTCGTTGCAAGCTGGTTTTTACGTGTTCTGGAGTCATTTCGTTGCAAGCGGGTTTTTACATACTTCTCAGACATTTCACTGGAAGCGGGTTTTTTAAGTGCTCTGTAGGCATTTCGTTGCAAGCGGGTTTTTAAGTACTCTGGAGTCATTTCGTTGCAAGCGGGTGTTTAACTGCTCTGGAGTCATTTCGTTGCAAGTGGGTTTTTAAGTGCTCTGGAGTCATGTTGTTGCAAGCGGGTTTTTATGTGCTCTGGAGTCTTTTCGTTGCAAGCGGGTTTTTAAGTGTTCTGGAGTCATTTCTTTGCAAGCGGGTTTTTAAGTGCTCTGAAGGCATTTCGTTGCAAGCGGGTTTTTAAGTGCTCTGGAGTCAGTTCGTTGCAAGCGGGTTTTTACGGGTTCTGGAGTCATTTCGTTGCAAGCGGGTTTTTACATACTTTTCAGACATTTCACTGGAAGCGGGTTTTTTAAGTGCTCTGCAGGCATTTCGTTGTAAGCGGGTTTTTAAGTACTCTGGAGTCATTTCGTTGCAAGCGGGTTTTTAAGTGCTCTGGAGTCATTTCGTTGCAAGCGGGTTTTTAAGTGCTCTGAAGGCATTTCGTTGCAAGCGGGTTTTTACGGGTTCTGGAGTCATTTCGTTGCAAGCGGGTTTTTACATACTTCTCAGACATTTCACTGGAAACGGGTTTTTTAAGTGCTCTGCAGGCATTTCGTTGTAAGCGGGTTTTTAAGTACTCTGGAGTCATTTCGTTGCAAGCGGGTTTTTAAGTGCTCTGGAGTCATTTCGTTGCAAGCGGGTTTTTAAGTGCTCTGGAGTCATTTCGTTGCAAGCGGGTTTTTAAGTGCTCTGGAGTCATTTCGTTGCAAGCGGGTTTTTAAGTGCTCTGGAGTCTTTTCGTTGCAAGCGGGTTTTTAAGTGTTCTGGAGTCATTTCTTTGCAAGCGGGTTTTTAAGTGCTCTGAAGGCATTTCGTTGCAAGCGGGTTTTTAAGTGCTCTGGAGTCATTTCGTTGCAAGCGGGTTTTTAAGTGCTCTGGAGTCATTTCGTTGCAAGCGGGTTTTTAAGTGCTCTGGAGTCATTTCGTTGCAAGCGGGTTTTTAAGTGCTCTGGAGTCATTTCGTTGCAAGTGGGTTTTTAAGTGCTCTGGAGTCATTTCGTTGCAAGCGGGTTTTTTAGTGCTCTGGAGTCATTTCGTTGCAAGCGGGTTTTTAAGTGCTCTGGAGTCATTTCTTTGCAAGCTGGTTTTTAAGTGCTCTGGAGTCATTTCGTTGCAAGCTGGTTTTTAAGTGCTCTGGAGTCATTTCGTTGCAAGCGGGTTTTTAAGTGCTCTGGAGTCATTTCGTTGCAAGCAGGTTTTTAAGTGCTCTGGAGTCATTTCATTGCAAGCGGGTTTTTTAGTGCTCTGGAGTCATTTCGTTGCAAGCGGGTTTTTAAGTGCTCAGGAGTCATTTCGTTGCATGCGGGATTTTAAGTGCTCTGATGGCATTTCGTTGTAAGCGGGTTTTTAAGTGCTCTGGAGTCATTTCGTTGCAAGCGAGTTTTTACGTGTTCTGGAGTCATTTCGTTGCAAGCGGGTTTTTACATACTTCTCAGACATTTCACTGGAAGCGGGTTTTTTAAATGCTCTGTAGGCATTTCGTTGCAAGCGGGTTTTTAAGTACTCTGGAGTCATTTCGTTGCAAACGGGTTTTTAAGTGCTCTGGAGTCATTTCGTTGCAAGCGGGTTTTTAAGTGCTCTGAAGGCATTTCGTTGCAAGCGGGTTTTTAAGTGCTCTGGATTCATTTCGTTGCAAGGGGGTTTTTAAGTGCTCTGGAGTCATTTCGTTGCAAGCGGGTTTTTAAGTGCTCTGGAGTCATTTCATTGCAAGCGGGTTTTTAAGTGCTCTGGAGTCATTTCATTGCAAGCGGGTTTTTTAGTGCTCTGGAGTCATTTCGTTGCAAGCGGGTTTTTAAGTGCTCTGGAGTCATTTCGTTGCATGCGGGTTTTTAAGTGCTATGAAGGCATTTCGGTGTAAGCGGGTTTTTAAGTGCTCTGGAGTCATTTCGTTGCAAGCGGGTTTTTACGTGCTCTGAAGGCATTTCTTTGTAAGCGGGTTTTTAAGTGCTCTGGAGTCATTTCGTTGCAAGCGGGTTTTTACGTGTTCTGGAGTCATTTCATTGCAAGCGGGTTTTTAAGTGCTCTGAAGGCATTTCGTTGCAAGCGGGTTTTTACGGGTTCTGGAGTCATTTCGTTGCAAGCGGGTTTTTACATACTTCTCAGACATTTCACTGGAAACGGGTTTTTTAAGTGCTCTGCAGGCATTTCGTTGTAAGCGGGTTTTTAAGTACTCTGGAGTCATTTCGTTGCAAGCGGGTTTTTAAGTGCTCTGGAGTCATTTCGTTGCAAGCGGGTTTTTAAGTGCTCTGGAGTCATTTCGTTGCAAGCGGGTTTTTAAGTGCTCTGGAGTCTTTTCGTTGCAAGCGGGTTTTTAAGTGTTCTGGAGTCATTTCTTTGCAAGCGGGTTTTTAAGTGCTCTGAAGGCATTTCGTTGCAAGCGGGTTTTTAAGTGCTCTGGAGTCATTTCGTTGCAAGCGGGTTTTTAAGTGCTCTGGAGTCATTTCGTTGCAAGCGGGTTTTTAAGTGCTCTGGAGTCATTTCGTTGCAAGCGGGTTTTTAAGTGCTCTGGAGTCATTTCGTTGCAAGAGGGTTTTTAAGTGCTCTGGAGTCATTTCGTTGCAAGCGGGTTTTTTAGTGCTCTGGAGTCATTTCGTTGCAAGCGGGTTTTTAAGTGCTCTGGAGTCATTTCGTTGCAAGCTGGTTTTTAAGTGCTCTGGAGTCATTTCGTTGCAAGCTGGTTTTTAAGTGCTCTGGAGTCATTTCGTTGCAAGCGGGTTTTTAAGTGCTCTGGAGTCATTTCGTTGCAAGCAGGTTTTTAAGTGCTCTGGAGTCATTTCATTGCAAGCGGGTTTTTTAGTGCTCTGGAGTCATTTCGTTGCAAGCGGGTTTTTAAGTGCTCAGGAGTCATTTCGTTGCATGCGGGATTTTAAGTGCTCTGATGGCATTTCGTTGTAAGCGGGTTTTTAAGTGCTCTGGAGTCATTTCGTTGCAAGCGAGTTTTTACGTGTTCTGGAGTCATTTCGTTGCAAGCGGGTTTTTACATACTTCTCAGACATTTCACTGGAAGCGGGTTTTTTAAATGCTCTGTAGGCATTTCGTTGCAAGCGGGTTTTTAAGTACTCTGGAGTCATTTCGTTGCAAACGGGTTTTTAAGTGCTCTGGAGTCATTTCGTTGCAAGCGGGTTTTTAAGTGCTCTGAAGGCATTTCGTTGCAAGCGGGTTTTTAAGTGCTCTGGATTCATTTCGTTGCAAGGGGGTTTTTAAGTGCTCTGGAGTCATTTCGTTGCAAGCGGGTTTTTAAGTGCTCTGGAGTCATTTCATTGCAAGCGGGTTTTTAAGTGCTCTGGAGTCATTTCATTGCAAGCGGGTTTTTTAGTGCTCTGGAGTCATTTCGTTGCAAGCGGGTTTTTAAGTGCTCTGGAGTCATTTCGTTGCATGCGGGTTTTTAAGTGCTATGAAGGCATTTCGGTGTAAGCGGGTTTTTAAGTGCTCTGGAGTCATTTCGTTGCAAGCGGGTTTTTACGTGCTCTGAAGGCATTTCTTTGTAAGCGGGTTTTTAAGTGCTCTGGAGTCATTTCGTTGCAAGCGGGTTTTTACGTGTTCTGGAGTCATTTCATTGCAAGCGGGTTTTTAAGTGCTCTGAAGGCATTTCGTTGCAAGCGGGTTTTTAAGTGCTCTGGAGTCATTTCGTTGCAAGCGGGTTTTTACGGGTTCTGGAGTCATTTCGTTGCAAGCGGGTTTTTACATACTTCTCAGACATTTCACTCGGAACGGGTTTTTTAAGTGCTCTGGAGTCATTTCGTTGCAAGCGGGTTTTTAAGTACTCTGGAGTCATTTCGTTGCAAGCGGGTTTTTAAGTGCTCTGGAGTCATTTCGTTGCAAGTGGGTTTTTAAGTGCTCTGGAGTCATTTCGTTGCAAGCGGGTTTTTAAGTGCTCTGGAGTCATTTCGTTGCAAGCGGGTTTTTACGTGCTCTGGAATCATTTTGTTGCAAGCGGGTTTTTAAGTGCTCTGGAGTCATTTCGTTGCAAGCGGGTTTTTAAGTGCTCTGGAGTCATTTCGTTGCAAGCGGGTTTTTAAGTGCTCTGGAGTCATTTCGTTGCAAGCGGGTTTTTAAGTGCTCTGAAGGCATTTCGTTGTAAGCGGGTTTTTAAGTGCTCTGGAGTCATTTCGTTGCAAGCTGGTTTTTACGTGTTCTGGAGTCATTTCGTTGCAAGCGGGTTTTTACATACTTCTCAGACATTTCACTGGAAGCGGGTTTTTTAAGTGCTCTGTAGGCATTTCGTTGCAAGCGGGTTTTTAAGTACTCTGGAGTCATTTCGTTGCAAGCGGGTGTTTAACTGCTCTGGAGTCATTTCGTTGCAAGTGGGTTTTTAAGTGCTCTGGAGTCATGTTGTTGCAAGCGGGTTTTTATGTGCTCTGGAGTCTTTTCGTTGCAAGCGGGTTTTTAAGTGTTCTGGAGTCATTTCTTTGCAAGCGGGTTTTTAAGTGCTCTGAAGGCATTTCGTTGCAAGCGGGTTTTTAAGTGCTCTGGAGTCATTTCGTTGCAAGCGGGTTTTTACGGGTTCTGGAGTCATTTCGTTGCAAGCGGGTTTTTACATACTTTTCAGACATTTCACTGGAAGCGGGTTTTTTAAGTGCTCTGCAGGCATTTCGTTGTAAGCGGGTTTTTAAGTACTCTGGAGTCATTTCGTTGCAAGCGGGTTTTTAAGTGCTCTGGAGTCATTTCGTTGCAAGCGGGTTTTTAAGTGCTCTGAAGGCATTTCGTTGCAAGCGGGTTTTTACGGGTTCTGGAGTCATTTCGTTGCAAGCGGGTTTTTACATACTTCTCAGACATTTCACTGGAAACGGGTTTTTTAAGTGCTCTGCAGGCATTTCGTTGTAAGCGGGTTTTTAAGTACTCTGGAGTCATTTCGTTGCAAGCGGGTTTTTAAGTGCTCTGGAGTCATTTCGTTGCAAGCGGGTTTTTAAGTGCTCTGGAGTCATTTCGTTGCAAGCGGGTTTTTAAGTGCTCTGGAGTCATTTCGTTGCAAGCGGGTTTTTAAGTGCTCTGGAGTCTTTTCGTTGCAAGCGGGTTTTTAAGTGTTCTGGAGTCATTTCTTTGCAAGGGGGTTTTTAAGTGCTCTGAAGGCATTTCGTTGCAAGCGGGTTTTTAAGTGCTCTGGAGTCATTTCGTTGCAAGCGGGTTTTTACGGGTTCTGGAGTCATTTCGTTGTAAGCGGGTTTTTACATACTTCTCAGACCTTTCACTGGAAGCGGGTTTTTAAGTGCTCTGCAGGCATTTCGTGGTAAGCGGGTTTTTAAGTACTCTGGAGACATTTCGTTGCAAGCGGGTTTTTAAGTGCTCTGGAGTCATTTCGTTGCAAGCGGGTTTTTAAGTGCTCTGAAGGCATTTCGTTGCAAGTGGGTTTTTAAGTGCTCTGAAGGCATTTCGTTGCAAGCGGGTTTTTAAGTGCTCTGGAGTCATTTCGTTGCAAGCGGGTTTTTAAGTGCTCTGGAGTCATTTCGTTGCAAGCGGGTTTTTAAGTGCTCTGGAGTCATTTCGTTGCAAGCGGGTTTTTAAGTGCTCTGGAGTCATTTCGTTGCAAGTGGGTTTTTAAGTGCTCTGGAGTCATTTCGTTGCAAGCGGGTTTTTTAGTGCTCTGGAGTCATTTCGTTGCAAGCGGGTTTTTAAGTGCTCTGGAGTCATTTCGTTGCAAGCTGGTTTTTAAGTGCTCTGGAGTCATTTCGTTGCAAGCTGCTTTTTAAGTGCTCTGGAGTCATTTCGTTGCAAGCGGGTTTTTAAGTGCTCTGGAGTCATTTCGTTGCAAGCGGGTTTTTAAGTGCTCTGGAGTCATTTCATTGCAAGCGGGTTTTTTAGTGCTCTGGAGTCATTTCGTTGCAAGCGGGTTTTTAAGTGCTCAGGAGTCATTTCGTTGCATGCGGGATTTTAAGTGCTCTGATGGCATTTCGTTGTAAGCGGGTTTTTAAGTGCTCTGGAGTCATTTCGTTGCAAGCGAGTTTTTACGTGTTCTGGAGTCATTTCGTTGCAAGCGGGTTTTTACATACTTCTCAGACATTTCACTGGAAGCGGGTTTTTTAAATGCTCTGTAGGCATTTCGTTGCAAGCGGGTTTTTAAGTACTCTGGAGTCATTTCGTTGCAAACGGGTTTTTAAGTGCTCTGGAGTCATTTCGTTGCAAGCGGGTTTTTAAGTGCTCTGGAGTCATTTCGTTGCAAGCGGCTTTTAAGTGCTCTGGAGTCATTTCGTTGCAAGCGGGTTTTTAAGTGCTCTGGAGTCATTTCGTTGCAAGCGGATTTTTAAGTGCTCTGAAGGCATTTCGTTGCAAGCGGGTTTTTAAGTGCTCTGGAGTCATTTCGTTGCAAGCGGGTTTTTAAGTGCTCTGAAGGCATTTCGTTGCAAGCGGGTTTTTAAATGCTCTGGAGTCATTTCGTTGCAAGGGGGTTTTTAAGTGCTCTGGAGTCATTTCGTTGCAAGCGGGTTTTTAAGTGCTCTGGAGTCATTTCATTGCAAGCGGGTTTTTAAGTGCTCTGGAGTCATTTCATTGCAAGCGGGTTTTTTAGTGCTCTGGAGTCATTTCGTTGCAAGCGGGTTTTTAAGTGCTCTGGAGTCATTTCGTTGCATGCGGGTTTTTAAGTGCTATGAAGGCATTTCGGTGTAAGCGGGTTTTTAAGTGCTCTGGAGTCATTTCGTTGCAAGCGGGTTTTTACGTGCTCTGAAGGCATTTCTTTGTAAGCGGGTTTTTAAGTGCTCTGGAGTCATTTCGTTGCAAGCGGGTTTTTACGTGTTCTGGAGTCATTTCATTGCAAGCGGGTTTTTAAGTGCTCTGAAGGCATTTCGTTGCAAGCGGGTTTTTAAGTGCTCTGGAGTCATTTCGTTGCAAGCGGGTTTTTACGGGTTCTGGAGTCATTTCGTTGCAAGCGGGTTTTTACATACTTCTCAGACATTTCACTGGGAACGGGTTTTTTAAGTGCTCTGCAGGCATTTCGTTGTAAGCGGGTTTTTAAGTACTCTGGAGTCATTTCGTTGTAAGCGGGTTTTTAAGTACTCTGGAGTCATTTCGTTGCAAGCGGGTTTTTAAGTGCTCTGGAGTCATTTCGTTGCAAGCGGGTTTTTAAGTGCTCTGGAGTCATTTCGTTGCAAGCGGGTTTTTAAGTGCTCTGGAGTCATTTCATTGCATGCGGGTTTTTAAGTGCTCTGAAGGCATTTCGTTGTAAGCGGGCTTTTAAGTGCTCTGGAGTCATTTCGTTGCAAGCGGGTTTTTACGTGTTCTGGAGTCATTTCGTTGCAAGCGAGTTTTTACATACTTCTCAGACATTTCACTGGAAGCGGGTTTTTTAAGTGCTCTGCAGGCATTTCTTTGTAAGCGGGTTTTTAAGTACTCTGGAGTCATTTCGTTGCAAGCGGGTTTTTAAGTGCTCTGGAGTCATTTCGTTGCAAACGGGTTTTTAAGTGCTCTGGAGTCATTTCGTTGCAAGCGGGTTTTTTAGTGCTCTGGAGTCATTTCGTTACAAGCGGGTTTTTAAGTGCTCTGGAGGCATTTCGTTGCAAGCGGGTTTTTAAGTGCTCTGGAGTCATTTCGTTGCAAGCGGGTTTTTAAGTGCTCTGGAGTCATTTCGTTGCAAGCGGGTTTTTAAGTGCTCTGGAGTCATTTCGTTGCAAGCGGGTTTTTAAGTGCTCTGGAGTCATTTCGTTGCAAGCGGGTTTTTAAGTGCTCTGGAGACATTTCGTTGCAAGCGGGTTTTTAAGTGCTCTGGAGTCATTTCGTTGCAAGCGGGTTTTTAAGTGCTCTGGAGTCATTTCGTTGAAAGCGGGTTTTTAAGTGCTCTGAAGGCATTTCGTTGCAAGCGGGTTTTTAAGTGCTCTGGAGTCATTTCGTTGCAAGCGGGTTTTTAAGTGCTCTGGAGTCATTTCGTTACAAGCGGGTTTTTAAGTGCTCTGGAGTCATTTCGTTGCAAGCGGGTTTTTAAGTGCTCTGGAGTCATTTCGTTGCAAGCGGGTTTTTAAGTGCTCTGGAGTCATTTCGTTGCAAGCGAGTTTTTAAGTACTCTGGAGACATTTCGTTGCAAGCGGGTTTTTAAGTGCTCTGGAGTCATTTCGTTGTAAGCGGGTTTTTAAGTGCTCTGGAGTCATTTCGATGCAAGCGGGTTTTTAAGTGCTCTGGAGTCATTTCGTTGCATGCGGGTTTTTAAGTGCTCTGAAGGCATTTCGTTGTAAGCGGGCTTTTAAGTGCTCTGGAGTCATTTCGTTGCAAGCGGGTTTTTACGTGTTCTGGAGTCATTTCGTTGCAAGCGGGTTTTTACATACTTCTCAGACATTTCACTGGAAGCGGGTTTTTTAAGTGCTCTGCAGGCATTTCGTTGTAAGCGGGTTTTTAAGTACTCTGGAGTCATTTCGTTGCAAGCGGGTTTTTAAGTGCTCTGGAGTCATTTCGTTGCAAGCGGGTTTTTAAGTGCTCTGGAGTCATTTCGTTGCAAGCGGGTTTTTAAGTGCTCTGGAGTCATTTCGTTACAAGCGGGTTTTTAAGTGCTCTGGAGGCATTTCGTTGCAAGCGGGTTTTTAAGTGCTCTGGAGTCATTTCTTTGCAAGCTGGTTTTTAAGTGCTCTGGAGTCATTTCGTTGCAAGCGGGTTTTTAAGTGCTCTGGAGTCATTTCGTTGCAAGCGGGTTTTTAAGTGCTCTGGAGTCATTTCGTTGCAAGCGGGTTTTTAAGTGCTCTGGAGTCATTTCCTTGCAAGCGGGTTTTTAAGTGCTCTGGAGACATTTCGGTGCAAGCGGGTTTTTAAGTGCTCTGGAGTCATTTCGTTGCAAGCGGGTTTTTAAGTGCTCTGGAGTCCTTTCGTTGCAAGCGGGTTTTTAAGTGCTCTGGAGTCATTTCGTTACAAGCGGGTTTTTAAGTACTCTGTAGACATTTCGTTGCAAGCGGGTTTTTAAGTGCTCTGGAGTCATTTCGTTGCAAGCGGGTTTTTAAGTGCTCTGGAGTCATTTCGTTGCAAGCGGGTTTTTAAGTGCTCTGAAGGCATTTCGTTGCAAGCGGGTTTTTAAGTGCTCTGGAGTCATTTCGTTGCAAGCGGGTTTTTAAGTGCTCTGGAGTCATTTCGTTGCAAGCGGGTTTTTAAGTGCTCTGGAGTCATTTCGTTGCAAGCGGGTTTTTAAGTGCTCTGGAGTCATTTCGTTGCATGCGGGTTTTTAAGTGCTCTGAAGGCATTTCGTTGTAAGCGGGTTTTTAAGTGCTCTGGAGTCATTTCGTTGCAAGCGGGTTTTTAAGTGCTCTGGAGTCATTTCGTTGCAAGCGGGTTTTTAAGTGCTCTGGAGTCATTTCGTTGCAAGCGGGTTTTTAAGTGCTCTGAAAGCATTTCGTTGCAAGCGGGTTTTTAAGTGCTCTGGAGTCATTTCGTTGCATGCGGGTTTTTAAGTACTCTGGAGACATTTCGTTGCAAGCGGGTTTTTAAGTGCTCTGGAGTCATTTCGTTGTAAGCGGGTTTTTAAGTGCTCTGGAGTCATTTCGTTGCAAGCGGGTTTTTAAGTGCTCTGGAGTCATTTCGTTGCAAGCGGGTTTTTAAGTACTCTGGAGACATTTCGTTGCAAGCGGGTTTTTAAGTGCTCTGGAGTCATTTCGTTGCATGCGGGTTTTTAAGTGCTCTGAAGGCATTTCGTTGTAAGCGGGCTTTTAAGTGCTCTGGAGTCATTTCGTTGCAAGCGGGTTTTTACGTGTTCTGGAGTCATTTCGTTGCAAGCGGGTTTTTACATACTTCTCAGACATTTCACTGGAAGCGGGTTTTTTAAGTGCTCTGCAGGCATTTCGTTGTAAGCGGGTTTTTAAGTACTCTGGAGTCATTTCGTTGCAAGCGGGTTTTTAAGTGCTCTGGAGTCATTTCGTTGCAAGCGGGTTTTTAAGTGCTCTGGAGTCATTTCGTTGCAAGCGCGTTTTTAAGTGCTCTGGAGTCATTTCGTTACAAGCGGGTTTTTAAGTGCTCTGGAGGCATTTCGTTGCAAGCGGGTTTTTAAGTGCTCTGGAGTCATTTCGTTGTAAGCGGGTTTTTAAGTGCTCTGGAGTCATTTCGTTGCAAGCGGGTTTTTAAGTGCTCTGGAGTCATTTCGTTGCAAGCGGGTTTTTAAGTGCTCTGGAGTCATTTCGTTGCAAACGGGTTTTTAAGTGCTCTGGAGTCATTTCGTTGCAAGCGGGTTTTTAAGTGCTCTGGAGTCATTTCGTTACAAGCGGGTTTTTAAGTGCTCTGGAGTCATTTCGTTGCAAGCGGGTTTTTAAGTACTCTGGAGACATTTCTTTGCAAGCGGGTTTTTAAGTGCTCTGGAGTCATTTCGTTGCAAGCGGGTTTTTAAGTGCTCTGGAGTCATTTCGTTGCAATCGGGTATTTAAGTGCTCTGGAGTCATTTCGTTGCAAGCGGGTTTTTAAGTGCTCTGGAGTCATTTCGTTGCAAGCGGGTTTTTAAGTGCTCTGGAGTCATTTCGTTGCAAGCGGGTTTTTAAGTGCTCTGGAGACATTTCGTTGCAAGCGGGTTTTTAAGTGCTCTGGAGTCATTTCGTTGCAAGCGGGTTTTTAAGTGCTCTGCAGGCATTTCGTTGCAAGCGGGTTTTTAAGTGCTCTGGAGTCATTTCGTTGCAAGCGGGTTTTTAAGTGCTCTGCAGGCATTTCGTTGCAAGCGGGTTTTTAAGTGCTCTGGAGTCATTTCGTTGCAAGCGGGTTTTTAAGTGCTCTGGAGTCATTTCGTTGCAAGCGGGTTTTTAAGTGCTCTGGAGTCATTTCGTTGCAAGCGGGTTTTTAAGTGCTCTGGAGTCATTTCGTTGCAAGCGGGTTTTTAAGTGCTCTGGAGTCATTTCGTTGCAAGCGGGTTTTTAAGTGCTCTGGAGTCATTTCGTTGCAAGCGGGTTTTTAAGTGCTCTGAAGGCATTTCGTTGCAAGCGGGTTTTTAAGTGCTCTGGAGTCATTTCGTTGCAAGCGGGTTTTTAAGTGCTCTGGAGTCATTTCGTTACAAGCGGGTTTTTAAGTGCTCTGGAGGCATTTCGTTGCAAGCGGGTTTTTAAGTGCTCTGGAGTCATTTCTTTGCAAGCTGGTTTTTAAGTGCTCTGGAGTCATTTCGTTGCAAGCGGGTTTTTAAGTGCTCTGGAGTCATTTCGTTGCAAGCGGGTTTTTAAGTGCTCTGGAGTCATTTCGTTGCAAGCGGGTTTTTAAGTGCTCTGGAGTCATTTCCTTGCAAGCGGGTTTTTAAGTGCTCTGGAGACATTTCGGTGCAAGCGGGTTTTTAAGTGCTCTGGAGTCATTTCGTTGCAAGCGGGTTTTTAAGTGCTCTGGAGTCCTTTCGTTGCAAGCGGGTTTTTAAGTGCTCTGGAGTCATTTCGTTACAAGCGGGTTTTTAAGTACTCTGTAGACATTTCGTTGCAAGCGGGTTTTTAAGTGCTCTGGAGTCATTTCGTTGCAAGCGGGTTTTTAAGTGCTCTGGAGTCATTTCGTTGCAAGCGGGTTTTTAAGTGCTCTGAAGGCATTTCGTTGCAAGCGGGTTTTTAAGTGCTCTGGAGTCATTTCGTTGCAAGCGGGTTTTTAAGTGCTCTGGAGTCATTTCGTTGCAAGCGGGTTTTTAAGTGCTCTGGAGTCATTTCGTTGCAAGCGGGTTTTTAAGTGCTCTGGAGTCATTTCGTTGCATGCGGGTTTTTAAGTGCTCTGAAGGCATTTCGTTGTAAGCGGGTTTTTAAGTGCTCTGGAGTCATTTCGTTGCAAGCGGGTTTTTAAGTGCTCTGGAGTCATTTCGTTGCAAGCGGGTTTTTAAGTGCTCTGGAGTCATTTCGTTGCAAGCGGGTTTTTAAGTGCTCTGAAAGCATTTCGTTGCAAGCGGGTTTTTAAGTGCTCTGGAGTCATTTCGTTGCATGCGGGTTTTTAAGTACTCTGGAGACATTTCGTTGCAAGCGGGTTTTTAAGTGCTCTGGAGTCATTTCGTTGTAAGCGGGTTTTTAAGTGCTCTGGAGTCATTTCGTTGCAAGCGGGTTTTTAAGTGCTCTGGAGTCATTTCGTTGCAAGCGGGTTTTTAAGTACTCTGGAGACATTTCGTTGCAAGCGGGTTTTTAAGTGCTCTGGAGTCATTTCGTTGCATGCGGGTTTTTAAGTGCTCTGAAGGCATTTCGTTGTAAGCGGGCTTTTAAGTGCTCTGGAGTCATTTCGTTGCAAGCGGGTTTTTACGTGTTCTGGAGTCATTTCGTTGCAAGCGGGTTTTTACATACTTCTCAGACATTTCACTGGAAGCGGGTTTTTTAAGTGCTCTGCAGGCATTTCGTTGTAAGCGGGTTTTTAAGTACTCTGGAGTCATTTCGTTGCAAGCGGGTTTTTAAGTGCTCTGGAGTCATTTCGTTGCAAGCGGGTTTTTAAGTGCTCTGGAGTCATTTCGTTGCAAGCGCGTTTTTAAGTGCTCTGGAGTCATTTCGTTACAAGCGGGTTTTTAAGTGCTCTGGAGGCATTTCGTTGCAAGCGGGTTTTTAAGTGCTCTGGAGTCATTTCGTTGTAAGCGGGTTTTTAAGTGCTCTGGAGTCATTTCGTTGCAAGCGGGTTTTTAAGTGCTCTGGAGTCATTTCGTTGCAAGCGGGTTTTTAAGTGCTCTGGAGTCATTTCGTTGCAAACGGGTTTTTAAGTGCTCTGGAGTCATTTCGTTGCAAGCGGGTTTTTAAGTGCTCTGGAGTCATTTCGTTACAAGCGGGTTTTTAAGTGCTCTGGAGTCATTTCGTTGCAAGCGGGTTTTTAAGTACTCTGGAGACATTTCTTTGCAAGCGGGTTTTTAAGTGCTCTGGAGTCATTTCGTTGCAAGCGGGTTTTTAAGTGCTCTGGAGTCATTTCGTTGCAATCGGGTATTTAAGTGCTCTGGAGTCATTTCGTTGCAAGCGGGTTTTTAAGTGCTCTGGAGTCATTTCGTTGCAAGCGGGTTTTTAAGTGCTCTGGAGTCATTTCGTTGCAAGCGGGTTTTTAAGTGCTCTGGAGACATTTCGTTGCAAGCGGGTTTTTAAGTGCTCTGGAGTCATTTCGTTGCAAGCGGGTTTTTAAGTGCTCTGCAGGCATTTCGTTGCAAGCGGGTTTTTAAGTGCTCTGGAGTCATTTCGTTGCAAGCGGGTTTTTAAGTGCTCTGCAGGCATTTCGTTGCAAGCGGGTTTTTAAGTGCTCTGGAGTCATTTCGTTGCAAGCGGGTTTTTAAGTGCTCTGGAGTCATTTCGTTGCAAGCGGGTTTTTAAGTGCTCTGGAGTCATTTCGTTGCAAGCGGGTTTTTAAGTGCTCTGGAGTCATTTCGTTGCAAGCGGGTTTTTAAGTGCTCTGGAGTCATTTCGTTGCAAGCGGGTTTTTAAGTGCTCTGGAGTCATTTCGTTGCAAGCGGGTTTTTAAGTGCTCTGAAGGCATTTCGTTGCAAGCGGGTTTTTAAGTGCTCTGGAGTCATTTCGTTGCAAGCGGGTTTTTAAGTGCTCTGGAGTCATTTCGTTGCAAGCGGGTTTTTAAGTGCTCTGGAGTCATTTCGTTGAAAGCGGGTTTTTAAGTGCTCTGAAGGCATTTCGTTGCAAGCGGGTTTTTAAGTGCTCTGGAGTCATTTCGTTGCAAGCGGGTTTTTAAGTGCTCTGGAGTCATTTCGTTACAAGCGGGTTTTTAAGTGCTCTGGAGTCATTTCGTTGCAAGCGGGTTTTTAAGTGCTCTGGAGTCATTTCGTTGCAAGCGGGTTTTTAAGTGCTCTGGAGTCATTTCGTTGCAAGCGAGTTTTTAAGTACTCTGGAGACATTTCGTTGCAAGCGGGTTTTTAAGTGCTCTGGAGTCATTTCGTTGTAAGCGGGTTTTTAAGTGCTCTGGAGTCATTTCGATGCAAGCGGGTTTTTAAGTGCTCTGGAGTCATTTCGTTGCATGCGGGTTTTTAAGTGCTCTGAAGGCATTTCGTTGTAAGCGGGCTTTTAAGTGCTCTGGAGTCATTTCGTTGCAAGCGGGTTTTTACGTGTTCTGGAGTCATTTCGTTGCAAGCGGGTTTTTACATACTTCTCAGACATTTCACTGGAAGCGGGTTTTTTAAGTGCTCTGCAGGCATTTCGTTGTAAGCGGGTTTTTAAGTACTCTGGAGTCATTTCGTTGCAAGCGGGTTTTTAAGTGCTCTGGAGTCATTTCGTTGCAAGCGGGTTTTTAAGTGCTCTGGAGTCATTTCGTTGCAAGCGGGTTTTTAAGTGCTCTGGAGTCATTTCGTTACAAGCGGGTTTTTAAGTGCTCTGGAGGCATTTCGTTGCAAGCGGGTTTTTAAGTGCTCTGGAGTCATTTCTTTGCAAGCTGGTTTTTAAGTGCTCTGGAGTCATTTCGTTGCAAGCGGGTTTTTAAGTGCTCTGGAGTCATTTCGTTGCAAGCGGGTTTTTAAGTGCTCTGGAGTCATTTCGTTGCAAGCGGGTTTTTAAGTGCTCTGGAGTCATTTCCTTGCAAGCGGGTTTTTAAGTGCTCTGGAGACATTTCGTTGCAAGCGGGTTTTTAAGTGCTCTGGAGTCATTTCGTTGCAAGCGGGTTTTTAAGTGCTCTGGAGTCCTTTCGTTGCAAGCGGGTTTTTAAGTGCTCTGGAGTCATTTCGTTACAAGCGGGTTTTTAAGTACTCTGTAGACATTTCGTTGCAAGCGGGTTTTTAAGTGCTCTGGAGTCATTTCGTTGCAAGCGGGTTTTTAAGTGCTCTGGAGTCATTTCGTTGCAAGCGGGTTTTTAAGTGCTCTGAAGGCATTTCGTTGCAAGCGGGTTTTTAAGTGCTCTGGAGTCATTTCGTTGCAAGCGGGTTTTTAAGTGCTCTGGAGTCATTTCGTTGCAAGCGGGTTTTTAAGTGCTCTGGAGTCATTTCGTTGCAAGCGGGTTTTTAAGTGCTCTGGAGTCATTTCGTTGCATGCGGGTTTTTAAGTGCTCTGAAGGCATTTCGTTGTAAGCGGGTTTTTAAGTGCTCTGGAGTCATTTCGTTGCAAGCGGGTTTTTAAGTGCTCTGGAGTCATTTCGTTGCAAGCGGGTTTTTAAGTGCTCTGGAGTCATTTCGTTGCAAGCGGGTTTTTAAGTGCTCTGAAAGCATTTCGTTGCAAGCGGGTTTTTAAGTGCTCTGGAGTCATTTCGTTGCATGCGGGTTTTTAAGTACTCTGGAGACATTTCGTTGCAAGCGGGTTTTTAAGTGCTCTGGAGTCATTTCGTTGTAAGCGGGTTTTTAAGTGCTCTGGAGTCATTTCGTTGCAAGCGGGTTTTTAAGTGCTCTGGAGTCATTTCGTTGCAAGCGGGTTTTTAAGTACTCTGGAGACATTTCGTTGCAAGCGGGTTTTTAAGTGCTCTGGAGTCATTTCGTTGCATGCGGGTTTTTAAGTGCTCTGAAGGCATTTCGTTGTAAGCGGGCTTTTAAGTGCTCTGGAGTCATTTCGTTGCAAGCGGGTTTTTACGTGTTCTGGAGTCATTTCGTTGCAAGCGGGTTTTTACATACTTCTCAGACATTTCACTGGAAGCGGGTTTTTTAAGTGCTCTGCAGGCATTTCGTTGTAAGCGGGTTTTTAAGTACTCTGGAGTCATTTCGTTGCAAGCGGGTTTTTAAGTGCTCTGGAGTCATTTCGTTGCAAGCGGGTTTTTAAGTGCTCTGGAGTCATTTCGTTGCAAGCGCGTTTTTAAGTGCTCTGGAGTCATTTCGTTACAAGCGGGTTTTTAAGTGCTCTGGAGGCATTTCGTTGCAAGCGGGTTTTTAAGTGCTCTGGAGTCATTTCGTTGTAAGCGGGTTTTTAAGTGCTCTGGAGTCATTTCGTTGCAAGCGGGTTTTTAAGTGCTCTGGAGTCATTTCGTTGCAAGCGGGTTTTTAAGTGCTCTGGAGTCATTTCGTTGCAAACGGGTTTTTAAGTGCTCTGGAGTCATTTCGTTGCAAGCGGGTTTTTAAGTGCTCTGGAGTCATTTCGTTACAAGCGGGTTTTTAAGTGCTCTGGAGTCATTTCGTTGCAAGCGGGTTTTTAAGTACTCTGGAGACATTTCTTTGCAAGCGGGTTTTTAAGTGCTCTGGAGTCATTTCGTTGCAAGCGGGTTTTTAAGTGCTCTGGAGTCATTTCGTTGCAATCGGGTTTTTAAGTGCTCTGGAGTCATTTCGTTGCAAGCGGGTTTTTAAGTGCTCTGGAGTCATTTCGTTGCAAGCGGGTTTTTAAGTGCTCTGGAGTCATTTCGTTGCAAGCGGGTTTTTAAGTGCTCTGGAGACATTTCGTTGCAAGCGGGTTTTTAAGTGCTCTGGAGTCATTTCGTTGCAAGCGGGTTTTTAAGTGCTCTGCAGGCATTTCGTTGCAAGCGGGTTTTTAAGTGCTCTGGAGTCATTTCGTTGCAAGCGGGTTTTTAAGTGCTCTGCAGGCATTTCGTTGCAAGCGGGTTTTTAAGTGCTCTGGAGTCATTTCGTTGCAAGCGGGTTTTTAAGTGCTCTGGAGTCATTTCGTTGCAAGCGGGTTTTTAAGTGCTCTGGAGTCATTTCGTTGCAAGCGGGTTTTTAAGTGCTCTGGAGTCATTTCGTTGCAAGCGGGTTTTTAAGTGCTCTGGAGTCATTTCGTTGCAAGCGGGTTTTTAAGTGCTCTGGAGTCATTTCGTTGCAAGCGGGTTTTTAAGTACTCTGGAGACATTTCGTTGCAAGCGGGTTTTTAAGTGCTCTGGAGTCATTTCGTTGCAAGCGGGTTTTTAAGTGCTCTGGAGTCATTTCGTTGCAAGCGGGTTTTTAAGTGCTCTGGAGTCATTTCGTTGCAAGCCGGTTTTTAAGTACTCTGGAGACATTTCGTTGCAAGCGGGTTTTTAAGTGCTCTGGAGTCATTTCGTTGCATGCGGGTTTTTAAGTGCTCTGAAGGCATTTCGTTGTAAGCGGGCTTTTAAGTGCTCTGGAGTCATTTCGTTGCAAGCGGGTTTTTACGTGTTCTGGAGTCATTTCGTTGCAAGTGGGTTTTTACATACTTCTCAGACATTTCACTGGAAGCGGGTTTTTTAAGTGCTCTGCAGGCATTTCTTTGTAAGCGGGTTTTTAAGTACTCTGGAGTCATTTCGTTGCAAGCGGGTTTTTAAGTGCTCTGGAGTCATTTCGTTGCAAACGGGTTTTTAAGTGCTCTGGAGTCATTTCGTTGCAAGCGGGTTTTTAAGTGCTCTGGAGTCATTTCGTTACAAGCGGGTTTTTAAGTGCTCTGGAGGCATTTCGTTGCAAGCGGGTTTTTAAGTGCTCTGGAGTCATTTCGTTGCAAGCGGGTTTTTAAGTGCTCTGGAGTCATTTCGTTGCAAGCGGGTTTTTAAGTGCTCTGGAGTCATTTCGTTGCAAGCGGGTTTTTAAGTGCTCTGGAGTCATTTCGTTGCAAGCGGGTTTTTAAGTGCTCTGGAGTCATTTCGTTGCAAGCGGGTTTTTAAGTGCTCTGGAGTCATTTCGTTGCAAGCGGGTTTTTAAGTGCTCTGAAGGCATTTCGTTGCAAGCGGGTTTTTAAGTGCTCTGGAGTCATTTCGTTGCATGCGGGTTTTTAAGTGCTCTGAAGGCATTTCGTTGTAAGCGGGCTTTTAAGTGCTCTGGAGTCATTTCGTTGCAAGCGGGTTTTTACGTGTTCTGGAGTCATTTCATTGCAAGCGGGTTTTTACATACTTCTCAGACATTTCACTGGAAGCGGGTTTTTTAAGTGCTCTGCAGGCATTTCGTTGCAAGCGGGTTTTTAAGTACTCTGGAGTCATTTCGTTGCAAGCGGGTTTTTAAGTGCTCTGGAGTCATTTCGTTGCAAGCGGGTTTTTAAGTGCTCTGGAGTCATTTCGTTGCAAGCGGGTTTTTAAGTGCTCTGGAGTCATTTCGTTACAAGCGGGTTTTTAAGTGCTCTGGAGTCATTTCGTTGCAAGCGGGTTTTTAAGTGCTCTGGAGTCATTTCGTTGCAAGCGGGTTTTTAAGTGCTCTGGAGTCATTTCGTTACAAGCGGGTTTTTAAGTGCTCTGGAGTCATTTCGTTGCAAGCGGGTTTTTAAGTGCTCTGGAGTCATTTCGTTGCAAGCGGGTTTTTAAGTACTCTGGAGACATTTCGTTGCAAGCGGGTTTTTAAGTGCTCTGGAGTCATTTCGTTGCAAGCGGGTTTTTAAGTGCTCTGGAGTCATTTCGTTGCAAGCGGGTTTTTAAGTGCTCTGGAGTCATTTCGTTGCAAGCGGGTTTTTAAGTGCTCTGGAGTCATTTCGTTGCAAGCGGGTTTTTAAGTGCTCTGGAGTCATTTCGTTGCAAGCGGGTTTTTAAGTGCTCTGGAGTCATTTCGTTGCAAGCGGGTTTTTAAGTGCTCTGGAGTCATTTCGTTGCAAGCGGGTTTTTAAGTGCTCTGGAGTCATTTCGTTGCAAGCGGGTTTTTAAGTGCTCTGGAGACATTTCGTTGCAAGCGGGTTTTTAAGTGCTCTGGAGTCATTTCGTTGCAAGCGGGTTTTTAAGTGCTCTGAAGGCATTTCGTTGCAAGCGGGTTTTTAAGTGCTCTGGAGTCATTTCGTTGCAAGCGGGTTTTTAAGTGCTCTGGAGTCATTTCATTGCATGCGGGTTTTTAAGTGCTCTGGAGTCATTTCGTTGCAAGCGGGTTTTTACGTGTTCTGGAGTCATTTCGTTGCAAGCGGGTTTTTACATACTTCTCAGACATTTCACTGGAAGCGGGTTTTTTAAGTGCTCTGCAGGCATTTCTTTGTAAGCGGGTTTTTAAGTACTCTGGAGTCATTTCGTTGCAAGCGGGTTTTTAAGTGCTCTGGAGTCATTTCGTTGCAAACGGGTTTTTAAGTGCTCTGGAGTCATTTCGTTGCAAGCGGGTTTTTAAGTGCTCTGGAGTCATTTCGTTACAAGCGGGTTTTTAAGTGCTCTGGAGGCATTTCGTTGCAAGCGGGTTTTTAAGTGCTCTGGAGTCATTTCGTTGCAAGCGGGTTTTTAAGTGTTCTGGAGTCATTTTGTTGCAAGCGGGTTTTTAAGTGCTCTGGAGTCATTTCGTTGCAAGCGGGTTTTTAAGTGCTCTGGAGTCATTTCGTTGCAAGCGGGTTTTTAAGTGCTCTGGAGACATTTCGTTGCAAGCGGGTTTTTAAGTGCTCTGGAGTCATTTCGTTGCAAGCGGGTTTTTAAGTGCTCTGAAGGCATTTCGTTGCAAGCGGGTTTTTAAGTGCTCTGGAGTCATTTCGTTGCAAGCGGGTTTTTAAGTGCTCTGGAGTCATTTCGTTGCAAGCGGGTTTTTAAGTGCTCTGGAGTCATTTCGTTGCAAGCGGGTTTTTACATACTTCTCAGACATTTCACTGGAAGCGGGTTTTTTAAGTGCTCTGCAGGCATTTCGTTGTAAGCGGGTTTTTAAGTACTCTGGAGTCATTTCGTTGCAAGCGGGTTTTTAAGTGCTCTGGAGTCATTTCGTTGCAAGCGGGTTTTTAAGTACTCTGTAGACATTTCGTTGCAAGCGGGTTTTTAAGTGCTCTGGAGTCATTTCGTTGCAAGCGGGTTTTTAAGTGCTCTGGAGTCATTTCGTTGCATGCGGGTTTTTAAGTACTCTGGAGACATTTCGTTGCAAGCGGGTTTTTAAGTGCTCTGGAGTCATTTCGTTGTAAGCGGGTTTTTAAGTGCTCTGGAGTCATTTCGTTGCAAGCGGGTTTTTAAGTGCTCTGGAGTCATTTCGTTACAAGCGGGTTTTTAAGTACTCTGTAGACATTTCGTTGCAAGCGGGTTTTTAAGTGCTCTGGAGTCATTTCGTTGCAAGCGGGTTTTTAAGTGCTCTGGAGTCATTTCGTTGCAAGCGGGTTTTTAAGTGCTCTGAAGGCATTTCGTTGCAAGCGGGTTTTTAAGTGCTCTGGAGTCATTTCGTTGCAAGCGGGTTTTTAAGTGCTCTGGAGTCATTTCGTTGCAAGCGGGTTTTTAAGTGCTCTGGAGTCATTTCGTTGCAAGCGGGTTTTTAAGTGCTCTGGAGTCATTTCGTTGCATGCGGGTTTTTAAGTGCTCTGCAGGCATTTCGTTGCAAGCGGGTTTTTAAGTGCTCTGGAGTCATTTCGTTGCAAGCGGGTTTTTAAGTGCTCTGGAGTCATTTCGTTGCAAGCGGGTTTTTAAGTGCTCTGGAGTCATTTCGTTGCAAGCGGGTTTTTAAGTGCTCTGAAAGCATTTCGTTGCAAGCGGGTTTTTAAGTGCTCTGGAGTCATTTCGTTGCATGCGGGTTTTTAAGTACTCTGGAGACATTTCGTTGCAAGCGGGTTTTTAAGTGCTCTGGAGTCATTTCGTTGTAAGCGGGTTTTTAAGTGCTCTGGAGTCATTTCGTTGCAAGCGGGTTTTTAAGTGCTCTGGAGTCATTTCGTTGCAAGCGGGTTTTTAAGTACTCTGGAGACATTTCGTTGCAAGCGGGTTTTTAAGTGCTCTGGAGTCATTTCGTTGCATGCGGGTTTTTAAGTGCTCTGGAGTCATTTCGTTGCAAGCGGGTTTTTACTTGTTCTGGAGTCATTTCGTTGCAAGCGGGTTTTTACATACTTCTCAGACATTTCACTGGAAGCGGGTTTTTTAAGTGCTCTGCAGGCATTTCGTTGTAAGCGGGTTTTTAAGTACTCTGGAGTCATTTCGTTGCAAGCGGGTTTTTAAGTGCTCTGGAGTCATTTCGTTGCAAGCGGGTTTTTAAGTGCTCTGGAGTCATTTCGTTGCAAGCGGGTTTTTAAGTGCTCTGGAGTCATTTCGTTACAAGCGGGTTTTTAAGTGCTCTGGAGGCATTTCGTTGCAAGCGGGTTTTTAAGTGCTCTGGAGTCATTTCGTTGCAAGCGGGTTTTTAAGTGCTCTGGAGTCATTTCGTTGCAAGCGGGTTTTTAAGTGCTCTGGAGTCATTTCGTTGCAAGCGGGTTTTTAAGTGCTCTGGAGTCATTTCGTTGCAAGCGGGTTTTTAAGTGCTCTGGAGGCATTTCGTTGCAAGCGGGTTTTTAAGTGCTCTGAAGGCATTTCGTTGCAAGCGGGTTTTTAAGTGCTCTGGAGTCATTTCGTTGCAAGCGGGTTTTTAAGTGCTCTGGAGTCATTTCGTTGCAAGCGGGTTTTTAAGTGCTCTGGAGTCATTTCGTTGCAAGCGGGTTTTTAAGTGCTCTGGAGTCATTTCGTTGCAAGCGGGTTTTTAAGTGCTCTGGAGTCATTTCGTTGCAAGCGGGTTTTTAAGTACTCTGGAGACATTTCGTTGCAAGCGGGTTTTTAAGTGCTCTGGAGTCATTTCGTTGTAAGCGGGTTTTTAAGTGCTCTGGAGTCATTTCGTTGCAAGCGGGTTTTTAAGTGCTCTGGAGTCATTTCGTTGCAAGCGGGTTTTTAAGTACTCTGGAGACATTTCGTTGCAAGCGGGTTTTTAAGTGCTCTGGAGTCATTTCGTTGCATGCGGGTTTTTAAGTGCTCTGAAGGCATTTCGTTGTAAGCGGGCTTTTAAGTGCTCTGGAGTCATTTCGTTGCAAGCGGGTTTTTACGTGTTCTGGAGTCATTTCGTTGCAAGCGGGTTTTTACATACTTCTCAGACATTTCACTGGAAGCGGGTTTTTTAAGTGCTCTGCAGGCATTTCGTTGCAAGCGGGTTTTTAAGTACTCTGGAGTCATTTCGTTGCAAGCGGGTTTTTAAGTGCTCTGGAGTCATTTCGTTGCAAGCGGGTTTTTAAGTGCTCTGGAGTCATTTCGTTGCAAGCGGGTTTTTAAGTGCTCTGGAGTCATTTCGTTACAAGCGGGTTTTTAAGTGCTCTGGAGTCATTTCGTTGCAAGCGGGTTTTTAAGTGCTCTGGAGTCATTTCGTTGCAAGCGGGTTTTTAAGTGCTCTGGAGTCATTTCGTTGCAAGCGGGTTTTTAAGTGCTCTGGAGTCATTTCGTTGCAAGCGGGTTTTTAAGTGCTCTGGAGTCATTTCGTTGCAAGAGGGTTTTTAAGTACTCTGGAGACATTTCGTTGCAAGCGGGTTTTTAAGTGCTCTGGAGTCATTTCGTTGCAAGCGGGTTTTTAAGTGCTCTGGAGTCATTTCGTTGCAAGCGGGTTTTTAAGTGCTCTGGAGTCATTTCGTTGCAAGCGGGTTTTTAAGTGCTCTGGAGTCATTTCGTTGCAAGCGGGTTTTTAAGTGCTCTGGAGTCATTTCGTTGCATGCGGGTTTTTAAGTGCTCTGAAGGCATTTCGTTGCAAGCGGGTTTTTAAGTGCTCTGGAGTCATTTCGTTGCAAGCGGGTTTTTAAGTGCTCTGGAGTCATTTCGTTGCAAGCGGGTTTTTAAGTGCTCTGGAGTCATTTCCTTGCAAGCGGGTTTTTAAGTGCTCTGAAAGCATTTCGTTGCAAGCGGGTTTTTAAGTGCTCTGGAGTCATTTCGTTGCATGCGGGTTTTTAAGTACTCTGGAGACATTTCGTTGCAAGCGGGTTTTTAAGTGCTCTGGAGTCATTTCGTTGTAAGCGGGTTTTTAAGTGCTCTGGAGTCATTTCGTTGCAAGCGGGTTTTTAAGTGCTCTGGAGTCATTTCGTTGCAAGCGGGTTTTTAAGTACTCTGGAGACATTTCGTTGCAAGCGGGTTTTTAAGTGCTCTGGAGTCATTTCGTTGCATGCGGGTTTTTAAGTGCTCTGAAGGCATTTCGTTGTAAGCGGGCTTTTAAGTGCTCTGGAGTCATTTCGTTGCAAGCGGGTTTTTACGTGTTCCTGAGTCATTTCGTTGCAAGCGGGTTTTTACATACTTCTCAGACATTTCACTGGAAGCGGGTTTTTTAAGTGCTCTGCAGGCATTTCGTTGTAAGCGGGTTTTTAAGTACTCTGGAGTCATTTCGTTGCAAGCGGGTTTTTAAGTGCTCTGGAGTCATTTCGTTGCAAGCGGGTTTTTAAGTGCTCTGGAGTCATTTCGTTGCAAGCGGTTTTTTAAGTGCTCTGGAGTCATTTCGTTACAAGCGGGTTTTTAAGTGCTCTGGAGGCATTTCGTTGCAAGCGGGTTTTTAAGTGCTCTGGAGTCATTTCGTTGCAAGCGGGTTTTTAAGTGTTCTGGAGTCATTTCGTTGCAAGCGGGTTTTTAAGTGCTCTGGAGTCATTTCGTTGCAAGCGGGTTTTTAAGTGCTCTGGAGTCATTTCGTTGCAAGCGGGTTTTTAAGTGCTCTGGAGTCATTTCGTTGCAAGCGGGTTTTTAAGTGCTCTGGAGACATTTCGTTGCAAGCGGGTTTTTAAGTGCTCTGGAGTCATTTCATTGCAAGCGGGTTTTTAAGTGCTCTGGAGTCATTTCGTTGCAAGCGGGTTTTTAAGTGCTCTGGAGTCATTTCGTTACAAGCGGGTTTTTAAGTACTCTGTAGACATTTCGTTGCAAGCGGGTTTTTAAGTGCTCTGGAGTCATTTCGTTGCAAGCGGGTTTTTAAGTGCTCTGGAGTCATTTCGTTGCAAGCGGGTTTTTAAGTGCTCTGAAGGCATTTCGTTGCAAGCGGGTTTTTAAGTGCTCTGGAGTCATTTCGTTGCAAGCGGGTTTTTAAGTGCTCTGGAGTCATTTCGTTGCAAGCGGGTTTTTAAGTGCTCTGGAGTCATTTCGTTGCAAGCGGGTTTTTAAGTGCTCTGGAGTCATTTCGTTGCATGCGGGTTTTTAAGTGCTCTGAAGGCATTTCGTTGTAAGCGGGTGTTTAAGTGCTCTGGAGTCATTTCGTTGCAAGCGGGTTTTTAAGTGCTCTGGAGTCATTTCATTGCAAGCGGGTTTTTAAGTGCTCTGGAGTCATTTCGTTGCAAGCGGGTTTTTAAGTGCTCTGAAAGCATTTCGTTGCAAGCGGGTTTTTAAGTGCTCTGGAGTCATTTCGTTGCAAGCGGGTTTTTAAGTGCTCTGGAGTCATTTCGTTGCAAGCGGGTTTTTAAGTGCTCTGGAGTCATTTCGTTGCAAGCGGGTTTTTAAGTGCTCTGGAGTCATTTCGTTGTAAGCGGGTTTTTAAGTGCTCTGGAGTCATTTCGTTACAAGCGGGTTTTTAAGTGCTCTGGAGGCATTTCGTTGCAAGCGGGTTTTTAAGTGCTCTGCAGTCATTTCATTGCAAGCGGGTTTTTAAGTGCTCTGGAGTCATTTCGTTGCAAGCGGGTTTTTAAGTGCTCTGGAGTCATTTCGTTGCAAGCGGGTTTTTAAGTGCTCTGGAGTCATTTCGTTACAAGCGGGTTTTTAAGTGCTCTGGAGGCATTTCGTTGCAAGCGGGTTTTTAAGTGCTCTGCAGTCATTTCATTGCAAGCGGGTTTTTAAGTGCTCTGGAGTCATTTCGTTGCAAGCGGGTTTTTAAGTGCTCTGGAGTCATTTGGTTGCAAGCGGGTTTTTAAGTGCTCTGAAGGCATTTCGTTGCAAGCGGGTTTTTAAGTGCTCTGGAGTCATTTCGTTGCAAGCGGGTTTTTAAGTACTCTGGAGTCATTTCGTTGCAAGCGGGTTTTTAAGTGCTCTGGAGTCATTTCATTGCAAGCGGGTTTTTTAGTGCTCTGGAGTCATTTCGTTGCAAGCGGGTTTTTCAGTGCTCTGGAGTATTTTCGTTGCATGCGGGTTTTTAAGTGCTCTGAAGGCATTTCGTTGTAAGCGGGTTTTTAAGTGCTCTGGAGTCATTTTGTTGCAAGCGGGTTTTTAAGTGCTCTGGAGTCATTTCGTTGCAAGCGGGTTTTTAAGTGCTCTGGAGTCATTTCGTTGCAAGCGGGTTTTTAAGTGCTCTGGAGTCATTTCGTTGCAAGCGGGTTTTTAAGTGCTCTGGAGTCATTTCGTTGCAAGCGGGTTTTTAAGTGCTCTGGAGACATTTCGTTGCAAGCGGGTGTTTAAGTGCTCTGGAGTCATTTCATTGCAAGCGGGTTTTTAAGTGCTCTGGAGTCATTTCGTTGCAAGCGGGTTTTTAAGTGCTCTGGAGTCATTTCGTTACAAGCGGGTTTTTAAGTACTCTGTAGACATTTCGTTGCAAGCGGGTTTTTAAGTGCTCTGGAGTCATTTCGTTGCAAGCGGGTTTTTAAGTGCTCTGGAGTCATTTCGTTGCAAGCGGGTTTTTAAGTGCTCTGAAGGCATTTCGTTGCAAGCGGGTTTTTAAGTGCTCTGGAGTCATTTCGTTGCAAGCGGGTTTTTAAGTGCTCTGGAGTCATTTCGTTGCAAGCGGGTTTTTAAGTGCTCTGGAGTCATTTCGTTGCAAGCGGGTTTTTAAGTGCTCTGGAGTCATTTCGTTGCATGCGGGTTTTTAAGTGCTCTGAAGGCATTTCGTTGTAAGCGGGTGTTTAAGTGCTCTGGAGTCATTTCGTTGCAAGCGGGTTTTTAAGTGCTCTGGAGTCATTTCATTGCAAGCGGGTTTTTAAGTGCTCTGGAGTCATTTCGTTGCAAGCGGGTTTTTAAGTGCTCTGAAAGCATTTCGTTGCAAGCGGGTTTTTAAGTGCTCTGGAGTCATTTCGTTGCAAGCGGGTTTTTAAGTGCTCTGGAGTCATTTCGTTGCAAGCGGGTTTTTAAGTGCTCTGGAGTCATTTCGTTGCAAGCGGGTTTTTAAGTGCTCTGGAGTCATTTCGTTGTAAGCGGGTTTTTAAGTGCTCTGGAGTCATTTCGTTACAAGCGGGTTTTTAAGTGCTCTGGAGGCATTTCGTTGCAAGCGGGTTTTTAAGTGCTCTGCAGTCATTTCATTGCAAGCGGGTTTTTAAGTGCTCTGGAGTCATTTCGTTGCAAGCGGGTTTTTAAGTGCTCTGGAGTCATTTCGTTGCAAGCGGGTTTTTAAGTGCTCTGGAGTCATTTCGTTACAAGCGGGTTTTTAAGTGCTCTGGAGGCATTTCGTTGCAAGCGGGTTTTTAAGTGCTCTGCAGTCATTTCATTGCAAGCGGGTTTTTAAGTGCTCTGGAGTCATTTCGTTGCAAGCGGGTTTTTAAGTGCTCTGGAGTCATTTGGTTGCAAGCGGGTTTTTAAGTGCTCTGAAGGCATTTCGTTGCAAGCGGGTTTTTAAGTGCTCTGGAGTCATTTCGTTGCAAGCGGGTTTTTAAGTACTCTGGAGTCATTTCGTTGCAAGCGGGTTTTTAAGTGCTCTGGAGTCATTTCGTTGTAAGCGGGTTTTTAAGTGCTCTGGAGTCATTTCGCTGCAAGCGGGTTTTTAAGTGCTCTGGAGTCATTTAGTTGCAAGCGGGTTTTTAAGTACTCTGGAGACATTTCGTTGCAAGCGGGTTTTTAAGTGCTCTGGAGTCATTTCGTTGCATGCGGGTTTTTAAGTGCTCTGAAGGCATTTCGTTGTAAGCGGGCTTTTAAGTGCTCTGGAGTCATTTCGTTGCAAGCGGGTTTTTAAGTGTTCTGGAGTCATTTCGTTGCAAGCGGGTTTTTACATACTTCTCAGACATTTCACTGGAAGCGGGTTTTTTAAGTGCTCTGCAGGCATTTCGTTGTAAGCGGGTTTTTAAGTACTCTGGAGTCATTTCGTTGCAAGCGGGTTTTTAAGTGCTCTGGAGTCATTTCGTTGCAAGCGGGTTTTTAAGTGCTCTGGAGTCATTTCGTTACAAGCGGGTTTTTAAGTGCTCTGGAGGCATTTCGTTGCAAGCGGGTTTTTAAGTGCTCTGCAGTCATTTCGTTGCAAGCGGGTTTTTAAGTGCTCTGGAGTCATTTCGTTGCAAGCGGGTTTTTAAGTGCTCTGGAGACATTTCGTTGCAAGCGGGTTTTTAACTGCTCTGGAGTCATTTCGTTGCAAGCGGGTTTTTAAGTGCTCTGGAGTCATTTCGTTGCAAGCGGGTTTTTAAGTGCTCTGGAGACATTTCGTTGCAAGCGGGTTTTTAAGTGCTCTGGAGTCATTTCGTTGCAAGCGTGTTTTTAAGTGCTCTGGAGTCATTTCGTTGCAAGCGGGTTTTTAAGTGCTCTGGAGTCATTTCGTTGCAAGCGGGTTTTTAAGTACTCTGTAGACATTTCGTTGCAAGCGGGTTTTTAAGTGCTCTGGAGTCATTTGGTTGCAAGCGGGTTTTTAAGTGCTCTGGAGTCATTTCGTTGCAAGCGGGTTTTTAAGTGCTCTGAAGGCATTTCGTTGCAAGTGGGTTTTTAAGTGCTCTGGAGTCATTTCGTTGCAAGCGGGTTTTTAAGTGCTCTGGAGTCATTTCGTTGCAAGCGGGTTTTTAAGTGCTCTGGAGTCATTTCGTTGCAAGCGGGTTTTTAAGTACTCTGGAGACATTTCGTTGCAAGCGGGTTTTTAAGTGCTCTGGAGTCATTTCGTTGCAAGCGGGTTTTTAAGTGCTCTGGAGTCATTTCGTTGCAAGCGGGTTTTTAAGTGCTCTGAAGGCATTTCGTTGCAAGCGGGTTTTTAAGTGCTCTGGAGTCATTTCGTTGCAAGCGGGTTTTTAAGTGCTCTGGAGTCATTTCGTTGCAAGCGGGTTTTTACGTGTTCTGGAGTCATTTCGTTGCAAGCGGGTTTTTACATACTTCTCAGACATTTCACTGGAAGCGGGTTTTTTAAGTGCTCTGTAGGCATTTCGTTGCAAGCGGGTTTTTCAGTACTCTGGAGTCATTTCGTTGCAAGCGGGTATTTAAGTGCTCTGGAGTCATTTCATTGGAAGCGGGTTTTTTAGTGCTCTGGAGTCATTTCGTTGCAAGCGGGTTTTTAAGTGCTCTGGAGTCATTTCGTTGCATGCGGGTTTTTAAGTGCTCTGAAGGCATTTCGTTGTAAGCGGGTTTTTAAGTGCTCTTGAGTCATTTCGTTGCAAGCGGGTTTTTACGTGTTCTGGAGTCATTTTGTTGCAAGCGGGTTTTTACATACTTCTCAGACATTTCACTGGAAGCGGGTTTTTTAAATGCTCTGTAGTCATTTCGTTGCAAGCGGGTTTTTAAGTACTCTGGAGTCATTTCGTTGCAAACGGGTTTTTACGTGCTCTGGAGTCATTTCGTTGCAAGCGGGTTTTTACGTGCTCTGGAGTCATTTCGTTGCAAGCGGGTTTTTAAGTGCTCTGGAGTCATTTCGTTGCAAGCGGGTTTTTAAGTGCTCTGAAGGCATTTCGTTGTAAGCGGGTTTTTAAGTGCTCTGGAGTCATTTCGTTGCAAGCGGGTTTTTAAGTGCTCTGGAGTCATTTCGTTGCAAGCGGGTTTTTAAGTGCTCTGGAGTCATTTCGTTGCAAGCGGGTTTTTAAGTGCTCTGAAGGCATTTCGTTGTAAGCGTGTTTTTAAGTGCTCTGGAGTCATTTCGTTGCAAGCGGGTTTTTACGTGTTCTGGAGTCATTTCGTTGCAAGCGGGTTTTTACATACTTCTCAGACATTTCACTGGAAGCGGGTTTTTTAAGTGCTCTGTAAGCATTTCGTTGCAAGCGGGTTTTTAAGTACTCTGGAGTCATTTCGTTGCAAGCGGGTGTTTAAGTGCTCTGGAGTCATTTCTTTGGAAGCGGGTTTTTTAGTGCTCTGGAGTCATTTCGTTGCAAGCGGGTTTTTAAGTGCTCTGGAGTCATTTCGTTGCATGAGGGTTTTTAAGTGCTCTGAAGGCATTTCGTTGTAAGCGGTTTTTTAAGTGCTCTGGAGTCATTTCGTTGCAAGCGGGTTTTTACGTGTTCTGGAGTCATTTCGTTGCAAGCGGGTTTTTACATACTTCTCAGACATTTCACTGGAAGCGGGTTTTTTAAATGCTCTGTAGGCATTTCGTTGCAAGCGGGTTTTTAAGTACTCTGGAGTCATTTCGTTGCAAGCGGGTTTTTAAGTGCTCTGGAGTCATTTCGTTGCAAGCGGGTTTTTACATATTTCTCTGACATTTAACTGGAAGCGAGTATTTTAAGTGCTCTGGAGTCATTTCGTTGCAAGCGGGTTTTTACGTGCTCTGGAGTCATTTCATTGTAAGCGGGTTTTTACATACTTCTCAGACATTTCCCTGGAAGCGGGTTTTTTAAGTGCTCTGGATTCATTTCGTTGCAAGCGGGTTTTTAAGTGCTCTGTAGTCATTTCGTTGCAAGCGGGTTTTTAAGTGCTCTGGAGTCATTTCGTTGCAAGCGGGTTTTTACGTGTTCTGGAGTCATTTCGTTGCAAGCGGGTTTTTACATACTTCTCAGACATTTCACTGGAAGCGGGTTTTTTAAATCCTCTGTAGGCATTTCGTTGCAAGCGGGTTTTTAAGTGCTCTGGAGTCATTTCGTTGCAAGCGGGTTTTTACGTGTTCTGGAGTCATTTCGTTGCAAGCGGGTTTTTACATACTTCTCAGACATTTCACTGGAAGCGGGTTTTTTAAATGCTCTGTAGGCATTTCGTTGCAAGCGGGTTTTTAAGTGCTCTGGAGTCATTTCGTTGCAAGCGGGTTTTTAAGTGCTCTGGAGTCATTTCGTTGCAAGCGGGTTTTTAAGTGCTCTGGAGTCATTTCGTTGCAAGCGGGTTTTTAAGTGCTCTGGAGACATTTCGTTGCAAGCGGGTTTTTAAATGCTCTCGAGCCATTTCGTTGCAAGCGGGTTTTTAAGTGCTCTGGAGCCATTTCGTTGCAAGCGGGTTTTTAAGTGCTCTGGAGTCATTACGTTGCAAGCGGGTTTTTAAGTGCTCTGGAGTCATTTCGTTGCAAGCGGGTTTTTAAGTGCTCTGGAGTCATTTCGTTGCAAGCGGGTTTTTAAGTGCTCTGGAGTCATTTCGTTGCAAGCGGGTTTTTAAGTGCTCTGGAGTCATTTCGTTGCAAGCGGGTTTTTAAGTGCTCTGGAGTCATTTCGTTGCAAGCGGGTTTTTAAGTGCTCTGGAGTCCTTTCGTTGCAAGCGGGTTTTTAAGTGCTCTGGAGTCATTTCGTTGCAAGCGGGTTTTTACGTGTTCTGGAGTCATTTCGTTGCAAGCGGGTTTTTACATACTTCTCAGACATTTCACTGGAAGCGGGTTTTTTAAGTGCTCTGTAGGCATTTCGTTGCAAGCGGGTTTTTCAGTACTCTGGAGTCATTTCGTTGCAAGCGGGTATTTAAGTGCTCTGGAGTCATTTCATTGGAAGCGGGTTTTTTAGTGCTCTGGAGTCATTTCGTTGCAAGCGGGTTTTTAAGTGCTCTGGAGTCATTTCGTTGCATGCGGGTTTTTAAGTGCTCTGAAGGCATTTCGTTGTAAGCGGGTTTTTAAGTGCTCTTGAGTCATTTCGTTGCAAGCGGGTTTTTACGTGTTCTGGAGTCATTTTGTTGCAAGCGGGTTTTTACATACTTCTCAGACATTTCACTGGAAGCGGGTTTTTTAAATGCTCTGTAGTCATTTCGTTGCAAGCGGGTTTTTAAGTACTCTGGAGTCATTTCGTTGCAAACGGGTTTTTACGTGCTCTGGAGTCATTTCGTTGCAAGCGGGTTTTTACGTGCTCTGGAGTCATTTCGTTGCAAGCGGGTTTTTAAGTGCTCTGGAGTCATTTCGTTGCAAGCGGGTTTTTAAGTGCTCTGAAGGCATTTCGTTGTAAGCGGGTTTTTAAGTGCTCTGGAGTCATTTCGTTGCAAGCGGGTTTTTAAGTGCTCTGGAGTCATTTCGTTGCAAGCGGGTTTTTAAGTGCTCTGGAGTCATTTCGTTGCAAGCGGGTTTTTAAGTGCTCTGAAGGCATTTCGTTGTAAGCGTGTTTTTAAGTGCTCTGGAGTCATTTCGTTGCAAGCGGGTTTTTACGTGTTCTGGAGTCATTTCGTTGCAAGCGGGTTTTTACATACTTCTCAGACATTTCACTGGAAGCGGGTTTTTTAAGTGCTCTGTAAGCATTTCGTTGCAAGCGGGTTTTTAAGTACTCTGGAGTCATTTCGTTGCAAGCGGGTGTTTAAGTGCTCTGGAGTCATTTCTTTGGAAGCGGGTTTTTTAGTGCTCTGGAGTCATTTCGTTGCAAGCGGGTTTTTAAGTGCTCTGGAGTCATTTCGTTGCATGCGGGTTTTTAAGTGCTCTGAAGGCATTTCGTTGTAAGCGGGTTTTTAAGTGCTCTGGAGTCATTTCTTTGCAAGCGGGTTTTTACGTGTTCTGGAGTCATTTCGTTGCAAGCGGGTTTTTACATACTTCTCAGACATTTCACTGGAAGTGGGTTTTTTAAATGCTCTGTAGGCATTTCGTTGCAAGCGGGTTTTTAAGTACTCTGGAGTCATTTCGTTGCAAGCGGGTTTTTAAATGCTCTGGAGTCATTTCGTTGCAAGCGGGTTTTTACATATTTCTCTGACATTTAACTGGAAGCGAGTATTTTAAGTGCTCTGGAGTCATTTCGTTGCAAGCGGGTTTTTACGTGCTCTGGAGTCATTTCATTGTAAGCCGGTTTTTACATACTTCTCAGACATTTCCCTGGAAGCGGGTTTTTTAAGTGCTCTGGATTCATTTCGTTGCAAGCGGGTTTTTAAGTGCTCTGTAGTCATTTCGTTGCAAGCGGGTTTTTAAGTGCTCTGGAGTCATTTCGTTGCAAGCGGGTTTTTACGTGTTCTGGAGTCATTTCGTTGCAAGCGGGTTTTTACATACTTCTCAGACATTTCACTGGAAGCGGGTTTTTTAAATCCTCTGTAGGCATTTCGTTGCAAGCGGGTTTTTAAGTTTTCTGGAGTCATTTCGTTGCAAGCGGGTTTTTACGTGTTCTGGAGTCATTTCGTTGCAAGCGGGTTTTTACGTACTTCTCAGACATTTCACTGGAAGCGGGTTTTTTAAATGCTCTGTAGGCATTTCGTTGCAAGCAGGTTTTTAAGTGCTCTGGAGTCATTTCGTTGCAAGCGGGTTTTTAAGTGCTCTGTAGTCATTTCGTTGCAAGCGGGTTTTTAAGTGCTCTGGAGTCATTTCGTTGCAAGCGGGTTTTTAAGTGCTCTGGAGACATTTCGTTGCAAGCGGGTTTTTAAGTGCTCTGGAGTCATTTCGTTGCAAGCGGGTTTTTAAGTGCTCTGGAGACATTTCGTTGCAAGCGGGTTTTTAAATGCTCTGGAGCCATTTCGTTGCAAGCGGGTTTTTAAGTGCTCTGGAGCCATTTCGTTGCAAGCGGGTTTTTAAGTGCTCTGGAGTCATTACGTTGCAAGCGGGTTTTTAAGTGCTCTGGAGTCATTTCGTTGCAAGCGGGTTTTAAAGTGCTCTGGAGTCATTTCGTTGCAAGCGGGTTTTTAAGTGCTCTGGAGTCATTTCGTTGCAAGCGGGTTTTTAAGTGCTCTGGAGTCATTTCGTTGCAAGCGGGTTTTTAAGTGCTCTGGAGTCATTTCGTTGCAAGCGGGTTTTTAAGTGCTCTGGAGTCATTTCGTTGCAAGCGGGTTTTTAAGTGCTCTGGAGTCATTTCGTTGGAAGCGGGTTTTTAAGTGCTCTGGAGTCATTTCGTTGCAAGCGGGTTTTTAAGTGCTCTGGAGTCATTTCGTTGCAAGCGGGTTTTTAAGTGCTCTGGAGTCATTTCGTTGCAAGCGGGTTTTTAAGTGCTCTGGAGTCATTTCGTTGCAAGCGGGTATTTAAGTGCTCTGAAGGCACTTCGTTTCAAGCGGGTTTTTAAGTGCTCTGGATTCATTTCGTTGCAAGCGGGTTTTTAAGTGCTCTGGAGTCATTTCGTTGCAAGCGGGTTTTTAAGTGCTCTGGAGTCATTTCGTTGCAAGCGGGTTTTTAAGTGTTCTGGAGTCATTTCGTTGCAAGCGGGTTTTTAAGTGCTCTGGAGTCATTTCATTGCAAGCGGGTTTTTACGTGTTCTGGAGTCATTTCGTTGCAAGCGGGTTTTTACATACTTCTCAGACATTTCACTGGAAGCGGGTTTTTTAAATGCTCTGTAGGCATTTCGTTGCAAGCGGGTTTTTAAGTACTCTTGAGTCATTTCGTTGCAAGCGGGTTTTTACGTGTTCTGGAGTCATTTCGTTGCAAGCGGGTTTTTAAGTGCTCTGTATTCATTTCGTTGCAAGCGGGTTTTTAAGTGCTCTGTAGTCATTTCGTTGCAAGCGGGTTTTTAAGTACTCTGGAGACATTTCGTTACAAGCGGGTTTTTAAGTGCTATGGAGTCATTTCGTTGCAAGCGGGTTTTTACGTGTTCTGGAGTCATTTCGTTGCAAGCGGGTTTTTACATACTTCTCAGACATTTCACTGGAAGCGGGTTTTTTAAATACTCTGTAAGCATTTCGTTGCAATCGGGTTTTTAAGTGCTCTGGAGTCATTTCGTTGCAAGCGGGTTTTTACGTGTTCTGGAGTCATTTCGTTGCAAGCGGGTTTTTACATACTTCTCAGACATTTCACTGGAAGCGGGTTTTTTAAATGCTCTGTAGGCATTTCGTTGCAAGCGGGTTTTTAAGTGCTCTGGAGTCATTTCGTTGCAAGCGGGTTTTTACGTGTTCTGGAGTCATTTCGTTGCAAGCGGGTTTTTACATACTTCTCAGACATTTCACTGGAAGCGGGTTTTTTAAATGCTCTGTAGGCATTTCGTTGCAAGCGGGTTTTTAAGTACTCTGGAGTCATTTCGTTGCAAACGGGTTTTTACGTGCTCTGGAGTCATTTCGTTGCAAGCGGGTTTTTAAGTGCTCTGGAGTCATTTCGTTGCAAGCGGGTTTTTAAGTGCTCTGGAGTCATTTCGTTGCAAGCGGGTTTTTAAGTGCTCTGGAGCCATTTCGTTGCAAGCGGGTTTTTAAGTGCTCTGGAGCCATTTCGTTGCAAGCGGGTTTTTAAGTGCTCTGGAGTCATTACGTTGCATTCGGGTTTTTAAGTGTTCTGGAGTCATTTCGTTGCAAGCGGGTTTTTAAGTGCTCTGGAGTCATTTCTTTGCAAGCGGGTTTTTAAGTGCTCTGGAGTCATTTCGTTGCAACCGGGTTTTTAAGTGCTCTGGATTCATTTCGTTTCAAGCGGGTTTTTAAGTGCTCTGGAGTCATTTCGTTGCAAGCGGGTTTTTAAGTGCTCTGGAGTCATTTCGTTGCAAGCGGGTTTTTAAGTGCTCTGGATTCATTTCGTTGCAAGCGGGTTTTTAAGTGCTCTGTAGTCATTTCGTTGCAAGCGGGTTTTTAAGTGCTCTGGAGTCATTTCGTTGCAAGCGGGTTTTTAAGTGCTCTGGAGTCATTTCGTTGCAAGCGGGTTTTTAAGTGCTCTGAAGGCATTTCGTTGCAAGCGGGTTTTTAAGTGCTCTGGAGTCATTTCGTTGCAAGCGGGTTTTTACGTGTTCTGGAGTCATTTCGTTGGAAGCGGGTTTTTACATACTTCTCAGACATTTCACTGGAAGCGGGTTTTTTAAATGCTCTGTAGGCATTTCGTTGCAAGCGGGTTTTTATGTGCTCTGGAGTCATTTCGTTGCAAGCGGGTTTTTAAGTGCTCTGGATTCATTTCGTTGCAAGCGGGTTTTTAAGTGCTCTGTAGTCATTTCGTTGCAAGCGGGTTTTTAAGTGCTCTGGAGTCATTTCGTTGCAAGCGGGTTTTTAAGTGCTCTGGAGTCATTTCGTTGCAAGCGGGTTTTTAAGTGCTCTGAAGGCATTTCGTTGCAAGCGGGTTTTTAAGTGCTCTGGAGTCATTTCGTTGCAAGCGGGTTTTTACGTGTTCTGGAGTCATTTCGTTGCAAGCGGGTTTTTACATACTTCTCAGACATTTCACTGGAAGCGGGTTTTTTAAATGCTCTGTAGGCATTTCGTTGCAAGCGGGTTTTTAAGTGCTCTGGAGTCATTTCGTTGCAAGCGGGTTTTACGTGTTCTGGAGTCATTTCGTTGCAAGCGGGTTTTTACATACTTCTCAGACATTTCACTGGAAGCGGGTTTTTTAAATGCTCTGTAGGCATTTCGTTGCAAGCGGGTTTTTAAGTACTCTGGAGTCATTTCGTTGCAAGCGGGTTTTTACGTGTTCTGGAGTCATTTCGTTGCAAGCGGGTTTTTAAGTGCTCTGGAGTCATTTCGTTGCAAGCGGGTTTTTAAGTGCTCTGAAGGCATTTCTTTGCAAGCGGGTTTTTAAGTGCTCTGGAGTCATTTCGTTGAAAGCGGGTTTTTACGGGTTCTGGAGTCATTTCGTTGCAAGCGGGTTTTTACATACTTCTCAGACATTTCACTGGAAGCAGGTTTTTAAAGTGCTCTGCAGGCATTTCGTTGTAAGCGGGTTTTTAAGTACTCTGGAGTCATTTCGTTGCAAGCGGGTTTTCAAGTGTTCTGGAGTCATTTCGTTGCAAGCGGGTTTTTAAGTGCTCTGGAGTCATTTCGTTGCAAGCGGGTTTTTAAGTGCTCTGGAGTCATTTCGTTGCAAGCGGGTTTTTAAGTGCTCTGGAGACATTTCGTTGCAAGCGGGTTTTTAAGTGCTCTGGAGTCATTTCGATGCAAGCGGGTTTTTAAGTGCTCTATAGACATTTCGTTGCAAGCGGGTTTTTAAGTGCTCTGTAGTCATTTCGTTGCAAGCGGGTTTTTAAGTGCTCTGGAGTCATTTCGTTGCAAGCGGGTTTTTACGTGTTCTGGAGTCATTTCGTTGCAAGCGGGTTTTTACATACTTCTCAGACATTTCACTGGAAGCGGGTTTTTTAAATGCTCTGTAGGCATTTCGTTGCAAGCGGGTTTTTAAGTACTCTGGAGTCATTTCGTTGCAAACGGGTTTTTACGTGCTCTGGAGTCATTTCGTTGCAAGCGGGTTTTTAAGTGCTCTGGAGTCATTTCGTTGCAAGCGGGTTTTTATGTGCTCTGGAGTCATTTCGTTGCAAGCGGGTTTTTAAGTGCTCTGGAGACATTTCGTTGCAAGCGGGTTTTTAAGTGCTCTGGAGCCATTTCGTTGCAAGCGGGTTTTTAAGTGCTCTGGAGCCATTTCGTTGCAAGCGGGTTTTTAAGTGCTCTGGAGTCATTACGTTGCAAGCGGGTTTTTAAGTGCTCTGGAGTCATTTCGTTGCAAGCGGGTTTTTAAGTGCTCTGGAGTCATTTCGTTGCAAGCGGGTTTTTAAGTGCTCTGGAGTCATTTCGTTGCAAGCGGGTTTTTAAGTGCTCTGGAGTCATTTCGTTGCAAGCGGGTTTTTAAGTGCTCTGGAGTCATTTCGTTGCAAGCGGGTTTTTAAGTGCTCTGGAGTCATTTCGTTGGAAGCGGGTTTTTAAGTGCTCTGGAGTCATTTCGTTGCAAGCGGGTTTTTAAGTGCTCTGGAGTCATTTCGTTGCAAGCGGGTTTTTAAGTGCTCTGGAGTCATTTCGTTGCAAGCGGGTTTTTAAGTGCTCTGGAGGCATTTCGTTGCAAGCGGGTTTTTAAGTGCTCTGGAGGCATTTTGTTTCAAGCGGGTTTTTAAGTGCTCTGGAGTCATTTCGTTGCAAGCGGGTTTTTAAGTGCTCTGGAGACATTTCGTTGCAAGCGGGTTTTTAAGTGCTCTGGAGTCATTTCGATGCAAGCGGGTTTTTAAGTGCTCTATAGACATTTCGTTGCAAGCGGGTTTTTAAGTGCTCTGTAGTCATTTCGTTGCAAGCGGGTTTTTAAGTGCTCTGGAGTCATTTCGTTGCAAGCGGGTTTTTACGTGTTCTGGAGTCATTTCGTTGCAAGCGGGTTTTTACATACTTCTCAGACATTTCACTGGAAGCGGGTTTTTTAAATGCTCTGTAGGCATTTCGTTGCAAGCGGGTTTTTAAGTACTCTGGAGTCATTTCGTTGCAAACGGGTTTTTACGTGCTCTGGAGTCATTTCGTTGCAAGCGGGTTTTTAAGTGCTCTGGAGTCATTTCGTTGCAAGCGGGTTTTTATGTGCTCTGGAGTCATTTCGTTGCAAGCGGGTTTTTAAGTGCTCTGGAGACATTTCGTTGCAAGCGGGTTTTTAAGTGCTCTGGAGCCATTTCGTTGCAAGCGGGTTTTTAAGTGCTCTGGAGCCATTTCGTTGCAAGCGGGTTTTTAAGTGCTCTGGAGTCATTACGTTGCAAGCGGGTTTTTAAGTGCTCTGGAGTCATTTCGTTGCAAGCGGGTTTTTAAGTGCTCTGGAGTCATTTCGTTGCAAGCGGGTTTTTAAGTGCTCTGGAGTCATTTCGTTGGAAGCGGGTTTTTAAGTGCTCTGGAGTCATTTCGTTGCAAGCGGGTTTTTAAGTGCTCTGGAGTCATTTCGTTGCAAGCGGGTTTTTAAGTGCTCTGGAGTCATTTCGTTGCAAGCGGGTTTTTAAGTGCTCTGGAGGCATTTCGTTGCAAGCGGGTTTTTAAGTGCTCTGGAGGCATTTTGTTTCAAGCGGGTTTTTAAGTGCTCTGGAGTCATTTCGTTGCAAGCGGGTTTTTAAGTGCTCTGGAGTCATTTCGTTGCAAGCGGGTTTTTAAGTGCTCTGGAGTCATTTCGTTGCAAGCGGGTTTTTAAGTGTTCTGGAGTCATTTCGTTGCAAGCGGGTTTTTAGGTGCTCTGGAGTCATTTCATTGCAAGCGGGTTTTTTAGTGCTCTGGAGTCATTTCGTTGCAAGCGGGTTTTTAAGTGCTCTGGAGTCATTTCGTTGCAAGCGGGTTTTTAAGTGCTCTGAAGGCATTTCGTTGTAAGCGGGTTTTTAATTGCTCTGGAGTCATTTCGTTGCAAGCGGGTTTTTACGTGTTCTGGAGTCATTTCGTTGCAAGCGGGTTTTTACATACTTCTCAGACATTTCACTGGAAGCGGGTTTTTTAAATGCTCTGTAGGCATTTCGTTGCAAGCGGGTTTTTAAGTACTCTGGAGTCATTTCGTTGCATGCGGGTTTTTAAGTGCTCTGGAGTCATTTCGTTGCAAGCGGGTTTTTACATATTTCTCTGACATTTAACTGGAAGCGAGTATTTTAAGTGCTCTGGAGTCATTTCGTTGCAAGCGGGTTTTTACGTGCTCTGGAGTCATTTCATTGTAAGCGGGTTTTTACATACTTCTCAGACATTTCACTGGAAGCGGGTTTTTTAAGTGCTCTGGATTCATTTCGTTGCAAGCGGGTTTTTAAGTGCTCTGTAGTCATTTCGTTGCAAGCGGGTTTTTAAGTGCTCTGGAGTCATTTCGTTGCAAGCGGGTTTTTACGTGTTCTGGAGTCATTTCGTTGCAAGCGGGTTTTTACATACTTCTCAGACATTTCACTGGAAGCGGGTTTTTTAAATCCTCTGTAGGCATTTCGTTGCAAGCGGGTTTTTAAGTGCTCTGGAGTCATTTCGTTGCAAGCGGTTTTTTACGTGTTCTGGAGTCATTTCGTTGCAAGCGGGTTTTTACATACTTCTCAGACATTTCACTGGAAGCGGGTTTTTTAAATGCTCTGTAGGCATTTCGTTGCAAGCGGGTTTTTAAGTGCTCTGGAGTCATTTTGTTGCAAGCGGGTTTTTACGTGTTCTGGAGTCATTTCGTTGCAAGCGGGTTTTTACATACTTCTCAGACATTTCACTGGAAGCAGGTTTTTTAAATGCTCGGTAGGCATTTCGTTGCAAGCGGGTTTTTAAGTGCTCTGGAGACATTTCGTTGCAAGCGGGTTTTAAAGTGCTCTGGAGCCATTTCGTTGCAAGCGGGTTTTTAAGTGCTCTGGAGCCATTTCGTTGCAAGCGGGTTTTTAAGTGCTCTGGAGTCATTACGTTGCAAGCGGGTTTTTAAGTGCTCTGGAGTCATTTCGTTGCAAGCGGGTTTTTAAGTCCTCTGGAGTCATTTCGTTGCAAGCGGGTTTTTAAGTGCTCTGGAGTCATTTCGTTGCAAGCGGGTTTTAAGTGCTCTGGAGACATTTCGTTGCAAGCGGGTTTTTTAAGTGCTCTGGATTCATTTCGTTGCAAGCGGGTTTTTAAGTGCTCTGTAGTCATTTCGTTGCAAGCGGGTTTTTAAGTGCTCTGGAGTCATTTCGTTGCAAGCGGGTTTTTACGTGTTCTGGAGTCATTTCGTTGCAAGCGGGTTTTTACATACTTCTCAGACATTTCACTGGAAGCGGGTTTTTTAAATCCTCTGTAGGCATTTCGTTGCAAGCGGGTTTTTAAGTGCTCTGGAGTCATTTCGTTGCAAGCGGTTTTTTACGTGTTCTGGAGTCATTTCGTTGCAAGCGGGTTTTTACATACTTCTCAGACATTTCACTGGAAGCGGGTTTTTTAAATGCTCTGTAGGCATTTCGTTGCAAGCGGGTTTTTAAGTGCTCTGGAGTCATTTTGTTGCAAGCGGGTTTTTATGTGTTCTGGAGTCATTTCGTTGCAAGCGGGTTTTTACATACTTCTCAGACATTTCACTGGAAGCAGGTTTTTTAAATGCTCGGTAGGCATTTCGTTGCAAGCGGGTTTTTAAGTACTCTGGAGTCATTTCGTTGCAAACGGGTTTTTACGTGCTCTGGAGTCATTTCGTTGCAAGCGGGTTTTTAAGTGCTCTGGAGTCATTTCGTTGCAAGCGGGTTTTTAAGTGCTCTGGAGTCATTTCGTTGCAAGCGGGTTTTTAAGTGCTCTGGAGTCATTTCGTTGCAAGCGGGTTTTTACGTGCTCTGGAGTCATTTCGTTGCAAGCGGGTTTTTAAGTGCTCTGGAGTCATTTCGTTGCAAGCGGGTTTTTAAGTGCTCTGGAGTCATTTCGTTGCAAGCGGGTTTTTAAGTGCTCTGGAGTCATTTCGTTGCAAGCGGGTTTTTAAGTGCTCTGAAGGCATTTCGTTGTAAGCGTGTTTTTAAGTGCTCTGGAGTCATTTCGTTGCAAGCGGGTTTTTAAGTGCTCTGGAGTCATTTCGTTGCAAGCGGGTTTTTAAGTGCTCTGAAGGCATTTCGTTGTAAGCGTGTTTTTAAGTGCTCTGGAGTCATTTCGTTGCAAGCGGGTTTTTACGTGTTCTGGAGTCATTTCGTTGCAAGCGGGTTTTTACATACTTCTCAGACATTTCACTGGAAGCGGGTTTTTTAAGTGCTCTGTAAGCATTTCGTTGCAAGCGGGTTTTTAAGTACTCTGGAGTCATTTCGTTGTAAGCGGGTGTTTAAGTGCTCTGGAGTCATTTCTTTGGAAGCGGGTTTTTTAGTGCTCTGGAGTCATTTCGTTGCAAGCGGGTTTTTAAGTGCTCTGGAGTCATTTCGTTGCATGCGGGTTTTTAAGTGCTCTGAATGCATTTCGTTGTAAGCGGGTTTTTAAGTGCTCTGGAGTCATTTCGTTGCAAGCGGGTTTTTACGTGTTCTGGAGTCATTTCGTTGCAAGCGGGTTTTTACATACTTCTCAGACATTTCACTGGAAGCGGGTTTTTTAAATGCTCTGTAGGCATTTCGTTGCAAGCGGGTTTTTAAGTACTCTGGAGTCATTTCGTTGCAAGCGGGTTTTTAAGTGCTCTGGAGTCATTTCGTTGCAAGCGGGTTTTTACATATTTCTCTGACATTTAACTGGAAGCGAGTATTTTAAGTGCTCTGGAGTCATTTCGTTGCAAGCGGGTTTTTACGTGCTCTGGAGTCATTTCATTGTAAGCGGGTTTTTACATACTTCTCAGACATTTCCCTGGAAGTGGGTTTTTTAAGTGCTCTGGATTCATTTCGATGCAAGCGGGTTTTTAAGTGCTCTGTAGTCATTTCGTTGCAAGCTGGTTTTTAAGTGCTCTGGAGTCATTTCGTTGCAAGCGGGTTTTTAAGTGTTCTGGAGTCATTTCGTTGCAAGCGGGTTTTTACATACTTCTCAGACATTTCACTGGAAGCGGGTTTTTTAAATCCTCTGTAGGCATTTCGTTGCAAGCGGGTTTTTAAGTGCTCTGGAGTCATTTCGTTGCAAGCGGGTTTTTACGTGTTCTGGAGTCATTTCATTGCAAGCGGGTTTTTACATAATTCTCAGACATTTCACTGGAAGCGGGTTTTTTAAATGCTCTGTAGGCATTTCGTTGCAAGCAGGTTTTTAAGTGCTCTGGAGTCATTTCGTTGCAAGCGGGTTTTTAAGTGCTCTGGAGTCATTTCGTTGCAAGCGGGTTTTTAAGTGCTCTGGAGTCATTTCGTTGCAAGCGGGTTTTTAAGTGCTCTGAAGGCATTTCGTTGTAAGCGTGTTTTTAAGTGCTCTGGAGTCATTTCGTTGCAAGCGGGTTTTTAAGTGCTCTGGAGTCATTTCGTTGCAAGCGGGTTTTTAAGTGCTCTGAAGGCATTTCGTTGTAAGCGTGTTTTTAAGTGCTCTGGAGTCATTTCGTTGCAAGCGGGTTTTTACGTGTTCTGGAGTCATTTCGTTGCAAGCGGGTTTTTACATACTTCTCAGACATTTCACTGGAAGCGGGTTTTTTAAGTGCTCTGTAAGCATTTCGTTGCAAGCGGGTTTTTAAGTACTCTGGAGTCATTTCGTTGTAAGCGGGTGTTTAAGTGCTCTGGAGTCATTTCTTTGGAAGCGGGTTTTTTAGTGCTCTGGAGTCATTTCGTTGCAAGCGGGTTTTTAAGTGCTCTGGAGTCATTTCGTTGCATGCGGGTTTTTAAGTGCTCTGAATGCATTTCGTTGTAAGCGGGTTTTTAAGTGCTCTGGAGTCATTTCGTTGCAAGCGGGTTTTTACGTGTTCTGGAGTCATTTCGTTGCAAGCGGGTTTTTACATACTTCTCAGACATTTCACTGGAAGCGGGTTTTTTAAATGCTCTGTAGGCATTTCGTTGCAAGCGGGTTTTTAAGTACTCTGGAGTCATTTCGTTGCAAGCGGGTTTTTAAGTGCTCTGGAGTCATTTCGTTGCAAGCGGGTTTTTACATATTTCTCTGACATTTAACTGGAAGCGAGTATTTTAAGTGCTCTGGAGTCATTTCGTTGCAAGCGGGTTTTTACGTGCTCTGGAGTCATTTCATTGTAAGCGGGTTTTTACATACTTCTCAGACATTTCCCTGGAAGTGGGTTTTTTAAGTGCTCTGGATTCATTTCGATGCAAGCGGGTTTTTAAGTGCTCTGTAGTCATTTCGTTGCAAGCTGGTTTTTAAGTGCTCTGGAGTCATTTCGTTGCAAGCGGGTTTTTAAGTGTTCTGGAGTCATTTCGTTGCAAGCGGGTTTTTACATACTTCTCAGACATTTCACTGGAAGCGGGTTTTTTAAATCCTCTGTAGGCATTTCGTTGCAAGCGGGTTTTTAAGTGCTCTGGAGTCATTTCGTTGCAAGCGGGTTTTTACGTGTTCTGGAGTCATTTCATTGCAAGCGGGTTTTTACATAATTCTCAGACATTTCACTGGAAGCGGGTTTTTTAAATGCTCTGTAGGCATTTCGTTGCAAGCAGGTTTTTAAGTGCTCTGGAGTCATTTCGTTGCAAGCGGGTTTTTAAGTGCTCTGGAGTCATTTCGTTGCAAGCGGGTTTTTAAGTGCTCTGGAGTCATTTCGTTGCAAGCGGGTTTTTAAGTGCTCTGGAGACATTTCGTTGCAAGCGGGTTTTTAAATGCTCTGGAGCCATTTCGTTGCAAGCGGGTTTTTAAGTGTTCTGGAGCCATTTCGTTGCAAGCGGGTTTTTAAGTGCTCTGGAGTCATTACGTTGCAAGCGGGTTTTTAAGTGCTCTGGAGTCATTTCGTTGCAAGCGGGTTTTTAAGTGCTCTGGAGTCATTTCGTTGCAAGCGGGTTTTTAAGTGCTCTGGAGTCATTTCGTTGCAAGCGGGTTTTTAAGTGCTCTGGAGTCATTTCGTTGCAAGCGGGTTTTTAAGTGCTCTGGAGTCATTTCGTTGCAAGCGGGTTTTTAAGTGCTCTGGAGTCATTTCGTTGCAAGCGTGTTTTTACGTGTTCTGGAGTCATTTCGTTGCAAGCGGGTTTTTACATATTTCTCTGACATTTAACTGGAAGTGAGTATTTTAAGTGCTCTGGAGTCATTTCGTTGCAAGCGGGTTTTTACATACTTCTCAGACATTTCACTGGAAGCGGGTTTTTTAAGTGCTCTGGAGTCATTTCGTTGGAATCGGGTTTTTAAGTACTCTGGAGGCATTTCGTTGCAAGCGGGTTTTTAAGTGCTCTGGAGTCATTTCGTTGCAAGCGGGTTTTTACGTGCTCTGGAGACATTTCGTTGCAAGCGGGTTTTTACGTGCTCTGGAGTCATTTCGTTGCAAGCGGGTTTTTACGTGCTCTGGAGTCATTTCGTTGCAAGCGGGTTTTTAAGTGCTCTGGAGTCATTTCGTTGCAAGCGGCTTTTTAAGTGCTCTGGAGTCATTTCGTTGCAAGCGGGTTTTTAAGTGCTCTGGAGTCATTTCGTTGCAAGCGGGTTTTTAAGTGCTCTGAAGGCATTTCGTTGTAAGCGGGTTTTTAAGTGCTCTGGAGTCATTTCGTTGCAAGCGGGTTTTTACGTTTTCTGGAGTCATTTCGTTGCAAGCGAGTTTTTACATACTTCTCAGACATTTCACTGGAAGCGGGTTTTTTAAGTGCTCTGTAGGCATTTCGTTGCAAGCGGGTTTTTCAGTACTCTGGAGTCATTTCGTTGCAAGCGGGTATTTAAGTGCTCTGGAGTCATTTCATTGGAAGCGGGTTTTTTAGTGCTCTGGAGTCATTTCGTTGCAAGCGGGTTTTTAAGTGCTCTGGAGTCATTTCGTTGCATGCGGGTTTTTAAGTGCTCTGAAGGCATTTCGTTGTAAGCGGGTTTTTAAGTGCTCTGGAGTCATTTCGTTGCAAGCGGGTTTTTACGTGTTCTGGAGTCATTTTGTTGCAAGCGGGTTTTTACATACTTCTCAGACATTTCACTGGAAGCGGGTTTTTTAAATGCTCTGTAGTCATTTCGTTGCAAGCGGGTTTTTAAGTACTCTGGAGTCATTTCGTTGCAAACGGGTTTTTACGTGCTCTGGAGTCATTTCGTTGCAAGCGGGTTTTTAAGTGCTCTGGAGTCATTTCGTTGCAAGCGGGTTTTTACGTGCTCTGGAGTCATTTCGTTGCAAGCGGGTTTTTACGTGCTCTGGAGTCATTTCGTTGCAAGCGGGTTTTTACGTGCTCTGGAGTCATTTCGTTGCAAGCGGGTTTTTAAGTGCTCTGGAGTCATTTCGTTGCAAGCGGGTTTTTAAGTGCTCTGGAGTCATTTCGTTGCAAGCGGGTTTTTAAGTGCTCTGGAGTCATTTCGTTGCAAGCGGGTTTTTAAGTGCTCTGAAGGCATTTCGTTGTAAGCGTGTTTTTAAGTGCTCTGGAGTCATTTCGTTGCAAGCGGGTTTTTACGTGTTCTGGAGTCATTTCGTTGCAAGCGGGTTTTTACATACTTCTCAGACATTTCACTGGAAGCGGGTTTTTTAAGTGCTCTGTAAGCATTTCGTTGCAAGCGGGTTTTTAAGTACTCTGGAGTCATTTCGTTGCAAGCGGGTGTTTAAGTGCTCTTGAGTCATTTCTTTGGAAGCGGGTTTTTTAGTGCTCTGGAGTCATTTCGTTGCAAGCGGGTTTTTAAGTGCTCTGGAGTCATTTCGTTGCATGCGGGTTTTTAAGTGCTCTGAAGGCATTTCGTTGTAAGCGTTTTTTTAAGTGCTCTGGAGTCATTTCGTTGCAAGCGGGTTTTTACGTGTTCTGGAGTCATTTCGTTGCAAGCGGGTTTTTACATACTTCTCAGACATTTCACTGGAAGCGGGTTTTTTAAATGCTCTGTAGGCATTTCGTTGCAAGCGGGTTTTTAAGTACTCTGGAGTCATTTCGTTGCAAGCGGGTTTTTAAGTGCTCTGGAGTCATTTCGTTGCAAGCGGGTTTTTACATATTTCTCTGACATTTAACTGGAAGCGAGTATTTTAAGTGCTCTGGAGTCATTTCGTTGCAAGCGGGTTTTTACGTGCTCTGGAGTCATTTCATTGTAAGCGGGTTTTTACATACTTCTCAGACATTTCCCTGGAAGCGGGTTTTTTAAGTGCTCTGGATTCATTTCGTTACAAGCGGGTTTTTAAGTGCTCTGTAGTCATTTCGTTGCAAGCGGGTTTTTAAGTGCTCTGGAGTCATTTCGTTGCAAGCGGGTTTTTACGTGTTCTGGAGTCATTTCGTTGCAAGCGGGTTTTTACATACTTCTCAGACATTTCACTGGAAGCGGGTTTTTTAAATCCTCTGTAGGCATTTCGTTGCAAGCGGGTTTTTAAGTGCTCTGGAGTCATTTCGTTGCAAGCGGGTTTTTACGTGTTCTGGAGTCATTTCGTTGCAAGCGTGTTTTTACATACTTCTCAGACATTTCACTGGAAGCGGGTTTTTTAAATGCTCTGTAGGCATTTCGTTGCAAGCGGGTTTTTAAGTGCTCTGGAGTCATTTCGTTGCAAGCGGGTTTTTAAGTGCTCTGGAGTCATTTCGTTGCAAGCGGGTTTTTAAGTGCTCTGGAGTCATTTCGTTGCAAGCGGGTTTTTAAGTGCTCTGGAGACATTTCGTTGCAAGCGGGTTTTTAAATGCTCTGGAGCCATTTCGTTGCAAGCGGGTTTTTAAGTGCTCTGGAGCCATTTCGTTGCAAGCGGGTTTTTAAGTGCTCTGGAGTCATTACGTTGCAAGCGGGTTTTTAAGTGCTCTGGAGTCATTTCGTTGCAAGCGGGTTTTTAAGTGCTCTGGAGTCATTTCGTTGCAAGCGGGTTTTTAAGTGCTCTGGAGTCATTTCGTTGCAAGCGGGTTTTTAAGTGCTCTGGAGTCATTTCGTTGCAAGCGGGTTTTTAAGTGCTCTGGAGTCATTTCGTTGCAAGCGGGTTTTTAAGTGCTCTGGAGTCATTTCGTTGCAAGCGGGTTTTTAAGTGCTCTGGAGTCATTTCGTTGCAAGCGGGTTTTTACGTGTTCTGGAGTCATTTCGTTGCAAGCGGGTTTTTACATACTTCTCAGACATTTCACTGGAAGCGGGTTTTTTAAGTGCTCTGTAGGCATTTCGTTGCAAGCGGGTTTTTCAGTACTCTGGAGTCATTTCGTTGCAAGCGGGTATTTAAGTGCTCTGGAGTCATTTCATTGGAAGCGGGTTTTTTAGTGCTCTGGAGTCATTTCGTTGCAAGCGGGTTTTTAAGTGCTCTGGAGTCATTTCGTTGCATGCGGGTTTTTAAGTGCTCTGAAGGCATTTCGTTGTAAGCGGGTTTTTAAGTGCTCTTGAGTCATTTCGTTGCAAGCGGGTTTTTACGTGTTCTGGAGTCATTTTGTTGCAAGCGGGTTTTTACATACTTCTCAGACATTTCACTGGAAGCGGGTTTTTTAAATGCTCTGTAGTCATTTCGTTGCAAGCGGGTTTTTAAGTACTCTGGAGTCATTTCGTTGCAAACGGGTTTTTACGTGCTCTGGAGTCATTTCGTTGCAAGCGGGTTTTTACGTGCTCTGGAGTCATTTCGTTGCAAGCGGGTTTTTAAGTGCTCTGGAGTCATTTCGTTGCATGCGGGTTTTTAAGTGCTCTGAAGGCATTTCGTTGTAAGCGGTTTTTTAAGTGCTCTGGAGTCATTTCGTTGCAAGCGGGTTTTTACGTGTTCTGGAGTCATTTCGTTGCAAGCGGGTTTTTACATACTTCTCAGACATTTCACTGGAAGCGGGTTTTTTAAATGCTCTGTAGGCATTTCGATGCAAGCGGGTTTTTAAGTACTCTGGAGTCATTTCGTTGCAAGCGGGTTTTTAAGTGCTCTGGAGTCATTTCGTTGCAAGCGGGTTTTTACATATTTCTCTGACATTTAACTGGAAGCGAGTATTTTAAGTGCTCTGGAGTCATTTCGTTGCAAGCGGGTTTTTAAGTGCTCTGAAGGCATTTCGTTGTAAGCGGGTTTTTAAGTGCTCTGGAGTCATTTCGTTGCAAGCGGGTTTTTACGTTTTCTGGAGTCATTTCGTTGCAAGCGAGTTTTTACATACTTCTCAGACATTTCACTGGAAGCGGGTTTTTTAAGTGCTCTGTAGGCATTTCGTTGCAAGCGGGTTTTTCAGTACTCTGGAGTCATTTCGTTGCAAGCGGGTATTTAAGTGCTCTGGAGTCATTTCATTGGAAGCGGGTTTTTTAGTGCTCTGGAGTCATTTCGTTGCAAGCGGGTTTTTAAGTGCTCTGGAGTCATTTCGTTGCATGCGGGTTTTTAAGTGCTCTGAAGGCATTTCGTTGTAAGCGGGTTTTTAAGTGCTCTGGAGTCATTTCGTTGCAAGCGGGTTTTTACGTGTTCTGGAGTCATTTTGTTGCAAGCGGGTTTTTACATACTTCTCAGACATTTCACTGGAAGCGGGTTTTTTAAATGCTCTGTAGTCATTTCGTTGCAAGCGGGTTTTTAAGTACTCTGGAGTCATTTCGTTGCAAACGGGTTTTTACGTGCTCTGGAGTCATTTCGTTGCAAGCGGGTTTTTAAGTGCTCTGGAGTCATTTCGTTGCAAGCGGGTTTTTACGTGCTCTGGAGTCATTTCGTTGCAAGCGGGTTTTTACGTGCTCTGGAGTCATTTCGTTGCAAGCGGGTTTTTACGTGCTCTGGAGTCATTTCGTTGCAAGCGGGTTTTTAAGTGCTCTGGAGTCATTTCGTTGCAAGCGGGTTTTTAAGTGCTCTGGAGTCATTTCGTTGCAAGCGGGTTTTTAAGTGCTCTGGAGTCATTTCGTTGCAAGCGGGTTTTTAAGTGCTCTGAAGGCATTTCGTTGTAAGCGTGTTTTTAAGTGCTCTGGAGTCATTTCGTTGCAAGCGGGTTTTTACGTGTTCTGGAGTCATTTCGTTGCAAGCGGGTTTTTACATACTTCTCAGACATTTCACTGGAAGCGGGTTTTTTAAGTGCTCTGTAAGCATTTCGTTGCAAGCGGGTTTTTAAGTACTCTGGAGTCATTTCGTTGCAAGCGGGTGTTTAAGTGCTCTTGAGTCATTTCTTTGGAAGCGGGTTTTTTAGTGCTCTGGAGTCATTTCGTTGCAAGCGGGTTTTTAAGTGCTCTGGAGTCATTTCGTTGCATGCGGGTTTTTAAGTGCTCTGAAGGCATTTCGTTGTAAGCGTTTTTTTAAGTGCTCTGGAGTCATTTCGTTGCAAGCGGGTTTTTACGTGTTCTGGAGTCATTTCGTTGCAAGCGGGTTTTTACATACTTCTCAGACATTTCACTGGAAGCGGGTTTTTTAAATGCTCTGTAGGCATTTCGTTGCAAGCGGGTTTTTAAGTACTCTGGAGTCATTTCGTTGCAAGCGGGTTTTTAAGTGCTCTGGAGTCATTTCGTTGCAAGCGGGTTTTTACATATTTCTCTGACATTTAACTGGAAGCGAGTATTTTAAGTGCTCTGGAGTCATTTCGTTGCAAGCGGGTTTTTACGTGCTCTGGAGTCATTTCATTGTAAGCGGGTTTTTACATACTTCTCAGACATTTCCCTGGAAGCGGGTTTTTTAAGTGCTCTGGATTCATTTCGTTACAAGCGGGTTTTTAAGTGCTCTGTAGTCATTTCGTTGCAAGCGGGTTTTTAAGTGCTCTGGAGTCATTTCGTTGCAAGCGGGTTTTTAAGTGCTCTGGAGTCATTTCGTTGCAAGCGGGTTTTTAAGTGCTCTGGAGTCATTTCGTTGCAAGCGGGTTTTTAAGTGCTCTGGAGTCATTTCGTTGCAAGCGGGTTTTTAAGTGCTCTGGAGTCATTTCGTTGCAAGCGGGTTTTTAAGTACTCTGTAGACATTTCGTTGCAAGCGGGTTTTTAAGTGCTCTGGAGTCATTTCGTTGCAAGCGGGTTTTTAAGTGCTCTGGAGTCATTTCGTTGCAAGCGGGTTTTTAAGTGCTCTGAAGGCATTTCGTTGCAAGCGGGTTTTTAAGTGCTCTGGAGTCATTTCGTTGCAAGCGGGTTTTTAAGTGCTCTGGAGTCATTTCCTTGCAAGCGGGTTTTTAAGTGCTCTGGAGTCATTTCGTTGCAAGCGGGTTTTTAAGTGCTCTGGAGTCATTTCGTTGCAAGCGGGTTTTTAAGTGCTCTGAAGGCATTTCGTTGCAAGCGGGTTTTTAAGTGCTCTGGAGTCATTTCGTTGCAAGCGGGTTTTTAAGTGCTCTGGAGTCATTTCGTTGCAAGGGGGTTTTTAAGTGCTCTGGAGTCATTTCGTTGTAAGCGGGTTTTTAAGTACTCTGGAGACATTTCGTTGCAAGCGGGTTTTTAAGTGCTCTGGAGTCATTTCGTTGCATGCGGGTTTTTAAGTGCTCTGAAGGCATTTCGTTGTAAGCGGGCTTTTAAGTGCTATGGAGTCATTTCGTTGCAAGAGGGTTTTTACGTGTTCTGGAGTCATTTCGTTGCAAGCGGGTTTTTACATACTTCTCAGACATTTCACTGGAAGCGGGTTTTTTAAGTGCTCTGCAGGCATTTCGTTGTAAGCGGGTTTTTAAGTACTCTGGAGTCATTTTGTTGCAAGCGGGTTTTTAATGCTCTGGAGTCATTTCGTTGCAAGCGGGTTTTTAAGTGCTCTGGAGTCATTTCGTTGCAAGCGGGTTTTTAAGTGCTCTGGAGTCATTTCGTTACAAGCGGGTTTTTAAGTGCTCTGGAGGCATTTCGTTGCAAGCGGGTTTTTAAGTGCTCTGGAGTCATTTCGTTGCAAGCGGGTTTTTAAGTGCTCTGGAGTCATTTCGTTGCAAGCGGGTTTTTAAGTGCTCTGGAGTCATTTCGTTGCAAGCGGGTTTTTAAGTGCTCTGGAGTCATTTCGTTGCAAGCGGGTTTTTAAGTGCTCTGGAGTCATTTCGTTGCAAGCGGGTTTTTAAGTGCTCTGGAGACATTTCGTTGCAAGCGGGTTTTTAAGTGCTCTGGAGTCATTTCGTTGCAAGCGGATTTTTAAGTGCTCTGGAGTCATTTCGTTGCAAGCGGGTTTTTAAGTGCTCTGGAGTCATTTCGTTGCAAGCGGGTTTTTAAGTACTCTGTAGACATTTCGTTGCAAGCGGGTTTTTAAGTGCTCTGGAGTCATTTCGTTGCAAGCGGGTTTTTAAGTGCTCTGGAGTCATTTCGTTGCAAGCGGGTTTTTAAGTGCTCTGAAGGCATTTCGTTGCAAGCGGGTTTTTAAGTGCTCTGGAGTCATTTCGTTGCAAGCGGGTTTTTAAGTGCTCTGGAGTCATTTCATTGCAAGCGGGTTTTTAAGTGCTCTGGAGTCATTTCGTTGCAAGCGGGTTTTTAAGTACTCTGGAGACATTTCGTTGCAAGCGGGTTTTTAAGTGCTCTGGAGTCATTTCGTTGCAAGCTGGTTTTTAAGTGCTCTGGAGTCATTTCGTTGCAAGCGGGTTTTTAAGTGCTCTGAAGGCATTTCGTTGCAAGCGGGTTTTTAAGTGCTCTGGAGTCATTTCGTTGCAAGCGGGTTTTTAAGTGCTCTGGAGTCATTTCGTTGCAAGCGGGTTTTTAAGTGCTCTGGAGTCATTTCATTGCAAGCGGGTTTTTTAGTGCTCTGGAGTCATTTCGTTGCAAGCGGGTTTTTAAGTACTCTGGAGTCATTTTGTTGCATGCGGGTTTTTAAGTGCTCTGAAGGCATTTCGTTGCAAGCGGGTTTTTAAGTGCTCTGGAGTCATTTCGTTGCAAGCGGGTTTTTAAGTGCTCTGGAGTCATTTCGTTGCAAGCGGGTTTTTAAGTGCTCTGGAGTCATTTCGTTGCAAGCGGGTTTTTAAGTGCTCTGATGGCATTTCGTTGCAAGCGGGTTTTTAAGTGCTCTGGAGTCATTTCGTTGCAAGCGGGTTTTTAAGTGCTCTGGAGTCATTTCGTTGCAAGCGGGTTTTTAAGTGCTCTGGAGTCATTTCGTTTCAAGCGGGTTTTTAAGTGCTCTGGAGTCATTTCGTTGCAAGCGGGTTTTTAAGTGCTCTGGAGTCATTTCGTTGCAAGCGGGTTTTTAAGTGCTCTGGAGTCATTTCGTTGCAAGCGGGTTTTTATTTGCTCTGGAGTCATTTCGTTACAAGCGGGTTTTTAAGTGCTCTGGAGGCATTTCGTTGCAAGCGGGTTTTTAAGTGCTCTGGAGTCATTTCGTTGCAAGCGGGTTTTTAAGTGCTCTGGAGTCATTTCGTTGCAAGCGGGTTTTTAAGTGCTCTGGAGTCATTTCGTTGCAAGCGGGTTTTTAAGTGCTCTGGAGTCATTTCGTTGCAAGCGGGTTTTTAAGTGCTCTGGAGTCATTTCGTTGCAAGCGGGTTTTTAAGTGCTCTGGAGACATTTCGTTGCAAGCGGGTTTTTAAGTGCTCTGGAGTCATTTCGTTGCAAGCGGGTTTTTAAGTGCTCTGGAGTCATTTCGTTGCAAGCGGGTTTTTAAGTGCTCTGGAGTCATTTCGTTGCAAGCGGGTTTTTACGTGTTCTGGAGTCATTTCGTTGCAAGCGGGTTTTTACATACTTCTCAGACATTTCACTGGAAGCGGGTTTTTTAAGTGCTCTGCAGGCATTTCGTTGTAAGCGGGTTTTTAAGTACTCTGGAGTCATTTCGTTGCAAGCGGGTTTTTAAGTGCTCTGGAGTCATTTCGTTGCAAGCGGGTTTTTAAGTGCTCTGGAGTCATTTCGTTGCAAGCGGGTTTTTAAGTGCTCTGGAGTCATTTCGTTACAAGCGGGTTTTTAAGTGCTCTGGAGTCATTTCGTTGCAAGCGGGTTTTTAAGTGCTCTGGAGTCATTTCGTTGCAAGCGGGTTTTTAAGTACTCTGTAGACATTTCGTTGCAAGCGGGTTTTTAAGTGCTCTGGAGTCATTTCGTTGCAAGCGGGTTTTTAAGTGCTCTGGAGTCATTTCGTTGCAAGCGGGTTTTTAAGTGCTCTGAAGGCATTTCGTTGCAAGCGGGTTTTTAAGTGCTCTGGAGTCATTTCGTTGCAAGCGGGTTTTTAAGTGCTCTGGAGTCATTTCGTTGCAAGCGGGTTTTTAAGTGCTCTGGAGTCATTTCGTTGCAAGCGGGTTTTTAAGTGCTCTGGAGTCATTTCGTTGCAAGCGGGTTTTTAAGTGCTCTGGAGTCATTTCGTTGCAAGCGGGTTTTTAAGTACTCTGGAGACATTTCGTTGCAAGCGGGTTTTTAAGTGCTCTGGAGTCATTTCGTTGCAAGCTGGTTTTTAAGTGCTCTGGAGTCATTTCGTTGCAAGCGGGTTTTTAAGTGCTCTGAAGGCATTTCGTTGCAAGCGGGTTTTTAAGTGCTCTGGAGTCATTTCGTTGCAAGCGGGTTTTTAAGTGCTCTGGAGTCATTTCGTTGCAAGCGGGTTTTTAAGTGCTCTGGAGTCATTTCATTGCAAGCGGGTTTTTTAGTGCTCTGGAGTCATTTCGTTGCAAGCGGGTTTTTAAGTACTCTGGAGTCATTTCGTTGCATGCGGGTTTTTAAGTGCTCTGAAGGCATTTCGTTGCAAGCGGGTTTTTAAGTGCTCTGGAGTCATTTCGTTGCAAGCGGGTTTTTAAGTGCTCTGGAGTCATTTCGTTGCAAGCGGGTTTTTAAGTGCTCTGGAGTCATTTCGTTGCAAGCGGGTTTTTAAGTGCTCTGGAGTCATTTCGTTACAAGCGGATTTTTAAGTGCTCTGGAGGCATTTCGTTGCAAGCGGGTTTTTAAGTGCTCTGGAGTCATTTCGTTGCAAGCGGGTTTTTAAGTGCTCTGGAGTCATTTCGTTGCAAGCGGGTTTTTAAGTGCTCTGGAGTCATTTCGTTGCAAGCGGGTTTTTAAGTGCTCTGGAGTCATTTCGTTGCAAGCGGGTTTTTAAGTGCTCTGGAGTCATTTCGTTGCAAGCGGGTTTTTAAGTGCTCTGGAGACATTTCGTTGCAAGCGGGTTTTTAAGTGCTCTGGAGTCATTTCGTTGTAAGCGGGTTTTTAAGTGCTCTGGAGTCATTTCGTTGCAAGCGGGTTTTTAAGTGCTCTGGAGTCATTTCGTTGCAAGCGGGTTTTTAAGTACTCTGGAGACATTTCGTTGCAAGCGGGTTTTTAAGCGCTCTGGAGTCATTTCGTTGCAAGCGGGTTTTTAAGTGCTCTGGAGTCATTTTGTTGCAAGCGGGTTTTTAAGTGCTCTGATGGCATTTCGTTGCAAGCGGGTTTTTAAGTGCTCTGGAGTCATTTCGTTGCAAGCGGGTTTTTAAGTGCTCTGGAGTCATTTCGTTGCAAGCGGGTTTTTAAGTGCTCTGGAGTCATTTCGTTTCAAGCGGGTTTTTAAGTGCTCTGGAGTCATTTCGTTGCAAGCGGGTTTTTAAGTGCTCTGGAGTCATTTCGTTGCAAGCGGGTTTTTAAGTGCTCTGGAGTCATTTCGTTGCAAGCGGGTTTTTAAGTGCTCTGGAGTCATTTCGTTACAAGCGGGTTTTTAAGTGCTCTGGAGGCATTTCGTTGCAAGCGTGTTTTTAAGTGCTCTGGAGTCATTTCGTTGCAAGCGGGTTTTTAAGTGCTCTGGAGTCATTTCGTTGCAAGCGGGTTTTTAAGTGCTCTGGAGTCATTTCGTTGCAAGCGGGTTTTTAAGTGCTCTGGAGTCATTTCGTTGCAAGCGGGTTTTTAAGTGCTCTGGAGTCATTTCGTTGCAAGCGGGTTTTTAAGTGCTCTGGAGACATTTCGTTGCAAGCGGGTTTTTAAGTGCTCTGGAGTCATTTCGTTGCAAGCGGGTTTTTAAGTGCTCTGGAGTCATTTCGTTGCAAGCGGGTTTTTAAGTGCTCTGGAGTCATTTCGTTGCAAGCGGGTTTTTAAGTGCTCTGGAGTCATTTCGTTGCAAGCGGGTTTTTACATACTTCTCAGACATTTCACTGGAAGCGGGTTTTTTAAGTGCTCTGCAGGCATTTCGTTGTAAGCGGGTTTTTAAGTACTCTGGAGTCATTTCGTTGCAAGCGGGTTTTTAAGTGCTCTGGAGTCATTTCGTTGCAAGCGGGTTTTTAAGTGCTCTGGAGTCATTTCGTTACAAGCGGGTTTTTAAGTGCTCTGGAGTCATTTCGTTGCAAGCGGGTTTTTAAGTGCTCTGGAGTCATTTCGTTGCAAGCGGGTTTTTAAGTACTCTGTAGACATTTCGTTGCAAGCGGGTTTTTAAGTGCTCTGGAGTCATTTCGTTGCAAGCGGGTTTTTAAGTGCTCTGGAGTCATTTCGTTGCAAGCGGGTTTTTAAGTGCTCTGAAGGCATTTCGTTGCAAGCGGGTTTTTAAGTGCTCTGGAGTCATTTCGTTGCAAGCGGGTTTTAAGTGCTCTGGAGTCATTTCGTTGCAAGCGGGTTTTTAAGTGCTCTGGAGTCATTTCGTTGCAAGCGGGTTTTTAAGTACTCTGGAGACATTTCGTTGCAAGCGGGTTTTTAAGTGCTCTGGAGTCATTTCGTTGCAAGCTGGTTTTTAAGTGCTCTGGAGTCATTTCGTTGCAAGCGGGTTTTTAAGTGCTCTGAAGGCATTTCGTTGCAAGCGGGTTTTTAAGTGCTCTGGAGTCATTTCGTTGCAAGCGGGTTTTTAAGTGCTCTGGAGTCATTTCGTTGCAAGCGGGTTTTTAAGTACTCTGGAGACATTTCGTTGCAAGCGGGTTTTTAAGTGCTCTGGAGTCATTTCGTTGCAAGCTGGTTTTTAAGTGCTCTGGAGTCATTTCGTTGCAAGCGGGTTTTTAAGTGCTCTGAAGGCATTTCGTTGCAAGCGGGTTTTTAAGTGCTCTGGAGTCATTTCGTTGCAAGCGGGTTTTTAAGTGCTCTGGAGTCATTTCGTTGCAAGCGGGTTTTTAAGTGCTCTGGAGTCATTTCATTGCAAGCGGGTTTTTTAGTGCTCTGGAGTCATTTCGTTGCAAGCGGGTTTTTAAGTGCTCTGGAGACATTTCGTTGCAAGCGGGTTTTTAAGTGCTCTGGAGTCATTTCGTTGTAAGCGGGTTTTTAAGTGCTCTGGAGTCATTTCGTTGCAAGCGGGTTTTTAAGTGCTCTGGAGTCATTTCGTTGCAAGCGGGTTTTTAAGTACTCTGGAGACATTTCGTTGCAAGCGGGTTTTTAAGTGCTCTGGAGTCATTTCGTTGCAAGCGGGTTTTTAAGTGCTCTGGAGTCATTTTGTTGCAAGCGGGTTTTTAAGTGCTCTGATGGCATTTCGTTGCAAGCGGGTTTTTAAGTGCTCTGGAGTCATTTCGTTGCAAGCGGGTTTTTAAGTGCTCTGGAGTCATTTCGTTGCAAGCGGGTTTTTAAGTGCTCTGGAGTCATTTCGTTTCAAGCGGGTTTTTAAGTGCTCTGGAGTCATTTCGTTGCAAGCGGGTTTTTAAGTGCTCTGGAGTCATTTCGTTGCAAGCGGGTTTTTAAGTGCTCTGGAGTCATTTCGTTGCAAGCGGGTTTTTAAGTGCTCTGGAGTCATTTCGTTACAAGCGGGTTTTTAAGTGCTCTGGAGGCATTTCGTTGCAAGCGTGTTTTTAAGTGCTCTGGAGTCATTTCGTTGCAAGCGGGTTTTTAAGTGCTCTGGAGTCATTTCGTTGCAAGCGGGTTTTTAAGTGCTCTGGAGTCATTTCGTTGCAAGCGGGTTTTTAAGTGCTCTGGAGTCATTTCGTTGCAAGCGGGTTTTTAAGTGCTCTGGAGTCATTTCGTTGCAAGCGGGTTTTTAAGTGCTCTGGAGACATTTCGTTGCAAGCGGGTTTTTAAGTGCTCTGGAGTCATTTCGTTGCAAGCGGGTTTTTAAGTGCTCTGGAGTCATTTCGTTGCAAGCGGGTTTTTAAGTGCTCTGGAGTCATTTCGTTGCAAGCGGGTTTTTAAGTGCTCTGGAGTCATTTCGTTGCAAGCGGGTTTTTACATACTTCTCAGACATTTCACTGGAAGCGGGTTTTTTAAGTGCTCTGCAGGCATTTCGTTGTAAGCGGGTTTTTAAGTACTCTGGAGTCATTTCGTTGCAAGCGGGTTTTTAAGTGCTCTGGAGTCATTTCGTTGCAAGCGGGTTTTTAAGTGCTCTGGAGTCATTTCGTTACAAGCGGGTTTTTAAGTGCTCTGGAGTCATTTCGTTGCAAGCGGGTTTTTAAGTGCTCTGGAGTCATTTCGTTGCAAGCGGGTTTTTAAGTACTCTGTAGACATTTCGTTGCAAGCGGGTTTTTAAGTGCTCTGGAGTCATTTCGTTGCAAGCGGGTTTTTAAGTGCTCTGGAGTCATTTCGTTGCAAGCGGGTTTTTAAGTGCTCTGAAGGCATTTCGTTGCAAGCGGGTTTTTAAGTGCTCTGGAGTCATTTCGTTGCAAGCGGGTTTTTAAGTGCTCTGGAGTCATTTCGTTGCAAGCGGGTTTTTAAGTGCTCTGGAGTCATTTCGTTGCAAGCGGGTTTTTAAGTACTCTGGAGACATTTCGTTGCAAGCGGGTTTTTAAGTGCTCTGGAGTCATTTCGTTGCAAGCTGGTTTTGAAATGCTCTGGAGTCATTTCGTTGCAAGCGGGTTTTTAAGTGCTCTGAAGGCATTTCGTTGCAAGCGGGTTTTTAAGTGCTCTGGAGTCATTTCGTTGCAAGCGGGTTTTTAAGTGCTCTGGAGTCATTTCGTTGCAAGCGGGTTTTTAAGTGCTCTGGAGTCATTTCATTGCAAGCGGGTTTTTTAGTGCTCTGGAGTCATTTCGTTGCAAGCGGGTTTTTAAGTGCTCTGGAGTCATTTCGTTGCAAGCGGGTTTTTAAGTGCTCTGGAGTCATTTCGTTGCATGCGGGTTTTTAAGTGCTCTGAAGGCATTTCGTTGTAAGCGGGCTTTTAAGTGCTCTGGAGTCATTTCGTTACAAGCGGGTTTTTACGTGTTCTGGAGTCATTTCGTTGCAAGCGGGTTTTTACATACTTCTCAGACATTTCACTGGAAGCGGGTTTTTTAAGTGCTCTGCAGGCATTTCGTTGTAAGCGGGTTTTTAAGTACTCTGGAGTCATTTCGTTGCAAGCGGGTTTTTAAGTGCTCTGGAGTCATTTCGTTGCAAGCGGGTTTTTAAGTGCTCTGGAGTCATTTCGTTGCAAGCGGGTTTTTAAGTGCTCTGGAGTCATTTCATTGCAAGCGGGTTTTTTAGTGCTCTGGAGTCATTTCGTTGCAAGCGGGTTTTTAAGTACTCTGGAGTCATTTCGTTGCATGCGGGTTTTTAAGTGCTCTGAAGGCATTTCGTTGTAAGCGGGTTTTTAAGTGCTCAGGAGTCATTTCGTTGCAAGCGGGTTTTTAAGTGCTCTGGAGTCATTTCGTTGCAAGCGGGTTTTTAAGTGCTCTGGAGTCATTTCGTTGCAAGCGGGTTTTTAAGTGCTCTGGAGTCATTTCGTTGCAAGCGGGTTTTTAAGTACTCTGTAGACATTTCGTTGCAAGCGGGTTTTTAAGTGCTCTGGAGTCATTTCGTTGCAAGCGGGTTTTTAAGTGCTCTGGAGTCATTTCGTTGCAAGCGGGTTTTTAAGTGCTCTGAAGGCATTTCGTTGCAAGCGGGTTTTTAAGTGCTCTGGAGTCATTTCGTTGCAAGCGGGTTTTTAAGTGCTCTGGAGTCATTTCCTTGCAAGCGGGTTTTTAAGTGCTCTGGAGTCATTTCGTTGCAAGCGGGTTTTTAAGTGCTCTGGAGTCATTTCGTTGCAAGCGGGTTTTTAAGTGCTCTGGAGTCATTTCGTTGCAAGGGGGTTTTTAAGTGCTCTGGAGTCATTTCGTTGTAAGCGGGTTTTTAAGTACTCTGGAGACATTTCGTTGCAAGCGGGTTTTTAAGTGCTCTGGAGTCATTTCGTTGCATGCGGGTTTTTAAGTGCTCTGAAGGCATTTCGTTGTAAGCGGGCTTTTAAGTGCTCTGGAGTCATTTCGTTGCAAGCGGGTTTTTACGTGTTCTGGAGTCATTTCGTTGCAAGCGGGTTTTTACATACTTCTCAGACATTTCACTGGAAGCGGGTTTTTTAAGTGCTCTGCAGGCATTTCGTTGTAAGCGGGTTTTTAAGTACTCTGGAGTCATTTTGTTGCAAGCGGGTTTTTAATGCTCTGGAGTCATTTCGTTGCAAGCGGGTTTTTAAGTGCTCTGGAGTCATTTCGTTGCAAGCGGGTTTTTAAGTGCTCTGGAGTCATTTCGTTACAAGCGGGTTTTTAAGTGCTCTGGAGGCATTTCGTTGCAAGCGGGTTTTTAAGTGCTCTGGAGTCATTTCGTTGCAAGCGGGTTTTTAAGTGCTCTGGAGTCATTTCGTTGCAAGCGGGTTTTTAAGTGCTCTGGAGTCATTTCGTTGCAAGCGGGTTTTTAAGTGCTCTGGAGTCATTTCGTTGCAAGCGGGTTTTTAAGTGCTCTGGAGACATTTCGTTGCAAGCGGGTTTTTAAGTGCTCTGGAGTCATTTCGTTGCAAGCGGATTTTTAAGTGCTCTGGAGTCATTTCGTTGCAAGCGGGTTTTTAAGTGCTCTGAAGGCATTTCGTTGCAAGCGGGTTTTTAAGTGCTCTGGAGTCATTTCGTTGCAAGCGGGTTTTTAAGTGCTCTGGAGTCATTTCGTTGCAAGCGGGTTTTTAAGTGCTCTGGAGTCATTTCGTTGCAAGCGGGTTTTTAAGTGCTCTGATGGCATTTCGTTGCAAGCGGGTTTTTAAGTGCTCTGGAGTCATTTCGTTGCAAGCGGGTTTTTAAGTGCTCTGGAGTCATTTCGTTGCAAGCGGGTTTTTAAGTGCTCTGGAGTCATTTCGTTTCAAGCGGGTTTTTAAGTGCTCTGGAGTCATTTCGTTGCAAGCGGGTTTTTAAGTGCTCTGGAGTCATTTCGTTGCAAGCGGGTTTTTAAGTGCTCTGGAGTCATTTCGTTGCAAGCGGGTTTTTATTTGCTCTGGAGTCATTTCGTTACAAGCGGGTTTTTAAGTGCTCTGGAGGCATTTCGTTGCAAGCGGGTTTTTAAGTGCTCTGGAGTCATTTCGTTGCAAGCGGGTTTTTAAGTGCTCTGGAGTCATTTCGTTGCAAGCGGGTTTTTAAGTGCTCTGGAGTCATTTCGTTGCAAGCGGGTTTTTAAGTGCTCTGGAGTCATTTCGTTGCAAGCGGGTTTTTAAGTGCTCTGGAGTCATTTCGTTGCAAGCGGGTTTTTAAGTGCTCTGGAGTCATTTCGTTGCAAGCGGGTTTTTAAGTGCTCTGGAGTCATTTCGTTGCAAGCGGGTTTTTAAGTGCTCTGGAGTCATTTCGTTGCAAGCGGGTTTTTAAGTACTCTGTAGACATTTCGTTGCAAGCGGGTTTTTAAGTGCTCTGGAGTCATTTCGTTGCAAGCGGGTTTTTAAGTGCTCTGGAGTCATTTCGTTGCAAGCGGGTTTTTAAGTGCTCTGAAGGCATTTCGTTGCAAGCGGGTTTTTAAGTGCTCTGGAGTCATTTCGTTGCAAGCGGGTTTTTAAGTGCTCTGGAGTCATTTCGTTGCAAGCGGGTTTTTAAGTGCTCTGGAGTCATTTCGTTGCAAGCGGGTTTTTAAGTACTCTGGAGACATTTCGTTGCAAGCGGGTTTTTAAGTGCTCTGGAGTCATTTCGTTGCAAGCTGGTTTTTAAGTGCTCTGGAGTCATTTCGTTGCAAGCGGGTTTTTAAGTGCTCTGAAGGCATTTCGTTGCAAGCGGGTTTTTAAGTGCTCTGGAGTCATTTCGTTGCAAGCGGGTTTTTAAGTGCTCTGGAGTCATTTCGTTGCAAGCGGGTTTTTAAGTGCTCTGGAGTCATTTCGTTGCAAGCGGGTTTTTAAGTGCTCTGGAGTCATTTCGTTGCAAGCGGGTTTTTAAGTACTCTGGAGACATTTCGTTGCAAGCGGGTTTTTAAGTGCTCTGGAGTCATTTCGTTGCAAGCTGGTTTTTAAGTGCTCTGGAGTCATTTCGTTGCAAGCGGGTTTTTAAGTGCTCTGAAGGCATTTCGTTGCAAGCGGGTTTTTAAGTGCTCTGGAGTCATTTCGTTGCAAGCGGGTTTTTAAGTGCTCTGGAGTCATTTCGTTGCAAGCGGGTTTTTAAGTGCTCTGGAGTCATTTCATTGCAAGCGGGTTTTTTAGTGCTCTGGAGTCATTTCGTTGCAAGCGGGTTTTTAAGTACTCTGGAGTCATTTTGTTGCATGCGGGTTTTTAAGTGCTCTGAAGGCATTTCGTTGCAAGCGGGTTTTTAAGTGCTCTGGAGTCATTTCGTTGCAAGCGGGTTTTTAAGTGCTCTGGAGTCATTTCGTTGCAAGCGGGTTTTTAAGTGCTCTGGAGTCATTTCGTTGCAAGCGGGTTTTTAAGTGCTCTGATGGCATTTCGTTGCAAGCGGGTTTTTAAGTGCTCTGGAGTCATTTCGTTGCAAGCGGGTTTTTAAGTGCTCTGGAGTCATTTCGTTGCAAGCGGGTTTTTAAGTGCTCTGGAGTCATTTCGTTGCAAGCGGGTTTTTAAGTGCTCTGGAGTCATTTCGTTGCAAGCGGGTTTTTAAGTGCTCTGGAGTCATTTCGTTGCAAGCGGGTTTTTAAGTACTCTGTAGACATTTCGTTGCAAGCGGGTTTTTAAGTGCTCTGGAGTCATTTCGTTGCAAGCGGGTTTTTAAGTGCTCTGGAGTCATTTCGTTGCAAGCGGGTTTTTAAGTGCTCTGAAGGCATTTCGTTGCAAGCGGGTTTTTAAGTGCTCTGGAGTCATTTCGTTGCAAGCGGGTTTTTAAGTGCTCTGGAGTCATTTCCTTGCAAGCGGGTTTTTAAGTGCTCTGGAGTCATTTCGTTGCAAGCGGGTTTTTAAGTGCTCTGGAGTCATTTCGTTGCAAGCGGGTTTTTAAGTGCTCTGAAGGCATTTCGTTGCAAGCGGGTTTTTAAGTGCTCTGGAGTCATTTCGTTGCAAGCGGGTTTTTAAGTGCTCTGGAGTCATTTCGTTGCAAGGGGGTTTTTAAGTGCTCTGGAGTCATTTCGTTGTAAGCGGGTTTTTAAGTACTCTGGAGACATTTCGTTGCAAGCGGGTTTTTAAGTGCTCTGGAGTCATTTCGTTGCATGCGGGTTTTTAAGTGCTCTGAAGGCATTTCGTTGTAAGCGGGCTTTTAAGTGCTCTGGAGTCATTTCGTTGCAAGCGGGTTTTTACGTGTTCTGGAGTCATTTCGTTGCAAGCGGGTTTTTACATACTTCTCAGACATTTCACTGGAAGCGGGTTTTTTAAGTGCTCTGCAGGCATTTCGTTGTAAGCGGGTTTTTAAGTACTCTGGAGTCATTTTGTTGCAAGCGGGTTTTTAATGCTCTGGAGTCATTTCGTTGCAAGCGGGTTTTTAAGTGCTCTGGAGTCATTTCGTTGCAAGCGGGTTTTTAAGTGCTCTGGAGTCATTTCGTTACAAGCGGGTTTTTAAGTGCTCTGGAGGCATTTCGTTGCAAGCGGGTTTTTAAGTGCTCTGGAGTCATTTCGTTGCAAGCGGGTTTTTAAGTGCTCTGGAGTCATTTCGTTGCAAGCGGGTTTTTAAGTGCTCTGGAGTCATTTCGTTGCAAGCGGGTTTTTAAGTGCTCTGGAGTCATTTCGTTGCAAGCGGGTTTTTAAGTGCTCTGGAGACATTTCGTTGCAAGCGGGTTTTTAAGTGCTCTGGAGTCATTTCGTTGCAAGCGGATTTTTAAGTGCTCTGGAGTCATTTCGTTGCAAGCGGGTTTTTAAGTGCTCTGAAGGCATTTCGTTGCAAGCGGGTTTTTAAGTGCTCTGGAGTCATTTCGTTGCAAGCGGGTTTTTAAGTGCTCTGGAGTCATTTCGTTGCAAGCGGGTTTTTAAGTGCTCTGGAGTCATTTCGTTGCAAGCGGGTTTTTAAGTGCTCTGATGGCATTTCGTTGCAAGCGGGTTTTTAAGTGCTCTGGAGTCATTTCGTTGCAAGCGGGTTTTTAAGTGCTCTGGAGTCATTTCGTTGCAAGCGGGTTTTTAAGTGCTCTGGAGTCATTTCGTTTCAAGCGGGTTTTTAAGTGCTCTGGAGTCATTTCGTTGCAAGCGGGTTTTTAAGTGCTCTGGAGTCATTTCGTTGCAAGCGGGTTTTTAAGTGCTCTGGAGTCATTTCGTTGCAAGCGGGTTTTTATTTGCTCTGGAGTCATTTCGTTACAAGCGGGTTTTTAAGTGCTCTGGAGGCATTTCGTTGCAAGCGGGTTTTTAAGTGCTCTGGAGTCATTTCGTTGCAAGCGGGTTTTTAAGTGCTCTGGAGTCATTTCGTTGCAAGCGGGTTTTTAAGTGCTCTGGAGTCATTTCGTTGCAAGCGGGTTTTTAAGTGCTCTGGAGTCATTTCGTTGCAAGCGGGTTTTTAAGTGCTCTGGAGTCATTTCGTTGCAAGCGGGTTTTTAAGTGCTCTGGAGTCATTTCGTTGCAAGCGGGTTTTTAAGTGCTCTGGAGTCATTTCGTTGCAAGCGGGTTTTTAAGTGCTCTGGAGTCATTTCGTTGCAAGCGGGTTTTTAAGTACTCTGTAGACATTTCGTTGCAAGCGGGTTTTTAAGTGCTCTGGAGTCATTTCGTTGCAAGCGGGTTTTTAAGTGCTCTGGAGTCATTTCGTTGCAAGCGGGTTTTTAAGTGCTCTGAAGGCATTTCGTTGCAAGCGGGTTTTTAAGTGCTCTGGAGTCATTTCGTTGCAAGCGGGTTTTTAAATGCTCTGGAGTCATTTCGTTGCAAGCGGGTTTTTAAGTGCTCTGGAGTCATTTCGTTGCAAGCGGGTTTTTAAGTACTCTGGAGACATTTCGTTGCAAGCGGGTTTTTAAGTGCTCTGGAGTCATTTCGTTGCAAGCTGGTTTTTAAGTGCTCTGGAGTCATTTCGTTGCAAGCGGGTTTTTAAGTGCTCTGAAGGCATTTCGTTGCAAGCGGGTTTTTAAGTGCTCTGGAGTCATTTCGTTGCAAGCGGGTTTTTAAGTGCTCTGGAGTCATTTCGTTGCAAGCGGGTTTTTAAGTGCTCTGGAGTCATTTCGTTGCAAGCGGGTTTTTAAGTGCTCTGGAGTCATTTCGTTGCAAGCGGGTTTTTAAGTACTCTGGAGACATTTCGTTGCAAGCGGGTTTTTAAGTGCTCTGGAGTCATTTCGTTGCAAGCTGGTTTTTAAGTGCTCTGGAGTCATTTCGTTGCAAGCGGGTTTTTAAGTGCTCTGAAGGCATTTCGTTGCAAGCGGGTTTTTAAGTGCTCTGGAGTCATTTCGTTGCAAGCGGGTTTTTAAGTGCTCTGGAGTCATTTCGTTGCAAGCGGGTTTTTAAGTGCTCTGGAGTCATTTCATTGCAAGCGGGTTTTTTAGTGCTCTGGAGTCATTTCGTTGCAAGCGGGTTTTTAAGTACTCTGGAGTCATTTTGTTGCATGCGGGTTTTTAAGTGCTCTGAAGGCATTTCGTTGCAAGCGGGTTTTTAAGTGCTCTGGAGTCATTTCGTTGCAAGCGGGTTTTTAAGTGCTCTGGAGTCATTTCGTTGCAAGCGGGTTTTTAAGTGCTCTGGAGTCATTTCGTTGCAAGCGGGTTTTTAAGTGCTCTGATGGCATTTCGTTGCAAGCGGGTTTTTAAGTGCTCTGGAGTCATTTCGTTGCAAGCGGGTTTTTAAGTGCTCTGGAGTCATTTCGTTGCAAGCGGGTTTTTAAGTGCTCTGGAGTCATTTCGTTGCAAGCGGGTTTTTAAGTGCTCTGGAGTCATTTCGTTGCAAGCGGGTTTTTAAGTGCTCTGGAGTCATTTCGTTGCAAGCGGGTTTTTAAGTGCTCTGGAGTCATTTCGTTGCAAGCGGGTTTTTAAGTGCTCTGGAGTCATTTCGTTGCAAGCGGGTTTTTAAGTGCTCTGGAGTCATTTCGTTGCAAGCGGGTTTTTAAGTACTCTGTAGACATTTCGTTGCAAGCGGGTTTTTAAGTGCTCTGGAGTCATTTCGTTGCAAGCGGGTTTTTAAGTGCTCTGGAGTCATTTCGTTGCAAGCGGGTTTTTAAGTGCTCTGAAGGCATTTCGTTGCAAGCGGGTTTTTAAGTGCTCTGGAGTCATTTCGTTGCAAGCGGGTTTTTAAGTGCTCTGGAGTCATTTCGTTGCAAGCGGGTTTTTAAGTGCTCTGGAGTCATTTCGTTGCAAGCGGGTTTTTAAGTACTCTGGAGACATTTCGTTGCAAGCGGGTTTTTAAGTGCTCTGGAGTCATTTCGTTGCAAGCTGGTTTTTAAGTGCTCTGGAGTCATTTCGTTGCAAGCGGGTTTTTAAGTGCTCTGAAGGCATTTCGTTGCAAGCGGGTTTTTAAGTGCTCTGGAGTCATTTCGTTGCAAGCGGGTTTTTAAGTGCTCTGGAGTCATTTCGTTGCAAGCGGGTTTTTAAGTGCTCTGGAGTCATTTCGTTGCAAGCGGGTTTTTAAGTGCTCTGGAGTCATTTCGTTGCAAGCGGGTTTTTAAGTACTCTGGAGACATTTCGTTGCAAGCGGGTTTTTAAGTGCTCTGGAGTCATTTCGTTGCAAGCTGGTTTTTAAGTGCTCTGGAGTCATTTCGTTGCAAGCGGGTTTTTAAGTGCTCTGAAGGCATTTCGTTGCAAGCGGGTTTTTAAGTGCTCTGGAGTCATTTCGTTGCAAGCGGGTTTTTAAGTGCTCTGGAGTCATTTCGTTGCAAGCGGGTTTTTAAGTGCTCTGGAGTCATTTCATTGCAAGCGGGTTTTTTAGTGCTCTGGAGTCATTTCCTTGCAAGCGGGTTTTTAAGTACTCTGGAGTCATTTTGTTGCATGCGGGTTTTTAAGTGCTCTGAAGGCATTTCGTTGCAAGCGGGTTTTTAAGTGCTCTGGAGTCATTTCGTTGCAAGCGGGTTTTTAAGTGCTCTGGAGTCATTTCGTTGCAAGCGGGTTTTTAAGTGCTCTGGAGTCATTTCGTTGCAAGCGGGTTTTTAAGTGCTCTGATGGCATTTCGTTGCAAGCGGGTTTTTAAGTGCTCTGGAGTCATTTCGTTGCAAGCGGGTTTTTAAGTGCTCTGGAGTCATTTCGTTGCAAGCGGGTTTTTAAGTGCTCTGGAGTCATTTCGTTTCAAGCGGGTTTTTAAGTGCTCTGGAGTCATTTCGTTGCAAGCGGGTTTTTAAGTGCTCTGGAGTCATTTCGTTGCAAGCGGGTTTTTAAGTGCTCTGGAGTCATTTCGTTGCAAGCGGGTTTTTATTTGCTCTGGAGTCATTTCGTTACAAGCGGGTTTTTAAGTGCTCTGGAGGCATTTCGTTGCAAGCGGGTTTTTAAGTGCTCTGGAGTCATTTCGTTGCAAGCGGGTTTTTAAGTGCTCTGGAGTCATTTCGTTGCAAGCGGGTTTTTAAGTGCTCTGGAGTCATTTCGTTGCAAGCGGGTTTTTAAGTGCTCTGGAGTCATTTCGTTGCAAGCGGGTTTTTAAGTGCTCTGGAGTCATTTCGTTGCAAGCGGGTTTTTAAGTGCTCTGGAGTCATTTCGTTACAAGCGGATTTTTAAGTGCTCTGGAGTCATTTCGTTGCAAGCGGGTTTTTAAGTGCTCTGGAGTCATTTCGTTGCAAGCGGGTTTTTAAGTACTCTGTAGACATTTCGTTGCAAGCGGGTTTTTAAGTGCTCTGGAGTCATTTCGTTGCAAGCGGGTTTTTAAGTGCTCTGGAGTCATTTCGTTGCAAGCGGGTTTTTAAGTGCTCTGAAGGCATTTCGTTGCAAGCGGGTTTTTAAGTGCTCTGGAGTCATTTCGTTGCAAGCGGGTTTTTAAGTGCTCTGGAGTCATTTCGTTGCAAGCGGGTTTTTAAGTGCTCTGGAGTCATTTCGTTGCAAGCGGGTTTTTAAGTACTCTGGAGACATTTCGTTGCAAGCGGGTTTTTAAGTGCTCTGGAGTCATTTCGTTGCAAGCTGGTTTTTAAGTGCTCTGGAGTCATTTCGTTGCAAGCGGGTTTTTAAGTGCTCTGAAGGCATTTCGTTGCAAGCGGGTTTTTAAGTGCTCTGGAGTCATTTCGTTGCAAGCGGGTTTTTAAGTGCTCTGGAGTCATTTCGTTGCAAGCGGGTTTTTAAGTGCTCTGGAGTCATTTCATTGCAAGCGGGTTTTTTAGTGCTCTGGAGTCATTTCGTTGCAAGCGGGTTTTTAAGTACTCTGGAGTCATTTCGTTGCATGCGGGTTTTTAAGTGCTCTGAAGGCATTTCGTTGCAAGCGGGTTTTTAAGTGCTCTGGAGTCATTTCGTTGCAAGCGGGTTTTTAAGTGCTCTGGAGTCATTTCGTTGCAAGCGGGTTTTTAAGTGCTCTGGAGTCATTTCGTTGCAAGCGGGTTTTTAAGTGCTCTGGAGTCATTTCGTTACAAGCGGATTTTTAAGTGCTCTGGAGGCATTTCGTTGCAAGCGGGTTTTTAAGTGCTCTGGAGTCATTTCGTTGCAAGCGGGTTTTTAAGTGCTCTGGAGTCATTTCGTTGCAAGCGGGTTTTTAAGTGCTCTGGAGTCATTTCGTTGCAAGCGGGTTTTTAAGTGCTCTGGAGTCATTTCGTTGCAAGCGGGTTTTTAAGTGCTCTGGAGTCATTTCGTTGCAAGCGGGTTTTTAAGTGCTCTGGAGACATTTCGTTGCAAGCGGGTTTTTAAGTGCTCTGGAGTCATTTCGTTGTAAGCGGGTTTTTAAGTGCTCTGGAGTCATTTCGTTGCAAGCGGGTTTTTAAGTGCTCTGGAGTCATTTCGTTGCAAGCGGGTTTTTAAGTACTCTGGAGACATTTCGTAGCAAGCGGGTTTTTAAGTGCTCTGGAGTCATTTCGTTGCAAGCGGGTTTTTAAGTGCTCTGGAGTCATTTCGTTGCAAGCGGGTTTTTAAGTGCTCTGATGGCATTTCGTTGCAAGCGGGTTTTTAAGTGCTCTGGAGTCATTTCGTTGCAAGCGGGTTTTTAAGTGCTCTGGAGTCATTTCGTTGCAAGCGGGTTTTTAAGTGCTCTGGAGTCATTTCGTTTCAAGCGGGTTTTTAAGTGCTCTGGAGTCATTTCGTTGCAAGCGGGTTTTTAAGTGCTCTGGAGTCATTTCGTTGCAAGCGGGTTTTTAAGTGCTCTGGAGTCATTTCGTTGCAAGCGGGTTTTTAAGTGCTCTGGAGTCATTTCGTTACAAGCGGGTTTTTAAGTGCTCTGGAGGCATTTCGTTGCAAGCGGGTTTTTAAGTGCTCTGGAGTCATTTCGTTGCAAGCGGGTTTTTAAGTGCTCTGGAGTCATTTCGTTGCAAGCGGGTTTTTAAGTGCTCTGGAGTCATTTCGTTGCAAGCGGGTTTTTAAGTGCTCTGGAGTCATTTCATTGCAAGCGGGTTTTTAAGTGCTCTGGAGTCATTTCGTTGCAAGCGGGTTTTTAAGTGCTCTGGAGACATTTCGTTGCAAGCGGGTTTTTAAGTGCTCTGGAGTCATTTCGTTGCAAGCGGGTTTTTAAGTGCTCTGGAGTCATTTCGTTGCAAGCGGGTTTTTAAGTGCTCTGGAGTCATTTCGTTGCAAGCGGGTTTTTAAGTGCTCTGGAGTCATTTCGTTGCAAGCGGGTTTTTACATACTTCTCAGACATTTCACTGGAAGCGGGTTTTTTAAGTGCTCTGCAGGCATTTCGTTGTAAGCGGGTTTTTAAGTACTCTGGAGTCATTTCGTTGCAAGCGGGTTTTTAAGTGCTCTGGAGTCATTTCGTTGCAAGCGGGTTTTTAAGTGCTCTGGAGTCATTTCGTTGCAAGCGGGTTTTTAAGTGCTCTGGAGACATTTCGTTGCAAGCGGGTTTTTAAGTACTCTGGAGACATTTCGTTGCAAGCGGGTTTTTAAGTGCTCTGGAGTCATTTCGTTGCAAGCTGGTTTTTAAGTGCTCTGGAGTCATTTCGTTGCAAGCGGGTTTTTAAGTGCTCTGAAGGCATTTCGTTGCAAGCGGGTTTTTAAGTGCTCTGGAGTCATTTCGTTGCAAGCGGGTTTTTAAGTGCTCTGGAGTCATTTCGTTGCAAGCGGGTTTTTAAGTGCTCTGGAGTCATTTCATTGCAAGCGGGTTTTTTAGTGCTCTGGAGTCATTTCGTTGCAAGCGGGTTTTTAAGTGCTCTGGAGTCATTTCGTTGCAAGCGGGTTTTTAAGTGCTCTGGAGTCATTTCGTTGCATGCGGGTTTTTAAGTGCTCTGAAGGCATTTCGTTGTAAGCGGGCTTTTAAGTGCTCTGGAGTCATTTCGTTACAAGCGGGTTTTTACGTGTTCTGGAGTCATTTCGTTGCAAGCGGGTTTTTACATACTTCTCAGACATTTCACTGGAAGCGGGTTTTTTAAGTGCTCTGCAGGCATTTCGTTGTAAGCGGGTTTTTAAGTACTCTGGAGTCATTTCGTTGCAAGCGGGTTTTTAAGTGCTCTGGAGTCATTTCGTTGCAAGCGGGTTTTTAAGTGCTCTGGAGTCATTTCGTTGCAAGCGGGTTTTTAAGTGCTCTGGAGTCATTTCATTGCAAGCGGGTTTTTTAGTGCTCTGGAGTCATTTCGTTGCAAGCGGGTTTTTAAGTACTCTGGAGTCATTTCGTTGCATGCGGGTTTTTAAGTGCTCTGAAGGCATTTCGTTGTAAGCGGGTTTTTAAGTGCTCAGGAGTCATTTCGTTGCAAGCGGGTTTTTAAGTGCTCTGGAGTCATTTCGTTGCAAGCGGGTTTTTAAGTGCTCTGGAGTCATTTCGTTGCAAGCGGGTTTTTAAGTGCTCTGGAGTCATTTCGTTGCAAGCGGGTTTTTAAGTACTCTGTAGACATTTCGTTGCAAGCGGGTTTTTAAGTGCTCTGGAGTCATTTCGTTGCAAGCGGGTTTTTAAGTGCTCTGGAGTCATTTCGTTGCAAGCGGGTTTTTAAGTGCTCTGAAGGCATTTCGTTGCAAGCGGGTTTTTAAGTGCTCTGGAGTCATTTCGTTTCAAGCGGGTTTTTAAGTGCTCTGGAGTCATTTCCTTGCAAGCGGGTTTTTAAGTGCTCTGGAGTCATTTCGTTGCAAGCGGGTTTTTAAGTGCTCTGGAGTCATTTCGTTGCAAGCGGGTTTTTAAGTGCTCTGAAGGCATTTCGTTGCAAGCGGGTTTTTAAGTGCTCTGGAGTCATTTCGTTGCAAGCGGGTTTTTAAGTGCTCTGGAGTCATTTCGTTGCAAGGGGGTTTTTAAGTGCTCTGGAGTCATTTCGTTGTAAGCGGGTTTTTAAGTACTCTGGAGACATTTCGTTGCAAGCGGGTTTTTAAGTGCTCTGGAGTCATTTCGTTGCATGCGGGTTTTTAAGTGCTCTGAAGGCATTTCGTTGTAAGCGGGCTTTTAAGTGCTCTGGAGTCATTTCGTTGCAAGCGGGTTTTTACGTGTTCTGGAGTCATTTCGTTGCAAGCGGGTTTTTACATACTTCTCAGACATTTCACTGGAAGCGGGTTTTTTAAGTGCTCTGCAGGCATTTCGTTGTAAGCGGGTTTTTAAGTACTCTGGAGTCATTTTGTTGCAAGCGGGTTTTTAATGCTCTGGAGTCATTTCGTTGCAAGCGGGTTTTTAAGTGCTCTGGAGTCATTTCGTTGCAAGCGGGTTTTTAAGTGCTCTGGAGTCATTTCGTTACAAGCGGGTTTTTAAGTGCTCTGGAGGCATTTCGTTGCAAGCGGGTTTTTAAGTGCTCTGGAGTCATTTCGTTGCAAGCGGGTTTTTAAGTGCTCTGGAGTCATTTCGTTGCAAGCGGGTTTTTAAGTGCTCTGGAGTCATTTCGTTGCAAGCGGGTTTTTAAGTGCTCTGGAGTCATTTCGTTGCAAGCGGGTTTTTAAGTGCTCTGGAGTCATTTCGTTGCAAGCGGGTTTTTAAGTGCTCTGGAGACATTTCGTTGCAAGCGGGTTTTTAAGTGCTCTGGAGTCATTTCGTTGCAAGCGGATTTTTAAGTGCTCTGGAGTCATTTCGTTGCAAGCGGGTTTTTAAGTGCTCTGGAGTCATTTCGTTGCAAGCGGGTTTTTAAGTACTCTGTAGACATTTCGTTGCAAGCGGGTTTTTAAGTGCTCTGGAGTCATTTCGTTGCAAGCGGGTTTTTAAGTGCTCTGGAGTCATTTCGTTGCAAGCGGGTTTTTAAGTGCTCTGGAGTCATTTCGTTGCAAGCGGGTTTTTAAGTGCTCTGGAGTCATTTCGTTGCAAGCGGGTTTTTAAGTACTCTGGAGACATTTCGTTGCAAGCGGGTTTTTAAGTGCTCTGGAGTCATTTCGTTGCAAGCTGGTTTTTAAGTGCTCTGGAGTCATTTCGTTGCAAGCGGGTTTTTAAGTGCTCTGAAGGCATTTCGTTGCAAGCGGGTTTTTAAGTGCTCTGGAGTCATTTCGTTGCAAGCGGGTTTTTAAGTGCTCTGGAGTCATTTCGTTGCAAGCGGGTTTTTAAGTGCTCTGGAGTCATTTCATTGCAAGCGGATTTTTTAGTGCTCTGGAGTCATTTCGTTGCAAGCGGGTTTTTAAGTACTCTGGAGTCATTTTGTTGCATGCGGGTTTTTAAGTGCTCTGAAGGCATTTCGTTGCAAGCGGGTTTTTAAGTGCTCTGGAGTCATTTCGTTGCAAGCGGGTTTTTAAGTGCTCTGGAGTCATTTCGTTGCAAGCGGGTTTTTAAGTGCTCTGGAGTCATTTCGTTGCAAGCGGGTTTTTAAGTGCTCTGATGGCATTTCGTTGCAAGCGGGTTTTTAAGTGCTCTGGAGTCATTTCGTTGCAAGCGGGTTTTTAAGTGCTCTGGAGTCATTTCGTTGCAAGCGGGTTTTTAAGTGCTCTGGAGTCATTTCGTTTCAAGCGGGTTTTTAAGTGCTCTGGAGTCATTTCGTTGCAAGCGGGTTTTTAAGTGCTCTGGAGTCATTTCGTTGCAAGCGGGTTTTTAAGTGCTCTGGAGTCATTTCGTTGCAAGCGGGTTTTTATTTGCTCTGGAGTCATTTCGTTACAAGCGGGTTTTTAAGTGCTCTGGAGGCATTTCGTTGCAAGCGGGTTTTTAAGTGCTCTGGAGTCATTTCGTTGCAAGCGGGTTTTTAAGTGCTCTGGAGTCATTTCGTTGCAAGCGGGTTTTTAAGTGCTCTGGAGTCATTTCGTTGCAAGCGGGTTTTTAAGTGCTCTGGAGTCATTTCGTTGCAAGCGGGTTTTTAAGTGCTCTGGAGTCATTTCGTTGCAAGCGGGTTTTTAAGTGCTCTGGAGTCATTTCGTTGCAAGCGGGTTTTTAAGTGCTCTGGAGTCATTTCGTTGCAAGCGGGTTTTTAAGTGCTCTGGAGTCATTTCGTTGCAAGCGGGTTTTTAAGTACTCTGTAGACATTTCGTTGCAAGCGGGTTTTTAAGTGCTCTGGAGTCATTTCGTTGCAAGCGGATTTTTAAGTGCTCTGGAGTCATTTCGTTGCAAGCGGGTTTTTAAGTGCTCTGAAGGCATTTCGTTGCAAGCGGGTTTTTAAGTGCTCTGGAGTCATTTCGTTGCAAACGGGTTTTTAAGTGCTCTGGAGTCATTTCGTTGCAAGCGGGTTTTTAAGTGCTCTGGAGTCATTTCGTTGCAAGCGGGTTTTTAAGTACTCTGGAGACATTTCGTTGCAAGCGGGTTTTTAAGTGCTCTAGAGTCATTTCGTTGCAAGCTGGTTTTTAAGTGCTCTGGAGTCATTTCGTTGCAAGCGGGTTTTTAAGTGCTCTGAAGGCATTTCGTTGCAAGCGGGTTTTTAAGTGCTCTGGAGTCATTTCGTTGCAAGCGGGTTTTTAAGTGCTCTGGAGTCATTTCGTTGCAAGCGGGTTTTTAAGTGCTCTGGAGTCATTTCGTTGCAAGCGGGTTTTTAAGTGCTCTGGAGTCATTTCGTTGCAAGCGGGTTTTTAAGTACTCTGGAGACATTTCGTTGCAAGCGGGTTTTTAAGTGCTCTGGAGTCATTTCGTTGCAAGCTGGTTTTTAAGTGCTCTGGAGTCATTTCGTTGCAAGCGGGTTTTTAAGTGCTCTGAAGGCATTTCGTTGCAAGCGGGTTTTTAAGTGCTCTGGAGTCATTTCGTTGCAAGCGGGTTTTTAAGTGCTCTGGAGTCATTTCGTTGCAAGCGGGTTTTTAAGTGCTCTGGAGTCATTTCATTGCAAGCGGGTTTTTTAGTGCTCTGGAGTCATTTCGTTGCAAGCGGGTTTTTAAGTACTCTGGAGTCATTTTGTTGCATGCGGGTTTTTAAGTGCTCTGAAGGCATTTCGTTGCAAGCGGGTTTTTAAGTGCTCTGGAGTCATTTCGTTGCAAGCGGGTTTTTAAGTGCTCTGGAGTCATTTCGTTGCAAGCGGGTTTTTAAGTGCTCTGGAGTCATTTCGTTGCAAGCGGGTTTTTAAGTGCTCTGATGGCATTTCGTTGCAAGCGGGTTTTTAAGTGCTCTGGAGTCATTTCGTTGCAAGCGGGTTTTTAAGTGCTCTGGAGTCATTTCGTTGCAAGCGGGTTTTTAAGTGCTCTGGAGTCATTTCGTTTCAAGCGGGTTTTTAAGTGCTCTGGAGTCATTTCGTTGCAAGCGGGTTTTTAAGTGCTCTGGAGTCATTTCGTTGCAAGCGGGTTTTTAAGTGCTCTGGAGTCATTTCGTTGCAAGCGGGTTTTTATTTGCTCTGGAGTCATTTCGTTACAAGCGGGTTTTTAAGTGCTCTGGAGGCATTTCGTTGCAAGCGGGTTTTTAAGTGCTCTGGAGTCATTTCGTTGCAAGCGGGTTTTTAAGTGCTCTGGAGTCATTTCGTTGCAAGCGGGTTTTTAAGTGCTCTGGAGTCATTTCGTTGCAAGCGGGTTTTTAAGTGCTCTGGAGTCATTTCGTTGCAAGCGGGTTTTTAAGTGCTCTGGAGTCATTTCGTTGCAAGCGGGTTTTTAAGTGCTCTGGAGTCATTTCGTTACAAGCGGGTTTTTAAGTGCTCTGGAGTCATTTCGTTGCAAGCGGGTTTTTAAGTGCTCTGGAGTCATTTCGTTGCAAGCGGGTTTTTAAGTACTCTGTAGACATTTCGTTGCAAGCGGGTTTTTAAGTGCTCTGGAGTCATTTCGTTGCAAGCGGGTTTTTAAGTGCTCTGGAGTCATTTCGTTGCAAGCGGGTTTTTAAGTGCTCTGAAGGCATTTCGTTGCAAGCGGGTTTTTAAGTGCTCTGGAGTCATTTCGTTGCAAGCGGGTTTTTAAGTGCTCTGGAGTCATTTCGTTGCAAGCGTGTTTTTATGTGCTCTGGAGTCATTTCGTTGCAAGCGGGTTTTTAAGTACTCTGGAGACATTTCGTTGCAAGCGGGTTTTTAAGTGCTCTGGAGTCATTTCGTTACAAGCGGGTTTTTAAGTGCTCTGGAGTCATTTCGTTGCAAGCGGGTTTTTAAGTGCTCTGGAGTCATTTCGTTGCAAGCGGGTTTTTAAGTACTCTGTAGACATTTCGTTGCAAGCGGGTTTTTAAGTGCTCTGGAGTCATTTCGTTGCAAGCGGGTTTTTAAGTGCTCTGGAGTCATTTCGTTGCAAGCGGGTTTTTAAGTGCTCTGAAGGCATTTCGTTGCAAGCGGGTTTTTAAGTGCTCTGGAGTCATTTCGTTGCAAGCGGGTTTTTAAGTGCTCTGGAGTCATTTCGTTGCAAGCGTGTTTTTATGTGCTCTGGAGTCATTTCGTTGCAAGCGGGTTTTTAAGTACTCTGGAGACATTTCGTTGCAAGCGGGTTTTTAAGTGCTCTGGAGTCATTTCGTTGCAAGCTGGTTTTTAAGTGCTCTGGAGTCATTTCGTTGCAAGCGGGTTTTTAAGTGCTCTGAAGGCATTTCGTTGCAAGCGGGTTTTTAAGTGCTCTGGAGTCATTTCGTTGCAAGCGGGTTTTTAAGTGCTCTGGAGTCATTTCGTTGCAAGCGGGTTTTTAAGTGCTCTGGAGTCATTTCATTGCAAGCGGGTTTTTTAGTGCTCTGGAGTCATTTCGTTGCAAGCGGGTTTTTAAGTACTCTGGAGTCATTTCGTTGATTGCGGGTTTTTTAGTGCTCTGGAGTCATTTCGTTGCAAGCGGGTTTTTAAGTACTCTGGAGTCATTTCGTTGCATGCGGGTTTTTAAGTGCTCTGAAGGCATTTCGTTGCAAGCGGGTTTTTAAGTGCTCTGGAGTCATTTCGTTGCAAGCGGGTTTTTAAGTGCTCTGGAGTCATTTCGTTGCAAGCGGGTTTTTAAGTGCTCTGGAGTCATTTCGTTGCAAGCGGGTTTTTAAGTGCTCTGGAGTCATTTCGTTACAAGCGGATTTTTAAGTGCTCTGGAGGCATTTCGTTGCAAGCGGGTTTTTAAGTGCTCTGGAGTCATTTCGTTGCAAGCGGGTTTTTAAGTGCTCTGGAGTCATTTCGTTGCAAGCGGGTTTTTAAGTGCTCTGGAGTCATTTCGTTGCAAGCGGGTTTTTAAGTGCTCTGGAGTCATTTCGTTGCAAGCGGGTTTTTAAGTGCTCTGGAGTCATTTCGTTGCAAGCGGGTTTTTAAGTGCTCTGGAGACATTTCGTTGCAAGCGGGTTTTTAAGTGCTCTGGAGTCATTTCGTTGTAAGCGGGTTTTTAAGTGCTCTGGAGTCATTTCGTTGCAAGCGGGTTTTTAAGTGCTCTGGAGTCATTTCGTTGCAAGCGGGTTTTTAAGTACTCTGGAGACATTTCGTAGCAAGCGGGTTTTTAAGTGCTCTGGAGTCATTTCGTTGCAAGCGGGTTTTTAAGTGCTCTGGAGTCATTTCGTTGCAAGCGGGTTTTTAAGTGCTCTGATGGCATTTCGTTGCAAGCGGGTTTTTAAGTGCTCTGGAGTCATTTCGTTGCAAGCGGGTTTTTAAGTGCTCTGGAGTCATTTCGTTTCAAGCGGGTTTTTAAGTGCTCTGGAGTCATTTCGTTGCAAGCGGGTTTTTAAGTGCTCTGGAGTCATTTCGTTGCAAGCGGGTTTTTAAGTGCTCTGGAGTCATTTCGTTGCAAGCGGGTTTTTAAGTGCTCTGGAGTCATTTCGTTACAAGCGGGTTTTTAAGTGCTCTGGAGGCATTTCGTTGCAAGCGGGTTTTTAAGTGCTCTGGAGTCATTTCGTTGCAAGCGGGTTTTTAAGTGCTCTGGAGTCATTTCGTTGCAAGCGGGTTTTTAAGTGCTCTGGAGTCATTTCGTTGCAAGCGGGTTTTTAAGTGCTCTGGAGTCATTTCATTGCAAGCGGGTTTTTAAGTGCTCTGGTGTCATTTCGTTGGAAGCGGGTTTTTAAGTGCTCTGGAGACATTTCGTTGCAAGCGGGTTTTTAAGTGCTCTGGAGTCATTTCGTTGCAAGCGGGTTTTTAAGTGCTCTGGAGTCATTTCGTTGCAAGCGGGTTTTTAAGTGCTCTGGAGTCATTTCGTTGCAAGCGGGTTTTTAAGTGCTCTGGAGTCATTTCGTTGCAAGCGGGTTTTTACATACTTCTCAGACATTTCACTGGAAGCGGGTTTTTCAAGTGCTCTGCAGGCATTTCGTTGTAAGCGGGTTTTTAAGTACTCTGGAGTCATTTCGTTGCAAGCGGGTTTTTAAGTGCTCTGGAGTCATTTCGTTGCAAGCGGGTTTTTAAGTGCTCTGGAGTCATTTCGTTACAAGCGGGTTTTTAAGTGCTCTGGAGTCATTTCGTTGCAAGCGGGTTTTTAAGTGCTCTGGAGTCATTTCGTTGCAAGCGGGTTTTTAAGTACTCTGTAGACATTTCGTTGCAAGCGGGTTTTTAAGTGCTCTGGAGTCATTTCGTTGCAAGCGGGTTTTTAAGTGCTCTGGAGTCATTTCGTTGCAAGCGGGTTTTTAAGTGCTCTGAAGGCATTTCGTTGCAAGCGGGTTTTTAAGTGCTCTGGAGTCATTTCGTTGCAAGCGGGTTTTTAAGTGCTCTGGAGTCATTTCGTTGCAAGCGGGTTTTTAAGTGCTCTGGAGTCATTTCGTTGCAAGCGGGTTTTTAAGTACTCTGGAGACATTTCGTTGCAAGCGGGTTTTTAAGTGCTCTGGAGTCATTTCGTTGCAAGCTGGTTTTTAAGTGCTCTGGAGTCATTTCGTTGCAAGCGGGTTTTTAAGTGCTCTGAAGGCATTTCGTTGCAAGCGGGTTTTTAAGTGCTCTGGAGTCATTTCGTTGCAAGCGGGTTTTTAAGTGCTCTGGAGTCATTTCGTTGCAAGCGGGTTTTTAAGTGCTCTGGAGTCATTTCATTGCAAGCGGGTTTTTTAGTGCTCTGGAGTCATTTCGTTGCAAGCGGGTTTTTAAGTACTCTGGAGTCATTTCGTTGCATGCGGGTTTTTAAGTGCTCTGAAGGCATTTCGTTGCAAGCGGGTTTTTAAGTGCTCTGGAGTCATTTCGTTGCAAGCGTGTTTTTAAGTGCTCTGGAGTCATTTCGTTGCAAGCGGGTTTTTAAGTGCTCTGGAGTCATTTCGTTGCAAGCGGGTTTTTAAGTGCTCTGGAGTCATTTCGTTACAAGCGGATTTTTAAGTGCTCTGGAGGCATTTCGTTGCAAGCGGGTTTTTAAGTGCTCTGGAGTCATTTCGTTGCAAGCGGGTTTTTAAGTGCTCTGGAGTCATTTCGTTGCAAGCGGGTTTTTAAGTGCTCTGGAGTCATTTCGTTGCAAGCGGGTTTTTAAGTGCTCTGGAGTCATTTCGTTGCAAGCGGGTTTTTAAGTGCTCTGGAGTCATTTCGTTGCAAGCGGGTTTTTAAGTGCTCTGGAGACATTTCGTTGCAAGCGGGTTTTTAAGTGCTCTGGAGTCATTTCGTTGTAAGCGGGTTTTTAAGTGCTCTGGAGTCATTTCGTTGCAAGCGGGTTTTTAAGTGCTCTGGAGTCATTTCGTTGCAAGCGGGTTTTTAAGTACTCTGGAGACATTTCGTTGCAAGCGGGTTTTTAAGTGCTCTGGAGTCATTTCGTTTCAAGCGGGTTTTTAAGTGCTCTGAAGGCATTTCGTTGCAAGCGGGTTTTTAAGTGCTCTGGAGTCATTTCGTTGCAAGCGGGTTTTTAAGTGCTCTGGAGTCATTTCGTTGCAAGCGGGTTTTTAAGTGCTCTGGAGTCATTTCGTTGCAAGCGGGTTTTTTAGTGCTCTGGAGTCATTTCGTTGCAAGCGGGTTTTTAAGTGCTCTGGAGTCATTTCGTTGTAAGCGGGTTTTTAAGTGCTCTGGAGTCATTTCGTTGCAAGCGGGTTTTTAAGTGCTCTGGAGTCATTTCGTTGCAAACGGGTTTTTAAGTACTCTGGAGACATTTCGTTGCAAGCGGGTTTTTAAGTGCTCTGGAGTCATTTCGTTGCAAGCGGGTTTTTAAGTGCTCTGGAGTCATTTCGTTACAAGCGGGTTTTTAAGTGCTCTGGAGTCATTTCGTTGCAAGCGGGTTTTTAAGTGCTCTGGAGTCATTTCGTTGCAAGCGGGTTTTTAAGTGCTCTGGAGTCATTTCGTTGCAAGCGGGTTTTTAAGTGCTCTGGAGTCATTTCGTTGCAAGCGGGTTTTTAAGTGCTCTGGAGTCATTTCGTTGCAAGCGGGTTTTTAAGTGCTCTGGAGACATTTCGTTGCAAGCGGGTTTTTAAGTGCTCTGGAGTCATTTCGTTGTAAGCGGGTTTTTAAGTGCTCTGGAGTCATTTCGTTGCAAGCGGGTTTTTAAGTGCTCTGGAGTCATTTCGTTGCAAGCGGGTTTTTAAGTACTCTGGAGACATTTCGTTGCAAGCGGGTTTTTAAGTGCTCTGGAGTCATTTCGTTGCAAGCGGGTTTTTAAGTGCTCTGGAGTCATTTTGTTGCAAGCGGGTTTTTAAGTGCTCTGATGGCATTTCGTTGCAAGCGGGTTTTTAAGTGCTCTGGAGTCATTTCGTTGCAAGCGGGTTTTTAAGTGCTCTGGAGTCATTTCGTTGCAAGCGGGTTTTTAAGTGCTCTGGAGTCATTTCGTTTCAAGCGGGTTTTTAAGTGCTCTGGAGTCATTTCGTTGCAAGCGGGTTTTTAAGTGCTCTGGAGTCATTTCGTTGCAAGCGGGTTTTTAAGTGCTCTGGAGTCATTTCGTTGCAAGCGGGTTTTTAAGTGCTCTGGAGTCATTTCGTTACAAGCGGGTTTTTAAGTGCTCTGGAGGCATTTCGTTGCAAGCGGGTTTTTAAGTGCTCTGGAGTCATTTCGTTGCAAGCGGGTTTTTAAGTGCTCTGGAGTCATTTCGTTGCAAGCGGGTTTTTAAGTGCTCTGGAGTCATTTCGTTGCAAGCGGGTTTTTAAGTGCTCTGGAGTCATTTCGTTGCAAGCGGGTTTTTAAGTGCTCTGGAGTCATTTCGTTGCAAGCGGGTTTTTAAGTGCTCTGGAGACATTTCGTTGCAAGCGGGTTTTTAAGTGCTCTGGAGTCATTTCGTTGCAAGCGGGTTTTTAAGTGCTCTGGAGTCATTTCGTTGCAAGCGGGTTTTTAAGTGCTCTGGAGTCATTTCGTTGCAAGCGGGTTTTTAAGTGCTCTGGAGTCATTTCGTTGCAAGCGGGTTTTTACATACTTCTCAGACATTTCACTGGAAGCGGGTTTTTTAAGTGCTCTGCAGGCATTTCGTTGTAAGCGGGTTTTTAAGTACTCTGGAGTCATTTCGTTGCAAGCAGGTTTTTAAGTGCTCTGGAGTCATTTCGTTGCAAGCGGGTTTTTAAGTGCTCTGGAGTCATTTCGTTACAAGCGGGTTTTTAAGTGCTCTGGAGTCATTTCGTTGCAAGCGGGTTTTTAAGTGCTCTGGAGTCATTTCGTTGCAAGCGGGTTTTTAAGTACTCTGTAGACATTTCGTTGCAAGCGGGTTTTTAAGTGCTCTGGAGTCATTTCGTTGCAAGCGGGTTTTTAAGTGCTCTGGAGTCATTTCGTTGCAAGCGGGTTTTTAAGTGCTCTGAAGGCATTTCGTTGCAAGCGGGTTTTTAAGTGCTCTGGAGTCATTTCGTTGCAAGCGGGTTTTTAAGTGCTCTGGAGTCATTTCGTTGCAAGCGGGTTTTTAAGTGCTCTGGAGTCATTTCGTTGCAAGCGGGTTTTTAAGTACTCTGGAGACATTTCGTTGCAAGCGGGTTTTTAAGTGCTCTGGAGTCATTTCGTTGCAAGCTGGTTTTTAAGTGCTCTGGAGTCATTTCGTTGCAAGCGGGTTTTTAAGTGCTCTGAAGGCATTTCGTTGCAAGCGGGTTTTTAAGTGCTCTGGAGTCATTTCGTTGCAAGCGGGTTTTTAAGTGCTCTGGAGTCATTTCGTTGCAAGCGGGTTTTTAAGTGCTCTGGAGTCATTTCATTGCAAGCGGGTTTTTTAGTGCTCTGGAGTCATTTCGTTGCAAGCGGGTTTTTAAGTACTCTGGAGTCATTTCGTTGCATGCGGGTTTTTAAGTGCTCTGGAGTCATTTCGTTGCAAGCGGGTTTTTAAGTGCTCTGGAGTCATTTCGTTGTAAGCGGGTTTTTAAGTGCTCTGGAGTCATTTCGTTGCAAGCGGGTTTTTAAGTGCTCTGGAGTCATTTCGTTGCAAGCGGGTTTTTAAGTACTCTGGAGACATTTCGTTGCAAGCGGGTTTTTAAGTGCTCTGGAGTCATTTCGTTGCAAGCGGGTTTTTAAGTGCTCTGAAGGCATTTCGTTGCAAGCGGGTTTTTAAGTGCTCTGGAGTCATTTCGTTGCAAGCGGGTTTTTAAGTGCTCTGGAGTCATTTCGTTGCAAGCGGGTTTTTAAGTGCTCTGGAGTCATTTCGTTGCAAGCGGGTTTTTAAGTGCTCTGGAGTCATTTCGTTGTAAGCGGGTTTTTAAGTGCTCTGGAGTCATTTCGTTGCAAGCGGGTTTTTAAGTGCTCTGGAGTCATTTCGTTGCAAACGGGTTTTTAAGTACTCTGGAGACATTTCGTTGCAAGCGGGTTTTTAAGTGCTCTGGAGTCATTTCGTTGCAAGCGGGTTTTTAAGTGCTCTGGAGTCATTTCGTTACAAGCGGGTTTTTAAGTGCTCTGGAGTCATTTCGTTGCAAGCGGGTTTTTAAGTGCTCTGGAGTCATTTCGTTGCAAGCGGGTTTTTAAGTGCTCTGGAGTCATTTCGTTGCAAGCGGGTTTTTAAGTACTCTGGAGACATTTCGTTGCAAGCGGGTTTTTAAGTGCTCTGGAGTCATTTCGTTGCAAGCGGGTTTTTAAGTGCTCTGGAGTCATTTCGTTGCAAGCGGGTTTTTAAGTGCTCTGGAGTCATTTCGTTGCAAGCGGGTTTTTAAGTGCTCTGGAGTCATTTCGTTGCAAGCGGGTTTTTAAGTGCTCTGGAGTCATTTCGTTGCAAGCGGGTTTTTAAGTGCTCTGGAGTCATTTCGTTGCAAGCGGGTTTTTAAGTGCTCTGGAGTCATTTCGTTGCAAGCGGGTTTTTAAGTGCTCTGGAGTCATTTCGTTGCAAGCGGGTTTTTAAGTGCTCTGGAGACATTTCGTTGCAAGCGGGTTTTTAAGTGCTCTGGAGTCATTTCGTTGCAAGCGGGTTTTTAAGTGCTCTGGAGTCATTTCGTTGCAAGCGGGTTTTTAAGTGCTCTGGAGTCATTTCGTTGCAAGCGGGTTTTTAAGTGCTCTGGAGTCATTTCGTTGCAAGCGGGTTTTTAAGTGCTCTGGAGTCATTTCGTTGCAAGCGGGTTTTTAAGTGCTCTGGAGACATTTCGTTGCAAGCGGGTTTTTAAGTGCTCTGGAGTCATTTCGTTGCAAGCGGGTTTTTAAGTGCTCTGGAGTCATTTCGTTGCAAGCGGGTTTTTAAGTGCTCTGGAGTCATTTCGTTGCAAGCGGGTTTTTAAGTGCTCTGGAGTCATTTCGTTGCAAGCGGGTTTTTACATACTTCTCAGACATTTCACTGGAAGCGGGTTTTTTAAGTGCTCTGCAGGCATTTCGTTGTAAGCGGGTTTTTAAGTACTCTGGAGTCATTTCGTTGCAAGCAGGTTTTTAAGTGCTCTGGAGTCATTTCGTTGCAAGCGGGTTTTTAAGTGCTCTGGAGTCATTTCGTTACAAGCGGGTTTTTAAGTGCTCTGGAGTCATTTCGTTGCAAGCGGGTTTTTAAGTGCTCTGGAGTCATTTCGTTGCAAGCGGGTTTTTAAGTACTCTGTAGACATTTCGTTGCAAGCGGGTTTTTAAGTGCTCTGGAGTCATTTCGTTGCAAGCGGGTTTTTAAGTGCTCTGGAGTCATTTCGTTGCAAGCGGGTTTTTAAGTGCTCTGAAGGCATTTCGTTGCAAGCGGGTTTTTAAGTGCTCTGGAGTCATTTCGTTGCAAGCGGGTTTTTAAGTGCTCTGGAGTCATTTCGTTGCAAGCGGGTTTTTAAGTGCTCTGGAGTCATTTCGTTGCAAGCGGGTTTTTAAGTACTCTGGAGACATTTCGTTGCAAGCGGGTTTTTAAGTGCTCTGGAGTCATTTCGTTGCAAGCTGGTTTTTAAGTGCTCTGGAGTCATTTCGTTGCAAGCGGGTTTTTAAGTGCTCTGAAGGCATTTCGTTGCAAGCGGGTTTTTAAGTGCTCTGGAGTCATTTCGTTGCAAGCGGGTTTTTAAGTGCTCTGGAGTCATTTCGTTGCAAGCGGGTTTTTAAGTGCTCTGGAGTCATTTCATTGCAAGCGGGTTTTTTAGTGCTCTGGAGTCATTTCGTTGCAAGCGGGTTTTTAAGTACTCTGGAGTCATTTCGTTGCATGCGGGTTTTTAAGTGCTCTGAAGGCATTTCGTTGCAAGCGGGTTTTTAAGTGCTCTGGAGTCATTTCGTTGCAAGCGGGTTTTTAAGTGCTCTGGAGTCATTTCGTTGTAAGCGGGTTTTTAAGTGCTCTGGAGTCATTTCGTTGCAAGCGGGTTTTTAAGTGCTCTGGAGTCATTTCGTTGCAAGCGGGTTTTTAAGTACTCTGGAGACATTTCGTTGCAAGCGGGTTTTTAAGTGCTCTGGAGTCATTTCGTTGCAAGCGGGTTTTTAAGTGCTCTGAAGGCATTTCGTTGCAAGCGGGTTTTTAAGTGCTCTGGAGTCATTTCGTTGCAAGCGGGTTTTTAAGTGCTCTGGAGTCATTTCGTTGCAAGCGGGTTTTTAAGTGCTCTGGAGTCATTTCGTTGCAAGCGGGTTTTTAAGTGCTCTGGAGTCATTTCGTTGTAAGCGGGTTTTTAAGTGCTCTGGAGTCATTTCGTTGCAAGCGGGTTTTTAAGTGCTCTGGAGTCATTTCGTTGCAAACGGGTTTTTAAGTACTCTGGAGACATTTCGTTGCAAGCGGGTTTTTAAGTGCTCTGGAGTCATTTCGTTGCAAGCGGGTTTTTAAGTGCTCTGGAGTCATTTCGTTACAAGCGGGTTTTTAAGTGCTCTGGAGTCATTTCGTTGCAAGCGGGTTTTTAAGTGCTCTGGAGTCATTTCGTTGCAAGCGGGTTTTTAAGTGCTCTGGAGTCATTTCGTTGCAAGCGGGTTTTTAAGTACTCTGGAGACATTTCGTTGCAAGCGGGTTTTTAAGTGCTCTGGAGTCATTTCGTTGCAAGCGGGTTTTTAAGTGCTCTGGAGTCATTTCGTTGCAAGCGGGTTTTTAAGTGCTCTGGAGTCATTTCGTTGCAAGCGGGTTTTTAAGTGCTCTGGAGTCATTTCGTTGCAAGCGGGTTTTTAAGTGCTCTGGAGTCATTTCGTTGCAAGCGGGTTTTTAAGTGCTCTGGAGTCATTTCGTTGCAAGCGGGTTTTTAAGTGCTCTGGAGTCATTTCGTTGCAAGCGGGTTTTTAAGTGCTCTGGAGTCATTTCGTTGCAAGCGGGTTTTTAAGTGCTCTGGAGACATTTCGTTGCAAGCGGGTTTTTAAGTGCTCTGGAGTCATTTCGTTGCAAGCGGGTTTTTAAGTGCTCTGAAGGCATTTCGTTGCAAGCGGGTTTTTAAGTGCTCTGGAGTCATTTCGTTGCAAGCGGGTTTTTAAGTGCTCTGGAGTCATTTCGTTGCAAGCGGGTTTTTAAGTGCTCTGGAGTCATTTCGTTGCAAGCGGGTTTTTAAGTGCTCTGGAGTCATTTCGTTGCAAGCGGGTTTTTAAGTGCTCTGGAGTCATTTCGTTGTAAGCGGGTTTTTAAGTACTCTGGAGACATTTCGTTGCAAGCGGGTTTTTAAGTACTCTGGAGTCATTTCGTTGCATGCGGGTTTTTAAGTGCTCTGAAGGCATTTCGTTGTAAGCGGGCTTTTAAGTGCTCAGGAGTCATTTCGTTGCAAGCGGGTTTTTACGTGTTCTGGAGTCATTTCGTTGCAAGCGGGTTTTTACATACTTCTCAGACATTTCACTGGAAGCGGGTTTTTTAAGTGCTCTGCAGGCATTTCGTTGTAAGCGGGTTTTTAAGTACTCTGGAGTCATTTCGTTGCAAGCGGGTTTTTAAGTGCTCTGGAGTCATTTCGTTGCAAGCGGGTTTTTAAGTGCTCTGGAGACATTTCGTTGCAAGCGGGTTTTTAAGTGGTCTGGAGTCATTTCGTTGCAAGCGGGTTTTTAAGTGCTCTGAAGGCATTTCGTTGCAAGCGGGTTTTTAAGTGCTCTGGAGTCATTTCGTTGCAGGCGGGTTTTTAAGTGCTCTGGAGTCATTTCGTTGCAAGCGGGTTTTTAAGTGCTCTGGAGTCATTTCGTTGCAAGCGGGTTTTTAAGTGCTCTGGAGTCATTTCGTTGCAAGCGGGTTTTTAAGTGCTCTGGAGTCATTTCGTTGTAAGCGGGTTTTTAAGTATTCTGGAGACATTTCGTTGCAAGCGGGTTTTTAAGTACTCTGGAGTCATTTCGTTGCATGCGGGTTTTTAAGTGCTCTGAAGGCATTTCGTTGTAAGCGGGCTTTTAAGTGCTCAGGAGTCATTTCGTTGCAAGCGGGTTTTTACGTGTTCTGGAGTCATTTCGTTGCAAGCGGGTTTTTACATACTTCTCAGACATTTCACTGGAAGCGGGTTTTTTAAGTGCTCTGCAGGCATTTCGTTGTAAGCGGGTTTTTAAGTACTCTGGAGTCATTTCGTTGCAAGCGGGTTTTTAAGTGCTCTGGAGTCATTTCTTTGCAAGCGGGTTTTTAAGTGCTCTGGAGTCATTTCGTTGCAAGCGGGTTTTTAAGTGCTCTGGAGTCATTTCGTTACAAGCGGATTTTTAAGTGCTCTGGAGGCATTTCGTTGCAAGCGGGTTTTTAAGTGCTCTGGAGTCATTTCGTTGCAAGCGGGTTTTTAAGTGCTCTGGAGTCATTTCGTTGCAAGCGGGTTTTTAAGTGCTCTGGAGTCATTTCGTTGCAAGCGGGTTTTTAAGTGCTCTGGAGTCATTTCGTTGCAAGCGGGTTTTTAAGTGCTCTGGAGTCATTTCGTTGCAAGCGGGTTTTTAAGTGCTCTGGAGACATTTCGTTGCAAGCGGGTTTTTAAGTGCTCTGGAGTCATTTCCTTGCAAGCGGGTTTTTAAGTGCTCTGGAGTCATTTCGTTGCAAGCGGGTTTTTAAGTGCTCTGGAGTCATTTCGTTGCAAGCGGGTTTTTAAGTACTCTGTAGACATTTCGTTGCAAGCGGGTTTTTAAGTGCTCTGGAGTCATTTCGTTGCAAGCGGGTTTTTAAGTGCTCTGGAGTCATTTCGTTGCAAGCGGGTTTTTAAGTGCTCTGAAGGCATTTCGTTGCAAGCGGGTTTTTAAGTGCTCTGGAGTCATTTCGTTGCAAGCGGGTTTTTAAGTGCTCTGGAGTCATTTCGTTGCAAGCGGGTTTTTAAGTGCTCTGGAGACATTTCGTTGCAAGCGGGTTTTTAAGTGCTCTGGAGTCATTTCGTTGCAAGCGGGTTTTTAAGTGCTCTGGAGTCATTTCGTTGCAAGCGGGTTTTTAAGTGCTCTGAAGGCATTTCGTTGCAAGCGGGTTTTTAAGTGCTCTGGAGTCATTTCGTTGCAAGCGGGTTTTTAAGTGCTCTGGAGTCATTTCGTTGCAAGCGGGTTTTTAAGTGCTCTGGAGTCATTTCGTTGCAAGCGGGTTTTTTAGTGCTCTGGAGTCATTTCGTTGCAAGCGGGTTTTTAAGTACTCTGGAGTCATTTCGTTGCATGGGGGTTTTTAAGTGCTCTGAAGGCATTTCGTTGTAAGCGGGTTTTTAAGTGCTCTGGAGTCATTTCGTTGCAAGCGGGTTTTTAAGTGCTCTGGAGTCATTTCGTTGCAAGCGGGTTTTTAAGTGCTCTGGAGTCATTTCGTTGCAAGCGGGTTTTTAAGTGCTCTGGAGTCATTTCGTTGCAAGCGGGTTTTTAAGTGCTCTGGAGTCATTTCGTTGCAAGCGGGTTTTTAAGTGCTCTGGAGTCATTTCGTTGCAAGCGGGTTTTTAAGTGCTCTGGAGTCATTTCGTTGCAAGCGGGTTTTTAAGTGCTCTGGAGACATTTCGTTGCAAGCGGGTTTTTAAGTGGTCTGGAGTCATTTCGTTGCAAGCGGGTTTTTAAGTGCTCTGAAGGCATTTCGTTGCAAGCGGGTTTTTAAGTGCTCTGGAGTCATTTCGTTGCAAGCGGGTTTTTAAGTGCTCTGGAGTCATTTCGTTGCAAGCGGGTTTTTAAGTGCTCTGGAGTCATTTCGTTGCAAGCGGGTTTTTAAGTGCTCTGGAGTCATTTCGTTGCAAGCGGGTTTTTAAGTGCTCTGGAGTCATTTCGTTGTAAGCGGGTTTTTAAGTACTCTGGAGACATTTCGTTGCAAGCGGGTTTTTAAGTACTCTGGAGTCATTTCGTTGCATGCGGGTTTTTAAGTGCTCTGAAGGCATTTCGTTGTAAGCGGGCTTTTAAGTGCTCTGGAGTCATTTCGTTGCAAGCGGGTTTTTACGTGTTCTGGAGTCATTTCGTTGCAAGCGGGTTTTTACATACTTCTCAGACATTTCACTGGAAGCGGGTTTTTTAAGTGCTCTGCAGGCATTTCGTTGTAAGCGGGTTTTTAAGTACTCTGGAGTCATTTCGTTGCAAGCGGGTTTTTAAGTGCTCTGGAGTCATTTCGTTGCAAGCGGGTTTTTAAGTGCTCTGGAGTCATTTCGTTGCAAGCGGGTTTTTAAGTGCTCTGGAGTCATTTCGTTACAAGCGGATTTTTAATTGCTCTGGAGGCATTTCGTTGCAAGCGGGTTTTTAAGTGCTCTGGAGTCATTTCGTTGCAAGCGGGTTTTTAAGTGCTCTGGAGTCATTTCGTTGCAAGCGGGTTTTTAAGTGCTCTGGAGTCATTTCGTTGCAAGCGGGTTTTTAAGTGCTCTGGAGTCATTTCGTTGCAAGCGGGTTTTTAAGTGCTCTGGAGTCATTTCGTTGCAAGCGGGTTTTTAAGTGCTCTGGAGACATTTCGTTGCAAGCGGGTTTTTAAGTGCTCTGGAGTCATTTCCTTGCAAGCGGGTTTTTAAGTGCTCTGGAGTCATTTCGTTGCAAGCGGGTTTTTAAGTGCTCTGGAGTCATTTCGTTGCAAGCGGGTTTTTAAGTACTCTGTAGACATTTCGTTGCAAGCGGGTTTTTAAGTGCTCTGGAGTCATTTCGTTGCAAGCGGGTTTTTAAGTGCTCTGGAGTCATTTCGTTGCAAGCGGGTTTTTAAGTGCTCTGAAGGCATTTCGTTGCAAGCGGGTTTTTAAGTGCTCTGGAGTCATTTCGTTGCAAGCGGGTTTTTAAGTGCTCTGGAGTCATTTCGTTGCAAGCGGGTTTTTAAGTGCTCTGGAGTCATTTCGTTGCAAGCGGGTTTTTAAGTGCTCTGGAGACATTTCGTTGCAAGCGGGTTTTTAAGTGCTCTGGAGTCATTTCGTTGCAAGCGGGTTTTTAAGTGCTCTGGAGTCATTTCGTTGCAAGCGGGTTTTTAAGTGCTCTGTAGGCATTTCGTTGCAAGCGGGTTTTTAAGTGCTCTGGAGTCATTTCGTTGCAAGCGGGTTTTTAAGTGCTCTGGAGTCATTTCGTTGCAAGCGGGTTTTTAAGTGCTCTGGAGTCATTTCGTTGCAAGCGGGTTTTTTAGTGCTCTGGAGTCATTTCGTTGCAAGCGGGTTTTTAAGTGCTCTGGAGTCATTTCGTTGCAAGCGGGTTTTTAAGTGCTCTGGAGTCATTTCGTTGCAAGCGGGTTTTTAAGTGCTCTGGAGTCATTTCGTTGCAAGCGGGTTTTTAAGTGCTCTGGAGTCATTTCGTTGCAAGCGGGTTTTTAAGTGCTCTGGAGTCATTTCGTTGCAAGCGGGTTTTTAAGTGCTCTGGAGTCATTTCGTTGCAAGCGGGTTTTTAAGTGCTCTGGAGACATTTCGTTGCAAGCGGGTTTTTAAGTGCTCTGGAGTCATTTCGTTGCAAGCGGGTTTTTAAGTGCTCTGGAGGCATTTCGTTGCAAGCGGGTTTTTAAGTGCTCTGGAGTCATTTCGTTGCAAGCGGGTTTTTAAGTGCTCTGAAGGCATTTCGTTGCAAGCGGGTTTTTAAGTGCTCTGGAGTCATTTCGTTGCAAGCGGGTTTTTAAGTGCTCTGGAGTCATTTCGTTGCAAGCGGGTTTTTAAGTGCTCTGGAGTCATTTCGTTGCAAGCGGGTTTTTAAGTGCTCTGGAGTCATTTCGTTGCAAGCGGGTTTTTAAGTGCTCTGGAGTCATTTCGTTGCAAGCGGGTTTTTAAGTGCTCTGGAGTCATTTCGTTGCAAGCGGGTTTTTAAGTGCTCTGGAGTCATTTCGTTGTAAGCGGGTTTTTAAGTACTCTGGAGACATTTCGTTGCAAGCGGGTTTTTAAGTACTCTGGAGTCATTTCGTTGCATGCGGGTTTTTAAGTGCTCTGAAGGCATTTCGTTGTAAGCGGGCTTTTAAGTGCTCAGGAGTCATTTCGTTGCAAGCGGGTTTTTACGTGTTCTGGAGTCATTTCGTTGCAAGCGGGTTTTTACATACTTCTCAGACATTTCACTGGAAGCGGGTTTTTTAAGTGCTCTGCAGGCATTTCGTTGTAAGCGGGTTTTTAAGTACTCTGGAGTCATTTCGTTGCAAGCGGGTTTTTAAGTGCTCTGGAGTCATTTCGTTGCAAGCGGGTTTTTAAGTGCTCTGGAGACATTTCGTTGCAAGCGGGTTTTTAAGTGCTCTGGAGTCATTTCGTTGCAAGCGGGTTTTTAAGTGCTCTGAAGGCATTTCGTTGCAAGCGGGTTTTTAAGTGCTCTGGAGTCATTTCGTTGCAGGCGGGTTTTTAAGTGCTCTGGAGTCATTTCGTTGCAAGCGGGTTTTTAAGTGCTCTGGAGTCATTTCGTTGCAAGCGGGTTTTTAAGTGCTCTGGAGTCATTTCGTTGCAAGCGGGTTTTTAAGTGCTCTGGAGTCATTTCGTTGTAAGCGGGTTTTTAAGTACTCTGGAGACATTTCGTTGCAAGCGGGTTTTTAAGTACTCTGGAGTCATTTCGTTGCATGCGGGTTTTTAAGTGCTCTGAAGGCATTTCGTTGTAAGCGGGCTTTTAAGTGCTCAGGAGTCATTTCGTTGCAAGCGGGTTTTTACGTGTTCTGGAGTCATTTCGTTGCAAGCGGGTTTTTACATACTTCTCAGACATTTCACTGGAAGCGGGTTTTTTAAGTGCTCTGCAGGCATTTCGTTGTAAGCGGGTTTTTAAGTACTCTGGAGTCATTTCGTTGCAAGCGGGTTTTTAAGTGCTCTGGAGTCATTTCGTTGCAAGCGGGTTTTTAAGTGCTCTGGAGTCATTTCGTTGCAAGCGGGTTTTTAAGTGCTCTGGAGTCATTTCGTTACAAGCGGATTTTTAAGTGCTCTGGAGGCATTTCGTTGCAAGCGGGTTTTTAAGTGCTCTGGAGTCATTTCGTTGCAAGCGGGTTTTTAAGTGCTCTGGAGTCATTTCGTTGCAAGCGGGTTTTTAAGTGCTCTGGAGTCATTTCGTTGCAAGCGGGTTTTTAAGTGCTCTGGAGTCATTTCGTTGCAAGCGGGTTTTTAAGTGCTCTGGAGTCATTTCGTTGCAAGCGGGTTTTTAAGTGCTCTGGAGACATTTCGTTGCAAGCGGGTTTTTAAGTGCTCTGGAGTCATTTCCTTGCAAGCGGGTTTTTAAGTGCTCTGGAGTCATTTCGTTGCAAGCGGGTTTTTAAGTGCTCTGGAGTCATTTCGTTGCAAGCGGGTTTTTAAGTACTCTGTAGACATTTCGTTGCAAGCGGGTTTTTAAGTGCTCTGGAGTCATTTCGTTGCAAGCGGGTTTTTAAGTGCTCTGGAGTCATTTCGTTGCAAGCGGGTTTTTAAGTGCTCTGGAGTCATTTCGTTGCAAGCGGGTTTTTAAGTGCTCTGGAGTCATTTCGTTGCAAGCGGGTTTTTAAGTGCTCTGGAGACATTTCGTTGCAAGCGGGTTTTTAAGTGCTCTGGAGTCATTTCGTTGCAAGCGGGTTTTTAAGTGCTCTGGAGTCATTTCGTTGCAAGCGGGTTTTTAAGTGCTCTGAAGGCATTTCGTTGCAAGCGGGTTTTTAAGTGCTCTGGAGTCATTTCGTTGCAAGCGGGTTTTTAAGTGCTCTGGAGTCATTTCGTTGCAAGCGGGTTTTTAAGTGCTCTGGAGTCATTTCGTTGCAAGCGGGTTTTTTAGTGCTCTGGAGTCATTTCGTTGCAAGCGGGTTTTTAAGTACTCTGGAGTCATTTCGTTGCATGGGGGTTTTTAAGTGCTCTGAAGGCATTTCGTTGTAAGCGGGTTTTTAAGTGCTCTGGAGTCATTTCGTTGCAAGCGGGTTTTTAAGTGCTCTGGAGTCATTTCGTTGCAAGCGGGTTTTTAAGTGCTCTGGAGTCATTTCGTTGCAAGCGGGTTTTTAAGTGCTCTGGAGTCATTTCGTTGCAAGCGGGTTTTTAAGTGCTCTGGAGTCATTTCGTTGCAAGCGGGTTTTTAAGTGCTCTGGAGTCATTTCGTTGCAAGCGGGTTTTTAAGTGCTCTGGAGTCATTTCGTTGCAAGCGGGTTTTTAAGTGCTCTGGAGACATTTCGTTGCAAGCGGGTTTTTAAGTGGTCTGGAGTCATTTCGTTGCAAGCGGGTTTTTAAGTGCTCTGAAGGCATTTCGTTGCAAGCGGGTTTTTAAGTGCTCTGGAGTCATTTCGTTGCAAGCGGGTTTTTAAGTGCTCTGGAGTCATTTCGTTGCAAGCGGGTTTTTAAGTGCTCTGGAGTCATTTCGTTGCAAGCGGGTTTTTAAGTGCTCTGGAGTCATTTCGTTGCAAGCGGGTTTTTAAGTGCTCTGGAGTCATTTCGTTGTAAGCGGGTTTTTAAGTACTCTGGAGACATTTCGTTGCAAGCGGGTTTTTAAGTACTCTGGAGTCATTTCGTTGCATGCGGGTTTTTAAGTGCTCTGAAGGCATTTCGTTGTAAGCGGGCTTTTAAGTGCTCTGGAGTCATTTCGTTGCAAGCGGGTTTTTACGTGTTCTGGAGTCATTTCGTTGCAAGCGGGTTTTTACATACTTCTCAGACATTTCACTGGAAGCGGGTTTTTTAAGTGCTCTGCAGGCATTTCGTTGTAAGCGGGTTTTTAAGTACTCTGGAGTCATTTCGTTGCAAGCGGGTTTTTAAGTGCTCTGGAGTCATTTCGTTGCAAGCGGGTTTTTAAGTGCTCTGGAGTCATTTCGTTGCAAGCGGGTTTTTAAGTGCTCTGGAGTCATTTCGTTACAAGCGGATTTTTAATTGCTCTGGAGGCATTTCGTTGCAAGCGGGTTTTTAAGTGCTCTGGAGTCATTTCGTTGCAAGCGGGTTTTTAAGTGCTCTGGAGTCATTTCGTTGCAAGCGGGTTTTTAAGTGCTCTGGAGTCATTTCGTTGCAAGCGGGTTTTTAAGTGCTCTGGAGTCATTTCGTTGCAAGCGGGTTTTTAAGTGCTCTGGAGTCATTTCGTTGCAAGCGGGTTTTTAAGTGCTCTGGAGACATTTCGTTGCAAGCGGGTTTTTAAGTGCTCTGGAGTCATTTCCTTGCAAGCGGGTTTTTAAGTGCTCTGGAGTCATTTCGTTGCAAGCGGGTTTTTAAGTGCTCTGGAGTCATTTCGTTGCAAGCGGGTTTTTAAGTACTCTGTAGACATTTCGTTGCAAGCGGGTTTTTAAGTGCTCTGGAGTCATTTCGTTGCAAGCGGGTTTTTAAGTGCTCTGGAGTCATTTCGTTGCAAGCGGGTTTTTAAGTGCTCTGAAGGCATTTCGTTGCAAGCGGGTTTTTAAGTGCTCTGGAGTCATTTCGTTGCAAGCGGGTTTTTAAGTGCTCTGGAGTCATTTCGTTGCAAGCGGGTTTTTAAGTGCTCTGGAGTCATTTCGTTGCAAGCGGGTTTTTAAGTGCTCTGGAGACATTTCGTTGCAAGCGGGTTTTTAAGTGCTCTGGAGTCATTTCGTTGCAAGCGGGTTTTTAAGTGCTCTGGAGTCATTTCGTTGCAAGCGGGTTTTTAAGTGCTCTGTAGGCATTTCGTTGCAAGCGGGTTTTTAAGTGCTCTGGAGTCATTTCGTTGCAAGCGGGTTTTTAAGTGCTCTGGAGTCATTTCGTTGCAAGCGGGTTTTTAAGTGCTCTGGAGTCATTTCGTTGCAAGCGGGTTTTTTAGTGCTCTGGAGTCATTTCGTTGCAAGCGGGTTTTTAAGTGCTCTGGAGTCATTTCGTTGCAAGCGGGTTTTTAAGTGCTCTGGAGTCATTTCGTTGCAAGCGGGTTTTTAAGTGCTCTGGAGTCATTTCGTTGCAAGCGGGTTTTTAAGTGCTCTGGAGTCATTTCGTTGCAAGCGGGTTTTTAAGTGCTCTGGAGTCATTTCGTTGCAAGCGGGTTTTTAAGTGCTCTGGAGTCATTTCGTTGCAAGCGGGTTTTTAAGTGCTCTGGAGACATTTCGTTGCAAGCGGGTTTTTAAGTGCTCTGGAGTCATTTCGTTGCAAGCGGGTTTTTAAGTGCTCTGGAGGCATTTCGTTGCAAGCGGGTTTTTAAGTGCTCTGGAGTCATTTCGTTGCAAGCGGGTTTTTAAGTGCTCTGAAGGCATTTCGTTGCAAGCGGGTTTTTAAGTGCTCTGGAGTCATTTCGTTGCAAGCGGGTTTTTAAGTGCTCTGGAGTCATTTCGTTGCAAGCGGGTTTTTAAGTGCTCTGGAGTCATTTCGTTGCAAGCGGGTTTTTAAGTGCCCTGGAGACATTTCGTTGCAAGCGGGTTTTTAAGTGCTCTGGAGTCATTTCGTTGCAAGCGGGTTTTTAAGTGCTCTGGAGTCATTTCGTTGCAAGCGGGTTTTTAAGTGCTCTGGAGTCATTTCGTTGCAAGCGGGTTTTTAAGTGCTCTGGAGACATTTCGTTGCAAGCGGGTTTTTAAGTGCTCTGGAGTCATTTCGTTGCAAGCGGGTTTTTAAGTGCTCTGGAGTCATTTCGTTGCAAGCGGGTTTTTAAGTGCTCTGGAGTCATTTCGTTGCAAGCGGGTTTTTAAGTGCTCTGGAGTCATTTCGTTGCAAGCGGGTTTTTAAGTGCTCTGTAGGCATTTCGTTGCAAGCGGGTTTTTAAGTGCTCTGGAGTCATTTCGTTGCAAGCGGGTTTTTAAGTGCTCTGGAGTCATTTCGTTGCAAGCGGGTTTTTAAGTGCTCTGGAGTCATTTCGTTGCAAGCGGGTTTTTAAGTGCCCTGGAGACATTTCGTTGCAAGCGGGTTTTTAAGTGCTCTGGAGTCATTTCGTTGCAAGCGGGTTTTTAAGTGCTCTGGAGTCATTTCGTTGCAAGCGGGTTTTTAAGTGCTCTGGAGGCATTTCGTTGCAAGCGGGTTTTTAAGTGCTCTGGAGTCATTTCGTTGCAAGCGGGTTTTTAAGTGCTCTGGAGTCATTTCGTTGCAAGCGGGTTTTTAAGTGCTCTGGAGTCATTTCGTTGCAAGCGGGTTTTTAAGTGCTCTGGAGTCATTTCGTTGCAAGCGGGTTTTTAAGTGCTCTGGAGTCATTTCGTTGCAAGCGGGTTTTTAAGTGCTCTGGAGTCATTTCGTTGCAAGCGGGTTTTTAAGTGCTCTGGAGTCATTTCGTTGCAAGCGGGTTTTTAAGTGCTCTGGAGTCATTTCGTTGCAAGCGGGTTTTTAAGTGCTCTGGAGTGATTTCGTTGCAAGCGGGTTTTTAAGTGCTCTGGAGTCATTTCGTTGCAAGCGGGTTTTTAAGTGCTCTGGAGTCATTTCGTTGCAAGCGGGTTTTTAAGTGCTCTGGAGACATTTCGTTGCAAGCGTGTTTTTAAGTGCTCTGGAGTCATTTCGTTGCAAGCGGGTTTTTAAGTGCTCTGGAGGCATTTCGTTGCAAGCGGGTTTTTAAGTGCTCTGGAGTCATTTCGTTGCAAGCGGGTTTTTAAGTGCTCTGAAGGCATTTCGTTGCAAGCGGGTTTTTAAGTGCTCTGGAGTCATTTCGTTGCAAGCGGGTTTTTAAGTGCTCTGGAGTCATTTCGTTGCAAGCGGGTTTTTAAGTGCCCTGGAGTCATTTCGTTGCAAGCGGGTTTTTAAGTGCCCTGGAGACATTTCGTTGCAAGCGGGTTTTTAAGTGCTCTGGAGTCATTTCGTTGCAAGCGGGTTTTTAAGTGCTCTGGAGTCATTTCGTTGCAAGCGGGTTTTTAAGTGCTCTGGAGGCATTTCGTTGCAAGCGGGTTTTTAAGTGCTCTGGAGTCATTTCGTTGCAAGCGGGTTTTTAAGTGCTCTGGAGTCATTTCGTTGCAAGCGGGTTTTTAAGTGCTCTGGAGTCATTTCGTTGCAAGCGGGTTTTTTAGTGCTCTGGAGTCATTTCGTTGCAAGCGGGTTTTTAAGTACTCTGGAGTCATTTCGTTGCATGCGGGTTTTTAAGTGCTCTGAAGGCATTTCGTTGTAAGCGGGTTTTTAAGTGCTCTGGAGTCATTTCGTTGCAAGCGGGTTTTTAAGTGCTCTGGAGTCATTTCGTTGCAAGCGGGTTTTTAAGTGCTCTGGAGTCATTTCGTTGCAAGCGGGTTTTTAAGTGCTCTGAAGGCATTTCGTTGCAAGCGGGTTTTTAAGTGCTCTGGAGTCATTTCGTTGCAAGCGGGTTTTTAAGTGCTCTGGAGTCATTTCGTTGCAAGCGGGTTTTTAAGTGCTCTGGAGTCATTTCGTTGCAAGCGGGTTTTTAAGTGCTCTGGAGTCATTTCGTTGCAAGCGGGTTTTTAAGTGCTCTGGAGTCATTTCATTGCAAGCGGGTTTTTAAGTGCTCTGGAGTCATTTCGTTGCAAGCGGGTTTTTAAGTGCTCTGGAGACATTTCGTTGCAAGCGGGTTTTTAAGTGCTCTGGAGTCATTTCGTTGTAAGCGGGTTTTTAAGTGCTCTGGAGTCATTTCGTTGCAAGCGGGTTTTTAAGTGCTCTGGAGTCATTTCGTTGCAAGCGGGTTTTTAAGTACTCTGGAGACATTTCGTTGCAAGCGGGTTTTTAAGTGCTCTGGAGTCATTTCGTTGCAAGCGGGTTTTTTAGTGCTCTGGAGTCATTTCGTTGCAAGCGGGTTTTTAAGTGCTCTGGAGTCATTTCGTTGCAAGCGGGTTTTTAAGTGCTCTGGAGTCATTTCGTTGCAAGCGGGTTTTTAAGTGCTCTGAAGGCATTTCGTTGCAAGCGGGTTTTTAAGTGCTCTGGAGTCATTTCGTTGCAAGCGGGTTTTTAAGTGCTCTGGAGTCATTTCGTTGCAAGCGGGTTTTTAAGTGCTCTGGAGTCATTTCGTTGCAAGCGGGTTTTTTAGTGCTCTGGAGTCATTTCGTTGCAAGCGGGTTTTTAAGTGCTCTGGAGTCATTTCGTTGCAAGCGGGTTTTTAAGTGCTCTGGAGTCATTTCGTTGCAAGCGGGTTTTTAAGTGCTCTGGAGTCATTTCGTTGCAAGCGGGTTTTTAAGTGCTCTGGAGTCATTTCGTTGCAAGCGGGTTTTTAAGTGCTCTGGAGTCATTTCGTTGCAAGCGGGTTTTTAAGTGCTCTGGAGTCATTTCGTTGCAAGCGGGTTTTTATGTGCTCTGGAGACATTTCGTTGCAAGCGGGTTTTTAAGTGCTCTGGAGTCATTTCGTTGCAAGCGGGTTTTTAAGTGCTCTGGAGGCATTTCGTTGCAAGCGGGTTTTTAAGTGCTCTGGAGTCATTTCGTTGCAAGCGGGTTTTTAAGTGCTCTGGAGTCATTTCGTTGCAAGCGGGTTTTTAAGTACTCTGGAGACATTTCGTTGCAAGCGGGTTTTTAAGTGCTCTGGAGTCATTTCGTTGTAAGCGGGTTTTTAAGTGCTCTGGAGTCATTTCGTTGCAAGCGGGTTTTTAAGTGCTCTGGAGTCATTTCGTTGCAAGCGGGTTTTTAAGTACTCTGGAGACATTTCGTTGCAAGCGGGTTTTTAAGTGCTCTGGAGTCATTTCATTGCATGCGGGTTTTTAAGTGCTCTGAAGGCATTTCGTTGTAAGCGGGCTTTTAAGTGCTCTGGAGTCATTTCGTTGCAAGCGGGTTTTTACGTGTTCTGGAGTCATTTCGTTGCAAGCGGGTTTTTACATACTTCTCAGACATTTCACTGGAAGCGGGTTTTTTAAGTGCTCTGCAGGCATTTCGTTGTAAGCGGGTTTTTAAGTACTCTGGAGTCATTTCGTTGCAAGCGGGTTTTTAAGTGCTCTGGAGTCATTTCGTTGCAAGCGGGTTTTTAAGTGCTCTGGAGTCATTTCGTTGCAAGCGGGTTTTTAAGTGCTCTGGAGTCATTTCGTTACAAGCGGATTTTTAAATGCTCTGGAGGCATTTCGTTGCAAGCGGGTTTTTAAGTGCTCTGGAGTCATTTCGTTGCAAGCGGGTTTTTAAGTGCTCTGGAGTCATTTCGTTGCAAGCGGGTTTTTAAGTGCTCTGGAGTCATTTCGTTGCAAGCGGGTTTTTAAGTGCTCTGGAGTCATTTGGTTGCAAGCGGGTTTTTAAGTGCTCTGGAGTCATTTCGTTGCAAGCGGGTTTTTAAGTGCTCTGGAGACATTTCGTTGCAAGCGGGTTTTTAAGTGCTCTGGAGTCATTTCGTTGCAAGCGGGTTTTTAAGTGCTCTGGAGTCATTTCGTTGCAAGCGGGTTTTTAAGTGCTCTGGAGACATTTCGTTGCAAGCGGGTTTTTAAGTGCTCTGGAGTCATTTCGTTGCAAGCGGGTTTTTAAGTGCTCTGGAGTCATTTCGTTGCAAGCGGGTTTTTAAGTACTCTGGAGACATTTCGTTGCAAGCGGGTTTTTAAGTGCTCTGGAGTCATTTCGTTGCAAGCGGGTTTTTAAGTGCTCTGGAGTCATTTCGTTGCAAGCGGGTTTTAAGTGCTCTGAAGGCATTTCGTTGCAAGCGGGTTTTTAAGTGCTCTGGAGTCATTTCGTTGCAAGCGGGTTTTTAAGTGCTCTGGAGTCATTTCGTTGCAAGCGGGTTTTTAAGTGCTCTGGAGTCATTTCATTGCAAGCGGGTTTTTTAGTGCTCTGGAGTCATTTCGTTGCAAGCGGGTTTTTAAGTGCTCTGGAGTCATTTCGTTGCATGCGGGTTTTTAAGTGCTCTGAAGGCATTTCGTTGTAAGCGGGTTTTTAAGTGCTCTGGAGTCATTTCGTTGCAAGCGGGTTTTTAAGTGCTCTGGAGTCATTTCGTTGCAAGCGGGTTTTTAAGTGCTCTGGAGTCATTTCGTTGCAAGCGGGTTTTTAAGGGCTCTGGAGTCATTTCGTTGCAAGCGGGTTTTTAAGTGCTCTGGAGTCATTTCGTTGCAAGCAGGTTTTTAAGTGCTCTGGAGTCATTTCGTTGCAAGCGGGTTTTTAAGTGCTCTGTAGGCATTTCGTTGCAAGCGGGTTTTTAAGTGCTCTGGAGTCATTTCGTTGCAAGCGGGTTTTTAAGTGCTCTGGAGTCATTTCGTTGCAAGCGGGTTTTTAAGTGCTCTGGAGTCATTTCATTGCAAGCGGGTTTTTTAGTGCTCTGGAGTCATTTCGTTGCAAGCGGGTTTTTAAGTGCTCTGGAGTCATTTCGTTGCAAGCGGGTTTTTAAGTGCTCTGGAGTCATTTCGTTGCAAGCGGGTTTTTAAGTGCTCTGAAGGCATTTCGTTGCAAGCGGGTTTTTAAGTGCTCTGGAGTCATTTCGTTGCAAGCGGGTTTTTAAGTGCTCTGGAGTCATTTCGTTGCAAGCGGGTTTTTAAGTGCTCTGGAGTCATTTCATTGCAAGCGGGTTTTTTAGTGCTCTGGAGTCATTTCGTTGCAAGCGGGTTTTTAAGTGCTCTGGAGTCATTTCCTTGCATGCGGGTTTTTAAGTGCTCTGAAGGCATTTCGTTGTAAGCGGGTTTTTAAGTGCTCTGGAGTCATTTCGTTGCAAGCGGGTTTTTAAGTGCTCTGGAGTCATTTCGTTGCAAGCGGGTTTTTAAGTGCTCTGGAGTCATTTCGTTGCAAGCGGGTTTTTAAGTGCTCTGAAGGCATTTCGTTGCAAGCGGGTTTTTAAGTGCTCTGGAGTCATTTCGTTGCAAGCGGGTTTTTAAGTGCTCTGGAGTCATTTCGTTGTAAGCGGGTTTTTAAGTACTCTGGAGACATTTCGTTGCAAGCGGGTTTTTAAGTGCTCTGGAGTCATTTCGTTGCATGCGGGTTTTTAAGTGCTCTGAAGGCATTTCGTTGTAAGCGGGCTTTTAAGTGCTCTGGAGTCATTTCGTTGCAAGCGGGTTTTTACGTGTTCTGGAGTCATTTCGTTGCAAGCGGGTTTTTACATACTTCTCAGACATTTCACTGGAAGCGGGTTTTTTAAGTGCTCTGCAGGCATTTCGTTGTAAGCGGGTTTTTAAGTACTCTGGAGTCATTTCGTTGCAAGCGGGTTTTTAAGTGCTCTGGAGTCATTTCGTTGCAAGCGGGTTTTTAAGTGCTCTGGAGTCATTTTGTTGCAAGCGGGTTTTTAAGTGCTCTGGAGTCATTTCGTTGCAAGCGGGTTTTTAAGTGCTCTGGAGTCATTTCGTTGCAAGCGGGTTTTTAAGTGCTCTGGAGTCATTTCGTTGCAAGCGGGTTTTTAATTGCTCTGGAGACATTTCGTTGCAAGCGGGTTTTTAAGTGGTCTGGAGTCATTTCGTTGCAAGCGGGTTTTTAAGTGCTCTGAAGGCATTTCGTTGCAAGCGGGTTTTTAAGTGCTCTGGAGTCATTTCGTTGCAAGCGGGTTTTTAAGTGCTCTGGAGTCATTTCGTTGCAAGCGGGTTTTTAAGTGCTCTGGAGTCATTTCGTTGCAAGCGGGTTTTTAAGTGCTCTGGAGTCATTTCGTTGCAAGCGGGTTTTTAAGTGCTCTGGAGTCATTTCGTTGCAAGCGGGTTTTTAAGTGCTCTGGAGTCATTTCGTTGCAAGCGGGTTTTTAAGTGCTCTGGAGACATTTCGTTGCAAGCGGGTTTTTAAGTGCTCTGGAGTCATTTCGTTGCAAGCGGGTTTTTAAGTGCTCTGGAGGCATTTCGTTGCAAGCGGGTTTTTAAGTGCTCTGGAGTCATTTCGTTGCAAGCGGGTTTTTAAGTGCTCTGGAGTCATTTCGTTGCAAGCGGGTTTTTAAGTACTCTGGAGACATTTCGTTGCAAGCGGGTTTTTAAGTGCTCTGGAGTCATTTCGTTGTAAGCGGGTTTTTAAGTGCTCTGGAGTCATTTCGTTGCAAGCGGGTTTTTAAGTGCTCTGGAGTCATTTCGTTGCAAGCGGGTTTTTAAGTACTCTGGAGACATTTCGTTGCAAGCGGGTTTTTAAGTGCTCTGGAGTCATTTCATTGCATGCGGGTTTTTAAGTGCTCTGGAGGCATTTCGTTGTAAGCGGGCTTTTAAGTGCTCTGGAGTCATTTCGTTGCAAGCGGGTTTTTACGTGTTCTGGAGTCATTTCGTTGCAAGCGGGTTTTTACATACTTCTCAGACATTTCACTGGAAGCGGGTTTTTTAAGTGCTCTGCAGGCATTTCGTTGTAAGCGGGTTTTTAAGTACTCTGGAGTCATTTCGTTGCAAGCGGGTTTTTAAGTGCTCTGGAGTCATTTCGTTGCAAGCGGGTTTTTAAGTGCTCTGGAGTCATTTCGTTGCAAGCGGGTTTTTAAGTGCTCTGGAGTCATTTCGTTGCAAGCGGGTTTTTAAGTGCTCTGAAGGCATTTCGTTGCAAGCGGGTTTTTAAGTGCTCTGGAGTCATTTCGTTGCAAGCGGGTTTTTAAGTGCTCTGGAGTCATTTCGTTGTAAGCGGGTTTTTAAGTACTCTGGAGACATTTCGTTGCAAGCGGGTTTTTAAGTGCTCTGGAGTCATTTCGTTGCATGCGGGTTTTTAAGTGCTCTGAAGGCATTTCGTTGTAAGCGGGCTTTTAAGTGCTCTGGAGTCATTTCGTTGCAAGCGGGTTTTTACGTGTTCTGGAGTCATTTCGTTGCAAGCGGGTTTTTACATACTTCTCAGACATTTCACTGGAAGCGGGTTTTTTAAGTGCTCTGCAGGCATTTCGTTGTAAGCGGGTTTTTAAGTACTCTGGAGTCATTTCGTTGCAAGCGGGTTTTTAAGTGCTCTGGAGTCATTTCGTTGCAAGCGGGTTTTTAAGTGCTCTGGAGTCATTTCGTTGCAAGCGGGTTTTTAAGTGCTCTGGAGTCATTTCGTTACAAGCGGGTTTTTAAGTGCTCTGGAGGCATTTCGTTGCAAGCGGGTTTTTAAGTGCTCTGGAGTCATTTGGTTGCAAGCGGGTTTTTAAGTGCTCTGGAGTCATTTGGTTGCAAGCGGGTTTTTAAGTGCTCTGGAATCATTTCGTTGCAAGCGGGTTTTTAAGTGCTCTGGAGTCATTTCGTTGCAAGCGGGTTTTTAAGTGCTCTGGAGTCATTTCGTTGCAAGCGGGTTTTTAAGTGCTCTGGAGACATTTCGTTGCAAGCGGGTTTTTAAGTGCTCTGGAGTCATTTCGTTGCAAGCGGGTTTTTAAGTGCTCTGGAGTCATTTCGTTGCAAGCGGGTTTTTAAGTGCTCTGAAGGCATTTCGTTGCAAGCGGGTTTTTAAGTGCTCTGGAGTCATTTCGTTGCAAGCGGGTTTTTAAGTGCTCTGAAGGCATTTCGTTGCAAGCCGGTTTTTAAGTGCTCTGGAGTCATTTCGTTGCAAGCGGGTTTTTAAGTGCTCTGGAGTCATTTCGTTGCAAGCGGGTTTTTAAGTGCTCTGGAGTCATTTCGTTGCAAGCGGGTTTTTAAGTGCTCTGGAGACATTTCGTTGCAAGCGGGTTTTTAAGTGCTCTGGAGTCATTTCGTTGCAAGCGGGTTTTTAAGTGCTCTGGAGTCATTTCGTTGCAAGCGGGTTTTTAAGTGCTCTGAAGGCATTTCGTTGCAAGCGGGTTTTTAAGTGCTCTGGAGTCACTTCGTTGCAAGCGGGTTTTTAAGTTCTCTGGAGTCATTTCGTTGCAAGCGGGTTTTTAAGTGCTCTGGAGTCATTTCATTGCAAGCGGGTTTTTTAGTGTTCTGGAGTCATTTCGTTGCAAGCGGGTTTTTAAGTACTCTGGAGTCATTTCGTTGCATGCGGGTTTTTAAGTGCTCTGAAGGCATTTCGTTGTAAGCGGGTTTTTAAGTGCTCTGGAGTCATTTCGTTGCAAGCGGGTTTTTAAGTGCTCTGGAGTCATTTCGTTGCAAGCGGGTTTTTAAGTGCTCTGGAGTCATTTCGTTGCAAGCGGGTTTTTAAGTGCTCTGAAGGCATTTCGTTGCAAGCCGGTTTTTAAGTGCTCTGGAGTCATTTCGTTGCAAGCGGGTTTTTAAGTGCTCTGGAGTCATTTCGTTGCAAGCGGGTTTTTAAGTGCTCTGGAGTCATTTCGTTGCAAGCGGGTTTTTAAGTGCTCTGGAGTCATTTCGTTGCAAGCGGGTTTTTAAGTGCTCTGGAGACATTTCGTTGCAAGCGGGTTTTTAAGTGCTCTGGAGTCATTTCGTTGCAAGCGGGTTTTTAAGTGCTCTGGAGTCATTTCGTTGCAAGCGGGTTTTTAAGTGCTCTGGAGTCATTTCGTTGCAAGCGGGTTTTTAAGTGTTCTGAAGGCATTTCGTTGCAAGCGGGTTTTTAAGTGCTCTGGAGTCATTTCGTTGCAAGCGGGTTTTTAAGTGCTCTGGAGTCATTTCGTTGCAAGCGGGTTTTTAAGTGCTCTGGAGTCATTTCGTTTCAAGCGGGTTTTTAAGTGCTCTGGAGTCATTTCGTTGCAAGCGGGTTTTTAAGTGCTCTGGAGTCATTTCGTTGCAAGCGGGTTTTTAAGTGCTCTGGAGTCATTTCGTTGCAAGCGGGTTTTTAAGTACTCTGGAGACATTTCGTTGCAAGCGGGTTTTTAAGTGCTCTGGAGTCATTTCGTTGTAAGCGGGTTTTTAAGTGCTCTGGAGTCATTTCGTTGCAAGCGGGTTTTTAAGTGCTCTGGAGTCATTTCGTTGCAAGCGGGTTTTTAAGTACTCTGGAGACATTTCGTTGCAAGCGGGTTTTTAAGTGCTCTGGAGTCATTTCGTTGCATGCGGGTTTTTAAGTGCTCTGAAGGCATTTCGTTGTAAGCGGGCTTTTAAGTGCTCTGGAGTCATTTCGTTGCAAGCGGGTTTTTACATACTTCTCAGACATTTACTGGAAGCGGGTTTTTTAAGTGCTCTGCAGGCATTTCGTTGTAAGCGGGTTTTTAAGTACTCTGGAGTCATTTCGTTGCAAGCGGGTTTTTAAGTGCTCTGGAGTCATTTCGTTGCAAGCGGGTTTTTCAGTGCTCTGGAGTCATTTCGTTGCAAGCGGGTTTTTAAGTGTTCTGAAGGCATTTCGTTGCAAGCGGGTTTTTAAGTGCTCTGGAGTCATTTCGTTGCAAGCGGGTTTTTAAGTGCTCTGGAGTCATTTCGTTGCAAGCGGGTTTTTAAGTGCTCTGGAGTCATTTCGTTTCAAGCGGGTTTTTAAGTGCTCTGGAGTCATTTCGTTGCAAGCGGGTTTTTAAGTGCTCTGGAGTCATTTCGTTGTAAGCGGGTTTTTAAGTGCTCTGGAGTCATTTCGTTGCAAGCGGGTTTTTAAGTGCTCTGGAGTCATTTCGTTGCAAGCGGGTTTTTAAGTACTCTGGAGACATTTCGTTGCAAGCGGGTTTTTAAGTGCTCTGGAGTCATTTCGTTGCATGCGGGTTTTTAAGTGCTCTGAAGGCATTTCGTTGTAAGCGGGCTTTTAAGTGCTCTGGAGTCATTTCGTTGCAAGCGGGTTTTTACGTGTTCTGGAGTCATTTCGTTGCAAGCGGGTTTTTACATACTTCTCAGACATTTACTGGAAGCGGGTTTTTTAAGTGCTCTGCAGGCATTTCGTTGTAAGCAGGTTTTTAAGTACTCTGGAGTCATTTCGTTGCAAGCGGGTTTTTAAGTGCTCTGGAGTCATTTCGTTGCAAGCGGGTTTTTAAGTGCTCTGGAGTCATTTCGTTGCAAGCGGGTTTTTAAGTGCTCTGGAGTCATTTCGTTACAAGCGGGTTTTTAAGTGCTCTGGAGTCATTTCGTTGCAAGCGGGTTTTTAAGTGCTCTGGAGTCATTTCGTTGCAAGCGGGTTTTTAAGTGCTCTGAAGTCATTTCGTTACAAGCGGGTTTTTAAGTGCTCTGGAGTCATTTCGTTGCAAGCGGGTTTTTAAGTGCTCTGGAGTCATTTCGTTGCAAGCGGGTTTTTAAGTACTCTGGAGACATTTCGTTGCAAGCGGGTTTTTAAGTGCTCTGGAGTCATTTCGTTGCAAGCGGGTTTTTAAGTGCTCTGGAGTCATTTCGTTGCAAGCGGGTTTTTAAGTGCTCTGGAGTCATTTCGTTGCAAGCGGGTTTTTAAGTGCTCTGGAGTCATTTCGTTGCAAGCGGGTTTTTAAGTGCTCTGGAGTCATTTCGTTGCAAGCGGGTTTTTAAGTGCTCTGGAGTCATTTCGTTGCAAGCGGGTTTTTAAGTGCTCTGGAGTCATTTCGTTGCAAGCGGGTTTTTAAGTGCTCTGGAGTCATTTCGTTGCAAGCGGGTTTTTAAGTGCTCTGGAGACATTTCGTTGCAAGCGGGTTTTTAAGTGCTCTGGAGTCATTTCCTTGCAAGCGGGTTTTTAAGTGCTCTGAAGGCATTTCGTTGCAAGCGGGTTTTTAAGTGCTCTGGAGTCATTTCGTTGCAAGCGGGTTTTTAAGTGCTCTGGAGTCATTTCGTTGCAAGCGGGTTTTTAAGTGCTCTGGAGTCATTTCGTTGCAAGCGGGTTTTTAAGTGCTCTGGAGTCATTTCGTTGCAAGCGGGTTTTTAAGTGCTCTGGAGTCATTTCGTTGCAAGCGGGTTTTTAAGTGCTCTGGAGTCATTTCGTTGCAAGCGGGTTTTTAAGTGCTCTGGAGTCATTTCGTTGTAAGCGGGTTTTTAAGTGCTCTGGAGTCATTTCGTTGCAAGCGGGTTTTTAAGTGCTCTGGAGTCATTTCGTTGCAAGCGGGTTTTTAAGTACTCTGGAGACATTTCGTTGCAAGCGGGTTTTTAAGTGCTCTGGAGTCATTTCGTTGCATGCGGGTTTTTAAGTGCTCTGAAGGCATTTCGTTGTAAGCGGGCTTTTAAGTGCTCTGGAGTCATTTCGTTGCAAGCGGGTTTTTACGTGTTCTGGAGTCATTTCGTTGCAAGCGGGTTTTTACATACTTCTCAGACATTACACTGGAAGCGGGTTTTTTAAGTGCTCTGCAGGCATTTCGTTGTAAGCGGGTTTTTAAGTGCTCTGGAGTCATTTCGTTTCAAGCGGGTTTTTAAGTGCTCTGGAGTCATTTCGTTGCAAGCGGGTTTTTAAGTGCTCTGGAGTCATTTCGTTGCAAGCGGGTTTTTAAGTGCTCTGGAGTCATTTCGTTGCAAGCGGGTTTTTAAGTACTCTGGAGACATTTCGTTGCAAGCGGGTTTTTAAGTGCTCTGGAGTCATTTCGTTGTAAGCGGGTTTTTAAGTGCTCTGGAGTCATTTCGTTGCAAGCGGGTTTTTAAGTGCTCTGGAGTCATTTCGTTGCAAGCGGGTTTTTAAGTACTCTGGAGACATTTCGTTGCAAGCGGGTTTTTAAGTGCTCTGGAGTCATTTCGTTGCATGCGGGTTTTTAAGTGCTCTGAAGGCATTTCGTTGTAAGCGGGCTTTTAAGTGCTCTGGAGTCATTTCGTTGCAAGCGGGTTTTTACATACTTCTCAGACATTTACTGGAAGCGGGTTTTTTAAGTGCTCTGCAGGCATTTCGTTGTAAGCGGGTTTTTAAGTACTCTGGAGTCATTTCGTTGCAAGCGGGTTTTTAAGTGCTCTGGAGTCATTTCGTTGCAAGCGGGTTTTTAAGTGCTCTGGAGTCATTTCGTTGCAAGCGGGTTTTTAAGTGTTCTGAAGGCATTTCGTTGCAAGCGGGTTTTTAAGTGCTCTGGAGTCATTTCGTTGCAAGCGGGTTTTTAAGTGCTCTGGAGTCATTTCGTTGCAAGCGGGTTTTTAAGTGCTCTGGAGTCATTTCGTTGCAAGCGGGTTTTTAAGTACTCTGGAGACATTTCGTTGAAAGCGGGTTTTTAAGTGCTCTGGAGTCATTTCGTTGTAAGCGGGTTTTTAAGTGCTCTGGAGTCATTTCGTTGCAAGCGGGTTTTTAAGTGCTCTGGAGTCATTTCGTTGCAAGCGGGTTTTTAAGTACTCTGGAGACATTTCGTTGCAAGCGGGTTTTTAAGTGCTCTGGAGTCATTTCGTTGCATGCGGGTTTTTAAGTGCTCTGAAGGCATTTCGTTGTAAGCGGGCTTTTAAGTGCTCTGGAGTCATTTCGTTGCAAGCGGGTTTTTACGTGTTCTGGAGTCATTTCGTTGCAAGCGGGTTTTTACATACTTCTCAGACATTTACTGGAAGCGGGTTTTTTAAGTGCTCTGCAGGCATTTCGTTGTAAGCGGGTTTTTAAGTACTCTGGAGTCATTTCGTTGCAAGCGGGTTTTTAAGTGCTCTGGAGTCATTTCGTTGCAAGCGGGTTTTTAAGTGCTCTGGAGTCATTTCGTTGCAAGCGGGTTTTTAAGTGCTCTGGAGTCATTTCGTTACAAGCGGGTTTTTAAGTGCTCTGGAGTCATTTCGTTGCAAGCGGGTTTTTAAGTGCTCTGGAGTCATTTCGTTGCAAGCGGGTTTTTAAGTGCTCTGGAGTCATTTCGTTTCAAGCGGGTTTTTAAGTGCTCTGGAGTCATTTCGTTGCAAGCGGGTTTTTAAGTGCTCTGGAGTCATTTCGTTGCAAGCGGGTTTTTAAGTACTCTGGAGACATTTCGTTGCAAGCAGGTTTTTAAGTGCTCTGGAGTCATTTCGTTGCAAGCGGGTTTTTAAGTACTCTGGAGTCATTTCGTTGCAAGCGGGTTTTTAAGTGCTCTGGAGTCATTTCGTTGCAAGCGGGTTTTTAAGTGCTCTGGAGTCATTTCGTTGCAAGCGGGTTTTTAAGTGCTCTGGAGTCATTTCGTTGCAAGCGGGTTTTTAAGTGCTCTGGAGTCATTTCGTTGCAAGCGGGTTTTTAAGTGCTCTGGAGTCATTTCGTTGCAAGCGGGTTTTAAAGTGCTCTGGAGTCATTTCGTTGCAAGCGGGTTTTTAAGTGCTCTGGAGTCATTTCGTTGCAAGCGGGTTTTTAAGTGCTCTGGAGACATTTCGTTGCAAGCGGGTTTTTAAGTGCTCTGGAGTCATTTCCTTGCAAGCGGGTTTTTAAGTGCTCTGAAGGCATTTCGTTGCAAGCGGGTTTTTAAGTGCTCTGGAGTCATTTCGTTGCAAGCGGGTTTTTAAGTGCTCTGGAGTCATTTCGTTGCAAGCGGGTTTTTAAGTGCTCTGGAGTCATTTCGTTGCAAGCGGGTTTTTAAGTGCTCTGGAGTCATTTCGTTGCAAGCGGGTTTTTAAGTGCTCTGGAGTCATTTCGTTGCAAGCGGGTTTTTAAGTGCTCTGAAGGCATTTCGTTGCAAGCGGGTTTTTAAGTGCTCTGGAGTCATTTCGTTGCAAGCGGGTTTTTAAGTGCTCTGGAGTCATTTCGTTGCAAGCGGGTTTTTAAGTGCTCTGGAGTCATTTCGTTGCAAGCGGGTTTTTAAGTGCTCTGGAGTCATTTCGTTGCAAGCGGGTTTTTAAGTGCTCTGGAGACATTTCGTTGCAAGCGGGTTTTTACATACTTCTCAGACATTTCACTGGAAGCGGGTTTTTTAAGTGCTCTGCAGGCATTTCGTTGTAAGCGGGTTTTTAAGTGCTCTGGAGTCATTTCGTTTCAAGCGGGTTTTTAAGTGCTCTGGAGTCATTTCGTTTCAAGCGGGTTTTTAAGTGCTCTGGAGTCATTTCGTTTCAAGCGGGTTTTTAAGTGCTCTGGAGTCATTTCGTTTCAAGCGGGTTTTTAAGTGCTCTGGAGTCATTTCGTTGCAAGCGGGTTTTTAAGTGCTCTGGAGTCATTTCGTTGCAAGCGGGTTTTTAAGTGCTCTGGAGTCATTTCGTTGCAAGCGGGTTTTTAAGTACTCTGGAGACATTTCGTTGCAAGCGGGTTTTTAAGTGCTCTGGAGTCATTTCGTTGTAAGCGGGTTTTTAAGTGCTCTGGAGTCATTTCGTTGCAAGCGGGTTTTTAAGTGCTCTGGAGTCATTTCGTTGCAAGCGGGTTTTTAAGTACTCTGGAGACATTTCTTTGCAAGCGGGTTTTTAAGTGCTCTGGAGTCATTTCGTTGCATGCGGGTTTTTAAGTGCTCTGAAGGCATTTCGTTGTAAGCGGGCTTTTAAGTGCTCTGGAGTCATTTCGTTGCAAGCGGGTTTTTACGTGTTCTGGAGTCATTTCGTTGCAAGCGGGTTTTTACATACTTCTCAGACATTTACTGGAAGCGGGTTTTTTAAGTGCTCTGCAGGCATTTCGTTGTAAGCGGGTTTTTAAGTACTCTGGAGTCATTTCGTTGCAAGCGGGTTTTTAAGTGCTCTGGAGTCATTTCGTTGCAAGCGGGTTTTTAAGTGCTCTGGAGTCATTTCGTTGCAAGCGGATTTTTAAGTGCTCTGGAGTCATTTCGTTGCAAGCGGGTTTTTAAGTACTCTGGAGACATTTCTTTGCAAGCGGGTTTTTAAGTGCTCTGGAGTCATTTCGTTGCAAGCGGGTTTTTAAGTGCTCTGGAGTCATTTCGTTGCAAGCGGGTTTTTAAAGGCTCTGGAGTCATTTCATTGCAAGCGGGTTTTTAAGTGCTCTGAAGGCATTTCGTTGCAAGCGGGTTTTTAAGTGCTCTGGAGTCATTTCGTTGCAAGCGGGTTTTTAAGTGCTCTGGAGTCATTTCGTTGCATGCGGGTTTTTAAGTGCTCTGAAGGCATTTCGTTGTAAGCGGGCTTTTAAGTGCTCTGGAGTCATTTCGTTGCAAGCGGGTTTTTACGTGTTCTGGAGTCATTTCGTTGCAAGCGGGTTTTTACATACTTTTCAGACATTTCACTGGAAGCGGGTTTTTTAAGTGCTCTGCAGGCATTTCGTTGTAAGCGGGTTTTTAAGTACTCTGGAGTCATTTCGTTGCAAGCGGGTTTTTAAGTGCTCTGGAGTCATTTCGTTGCAAGCGGGTTTTTAAGTGCTCTGGAGTCATTTCGTTGCAAGCGGGTTTTTAAGTGCTCTGGAGTCATTTCGTTGCAAGCGGGTTTTTAAGTGCTCTGGAGGCATTTCGTTGCAAGCAGGTTTTTAAGTGCTCTGGAGTCATTTCGTTGCAAGCGGGTTTTTAAGTACTCTGGAGACATTTCGTTGCAAGCGGGTTTTTAAGTGCTCTGGAGTCATTTCGTTGCAAGCGGGTTTTTAAGTGCTCTGGAGTCATTTCGTTGCAAGCGGGTTTTTAAGTGCTCTGGAGTCATTTCGTTGCAAGCGGGTTTTTAAGTGCTCTGGAGTCATTTCGTTGCAAGCGGGTTTTTAAGTGCTCTGGAGTCATTTCGTTGCAAGCGGGTTTTAAGTGCTCTGGAGTCATTTCGTTGCAAGCGGGTTTTTAAGTGCTCTGGAGGCATTTCGTTGCAAGCGGGTTTTTAAGTGCTCTGGAGTCATTTTGTTGCAAGCGGGTTTTTAAGTGCTCTGGAGACATTTCGTTGCAAGCGGGTTTTTAAGTGCTCTGGAGTCATTTCGTTGCAAGCGGGTTTTTAAGTGCTCTGGAGTCATTTCGATGCAAGCGGGTTTTTAAGTGCTCTGGAGTCATTTCGTTGCAAGCGGGTTTTTAAGTGCTCTGGAGTCATTTCGTTGCAAGCGGGTTTTTAAGTGCTCTGGAGTCATTTCGTTGCAAGCGGGTTTTTAAGTGCTCTGGAGTCATTTCGTTGCAAGCGGGTTTTTAAGTGCTCTGGAGTCATTTCGTTGCAAGCGGGTTTTTAAGTGCTCTGGAGTCATTTCGTTGCAAGCGGGTTTTTAAGTGCTCTGGAGTCATTTCGTTGTAAGCGGGTTTTTAAGTGCTCTGGAGTCATTTCGTTGCAAGCGGGTTTTTAAGTGCTCTGGAGTCATTTCGTTGCAAGCGGGTTTTTAAGTACTCTGGAGACATTTCGTTGCAAGCGGGTTTTTAAGTGCTCTGGAGTCATTTCGTTGCATGCGGGTTTTTAAGTGCTCTGAAGGCATTTCGTTGTAAGCGGGCTTTTAAGTGCTCTGGAGTCATTTGGTTGCAAGCGGGTTTTTACGTGTTCTGGAGTCATTTCGTTGCAAGCGGGTTTTTACATACTTCTCAGACATTTCACTGGAAGCGGGTTTTTTAAGTGCTCTGCAGGCATTTCGTTGTAAGCGGGTTTTTAAGTACTCTGGAGTCATTTCGTTGCAAGTGGGTTTTTAAGTGCTCTGGAGTCATTTCGTTGCAAGCGGGTTTTTAAGTGCTCTGGAGTCATTTCGTTGCAAGCGGGTTTTTAAGTGCTCTGGAGTCATTTCGTTACAAGCGGGTTTTTAAGTGCTCTGGAGGCATTTCGTTGCAAGCGGGTTTTTAAGTGCTCTGGAGTCATTTCGTTGCAAGCGGGTTTTTAAGTGCTCTGGAGTCATTTCGTTGCAAGCGGGTTTTTAAGTGCTCTGGAGTCATTTCGTTGCAAGCGGGTTTTTAAGTGCTCTGGAGTCATTTCGTTGCAAGCGGGTTTTTAAGTGCTCTGGAGTCATTTCGTTGCAAGCGGGTTTTTAAGTGCTCTGGAGACATTTTGTTGCAAGCGGGTTTTTAAGTGCTCTGGAGTCATTTCGTTGCAAGCGGGTTTTTAAGTGCTCTGGAGTCATTTCGTTGCAAGCGGGTTTTTAAGTGCTCTGGAGTCATTTCGTTACAAGCGGGTTTTTAAGTACTCTGTAGACATTTCGTTGCAAGCGGATTTTTAAGTGCTCTGGAGTCATTTCGTTGCAAGCGGGTTTTTAAGTGCTCTGGAGTCATTTCGTTGCAAGCGGGTTTTTAAGTGCTCTGAAGGCATTTCGTTGCAAGCGGGTTTTTAAGTGCTCTGGAGTCATTTCGTTGCAAGCGGGTTTTTAAGTGCTCTGGAGTCATTTCGTTGCAAGCGGGTTTTTAAGTGCTCTGGAGTCATTTCGTTGCAAGCGGGTTTTTAAGTGCTCTGGAGTCATTTCGTTGCATGCGGGTTTTTAAGTGCTCTGAAGGCATTTCGTTGCAAGCGGGTTTTTAAGTGCTCTGGAGTCATTTCGTTGCAAGCGGGTTTTTAAGTGCTCTGGAGTCATTTCGTTGCAAGCGGGTTTTTAAGTGCTCTGGAGTCATTTCGTTGCAAGCGGGTTTTTAAGTGCTCTGAAGGCATTTCGTTGCAAGCGGGTTTTTAAGTGCTCTGGAGTCATTTCGTTGCAAGCGGGTTTTTAAGTGCTCTGGAGTCATTTCGTTGCAAGCGGGTTTTTAAGTGCTCTGGAGTCATTTCGTTGCAAGCGGGTTTTTAAGTGCTCTGGAGTCATTTCGTTGCAAGCGGGTTTTTAAGTGCTCTGGAGTCATTTCGTTGCAAGCGGGTTTTTAAGTACTCTGGAGACATTTCGTTGCAAGCGGGTTTTTAAGTGCTCTGGAGTCATTTCGTTGCAAGCGGGTTTTTAAGTGCTCTGGAGTCATTTCGTTGCAAGCGGGTTTTTAAGTGCTCTGGAGTCATTTCGTTGCAAGCGGGTTTTTAAGTACTCTGGAGACATTTCGTTGCAAGCGGGTTTTTAAGTGCTCTGGAGTCATTTCGTTGCAAGCGGGTTTTTAAGTACTCTGGAGACATTTCGTTGCAAGCGGGTTTTTAAGTGCTCTGGAGTCATTTCGTTGCATGCGGGTTTTTAAGTGCTCTGAAGGCATTTCGTTGTAAGCGGGCTTTTAAGTGCTCTGGAGTCATTTCGTTGCAAGCAGGTTTTTACGTGTTCTGGAGTCATTTCGTTGCAAGCGGGTTTTTACATACTTCTCAGACATTTCACTGGAAGCGGGTTTTTTAAGTGCTCTGCAGGCATTTCGTTGTAAGCGGGTTTTTAAGTACTCTGGAGTCATTTCGTTGCAAGCGGGTTTTTAAGTGCTCTGGAGTCATTACGTTGCAGGCGGGTTTTTAAGTGCTCTGGAGTCATTTCGTTGCAAGCGGGTTTTTAAGTGCTCTGGAGTCATTTCGTTACAAGCGGGTTTTTAAGTGCTCTGGAGTCATTTCGTTGCAAGCGGATTTTTAAGTGCTCTGGAGTCATTTCGTTGCAAGCGGGTTTTTAAGTACTCTGGAGACATTTCTTTGCAAGCGGGTTTTTAAGTGCTCTGGAGTCATTTCGTTGCAAGCGGGTTTTTAAGTGCTCTGGAGTCATTTCGTTGCAAGCGGGTTTTTAAGTGCTCTGGAGTCATTTCGTTGCAAGCGGGTTTTTAAGTGCTCTGGATTCATTTCGTTGCAAGCGGGTTTTTAAGTGCTCTGGAGTCATTTCGTTGCAAGCGGGTTTTTAAGTGCTCTGGAGTCATTTCGTTGCAAGCGGGTTTTTAAGTGCTCTGGAGTCATTTCGTTGCAAGCGGGTTTTTAAGTGCTCTGGAGTCATTTCGTTGCAAGCGGGTTTTTAAGTGCTCTGGAGACATTTCGTTGCAAGCGGGTTTTTAAGTGCTCTGGAGTCATTTCGTTGCAAGCGGGTTTTTAAGTGCTCTGCAGGCATTTCGTTGCAAGCGGGTTTTTAAGTGCTCTGGAGTCATTTCGTTGCAAGCGGGTTTTTAAGTGCTCTGGAGTCATTTCGTTGCAAGCGGGTTTTTAAGTGCTCTGGAGTCATTTCCTTGCAAGCGGGTTTTTAAGTGCTCTGGAGTCATTTCGTTGCAAGCGGGTTTTTAAGTGCTCTGGAGTCATTTCGTTGCAAGCGGGTTTTTAAGTGCTCTGGAGTCATTTCGTTGCAAGCGGGTTTTTAAGTACTCTGGAGACATTTCGTTGCAAGCGGGTTTTTAAGTGCTCTAGAGTCATTTCGTTGCAAGCGGGTTTTTAAGTGCTCTGGAGTCATTTCGTTGCAAGCGGTTTTTTAAGTGCTCTGGAGTCATTTCGTTGCAAGCGGGTTTTTAAGTACTCTGGAGATATTTCGTTGCAAGCGGGTTTTTAAGTGCTCTGGAGTCATTTCGTTGCATGCGGGTTTTTAAGTGCTCTGAAGGCATGTCGTTGTAAGCGGGCTTTTAAGTGCTCTGGAGTCATTTCGTTGCAAGCGGGTTTTTAAGTGCTCTGGAGTCATTTCATTGCATGCGGGTTTTTAAGTGCTCTGAAGGCATTTCGTTGTAAGCGGGCTTTTAAGTGCTCTGGAGTCATTTCGTTGCAAGCGGGTTTTTACGTGTTCTGGAGTCATTTCGTTGCAAGCGAGTTTTTACATACTTCTCAGACATTTCACTGGAAGCGGGTTTTTTAAGTGCTCTGCAGGCATTTCTTTGTAAGCGGGTTTTTAAGTACTCTGGAGTCATTTCGTTGCAAGCGGGTTTTTAAGTGCTCTGGAGACATTTCGTTGCAAGCGGGTTTTTAAGTGCTCTGGAGTCATTTCGTTGCAAGCGGGTTTTTAAGTGCTCTGAAGGCATTTCGTTGCAAGCGGGTTTTTAAGTGCTCTGGAGTCATTTCGTTGCAAGCGGGTTTTTAAGTGCTCTGGAGTCATTTCGTTGCAAGCGGGTTTTTAAGTGCTCTGGAGTCATTTCGTTGCAAGCGGGTTTTTAAGTGCTCTGGAGTCATTTCGTTGCAAGCGGGTTTTTAAGTGCTCTGGAGGCATTTCGTTGAAAGCGGGTTTTTAAGTGCTCTGGAGTCATTTCGTTGCAAGCGGGTTTTTAAGTGCTCTGGAGTCATTTCGTTGCAAGCGGGTTTTTAAGTGCTCTGGAGTCATTTCGTTGCAAGCGGGTTTTTAAGTGCTCTGGAGTCATTTCGTTGCAAGCGGGTTTTTAAGTGCTCTGGAGTCATTTCGTTGCAAGCGGGTTTTTAAGTGCTCTGGAGTCATTTCGTTGCAAGCGGGTTTTTAAGTGCTCTGGAGTCATTTCGTTGCAAGCGGGTTTTTAAGTGCTCTGGAGTCATTTCGTTGCAAGCGGGTTTTTAAGTGCTCTGGAGTCATTTCGTTGCAAGCGGGTTTTTAAGTGCTCTGGAGTCATTTCGTTGCAAGCGGGTTTTTAAGTGCTCTGGAGTCATTTCGTTGCAAGCGGGTTTTTAAGTGCTCTGGAGACATTTCGTTGCAAGCGTGTTTTTAAGTGCTCTGGAGTCATTTCGTTGCAAGCGGGTTTTTAAGTGCTCTGGAGGCATTTCGTTGCAAGCGGGTTTTTAAGTGCTCTGGAGTCATTTCGTTGCAAGCGGGTTTTTAAGTGCTCTGAAGGCATTTCGTTGCAAGCGGGTTTTTAAGTGCTCTGGAGTCATTTCGTTGCAAGCGGGTTTTTAAGTGCTCTGGAGTCATTTCGTTGCAAGCGGGTTTTTAAGTGCCCTGGAGTCATTTCGTTGCAAGCGGGTTTTTAAGTGCCCTGGAGACATTTCGTTGCAAGCGGGTTTTTAAGTGCTCTGGAGTCATTTCGTTGCAAGCGGGTTTTTAAGTGCTCTGGAGTCATTTCGTTGCAAGCGGGTTTTTAAGTGCTCTGGAGGCATTTCGTTGCAAGCGGGTTTTTAAGTGCTCTGGAGTCATTTCGTTGCAAGCGGGTTTTTAAGTGCTCTGGAGTCATTTCGTTGCAAGCGGGTTTTTAAGTGCTCTGGAGTCATTTCGTTGCAAGCGGGTTTTTTAGTGCTCTGGAGTCATTTCGTTGCAAGCGGGTTTTTAAGTACTCTGGAGTCATTTCGTTGTATGCGGGTTTTTAAGTGCTCTGAAGGCATTTCGTTGTAAGCGGGTTTTTAAGTGCTCTGGAGTCATTTCGTTGCAAGCGGGTTTTTAAGTGCTCTGGAGTCATTTCGTTGCAAGCGGGTTTTTAAGTACTCTGGAGACATTTCGTTGCAAGCGGGTTTTTAAGTGCTCTGGAGTCATTTCATTGCATGCGGGTTTTTAAGTGCTCTGAAGGCATTTCGTTGTAAGCGGGCTTTTAAGTGCTCTGGAGTCATTTCGTTGCAAGCGGGTTTTTACGTGTTCTGGAGTCATTTCGTTGCAAGCGGGTTTTTACATACTTCTCAGACATTTCACTGGAAGCGGGTTTTTTAAGTGCTCTGCAGGCATTTCGTTGTAAGCGGGTTTTTAAGTACTCTGGAGTCATTTCGTTGCAAGCGGGTTTTTAAGTGCTCTGGAGTCATTTCGTTGCAAGCGGGTTTTTAAGTGCTCTGGAGTCATTTCGTTGCAAGCGGGTTTTTAAGTGCTCTGGAGTCATTTCGTTACAAGCGGATTTTTAAATGCTCTGGAGGCATTTCGTTGCAAGCGGGTTTTTAAGTGCTCTGGAGTCATTTCGTTGCAAGCGGGTTTTTAAGTGCTCTGGAGTCATTTCGTTGCAAGCGGGTTTTTAAGTGCTCTGGAGTCATTTCGTTGCAAGCGGGTTTTTAAGTGCTCTGGAGTCATTTGGTTGCAAGCGGGTTTTTAAGTGCTCTGGAGTCATTTCGTTGCAAGCGGGTTTTTAAGTGCTCTGGAGACATTTCGTTGCAAGCGGGTTTTTAAGTGCTCTGGAGTCATTTCGTTGCAAGCGGGTTTTTAAGTGCTCTGGAGTCATTTCGTTGCAAGCGGGTTTTTAAGTGCTCTGGAGACATTTCGTTGCAAGCGGGTTTTTAAGTGCTCTGGAGTCATTTCGTTGCAAGCGGGTTTTTAAGTGCTCTGGAGTCATTTCGTTGCAAGCGGGTTTTTAAGTGCTTTGTAGGCATTTCGTTGCAAGCGGGTTTTTAAGTGCTCTGGAGTCATTTCGTTGCAAGCGGGTTTTTAAGTGCTCTGGAGTCATTTCGTTGCAAGCGGGTTTTTAAGTGCTCTGGAGTCATTTCATTGCAAGCGGGTTTTTTAGTGCTCTGGAGTCATTTCGTTGCAAGCGGGTTTTTAAGTGCTCTGGAGTCATTTCGTTGCAAGCGGGTTTTTAAGTGCTCTGGAGTCATTTCGTTGCAAGCGGGTTTTTAAGTGCTCTGAAGGCATTTCGTTGCAAGCGGGTTTTTAAGTGCTCTGGAGTCATTTCGTTGCAAGCGGGTTTTTAAGTGCTCTGGAGTCATTTCGTTGCAAGCGGGTTTTTAAGTGCTCTGGAGTCATTTCATTGCAAGCGGGTTTTTTAGTGCTCTGGAGTCATTTCGTTGCAAGCGGGTTTTTAAGTGCTCTGGAGTCATTTCCTTGCATGCGGGTTTTTAAGTGCTCTGAAGGCATTTCGTTGTAAGCGGGTTTTTAAGTGCTCTGGAGTCATTTCGTTGCAAGCGGGTTTTTAAGTGCTCTGGAGTCATTTCGTTGCAAGCGGGTTTTTAAGTGCTCTGGAGTCATTTCGTTGCAATCGGGTTTTTAAGTGCTCTGAAGGCATTTCGTTGCAAGCGGGTTTTTAAGTGCTCTGGAGTCATTTCGTTGCAAGCGGGTTTTTAAGTGCTCTGGAGTCATTTCGTTGTAAGCGGGTTTTTAAGTACTCTGGAGACATTTCGTTGCAAGCGGGTTTTTAAGTGCTCTGGAGTCATTTCGTTGCATGCGGGTTTTTAAGTGCTCTGAAGGCATTTCGTTGTAAGCGGGCTTTTAAGTGCTCTGGAGTCATTTCGTTGCAAGCGGGTTTTTACGTGTTCTGGAGTCATTTCGTTGCAAGCGGGTTTTTACATACTTCTCAGACATTTCACTGGAAGCGGGTTTTTTAAGTGCTCTGCAGGCATTTCGTTGTAAGCGGGTTTTTAAGTACTCTGGAGTCATTTCGTTGCAAGCGGGTTTTTAAGTGCTCTGGAGTCATTTCGTTGCAAGCGGGTTTTTAAGTGCTCTGGAGTCATTTCGTTGCAAGCGGGTTTTTAAGTGCTCTGGAGTCATTTCGTTGCAAGCGGGTTTTTAAGTGCTCTGGAGTCATTTCGTTGCAAGCGGGTTTTTAAGTGCTCTGGAGTCATTTCGTTGCAAGCGGGTTTTTAAGTGCTCTGGAGACATTTCGTTGCAAGCGGGTTTTTAAGTGGTCTGGAGTCATTTCGTTGCAAGCGGGTTTTTAAGTGCTCTGAAGGCATTTCGTTGCAAGCGGGTTTTTAAGTGCTCTGGAGTCATTTCGTTGCAAGCGGGTTTTTAAGTGCTCTGGAGTCATTTCGTTGCAAGCGGGTTTTTAAGTGCTCTGGAGTCATTTCGTTGCAAGCGGGTTTTTAAGTGCTCTGGAGTCATTTCGTTGCAAGCGGGTTTTTAAGTGCTCTGGAGTCATTTCGTTGCAAGCGGGTTTTTAAGTGCTCTGGAGTCATTTCGTTGCAAGCGGGTTTTTAAGTGCTCTGGAGACATTTCGTTGCAAGCGGGTTTTTAAGTGCTCTGGAGTCATTTCGTTGCAAGCGGGTTTTTAAGTGCTCTGGAGGCATTTCGTTGCAAGCGGGTTTTTAAGTGCTCTGGAGTCATTTCGTTGCAAGCGGGTTTTTAAGTGCTCTGGAGTCATTTCGTTGCAAGCGGGTTTTTAAGTACTCTGGAGACATTTCGTTGCAAGCGGGTTTTTAAGTGCTCTGGAGTCATTTCGTTGTAAGCGGGTTTTTAAGTGCTCTGGAGTCATTTCGTTGCAAGCGGGTTTTTAAGTGCTCTGGAGTCATTTCGTTGCAAGCGGGTTTTTAAGTACTCTGGAGACATTTCGTTGCAAGCGGGTTTTTAAGTGCTCTGGAGTCATTTCATTGCATGCGGGTTTTTAAGTGCTCTGGAGGCATTTCGTTGTAAGCGGGCTTTTAAGTGCTCTGGAGTCATTTCGTTGCAAGCGGGTTTTTACGTGTTCTGGAGTCATTTCGTTGCAAGCGGGTTTTTACATACTTCTCAGACATTTCACTGGAAGCGGGTTTTTTAAGTGCTCTGCAGGCATTTCGTTGTAAGCGGGTTTTTAAGTACTCTGGAGTCATTTCGTTGCAAGCGGGTTTTTAAGTGCTCTGGAGTCATTTCGTTGCAAGCGGGTTTTTAAGTGCTCTGGAGTCATTTCGTTGCAAGCGGGTTTTTAAGTGCTCTGGAGTCATTTCGTTGCAAGCGGGTTTTTAAGTGCTCTGAAGGCATTTCGTTGCAAGCGGGTTTTTAAGTGCTCTGGAGTCATTTCGTTGCAAGCGGGTTTTTAAGTGCTCTGGAGTCATTTCGTTGTAAGCGGGTTTTTAAGTACTCTGGAGACATTTCGTTGCAAGCGGGTTTTTAAGTGCTCTGGAGTCATTTCGTTGCATGCGGGTTTTTAAGTGCTCTGAAGGCATTTCGTTGTAAGCGGGCTTTTAAGTGCTCTGGAGTCATTTCGTTGCAAGCGGGTTTTTACGTGTTCTGGAGTCATTTCGTTGCAAGCGGGTTTTTACATACTTCTCAGACATTTCACTGGAAGCGGGTTTTTTAAGTGCTCTGCAGGCATTTCGTTGTAAGCGGGTTTTTAAGTCCTCTGGAGTCATTTCGTTGCAAGCGGGTTTTTAAGTGCTCTGGAGTCATTTCGTTGCAAGCGGGTTTTTAAGTGCTCTGGAGTCATTTCGTTGCAAGCGGGTTTTTAAGTGCTCTGGAGTCATTTCGTTACAAGCGGGTTTTTAAGTGCTCTGGAGGCATTTCGTTGCAAGCGGGTTTTTAAGTGCTCTGGAGTCATTTGGTTGCAAGCGGGTTTTTAAGTGCTCTGGAGTCATTTGGTTGCAAGCGGGTTTTTAAGTGCTCTGGAATCATTTCGTTGCAAGCGGGTTTTTAAGTGCTCTGGAGTCATTTCGTTGCAAGCGGGTTTTTAAGTGCTCTGGAGTCATTTCGTTGCAAGCGGGTTTTTAAGTGCTCTGGAGACATTTCGTTGCAAGCGGGTTTTTAAGTGCTCTGGAGTCATTTCGTTGCAAGCGGGTTTTTAAGTGCTCTGGAGTCATTTCGTTGCAAGCGGGTTTTTAAGTGCTCTGAAGGCATTTCGTTGCAAGCGGGTTTTTAAGTGCTCTGGAGTCATTTCGTTGCAAGCGGGTTTTTAAGTGCTCTGAAGGCATTTCGTTGCAAGCCGGTTTTTAAGTGCTCTGGAGTCATTTCGTTGCAAGCGGGTTTTTAAGTGCTCTGGAGTCATTTCGTTGCAAGCGGGTTTTTAAGTGCTCTGGAGTCATTTCGTTGCAAGCGGGTTTTTAAGTACTCTGGAGACATTTCGTTGCAAGCGGGTTTTTAAGTGCTCTGGAGTCATTTCGTTGCAAGCGGGTTTTTAAGTGCTCTGGAGTCATTTCGTTGCAAGCGGGTTTTTAAGTGCTCTGAAGGCATTTCGTTGCAAGTGGGTTTTTAAGTGCTCTGGAGTCACTTCGTTGCAAGCGGGTTTTTAAGTTCTCTGGAGTCATTTCGTTGCAAGCGGGTTTTTAAGTGCTCTGGAGTCATTTCATTGCAAGCGGGTTTTTTAGTGTTCTGGGGTCATTTCGTTGCATGCGGGTTTTTAAGTACTCTGGAGTCATTTCGTTGCATGCGGGTTTTTAAGTGCTCTGAAGGCATTTCGTTGTAAGCGGGTTTTTAAGTGCTCTGGAGTCATTTCGTTGCAAGCGGGTTTTTAAGTGCTCTGGAGTCATTTCGTTGCAAGCGGGTTTTTAAGTGCTCTGGAGTCATTTCGTTGCAAGCGGGTTTTTAAGTGCTCTGAAGGCATTTCGTTGCAAGCCGGTTTTTAAGTGCTCTGGAGTCATTTCGTTGCAAGCGGGTTTTTAAGTGCTCTGGAGTCATTTCGTTGCAAGCGGGTTTTTAAGTGCTCTGGAGTCATTTCGTTGCAAGCGGGTTTTTAAGTGCTCTGGAGTCATTTCGTTGCAAGCGGGTTTTTAAGTGCTCTGGAGACATTTCGTTGCAAGCGGGTTTTTAAGTGCTCTGGAGTCATTTCGTTGCAAGCGGGTTTTTAAGTGCTCTGGAGTCATTTCGTTGCAAGCGGGTTTTTAAGTGCTCTGGAGTCATTTCGTTGCAAGCGGGTTTTTAAGTGTTCTGAAGGCATTTCGTTGCAAGCGGGTTTTTAAGTGCTCTGGAGTCATTTCGTTGCAAGCGGGTTTTTAAGTGCTCTGGAGTCATTTCGTTGCAAGCGGGTTTTTAAGTGCTCTGGAGTCATTTCGTTTCAAGCGGGTTTTTAAGTGCTCTGGAGTCATTTCGTTGCAAGCGGGTTTTTAAGTGCTCTGGAGTCATTTCGTTGCAAGCGGGTTTTTAAGTGCTCTGGAGTCATTTCGTTGCAAGCGGGTTTTTAAGTACTCTGGAGACATTTCGTTGCAAGCGGGTTTTTAAGTGCTCTGGAGTCATTTCGTTGTAAGCGGGTTTTTAAGTGCTCTGGAGTCATTTCGTTGCAAGCGGGTTTTTAAGTGCTCTGGAGTCATTTCGTTGCAAGCGGGTTTTTAAGTACTCTGGAGACATTTCGTTGCAAGCGGGTTTTTAAGTGCTCTGGAGTCATTTCGTTGCATGCGGGTTTTTAAGTGCTCTGAAGGCATTTCGTTGTAAGCGGGCTTTTAAGTGCTCTGGAGTCATTTCGTTGCAAGCGGGTTTTTACATACTTCTCAGACATTTACTGGAAGCGGGTTTTTTAAGTGCTCTGCAGGCATTTCATTGTAAGCGGGTTTTTAAGTACTCTGGAGTCATTTCGTTGCAAGCGGGTTTTTAAGTGCTCTGGAGTCATTTCGTTGCAAGCGGGTTTTTCAGTGCTCTGGAGTCATTTCGTTGCAAGCGGGTTTTTAAGTGTTCTGAAGGCATTTCGTTGCAAGCGGGTTTTTAAGTGCTCTGGAGTCATTTCGTTGCAAGCGGGTTTTTAAGTGCTCTGGAGTCATTTCGTTGCAAGCGGGTTTTTAAGTGCTCTGGAGTCATTTCGTTTCAAGCGGGTTTTTAAGTGCTCTGGAGTCATTTCGTTGCAAGCGGGTTTTTAAGTGCTCTGGAGTCATTTCGTTGCAAGCGGGTTTTTAAGTGCTCTGGAGTCATTTCGTTGCAAGCGGGTTTTTAAGTACTCTGGAGACATTTCGTTGCAAGCGGGTTTTTAAGTGCTCTGGAGTCATTTCGTTGTAAGCGGGTTTTTAAGTGCTCTGGAGTCATTTCGTTGCAAGCGGGTTTTTAAGTGCTCTGGAGTCATTTCGTTGCAAGCGGGTTTTTAAGTACTCTGGAGACATTTCGTTGCAAGCGGGTTTTTAAGTGCTCTGGAGTCATTTCGTTGCATGCGGGTTTTTAAGTGCTCTGAAGGCATTTCGTTGTAAGCGGGCTTTTAAGTGCTCTGGAGTCATTTCGTTGCAAGCGGGTTTTTACGTGTTCTGGAGTCATTTCGTTGCAAGCGGGTTTTTACATACTTCTCAGACATTTACTGGAAGCGGGTTTTTTAAGTGCTCTGCAGGCATTTCGTTGTAAGCGGGTTTTTAAGTACTCTGGAGTCATTTCGTTGCAAGCGGGTTTTTAAGTGCTCTGGAGTCATTTCGTTGCAAGCGGGTTTTTAAGTGCTCTGGAGTCATTTCGTTGCAAGCGGGTTTTTAAGTGCTCTGGAGTCATTTCGTTACAAGCGGGTTTTTAAGTGCTCTGGAGTCATTTCGTTGCAAGCGGGTTTTTAAGTGCTCTGGAGTCATTTCGTTGCAAGCGGGTTTTTAAGTGCTCTGAAGTCATTTCGTTACAAGCGGGTTTTTAAGTGCTCTGGAGTCATTTCGTTGCAAGCGGGTTTTTAAGTGCTCTGGAGTCATTTCGTTGCAAGCGGGTTTTTAAGTACTCTGGAGACATTTCGTTGCAAGCGGGTTTTTAAGTGCTCTGGAGTCATTTCGTTGCAAGCGGGTTTTTAAGTGCTCTGGAGTCATTTCGTTGCAAGCGGGTTTTTAAGTGCTCTGGAGTCATTTCGTTGCAAGCGGGTTTTTAAGTGCTCTGGAGTCATTTCGTTGCAAGCGGGTTTTTAAGTGCTCTGGAGTCATTTCGTTGCAAGCGGGTTTTTAAGTGCTCTGGAGTCATTTCGTTGCAAGCGGGTTTTTAAGTGCTCTGGAGTCATTTCGTTGCAAGCGGGTTTTTAAGTGCTCTGGAGTCATTTCGTTGCAAGCGGGTTTTTAAGTGCTCTGGAGACATTTCGTTGCAAGCGGGTTTTTAAGTGCTCTGGAGTCATTTCCTTGCAAGCGGGTTTTTAAGTGCTCTGAAGGCATTTCGTTGCAAGCGGGTTTTTAAGTGCTCTGGAGTCATTTCGTTGCAAGCGGGTTTTTAAGTGCTCTGGAGTCATTTCGTTGCAAGCGGGTTTTTAAGTGCTCTGGAGTCATTTCGTTGCAAGCGGGTTTTTAAGTGCTCTGGAGTCATTTCGTTGCAAGCGGGTTTTTAAGTGCTCTGGAGTCATTTCGTTGCAAGCGGGTTTTTAAGTGCTCTGGAGTCATTTCGTTGCAAGCGGGTTTTTAAGTGCTCTGGAGTCATTTCGTTGTAAGCGGGTTTTTAAGTGCTCTGGAGTCATTTCGTTGCAAGCGGGTTTTTAAGTGCTCTGGAGTCATTTCGTTGCAAGCGGGTTTTTAAGTACTCTGGAGACATTTCGTTGCAAGCGGGTTTTTAAGTGCTCTGGAGTCATTTCGTTGCATGCGGGTTTTTAAGTGCTCTGAAGGCATTTCGTTGTAAGCGGGCTTTTAAGTGCTCTGGAGTCATTTCGTTGCAAGCGGGTTTTTACGTGTTCTGGAGTCATTTCGTTGCAAGCGGGTTTTTACATACTTCTCAGACATTACACTGGAAGCGGGTTTTTTAAGTGCTCTGCAGGCATTTCGTTGTAAGCGGGTTTTTAAGTGCTCTGGAGTCATTTCGTTTCAAGCGGGTTTTTAAGTGCTCTGGAGTCATTTCGTTGCAAGCGGGTTTTTAAGTGCTCTGGAGTCATTTCGTTGCAAGCGGGTTTTTAAGTGCTCTGGAGTCATTTCGTTGCAAGCGGGTTTTTAAGTACTCTGGAGACATTTCGTTGCAAGCGGGTTTTTAAGTGCTCTGGAGTCATTTCGTTGTAAGCGGGTTTTTAAGTGCTCTGGAGTCATTTCGTTGCAAGCGGGTTTTTAAGTGCTCTGGAGTCATTTCGTTGCAAGCGGGTTTTTAAGTACTCTGGAGACATTTCGTTGCAAGCGGGTTTTTAAGTGCTCTGGAGTCATTTCGTTGCATGCGGGTTTTTAAGTGCTCTGAAGGCATTTCGTTGTAAGCGGGCTTTTAAGTGCTCTGGAGTCATTTCGTTGCAAGCGGGTTTTTACGTGTTCTGGAGTCATTTCGTTGCAAGCGGGTTTTTACATACTTCTCAGACATTTACTGGAAGCGGGTTTTTTAAGTGCTCTGCAGGCATTTCGTTGTAAGCGGGTTTTTAAGTACTCTGGAGTCATTTCGTTGCAAGCGGGTTTTTAAGTGCTCTGGAGTCATTTCGTTGCAAGCGGGTTTTTAAGTGCTCTGGAGTCATTTCGTTGCAAGCGGGTTTTTAAGTGTTCTGAAGGCATTTCGTTGCAAGCGGGTTTTTAAGTGCTCTGGAGTCATTTCGTTGCAAGCGGGTTTTTAAGTGCTCTGGAGTCATTTCGTTGCAAGCGGGTTTTTAAGTGCTCTGGAGTCATTTCGTTGCAAGCGGGTTTTTAAGTACTCTGGAGACATTTCGTTGCAAGCGGGTTTTTAAGTGCTCTGGAGTCATTTCGTTGTAAGCGGGTTTTTAAGTGCTCTGGAGTCATTTCGTTGCAAGCGGGTTTTTAAGTGCTCTGGAGTCATTTCGTTGCAAGCGGGTTTTTAAGTACTCTGGAGACATTTCGTTGCAAGCGGGTTTTTAAGTGCTCTGGAGTCATTTCGTTGCATGCGGGTTTTTAAGTGCTCTGAAGGCATTTCGTTGTAAGCGGGCTTTTAAGTGCTCTGGAGTCATTTCGTTGCAAGCGGGTTTTTACGTGTTCTGGAGTCATTTCGTTGCAAGCGGGTTTTTACATACTTCTCAGACATTTACTGGAAGCGGGTTTTTTAAGTGCTCTGCAGGCATTTCGTTGTAAGCGGGTTTTTAAGTACTCTGGAGTCATTTCGTTGCAAGCGGGTTTTTAAGTGCTCTGGAGTCATTTCGTTGCAAGCGGGTTTTTAAGTGCTCTGGAGTCATTTCGTTGCAAGCGGGTTTTTAAGTGCTCTGGAGTCATTTCGTTACAAGCGGGTTTTTAAGTGCTCTGGAGTCATTTCGTTGCAAGCGGGTTTTTAAGTGCTCTGGAGTCATTTCGTTGCAAGCGGGTTTTTAAGTGCTCTGGAGTCATTTCGTTTCAAGCGGGTTTTTAAGTGCTCTGGAGTCATTTCGTTGCAAGCGGGTTTTTAAGTGCTCTGGAGTCATTTCGTTGCAAGCGGGTTTTTAAGTACTCTGGAGACATTTCGTTGCAAGCGGGTTTTTAAGTGCTCTGGAGTCATTTCGTTGCAAGCGGGTTTTTAAGTACTCTGGAGTCATTTCGTTGCAAGCGGGTTTTTAAGTGCTCTGGAGTCATTTCGTTGCAAGCGGGTTCTTAAGTGCTCTGGAGTCATTTCGTTGCAAGCGGGTTTTTAAGTGCTCTGGAGTCATTTCGTTGCAAGCGGGTTTTTAAGTGCTCTGGAGTCATTTCGTTGCAAGCGGGTTTTTAAGTGCTCTGGAGTCATTTCGTTGCAAGCGGGTTTTAAAGTGCTCTGGAGTCATTTCGTTGCAAGCGGGTTTTTAAGTGCTCTGGAGTCATTTCGTTGCAAGCGGGTTTTTAAGTGCTCTGGAGACATTTCGTTGCAAGCGGGTTTTTAAGTGCTCTGGAGTCATTTCCTTGCAAGCGGGTTTTTAAGTGCTCTGAAGGCATTTCGTTGCAAGCGGGTTTTTAAGTGCTCTGGAGTCATTTCGTTGCAAGCGGGTTTTTAAGTGCTCTGGAGTCATTTCGTTGCAAGCGGGTTTTTAAGTGCTCTGGAGTCATTTCGTTGCAAGCGGGTTTTTAAGTGCTCTGGAGTCATTTCGTTGCAAGCGGGTTTTTAAGTGCTCTGGAGTCATTTCGTTGCAAGCGGGTTTTTAAGTGCTCTGAAGGCATTTCGTTGCAAGCGGGTTTTTAAGTGCTCTGGAGTCATTTCGTTGCAAGCGGGTTTTTAAGTGCTCTGGAGTCATTTCGTTGCAAGCGGGTTTTTAAGTGCTCTGGAGTCATTTCGTTGCAAGCGGGTTTTTAAGTGCTCTGGAGTCATTTCGTTGCAAGCGGGTTTTTAAGTGCTCTGGAGACATTTCGTTGCAAGCGGGTTTTTACATACTTCTCAGACATTTCACTGGAAGCGGGTTTTTTAAGTGCTCTGCAGGCATTTCGTTGTAACCGGGTTTTTAAGTGCTCTGGAGTCATTTCGTTTCAAGCGGGTTTTTAAGTGCTCTGGAGTCATTTCGTTTCAAGCGGGTTTTTAAGTGCTCTGGAGTCATTTCGTTGCAAGCGGGTTTTTAAGTGCTCTGGAGTCATTTCGTTGCAAGCGGGTTTTTAAGTGCTCTGGAGTCATTTCGTTGCAAGCGGGTTTTTAAGTACTCTGGAGACATTTCGTTGCAAGCGGGTTTTTAAGTGCTCTGGAGTCATTTCGTTGTAAGCGGGTTTTTAAGTGCTCTGGAGTCATTTCGTTGCAAGCGGGTTTTTAAGTGCTCTGGAGTCATTTCGTTGCAAGCGGGTTTTTAAGTACTCTGGAGACATTTCTTTGCAAGCGGGTTTTTAAGTGCTCTGGAGTCATTTCGTTGCATGCGGGTTTTTAAGTGCTCTGAAGGCATTTCGTTGTAAGCGGGCTTTTAAGTGCTCTGGAGTCATTTCGTTGCAAGCGGGTTTTTACGTGTTCTGGAGTCATTTCGTTGCAAGCGGGTTTTTACATACTTCTCAGACATTTACTGGAAGCGGGTTTTTTAAGTGCTCTGCAGGCATTTCGTTGTAAGCGGGTTTTTAAGTACTCTGGAGTCATTTCGTTGCAAGCGGGTTTTTAAGTGCTCTGGAGTCATTTCGTTGCAAGCGGGTTTTTAAGTGCTCTGGAGTCATTTCGTTGCAAGCGGATTTTTAAGTGCTCTGGAGTCATTTCGTTGCAAGCGGGTTTTTAAGTACTCTGGAGACATTTCTTTGCAAGCGGGTTTTTAAGTGCTCTGGAGTCATTTCGTTGCAAGCGGGTTTTTAAGTGCTCTGGAGTCATTTCGTTGCAAGCGGGTTTTTAAAGGCTCTGGAGTCATTTCGTTGCAAGCGGGTTTTTAAGTGCTCTGAAGGCATTTCGTTGCAAGCGGGTTTTTAAGTGCTCTGGAGTCATTTCGTTGCAAGCGGGTTTTTAAGTGCTCTGGAGTCATTTCGTTGCATGCGGGTTTTTAAGTGCTCTGAAGGCATTTCGTTGTAAGCGGGCTTTTAAGTGCTCTGGAGTCATTTCGTTGCAAGCGGGTTTTTACGTGTTCTGGAGTCATTTCGTTGCAAGCGGGTTTTTACATACTTTTCAGACATTTCACTGGAAGCGGGTTTTTTAAGTGCTCTGCAGGCATTTCGTTGTAAGCGGGTTTTTAAGTACTCTGGAGTCATTTCGTTGCAAGCGGGTTTTTAAGTGCTCTGGAGTCATTTCGTTGCAAGCGGGTTTTTAAGTGCTCTGGAGTCATTTCGTTGCAAGCGGGTTTTTAAGTGCTCTGGAGTCATTTCGTTGCAAGCGGGTTTTTAAGTGCTCTGGAGGCATTTCGTTGCAAGCGGGTTTTTAAGTGCTCTGGAGTCATTTCGTTGCAAGCGGGTTTTTAAGTACTCTGGAGACATTTCGTTGCAAGCGGGTTTTTAAGTGCTCTGGAGTCATTTCGTTGCAAGCGGGTTTTTAAGTGCTCTGGAGTCATTTCGTTGCAAGCGGGTTTTTAAGTGCTCTGGAGTCATTTCGTTGCAAGCGGGTTTTTAAGTGCTCTGGAGTCATTTCGTTGCAAGCGGGTTTTTAAGTGCTCTGGAGTCATTTCGTTGCAAGCGGGTTTTAAGTGCTCTGGAGTCATTTCGTTGCAAGCGGGTTTTTAAGTGCTCTGGAGACATTTCGTTGCAAGCGGGTTTTTAAGTGCTCTGGAGTCATTTCGTTGCAAGCGGGTTTTTAAGTGCTCTGGAGTCATTTCGATGCAAGCGGGTTTTTAAGTGCTCTGGAGTCATTTCGTTGCAAGCGGGTTTTTAAGTGCTCTGGAGTCATTTCGTTGCAAGCGGGTTTTTAAGTGCTCTGGAGTCATTTCGTTGCAAGCGGGTATTTAAGTGCTCTGGAGTCATTTCGTTGCAAGCGGGTTTTTAAGTGCTCTGGAGTCATTTCGTTGCAAGCGGGTTTTTAAGTGCTCTGGAGTCATTTCGTTGCAAGCGGGTTTTTAAGTGCTCTGGAGTCATTTCGTTGTAAGCGGGTTTTTAAGTGCTCTGGAGTCATTTCGTTGCAAGCGGGTTTTTAAGTGCTCTGGAGTCATTTCGTTGCAAGCGGGTTTTTAAGTACTCTGGAGACATTTCGTTGCAAGCGGGTTTTTAAGTGCTCTGGAGTCATTTCGTTGCATGCGGGTTTTTAAGTGCTCTGAAGGCATTTCGTTGTAAGCGGGCTTTTAAGTGCTCTGGAGTCATTTGGTTGCAAGCGGGTTTTTACGTGTTCTGGAGTCATTTCGTTGCAAGCGAGTTTTTACATACTTCTCAGACATTTCACTGGAAGCGGGTTTTTTAAGTGCTCTGCAGGCATTTCGTTGTAAGCGGGTTTTTAAGTACTCTGGAGTCATTTCGTTGCAAGTGGGTTTTTAAGTGCTCTGGAGTCATTTCGTTGCAAGCGGGTTTTTAAGTGCTCTGGAGTCATTTCGTTGCAAGCGGGTTTTTAAGTGCTCTGGAGTCATTTCGTTACAAGCGGGTTTTTAAGTACTCTGGAGGCATTTCGTTGCAAGCGGGTTTTTAAGTGCTCTGGAGTCATTTCGTTGCAAGCGGGTTTTTAAGTGCTCTGGAGTCATTTCGTTGCAAGCGGGTTTTTAAGTGCTCTGGAGTCATTTCGTTGCAAGCGGGTTTTTAAGTGCTCTGGAGTCATTTCGTTGCAAGCGGGTTTTTAAGTGCTCTGGAGTCATTTCGTTGCAAGCGGGTTTTTAAGTGCTCTGGAGACATTTCGTTGCAAGCGGGTTTTTAAGTGCTCTGGAGTCATTTCGTTGCAAGCGGGTTTTTAAGTGCTCTGGAGTCATTTCGTTGCAAGCGGGTTTTTAAGTGCTCTGGAGTCATTTCGTTACAAGCGGGTTTTTAAGTACTCTGTAGACATTTCGTTGCAAGCGGGTTTTTAAGTGCTCTGGAGTCATTTCGTTGCAAGCGGGTTTTTAAGTGCTCTGGAGTCATTTCGTTGCAAGCGGGTTTTTAAGTGCTCTGAAGGCATTTCGTTGCAAGCGGGTTTTTAAGTGCTCTGGAGTCATTTCGTTGCAAGCGGGTTTTTAAGTGCTCTGGAGTCATTTCGTTGCAAGCGGGTTTTTAAGTGCTCTGGAGTCATTTCGTTGCAAGCGGGTTTTTAAGTGCTCTGGAGTCATTTCGTTGCATGCGGGTTTTTAAGTGCTCTGAAGGCATTTCGTTGCAAGCGGGTTTTTAAGTGCTCTGGAGTCATTTCGTTGCAAGCGGGTTTTTAAGTGCTCTGGAGTCATTTCGTTGCAAGCGGGTTTTTAAGTGCTCTGGAGTCATTTCGTTGCAAGCGGGTTTTTAAGTGCTCTGAAGGCATTTCGTTGCAAGCGGGTTTTTAAGTGCTCTGGAGTCATTTCGTTGCAAGCGGGTTTTTAAGTGCTCTGGAGTCATTTCGTTGCAAGCGGGTTTTTAAGTGCTCTGGAGTCATTTCGTTGCAAGCGGGTTTTTAAGTGCTCTGGAGTCATTTCGTTGCAAGCGGGTTTTTAAGTGCTCTGGAGTCATTTCGTTGCAAGCGGGTTTTTAAGTACTCTGGAGACATTTCGTTGCAAGCGGGTTTTTAAGTGCTCTGGAGTCATTTCGTTGCAAGCGGGTTTTTAAGTGCTCTGGAGTCATTTCGTTGCAAGCGGGTTTTTAAGTGCTCTGGAGTCATTTCGTTGCAAGCGGGTTTTTAAGTACTCTGGAGACATTTCGTTGCAAGCGGGTTTTTAAGTGCTCTGGAGTCATTTCGTTGCAAGCGGGTTTTTAAGTACTCTGGAGACATTTCGTTGCAAGCGGGTTTTTAAGTGCTCTGGAGTCATTTCGTTGCATGCGGGTTTTTAAGTGCTCTGAAGGCATTTCGTTGTAAGCGGGCTTTTAAGTGCTCTGGAGTCATTTCGTTGCAAGCAGGTTTTTACGTGTTCTGGAGTCATTTCGTTGCAAGCGGGTTTTTACATACTTCTCAGACATTTCACTGGAAGCGGGTTTTTTAAGTGCTCTGCAGGCATTTCGTTGTAAGCGGGTTTTTAAGTACTCTGGAGTCATTTCGTTGCAAGCGGGTTTTTAAGTGCTCTGGAGTCATTACGTTGCAAGCGGGTTTTTAAGTGCTCTGGAGTCATTTCGTTGCAAGCGGGTTTTTAAGTGCTCTGGAGTCATTTCGTTACAAGCGGGTTTTTAAGTGCTCTGGAGTCATTTCGTTGCAAGCGGATTTTTAAGTGCTCTGGAGTCATTTCGTTGCAAGCGGGTTTTTAAGTACTCTGGAGACATTTCTTTGCAAGCGGGTTTTTAAGTGCTCTGGAGTCATTTCGTTGCAAGCGGGTTTTTAAGTGCTCTGGAGTCATTTCGTTGCAAGCGGGTTTTTAAGTGCTCTGGAGTCATTTCGTTGCAAGCGGGTTTTTAAGTGCTCTGGAGTCATTTCGTTGCAAGCGGGTTTTTAAGTGCTCTGGAGTCATTTCGTTGCAAGCGGGTTTTTAAGTGCTCTGGAGTCATTTCGTTGCAAGCGGGTTTTTAAGTGCTCTGGAGTCATTTCGTTGCAAGCGGGTTTTTAAGTGCTCTGGAGTCATTTCGTTGCAAGCGGGTTTTTAAGTGCTCTGGAGACATTTCGTTGCAAGCGGGTTTTTAAGTGCTCTGGAGTCATTTCGTTGCAAGCGGGTTTTTAAGTGCTCTGCAGGCATTTCGTTGCAAGCGGGTTTTTAAGTGCTCTGGAGTCATTTCGTTGCAAGCGGGTTTTTAAGTGCTCTGGAGTCATTTCGTTGCAAGCGGGTTTTTAAGTGCTCTGGAGTCATTTCCTTGCAAGCGGGTTTTTAAGTGCTCTGGAGTCATTTCGTTTCAAGCGGGTTTTTAAGTGCTCTGGAGTCATTTCGTTGCAAGCGGGTTTTTAAGTGCTCTGGAGTCATTTCGTTGCAAGCGGGTTTTTAAGTACTCTGGAGACATTTCGTTGCAAGCGGGTTTTTAAGTGCTCTTGAGTCATTTCGTTGCAAGCGGGTTTTTAAGTGCTCTGGAGTCATTTCGTTGCAAGCGGTTTTTTAAGTGCTCTGGAGTCATTTCGTTGCAAGCGGGTTTTTAAGTACTCTGGAGATATTTCGTTGCAAGCGGGTTTTTAAGTGCTCTGGAGTCATTTCGTTGCATGCGGGTTTTTAAGTGCTCTGAAGGCATGTCGTTGTAAGCGGGCTTTTAAGTGCTCTGGAGTCATTTCGTTGCAAGCGGGTTTTTAAGTGCTCTGGAGTCATTTCATTGCATGCGGGTTTTTAAGTGCTCTGAAGGCATTTCGTTGTAAGCGGGCTTTTAAGTGCTCTGGAGTCATTTCGTTGCAAGCGGGTTTTTACGTGTTCTGGAGTCATTTCGTTGCAAGCGAGTTTTTACATACTTCTCAGACATTTCACTGGAAGCGGGTTTTTTAAGTGCTCTGCAGGCATTTCTTTGTAAGCGGGTTTTTAAGTACTCTGGAGTCATTTCGTTGCAAGCGGGTTTTTAAGTGCTCTGGAGACATTTCGTTGCAAGCGGGTTTTTAAGTGCTCTGGAGTCATTTCGTTGCAAGCGGGTTTTTAAGTGCTCTGAAGGCATTTCGTTGCAAGCGGGTTTTTAAGTGCTCTGGAGTCATTTCGTTGCAAGCGGGTTTTTAAGTGCTCTGGAGTCATTTCGTTACAAGCGGGTTTTTAAGTGCTCTGGAGTCATTTCGTTGCAAGCGGGTTTTTAAGTGCTCTGGAGTCATTTCGTTGCAAGCGGGTTTTTAAGTGCTCTGGTGTCATTTCGTTGCAAGCGAGTTTTTAAGTACTCTGGAGACATTTCGTTGCAAGCGGGTTTTTAAGTGCTCTGGAGTCATTTCGTTGTAAGCGGGTTTTTAAGTGCTCTGGAGTCATTTCGTTGCAAGCGGGTTTTTAAGTGCTCTGGAGTCATTTCGTTGCATGCGGGTTTTTAAGTGCTCTGAAGGCATTTCGTTGTAAGCGGGCTTTTAAGTGCTCTGGAGTCATTTCGTTGCAAGCGGGTTTTTACGTGTTCTGGAGTCATTTCGTTGCAAGCGGGTTTTTACATACTTCTCAGACATTTCACTGGAAGCGGGTTTTTTAAGTGCTCTGCAGGCATTTCGTTGTAAGCGGGTTTTTAAGTACTCTGGAGTCATTTCGTTGCAAGCGGGTTTTTAAGTGCTCTGGAGTCATTTCGTTGCAAGCGGGTTTTTAAGTGCTCTGGAGTCATTTCGTTGCAAGCGGGTTTTTAAGTGCTCTGGAGTCATTTCGTTACAAGCGGGTTTTTAAGTGCTCTGGAGGCATTTCGTTGCAAGCGGGTTTTTAAGTGCTCTGGAGTCATTTCTTTGCAAGCTGGTTTTTAAGTGCTCTGGAGTCATTTCGTTGCAAGCGGGTTTTTAAGTGCTCTGGAGTCATTTCGTTGCAAGCGGGTTTTTAAGTGCTCTGGAGTCATTTCGTTGCAAGCGGGTTTTTAAGTGCTCTGGAGTCATTTCCTTGCAAGCGGGTTTTTAAGTGCTCTGGAGACATTTCGTTGCAAGCGGGTTTTTAAGTGCTCTGGAGTCATTTCGTTGCAAGCGGGTTTTTAAGTGCTCTGGAGTCATTTCGTTGCAAGCGGGTTTTTAAGTGCTCTGGAGTCATTTCGTTACAAGCGGGTTTTTAAGTACTCTGTAGACATTTCGTTGCAAGCGGGTTTTTAAGTGCTCTGGAGTCATTTCGTTGCAAGCGGGTTTTTAAGTGCTCTGGAGTCATTTCGTTGCAAGCGGGTTTTTAAGTGCTCTGAAGGCATTTCGTTGCAAGCGGGTTTTTAAGTGCTCTGGAGTCATTTCGTTGCAAGCGGGTTTTTAAGTGCTCTGGAGTCATTTCGTTGCAAGCGGGTTTTTAAGTGCTCTGGAGTCATTTCGTTGCAAGCGGGTTTTTAAGTGCTCTGGAGTCATTTCGTTGCATGCGGGTTTTTAAGTGCTCTGAAGGCATTTCGTTGTAAGCGGGTTTTTAAGTGCTCTGGAGTCATTTCGTTGCAAGCGGGTTTTTAAGTGCTCTGGAGTCATTTCGTTGCAAGCGGGTTTTTAAGTGCTCTGGAGTCATTTCGTTGCAAGCGGGTTTTTAAGTGCTCTGAAAGCATTTCGTTGCAAGCGGGTTTTTAAGTGCTCTGGAGTCATTTCGTTGCATGCGGGTTTTTAAGTACTCTGGAGACATTTCGTTGCAAGCGGGTTTTTAAGTGCTCTGGAGTCATTTCGTTGTAAGCGGGTTTTTAAGTGTTCTGGAGTCATTTCGTTGCAAGCGGGTTTTTAAGTGCTCTGGAGTCATTTCGTTGCAAGCGGGTTTTTAAGTACTCTGGAGACATTTCGTTGCAAGCGGGTTTTTAAGTGCTCTGGAGTCATTTCGTTGCATGCGGGTTTTTAAGTGCTCTGAAGGCATTTCGTTGTAAGCGGGCTTTTAAGTGCTCTGGAGTCATTTCGTTGCAAGCGGGTTTTTACGTGTTCTGGAGTCATTTCGTTGCAAGCGGGTTTTTACATACTTCTCAGACATTTCACTGGAAGCGGGTTTTTTAAGTGCTCTGCAGGCATTTCGTTGTAAGCGGGTTTTTAAGTACTCTGGAGTCATTTCGTTGCAAGCGGGTTTTTAAGTGCTCTGGAGTCATTTCGTTGCAAGCGGGTTTTTAAGTGCTCTGGAGTCATTTCGTTGCAAGCGCGTTTTTAAGTGCTCTGGAGTCATTTCGTTACAAGCGGGTTTTTAAGTGCTCTGGAGGCATTTCGTTGCAAGCGGGTTTTTAAGTGCTCTGGAGTCATTTCGTTGTAAGCGGGTTTTTAAGTGCTCTGGAGTCATTTCGTTGCAAGCGGGTTTTTAAGTGCTCTGGAGTCATTTCGTTGCAAGCGGGTTTTTAAGTGCTCTGGAGTCATTTCGTTGCAAGCGGGTTTTTAAGTGCTCTGGAGTCATTTCGTTGCAAGCGGGTTTTTAAGTGCTCTGGAGTCATTTCGTTACAAGCGGGTTTTTAAGTGCTCTGGAGTCATTTCGTTGCAAGCGGGTTTTTAAGTACTCTGGAGACATTTCTTTGCAAGCGGGTTTTTAAGTGCTCTGGAGTCATTTCGTTGCAAGCGGGTTTTTAAGTGCTCTGGAGTCATTTCGTTGCAAGCGGGTTTTTAAGTGCTCTGGAGTCATTTCGTTGCAAGCGGGTTTTTAAGTGCTCTGGAGTCATTTCGTTGCAAGCGGGTTTTTAAGTGCTCTGGAGTCATTTCGTTGCAAGCGGGTTTTTAAGTGCTCTGGAGACATTTCGTTGCAAGCGGGTTTTTAAGTGCTCTGGAGTCATTTCGTTGCAAGCGGGTTTTTAAGTGCTCTGCAGGCATTTCGTTGCAAGCGGGTTTTTAAGTGCTCTGGAGTCATTTCGTTGCAAGCGGGTTTTTAAGTGCTCTGCAGGCATTTCGTTGCAAGCGGGTTTTTAAGTGCTCTGGAGTCATTTCGTTGCAAGCGGGTTTTTAAGTGCTCTGGAGTCATTTCGTTGCAAGCGGGTTTTTAAGTGCTCTGGAGTCATTTCGTTGCAAGCGGGTTTTTAAGTGCTCTGGAGTCATTTCGTTGCAAGCGGGTTTTTAAGTGCTCTGGAGTCATTTCGTTGCAAGCGGGTTTTTAAGTGCTCTGGAGTCATTTCGTTGCAAGCGGGTTTTTAAGTACTCTGGAGACATTTCGTTGCAAGCGGGTTTTTAAGTGCTCTGGAGTCATTTCGTTGCAAGCGGGTTTTTAAGTGCTCTGGAGTCATTTCGTTGCAAGCGGGTTTTTAAGTGCTCTGGAGTCATTTCGTTGCAAGCCGGTTTTTAAGTACTCTGGAGACATTTCGTTGCAAGCGGGTTTTTAAGTGCTCTGGAGTCATTTCGTTGCATGCGGGTTTTTAAGTGCTCTGAAGGCATTTCGTTGTAAGCGGGCTTTTAAGTGCTCTGGAGTCATTTCGTTGCAAGCGGGTTTTTACGTGTTCTGGAGTCATTTCGTTGCAAGCGGGTTTTTACATACTTCTCAGACATTTCACTGGAAGCGGGTTTTTTAAGTGCTCTGCAGGCATTTCTTTGTAAGCGGGTTTTTAAGTACTCTGGAGTCATTTCGTTGCAAGCGGGTTTTTAAGTGCTCTGGAGTCATTTCGTTGCAAACGGGTTTTTAAGTGCTCTGGAGTCATTTCGTTGCAAGCGGGTTTTTAAGTGCTCTGGAGTCATTTCGTTACAAGCGGGTTTTTAAGTGCTCTGGAGGCATTTCGTTGCAAGCGGGTTTTTAAGTGCTCTGGAGTCATTTCGTTGCAAGCGGGTTTTTAAGTGCTCTGGAGTCATTTCGTTGCAAGCGGGTTTTTAAGTGCTCTGGAGTCATTTCGTTGCAAGCGGGTTTTTAAGTGCTCTGGAGTCATTTCGTTGCAAGCGGGTTTTTAAGTGCTCTGGAGTCATTTCGTTGCAAGCGGGTTTTTAAGTGCTCTGGAGTCATTTCGTTGCAAGCGGGTTTTTAAGTGCTCTGAAGGCATTTCGTTGCAAGCGGGTTTTTAAGTGCTCTGGAGTCATTTCGTTGCAAGCGGGTTTTTAAGTGCTCTGGAGTCATTTCGTTGCAAGCGGGTTTTTAAGTGCTCTGGAGTCATTTCGTTGCAAGCGGGTTTTTAAGTGCTCTGGAGTCATTTCGTTGCAAGCGGGTTTTTAAGTGCTCTGGAGTCATTTCGTTGCAAGCGGGTTTTTAAGTACTCTGGAGACATTTCGTTGCAAGCGGGTTTTTAAGTGCTCTGGACTCATTTCGTTGTAAGCGGGTTTTTAAGTGCTCTGGAGTCATTTCGTTGCAAGCGGGTTTTTAAGTGCTCTGGAGTCATTTCGTTGCAAGCGGGTTTTTAAGTACTCTGGAGACATTTCGTTGCAAGCGGGTTTTTAAGTGCTCTGGAGTCATTTCGTTGCATGCGGGTTTTTAAGTGCTCTGAAGGCATTTCGTTGTAAGCGGGCTTTTAAGTGCTCTGGAGTCATTTCGTTGCAAGCGGGTTTTTACATACTTCTCAGACATTTCACTGGAAGCGGGTTTTTTAAGTGCTCTGCAGGCATTTCGTTGCAAGCGGGTTTTTAAGTACTCTGGAGTCATTTCGTTGCAAGCGGGTTTTTAAGTGCTCTGGAGTCATTTCGTTGCAAGCGGGTTTTTAAGTGCTCTGGAGTCATTTCGTTGCAAGCGGGTTTTTAAGTGCTCTGGAGTCATTTCGTTACAAGCGGGTTTTTAAGTGCTCTGGAGTCATTTCGTTGCAAGCGGGTTTTTAAGTGCTCTGGAGTCATTTCGTTGCAAGCGGGTTTTTAAGTACTCTGGAGACATTTCGTTGCAAGCGGGTTTTTAAGTGCTCTGGAGTCATTTCGTTGCATGCGGGTTTTTAAGTGCTCTGAAGGCATTTCGTTGTAAGCGGGCTTTTAAGTGCTCTGGAGTCATTTCGTTGCAAGCGGGTTTTTACGTGTTCTGGAGTCATTTCGTTGCAAGCGGGTTTTTACATACTTCTCAGACATTTCACTGGAAGCGGGTTTTTTAAGTGCTCTGCAGGCATTTCGTTGTAAGCGGGTTTTTAAGTACTCTGGAGTCATTTTGTTGCAAGCGGGTTTTTAAGTGCTCTGGAGTCATTTCGTTGCAAGCGGGTTTTTAAGTGCTCTGGAGTCATTTCGTTGCAAGCGGGTTTTTAAGTGCTCTGGAGTCATTTCGTTACAAGCGGGTTTTTAAGTGCTCTGGAGGCATTTCGTTGCAAGCGGGTTTTTAAGTGCTCTGGAGTCATTTCGTTGCAAGCGGGTTTTTAAGTGCTCTGGAGTCATTTCGTTGCAAGCGGGTTTTTAAGTGCTCTGGAGTCATTTCGTTGCAAGCGGGTTTTTAAGTGCTCTGGAGTCATTTCGTTGCAAGCGGGTTTTTAAGTGCTCTGGAGTCATTTCGTTGCAAGCGGGTTTTTAAGTGCTCTGGAGACATTTCGTTGCAAGCGGGTTTTTAAGTGCTCTGGAGTCATTTCGTTGCAAGCGGGTTTTTAAGTGCTCTGGAGTCATTTCGTTGCAAGCGGGTTTTTAAGTGCTCTGGAGTCATTTCGTTACAAGCGGGTTTTTAAGTACTCTGTAGACATTTTGTTGCAAGCGGGTTTTTAAGTGCTCTGGAGTCATTTCGTTGCAAGCGGGTTTTTAAGTGCTCTGGAGTCATTTCGTTGCAAGCGGGTTTTTAAGTGCTCTGAAGGCATTTCGTTGCAAGCGGGTTTTTAAGTGCTCTGGAGTCATTTCGTTGCAAGCGGGTTTTTAAGTGCTCTGGAGTCATTTCGTTGCAAGCGGGTTTTTAAGTGCTCTGGAGTCATTTCGTTGCAAGCGGGTTTTTAAGTGCTCTGGAGTCATTTCGTTGCATGCGGGTTTTTAAGTGCTCTGCAGGCATTTCGTTGCAAGCGGGTTTTTAAGTGCTCTGGAGTCATTTCGTTGCAAGCGGGTTTTTAAGTGCTCTGGAGTCATTTCGTTGCAAGCGGGTTTTTAAGTGCTCTGGAGTCATTTCGTTGCAAGCGGGTTTTTAAGTGCTCTGAAAGCATTTCGTTGCAAGCGGGTTTTTAAGTGCTCTGGAGTCATTTCGTTGCATGCGGGTTTTTAAGTACTCTGGAGACATTTCGTTGCAAGCGGGTTTTTAAGTGCTCTGGAGTCATTTCGTTGTAAGCGGGTTTTTAAGTGCTCTGGAGTCATTTCGTTGCAAGCGGGTTTTTAAGTGCTCTGGAGTCATTTCGTTGCAAGCGGGTTTTTAAGTACTCTGGAGACATTTCGTTGCAAGCGGGTTTTTAAGTGCTCTGGAGTCATTTCGTTGCATGCGGGTTTTTAAGTGCTCTGAAGGCATTTCGTTGTAAGCGGGCTTTTAAGTGCTCTGGAGTCATTTCGTTGCAAGCGGGTTTTTACGTGTTCTGGAGTCATTTCGTTGCAAGCGGGTTTTTACATACTTCTCAGACATTTCACTGGAAGCGGGTTTTTTAAGTGCTCTGCAGGCATTTCGTTGTAAGCGGGTTTTTAAGTGCTCTGGAGTCATTTCGTTGCAAGCGGGTTTTTAAGTGCTCTGGAGTCATTTCGTTGCAAGCGGGTTTTTAAGTGCTCTGGAGTCATTTCGTTACAAGCGGGTTTTTAAGTGCTCTGGAGGCATTTCGTTGCAAGCGGGTTTTTAAGTGCTCTGGAGTCATTTCGTTGCAAGCGGGTTTTTAAGTGCTCTGGAGTCATTTCGTTGCAAGCGGGTTTTTAAGTGCTCTGGAGTCATTTCGTTGCAAGCGGGTTTTTAAGTGCTCTGGAGTCATTTCGTTGCAAGCGGGTTTTTAAGTGCTCTGGAGGCATTTCGTTGCAAGCGGGTTTTTAAGTGCTCTGAAGGCATTTCGTTGCAAGCGGGTTTTTAAGTGCTCTGGAGTCATTTCGTTGCAAGCGGGTTTTTAAGTGCTCTGGAGTCATTTCGTTGCAAGCGGGTTTTTAAGTGCTCTGGAGTCATTTCGTTGCAAGCGGGTTTTTAAGTGCTCTGGAGTCATTTCGTTGCAAGCGGGTTTTTAAGTGCTCTGGAGTCATTTCGTTGCAAGCGGGTTTTTAAGTGCTCTGGAGTCATTTCGTTGCAAGCGGGTTTTTAAGTACTCTGGAGACATTTCGTTGCAAGCGGGTTTTTAAGTGCTCTGGAGTCATTTCGTTGTAAGCGGGTTTTTAAGTGCTCTGGAGTCATTTCGTTGCAATCGGGTTTTTAAGTGCTCTGGAGTCATTTCGTTGCAAGCGGGTTTTTAAGTACTCTGGAGACATTTCGTTGCAAGCGGGTTTTTAAGTGCTCTGGAGTCATTTCGTTGCATGCGGGTTTTTAAGTGCTCTGAAGGCATTTCGTTGTAAGCGGGCTTTTAAGTGCTCTGGAGTCATTTCGTTGCAAGCGGGTTTTTACGTGTTCTGGAGTCATTTCGTTGCAAGCGGGTTTTTACATACTTCTCAGACATTTCACTGGAAGCGGGTTTTTTAAGTGCTCTGCAGGCATTTCGTTGCAAGCGGGTTTTTAAGTACTCTGGAGTCATTTCGTTGCAAGCGGGTTTTTAAGTGCTCTGGAGTCATTTCGTTGCAAGCGGGTTTTTAAGTGCTCTGGAGTCATTTCTTTGCAAGCGGGTTTTTAAGTGCTCTGGAGTCATTTCGTTACAAGCGGGTTTTTAAGTGCTCTGGAGTCATTTCGTTGCAAGCGGGTTTTTAAGTGCTCTGGAGTCATTTCGTTGCAAGCGGGTTTTTAAGTGCTCTGGAGTCATTTCGTTGCAAGCGGGTTTTTAAGTGCTCTGGAGTCATTTCGTTGCAAGCGGGTTTTTAAGTGCTCTGGAGTCATTTCGTTGCAAGCGGGTTTTTAAGTGCTCTGGAGTCATTTCGTTGCAAGCGGGTTTTTAAGTGCTCTGGAGTCATTTCGTTGCAAGCGGGTTTTTAAGTGCTCTGGAGTCATTTCGTTGCAAGCGGGTTTTTAAGTACTCTGGAGACATTTCGTTGCAAGCGGGTTTTTAAGTGCTCTGGAGTCATTTCATTGCATGCGGGTTTTTAAGGGCTCTGAAGGCATTTCGTTGTAAGCGGGCTTTTAAGTGCTCTGGAGTCATTTCGTTGCAAGCGGGTTTTTACGTGTTCTGGAGTCATTTCGTTGCAAGCGGGTTTTTACATACTTCTCAGACATTTCACTGGAAGCGGGTTTTTTAAGTGCTCTGCAGGCATTTCTTTGTAAGCGGGTTTTTAAGTACTCTGGAGTCATTTCGTTGCAAGCGGGTTTTTAAGTGCTCTGGAGTCATTTCGTTGCAAACGGGTTTTTAAGTGCTCTGGAGTCATTTCGTTGCAAGCGGGTTTTTAAGTGCTCTGGAGACATTTCGTTACAAGCGGGTTTTTAAGTGCTCTGGAGGCATTTCGTTGCAAGCGGGTTTTTAAGTGCTCTGGAGTCATTTCGTTGCAAGCGGGTTTTTAAGTGCTCTGGAGTCATTTCGTTGCAAGCGGGTTTTTAAGTGCTCTGGAGTCATTTCGTTGCAAGCGGGTTTTTAAGTGCTCTGGAGTCATTTCGTTGCAAGCGGGTTTTTAAGTGCTCTGGAGACATTTCGTTGCAAGCGGGTTTTTAAGTGCTCTGGAGTCATTTCGTTGCAAGCGGGTTTTTAAGTGCTCTGGAGTCATTTCGTTGCAAGCGGGTTTTTAAGTGCTCTGGAGTCATTTCCTTGCAAGCGGGTTTTTAAGTGCTCTGAAAGCATTTCGTTGCAAGCGGGTTTTTAAGTGCTCTGGAGTCATTTCGTTGCATGCGGGTTTTTAAGTACTCTGGAGACATTTCGTTGCAAGCGGGTTTTTAAGTGCTCTGGAGTCATTTCGTTGTAAGCGGGTTTTTAAGTGCTCTGGAGTCATTTCGTTGCAAGCGGGTTTTTAAGTGCTCTGGAGTCATTTCGTTGCAAGCGGGTTTTTAAGTACTCTGGAGACATTTCGTTGCAAGCGGGTTTTTAAGTGCTCTGGAGTCATTTCGTTGCATGCGGGTTTTTAAGTGCTCTGAAGGCATTTCGTTGTAAGCGGGCTTTTAAGTGCTCTGGAGTCATTTCGTTGCAAGCGGGTTTTTACGTGTTCTGGAGTCATTTCGTTGCAAGCGGGTTTTTACATACTTCTCAGACATTTCACTGGAAGCGGGTTTTTTAAGTGCTCTGCAGGCATTTCGTTGTAAGCGGGTTTTTAAGTACTCTGGAGTCATTTCGTTGCAAGCGGGTTTTTAAGTGCTCTGGAGGCATTTCGTTGCAAGCGGGTTTTTAAGTGCTCTGGAGTCATTTCGTTGCAAGCGGGTTTTTAAGTGCTCTGGAGTCATTTCGTTACAAGCGGGTTTTTAAGTGCTCTGGAGGCATTTCGTTGCAAGCGGGTTTTTAAGTGCTCTGGAGTCATTTCGTTGCAAGCGGGTTTTTAAGTGTTCTGGAGTCATTTCGTTGCAAGCGGGTTTTTAAGTGCTCTGGAGTCATTTCGTTGCAAGCGGGTTTTTAAGTGCTCTGGAGTCATTTCGTTGCAAGCGGGTTTTTAAGTGCTCTGGAGTCATTTCGTTGCAAGCGGGTTTTTAAGTGCTCTGGAGACATTTCGTTGCAAGCGGGTTTTTAAGTGCTCTGGAGTCATTTCGTTGCAAGCGGGTTTTTAAGTGCTCTGGAGTCATTTCGTTGCAAGCGGGTTTTTAAGTGCTCTGGAGTCATTTCGTTACAAGCGGGTTTTTAAGTACTCTGTAGACATTTCGTTGCAAGCGGGTTTTTAAGTGCTCTGGAGTCATTCCGTTGCAAGCGGGTTTTTAAGTGCTCTGGAGTCATTTCGTTGCAAGCGGGTTTTTAAGTGCTCTGAAGGCATTTCGTTGCAAGCGGGTTTTTAAGTGCTCTGGAGTCATTTCGTTGCAAGCGGGTTTTTAAGTGCTCTGGAGTCATTTCGTTGCAAGCGGGTTTTTAAGTGCTCTGGAGTCATTTCGTTGCAAGCGGGTTTTTAAGTGCTCTGGAGTCATTTCGTTGCATGCGGGTTTTTAAGTGCTCTGAAGGCATTTCGTTGTAAGCGGGTGTTTAAGTGCTCTGGAGTCATTTCGTTGCAAGCGGGTTTTTAAGTGCTCTGGAGTCATTTCATTGCAAGCGGGTTTTTAAGTGCTCTGGAGTCATTTCGTTGCAAGCGGGTTTTTAAGTGCTCTGAAAGCATTTCGTTGCAAGCGGGTTTTTAAGTGCTCTGGAGTCATTTCGTTGCAAGCGGGTTTTTAAGTGCTCTGGAGTCATTTCGTTGCAAGCGGGTTTTTAAGTGCTCTGGAGTCATTTCGTTGCAAGCGGGTTTTTAAGTGCTCTGGAGTCATTTCGTTGTAAGCGGGTTTTTAAGTGCTCTGGAGTCATTTCGTTACAAGCGGGTTTTTAAGTGCTCTGGAGGCATTTCGTTGCAAGCGGGTTTTTAAGTGCTCTGCAGTCATTTCATTGCAAGCGGGTTTTTAAGTGCTCTGGAGTCATTTCGTTGCAAGCGGGTTTTTAAGTGCTCTGGAGTCATTTCGTTGCAAGCGGGTTTTTAAGTGCTCTGAAGGCATTTCGTTGCAAGCGGGTTTTTAAGTGCTCTGGAGTCATTTCGTTGCAAGCGGGTTTTTAAGTACTCTGGAGTCATTTCGTTGCAAGCGGGTTTTTAAGTGCTCTGGAGTCATTTCATTGCAAGCGGGTTTTTTAGTGCTCTGGAGTCATTTCGTTGCAAGCGGGTTTTTCAGTGCTCTGGAGTATTTTCGTTGCATGCGGGTTTTTAAGTGCTCTGAAGGCATTTCGTTGTAAGCGGGTTTTTAAGTGCTCTGGAGTCATTTCGTTGCAAGCGGGTTTTTAAGTGCTCTGGAGTCATTTCGTTGCAAGCGGGTTTTTAAGTACTCTGGAGTCATTTCGTTGCAAGCGGGTTTTTAAGTGCTCTGAAGGCATTTCGTTGCAAGCGGGTTTTTAAGTGCTCTGGAGTCATTTCGTTGCAAGCGGGTTTTTAAGTGCTCTGGAGTCATTTCGTTGCAAGCGGGTTTTTAAGTGCTCTGGAGTCATTTCGTTGCAAGCGGGTTTTTAAGTGCTCTGGAGTCATTTCGTTGCAAGCGGGTTTTTAAGTGCTCTGGAGTCATTTCGTTGCAAGCGGGTTTTTAAGTGCTCTGGAGTCATTTCGTTGCAAGCGGGTTTTTAAGTACTCTGGAGACATTTCGTTGCAAGCGGGTTTTTAAGTGCTCTGGAGTCATTTCGTTGTAAGCGGGTTTTTAAGTGCTCTGGAGTCATTTCGTTGCAAGCGGGTTTTTAAGTGCTCTGGAGTCATTTAGTTGCAAGCGGGTTTTTAAGTACTCTGGAGACATTTCGTTGCAAGCGGGTTTTTAAGTGCTCTGGAGTCATTTCGTTGCATGCGGGTTTTTAAGTGCTCTGAAGGCATTTCGTTGTAAGCGGGCTTTTAAGTGCTCTGGAGTCATTTCGTTGCAAGCGGGTTTTTACGTGTTCTGGAGTCATTTCGTTGCAAGCGGGTTTTTACATACTTCTCAGACATTTCACTGGAAGCGGGTTTTTTAAGTGCTCTGCAGGCATTTCGTTGTAAGCGGGTTTTTAAGTACTCTGGAGTCATTTCGTTGCAAGCGGGTTTTTAAGTGCTCTGGAGTCATTTCGTTGCAAGCGGGTTTTTAAGTGCTCTGGAGTCATTTCGTTGCAAGCGGGTTTTTAAGTGCTCTGGAGTCATTTCGTTACAAGCGGGTTTTTAAGTGCTCTGGAGGCATTTCGTTGCAAGCGGGTTTTTAAGTGCTCTGCAGTCATTTCATTGCAAGCGGGTTTTTAAGTGCTCTGGAGTCATTTCGTTGCAAGCGGGTTTTTAAGTGCTCTGGAGACATTTCGTTGCAAGCGGGTTTTTAAGTGCTCTGGAGTCATTTCGTTGCAAGCGGGTTTTTAAGTGCTCTGGAGTCATTTCGTTGTAAGCGGGTTTTTAAGTGCTCTGGAGACATTTCGTTGCAAGCGGGTTTTTAAGTGCTCTGGAGTCATTTCGTTGCAAGCGGGTTTTTAAGTGCTCTGGAGTCATTTCGTTGCAAGCGGGTTTTTAAGTGCTCTGAAGGCATTTCGTTGCAAGCGGGTTTTTAAGTGCTCTGGAGTCATTTCGTTGCAAGCGGGTTTTTAAGTGCTCTGGAGTCATTTCGTTGCAAGCGGGTTTTTAAGTGCTCTGGAGTCATTTCGTTGCAAGCGGGTTTTTAAGTACTCTGGAGACATTTCGTTGCAAGCGGGTTTTTAAGTGCTCTGGAGTCATTTCGTTGCAAGCGGGTTTTTAAGTGCTCTGGAGTCATTTCGTTGCAAGCGGGTTTTTAAGTGCTCTGAAGGCATTTCGTTGCAAGCGGGTTTTTAAGTGCTCTGGAGTCATTTCGTTGCAAGCGGGTTTTTAAGTGCTCTGGAGTCATTTCGTTGCAAGCGGGTTTTTAAGTGCTCTGGAGTCATTTCATTGCAAGCGGGTTTTTTAGTGCTCTGGAGTCATTTCGTTGCAAGCGGGTTTTTAAGTGCTCTGGAGTCATTTCGTTGCATGCGGGTTTTTAAGTGCTCTGAAGGCATTTCGTTGTAAGCGGGTTTTTAAGTGCTCTGGAGTCATTTCGTTGCGAGCGGGTTTTTAAGTGCTCTGGAGTCATTTCGTTGCAAGCGGGTTTTTAAGTGCTCTGGAGTCATTTCGTTGCAAGCGGGTTTTTAAGTGCTCTGAAGGCATTTCGTTGCAAGCGGGTTTTTAAGTGCTCTGGAGTCATTTCGTTGCAAGCGGGTTTTTAAGTACTCTGGAGTCATTTCGTTGCAAGCGGGTTTTTAAGTGCTCTGGAGTCATTTCATTGCAAGCGGGTTTTTTAGTGCTCTGGAGTCATTTCGTTGCAAGCGGGTTTTTCAGTGCTCTGGAGTATTTTCGTTGCATGCGGGTTTTTAAGTGCTCTGAAGGCATTTCGTTGTAAGCGGGTTTTTAAGTGCTCTGGAGTCATTTCGTTGCAAGCGGGTTTTTAAGTGCTCTGGAGTCATTTCGTTGCAAGCGGGTTTTTAAGTACTCTGGAGTCATTTCGTTGCAAGCGGGTTTTTAAGTGCTCTGAAGGCATTTCGTTGCAAGCGGGTTTTTAAGTGCTCTGGAGTCATTTCGTTGCAAGCGGGTTTTTAAGTGCTCTGGAGTCATTTCGTTGCAAGCGGGTTTTTAAGTGCTCTGGAGTCATTTCGTTGCAAGCGGGTTTTTAGGTGCTCTCGAGTCATTTCGTTGCAAGCGGGTTTTTAAGTGCTCTGGAGTCATTTCGTTGCAAGCGGGTTTTTAAGTGCTCTGGAGTCATTTCGTTGCAAGCGGGTTTTTAAGTACTCTGGAGACATTTCGTTGCAAGCGGGTTTTTAAGTGCTCTGGAGTCATTTCGTTGTAAGCGGGTTTTTAAGTGCTCTGGAGTCATTTCGTTGCAAGCGGGTTTTTAAGTGCTCTGGAGTCATTTAGTTGCAAGCGGGTTTTTAAGTACTCTGGAGACATTTCGTTGCAAGCGGGTTTTTAAGTGCTCTGGAGTCATTTCGTTGCATGCGGGTTTTTAAGTGCTCTGAAGGCATTTCGTTGTAAGCGGGCTTTTAAGTGCTCTGGAGTCATTTCGTTGCAAGCGGGTTTTTACGTGTTCTGGAGTCATTTCGTTGCAAGCGGGTTTTTACATACTTCTCAGACATTTCACTGGAAGCGGGTTTTTTAAGTGCTCTGCAGGCATTTCGTTGTAAGCGGGTTTTTAAGTACTCTGGAGTCATTTCGTTGCAAGCGGGTTTTTAAGTGCTCTGGAGTCATTTCGTTGCAAGCGGGTTTTTAAGTGCTCTGGAGTCATTTCGTTGCAAGCGGGTTTTTAAGTGCTCTGGAGTCATTTCGTTACAAGCGGGTTTTTAAGTGCTCTGGAGGCATTTCGTTGCAAGCGGGTTTTTAAGTGCTCTGCAGTCATTTCATTGCAAGCGGGTTTTTAAGTGCTCTGGAGTCATTTCGTTGCAAGCGGGTTTTTAAGTGCTCTGGAGACATTTCGTTGCAAGCGGGTTTTTAAGTGCTCTGGAGTCATTTCGTTGCAAGCGGGTTTTTAAGTGCTCTGGAGTCATTTCGTTGTAAGCGGGTTTTTAAGTGCTCTGGAGACATTTCGTTGCAAGCGGGTTTTTAAGTGCTCTGGAGTCATTTCGTTGCAAGCGTGTTTTTAAGTGCTCTGGAGTCATTTCGTTGCAAGCGGGTTTTTAAGTGCTCTGGAGTCATTTCGTTGCAAGCGGGTTTTTAAGTACTCTGTAGACATTTCGTTGCAAGCGGGTTTTTAAGTGCTCTGGAGTCATTTCGTTGCAAGCGGGTTTTTAAGTGCTCTGGAGTCATTTCGTTGCAAGCGGGTTTTTAATTGCTCTGAAGGCATTTCGTTGCAAGCGGGTTTTTAAGTGCTCTGGAGTCATTTCGTTGCAAGCGGGTTTTTAAGTGCTCTGGAGTCATTTCGTTGCAAGCGGGTTTTTAAGTGCTCTGGAGTCATTTCGTTGCAAGCGGGTTTTTAAGTACTCTGGAGACATTTCGTTGCAAGCGGGTTTTTAAGTGCTCTGGAGTCATTTCGTTGCAAGCGGGTTTTTAAGTGCTCTGGAGTCATTTCGTTGCAAGCGGGTTTTTAAGTGCTCTGAAGGCATTTCGTTGCAAGCGGGTTTTTAAGTGCTCTGGAGTCATTTCGTTGCAAGCGGGTTTTTAAGTGCTCTGGAGTCATTTCGTTGCAAGCGGGTTTTTAAGTGCTCTGGAGTCATTTCATTGCAAGCGGGTTTTTTAGTGCTCTGGAGTCATTTCGTTGCAAGCGGGTTTTTAAGTGCTCTGGAGTCATTTCGTTGCATGCGGGTTTTTAAGTGCTCTGAAGGCATTTCGTTGTAAGCGGGTTTTTAAGTGCTCTGGAGTCATTTCGTTGCGAGCGGGTTTTTAAGTGCTCTGGAGTCATTTCGTTGCAAGCAGGTTTTTAAGTGCTCTGGAGTCATTTCGTTGCAAGCGGGTTTTTAAGTGCTCTGGAGGCATTTCGTTGCAAGCGGGTTTTTAAGTGCTCTGGAGTCATTTCGTTGCAAGCGGGTTTTTAAGTGCTCTGGAGTCATTTCGTTGTAAGCGGGTTTTTAAGTACTCTGGAGACATTTCGTTGCAAGCGGGTTTTTAAGTGCTCTGGAGTCATTTCGTCGCATGCGGGTTTTTAAGTGCTCTGAAGGCATTTCGTTGTAAGCGGGCTTTTAAGTGCTCTGGAGTCATTTCGTTGCAAGCGGGTTTTTACGTGTTCTGGAGTCATTTCGTTGCAAGCGGGTTTTTACATACTTCTCAGACATTTCACTGGAAGCGGGTTTTTTAAGTGCTCTGCAGGCATTTCGTTGTAAGCGGGTTTTTAAGTACTCTGGAGTCATTTCGTTGCAAGCGGGTTTTTAAGTGCTCTGGAGTCATTTCGTTGCAAGCGGGTTTTTAAGTGCTCTGGAGTCATTTCGTTGCAAGCGGGTTTTTAAGTGCTCTGGAGTCATTTCGTTGCAAGCGGGTTTTTAAGTGCTCTGGAGTCATTTCGTTGCAAGCGGGTTTTTAAGTGCTCTGGAGTCATTTCGTTGCAAGCGGGTTTTTAAGTGCTCTGGAGTCATTTCGTTGCAAGCGGGTTTTTAAGTGCTCTGGAGTCATTTCGTTGCAAGCGGGTTTTTAAGTGCTCTGGAGTCATTTCGTTGTAAGCGGGTTTTTAAGTGCTCTGGAGACATTTCGTTGCAAGCGGGTTTTTAAGTGCTCTGGAGTCATTTCGTTGCAAGCGGGTTTTTAAGTGCTCTGGAGTCATTTCGTTGCAAGCGGGTTTTTAAGTGCTCTGAAGGCATTTCGTTGCAAGCGGGTTTTTAAGTGCTCTGGAGTCATTTCGTTGCAAGCGGGTTTTTAAGTGCTCTGGAGTCATTTCGTTGCAAGCGGGTTTTTAAGTGCTCTGGAGTCATTTCGTTGCAAGCGGGTTTTTAAGTACTCTGGAGACATTTCGTTGCAAGCGGGTTTTTAAGTGCTCTGGAGTCATTTCGTTGCAAGCGGGTTTTTAAGTGCTCTGGAGTCATTTCGTTGCAAGCGGGTTTTTAAGTGCTCTGAAGGCATTTCGTTGCAAGCGGGTTTTTAAGTGCTCTGGAGTCATTTCGTTGCAAGCGGGTTTTTAAGTGCTCTGGAGTCATTTCGTTGCAAGCGGGTTTTTAAGTGCTCTGGAGTCATTTCATTGCAAGCGGGTTTTTTAGTGCTCTGGAGTCATTTCGTTGCAAGCGGGTTTTTAAGTGCTCTGGAGTCATTTCGTTGCATGCGGGTTTTTAAGTGCTCTGAAGGCATTTCGTTGTAAGCGGGTTTTTAAGTGCTCTGGAGTCATTTCGTTGCGAGCGGGTTTTTAAGTGCTCTGGAGTCATTTCGTTGCAAGCGGGTTTTTAAGTGCTCTGGAGTCATTTCGTTGCAAGCGGGTTTTTAAGTGCTCTGAAGGCATTTCGTTGCAAGCGGGTTTTTAAGTGCTCTGGAGTCATTTCGTTGCAAGCGGGTTTTTAAGTACTCTGGAGTCATTTCGTTGCAAGCGGGTTTTTAAGTGCTCTGGAGTCATTTCATTGCAAGCGGGTTTTTTAGTGCTCTGGAGTCATTTCGTTGCAAGCGGGTTTTTCAGTGCTCTGGAGTATTTTCGTTGCATGCGGGTTTTTAAGTGCTCTGAAGGCATTTCGTTGTAAGCGGGTTTTTAAGTGCTCTGGAGTCATTTCGTTGCAAGCGGGTTTTTAAGTGCTCTGGAGTCATTTCATTGCAAGCGGGTTTTTTAGTGCTCTGGAGTCATTTCGTTGCAAGCGGGTTTTTAAGTGCTCTGGAGTCATTTCGTTGCATGCGGGTTTTTAAGTGCTCTGAAGGCATTTCGTTGTAAGCGGGTTTTTAAGTGCTCTGGAGTCATTTCGTTGCGAGCGGGTTTTTAAGTGCTCTGGAGTCATTTCGTTGCAAGCAGGTTTTTAAGTGCTCTGGAGTCATTTCGTTGCAAGCGGGTTTTTAAGTGCTCTGGAGGCATTTCGTTGCAAGCGGGTTTTTAAGTGCTCTGGAGTCATTTCGTTGCAAGCGGGTTTTTAAGTGCTCTGGAGTCATTTCGTTGTAAGCGGGTTTTTAAGTACTCTGGAGACATTTCGTTGCAAGCGGGTTTTTAAGTGCTCTGGAGTCATTTCGTCGCATGCGGGTTTTTAAGTGCTCTGAAGGCATTTCGTTGTAAGCGGGCTTTTAAGTGCTCTGGAGTCATTTCGTTGCAAGCGGGTTTTTACGTGTTCTGGAGTCATTTCGTTGCAAGCGGGTTTTTACATACTTCTCAGACATTTCACTGGAAGCGGGTTTTTTAAGTGCTCTGCAGGCATTTCGTTGTAAGCGGGTTTTTAAGTACTCTGGAGTCATTTCGTTGCAAGCGGGTTTTTAAGTGCTCTGGAGTCATTTCGTTGCAAGCGGGTTTTTAAGTGCTCTGGAGTCATTTCGTTGCAAGCGGGTTTTTAAGTGCTCTGGAGTCATTTCGTTGCAAGCGGGTTTTTAAGTGCTCTGGAGTCATTTCGTTGCAAGCGGGTTTTTAAGTGCTCTGGAGTCATTTCGTTGCAAGCGGGTTTTTAAGTGCTCTGGAGTCATTTCGTTGCAAGCGGGTTTTTAAGTGCTCTGGAGTCATTTCGTTGCAAGCGGGTTTTTAAGTGCTCTGGAGTCATTTCGTTGTAAGCGGGTTTTTAAGTGCTCTGGAGACATTTCGTTGCAAGCGGGTTTTTAAGTGCTCTGGAGTCATTTCGTTGCAAGCGGGTTTTTAAGTGCTCTGGAGTCATTTCGTTGCAAGCGGGTTTTTAAGTGCTCTGAAGGCATTTCGTTGCAAGCGGGTTTTTAAGTGCTCTGGAGTCATTTCGTTGCAAGCGGGTTTTTAAGTGCTCTGGAGTCATTTCGTTGCAAGCGGGTTTTTAAGTGCTCTGGAGTCATTTCGTTGCAAGCGGGTTTTTAAGTACTCTGGAGACATTTCGTTGCAAGCGGGTTTTTAAGTGCTCTGGAGTCATTTCGTTGCAAGCGGGTTTTTAAGTGCTCTGGAGTCATTTCGTTGCAAGCGGGTTTTTAAGTGCTCTGAAGGCATTTCGTTGCAAGCGGGTTTTTAAGTGCTCTGGAGTCATTTCGTTGCAAGCGGGTTTTTAAGTGCTCTGGAGTCATTTCGTTGCAAGCGGGTTTTTAAGTGCTCTGGAGTCATTTCATTGCAAGCGGGTTTTTTAGTGCTCTGGAGTCATTTCGTTGCAAGCGGGTTTTTAAGTGCTCTGGAGTCATTTCGTTGCATGCGGGTTTTTAAGTGCTCTGAAGGCATTTCGTTGTAAGCGGGTTTTTAAGTGCTCTGGAGTCATTTCGTTGCGAGCGGGTTTTTAAGTGCTCTGGAGTCATTTCGTTGCAAGCGGGTTTTTAAGTGCTCTGGAGTCATTTCGTTGCAAGCGGGTTTTTAAGTGCTCTGAAGGCATTTCGTTGCAAGCGGGTTTTTAAGTGCTCTGGAGTCATTTCGTTGCAAGCGGGTTTTTAAGTACTCTGGAGTCATTTCGTTGCAAGCGGGTTTTTAAGTGCTCTGGAGTCATTTCATTGCAAGCGGGTTTTTTAGTGCTCTGGAGTCATTTCGTTGCAAGCGGGTTTTTCAGTGCTCTGGAGTATTTTCGTTGCATGCGGGTTTTTAAGTGCTCTGAAGGCATTTCGTTGTAAGCGGGTTTTTAAGTGCTCTGGAGTCATTTCGTTGCAAGCGGGTTTTTAAGTGCTCTGGAGTCATTTCGTTGCAAGCGGGTTTTTAAGTACTCTGGAGTCATTTCGTTGCAAGCGGGTTTTTAAGTGCTCTGAAGGCATTTCGTTGCAAGCGGGTTTTTAAGTGCTCTGGAGTCATTTCGTTGCAAGCGGGTTTTTAAGTGCTCTGGAGTCATTTCGTTGCAAGCGGGTTTTTAAGTGCTCTGGAGTCATTTCGTTGCAAGCGGGTTTTTAGGTGCTCTCGAGTCATTTCGTTGCAAGCGGGTTTTTAAGTGCTCTGGAGTCATTTCGTTGCAAGCGGGTTTTTAAGTGCTCTGGAGTCATTTCGTTGCAAGCGGGTTTTTAAGTACTCTGGAGACATTTCGTTGCAAGCGGGTTTTTAAGTGCTCTGGAGTCATTTCGTTGTAAGCGGGTTTTTAAGTGCTCTGGAGTCATTTCGTTGCAAGCGGGTTTTTAAGTGCTCTGGAGTCATTTAGTTGCAAGCGGGTTTTTAAGTACTCTGGAGACATTTCGTTGCAAGCGGGTTTTTAAGTGCTCTGGAGTCATTTCGTTGCATGCGGGTTTTTAAGTGCTCTGAAGGCATTTCGTTGTAAGCGGGCTTTTAAGTGCTCTGGAGTCATTTCGTTGCAAGCGGGTTTTTACGTGTTCTGGAGTCATTTCGTTGCAAGCGGGTTTTTACATACTTCTCAGACATTTCACTGGAAGCGGGTTTTTTAAGTGCTCTGCAGGCATTTCGTTGTAAGCGGGTTTTTAAGTACTCTGGAGTCATTTCGTTGCAAGCGGGTTTTTAAGTGCTCTGGAGTCATTTCGTTGCAAGCGGGTTTTTAAGTGCTCTGGAGTCATTTCGTTGCAAGCGGGTTTTTAAGTGCTCTGGAGTCATTTCGTTACAAGCGGGTTTTTAAGTGCTCTGGAGGCATTTCGTTGCAAGCGGGTTTTTAAGTGCTCTGCAGTCATTTCATTGCAAGCGGGTTTTTAAGTGCTCTGGAGTCATTTCGTTGCAAGCGGGTTTTTAAGTGCTCTGGAGACATTTCGTTGCAAGCGGGTTTTTAAGTGCTCTGGAGTCATTTCGTTGCAAGCGGGTTTTTAAGTGCTCTGGAGTCATTTCGTTGTAAGCGGGTTTTTAAGTGCTCTGGAGACATTTCGTTGCAAGCGGGTTTTTAAGTGCTCTGGAGTCATTTCGTTGCAAGCGTGTTTTTAAGTGCTCTGGAGTCATTTCGTTGCAAGCGGGTTTTTAAGTGCTCTGGAGTCATTTCGTTGCAAGCGGGTTTTTAAGTACTCTGTAGACATTTCGTTGCAAGCGGGTTTTTAAGTGCTCTGGAGTCATTTCGTTGCAAGCGGGTTTTTAAGTGCTCTGGAGTCATTTCGTTGCAAGCGGGTTTTTAAGTGCTCTGAAGGCATTTCGTTGCAAGCGGGTTTTTAAGTGCTCTGGAGTCATTTCGTTGCAAGCGGGTTTTTAAGTGCTCTGGAGTCATTTCGTTGCAAGCGGGTTTTTAAGTGCTCTGGAGTCATTTCGTTGCAAGCGGGTTTTTAAGTACTCTGGAGACATTTCGTTGCAAGCGGGTTTTTAAGTGCTCTGGAGTCATTTCGTTGCAAGCGGGTTTTTAAGTGCTCTGGAGTCATTTCGTTGCAAGCGGGTTTTTAAGTGCTCTGAAGGCATTTCGTTGCAAGCGGGTTTTTAAGTGCTCTGGAGTCATTTCGTTGCAAGCGGGTTTTTAAGTGCTCTGGAGTCATTTCGTTGCAAGCGGGTTTTTAAGTGCTGTGGAGTCATTTCATTGCAAGCGGGTTTTTTAGTGCTCTGGAGTCATTTCGTTGCAAGCGGGTTTTTAAGTGCTCTGGAGTCATTTCGTTGCATGCGGGTTTTTAAGTGCTCTGAAGGCATTTCGTTGTAAGCGGGTTTTTAAGTGCTCTGGAGTCATTTCGTTGCGAGCGGGTTTTTAAGTGCTCTGGAGTCATTTCGTTGCAAGCAGGTTTTTAAGTGCTCTGGAGTCATTTCGTTGCAAGCGGGTTTTTAAGTGCTCTGAAGGCATTTCGTTGCAAGCGGGTTTTTAAGTGCTCTGGAGTCATTTCGTTGCAAGCGGGTTTTTAAGTGCTCTGGAGTCATTTCGTTGTAAGCGGGTTTTTAAGTACTCTGGAGACATTTCGTTGCAAGCGGGTTTTTAAGTGCTCTGGAGTCATTTCGTCGCATGCGGGTTTTTAAGTGCTCTGAAGGCATTTCGTTGTAAGCGGGCTTTTAAGTGCTCTGGAGTCATTTCGTTGCAAGCGGGTTTTTACGTGTTCTGGAGTCATTTCGTTGCAAGCGGGTTTTTACATACTTCTCAGACATTTCACTGGAAGCGGGTTTTTTAAGTGCTCTGCAGGCATTTCGTTGTAAGCGGGTTTTTAAGTACTCTGGAGTCATTTCGTTGCAAGCGGGTTTTTAAGTGCTCTGGAGTCATTTCGTTGCAAGCGGGTTTTTAAGTGCTCTGGAGTCATTTCGTTGCAAGCGGGTTTTTAAGTGCTCTGGAGTCATTTCGTTGCAAGCGGGTTTTTAAGTGCTCTGGAGTCATTTCGTTGCAAGCGGGTTTTTAAGTGCTCTGGAGTCATTTCGTTGCAAGCGGGTTTTTAAGTACTCTGGAGTCATTTCGTTGCAAGCGGGTTTTTAAGTGCTCTGAAGGCATTTCGTTGCAAGCGGGTTTTTAAGTGCTCTGGAGTCATTTCGTTGCAAGCGGGTTTTTAAGTGCTCTGGAGTCATTTCGTTGCAAGCGGGTTTTTAAGTGCTCTGGAGTCATTTCGTTGCAAGCGGGTTTTTAAGTGCTCTGGAGTCATTTCGTTGCAAGCGGGTTTTTAAGTGCTCTGGAGTCATTTCGTTGCAAGCGGGTTTTTAAGTGCTCTGGAGTCATTTCGTTGCAAGCGGGTTTTTAAGTACTCTGGAGACATTTCGTTGCAAGCGGGTTTTTAAGTGCTCTGGAGTCATTTCGTTGTAAGCGGGTTTTTAAGTGCTCTGGAGTCATTTCGTTGCCAGCGGGTTTTTAAGTGCTCTGGAGTCATTTAGTTGCAAGCGGGTTTTTAAGTACTCTGGAGACATTTCGTTGCAAGCGGGTTTTTAAGTGCTCTGGAGTCATTTCGTTGCATGCGGGTTTTTAAGTGCTCTGAAGGCATTTCGTTGTAAGCGGGCTTTTAAGTGCTCTGGAGTCATTTCGTTGCAAGCGGGTTTTTACGTGTTCTGGAGTCATTTCGTTGCAAGCGGGTTTTTACATACTTCTCAGACATTTCACTGGAAGCGGGTTTTTTAAGTGCTCTGCAGGCATTTCGTTGTAAGCGGGTTTTTAAGTACTCTGGAGTCATTTCGTTGCAAGCGGGTTTTTAAGTGCTCTGGAGTCATTTCGTTGCAAGCGGGTTTTTAAGTGCTCTGGAGTCATTTCGTTGCAAGCGGGTTTTTAAGTGCTCTGGAGTCATTTCGTTACAAGCGGGTTTTTAAGTGCTCTGGAGGCATTTCGTTGCAAGCGGGTTTTTAAGTGCTCTGCAGTCATTTCATTGCAAGCGGGTTTTTAAGTGCTCTGGAGTCATTTCGTTGCAAGCGGGTTTTTAAGTGCTCTGGAGACATTTCGTTGCAAGCGGGTTTTTAAGTGCTCTGGAGTCATTTCGTTGCAAGCGGGTTTTTAAGTGCTCTGGAGTCATTTCGTTGTAAGCGGGTTTTTAAGTGCTCTGGAGACATTTCGTTGCAAGCGGGTTTTTAAGTGCTCTGGAGTCATTTCGTTGCAAGCGTGTTTTTAAGTGCTCTGGAGTCATTTCGTTGCAAGCGGGTTTTTAAGTGCTCTGGAGTCATTTCGTTGCAAGCGGGTTTTTAAGTACTCTGTAGACATTTCGTTGCAAGCGGGTTTTTAAGTGCTCTGGAGTCATTTCGTTGCAAGCGGGTTTTTAAGTGCTCTGGAGTCATTTCGTTGCAAGCGGGTTTTTAAGTGCTCTGAAAGCATTTCGTTGCAAGCGGGTTTTTAAGTGCTCTGGAGTCATTTCGTCGCATGCGGGTTTTTAAGTGCTCTGAAGGCATTTCGTTGTAAGCGGGCTTTTAAGTGCTCTGGAGTCATTTCGTTGCAAGCGGGTTTTTACGTGTTCTGGAGTCATTTCGTTGCAAGCGGGTTTTTACATACTTCTCAGACATTTCACTGGAAGCGGGTTTTTTAAGTGCTCTGCAGGCATTTCGTTGTAAGCGGGTTTTTAAGTACTCTGGAGTCATTTCGTTGCAAGCGGGTTTTTAAGTGCTCTGGAGTCATTTCGTTGCAAGCGGGTTTTTAAGTGCTCTGGAGTCATTTCGTTGCAAGCGGGTTTTTAAGTGCTCTGGAGTCATTTCGTTGCAAGCGGGTTTTTAAGTGCTCTGGAGTCATTTCGTTGCAAGCGGGTTTTTAAGTGCTCTGGAGTCATTTCGTTGCAAGCGGGTTTTTAAGTACTCTGGAGTCATTTCGTTGCAAGCGGGTTTTTAAGTGCTCTGAAGGCATTTCGTTGCAAGCGGGTTTTTAAGTGCTCTGGAGTCATTTCGTTGCAAGCGGGTTTTTAAGTGCTCTGGAGTCATTTCGTTGCAAGCGGGTTTTTAAGTGCTCTGGAGTCATTTCGTTGCAAGCGGGTTTTTAAGTGCTCTGGAGTCATTTCGTTGCAAGCGGGTTTTTAAGTGCTCTGGAGTCATTTCGTTGCAAGCGGGTTTTTAAGTGCTCTGGAGTCATTTCGTTGCAAGCGGGTTTTTAAGTACTCTGGAGACATTTCGTTGCAAGCGGGTTTTTAAGTGCTCTGGAGTCATTTCGTTGTAAGCGGGTTTTTAAGTGCTCTGGAGTCATTTCGTTGCCAGCGGGTTTTTAAGTGCTCTGGAGTCATTTAGTTGCAAGCGGGTTTTTAAGTACTCTGGAGACATTTCGTTGCAAGCGGGTTTTTAAGTGCTCTGGAGTCATTTCGTTGCATGCGGGTTTTTAAGTGCTCTGAAGGCATTTCGTTGTAAGCGGGCTTTTAAGTGCTCTGGAGTCATTTCGTTGCAAGCGGGTTTTTACGTGTTCTGGAGTCATTTCGTTGCAAGCGGGTTTTTACATACTTCTCAGACATTTCACTGGAAGCGGGTTTTTTAAGTGCTCTGCAGGCATTTCGTTGTAAGCGGGTTTTTAAGTACTCTGGAGTCATTTCGTTGCAAGCGGGTTTTTAAGTGCTCTGGAGTCATTTCGTTGCAAGCGGGTTTTTAAGTGCTCTGGAGTCATTTCGTTGCAAGCGGGTTTTTAAGTGCTCTGGAGTCATTTCGTTACAAGCGGGTTTTTAAGTGCTCTGGAGGCATTTCGTTGCAAGCGGGTTTTTAAGTGCTCTGCAGTCATTTCATTGCAAGCGGGTTTTTAAGTGCTCTGGAGTCATTTCGTTGCAAGCGGGTTTTTAAGTGCTCTGGAGACATTTCGTTGCAAGCGGGTTTTTAAGTGCTCTGGAGTCATTTCGTTGCAAGCGGGTTTTTAAGTGCTCTGGAGTCATTTCGTTGTAAGCGGGTTTTTAAGTGCTCTGGAGACATTTCGTTGCAAGCGGGTTTTTAAGTGCTCTGGAGTCATTTCGTTGCAAGCGTGTTTTTAAGTGCTCTGGAGTCATTTCGTTGCAAGCGGGTTTTTAAGTGCTCTGGAGTCATTTCGTTGCAAGCGGGTTTTTAAGTACTCTGTAGACATTTCGTTGCAAGCGGGTTTTTAAGTGCTCTGGAGTCATTTCGTTGCAAGCGGGTTTTTAAGTGCTCTGGAGTCATTTCATTGCAAGCGGGTTTTTTAGTGCTCTGGAGTCATTTCGTTGCAAGCGGGTTTTTAAGTGCTCTGGAGTCATTTCGTTGCATGCGGGTTTTTAAGTGCTCTGAAGGCATTTCGTTGTAAGCGGGTTTTTAAGTGCTCTGGAGTCATTTCGTTGCGAGCGGGTTTTTAAGTGCTCTGGAGTCATTTCGTTGCAAGCAGGTTTTTAAGTGCTCTGGAGTCATTTCGTTGCAAGCGGGTTTTTAAGTGCTCTGAAGGCATTTCGTTGCAAGCGGGTTTTTAAGTGCTCTGGATTCATTTCGTTGCAAGCGGGTTTTTAAGTGCTCTGGAGTCATTTCGTTGTAAGCGGGTTTTTAAGTACTCTGGAGACATTTCGTTGCAAGCGGGTTTTTAAGTGCTCTGGAGTCATTTCGTCGCATGCGGGTTTTTAAGTGCTCTGAAGGCATTTCGTTGTAAGCGGGCTTTTAAGTGCTCTGGAGTCATTTCGTTGCAAGCGGGTTTTTACGTGTTCTGGAGTCATTTCGTTGCAAGCGGGTTTTTACATACTTCTCAGACATTTCACTGGAAGCGGGTTTTTTAAGTGCTCTGCAGGCATTTCGTTGTAAGCGGGTTTTTAAGTACTCTGGAGTCATTTCGTTGCAAGCGGGTTTTTAAGTGCTCTGGAGTCATTTCGTTGCAAGCGGGTTTTTAAGTGCTCTGGAGTCATTTCGTTGCAAGCGGGTTTTTAAGTGCTCTGGAGTCATTTCGTTACAAGCGGGTTTTTAAGTGCTCTGGAGGCATTTCGTTGCAAGCGGGTTTTTAAGTGCTCTGGAGTCATTTCGTTGCAAGCGGGTTTTTAAGTGCTCTGGAGTCATTTCGTTGCAAGCGGGTTTTTAAGTGCTCTGGAGTCATTTCGTTGCAAGCGGGTTTTTAAGTGCTCTGGAGTCATTTCGTTGCAAGCGGGTTTTTAAGTGCTCTGGAGTCATTTCGTTGCAAGCGGGTTTTTAAGTGCTCTGTAGACATTTCGTTGCAAGCGGGTTTTTAAGTGCTCTGGAGTCATTTCGTTGCAAGCGGGTTTTTAAGTGCTCTGGAGTCATTTCGTTGCAAGCGGGTTTTTAAGTGCTCTGAAGGCATTTCGTTGCAAGCGGGTTTTTAAGTGCTCTGGAGTCATTTCGTTGCAAGCGGGTTTTTAAGTGCTCAGGAGTCATTTCGTTGCAAGCGGGTTTTTAAGTGCTCTGGAGTCATTTCGTTGCAAGCGGGTTTTTAAGTGCTCTGGAGACATTTCGTTGCAAGCGGGTTTTTAAGTGCTCTGGAGTTGCAAGCGGGTTTTTAAGTGCTCTGGAGTCATTTCGTTGCAAGCGGGTTTTTAAGTGCTCTGGAGTCATTTCGTTGCAAGCGGGTTTTTAAGTGCTCTGGAGACATTTCGTTGCAAGCGGGTTTTTAAGTGCTCTGGAGTCATTTCGTTGCAAGCGGGTTTTTAAGTGCTCTGGAGTCATTTCGTTGCAAGCGGGTTTTTAAGTGCTCTGGAGTCATTTCGTTGCAAGCGGGTTTTTAAGTGCTATGAAGGCATTTCGTTGCAAGCGGGTTTTTAAGTGCTCTGGAGTCATTTCGTTGCAAGCGGGTTTTTAAGTGCTCTGGAGTCATTTCGTTGCAAGCGGGTTTTTAAGTGCTCTGGAGTCATTTCATTGCAAGCGGGTTTTTTAGTGCTCTGGAGTCATTTCGTTGCAAGCGGGTTTTTAAGTGCTCTGGAGTCATTTCGTTGCATGCGGGTTTTTAAGTGCTCTGAAGGCATTTCGTTGTAAGCGGGTTTTTAAGTGCTCTGGAGTCATTTCGTTGCAAGCGGGTTTTTAAGTGCTCTGGAGTCATTTCGTTGCAAGCGGGTTTTTAAGTGCTCTGGAGTCATTTCGTTGCAAGCGGGTTTTTAAGTGCTCTGAAGGCATTTCGTTGCAAGCGGGTTTTTAAGTGCTCTGGAGTCATTTCGTTGCAAGCGGGTTTTTAAGTGCTCTGGAGTCATTTCGTTGCAAGCGGGTTTTTAAGTGCTCTGGAGTCATTTCGTTGCAAGCGGGTTTTTAAGTGCTCTGGAGTCATTTCGTTGCAAGCGGGTTTTTAAGTGCTCTGGAGTCATTTCGTTGCAAGCGGGTTTTTAAGTGCTATGGAGTCATTTCGTTGCAAGCGGGTTTTTAAGTGCTCTGGAGACATTTCGTTGCAAGCGGGTTTTTAAGTACTCTGTAGACATTTCGTTGCAAGCGGGTTTTTAAGTGCTCTGGAGTCATTTCGTTGCAAGCGGGTTTTTAAGTGCTCTGGAGTCATTTCGTTGCAAGCGGGTTTTTAAGTGCTCTGGAGTCATTTCGTTACAAGCGGGTTTTTAAGTACTCTGTAGACATTTCGTTGCAAGCGGGTTTTTAAGTGCTCTGGAGTCATTTCGTTGCAAGCGGGTTTTTAAGTGCTCTGGAGTCATTTCGTTGCAAGCGGGTTTTTAAGTGCTCTGGAGTCATTTCGTTGCAAGCGGGTTTTTCAGTGCTCTGGAGTATTTTCGTTGCATGCGGGTTTTTAAGTGCTCTGAAGGCATTTCGTTGTAAGCGGGTTTTTAAGTGCTCTGGAGTCATTTCGTTGCAAGCGGGTTTTTAAGTGCTCTGGAGTCATTTCGTTGCAAGCGGGTTTTTAAGTGCTCTGGAGTCATTTCATTGCAAGCGGGTTTTTTAGTGCTCTGGAGTCATTTCGTTGCAAGCGGGTTTTTAAGTGCTCTGGAGTCATTTCGTTGCATGCGGGTTTTTAAGTGCTCTGAAGGCATTTCGTTGTAAGCGGGTTTTTAAGTGCTCTGGAGTCATTTCGTTGCAAGCGGGTTTTTAAGTGCTCTGGAGTCATTTCGTTGCAAGCGGGTTTTTAAGTGCTCTGGAGTCATTTCGTTGCAAGCGGGTTTTTAAGTGCTCTGAAGGCATTTCGTTGCAAGCGGGTTTTTAAGTGCTCTGGAGTCATTTCGTTGCAAGCGGGTTTTTAAGTGCTCTGGAGTCATTTCGTTGCAAGCGGGTTTTTAAGTGCTCTGGAGTCATTTCGTTGCAAGCGGGTTTTTAAGTGCTCTGGAGTCATTTCGTTGCAAGCGGGTTTTTAAGTGCTCTGGAGTCATTTCGTTGCAAGCGGGTTTTTAAGTGCTATGGAGTCATTTCGTTGCAAGCGGGTTTTTAAGTGCTCTGGAGACATTTCGTTGCAAGCGGGTTTTTAAGTACTCTGTAGACATTTCGTTGCAAGCGGGTTTTTAAGTGCTCTGGAGTCATTTCGTTGCAAGCGGGTTTTTAAGTGCTCTGGAGTCATTTCGTTACAAGCGGGTTTTTAAGTACTCTGTAGACATTTCGTTGCAAGCGGGTTTTTAAGTGCTCTGGAGTCATTTCGTTGCAAGCGGGTTTTTAAGTGCTCTGGAGTCATTTCGTTGCAAGCGGGTTTTTAAGTGCTCTGGAGTCATTTCGTTGCAAGCGGGTTTTTCAGTGCTCTGGAGTATTTTCGTTGCATGCGGGTTTTTAAGTGCTCTGAAGGCATTTCGTTGTAAGCGGGTTTTTAAGTGCTCTGGAGTCATTTCGTTGCAAGCGGGTTTTTAAGTGCTCTGGAGTCATTTCGTTGCAAGCGGGTTTTTAAGTGCTCTGGAGTCATTTCGTTGCAAGCGGGTTTTTAAGTGCTCTGAAGGCATTTCGTTGCAAGCGGGTTTTTAAGTGCTCTGGAGTCATTTCGTTGCAAGCGGGTTTTTAAGTGCTCTGGAGTCATTTCGTTGCAAGCGGGTTTTTAAGTGCTCTGGAGTCATTTCGTTGCAAGCGGGTTTTTAAGTGCTCTGGAGTCATTTCGTTGCAAGCGGGTTTTTAAGTGCTCTGGAGTCATTTCGTTGCAAGCGGGTTTTTAAGTGCTCTGGAGTCATTTCGTTGCAAGCGGGTTTTTAAGTACTCTGGAGACATTTCGTTGCAAGCGGGTTTTTAAGTGCTCTGGAGTCATTTCGTTGTAAGCGGGTTTTTAAGTGCTCTGGAGTCATTTCGTTGCAAGCGGGTTTTTAAGTGCTCTGGAGTCATTTCGTTGCAAGCGGGTTTTTAAGTACTCTGGAGACATTTCGTTGCAAGCGGGTTTTTAAGTGCTCTGGAGTCATTTCGTTGCATGCGGGTTTTTAAGTGCTCTGAAGGCATTTCGTTGTAAGCTGGCTTTTAAGTGCTCTGGAGTCATTTCGTTGCAAGCGGGTTTTTACGTGTTCTGGAGTCATTTCGTTGCAAGCGGGTTTTTACATACTTCTCAGACATTTCACTGGAAGCGGGTTTTTTAAGTGCTCTGCAGGCATTTCGTTGCAAGCGGGTTTTTAAGTACTCTGGAGTCATTTCGTTGCAAGCGGGTTTTTAAGTACTCTGGAGTCATTTCGTTGCAAGCGGGTTTTTAAGTGCTCTGGAGTCATTTCGTTGCAAGCGGGTTTTTAAGTGCTCTGGAGTCATTTCGTTACAAGCGGGTTTTTAAGTGCTCTGGAGGCATTTCGTTGCAAGCGGGTTTTTAAGTGCTCTGCAGTCATTTCGTTGCAAGCGGGTTTTTAAGTGCTCTGGAGTCATTTCGTTGCAAGCGGGTTTTTAAGTGCTCTGGAGTCATTTCGTTGCAAGCGGGTTTTTAAGTGCTCTGGAGTCATTTCGTTGCAAGCGGGTTTTTAAGTGCTCTGGAGTCATTTCGTTGCAAGCGGGTTTTTAAGTGCTCTGGAGACATTTCGTTGCAAGCGGGTTTTTAAGTGCTCTGGAGTCATTTCGTTGCAAGCGGGTTTTTAAGTGCTCTGGAGTCATTTCGTTGCAAGCGGGTTTTTAAGTGCTCTGGAGTCATTTCGTTGCAAGCGGGTTTTTAAGTACTCTGTAGACATTTCGTTGCAAGCGGGTTTTTAAGTGCTCTGGAGTCATTTCGTTGCAAGCGGGTTTTTAAGTGCTCTGGAGTCATTTCGTTGCAAGCGGGTTTTTAAGTGCTCTGAAGGCATTTCGTTGCAAGCGGGTTTTTAAGTGCTCTGGAGTCATTTCGTTGCAAGCGGGTTTTTAAGTGCTCTGGAGTCATTTCGTTGCAAGCGGGTTTTTAAGTGCTCTGGAGTCATTTCGTTGCAAGCGGGTTTTTAAGTACTCTGGAGACATTTCGTTGCAAGCGGGTTTTTAAGTGCTCTGGAGTCATTTCGTTGCACTCGGGTTTTTAAGTGCTCTGGAGTCATTTCGTTGCAAGCGGGTTTTTAAGTGCTCTGAAGGCATTTCGTTGCAAGCGGGTTTTTAAGTGCTCTGGAGTCATTTCGTTGCAAGCGGGTTTTTAAGTGCTCTGGAGTCATTTCGTTGCAAGCGGGTTTTTAAGTGCTCTGGAGTCATTTCCTTGCAAGCGGCTTTTTAAGTGCTCTGGAGTCATTTCGTTGCAAGCGGGTTTTTAAGTGCTCTGGAGTCATTTCCTTGCAAGCGGGTTTTTTAGTGCTCTGGAGTCATTTCGTTGCAAGCGGGTTTTTAAGTGCTCTGGAGTCATTTCGTTGCATGCGGGTTTTTAAGTGCTCTGAAGGCATTTCGTTGTAAGCGGGTTTTTAAGTGCTCTGGAGTCATTTCGTTGCGAGCGGGTTTTTAAGTGCTCTGGAGTCATTTCGTTGCAAGCAGGTTTTTAAGTGCTCTGGAGTCATTTCGTTGCAAGCGGGTTTTTAAGTGCTCTGAAGGCATTTCGTTGCAAGCGGTTTTTAAGTGCTCTGGAGTCATTTCGTTGCAAGCGGGTTTTTAAGTGCTCTGGAGTCATTTCGTTGTAAGCGGGTTTTTAAGTACTCTGGAGACATTTCGTTGCAAGCGGGTTTTTAAGTGCTCTGGAGTCATTTCGTTGCATGCGGGTTTTTAAGTGCTCTGAAGGCATTTCGTTGTAAGCGGGCTTTTAAGTGCTCTGGAGTCATTTCGTTGCAAGCGGGTTTTTACGTGTTCTGGAGTCATTTCGTTGCAAGCGGGTTTTTACATACTTCTCAGACATTTCACTGGAATCGGGTTTTTTAAGTGCTCTGCAGGCATTTCGTTGTAAGCGGGTTTTTAAGTACTCTGGAGTCATTTCGTTGCAAGCGGGTTTTTAAGTGCTCTGGAGTCATTTCGTTGCAAGCGGGTTTTTAAGTGCTCTGGAGTCATTTCGTTGCAAGCGGGTTTTTAAGTGCTCTGGAGTCATTTCGTTACAAGCGGGTTTTTAAGTGCTCTGGAGGCATTTCGTTGCAAGCGGGTTTTTAAGTGCTCTGGAGTCATTTCGTTGCAAGCGGGTTTTTAAGTGCTCTGGAGTCATTTCGTTGCAAGCGGGTTTTTAAGTGCTCTGGAGTCATTTCGTTGCAAGCGGGTTTTTAAGTGCTCTGGAGTCATTTCGTTGCAAGCGGGTTTTTAAGTGCTCTGGAGTCATTTCGTTGCAAGCGGGTTTTTAAGTGCTCTGGAGTCATTTCGTTGCAAGCGGGTTTTTACGTGTTCTGGAGTCATTTCGTTGCAAGCGGGTTTTTACATACTTCTCAGACATTTCACTGGAAGCGGGTTTTTTAAGTGCTCTGCAGGCATTTCGTTGTAAGCGGGTTTTTAAGTACTCTGGAGTCATTTCGTTGCAAGCGGGTTTTTAAGTGCTCTGGAGTCATTTCGTTGCAAGCGGGTTTTTAAGTGCTCTGGAGTCATTTCGTTGCAAGCGGGTTTTTAAGTGCTCTGGAGTCATTTCGTTACAAGCGGGTTTTTAAGTGCTCTGGAGGCATTTCGTTGCAAGCGGGTTTTTAAGTGCTCTGGAGTCATTTCGTTGCAAGCGGGTTTTTAAGTGCTCTGGAGTCATTTCGTTGCAAGCGGGTTTTTAAGTGCTCTGGAGTCATTTCGTTGCAAGCGGGTTTTTAAGTGCTCTGGAGTCATTTCGTTGCAAGCGGGTTTTTAAGTGCTCTGGAGTCATTTCGTTGCAAGCGGGTTTTTAAGTGCTCTGGAGACATTTCGTTGCAAGCGGGTTTTTAAGTGCTCTGGAGTCATTTCGTTGCAAGCGGGTTTTTAAGTGCTCTGGAGTCATTGCGTTGCAAGCGGGTTTTTAAGTGCTCTGGAGTCATTTCGTTGCAAGCGGGTTTTTAAGTACTCTGTAGACATTTCGTTGCAAGCGGGTTTTTAAGTGCTCTGGAGTCATTTCGTTGCAAGCGGGTTTTTAAGTGCTCTGGAGTCATTTCGTTGCAAGCGGGTTTTTAAGTGCTCTGAAGGCATTTCGTTGCAAGCGGGTTTTTAAGTGCTCTGGAGTCATTTCGTTGCAAGCGGGTTTTTAAGTGCTCAGGAGTCATTTCGTTGCAAGCGGGTTTTTAAGTGCTCTGGAGTCATTTCGTTGCAAGCGGGTTTTTAAGTGCTCTGGAGACATTTCGTTGCAAGCGGGTTTTTAAGTGCTCTGGAGTTGCAAGCGGGTTTTTAAGTGCTCTGGAGTCATTTCGTTGCAAGCGGGTTTTTAAGTGCTCTGGAGTCATTTCGTTGCAAGCGGGTTTTTAAGTGCTCTGGAGACATTTCGTTGCAAGCGGGTTTTTAAGTGCTCTGGAGTCATTTCGTTGCAAGCGGGTTTTTAAGTGCTCTGGAGTCATTTCGTTGCAAGCGGGTTTTTAAGTGCTCTGGAGTCATTTCGTTGCAAGCGGGTTTTTAAGTGCTATGAAGGCATTTCGTTGCAAGCGGGTTTTTAAGTGCTCTGGAGTCATTTCGTTGCAAGCGGGTTTTTAAGTGCTCTGGAGTCATTTCGTTGCAAGCGGGTTTTTAAGTGCTCTGGAGTCATTTCATTGCAAGCGGGTTTTTTAGTGCTCTGGAGTCATTTCGTTGCAAGCGGGTTTTTAAGTGCTCTGGAGTCATTTCGTTGCATGCGGGTTTTTAAGTGCTCTGAAGGCATTTCGTTGTAAGCGGGTTTTTAAGTGCTCTGGAGTCATTTCGTTGCAAGCGGGTTTTTAAGTGCTCTGGAGTCATTTCGTTGCAAGCGGGTTTTTAAGTGCTCTGGAGTCATTTCGTTGCAAGCGGGTTTTTAAGTGCTCTGAAGGCATTTCGTTGCAAGCGGGTTTTTAAGTGCTCTGGAGTCATTTCGTTGCAAGCGGGTTTTTAAGTGCTCTGGAGTCATTTCGTTGCAAGCGGGTTTTTAAGTGCTCTGGAGTCATTTCGTTGCAAGCGGGTTTTTAAGTGCTCTGGAGTCATTTCGTTGCAAGCGGGTTTTTAAGTGCTCTGGAGTCATTTCGTTGCAAGCGGGTTTTTAAGTGCTCTGGAGTCATTTCGTTGCAAGCGGGTTTTTAAGTGCTCTGGAGACATTTTGTTGCAAGCGGGTTTTTAAGTACTCTGTAGACATTTCGTTGCAAGCGGGTTTTTAAGTGCTCTGGAGTCATTTCGTTGCAAGCGGGTTTTTAAGTGCTCTGGAGTCATTTCGTTGCAAGCGGGTTTTTAAGTGCTCTGGAGTCATTTCGTTACAAGCGGGTTTTTAAGTACTCTGTAGACATTTCGTTGCAAGCGGGTTTTTAAGTGCTCTGGAGTCATTTCGTTGCAAGCGGGTTTTTAAGTGCTCTGGAGTCATTTCGTTGCAAGCGGGTTTTTAAGTGCTCTGGAGTCATTTCGTTGCAAGCGGGTTTTTCAGTGCTCTGGAGTATTTTCGTTGCATGCGGGTTTTTAAGTGCTCTGAAGGCATTTCGTTGTAAGCGGGTTTTTAAGTGCTCTGGAGTCATTTCGTTGCAAGCGGGTTTTTAAGTGCTCTGGAGTCATTTCGTTGCAAGCGGGTTTTTAAGTGCTCTGGAGTCATTTCATTGCAAGCGGGTTTTTTAGTGCTCTGGAGTCATTTCGTTGCAAGCGGGTTTTTAAGTGCTCTGGAGTCATTTCGTTGCATGCGGGTTTTTAAGTGCTCTGAAGGCATTTCGTTGTAAGCGGGTTTTTAAGTGCTCTGGAGTCATTTCGTTGCAAGCGGGTTTTTAAGTGCTCTGGAGTCATTTCGTTGCAAGCGGGTTTTTAAGTGCTCTGGAGTCATTTCGTTGCAAGCGGGTTTTTAAGTGCTCTGAAGGCATTTCGTTGCAAGCGGGTTTTTAAGTGCTCTGGAGTCATTTCGTTGCAAGCGGGTTTTTAAGTGCTCTGGAGTCATTTCGTTGCAAGCGGGTTTTTAAGTGCTCTGGAGTCATTTCGTTGCAAGCGGGTTTTTAAGTGCTCTGGAGTCATTTCGTTGCAAGCGGGTTTTTAAGTGCTCTGGAGTCATTTCGTTGCAAGCGGGTTTTTAAGTGCTATGGAGTCATTTCGTTGCAAGCGGGTTTTTAAGTGCTCTGGAGACATTTCGTTGCAAGCGGGTTTTTAAGTACTCTGTAGACATTTCGTTGCAAGCGGGTTTTTAAGTGCTCTGGAGTCATTTCGTTGCAAGCGGGTTTTTAAGTGCTCTGGAGTCATTTCGTTGCAAGCGGGTTTTTAAGTGCTCTGGAGTCATTTCGTTACAAGCGGGTTTTTAAGTACTCTGTAGACATTTCGTTGCAAGCGGGTTTTTAAGTGCTCTGGAGTCATTTCGTTGCAAGCGGGTTTTTAAGTGCTCTGGAGTCATTTCGTTGCAAGCGGGTTTTTAAGTGCTCTGGAGTCATTTCGTTGCAAGCGGGTTTTTCAGTGCTCTGGAGTATTTTCGTTGCATGCGGGTTTTTAAGTGCTCTGAAGGCATTTCGTTGTAAGCGGGTTTTTAAGTGCTCTGGAGTCATTTCGTTGCAAGCGGGTTTTTAAGTGCTCTGGAGTCATTTCGTTGCAAGCGGGTTTTTAAGTGCTCTGGAGTCATTTCGTTGCAAGCGGGTTTTTAAGTGCTCTGAAGGCATTTCGTTGCAAGCGGGTTTTTAAGTGCTCTGGAGTCATTTCGTTGCAAGCGGGTTTTTAAGTGCTCTGGAGTCATTTCGTTGCAAGCGGGTTTTTAAGTGCTCTGGAGTCATTTCGTTGCAAGCGGGTTTTTAAGTGCTCTGGAGTCATTTCGTTGCAAGCGGGTTTTTAAGTGCTCTGGAGTCATTTCGTTGCAAGCGGGTTTTTAAGTGCTCTGGAGTCATTTCGTTGCAAGCGGGTTTTTAAGTACTCTGGAGACATTTCGTTGCAAGCGGGTTTTTAAGTGCTCTGGAGTCATTTCGTTGTAAGCGGGTTTTTAAGTGCTCTGGAGTCATTTCGTTGCAAGCGGGTTTTTAAGTGCTCTGGAGTCATTTCGTTGCAAGCGGGTTTTTAAGTACTCTGGAGACATTTCGTTGCAAGCGGGTTTTTAAGTGCTCTGGAGTCATTTCGTTGCATGCGGGTTTTTAAGTGCTCTGAAGGCATTTCGTTGTAAGCTGGCTTTTAAGTGCTCTGGAGTCATTTCGTTGCAAGCGGGTTTTTACGTGTTCTGGAGTCATTTCGTTGCAAGCGGGTTTTTACATACTTCTCAGACATTTCACTGGAAGCGGGTTTTTTAAGTGCTCTGCAGGCATTTCGTTGCAAGCGGGTTTTTAAGTACTCTGGAGTCATTTCGTTGCAAGCGGGTTTTTAAGTACTCTGGAGTCATTTCGTTGCAAGCGGGTTTTTAAGTGCTCTGGAGTCATTTCGTTGCAAGCGGGTTTTTAAGTGCTCTGGAGTCATTTCGTTACAAGCGGGTTTTTAAGTGCTCTGGAGGCATTTCGTTGCAAGCGGGTTTTTAAGTGCTCTGCAGTCATTTCGTTGCAAGCGGGTTTTTAAGTGCTCTGGAGTCATTTCGTTGCAAGCGGGTTTTTAAGTGCTCTGGAGTCATTTCGTTGCAAGCGGGTTTTTAAGTGCTCTGGAGTCATTTCGTTGCAAGCGGGTTTTTAAGTGCTCTGGAGTCATTTCGTTGCAAGCGGGTTTTTAAGTGCTCTGGAGACATTTCGTTGCAAGCGGGTTTTTAAGTGCTCTGGAGTCATTTCGTTGCAAGCGGGTTTTTAAGTGCTCTGGAGTCATTTCGTTGCAAGCGGGTTTTTAAGTGCTCTGGAGTCATTTCGTTGCAAGCGGGTTTTTAAGTACTCTGTAGACATTTCGTTGCAAGCGGGTTTTTAAGTGCTCTGGAGTCATTTCGTTGCAAGCGGGTTTTTAAGTGCTCTGGAGTCATTTCGTTGCAAGCGGGTTTTTAAGTGCTCTGAAGGCATTTCGTTGCAAGCGGGTTTTTAAGTGCTCTGGAGTCATTTCGTTGCAAGCGGGTTTTTAAGTGCTCTGGAGTCATTTCGTTGCAAGCGGGTTTTTAAGTGCTCTGGAGTCATTTCGTTGCAAGCGGGTTTTTAAGTACTCTGGAGACATTTCGTTGCAAGCGGGTTTTTAAGTGCTCTGGAGTCATTTCGTTGCACTCGGGTTTTTAAGTGCTCTGGAGTCATTTCGTTGCAAGCGGGTTTTTAAGTGCTCTGGAGTCATTTCGTTGCAAGCGGGTTTTTAAGTGCTCTGGAGTCATTTCCTTGCAAGCGGCTTTTTAAGTGCTCTGGAGTCATTTCGTTGCAAGCGGGTTTTTAAGTGCTCTGGAGTCATTTCCTTGCAAGCGGGTTTTTTAGTGCTCTGGAGTCATTTCGTTGCAAGCGGGTTTTTAAGTGCTCTGGAGTCATTTCGTTGCATGCGGGTTTTTAAGTGCTCTGAAGGCATTTCGTTGTAAGCGGGTTTTTAAGTGCTCTGGAGTCATTTCGTTGCGAGCGGGTTTTTAAGTGCTCTGGAGTCATTTCGTTGCAAGCAGGTTTTTAAGTGCTCTGGAGTCATTTCGTTGCAAGCGGGTTTTTAAGTGCTCTGAAGGCATTTCGTTGCAAGCGGGTTTTTAAGTGCTCTGGAGTCATTTCGTTGCAAGCGGGTTTTTAAGTGCTCTGGAGTCATTTCGTTGTAAGCGGGTTTTTAAGTACTCTGGAGACATTTCGTTGCAAGCGGGTTTTTAAGTGCTCTGGAGTCATTTCGTTGCATGCGGGTTTTTAAGTGCTCTGAAGGCATTTCGTTGTAAGCGGGCTTTTAAGTGCTCTGGAGTCATTTCGTTGCAAGCGGGTTTTTACGTGTTCTGGAGTCATTTCGTTGCAAGCGGGTTTTTACATACTTCTCAGACATTTCACTGGAAGCGGGTTTTTTAAGTGCTCTGCAGGCATTTCGTTGTAAGCGGGTTTTTAAGTACTCTGGAGTCATTTCGTTGCAAGCGGGTTTTTAAGTGCTCTGGAGTCATTTCGTTGCAAGCGGGTTTTTAAGTGCTCTGGAGTCATTTCGTTGCAAGCGGGTTTTTAAGTGCTCTGGAGTCATTTCATTACAAGCGGGTTTTTAAGTGCTCTGGAGGCATTTCGTTGCAAGCGGGTTTTTAAGTGCTCTGGAGTCATTTCGTTGCAAGCGGGTTTTTAAGTGCTCTGGAGTCATTTCGTTGCAAGCGGGTTTTTAAGTGCTCTGGAGTCATTTCGTTGCAAGCGGGTTTTTAAGTGCTCTGGAGTCATTTCGTTGCAAGCGGGTTTTTAAGTGCTCTGGAGTCATTTCGTTGCAAGCGGGTTTTTAAGTGCTCTGGAGACATTTCGTTGCAAGCGGGTTTTTAAGTGCTCTGGAGTCATTTCGTTGCAAGCGGGTTTTTAAGTGCTCTGGAGTCATTTCGTTGCAAGCGGGTTTTTAAGTGCTCTGGAGTCATTTCGTTGCAAGCGGGTTTTTAAGTGCTCTGGAGTCATTTCGTTGCAAGCGGGTTTTTAAGTGCTCTGGAGTCATTTCGTTGCAAGCGGGTTTTTAAGTACTCTGGAGACATTTCGTTGCAAGCGGGTTTTTAAGTGCTCTGGAGTCATTTCGTTGCAAGCGGGTTTTTAAGTGCTCTGGAGTCATTTCATTGCAAGCGGGTTTTTTAGTGCTCTGGAGTCATTTCGTTGCAAGCGGGTTTTTAAGTGCTCTGGAGTCATTTCATTGCAAGCGGGTTTTTTAGTGCTCTGGAGTCATTTCGTTGCAAGCGGGTTTTTAAGTGCTCTGGAGTCATTTCGTTGCATGCGGTTTTTAAGTGCTCTGAAGGCATTTCGTTGTAAGCGGGTTTTTAAGTGCTCTGGAGTCATTTCGTTGCGAGCGGGTTTTTAAGTGCTCTGGAGTCATTTCGTTGCAAGCAGGTTTTTAAGTGCTCTGGAGTCATTTCGTTGCAAGCGGGTTTTTAAGTGCTCTGAAGGCATTTCGTTGCAAGCGGGTTTTTAAGTGCTCTGGAGTCATTTCGTTGCAAGCGGGTTTTTAAGTGCTCTGGAGTCATTTCGTTGTAAGCGGGTTTTTAAGTACTCTGGAGACATTTCGTTGCAAGCGGGTTTTTAAGTGCTCTGGAGTCATTTCGTCGCATGCGGGTTTTTAAGTGCTCTGAAGGCATTTCGTTGTAAGCGGGCTTTTAAGTGCTCTGGAGTCATTTCGTTGCAAGCGGGTTTTTACGTGTTCTGGAGTCATTTCGTTGCAAGCGGGTTTTTACATACTTCTCAGACATTTCACTGGAAGCGGGTTTTTTAAGTGCTCTGCAGGCATTTCGTTGTAAGCGGGTTTTTAAGTACTCTGGAGTCATTTCGTTGCAAGCGGGTTTTTAAGTGCTCTGGAGTCATTTCGTTGCAAGCGGGTTTTTAAGTGCTCTGGAGTCATTTCGTTGCAAGCGGGTTTTTAAGTGCTCTGGAGTCATTTCGTTACAAGCGGGTTTTTAAGTGCTCTGGAGGCATTTCGTTGCAAGCGGGTTTTTAAGTGCTCTGGAGTCATTTCGTTGCAAGCGGGTTTTTAAGTGCTCTGGAGTCATTTCGTTGCAAGCGGGTTTTTAAGTGCTCTGGAGTCATTTCGTTGCAAGCGGGTTTTTAAGTGCTCTGGAGTCATTTCGTTGCAAGCGGGTTTTTAAGTGCTCTGGAGTCATTTCGTTGCAAGCGGGTTTTTAAGTGCTCTGGAGACATTTCGTTGCAAGCGGGTTTTTAAGTGCTCTGGAGTCATTTCGTTGCAAGCGGGTTTTTAAGTGCTCTGGAGTCATTGCGTTGCAAGCGGGTTTTTAAGTGCTCTGGAGTCATTTCGTTGCAAGCGGGTTTTTAAGTACTCTGTAGACATTTCGTTGCAAGCGGGTTTTTAAGTGCTCTGGAGTCATTTCGTTGCAAGCGGGTTTTTAAGTGCTCTGGAGTCATTTCGTTGCAAGCGGGTTTTTAAGTGCTCTGAAGGCATTTCGTTGCAAGCGGGTTTTTAAGTGCTCTGGAGTCATTTCGTTGCAAGCGGGTTTTTAAGTGCTCAGGAGTCATTTCGTTGCAAGCGGGTTTTTAAGTGCTCTGGAGTCATTTCGTTGCAAGCGGGTTTTTAAGTGCTCTGGAGACATTTCGTTGCAAGCGGGTTTTTAAGTGCTCTGGAGTTGCAAGCGGGTTTTTAAGTGCTCTGGAGTCATTTCGTTGCAAGCGGGTTTTTAAGTGCTCTGGAGTCATTTCGTTGCAAGCGGGTTTTTAAGTGCTCTGGAGACATTTCGTTGCAAGCGGGTTTTTAAGTGCTCTGGAGTCATTTCGTTGCAAGCGGGTTTTTAAGTGCTCTGGAGTCATTTCGTTGCAAGCGGGTTTTTAAGTGCTCTGGAGTCATTTCGTTGCAAGCGGGTTTTTAAGTGCTCTGGAGTCATTTCGTTGCAAGCGGGTTTTTAAGTGCTATGGAGTCATTTCGTTGCAAGCGGGTTTTTAAGTGCTCTGGAGACATTTCGTTGCAAGCGGGTTTTTAAGTACTCTGTAGACATTTCGTTGCAAGCGGGTTTTTAAGTGCTCTGGAGTCATTTCGTTGCAAGCGGGTTTTTAAGTGCTCTGGAGTCATTTCGTTGCAAGCGGGTTTTTAAGTGCTCTGGAGTCATTTCGTTACAAGCGGGTTTTTAAGTACTCTGTAGACATTTCGTTGCAAGCGGGTTTTTAAGTGCTCTGGAGTCATTTCGTTGCAAGCGGGTTTTTAAGTGCTCTGGAGTCATTTCGTTGCAAGCGGGTTTTTAAGTGCTCTGGAGTCATTTCGTTGCAAGCGGGTTTTTCAGTGCTCTGGAGTATTTTCGTTGCATGCGGGTTTTTAAGTGCTCTGAAGGCATTTCGTTGTAAGCGGGTTTTTAAGTGCTCTGGAGTCATTTCGTTGCAAGCGGGTTTTTAAGTGCTCTGGAGTCATTTCGTTGCAAGCGGGTTTTTAAGTGCTCTGGAGTCATTTCGTTGCAAGCGGGTTTTTAAGTGCTCTGAAGGCATTTCGTTGCAAGCGGGTTTTTAAGTGCTCTGGAGTCATTTCGTTGCAAGCGGGTTTTTAAGTGCTCTGGAGTCATTTCGTTGCAAGCGGGTTTTTAAGTGCTCTGGAGTCATTTCGTTGCAAGCGGGTTTTTAAGTGCTCTGGAGTCATTTCGTTGCAAGCGGGTTTTTAAGTGCTCTGGAGTCATTTCGTTGCAAGCGGGTTTTTAAGTGCTCTGGAGTCATTTCGTTGCAAGCGGGTTTTTAAGTACTCTGGAGACATTTCGTTGCAAGCGGGTTTTTAAGTGCTCTGGAGTCATTTCGTTGTAAGCGGGTTTTTAAGTGCTCTGGAGTCATTTCGTTGCAAGCGGGTTTTTAAGTGCTCTGGAGTCATTTCGTTGCAAGCGGGTTTTTAAGTACTCTGGAGACATTTCGTTGCAAGCGGGTTTTTAAGTGCTCTGGAGTCATTTCGTTGCATGCGGGTTTTTAAGTGCTCTGAAGGCATTTCGTTGTAAGCTGGCTTTTAAGTGCTCTGGAGTCATTTCGTTGCAAGCGGGTTTTTACGTGTTCTGGAGTCATTTCGTTGCAAGCGGGTTTTTACATACTTCTCAGACATTTCACTGGAAGCGGGTTTTTTAAGTGCTCTGCAGGCATTTCGTTGCAAGCGGGTTTTTAAGTACTCTGGAGTCATTTCGTTGCAAGCGGGTTTTTAAGTACTCTGGAGTCATTTCGTTGCAAGCGGGTTTTTAAGTGCTCTGGAGTCATTTCGTTGCAAGCGGGTTTTTAAGTGCTCTGGAGTCATTTCGTTACAAGCGGGTTTTTAAGTGCTCTGGAGGCATTTCGTTGCAAGCGGGTTTTTAAGTGCTCTGCAGTCATTTCGTTGCAAGCGGGTTTTTAAGTGCTCTGGAGTCATTTCGTTGCAAGCGGGTTTTTAAGTGCTCTGGAGTCATTTCGTTGCAAGCGGGTTTTTAAGTGCTCTGGAGTCATTTCGTTGCAAGCGGGTTTTTAAGTGCTCTGGAGTCATTTCGTTGCAAGCGGGTTTTTAAGTGCTCTGGAGACATTTCGTTGCAAGCGGGTTTTTAAGTGCTCTGGAGTCATTTCGTTGCAAGCGGGTTTTTAAGTGCTCTGGAGTCATTTCGTTGCAAGCGGGTTTTTAAGTGCTCTGGAGTCATTTCGTTGCAAGCGGGTTTTTAAGTACTCTGTAGACATTTCGTTGCAAGCGGGTTTTTAAGTGCTCTGGAGTCATTTCGTTGCAAGCGGGTTTTTAAGTGCTCTGGAGTCATTTCGTTGCAAGCGGGTTTTTAAGTGCTCTGAAGGCATTTCGTTGCAAGCGGGTTTTTAAGTGCTCTGGAGTCATTTCGTTGCAAGCGGGTTTTTAAGTGCTCTGGAGTCATTTCGTTGCAAGCGGGTTTTTAAGTGCTCTGGAGTCATTTCGTTGCAAGCGGGTTTTTAAGTACTCTGGAGACATTTCGTTGCAAGCGGGTTTTTAAGTGCTCTGGAGTCATTTCGTTGCACTCGGGTTTTTAAGTGCTCTGGAGTCATTTCGTTGCAAGCGGGTTTTTAAGTGCTCTGGAGTCATTTCGTTGCAAGCGGGTTTTTAAGTGCTCTGGAGTCATTTCCTTGCAAGCGGCTTTTTAAGTGCTCTGGAGTCATTTCGTTGCAAGCGGGTTTTTAAGTGCTCTGGAGTCATTTCCTTGCAAGCGGGTTTTTTAGTGCTCTGGAGTCATTTCGTTGCAAGCGGGTTTTTAAGTGCTCTGGAGTCATTTCGTTGCATGCGGGTTTTTAAGTGCTCTGAAGGCATTTCGTTGTAAGCGGGTTTTTAAGTGCTCTGGAGTCATTTCGTTGCGAGCGGGTTTTTAAGTGCTCTGGAGTCATTTCGTTGCAAGCAGGTTTTTAAGTGCTCTGGAGTCATTTCGTTGCAAGCGGGTTTTTAAGTGCTCTGAAGGCATTTCGTTGCAAGCGGGTTTTTAAGTGCTCTGGAGTCATTTCGTTGCAAGCGGGTTTTTAAGTGCTCTGGAGTCATTTCGTTGTAAGCGGGTTTTTAAGTACTCTGGAGACATTTCGTTGCAAGCGGGTTTTTAAGTGCTCTGGAGTCATTTCGTTGCATGCGGGTTTTTAAGTGCTCTGAAGGCATTTCGTTGTAAGCGGGCTTTTAAGTGCTCTGGAGTCATTTCGTTGCAAGCGGGTTTTTACGTGTTCTGGAGTCATTTCGTTGCAAGCGGGTTTTTACATACTTCTCAGACATTTCACTGGAAGCGGGTTTTTTAAGTGCTCTGCAGGCATTTCGTTGTAAGCGGGTTTTTAAGTACTCTGGAGTCATTTCGTTGCAAGCGGGTTTTTAAGTGCTCTGGAGTCATTTCGTTGCAAGCGGGTTTTTAAGTGCTCTGGAGTCATTTCGTTGCAAGCGGGTTTTTAAGTGCTCTGGAGTCATTTCATTACAAGCGGGTTTTTAAGTGCTCTGGAGGCATTTCGTTGCAAGCGGGTTTTTAAGTGCTCTGGAGTCATTTCGTTGCAAGCGGGTTTTTAAGTGCTCTGGAGTCATTTCGTTGCAAGCGGGTTTTTAAGTGCTCTGGAGTCATTTCGTTGCAAGCGGGTTTTTAAGTGCTCTGGAGTCATTTCGTTGCAAGCGGGTTTTTAAGTGCTCTGGAGTCATTTCGTTGCAAGCGGGTTTTTAAGTGCTCTGGAGACATTTCGTTGCAAGCGGGTTTTTAAGTGCTCTGGAGTCATTTCGTTGCAAGCGGGTTTTTAAGTGCTCTGGAGTCATTTCGTTGCAAGCGGGTTTTTAAGTGCTCTGGAGTCATTTCGTTGCAAGCGGGTTTTTAAGTGCTCTGGAGTCATTTCGTTGCAAGCGGGTTTTTAAGTGCTCTGGAGTCATTTCGTTGCAAGCGGGTTTTTAAGTACTCTGGAGACATTTCGTTGCAAGCGGGTTTTTAAGTGCTCTGGAGTCATTTCGTTGCAAGCGGGTTTTTAAGTGCTCTGGAGTCATTTCGTTGCAAGCGGGTTTTTAAGTGCTCTGGAGTCATTTCGTTGCAAGCGGGTTTTTAAGTGCTCTGGAGTCATTTCGTTGCAAGCGGGTTTTTAAGTGCTCTGGAGTCATTTCGTTGCAAGCGGGTTTTTAAGTGCTCTGGAGTCATTTCGTTGCAAGCGGGTTTTTAAGTACTCTGGAGACATTTCGTTGCAAGCGGGTTTTTAAGTGCTCTGGAGTCATTTCGTTGTAAGCGGGTTTTTAAGTGCTCTGGAGTCATTTCGTTGCAAGCGGGTTTTTAAGTGCTCTGGAGTCATTTCGTTGCAAGCGGGTTTTTAAGTACTCTGGAGACATTTCGTTGCAAGCGGGTTTTTAAGTGCTCTGGAGTCATTTCGTTGCATGCGGGTTTTTAAGTGCTCTGAAGGCATTTCGTTGTAAGCTGGCTTTTAAGTGCTCTGGAGTCATTTCGTTGCAAGCGGGTTTTTACGTGTTCTGGAGTCATTTCGTTGCAAGTGGGTTTTTACATACTTCTCAGACATTTCACTGGAAGCGGGTTTTTTAAGTGCTCTGCAGGCATTTCGTTGCAAGCGGGTTTTTAAGTACTCTGGAGTCATTTCGTTGCAAGCGGGTTTTTAAGTACTCTGGAGTCATTTCGTTGCAAGCGGGTTTTTAAGTGCTCTGGAGTCATTTCGTTGCAAGCGGGTTTTTAAGTGCTCTGGAGTCATTTCGTTACAAGCGGGTTTTTAAGTGCTCTGGAGGCATTTCGTTGCAAGCGGGTTTTTAAGTGCTCTGCAGTCATTTCGTTGCAAGCGGGTTTTTAAGTGCTCTGGAGTCATTTCGTTGCAAGCGGGTTTTTAAGTGCTCTGGAGTCATTTCGTTGCAAGCGGGTTTTTAAGTGCTCTGGAGTCATTTCGTTGCAAGCGGGTTTTTAAGTGCTCTGGAGTCATTTCGTTGCAAGCGGGTTTTTAAGTACTCTGTAGACATTTCGTTGCAAGCGGGTTTTTAAGTGCTCTGGAGTCATTTCGTTGCAAGCGGGTTTTTAAGTGCTCTGGAGTCATTTCGTTGCAAGCGGGTTTTTAAGTGCTCTGAAGGCATTTCGTTGCAAGCGGGTTTTTAAGTGCTCTGGAGTCATTTCGTTGCAAGCGGGTTTTTAAGTGCTCTGGAGTCATTTCGTTGCAAGCGGGTTTTTAAGTGCTCTGGAGTCATTTCGTTGCAAGCGGGTTTTTAAGTACTCTGGAGACATTTCGTTGCAAGCGGGTTTTTAAGTGCTCTGGAGTCATTTCGTTGCAAGCGGGTTTTTAAGTGCTCTGGAGTCATTTCGTTGCAAGCGGGTTTTTAAGTGCTCTGGAGTCATTTCGTTGCAAGCGGGTTTTTAAGTGCTCTGGAGTCATTTCGTTGCAAGCGGGTTTTTAAGTGCTCTGGAGTCATTTCGTTGCGAGCGGGTTTTTAAGTGCTCTGGAGTCATTTCGTTGCAAGCAGGTTTTTAAGTGCTCTGGAGTCATTTCGTTGCAAGCGGGTTTTTAAGTGCTCTGAAGGCATTTCGTTGCAAGCGGGTTTTTAAGTGCTCTGGAGTCATTTCGTTGCAAGCGGGTTTTTAAGTGCTCTGGAGTCATTTCGTTGTAAGCGGGTTTTTAAGTACTCTGGAGACATTTCGTTGCAAGCGGGTTTTTAAGTGCTCTGGAGTCATTTCGTTGCATGCGGGTTTTTAAGTGCTCTGAAGGCATTTCGTTGTAAGCGGGCTTTTAAGTGCTCTGGAGTCATTTCGTTGCAAGCGGGTTTTTACGTGTTCTGGAGTCATTTCGTTGCAAGCGGGTTTTTACATACTTCTCAGACATTTCACTGGAAGCGGGTTTTTTAAGTGCTCTGCAGGCATTTCGTTGTAAGCGGGTTTTTAAGTACTCTGGAGTCATTTCGTTGCAAGCGGGTTTTTAAGTGCTCTGGAGTCATTTCGTTGCAAGCGGGTTTTTAAGTGCTCTGGAGTCATTTCGTTGCAAGCGGGTTTTTAAGTGCTCTGGAGTCATTTCCTTACAAGCGGGTTTTTAAGTGCTCTGGAGGCATTTCGTTGCAAGCGGGTTTTTAAGTGCTCTGGAGTCATTTCGTTGCAAGCGGGTTTTTAAGTGCTCTGGAGTCATTTCGTTGCAAGCGGGTTTTTAAGTGCTCTGGAGTCATTTCGTTGCAAGCGGGTTTTTAAGTGCTCTGGAGTCATTTCGTTGCAAGCGGGTTTTTAAGTGCTCTGGAGTCATTTCGTTGCAAGCGGGTTTTTAAGTGCTCTGGAGACATTTCGTTGCAAGCGGGTTTTTAAGTGCTCTGGAGTCATTTCGTTGCAAGCGGGTTTTTAAGTGCTCTGGAGTCATTTCGTTGCAAGCGGGTTTTTAAGTGCTCTGGAGTCATTTCGTTGCAAGCGGGTTTTTAAGTGCTCTGGAGTCATTTCGTTGCAAGCGGGTTTTTAAGTGCTCTGGAGTCATTTCGTTGCAAGCGGGTTTTTAAGTACTCTGGAGACATTTCGTTGCAAGCGGGTTTTTAAGTGCTCTGGAGTCATTTCGTTGCAAGCGGGTTTTTAAGTGCTCTGGAGTCATTTCATTGCAAGCGGGTTTTTTAGTGCTCTGGAGTCATTTCGTTGCAAGCGGGTTTTTAAGTGCTCTGGAGTCATTTCATTGCAAGCGGGTTTTTTAGTGCTCTGGAGTCATTTCGTTGCAAGCGGGTTTTTAAGTGCTCTGGAGTCATTTCGTTGCATGCGGGTTTTTAAGTGCTCTGAAGGCATTTCGTTGTAAGCGGGTTTTTAAGTGCTCTGGAGTCATTTCGTTGCGAGCGGGTTTTTAAGTGCTCTGGAGTCATTTCGTTGCAAGCAGGTTTTTAAGTGCTCTGGAGTCATTTCGTTGCAAGCGGGTTTTTAAGTGCTCTGAAGGCATTTCGTTGCAAGCGGGTTTTTAAGTGCTCTGGAGTCATTTCGTTGCAAGCGGGTTTTTAAGTGCTCTGGAGTCATTTCGTTGTAAGCGGGTTTTTAAGTACTCTGGAGACATTTCGTTGCAAGCGGGTTTTTAAGTGCTCTGGAGTCATTTCGTCGCATGCGGGTTTTTAAGTGCTCTGAAGGCATTTCGTTGTAAGCGGGCTTTTAAGTGCTCTGGAGTCATTTCGTTGCAAGCGGGTTTTTACGTGTTCTGGAGTCATTTCGTTGCAAGCGGGTTTTTACATACTTCTCAGACATTTCACTGGAAGCGGGTTTTTTAAGTGCTCTGCAGGCATTTCGTTGTAAGCGGGTTTTTAAGTACTCTGGAGTCATTTCGTTGCAAGCGGGTTTTTAAGTGCTCTGGAGTCATTTCGTTGCAAGCGGGTTTTTAAGTGCTCTGGAGTCATTTCGTTGCAAGCGGGTTTTTAAGTGCTCTGGAGTCATTTCGTTACAAGCGGGTTTTTAAGTGCTCTGGAGGCATTTCGTTGCAAGCGGGTTTTTAAGTGCTCTGGAGTCATTTCGTTGCAAGCGGGTTTTTAAGTGCTCTGGAGTCATTTCGTTGCAAGCGGGTTTTTAAGTGCTCTGGAGTCATTTCGTTGCAAGCGGGTTTTTAAGTGCTCTGGAGTCATTTCGTTGCAAGCGGGTTTTTAAGTGCTCTGGAGTCATTTCGTTGCAAGCGGGTTTTTAAGTGCTCTGGAGACATTTCGTTGCAAGCGGGTTTTTAAGTGCTCTGGAGTCATTTCGTTGCAAGCGGGTTTTTAAGTGCTCTGGAGTCATTGCGTTGCAAGCGGGTTTTTAAGTGCTCTGGAGTCATTTCGTTGCAAGCGGGTTTTTAAGTACTCTGTAGACATTTCGTTGCAAGCGGGTTTTTAAGTGCTCTGGAGTCATTTCGTTGCAAGCGGGTTTTTAAGTGCTCTGGAGTCATTTCGTTGCAAGCGGGTTTTTAAGTGCTCTGAAGGCATTTCGTTGCAAGCGGGTTTTTAAGTGCTCTGGAGTCATTTCGTTGCAAGCGGGTTTTTAAGTGCTCAGGAGTCATTTCGTTGCAAGCGGGTTTTTAAGTGCTCTGGAGTCATTTCGTTGCAAGCGGGTTTTTAAGTGCTCTGGAGACATTTCGTTGCAAGCGGGTTTTTAAGTGCTCTGGAGTTGCAAGCGGGTTTTTAAGTGCTCTGGAGTCATTTCGTTGCAAGCGGGTTTTTAAGTGCTCTGGAGTCATTTCGTTGCAAGCGGGTTTTTAAGTGCTCTGGAGACATTTCGTTGCAAGCGGGTTTTTAAGTGCTCTGGAGTCATTTCGTTGCAAGCGGGTTTTTAAGTGCTCTGGAGTCATTTCGTTGCAAGCGGGTTTTTAAGTGCTCTGGAGTCATTTCGTTGCAAGCGGGTTTTTAAGTGCTCTGAAGGCATTTCGTTGCAAGCGGGTTTTTAAGTGCTCTGGAGTCATTTCGTTGCAAGCGGGTTTTTAAGTGCTCTGGAGTCATTTCGTTGCAAGCGGGTTTTTAAGTGCTCTGGAGTCATTTCATTGCAAGCGGGTTTTTTAGTGCTCTGGAGTCATTACGTTGCAAGCGGGTTTTTAAGTGCTCTGGAGTCATTTCGTTGCATGCGGGTTTTTAAGTGCTCTGAAGGCATTTCGTTGTAAGCGGGTTTTTAAGTGCTCTGGAGTCATTTCGTTGCAAGCGGGTTTTTAAGTGCTCTGGAGTCATTTCGTTGCAAGCGGGTTTTTAAGTGCTCTGGAGTCATTTCGTTGCAAGCGGGTTTTTAAGTGCTCTGAAGGCATTTCGTTGCAAGCGGGTTTTTAAGTGCTCTGGAGTCATTTCGTTGCAAGCGGGTTTTTAAGTGCTCTGGAGTCATTTCGTTGCAAGCGGGTTTTTAAGTGCTCTGGAGTCATTTCGTTGCAAGCGGGTTTTTAAGTGCTCTGGAGTCATTTCGTTGCAAGCGGGTTTTTAAGTGCTCTGGAGTCATTTCGTTGCAAGCGGGTTTTTAAGTGCTATGGAGTCATTTCGTTGCAAGCGGGTTTTTAAGTGCTCTGGAGACATTTCGTTGCAAGCGGGTTTTTAAGTACTCTGTAGACATTTCGTTGCAAGCGGGTTTTTAAGTGCTCTGGAGTCATTTCGTTGCAAGCGGGTTTTTAAGTGCTCTGGAGTCATTTCGTTGCAAGCGGGTTTTTAAGTGCTCTGGAGTCATTTCGTTACAAGCGGGTTTTTAAGTACTCTGTAGACATTTCGTTGCAAGCGGGTTTTTAAGTGCTCTGGAGTCATTTCGTTGCAAGCGGGTTTTTAAGTGCTCTGGAGTCATTTCGTTGCAAGCGGGTTTTTAAGTGCTCTGGAGTCATTTCGTTGCAAGCGGGTTTTTCAGTGCTCTGGAGTATTTTCGTTGCATGCGGGTTTTTAAGTGCTCTGAAGGCATTTCGTTGTAAGCGGGTTTTTAAGTGCTCTGGAGTCATTTCGTTGCAAGCGGGTTTTTAAGTGCTCTGGAGTCATTTCGTTGCAAGCGGGTTTTTAAGTGCTCTGGAGTCATTTCATTGCAAGCGGGTTTTTTAGTGCTCTGGAGTCATTTCGTTGCAAGCGGGTTTTTAAGTGCTCTGGAGTCATTTCGTTGCATGCGGGTTTTTAAGTGCTCTGAAGGCATTTCGTTGTAAGCGGGTTTTTAAGTGCTCTGGAGTCATTTCGTTGCAAGCGGGTTTTTAAGTGCTCTGGAGTCATTTCGTTGCAAGCGGGTTTTTAAGTGCTCTGGAGTCATTTCGTTGCAAGCGGGTTTTTAAGTGCTCTGAAGGCATTTCGTTGCAAGCGGGTTTTTAAGTGCTCTGGAGTCATTTCGTTGCAAGCGGGTTTTTAAGTGCTCTGGAGTCATTTCGTTGCAAGCGGGTTTTTAAGTGCTCTGAAGGCATTTCGTTGCAAGCGGGTTTTTAAGTGCTCTGGAGTCATTTCGTTGCAAGCGGGTTTTTTAGTGCTCTGGAGTCATTTCGTTGCAAGCGGGTTTTTAAGTGCTCTGGAGTCATTTCGTTGCATGCGGGTTTTTAAGTGCTCTGAAGGCATTTCGTTGTAAGCGGGTTTTTAAGTGCTCTGGAGTCATTTCGTTGCAAGCGGGTTTTTAAGTGCTCTGGAGTCATTTCGTTGCAAGCGGGTTTTTAAGTGCTCTGGAGTCATTTCGTTGCAAGCGGGTTTTTAAGTGCTCTGAAGGCATTTCGTTGCAAGCGGGTTTTTAAGTGCTCTGGAGTCATTTCGTTGCAAGCGGGTTTTTAAGTGCTCTGGAGTCATTTCGTTGCAAGCGGGTTTTTAAGTGCTCTGGAGTCATTTCGTTGCAAGCGGGTTTTTAAGTGCTCTGGAGTCATTTCGTTGCAAGCGGGTTTTTAAGTGCTCTGGAGTCATTTCGTTGCAAGCGGGTTTTTAAGTGCTCTGGAGTCATTTCGTTGCAAGCGGGTTTTTAAGTACTCTGGAGACATTTCGTTGCAAGCGGGTTTTTAAGTGCTCTGGAGTCATTTCGTTGTAAGCGGGTTTTTAAGTGCTCTGGAGTCATTTCGTTGCAAGCGGGTTTTTAAGTGCTCTGGAGTCATTTCGTTGCAAGCGGGTTTTTAAGTACTCTGGAGACATTTCGTTGCAAGCGGGTTTTTAAGTGCTCTGGAGTCATTTTGTTGCATGCGGGTTTTTAAGTGCTCTGAAGGCATTTCGTTGTAAGCTGGCTTTTAAGTGCTCTGGAGTCATTTCGTTGCAAGCGGGTTTTTACGTGTACTGGAGTCATTTCGTTGCAAGCGGGTTTTTACATACTTCTCAGACATTTCACTGGAAGCGGGTTTTTTAAGTGCTCTGCAGGCATTTCGTTGCAAGCGGGTTTTTAAGTACTCTGGAGTCATTTCGTTGCAAGCGGGTTTTTAAGTACTCTGGAGTCATTTCGTTGCAAGCGGGTTTTTAAGTGCTCTGGAGTCATTTCGTTGCAAGCGGGTTTTTAAGTGCTCTGGAGTCATTTCGTTACAAGCGGGTTTTTAAGTGCTCTGGAGGCATTTCGTTGCAAGCGGGTTTTTAAGTGCTCTGCAGTCATTTCGTTGCAAGCGGGTTTTTAAGTGCTCTGGAGTCATTTCGTTGCAAGCGGGTTTTTAAGTGCTCTGGAGTCATTTCGTTGCAAGCGGGTTTTTAAGTGCTCTGGAGTCATTTCGTTGCAAGCGGGTTTTTAAGTGCTCTGGAGTCATTTCGTTGCAAGCGGGTTTTTAAGTGCTCTGGAGACATTTCGTTGCAAGCGGGTTTTTAAGTGCTCTGGAGTCATTTCGTTGCAAGCGGGTTTTTAAGTGCTCTGGAGTCATTTCGTTGCAAGCGGGTTTTTAAGTGCTCTGGAGTCATTTCGTTGCAAGCGGGTATTTAAGTACTCTGTAGACATTTCGTTGCAAGCGGGTTTTTAAGTGCTCTGGAGTCATTTCGTTGCAAGCGGGTTTTTAAGTGCTCTGGAGTCATTTCGTTGCAAGCGGGTTTTTAAGTGCTCTGAAGGCATTTCGTTGCAAGCGGGTTTTTAAGTGCTCTGGAGTCATTTCGTTGCAAGCGGGTTTTTAAGTGCTCTGGAGTCATTTCGTTGCAAGCGGGTTTTTAAGTGCTCTGGAGTCATTTCGTTGCAAGCGGGTTTTTAAGTACTCTGGAGACATTTCGTTGCAAGCGGGTTTTTAAGTGCTCTGGAGTCATTTCGTTGCACTCGGGTTTTTAAGTGCTCTGGAGTCATTTCGTTGCAAGCGGGTTTTTAAGTGCTCTGAAGGCATTTCGTTGCAAGCGGGTTTTTAAGTGCTCTGGAGTCATTTCGTTGCAAGCGGGTTTTTAAGTGCTCTGGAGTCATTTCGTTGCAAGCGGGTTTTTAAGTGCTCTGGAGTCATTTCGTTGCAAGCGTGTTTTTAAGTGCTCTGGAGTCATTTCGTTGCAAGCGGGTTTTTAAGTGCTCTGGAGTCATTTCCTTGCAAGCGGGTTTTTTAGTGCTCTGGAGTCATTTCGTTGCAAGCGGGTTTTTAAGTGCTCTGGAGTCATTTCGTTGCATGCGGGTTTTTAAGTGCTCTGAAGGCATTTCGTTGTAAGCGGGTTTTTAAGTGCTCTGGAGTCATTTCGTTGCGAGCGGGTTTTTAAGTGCTCTGGAGTCATTTCGTTGCAAGCAGGTTTTTAAGTGCTCTGGAGTCATTTCGTTGCAAGCGGGTTTTTAAGTGCTCTGAAGGCATTTCGTTGCAAGCGGGTTTTTAAGTGCTCTGGAGTCATTTCGTTGCAAGCGGGTTTTTAAGTGCTCTGGAGTCATTTCGTTGTAAGCGGGTTTTTAAGTACTCTGGAGACATTTCGTTGCAAGCGGGTTTTTAAGTGCTCTGGAGTCATTTCGTTGCATGCGGGTTTTTAAGTGCTCTGAAGGCATTTCGTTGTAAGCGGGCTTTTAAGTGCTCTGGAGTCATTTCGTTGCAAGCGGGTTTTTACGTGTTCTGGAGTCATTTCGTTGCAAGCGGGTTTTTACATACTTCTCAGACATTTCACTGGAAGCGGGTTTTTTAAGTGCTCTGCAGGCATTTCGTTGTAAGCGGGTTTTTAAGTACTCTGGAGTCATTTCGTTGCAAGCGGGTTTTTAAGTGCTCTGGAGTCATTTCGTTGCAAGCGGGTTTTTAAGTGCTCTGGAGTCATTTCGTTGCAAGCGGGTTTTTAAGTGCTCTGGAGTCATTTCGTTACAAGCGGGTTTTTAAGTGCTCTGGAGGCATTTCGTTGCAAGCGGGTTTTTAAGTGCTCTGGAGTCATTTCGTTGCAAGCGGGTTTTTAAGTGCTCTGGAGTCATTTCGTTGCAAGCGGGTTTTTAAGTGCTCTGGAGTCATTTCGTTGCAAGCGGGTTTTTAAGTGCTCTGGAGTCATTTCGTTGCAAGCGGGTTTTTAAGTGCTCTGGAGTCATTTCGTTGCAAGCGGGTTTTTAAGTGCTCTGGAGACATTTCGTTGCAAGCGGGTTTTTAAGTGCTCTGGAGTCATTTCGTTGCAAGCGGGTTTTTAAGTGCTCTGGAGTCATTTCGTTGCAAGCGGGTTTTTAAGTGCTCTGGAGTCATTTCGTTGCAAGCGGGTTTTTAAGTGCTCTGGAGTCATTTCGTTGCAAGCGGGTTTTTAAGTGCTCTGGAGTCATTTCGTTGCAAGCGGGTTTTTAAGTACTCTGGAGACATTTCGTTGCAAGCGGGTTTTTAAGTGCTCTGGAGTCATTTCGTTGCAAGCGGGTTTTTAAGTGCTCTGGAGTCATTTCGTTGCAAGCGGGTTTTTTAGTGCTCTGGAGTCATTTCGTTGCAAGCGGGTTTTTAAGTGCTCTGGAGTCATTTCGTTGCATGCGGGTTTTTAAGTGCTCTGAAGGCATTTCGTTGTAAGCGGGTTTTTAAGTGCTCTGGAGTCATTTCGTTGCGAGCGGGTTTTTAAGTGCTCTGGAGTCATTTCGTTGCAAGCAGGTTTTTAAGTGCTCTGGAGTCATTTCGTTGCAAGCGGGTTTTTAAGTGCTCTGAAGGCATTTCGTTGCAAGCGGGTTTTTAAGTGCTCTGGAGTCATTTCGTTGCAAGCGGGTTTTTAAGTGCTCTGGAGTCATTTCGTTGTAAGCGGGTTTTTAAGTACTCTGGAGACATTTCGTTGCAAGCGGGTTTTTAAGTGCTCTGGAGTCATTTCGTCGCATGCGGGTTTTTAAGTGCTCTGAAGGCATTTCGTTGTAAGCGGGCTTTTAAGTGCTCTGGAGTCATTTCGTTGCAAGCGGGTTTTTACGTGTTCTGGAGTCATTTCGTTGCAAGCGGGTTTTTACATACTTCTCAGACATTTCACTGGAAGCGGGTTTTTTAAGTGCTCTGCAGGCATTTCGTTGTAAGCGGGTTTTTAAGTACTCTGGAGTCATTTCGTTGCAAGCGGGTTTTTAAGTGCTCTGGAGTCATTTCGTTGCAAGCGGGTTTTTAAGTGCTCTGGAGTCATTTCGTTGCAAGCGGGTTTTTAAGTGCTCTGGAGTCATTTCGTTACAAGCGGATTTTTAAGTGCTCTGGAGGCATTTCGTTGCAAGCGGGTTTTTAAGTGCTCTGGAGTCATTTCGTTGCAAGCGGGTTTTTAAGTGCTCTGGAGTCATTTCGTTGCAAGCGGGTTTTTAAGTGCTCTGGAGTCATTTCGTTGCAAGCGGGTTTTTAAGTGCTCTGGAGTCATTTCGTTGCAAGCGGGTTTTTAAGTGCTCTGGAGTCATTTCGTTGCAAGCGGGTTTTTAAGTGCTCTGAAGACATTTCGTTGCAAGCGGGTTTTTAAGTGCTCTGGAGTCATTTCGTTGCAAGCGGGTTTTTAAGTGCTCTGGAGTCATTGCGTTGCAAGCGGGTTTTTAAGTGCTCTGGAGTCATTTCGTTGCAAGCGGGTTTTTAAGTACTCTGTAGACATTTCGTTGCAAGCGGGTTTTTAAGTGCTCTGGAGTCATTTCGTTGCAAGCGGGTTTTTAAGTGCTCTGGAGTCATTTCGTTGCAAGCGGGTTTTTAAGTGCTCTGAAGGCATTTCGTTGCAAGCGGGTTTTTAAGTGCTCTGGAGTCATTTCGTTGCAAGCGGGTTTTTAAGTGCTCAGGAGTCATTTCGTTGCAAGCGGGTTTTTAAGTGCTCTGGAGTCATTTCGTTGCAAGCGGGTTTTTAAGTGCTCTGGAGACATTTCGTTGCAAGCGGGTTTTTAAGTGCTCTGGAGTTGCAAGCGGGTTTTTAAGTGCTCTGGAGTCATTTCGTTGCAAGCGGGTTTTTAAGTGCTCTGGAGTCATTTCGTTGCAAGCGGGTTTTTAAGTGCTCTGGAGACATTTCGTTGCAAGCGGGTTTTTAAGTGCTCTGGAGTCATTTCGTTGCAAGCGGGTTTTTAAGTGCTCTGGAGTCATTTCGTTGCAAGCGGGTTTTTAAGTGCTCTGGAGTCATTTCGTTGCAAGCGGGTTTTTAAGTGCTCTGAAGGCATTTCGTTGCAAGCGGGTTTTTAAGTGCTCTGGAGTCATTTCGTTGCAAGCGGGTTTTTAAGTGCTCTGGAGTCATTTCGTTGCAAGCGGGTTTTTAAGTGCTCTGGAGTCATTTCATTGCAAGCGGGTTTTTTAGTGCTCTGGAGTCATTTCGTTGCAAGCGGGTTTTTAAGTGCTCTGGAGTCATTTCGTTGCATGCGGGTTTTTAAGTGCTCTGGAGTCATTTCGTTGCAAGCGGGTATTTAAGTACTCTGTAGACATTTCGTTGCAAGCGGGTTTTTAAGTGCTCTGGAGTCATTTCGTTGCAAGCGGGTTTTTAAGTGCTCTGGAGTCATTTCGTTGCAAGCGGGTTTTTAAGTGCTCTGAAGGCATTTCGTTGCAAGCGGGTTTTTAAGTGCTCTGGAGTCATTTCGTTGCAAGCGGGTTTTTAAGTGCTCTGGAGTCATTTCGTTGCAAGCGGGTTTTTAAGTGCTCTGGAGTCATTTCGTTGCAAGCGGGTTTTTAAGTACTCTGGAGACATTTCGTTGCAAGCGGGTTTTTAAGTGCTCTGGAGTCATTTCGTTGCACTCGGGTTTTTAAGTGCTCTGGAGTCATTTCGTTGCAAGCGGGTTTTTAAGTGCTCTGAAGGCATTTCGTTGCAAGCGGGTTTTTAAGTGCTCTGGAGTCATTTCGTTGCAAGCGGGTTTTTAAGTGCTCTGGAGTCATTTCGTTGCAAGCGGGTTTTTAAGTGCTCTGGAGTCATTTCGTTGCAAGCGTGTTTTTAAGTGCTCTGGAGTCATTTCGTTGCAAGCGGGTTTTTAAGTGCTCTGGAGTCATTTCCTTGCAAGCGGGTTTTTTAGTGCTCTGGAGTCATTTCGTTGCAAGCGGGTTTTTAAGTGCTCTGGAGTCATTTCGTTGCATGCGGGTTTTTAAGTGCTCTGAAGGCATTTCGTTGTAAGCGGGTTTTTAAGTGCTCTGGAGTCATTTCGTTGCGAGCGGGTTTTTAAGTGCTCTGGAGTCATTTCGTTGCAAGCAGGTTTTTAAGTGCTCTGGAGTCATTTCGTTGCAAGCGGGTTTTTAAGTGCTCTGAAGGCATTTCGTTGCAAGCGGGTTTTTAAGTGCTCTGGAGTCATTTCGTTGCAAGCGGGTTTTTAAGTGCTCTGGAGTCATTTCGTTGTAAGCGGGTTTTTAAGTACTCTGGAGACATTTCGTTGCAAGCGGGTTTTTAAGTGCTCTGGAGTCATTTCGTTGCATGCGGGTTTTTAAGTGCTCTGAAGGCATTTCGTTGTAAGCGGGCTTTTAAGTGCTCTGGAGTCATTTCGTTGCAAGCGGGTTTTTACGTGTTCTGGAGTCATTTCGTTGCAAGCGGGTTTTTACATACTTCTCAGACATTTCACTGGAAGCGGGTTTTTTAAGTGCTCTGCAGGCATTTCGTTGTAAGCGGGTTTTTAAGTACTCTGGAGTCATTTCGTTGCAAGCGGGTTTTTAAGTGCTCTGGAGTCATTTCGTTGCAAGCGGGTTTTTAAGTGCTCTGGAGTCATTTCGTTGCAAGCGGGTTTTTAAGTGCTCTGGAGTCATTTCGTTACAAGCGGGTTTTTAAGTGCTCTGGAGGCATTTCGTTGCAAGCGGGTTTTTAAGTGCTCTGGAGTCATTTCGTTGCAAGCGGGTTTTTAAGTGCTCTGGAGTCATTTCGTTGCAAGCGGGTTTTTAAGTGCTCTGGAGTCATTTCGTTGCAAGCGGGTTTTTAAGTGCTCTGGAGTCATTTCGTTGCAAGCGGGTTTTTAAGTGCTCTGGAGTCATTTCGTTGCAAGCGGGTTTTTAAGTGCTCTGGAGACATTTCGTTGCAAGCGGGTTTTTAAGTGCTCTGGAGTCATTTCGTTGCAAGCGGGTTTTTAAGTGCTCTGGAGTCATTTCGTTGCAAGCGGGTTTTTAAGTGCTCTGGAGTCATTTCGTTGCAAGCGGGTTTTTAAGTGCTCTGGAGTCATTTCGTTGCAAGCGGGTTTTTAAGTGCTCTGGAGTCATTTCGTTGCAAGCGGGTTTTTAAGTACTCTGGAGACATTTCGTTGCAAGCGGGTTTTTAAGTGCTCTGGAGTCATTTCGTTGCAAGCGGGTTTTTAAGTGCTCTGGAGTCATTTCGTTGCAAGCGGGTTTTTTAGTGCTCTGGAGTCATTTCGTTGCAAGCGGGTTTTTAAGTGCTCTGGAGTCATTTCGTTGCATGCGGGTTTTTAAGTGCTCTGAAGGCATTTCGTTGTAAGCGGGTTTTTAAGTGCTCTGGAGTCATTTCGTTGCGAGCGGGTTTTTAAGTGCTCTGGAGTCATTTCGTTGCAAGCAGGTTTTTAAGTGCTCTGGAGTCATTTCGTTGCAAGCGGGTTTTTAAGTGCTCTGAAGGCATTTCGTTGCAAGCGGGTTTTTAAGTGCTCTGGAGTCATTTCGTTGCAAGCGGGTTTTTAAGTGCTCTGGAGTCATTTCGTTGTAAGCGGGTTTTTAAGTACTCTGGAGACATTTCGTTGCAAGCGGGTTTTTAAGTGCTCTGGAGTCATTTCGTCGCATGCGGGTTTTTAAGTGCTCTGAAGGCATTTCGTTGTAAGCGGGCTTTTAAGTGCTCTGGAGTCATTTCGTTGCAAGCGGGTTTTTACGTGTTCTGGAGTCATTTCGTTGCAAGCGGGTTTTTACATACTTCTCAGACATTTCACTGGAAGCGGGTTTTTTAAGTGCTCTGCAGGCATTTCGTTGTAAGCGGGTTTTTAAGTACTCTGGAGTCATTTCGTTGCAAGCGGGTTTTTAAGTGCTCTGGAGTCATTTCGTTGCAAGCGGGTTTTTAAGTGCTCTGGAGTCATTTCGTTGCAAGCGGGTTTTTAAGTGCTCTGGAGTCATTTCGTTACAAGCGGATTTTTAAGTGCTCTGGAGGCATTTCGTTGCAAGCGGGTTTTTAAGTGCTCTGGAGTCATTTCGTTGCAAGCGGGTTTTTAAGTGCTCTGGAGTCATTTCGTTGCAAGCGGGTTTTTAAGTGCTCTGGAGTCATTTCGTTGCAAGCGGGTTTTTAAGTGCTCTGGAGTCATTTCGTTGCAAGCGGGTTTTTAAGTGCTCTGGAGTCATTTCGTTGCAAGCGGGTTTTTAAGTGCTCTGAAGACATTTCGTTGCAAGCGGGTTTTTAAGTGCTCTGGAGTCATTTCGTTGCAAGCGGGTTTTTAAGTGCTCTGGAGTCATTGCGTTGCAAGCGGGTTTTTAAGTGCTCTGGAGTCATTTCGTTGCAAGCGGGTTTTTAAGTACTCTGTAGACATTTCGTTGCAAGCGGGTTTTTAAGTGCTCTGGAGTCATTTCGTTGCAAGCGGGTTTTTAAGTGCTCTGGAGTCATTTCGTTGCAAGCGGGTTTTTAAGTGCTCTGAAGGCATTTCGTTGCAAGCGGGTTTTTAAGTGCTCTGGAGTCATTTCGTTGCAAGCGGGTTTTTAAGTGCTCAGGAGTCATTTCGTTGCAAGCGGGTTTTTAAGTGCTCTGGAGTCATTTCGTTGCAAGCGGGTTTTTAAGTGCTCTGGAGACATTTCGTTGCAAGCGGGTTTTTAAGTGCTCTGGAGTTGCAAGCGGGTTTTTAAGTGCTCTGGAGTCATTTCGTTGCAAGCGGGTTTTTAAGTGCTCTGGAGTCATTTCGTTGCAAGCGGGTTTTTAAGTGCTCTGGAGACATTTCGTTGCAAGCGGGTTTTTAAGTGCTCTGGAGTCATTTCGTTGCAAGCGGGTTTTTAAGTGCTCTGGAGTCATTTCGTTGCAAGCGGGTTTTTAAGTGCTCTGGAGTCATTTCGTTGCAAGCGGGTTTTTAAGTGCTCTGAAGGCATTTCGTTGCAAGCGGGTTTTTAAGTGCTCTGGAGTCATTTCGTTGCAAGCGGGTTTTTAAGTGCTCTGGAGTCATTTCGTTGCAAGCGGGTTTTTAAGTGCTCTGGAGTCATTTCATTGCAAGCGGGTTTTTTAGTGCTCTGGAGTCATTTCGTTGCAAGCGGGTTTTTAAGTGCTCTGGAGTCATTTCGTTGCATGCGGGTTTTTAAGTGCTCTGAAGGCATTTCGTTGCAAGCGGGTTTTTAAGTGCTCTGGAGTCATTTCATTGCAAGCGGGTTTTTTAGTGCTCTGGAGTCATTTCGTTGCAAGCGGGTTTTTAAGTGCTCTGGAGTCATTTCGTTGCATGCGGGTTTTTAAGTGCTCTGAAGGCATTTCGTTGTAAGCGGGTTTTTAAGTGCTCTGGAGTCATTTCGTTGCAAGCGGGTTTTTAAGTGCTCTGGAGTCATTTCGTTGCAAGCGGGTTTTTAAGTGCTCTGGAGTCATTTCGTTGCAAGCGGGTTTTTAAGTGCTCTGAAGGCATTTCGTTGCAAGCGGGTTTTTAAGTGCTCTGGAGTCATTTCGTTGCAAGCGGGTTTTTAAGTGCTCTGGAGTCATTTCGTTGCAAGCGGGTTTTTAAGTGCTCTGGAGTCATTTCGTTGCAAGCGGGTTTTTAAGTGCTCTGGAGTCATTTCGTTGCAAGCGGGTTTTTAAGTGCTCTGGAGTCATTTCGTTGCAAGCGGGTTTTTAAGTGCTATGGAGTCATTTCGTTGCAAGCGGGTTTTTAAGTGCTCTGGAGACATTTCGTTGCAAGCGGGTTTTTAAGTACTCTGTAGACATTTCGTTGCAAGCGGGTTTTTAAGTGCTCTGGAGTCATTTCGTTGCAAGCGGGTTTTTAAGTGCTCTGGAGTCATTTCGTTGCAAGCGGGTTTTTAAGTGCTCTGGAGTCATTTCGTTACAAGCGGGTTTTTAAGTACTCTGTAGACATTTCGTTGCAAGCGGGTTTTTAAGTGCTCTGGAGTCATTTCGTTGCAAGCGGGTTTTTAAGTGCTCTGGAGTCATTTCGTTGCAAGCGGGTTTTTAAGTGCTCTGGAGTCATTTCGTTGCAAGCGGGTTTTTCAGTGCTCTGGAGTATTTTCGTTGCATGCGGGTTTTTAAGTGCTCTGAAGGCATTTCGTTGTAAGCGGGTTTTTAAGTGCTCTGGAGTCATTTCGTTGCAAGCGGGTTTTTAAGTGCTCTGGAGTCATTTCGTTGCAAGCGGGTTTTTAAGTGCTCTGGAGTCATTTCATTGCAAGCGGGTTTTTTAGTGCTCTGGAGTCATTTCGTTGCAAGCGGGTTTTTAAGTGCTCTGGAGTCATTTCGTTGCATGCGGGTTTTTAAGTGCTCTGAAGGCATTTCGTTGTAAGCGGGTTTTTAAGTGCTCTGGAGTCATTTCGTTGCAAGCGGGTTTTTAAGTGCTCTGGAGTCATTTCGTTGCAAGCGGGTTTTTAAGTGCTCTGGAGTCATTTCGTTGCAAGCGGGTTTTTAAGTGCTCTGAAGGCATTTCGTTGCAAGCGGGTTTTTAAGTGCTCTGGAGTCATTTCGTTGCAAGCGGGTTTTTAAGTGCTCTGGAGTCATTTCGTTGCAAGCGGGTTTTTAAGTGCTCTGGAGTCATTTCGTTGCAAGCGGGTTTTTAAGTGCTCTGGAGTCATTTCGTTGCAAGCGGGTTTTTAAGTGCTCTGGAGTCATTTCGTTGCAAGCGGGTTTTTAAGTGCTATGGAGTCATTTCGTTGCAAGCGGGTTTTTAAGTGCTCTGGAGACATTTCGTTGCAAGCGGGTTTTTAAGTACTCTGTAGACATTTCGTTGCAAGCGGGTTTTTAAGTACTCTGGAGTCATTTCGTTGCAAGCGGGTTTTTAAGTGCTCTGGAGTCATTTCGTTGCAAGCGGGTTTTTAAGTGCTCTGGAGTCATTTCGTTACAAGCGGGTTTTTAAGTACTCTGTAGACATTTCGTTGCAAGCGGGTTTTTAAGTGCTCTGGAGTCATTTCGTTGCAAGCGGGTTTTTAAGTGCTCTGGAGTCATTTCGTTGCAAGCGGGTTTTTAAGTGCTCTGGAGTCATTTCGTTGCAAGCGGGTTTTTCAGTGCTCTGGAGTATTTTCGTTGCATGCGGGTTTTTAAGTGCTCTGAAGGCATTTCGTTGTAAGCGGGTTTTTAAGTGCTCTGGAGTCATTTCGTTGCAAGCGGGTTTTTAAGTGCTCTGGAGTCATTTCGTTGCAAGCGGGTTTTTAAGTGCTCTGGAGTCATTTCGTTGCAAGCGGGTTTTTAAGTGCTCTGAAGGCATTTCGTTGCAAGCGGGTTTTTAAGTGCTCTGGAGTCATTTCGTTGCAAGCGGGTTTTTAAGTGCTCTGGAGTCATTTCGTTGCAAGCGGGTTTTTAAGTGCTCTGGAGTCATTTCGTTGCAAGCGGGTTTTTAAGTGCTCTGGAGTCATTTCGTTGCAAGCGGGTTTTTAAGTGCTCTGGAGTCATTTCGTTGCAAGCGGGTTTTTAAGTGCTCTGGAGTCATTTCGTTGCAAGCGGGTTTTTAAGTACTCTGGAGACATTTCGTTGCAAGCGGGTTTTTAAGTGCTCTGGAGTCATTTCGTTGTAAGCGGGTTTTTAAGTGCTCTGGAGTCATTTCGTTGCAAGCGGGTTTTTAAGTGCTCTGGAGTCATTTCGTTGCAAGCGGGTTTTTAAGTACTCTGGAGACATTTCGTTGCAAGCGGGTTTTTAAGTGCTCTGGAGTCATTTCGTTGCATGCGGGTTTTTAAGTGCTCTGAAGGCATTTCGTTGTAAGCTGGCTTTTAAGTGCTCTGGAGTCATTTCGTTGCAAGCGGGTTTTTACGTGTTCTGGAGTCATTTCGTTGCAAGCGGGTTTTTACATACTTCTCAGACATTTCACTGGAAGCGGGTTTTTTAAGTGCTCTGCAGGCATTTCGTTGCAAGCGGGTTTTTAAGTACTCTGGAGTCATTTCGTTGCAAGCGGGTTTTTAAGTACTCTGGAGTCATTTCGTTGCAAGCGGGTTTTTAAGTGCTCTGGAGTCATTTCGTTGCAAGCGGGTTTTTAAGTGCTCTGGAGTCATTTCGTTACAAGCGGGTTTTTAAGTGCTCTGGAGGCATTTCGTTGCAAGCGGGTTTTTAAGTGCTCTGCAGTCATTTCGTTGCAAGCGGGTTTTTAAGTGCTCTGGAGTCATTTCGTTGCAAGCGGGTTTTTAAGTGCTCTGGAGTCATTTCGTTGCAAGCGGGTTTTTAAGTGCTCTGGAGTCATTTCGTTGCAAGCGGGTTTTTAAGTACTCTGGAGTCATTTCGTTGCAAGCGGGTTTTTAAGTGCTCTGGAGACATTTCGTTGCAAGCGGGTTTTTAAGTGCTCTGGAGTCATTTCGTTGCAAGCGGGTTTTTAAGTGCTCTGGAGTCATTTCGTTGCAAGCGGGTTTTTAAGTGCTCTGGAGTCATTTCGTTGCAAGCGGGTTTTTAAGTACTCTGTAGACATTTCGTTGCAAGCGGGTTTTTAAGTGCTCTGGAGTCATTTCGTTGCAAGCGGGTTTTTAAGTGCTCTGGAGTCATTTCGTTGCAAGCGGGTTTTTAAGTGCTCTGAAGGCATTTCGTTGCAAGCGGGTTTTTAAGTGCTCTGGAGTCATTTCGTTGCAAGCGGGTTTTTAAGTGCTCTGGAGTCATTTCGTTGCAAGCGGGTTTTTAAGTGCTCTGGAGTCATTTCGTTGCAAGCGGGTTTTTAAGTACTCTGGAGACATTTCGTTGCAAGCGGGTTTTTAAGTGCTCTGGAGTCATTTCGTTGCACTCGGGTTTTTAAGTGCTCTGGAGTCATTTCGTTGCAAGCGGGTTTTTAAGTGCTCTGAAGGCATTTCATTGCAAGCGGGTTTTTAAGTGCTCTGGAGTCATTTCGTTGCAAGCGGGTTTTTAAGTGCTCTGGAGTCATTTCGTTGCAAGCGGGTTTTTAAGTGCTCTGGAGTCATTTCCTTGCAAGCGGCTTTTTAAGTGCTCTGGAGTCATTTCGTTGCAAGCGGGTTTTTAAGTGCTCTGGAGTCATTTCCTTGCAAGCGGGTTTTTTAGTGCTCTGGAGTCATTTCGTTGCAAGCGGGTTTTTAAGTGCTCTGGAGTCATTTCGTTGCATGCGGGTTTTTAAGTGCTCTGAAGGCATTTCGTTGTAAGCGGGTTTTTAAGTGCTCTGGAGTCATTTCGTTGCGAGCGGGTTTTTAAGTGCTCTGGAGTCATTTCGTTGCAAGCAGGTTTTTAAGTGCTCTGGAGTCATTTCGTTGCAAGCGGGTTTTTAAGTGCTCTGAAGGCATTTCGTTGCAAGCGGGTTTTTAAGTGCTCTGGAGTCATTTCGTTGCAAGCGGGTTTTTAAGTGCTCTGGAGTCATTTCGTTGTAAGCGGGTTTTTAAGTACTCTGGAGACATTTCGTTGCAAGCGGGTTTTTAAGTGCTCTGGAGTCATTTCGTTGCATGCGGGTTTTTAAGTGCTCTGAAGGCATTTCGTTGTAAGCGGGCTTTTAAGTGCTCTGGAGTCATTTCGTTGCAAGCGGGTTTTTACGTGTTCTGGAGTCATTTCGTTGCAAGCGGGTTTTTACATACTTCTCAGACATTTCACTGGAAGCGGGTTTTTTAAGTGCTCTGCAGGCATTTCGTTGTAAGCGGGTTTTTAAGTACTCTGGAGTCATTTCGTTGCAAGCGGGTTTTTAAGTGCTCTGGAGTCATTTCGTTGCAAGCGGGTTTTTAAGTGCTCTGGAGTCATTTCGTTGCAAGCGGGTTTTTAAGTGCTCTGGAGTCATTTCGTTACAAGCGGGTTTTTAAGTGCTCTGGAGGCATTTCGTTGCAAGCGGGTTTTTAAGTGCTCTGGAGTCATTTCGTTGCAAGCGGGTTTTTAAGTGCTCTGGAGTCATTTCGTTGCAAGCGGGTTTTTAAGTGCTCTGGAGTCATTTCGTTGCAAGCGGGTTTTTAAGTGCTCTGGAGTCATTTCGTTGCAAGCGGGTTTTTAAGTGCTCTGGAGTCATTTCGTTGCAAGCGGGTTTTTAAGTGCTCTGGAGACATTTCGTTGCAAGCGGGTTTTTAAGTGCTCTGGAGTCATTTCGTTGCAAGCGGGTTTTTAAGTGCTCTGGAGTCATTTCGTTGCAAGCGGGTTTTTAAGTGCTCTGGAGTCATTTCGTTGCAAGCGGGTTTTTAAGTGCTCTGGAGTCATTTCGTTGCAAGCGGGTTTTTAAGTGCTCTGGAGTCATTTCGTTGCAAGCGGGTTTTTAAGTACTCTGGAGACATTTCGTTGCAAGCGGGTTTTTAAGTGCTCTGGAGTCATTTCGTTGCAAGCGGGTTTTTAAGTGCTCTGGAGTCATTTCATTGCAAGCGGGTTTTTTAGTGCTCTGGAGTCATTTCGTTGCAAGCGGGTTTTTAAGTGCTCTGGAGTCATTTCGTTGCATGCGGGTTTTTAAGTGCTCTGGAGGCATTTCGTTGTAAGCGGGTTTTTAAGTGCTCTGGAGTCATTTCGTTGCGAGCGGGTTTTTAAGTGCTCTGGAGTCATTTCGTTGCAAGCAGGTTTTTAAGTGCTCTGGAGTCATTTCGTTGCAAGCGGGTTTTTAAGTGCTCTGAAGGCATTTCGTTGCAAGCGGGTTTTTAAGTGCTCTGGAGTCATTTCGTTGCAAGCGGGTTTTTAAGTGCTCTGGAGTCATTTCGTTGTAAGCGGGTTTTTAAGTACTCTGGAGACATTTCGTTGCAAGCGGGTTTTTAAGTGCTCTGGAGTCATTTCGTCGCATGCGGGTTTTTAAGTGCTCTGAAGGCATTTCGTTGTAAGCGGGCTTTTAAGTGCTCTGGAGTCATTTCGTTGCAAGCGGGTTTTTACGTGTTCTGGAGTCATTTCGTTGCAAGCGGGTTTTTACATACTTCTCAGACATTTCACTGGAAGCGGGTTTTTTAAGTGCTCTGCAGGCATTTCGTTGTAAGCGGGTTTTTAAGTACTCTGGAGTCATTTCGTTGCAAGCGGGTTTTTAAGTGCTCTGGAGTCATTTCGTTGCAAGCGGGTTTTTAAGTGCTCTGGAGTCATTTCGTTGCAAGCGGGTTTTTAAGTGCTCTGGAGTCATTTCGTTGCAAGCGGGTTTTTAAGTTCTCTGGAGTCATTTCGTTGCAAGCGGGTTTTTAAGTGCTCTGGAGTCATTTCGTTGCAAGCGGGTTTTTAAGTGCTCTGGAGTCATTTCGTTGCAAGCGGGTTTTTAAGTACTCTGGAGACATTTCGTTTCAAGCGGGTTTTTAAGTGCTCTGGAGTCATTTCGTTGTAAGCGGGTTTTTAAGTGCTCTGGAGTCATTTCGTTGCAAGCGGGTTTTTAAGTGCTCTGGAGTCATTTCGTTGCAAGCGGGTTTTTAAGTACTCTGGAGACATTTCGTTGTAAGCGGGTTTTTAAGTGCTCTGGAGTCATTTCGTTGCATGCGGGTTTTTAAGTGCTCTGAAGGCATTTCGTTGTAAGCGGGCTTTTAAGTGCTCTGGAGTCATTTCGTTGCAAGCGGGTTTTTACGTGTTCTGGAGTCATTTCGTTGCAAGCGGGTTTTTACATACTTCTCAGACATTTCACTGGAAGCGGGTTTTTTAAGTGCTCTGCAGGGATTTCGTTGTAAGCGGGTTTTTAAGTACTCTGGAGTCATTTCGTTGCAAGCGGGTTTTTAAGTGCTCTGGAGTCATTTCGTTGCAAGCGGGTTTTTAAGTGCTCTGGAGTCATTTCGTTGCAAGCGGGTTTTTAAGTGCTCTGGAGTCATTTCGTTACAAGCGGGTTTTTAAGTGCTCTGGAGGCATTTCGTTGCAAGCGGGTTTTTAAGTGCTCTGCAGTCATTTCGTTGCAAGCGGGTTTTTAAGTGCTCTGGAGTCATTTCGTTGCAAGCGGGTTTTTAAGTGCTCTGGAGTCATTTCGTTGCAAGCGGGTTTTTAAGTGCTCTGGAGTCATTTCGTTGCAAGCGGGTTTTTAAGTGCTCTGGAGTCATTTCGTTGCAAGCGGGTTTTTAAGTGCTCTGGAGACATTTCGTTGCAAGCGGGTTTTTAAGTGCTCTGGAGTCATTTCGTTGCAAGCGGGTTTTTAAGTGCTCTGGAGTCATTTCGTTGCAAGCGGGTTTTTAAGTACTCTGGAGACATTTCGTTGCAAGCGGGTTTTAAAGTGCTCTGGAGTCATTTCGTTGCACTCGGGTTTTTAAGTGCTCTGGAGTCATTTCGTTGCAAGCGGGTTTTTAAGTGCTCTGGAGTCATTTCGTTGCAAGCGGGTTTTTAAGTACTCTGGAGACATTTCGTTGCAAGCGGGTTTTTAAGTGCTCTGGAGTCATTTCGTTGCAAGCGGGTTTTTAAGTGCTCTGGAGTCATTTCATTGCAAGCGGGTTTTTTAGTGCTCTGGAGTCATTTCGTTGCAAGCGGGTTTTTAAGTGCTCTGGAGTCATTTCGTTGCATGCGGGTTTTTAAGTGCTCTGAAGGCATTTCGTTGTAAGCGGGTTTTTAAGTGCTCTGGAGTCATTTCGTTGCGAGCGGGTTTTTAAGTGCTCTGGAGTCATTTCGTTGCAAGCAGGTTTTTAAGTGCTCTGGAGTCATTTCGTTGCAAGCGGGTTTTTAAGTGCTCTGAAGGCATTTCGTTGCAAGCGGGTTTTTAAGTGCTCTGGAGTCATTTCGTTGCAAGCGGGTTTTTAAGTGCTCTGGAGTCATTTCGTTGTAAGCGGGTTTTTAAGTACTCTGGAGACATTTCGTTGCAAGCGGGTTTTTAAGTGCTCTGGAGTCATTTCGTCGCATGCGGGTTTTTAAGTGCTCTGGAGTCATTTCGTTGCAAGCGGGTTTTTAAGTGCTCTGGAGTCATTTCGTTGCAAGCGGGTTTTTAAGTGCTCTGGAGTCATTTCGTTGCAAGCGGGTTTTTAAGTGCTCTGGAGTCATTTCGTTGCAAGCGGGTTTTTAAGTGCTCTGGAGTCATTTCGTTGCAAGCGGGTTTTTAAGTGCTCTGGAGTCATTTCGTTGCAAGCGGGTTTTTAAGTGCTCTGGAGACATTTCGTTGCAAGCGGGTTTTTAAGTGCTCTGGAGTCATTTCGTTGCAAGCGGGTTTTTAAGTGCTCTGGAGTCATTGCGTTGCAAGCGGGTTTTTAAGTGCTCTGGAGTCATTTCGTTGCAAGCGGGTTTTTATGTACTCTGTAGACATTTCGTTGCAAGCGGGTTTTTAAGTGCTCTGGAGTCATTTCGTTGCAAGCAGGTTTTTAAGTGCTCTGGAGTCATTTCGTTGCAAGCGGGTTTTTAAGTGCTCTGAAGGCATTTCGTTGCAAGCGGGTTTTTAAGTGCTCTGGAGTCATTTCGTTGTAAGCGGGTTTTTAAGTACTCTGGAGACATTTCGTTGCAAGCGGGTTTTTAAGTGCTCTGGAGTCATTTCGTCGCATGCGGGTTTTTAAGTGCTCTGAAGGCATTTCGTTGTAAGCGGGCTTTTAAGTGCTCTGGAGTCATTTCGTTGCAAGCGGGTTTTTACGTGTTCTGGAGTCATTTCGTTGCAAGCGGGTTTTTACATACTTCTCAGACATTTCACTGGAAGCGGGTTTTTTAAGTGCTCTGCAGGCATTTCGTTGTAAGCGGGTTTTTAAGTACTCTGGAGTCATTTCGTTGCAAGCGGGTTTTTAAGTGCTCTGGAGTCATTTCGTTGCAAGCGGGTTTTTAAGTGCTCTGGAGTCATTTCGTTGCAAGCGGGTTTTTAAGTGCTCTGAAGGCATTTCGTTGCAAGCGGGTTTTTAAGTGCTCTGGAGTCATTTCGTTGCAAGCGGGTTTTTAAGTGCTCTGGAGTCATTTCGTTGCAAGCGGGTTTTTAAGTGCTCTGGAGTCATTTCGTTGCAAGCGGGTTTTTAAGTGCTCTGGAGTCATTTCGTTGCAAGCGGGTTTTTAAGTGCTCTGGAGTCATTTCGTTGCAAGCGGGTTTTTAAGTGCTCTGGAGTCATTTCGTTGCAAGCGGGTTTTTAAGTACTCTGGAGACATTTCGTTGCAAGCGGGTTTTTAAGTGCTCTGGAGTCATTTCGTTGTAAGCGGGTTTTTAAGTGCTCTGGAGTCATTTCGTTGCAAGCGGGTTTTTAAGTGCTCTGGAGTCATTTCGTTGCAAGCGGGTTTTTAAGTACTCTGGAGACATTTCGTTGCAAGCGGGTTTTTAAGTGCTCTGGAGTCATTTCGTTGCATGCGGGTTTTTAAGTGCTCTGAAGGCATTTCGTTGTAAGCGGGCTTTTAAGTGCTCTGGAGTCATTTCGTTGCAAGCGGGTTTTTACGTGTTCTGGAGTCATTTCGTTGCAAGCGGGTTTTTACATACTTCTCAGACATTTCACTGGAAGCGGGTTTTTTAAGTGCTCTGGAGTCATTTCGTTGCAAGCGGGTTTTTAAGTGCTCTGGAGACATTTCGTTGCAAGCGGGTTTTTAAGTGCTCTGGAGTCATTTCGTTGCAAGCGGGTTTTTAAGTGCTCTGGAGTCATTTCGTTGCAAGCGGGTTTTTAAGTGCTCTGGAGTCATTTCGTTGCAAGCGGGTTTTTAAGTGCTCTGGAGTCATTTCGTTGCAAGCGGGTTTTTAAGTACTCTGTAGACATTTCGTTGCAAGCGGGTTTTTAAGTGCTCTGGAGTCATTTCGTTGCAAGCGGGTTTTTAAGTGCTCTGGAGTCATTTCGTTGCAAGCGGGTTTTTAAGTGCTCTGAAGGCATTTCGTTGCAAGCGGGTTTTTAAGTGCTCTGGAGTCATTTCGTTGCAAGCGGGTTTTTAAGTGCTCTGGAGTCATTTCGTTGCAAGCGGGTTTTTAAGTGCTCTGGAGTCATTTCGTTGCAAGCGGGTTTTTAAGTACTCTGGAGACATTTCGTTGCAAGCGGGTTTTTAAGTGCTCTGGAGTCATTTCGTTGCACTCGGGTTTTTAAGTGCTCTGGAGTCATTTCGTTGCAAGCGGGTTTTTAAGTGCTCTGGAGTCATTTCGTTGCAAGCGGGTTTTTAAGTACTCTGGAGACATTTCGTTGCAAGCGGGTTTTTAAGTGCTCTGGAGTCATTTCGTTGCAAGCGGGTTTTTAAGTGCTCTGGAGTCATTTCATTGCAAGCGGGTTTTTTAGTGCTCTGGAGTCATTTCGTTGCAAGCGGGTTTTTAAGTGCTCTGGAGTCATTTCGTTGCATGCGGGTTTTTAAGTGCTCTGAAGGCATTTCGTTGTAAGCGGGTTTTTAAGTGCTCTGGAGTCATTTCGTTGCGAGCGGGTTTTTAAGTGCTCTGGAGTCATTTCGTTGCAAGCAGGTTTTTAAGTGCTCTGGAGTCATTTCGTTGCAAGCGGGTTTTTAAGTGCTCTGAAGGCATTTCGTTGCAAGCGGGTTTTTAAGTGCTCTGGAGTCATTTCGTTGCAAGCGGGTTTTTAAGTGCTCTGGAGTCATTTCGTTGTAAGCGGGTTTTTAAGTACTCTGGAGACATTTCGTTGCAAGCGGGTTTTTAAGTGCTCTGGAGTCATTTCTTCGCATGCGGGTTTTTAAGTGCTCTGAAGGCATTTCGTTGTAAGCGGGCTTTTAAGTGCTCTGGAGTCATTTCGTTGCAAGCGGGTTTTTACGTGTTCTGGAGTCATTTCGTTGCAAGCGGGTTTTTACATACTTCTCAGACATTTCACTGGAAGCGGGTTTTTTAAGTGCTCTGCAGGCATTTCGTTGTAAGCGGGTTTTTAAGTACTCTGGAGTCATTTCGTTGCAAGCGGGTTTTTAAGTGCTCTGGAGTCATTTCGTTGCAAGCGGGTTTTTAAGTGCTCTGGAGTCATTTCGTTGCAAGCGGGTTTTTAAGTGCTCTGGAGTCATTTCGTTACAAGCGGGTTTTTAAGTGCTCTGGAGGCATTTCGTTGCAAGCGGGTTTTTAAGTGCTCTGGAGTCATTTCGTTGCAAGCGGGTTTTTAAGTGCTCTGGAGTCATTTCGTTGCAAGCGGGTTTTTAAGTGCTCTGGAGTCATTTCGTTGCAAGCGGGTTTTTAAGTGCTCTGGAGTCATTTCGTTGCAAGCGGGTTTTTAAGTACTCTGTAGACATTTCGTTGCAAGCGGGTTTTTAAGTGCTCTGGAGTCATTTCGTTGCAAGCGGGTTTTTAAGTGCTCTGGAGTCATTTCGTTGCAAGCGGGTTTTTAAGTGCTCTGAAGGCATTTCGTTGCAAGCGGGTTTTTAAGTGCTCTGGAGTCATTTCGTTGCAAGCGGGTTTTTAAGTGCTCTGGAGTCATTGCGTTGCAAGCGGGTTTTTAAGTGCTCTGGAGTCATTTCGTTGCAAGCGGGTTTTTAAGTGCTCTGGAGACATTTCGTTGCAAGCGGGTTTTTAAGTGCTCTGGAGTCATTTCGTTGCAAGCGGGTTTTTAAGTGCTCTGGAGTCATTTCGTTGCAAGCGGGTTTTTAAGTGCTCTGGAGTCATTTCGTTGCAAGCGGGTTTTTAAGTGCTCTGAAGGCATTTCGTTGCAAGCGGGTTTTTAAGTGCTCTGGAGTCATTTCGTTGCAAGCGGGTTTTTAAGTGCTCTGGAGTCATTTCGTTGCAAGCGGGTTTTTAAGTGCTCTGGAGTCATTTCATTGCAAGCGGGTTTTTTAGTGCTCTGGAGTCATTTCGTTGCAAGCGGGTTTTTAAGTGCTCTGGAGTCATTTCGTTGCATGCGGGTTTTTAAGTGCTCTGAAGGCATTTCGTTGTAAGCGGGTTTTTAAGTGCTCTGGAGTCATTTCGTTGCAAGCGGGTTTTTAAGTGCTCTGGAGTCATTTCGTTGCAAGCGGGTTTTTAAGTGCTCTGGAGTCATTTCGTTGCAAGCGGGTTTTTAAGTGCTCTGAAGGCATTTCGTTGCAAGCGGGTTTTTAAGTGCTCTGGAGTCATTTCGTTGCAAGCGGGTTTTTAAGTGCTCTGGAGTCATTTCGTTGCAAGCGGGTTTTTAAGTGCTCTGGAGTCATTTCGTTGCAAGCGGGTTTTTAAGTGCTCTGGAGTCATTTCGTTGCAAGCGGGTTTTTAAGTGCTCTGGAGTCATTTCGTTGCAAGCGGGTTTTTAAGTGCTATGGAGTCATTTCGTTGCAAGCGGGTTTTTAAGTGCTCTGGAGACATTTCGTTGCAAGCGGGTTTTTAAGTACTCTGTAGACATTTCGTTGCAAGCGGGTTTTTAAGTGCTCTGGAGTCATTTCGTTGCAAGCGGGTTTTTAAGTGCTCTGGAGTCATTTCGTTGCAAGCGGGTTTTTAAGTGCTCTGGAGTCATTTCGTTACAAGCGGGTTTTTAAGTAGTCTGTAGACATTTCGTTGCAAGCGGGTTTTTAAGTGCTCTGGAGTCATTTCGTTGCAAGCGGGTTTTTAAGTGCTCTGGAGTCATTTCGTTGCAAGCGGGTTTTTAAGTGCTCTGAAGGCATTTCGTTGCAAGCGGGTTTTTAAGTGCTCTGGAGTCATTTCGTTGCAAGCGGGTTTTTAAGTGCTCTGGAGTCATTTCGTTGCAAGCGGGTTTTTAAGTGCTCTGGAGTCATTTCGTTGCAAGCGGGTTTTTAAGTACTCTGGAGACATTTCGTTGCAAGCGGGTTTTTAAGTGCTCTGGAGTCATTTCGTTGCAAGCGGGTTTTTAAGTGCTCTGGAGTTATTTCGTTGCAAGCGGGTTTTTAAGTGCTCTGAAGGCACTTCGTTGCAAGCGGGTTTTTAAGTGCTCTGGAGTCTTTTCGTTGCAAGCGGGTTTTTAAGTGCTCTGGAGTCATTTCGTTGCAAGCGGGTTTTTAAGTGCTCTGGAGTCATTTCATTGCAAGCGGGTTTTTTAGTGCTCTGGAGTCATTTCGTTGCAAGCGGGTTTTTCAGTGCTCTGGAGTATTTTCGTTGCATGCGGGTTTTTAAGTGCTCTGAAGGCATTTCGTTGTAAGCGGGTTTTTAAGTGCTCTGGAGTCATTTCGTTGCAAGCGGGTTTTTAAGTGCTCTGGAGTCATTTCGTTGCAAGCAGGTTTTTAAGTGCTCTGGAGTCATTTCGTTGCAAGCGGGTTTTTAAGTGCTCTGAAGGCATTTCGTTGCAAGCGGGTTTTTAAGTGCTCTGGAGTCATTTCGTTGCAAGCGGGTTTTTAAGTGCTCTGGAGTCATTTCGTTGCAAGCGGGTTTTTAAGTGCTCTGGAGTCATTTCGTTGCAAGCGGGTTTTTAAGTGCTCTGGAGTCATTTCGTTGCAAGCGGGTTTTTAAGTGCTCTGGAGTCATTTCGTTGCAAGCGGGTTTTTAAGTGCTCTCGAGTCATTTCGTTGCAAGCGGGTTTTTAAGTACTCTGGAGACATTTCGTTGCAAGCGGGTTTTTAAGTGCTCTGGAGTCATTTCGTTGTAAGCGGGTTTTTAAGTGCTCTGGAGTCATTTCGTTGCAAGCGGGTTTTTAAGTGCTCTGGAGTCATTTCGTTGCAAGCGGGTTTTTAAGTACTCTGGAGACATTTCGTTGCAAGCGGGTTTTTAAGTGCTCTGGAGTCATTTCGTTGCATGCGGGTTTTTAAGTGCTCTGAAGGCATTTCGTTGTAAGCGGGCTTTTAAGTGCTCTGGAGTCATTTCATTGCAAGCGGGTTTTTACGTGTTCTGGAGTCATTTCGTTGCAAGCGGGTTTTTACATACTTCTCAGACATTTCACTGGAAGCGGGTTTTTTAAGTGCTCTGCAGGCATTTCGTTGTAAGCGGGTTTTTAAGTACTCTGGAGTCATTTCGTTGCAAGCGGGTTTTTAAGTGCTCTGGAGTCATTTCGTTGCAAGCGGGTTTTTAAGTGCTCTGGAGTCATTTCGTTGCAAGCGGGTTTTTAAGTGCTCTGGAGTCATTTCGTTACAAGCGGGTTTTTAAGTGCTCTGGAGGCATTTCGTTGCAAGCGGGTTTTTAAGTGCTCTGCAGTCATTTCGTTGCAAGCGGGTTTTTAAGTGCTCTGGAGTCATTTCGTTGCAAGCGGGTTTTTAAGTGCTCTGGAGTCATTTCGTTGCAAGCGGGTTTTTAAGTGCTCTGGAGTCATTTCGTTGCAAGCGGGTTTTTAAGTGCTCTGGAGTCATTTCGTTGCAAGCGGGTTTTTAAGTGCTCTGGAGACATTTCGTTGTAAGCGGGTTTTTAAGTGCTCTGGAGACATTTCGTTGCAAGCGGGTTTTTAAGTGCTCTGGAGTCATTTCGTTGCATGCGGGTTTTTAAGTGCTCTGAAGGCATTTCGTTGTAAGCGGGCTTTTAAGTGCTCTGGAGTCATTTCGTTGCAAGCGGGTTTTTACGTGTTCTGGAGTCATTTCGTTGCAAGCGGGTTTTTACATACTTCTCAGACATTTCACTGGAAGCGGGTTTTTTAAGTGCTCTGCAGGCATTTCGTTGTAAGCGGGTTTTTAAGTACTCTGGAGTCATTTCGTTGCAAGCGGGTTTTTAAGTGCTCTGGAGTCATTTCGTTACAAGCGGGTTTTTAAGTAGTCTGTAGACATTTCGTTGCAAGCGGGTTTTTAAGTGCTCTGGAGTCATTTCGTTGCAAGCGGGTTTTTAAGTGCTCTGGAGTCATTTCGTTGCAAGCGGGTTTTTAAGTGCTCTGAAGGCATTTCGTTGCAAGCGGGTTTTTAAGTGCTCTGGAGTCATTTCGTTGCAAGCGGGTTTTTAAGTGCTCTGGAGTCATTTCGTTGCAAGCGGGTTTTTAAGTGCTCTGGAGTCATTTCGTTGCAAGCGGGTTTTTAAGTACTCTGGAGACATTTCGTTGCAAGCGGGTTTTTAAGTGCTCTGGAGTCATTTCGTTGCAAGCGGGTTTTTAAGTGCTCTGGAGTTATTTCGTTGCAAGCGGGTTTTTAAGTGCTCTGAAGGCACTTCGTTGCAAGCGGGTTTTTAAGTGCTCTGGAGTCTTTTCGTTGCAAGCGGGTTTTTAAGTGCTCTGGAGTCATTTCGTTGCAAGCGGGTTTTTAAGTGCTCTGGAGTCATTTCATTGCAAGCGGGTTTTTTAGTGCTCTGGAGTCATTTCGTTGCAAGCGGGTTTTTCAGTGCTCTGGAGTATTTTCGTTGCATGCGGGTTTTTAAGTGCTCTGAAGGCATTTCGTTGTAAGCGGGTTTTTAAGTGCTCTGGAGTCATTTCGTTGCAAGCGGGTTTTTAAGTGCTCTGGAGTCATTTCGTTGCAAGCAGGTTTTTAAGTGCTCTGGAGTCATTTCGTTGCAAGCGGGTTTTTAAGTGCTCTGAAGGCATTTCGTTGCAAGCGGGTTTTTAAGTGCTCTGGAGTCATTTCGTTGCAAGCGGGTTTTTAAGTGCTCTGGAGTCATTTCGTTGCAAGCGGGTTTTTAAGTGCTCTGGAGTCATTTCGTTGCAAGCGGGTTTTTAAGTGCTCTGGAGTCATTTCGTTGCAAGCGGGTTTTTAAGTGCTCTGGAGTCATTTCGTTGCAAGCGGGTTTTTAAGTGCTCTCGAGTCATTTCGTTGCAAGCGGGTTTTTAAGTACTCTGGAGACATTTCGTTGCAAGCGGGTTTTTAAGTGCTCTGGAGTCATTTCGTTGTAAGCGGGTTTTTAAGTGCTCTGGAGTCATTTCGTTGCAAGCGGGTTTTTAAGTGCTCTGGAGTCATTTCGTTGCAAGCGGGTTTTTAAGTACTCTGGAGACATTTCGTTGCAAGCGGGTTTTTAAGTGCTCTGGAGTCATTTCGTTGCATGCGGGTTTTTAAGTGCTCTGAAGGCATTTCGTTGTAAGCGGGCTTTTAAGTGCTCTGGAGTCATTTCATTGCAAGCGGGTTTTTACGTGTTCTGGAGTCATTTCGTTGCAAGCGGGTTTTTACATACTTCTCAGACATTTCACTGGAAGCGGGTTTTTTAAGTGCTCTGCAGGCATTTCGTTGTAAGCGGGTTTTTAAGTACTCTGGAGTCATTTCGTTGCAAGCGGGTTTTTAAGTGCTCTGGAGTCATTTCGTTGCAAGCGGGTTTTTAAGTGCTCTGGAGTCATTTCGTTGCAAGCGGGTTTTTAAGTGCTCTGGAGTCATTTCGTTACAAGCGGGTTTTTAAGTGCTCTGGAGGCATTTCGTTGCAAGCGGGTTTTTAAGTGCTCTGCAGTCATTTCGTTGCAAGCGGGTTTTTAAGTGCTCTGGAGTCATTTCGTTGCAAGCGGGTTTTTAAGTGCTCTGGAGTCATTTCGTTGCAAGCGGGTTTTTAAGTGCTCTGGAGTCATTTCGTTGCAAGCGGGTTTTTAAGTGCTCTGGAGTCATTTCGTTGCAAGCGGGTTTTTAAGTGCTCTGGAGACATTTCGTTGTAAGCGGGTTTTTAAGTGCTCTGGAGACATTTCGTTGCAAGCGGGTTTTTAAGTGCTCTGGAGTCATTTCGTTGCATGCGGGTTTTTAAGTGCTCTGAAGGCATTTCGTTGTAAGCGGGCTTTTAAGTGCTCTGGAGTCATTTCGTTGCAAGCGGGTTTTTACGTGTTCTGGAGTCATTTCGTTGCAAGCGGGTTTTTACATACTTCTCAGACATTTCACTGGAAGCGGGTTTTTTAAGTGCTCTGCAGGCATTTCGTTGTAAGCGGGTTTTTAAGTACTCTGGAGTCATTTCGTTGCAAGCGGGTTTTTAAGTGCTCTGGAGTCATTTCGTTGCTAGCGGGTTTTTAATTGCTCTGGAGTCATTTCGTTGCAAGCGGGTTTTTAAGTGCTCTGGAGTCATTTCGTTACAAGCGGGTTTTTAAGTGCTCTGGAGGCATTTCGTTGCAAGCGGGTTTTTAAGTGCTCTGGAGTCATTTCGTTGCAAGCGGGTTTTTAAGTGCTCTGGAGTCATTTCGTTGCAAGCGGGTTTTTAAGTGCTCTGGAGTCATTTCGTTGCAAGCGGGTTTTTAAGTGCTCTGGAGTCATTTCGTTGCAAGCGGGTTTTTAAGTGCTCTGGAGTCATTTCGTTGCAAGCGGGTTTTTAAGTGCTCTGGAGACATTTCGTTGCAAGCGGGTTTTTAAGTGCTCTGGAGTCATTTCGTTGCAAGTGGGTTTTTAAGTTCTCTGGAGTCATTTCGTTGCAAGCGGGTTTTTAAGTGCTCTGGAGTCATTTCGTTGCAAGCGGGTTTTTAAGTGCTCTGGAGTCATTTCGTTGCAAGCGGGTTTTTAAGTGCTCTGGAGTCATTTCCTTGCAAGCGGGTTTTTTAGTGCTCTGGAGTCATTTCGTTGCAAGCGGGTTTTTAAGTGCTCTGGAGTCATTTCGTTGCATGCGGGTTTTTAAGTGCTCTGAAGGCATTTCGTTGTAAGCGGGTTTTTAAGTGCTCTGGAGTCATTTCGTTGCGAGCGGGTTTTTAAGTGCTCTGGAGTCATTTCGTTGCAAGCAGGTTTTTAAGTGCTCTGGAGTCATTTCGTTGCAAGCGGGTTTTTAAGTGCTCTGAAGGCATTTCGTTGCAAGCGGGTTTTTAAGTGCTCTGGAGTCATTTCGTTGCAAGGGGGTTTTTAAGTGCTCTGGAGTCATTTCGTTGTAAGCGGGTTTTTAAGTACTCTGGAGACATTTCGTTGCAAGGGGGTTTTTAAGTGCTCTGGAGTCATTTCGTTGTAAGCGGGTTTTTAAGTGCTCTGGAGTCATTTCGTTGCAAGCGGGTTTTTAAGTGCTCTGGAGTCATTTCATTGCAAGCGGGTTTTTTAGTGCTCTGGAGTCATTTCGTTGCAAGCGGGTTTTTAAGTGCTCTGGAGTCATTTCGTTGCATGCGGGTTTTTAAGTGCTCTGAAGGCATTTCGTTGTAAGCGGGTTTTTAAGTGCTCTGGAGTCATTTCGTTGCAAGCGGGTTTTTAAGTGCTCTGGAGTCATTTCGTTGCAAGCGGGTTTTTAAGTGCTCTGGAGTCATTTCGTTGCAAGCGGGTTTTTAAGTGCTCTGAAGGCATTTCGTTGCAAGCGGGTTTTTAAGTGCTCTGGAGTCATTTCGTTGCAAGCGGGTTTTTAAGTGCTCTGGAGTCATTTCGTTGCAAGCGGGTTTTTAAGTGCTCTGGAGTCATTTCGTTGCAAGCGGGTTTTTAAGTGCTCTGGAGTCATTTCGTTGCAAGCGGGTTTTTAAGTGCTCTGGAGTCATTTCGTTGCAAGCGGGTTTTTAAGTGAAAGCGGGTTTTTAAGTGCTCTGGAGTCATTTCGTTGCAAGCGGGTTTTTAAGTGCTCTGGAGTCATTTCGTTGCAAGCGGGTTTTTAAGTGCTCTGGAGTCATTTCGTTGCAAGCGGGTTTTTAAGTGCTCTGGAGTCATTTCGTTGCAAGCGGGTTTTTAAGTGCTCTGGAGTCATTTCGTTGCAAGCGGGTTTTTAAGGGCTCTGGAGTCATTTCGTTGCAAGCGGGTTTTTAAGTGCTCTGGAGTCATTTCGTTGCAAGCGGGTTTTTAAGTGCTCTGGAGTCATTTCGTTGCAAGCGGGTTTTTAAGTGCTCTGTAGGCATTTCGTTGCAAGCGGGTTTTTAAGTGCTCTGGAGTCATTTCGTTGCAAGCGGGTTTTTAAGTGCTCTGGAGTCATTTCGTTGCAAGCGGGTTTTTAAGTGCTCTGGAGGCATTTCGTTGCAAGCGGGTTTTTAAGTGCTCTGGAGTCATTTCGTTGCAAGCGGGTTTTTAAGTGCTCTGGAGTCATTTCGTTGCAAGCGGGTTTTTAAGTGCTCTGGAGTCATTTCGTTGCAAGCAGGTTTTTAAGTGCTCTGGAGTCATTTCGTTGCAAGCGGGTTTTTAAGTGCTCTGGAGTCATTTCGTTGCAAGCGGGTTTTTAAGTGCTCTGGAGACATTTCGTTGCAAGCGGGTTTTTAAGTGCTCTGGAGTCATTTCGTTGCAAGCGGGTTTTTAAGTGCTCTGGAGTCATTTCGTTGCAAGCGGGTTTTTAAGTGCTCTGGAGTCATTTCGTTACAAGCGGGTTTTTAAGTACTCTGTAGACATTTCGTTGCAAGCGGGTTTTTAAGTGCTCTGGAGTCATTTCGTTGCAAGCGGGTTTTTAAGTGCTCTGGAGTCATTTCGTTGCAAGCGGGTTTTTAAGTGCTCTGAAGGCATTTCGTTGCAAGCGGGTTTTTAAGTGCTCTGGAGTCATTTCGTTGCAAGCGGGTTTTTAAGTGCTCTGGAGTCATTTCGTTGCAAGCGGGTTTTTAAGTGCTCTGGAGTCATTTCGTTGCAAGCGGGTTTTTAAGTACTCTGGAGACATTTCGTTGAAAGCGGGTTTTTAAGTGCTCTGGAGTCATTTCGTTGCAAGCGGGTTTTTAAGTGCTCTGGAGTCATTTCGTTGCAAGCGGGTTTTTAAGTGCTCTGGAGTCATTTCGTTGCAAGCGGGTTTTTAAGTGCTCTGGAGTCATTTCGTTGCAAGCGGGTTTTTAAGTGCTCTGTAGGCATTTCGTTGCAAGCGGGTTTTTAAGTGCTCTGGAGTCATTTCGTTGCAAGCGGGTTTTTAAGTGCTCTGGAGTCATTTCGTTGCAAGCGGGTTTTTAAGTGCTCTGGAGGCATTTCGTTGCAAGCGGGTTTTTAAGTGCTCTGGAGTCATTTCGTTGCAAGCGGGTTTTTAAGTGCTCTGGAGTCATTTCGTTGCAAGCGGGTTTTTAAGTGCTCTGGAGTCATTTCGTTGCAAGCAGGTTTTTAAGTGCTCTGGAGTCATTTCGTTGCAAGCGGGTTTTTAAGTGCTCTGGAGTCATTTCGTTGCAAGCGGGTTTTTAAGTGCTCTGGAGACATTTCGTTGCAAGCGGGTTTTTAAGTGCTCTGGAGTCATTTCGTTGCAAGCGGGTTTTTAAGTGCTCTGGAGTCATTTCGTTGCAAGCGGGTTTTTAAGTGCTCTGGAGTCATTTCGTTACAAGCGGGTTTTTAAGTACTCTGTAGACATTTCGTTGCAAGCGGGTTTTTAAGTGCTCTGGAGTCATTTCGTTGCAAGCGGGTTTTTAAGTGCTCTGGAGTCATTTCGTTGCAAGCGGGTTTTTAAGTGCTCTGAAGGCATTTCGTTGCAAGCGGGTTTTTAAGTGCTCTGGAGTCATTTCGTTGCAAGCGGGTTTTTAAGTGCTCTGGAGTCATTTCGTTGCAAGCGGGTTTTTAAGTGCTCTGGAGTCATTTCGTTGCAAGCGGGTTTTTAAGTACTCTGGAGACATTTCGTTGAAAGCGGGTTTTTAAGTGCTCTGGAGTCATTTCGTTGCAAGCGGGTTTTTAAGTGCTCTGGAGTCATTTCGTTGCAAGCGGGTTTTTAAGTGCTCTGGAGTCATTTCGTTGCAAGCGGGTTTTTAAGTGCTCTGGAGTCATTTCGTTGCAAGCGGGTTTTTAAGTGCTCTGGAGTCATTTCGTTGCAAGCGGGTTTTTAAGGGCTCTGGAGTCATTTCGTTGCAAGCGGGTTTTTAAGTGCTCTGGAGTCATTTCGTTGCAAGCGGGTTTTTAAGTGCTCTGGAGTCATTTCGTTGCAAGCGGGTTTTTAAGTGCTCTGTAGGCATTTCGTTGCAAGCGGGTTTTTAAGTGCTCTGGAGTCATTTCGTTGCAAGCGGGTTTTTAAGTGCTCTGGAGTCATTTCGTTGCAAGCGGGTTTTTAAGTGCTCTGTAGGCATTTCGTTGCAAGCGGGTTTTTAAGTGCTCTGGAGTCATTTCGTTGCAAGCGGGTTTTTAAGTGCTCTGGAGTCATTTCGTTGCAAGCGGGTTTTTAAGTGCTCTGGAGTCATTTCGTTGCAAGCGGGTTTTTAAGTGCTCTGGAGACATTTCGTTGCAAGCGGGTTTTTAAGTGCTCTGGAGGCATTTCGTTGCAAGCGGGTTTTTAAGTGCTCTGGAGTCATTTCGTTGCAAGCGGGTTTTTAAGTGCTCTGGAGTCATTTCGTTGCAAGCGGGTTTTTAAGTGCTCTGGAGTCATTTCGTTACAAGCGGGTTTTTAAGTGCTCTGGAGGCATTTCGTTGCAAGCGGGTTTTTAAGTGCTCTGGAGTCATTTCGTTGCAAGCGGGTTTTTAAGTGCTCTGGAGTCATTTCATTGCAAGCGGGTTTTTAAGTGCTCTGGAGTCATTTCGTTGCAAGCGGGTTTTTAAGTGCTCTGGAGTCATTTCGTTGCAAGCGGGTTTTTAAGTGCTCTGGAGTCATTTCGTTGCAAGCGGGTTTTTAAGTGCTCTGGAGTCATTTCGTTGCAAGCGGGTTTTTAAGTGCTCTGGAGTCATTTCGTTGCAAGCGGGTTTTTAAGTACTCTGGAGACATTTCGTTGCAAGCGGGTTTTTAAGTGCTCTGGAGTCCTTTCGTTGCAAGCGGGTTTTTAAGTGCTCTGGAGTCATTTCGTTGCAAGCGGGTTTTTAAGTGCTCTGAAGGCATTTCGTTGCAAGCGGGTTTTTAAGTGCTCTGGAGTCATTTCGTTGCAAGCGGGTTTTTAAGTGCTCTGGAGTCATTTCGTTGCAAGCGGGTTTTTAAGTGCTCTGGAGTCATTTCCTTGCAAGCGGGTTTTTTAGTGCTCTGGAGTCATTTCGTTGCAAGCGGGTTTTTAAGTGCTCTGGAGTCATTTCGTTGCATGCGGGTTTTTAAGTGCTCTGAAGGCATTTCGTTGTAAGCGGGTTTTTAAGTGCTCTGGAGTCATTTCGTTGCGAGCGGGTTTTTAAGTGCTCTGGAGTCATTTCGTTGCAAGCAGGTTTTTAAGTGCTCTGGAGTCATTTCGTTGCAAGCGGGTTTTTAAGTGCTCTGAAGGCATTTCGTTGCAAGCGGGTTTTTAAGTGCTCTGGAGTCATTTCGTTGCAAGCGGGTTTTTAAGTGCTCTGGAGTCATTTCGTTGCAAGCGGGTTTTTAAGTGCTCTGGAGTCATTTCGTTGCAAGCGGGTTTTTAAGTGCTCTGGAGACATTTCGTTGCAAGCGGGTTTTTAAGTGCTCTGGAGTCATTTCGTTGCAAGCGGGTTTTTAAGTGCTCTGGAGTCATTTCGTTGCAAGCGGGTTTTTAAGTGCTCTGGAGTCATTTCGTTGCAAGCAGGTTTTTAAGTGCTCTGAAGGCATTTCGTTGCAAGCGGGTTTTTAAGTGCTCTGGAGTCATTTCGTTGCAAGCGGGTTTTTAAGTGCTCTGGAGTCATTTCGTTGCAAGCGGGTTTTTAAGTGCTATGGAGTCATTTCATTGCAAGCGGGTTTTTTAGTGCTCTGGAGCCATTTCGTTGCAAGCGGGTTTTTAAGTGCTCTGGAGTCATTTCGTTGCATGCGGGTTTTTAAGTGCTCTGAAGGCATTTCGTTGTAAGCGGGTTTTTAAGTGCTCTGGAGTCATTTCGTTGCAAGCGGGTTTTTAAGTGCTCTGGAGTCATTTCGTTGCAAGCGGGTTTTTAAGTGCTCTGGAGTCATTTCGTTGCAAGCGGGTTTTTAAGTGCTCTGAAGGCATTTCGTTGCAAGCGGGTTTTTAAGTGCTCTGGAGTCATTTCGTTGCAAGCGGGTTTTTAAGTGCTCTGGAGTCATTTCGTTGCAAGCGGGTTTTTAAGTGCTCTGGAGACATTTCGTTGCAAGCGGGTTTTTAAGTGCTCTGGAGTCATTTCGTTGCAAGCGGGTTTTTAAGTGCTCAGGAGTCATTTCGTTGCAAGCCGGTTTTTAAGTGCTCTGGAGTAATTTCGTTGCAAGCGGGTTTTTAAGTACTCTGGAGACATTTCGTTGCAAGCGGGTTTTTAAGTGCTCTGGAGTCATTTCGTTGCAAGCGGGTTTTTAAGTGCTCTGGAGTCATTTCGTTGCAAGCGGGTTTTTAAGTGCTCTGGAGTCATTTCGTTGCAAGCGGGTTTTTAAGTGCTCTGGAGTCATTTCGTTGCAAGCGGGTTTTTAAGTGCTCTGGAGTCATTTCGTTGCATGCGGGTTTTTACGTGTTCTGGAGTCATTTCGTTGCAAGCGGGTTTTTACATACTTCTCAGACATTTCACTGGAAGCGGGTTTTTTAAGTGCTCTGCAGGCATTTCGTTGCAAGCGGGTTTTTAAGTGCTCTGGAGTCATTTCGTTGCAAGCGGGTTTTTAAGTGCTCTGGAGTCATTTCGTTGCAAGCGGGTTTTTAAGTGCTCTGGAGTCATTTCTTTGCAAGCGGGTTTTTAAGTGCTCTGGAGACATTTCGTTGCAAGCGGGTTTTTAAGTGCTCTGGAGTCATTTCGTTGCAAGCGGGTTTTTAAGTGCTCTGGAGTCATTTCGTTGCAAGCGGGTTTTTAAGTGCTCTGGAGTCATTTCGTTGCAAGCGGGTTTTTAAGTGCTCTGGAGTCATTTCGTTGCAAGCGGGTTTTTAAGTGCTCTGGAGTCATTTCGTTGCAAGCGGGTTTTTAAGTGCTCTGGAGTCATTTCGTTGCAAGCGGGTTTTTAAGTGCTCTGAAGACATTTCGTTGCAAGCGGGTTTTTAAGTGCTCTGGAGTCATTTCGTTGCAAGCGGGTTTTTAAGTGCTCTGGAGTCATTTCGTTGCAAGCGGGTTTTTAAGTGCTCTGGAGTCATTTCGTTGCAAGCGGGTTTTTAAGTGCTCTGTAGACATTTCGTTGCAAGCGGGTTTTTAAGTGCTCTGGAGTCATTTCGTTGCAAGCGGGTTTTTAAGTGCTCTGGAGTCATTTCGTTGCAAGCGGGTTTTTAAGTGCTCTGGAGTCATTTCGTTGCAAGCGGGTTTTTAAGTGCTCTGGAGTCATTTCGTTGCAAGCGGGTTTTTAAGTGCTCTGAAGGCATTTCGTTGCAAGCGGGTTTTTAAGTGCTCTGGAGTCATTTCGTTGCAAGCGGGTTTTTAAGTGCTCTGGAGTCATTTCGTTGCAAGCGGGTTTTTAAGTGCTCTGGAGTCATTTCCTTGCAAGCGGGTTTTTTAGTGCTCTGGAGTCATTTCGTTGCAAGCGGGTTTTTAAGTGCTCTGGAGTCATTTCGTTGCATGCGGGTTTTTAAGTGCTCTGAAGGCATTTCGTTGTAAGCGGGTTTTTAAGTGCTCTGGAGTCATTTCGTTGCGAGCGGGTTTTTAAGTGCTCTGGAGTCATTTCGTTGCAAGCGGGTTTTTAAGTACTCTGTAGACATTTCGTTGCAAGCGGGTTTTTAAGTGCTCTGGAGTCATTTCGTTGCAAGCGGGTTTTTAAGTGCTCTGGAGTCATTTCGTTGCAAGCGGGTTTTTAAGTGCTCTGGAGTCATTTCGTTGCAAGCGGGTTTTTAAGTGCTCTGGAGTCATTTCGTTGCAAGCGGGTTTTTAAGTGCTCTGAAGGCATTTCGTTGCAAGCGGGTTTTTAAGTGCTCTGGAGTCATTTCGTTGCAAGCGGGTTTTTAAGTGCTCTGGAGTCATTTCGTTGCAAGCGGGTTTTTAAGTGCTCTGGAGTCATTTCGTTGCAAGCGGGTTTTTAAGTGCTCTGGAGACATTTCGTTGCAAGCGGGTTTTTAAGTGCTCTGGAGTCATTTCGTTGCAAGCGGGTTTTTAAGTGCTCTGGAGTCATTTCGTTGCAAGCGGGTTTTTAAGTGCTCTGGAGTCATTTCGTTGCAAGCGGGTTTTTAAGTGCTCTGAAGGCATTTCGTTGCAAGCGGGTTTTTAAGTGCTCTGGAGTCATTTCGTTGCAAGCGGGTTTTTAAGTGCTCTGGAGTCATTTCGTTGCAAGCGGGTTTTTAAGTGCTCTGGAGTCATTTCATTGCAAGCGGGTTTTTTAGTGCTCTGGAGTCATTTCGTTGCAAGCGGGTTTTTAAGTGCTCTGGAGTCATTTCGTTGCATGCGGGTTTTTAAGTGCTCTGAAGGCATTTCGTTGTAAGCGGGTTTTTAAGTGCTCTGGAGTCATTTCGTTGCAAGCGGGTTTTTAAGTGCTCTGGAGTCATTTCGTTGCAAGCGGGTTTTTAAGTGCTCTGGAGTCATTTCGTTGCAAGCGGGTTTTTAAGTGCTCTGAAGGCATTTCGTTGCAAGCGGGTTTTTAAGTGCTCTGGAGTCATTTCGTTGCAAGCGGGTTTTTAAGTGCTCTGGAGTCATTTCGTTGCAAGCGGGTTTTTAAGTGCTCTGGAGTCATTTCGTTGCAAGCGGGTTTTTAAGTGCTCTGGAGTCATTTCGTTGCAAGCGGGTTTTTAAGTGCTCTGGAGTCATTTCGTTGCAAGCGGGTTTTTAAGTGAAAGCGGGTTTTTAAGTGCTCTGGAGTCATTTCGTTGCAAGCGGGTTTTTAAGTGCTCTGGAGTCATTTCGTTGCAAGCGGGTTTTTAAGTGCTCTGGAGTCATTTCGTTGCAAGCGGGTTTTTAAGTGCTCTGGAGTCATTTCGTTGCAAGCGGGTTTTTAAGTGCTCTGGAGTCATTTCGTTGCAAGCGGGTTTTTAAGGGCTCTGGAGTCATTTCGTTGCAAGCGGGTTTTTAAGTGCTCTGGAGTCATTTCGTTGCAAGCGGGTTTTTAAGTGCTCTGGAGTCATTTCGTTGCAAGCGGGTTTTTAAGTGCTCTGTAGGCATTTCGTTGCAAGCGGGTTTTTAAGTGCTCTGGAGTCATTTCGTTGCAAGCGGGTTTTTAAGTGCTCTGGAGTCATTTCGTTGCAAGCGGGTTTTTAAGTGCTCTGGAGGCATTTCGTTGCAAGCGGGTTTTTAAGTGCTCTGGAGTCATTTCGTTGCAAGCGGGTTTTTAAGTGCTCTGGAGTCATTTCGTTGCAAGCGGGTTTTTAAGTGCTCTGGAGTCATTTCGTTGCAAGCAGGTTTTTAAGTGCTCTGGAGTCATTTCGTTGCAAGCGGGTTTTTAAGTGCTCTGGAGTCATTTCGTTGCAAGCGGGTTTTTAAGTGCTCTGGAGACATTTCGTTGCAAGCGGGTTTTTAAGTGCTCTGGAGTCATTTCGTTGCAAGCGGGTTTTTAAGTGCTCTGGAGTCATTTCGTTGCAAGCGGGTTTTTAAGTGCTCTGGAGTCATTTCGTTACAAGCGGGTTTTTAAGTACTCTGTAGACATTTCGTTGCAAGCGGGTTTTTAAGTGCTCTGGAGTCATTTCGTTGCAAGCGGGTTTTTAAGTGCTCTGGAGTCATTTCGTTGCAAGCGGGTTTTTAAGTGCTCTGAAGGCATTTCGTTGCAAGCGGGTTTTTAAGTGCTCTGGAGTCATTTCGTTGCAAGCGGGTTTTTAAGTGCTCTGGAGTCATTTCGTTGCAAGCGGGTTTTTAAGTGCTCTGGAGTCATTTCGTTGCAAGCGGGTTTTTAAGTACTCTGGAGACATTTCGTTGAAAGCGGGTTTTTAAGTGCTCTGGAGTCATTTCGTTGCAAGCGGGTTTTTAAGTGCTCTGGAGTCATTTCGTTGCAAGCGGGTTTTTAAGTGCTCTGGAGTCATTTCGTTGCAAGCGGGTTTTTAAGTGCTCTGGAGTCATTTCGTTGCAAGCGGGTTTTTAAGTGCTCTGGAGTCATTTCGTTGCAAGCGGGTTTTTAAGGGCTCTGGAGTCATTTCGTTGCAAGCGGGTTTTTAAGTGCTCTGGAGTCATTTCGTTGCAAGCGGGTTTTTAAGTGCTCTGGAGTCATTTCGTTGCAAGCGGGTTTTTAAGTGCTCTGTAGGCATTTCGTTGCAAGCGGGTTTTTAAGTGCTCTGGAGTCATTTCGTTGCAAGCGGGTTTTTAAGTGCTCTGGAGTCATTTCGTTGCAAGCGGGTTTTGAAGTGCTCTGTAGGCATTTCGTTGCAAGCGGGTTTTTAAGTGCTCTGGAGTCATTTCGTTGCAAGCGGGTTTTTAAGTGCTCTGGAGTCATTTCGTTGCAAGCGGGTTTTTAAGTGCTCTGGAGTCATTTCGTTGCAAGCGGGTTTTTAAGTGCTCTGGAGACATTTCGTTGCAAGCGGGTTTTTAAGTGCTCTGGAGGCATTTCGTTGCAAGCGGGTTTTTAAGTGCTCTGGAGTCATTTCGTTGCAAGCGGGTTTTTAAGTGCTCTGGAGTCATTTCGTTGCAAGCGGGTTTTTAAGTGCTCTGGAGTCATTTCGTTACAAGCGGGTTTTTAAGTGCTCTGGAGGCATTTCGTTGCAAGCGGGTTTTTAAGTGCTCTGGAGTCATTTCGTTGCAAGCGGGTTTTTAAGTGCTCTGGAGTCATTTCATTGCAAGCGGGTTTTTAAGTGCTCTGGAGTCATTTCGTTGCAAGCGGGTTTTTAAGTGCTCTGGAGTCATTTCGTTGCAAGCGGGTTTTTAAGTGCTCTGGAGTCATTTCGTTGCAAGCGGGTTTTTAAGTGCTCTGGAGACATTTCGTTGCAAGCGGGTTTTTAAGTGCTCTGGAGTCATTTCGTTGCAAGCGGGTTTTTAAGTGCTCTGGAGTCATTTCGTTGCAAGCGGGTTTTTAAGTGCTCTGGAGTCATTTCGTTACAAGCGGGTTTTTAAGTACTCTGTAGACATTTCGTTGCAAGCGGGTTTTTAAGTGCTCTGGAGTCATTTCGTTGCAAGCGGGTTTTTAAGTGCTCTGGAGTCATTTCGTTGCAAGCGGGTTTTTAAGTGCTCTGAAGGCATTTCGTTGCAAGCGGGTTTTTAAGTGCTCTGGAGTCATTTCGTTGCAAGCGGGTTTTTAAGTGCTCTGGAGTCATTTCGTTGCAAGCGGGTTTTTAAGTGCTCTGGAGTCATTTCGTTGCAAGCGGCTTTTTAAGTGCTCTGGAGACATTTCGTTGCAAGCGGGTTTTTAAGTGCTCTGGAGTCATTTCGTTGCAAGCGGGTTTTTAAGTGCTCTGGAGTCATTTCGTTGCAAGCGGGTTTTTAAGTGCTCTGAAGGCATTTCGTTGCAAGCGGGTTTTTAAGTGCTCTGGAGTCATTTCGTTGCAAGCGGGTTTTTAAGTGCTCTGGAGTCATTTCGTTGCAAGCGGGTTTTTTAGTGCTCTGGAGTCATTTCATTGCAAGCGGGTTTTTTAGTGCTCTGGAGTCATTTCGTTGCAAGCGGGTTTTTAAGTGCTCTGGAGTCATTTCGTTGCATGCGGGTTTTTAAGTGCTCTGAAGGCATTTCGTTGTAAGCGGGTTTTTAAGTGCTCTGGAGTCATTTCGTTGCAAGCGGGTTTTTAAGTGCTCTGGAGTCATTTCGTTGCAAGCGGGTTTTTAAGTGCTCTGGAGTCATTTCGTTGCAAGCGGGTTTTTAAGTGCTCTGAAGGCATTTCGTTGCAAGCGGGTTTTTAAGTGCTCTGGAGTCATTTCGTTGCAAGCGGGTTTTTAAGTGCTCTGGAGTCATTTCGTTGCAAGTGGGTTTTTAAGTGCTCTGGAGTCATTTCGTTGCAAGCGGGTTTTTAAGTGCTCTGGAGTCATTTCGTTGCAAGCGGGTTTTTAAGTGCTCTGGAGTCATTTCGTTGCAAGCGGGTTTTTAAGTGCTCTGGAGTCATTTCGTTGCAAGCGGGTTTTTAAGTACTCTGGAGACATTTCGTTGCAAGCGGGTTTTTAAGTGCTCTGGAGTCATTTCGTTGCATGCGGGTTTTTAAGTGCTCAAGGCATTTCGTTGTAAGCGGGCTTTTAAGTGCTCTGGAGTCATTTCGTTGCAAGCGGGTTTTTACGTGTTCTGGAGTCATTTCGTTGCAAGCGGGTTTTTACATACTTCTCAGACATTTCACTGGAAGCGGGTTTTTTAAGTGCTCTGCAGGCATTTCGTTGTAAGCGGGTTTTTAAGTACTCTGGAGTCATTTCGTTGCAAGCGGGTTTTTAAGTGCTCTGGAGTCATTTCGTTGCAAGCGGGTTTTTAAGTGCTCTGGAGTCATTTCGTTGCAAGCGGGTTTTTAAGTGCTCTGGAGTCATTTCGTTACAAGCGGGTTTTTAAGTGCTCTGGAGTCATTTCGTTGCAAGCGGGTTTTTAAGTGCTCTGGAGTCATTTCGTTGCAAGCGGGTTTTTAAGTGCTCTGGAGTCATTTCGTTACAAGCGGGTTTTTAAGTGCTCTGGAGTCATTTCGTTGCAAGCGGGTTTTTAAGTGCTCTGGAGTCATTTCGTTGCAAGCGGGTTTTTAAGTACTCTGGAGACATTTCGTTGCAAGCGGGTTTTTAAGTGCTCTGGAGTCATTTCGTTGCAAGCGGGTTTTTAAGTGCTCTGGAGTCATTTCGTTGCAAGCGGGTTTTTAAGTGCTCTGGAGTCATTTCGTTGCAAGCGGGTTTTTAAGTGCTCTGGAGTCATTTCGTTGCAAGCGGGTTTTTAAGTGCTCTGGAGTCATTTCGTTGCAAGCGGGTTTTTAAGTGCTCTGGAGTCATTTCGTTGCAAGCGGGTTTTTAAGTGCTCTGGAGTCATTTCGTTGCAAGCGGGTTTTTAAGTGCTCTGGAGTCATTTCGTTGCAAGCGGGTTTTAAAGTGCTCTGGAGACATTTCGTTGCAAGCGGGTTTTTAAGTGCTCTGGAGTCATTTCATTGCAAGCGGGTTTTTAAGTGCTCTGAAGGCATTTCGTTGCAAGCGGGTTTTTAAGTGCTCTGGAGTCATTTCGTTGCAAGCGGGTTTTTAAGTGCTCTGGAGTCATTTCGTTGCAAGCGGGTTTTTAAGTGCTCTGGAGTCACTTCGTTACAAGCGGGTTTTTAAGTGCTCTGGAGGCATTTCGTTGCAAGCGGGTTTTTAAGTGCTCTGGAGTCATTTCGTTGCAAGCGGGTTTTTAAGTGCTCTGGAGTCATTTCGTTGCAAGCGGGTTTTTAAGTGCTCTGGAGTCATTTCGTTACAAGCGGGTTTTTAAGTACTCTGTAGACATTTCGTTGCAAGCGGGTTTTTAAGTGCTCTGGAGTCATTTCGTTGCAAGCGGGTTTTTAAGTGCTCTGGAGACATTTCGTTGCAAGCGGGTTTTTAAGTGCTCTGAAGGCATTTCGTTGCAAGCGGGTTTTTAAGTGCTCTGGAGTCATTTCGTTGCAAGCGGGTTTTTAAGTGCTCTGGAGTCATTTCGTTGAAAGCGGGTTTTTAAGTGCTCTGGAGTCATTTCGTTGCAAGCGGGTTTTTAAGTACTCTGGAGACATTTCGTTGAAAGCGGGTTTTTAAGTGCTCTGGAGTCATTTCGTTGCAAGCGGGTTTTTAAGTGCTCTGGAGTCATTTCGTTGCAAGCGGGTTTTTAAGTGCTCTGGAGTCATTTCGTTGCAAGCGGGTTTTTAAGGGCTCTGGAGTCATTTCGTTGCAAGCGGGTTTTTAAGTGCTCTGGAGTCATTTCGTTGCAAGCGGGTTTTTAAGTGCTCTGGAGTCATTTCGTTGCAAGCGGGTTTTTAAGTGCTCTGTAGGCATTTCGTTGCAAGCGGGTTTTTAAGTGCTCTGGAGTCATTTCGTTGCAAGCGGGTTTTTAAGTGCTCTGGAGTCATTTCGTTGCAAGCGGGTTTTTAAGTGCTCTGGAGTCATTTCGTTGCAAGCGGGTTTTTTAGTGCTCTGGAGTCATTTCGTTGCAAGCGGGTTTTTAAGTGCTCTGGAGTCATTTCGTTGCAAGCGGGTTTTTAAGTGCTCTGGAGTCATTTCGTTGCAAGCGGGTTTTTAAGTGCTCTGGAGTCATTTCGTTGCAAGCGGGTTTTTAAGTGCTCTGGAGTCATTTCGTTGCAAGCGGGTTTTTTAGTGCTCTGGAGTCATTTCGTTGCAAGCGGGTTTTTAAGTGCTCTGAAGGCATTTCGTTGCAAGCGGGTTTTTAAGTGCTCTGGAGTCATTTCGTTGCAAGCGGGTTTTTAAGTGCTCTGGAGTCATTTCGTTGCAAGCGGGTTTTTAAGTGCTCTGGAGTCATTTCGTTGCAAGCGGCTTTTTAAGTGCTCTGGAGACATTTCGTTGCAAGCGGGTTTTTAAGTGCTCTGGAGTCATTTCGTTGCAAGCGGGTTTTTAAGTGCTCTGGAGTCATTTCGTTGCAAGCGGGTTTTTAAGTGCTCTGAAGGCATTTCGTTGCAAGCGGGTTTTTAAGTGCTCTGGAGTCATTTCGTTGCAAGCGGGTTTTTAAGTGCTCTGGAGTCATTTCGTTGCAAGCGGGTTTTTTAGTGCTCTGGAGTCATTTCATTGCAAGCGGGTTTTTTAGTGCTCTGGAGTCATTTCGTTGCAAGCGGGTTTTTAAGTGCTCTGGAGTCATTTCGTTGCATGCGGGTTTTTAAGTGCTCTGAAGGCATTTCGTTGTAAGCGGGTTTTTAAGTGCTCTGGAGTCATTTCGTTGCAAGCGGGTTTTTAAGTGCTCTGGAGTCATTTCGTTGCAAGCGGGTTTTTAAGTGCTCTGGAGTCATTTCGTTGCAAGCGGGTTTTTAAGTGCTCTGAAGGCATTTCGTTGCAAGCGGGTTTTTAAGTGCTCTGGAGTCATTTCGTTGCAAGCGGGTTTTTAAGTGCTCTGGAGTCATTTCGTTGCAAGTGGGTTTTTAAGTGCTCTGGAGTCATTTCGTTGCAAGCGGGTTTTTAAGTGCTCTGGAGTCATTTCGTTGCAAGCGGGTTTTTAAGTGCTCTGGAGTCATTTCGTTGCAAGCGGGTTTTTAAGTGCTCTGGAGTCATTTCGTTGCAAGCGGGTTTTTAAGTACTCTGGAGACATTTCGTTGCAAGCGGGTTTTTAAGTGCTCTGGAGTCATTTCGTTGCATGCGGGTTTTTAAGTGCTCAAGGCATTTCGTTGTAAGCGGGCTTTTAAGTGCTCTGGAGTCATTTCGTTGCAAGCGGGTTTTTACGTGTTCTGGAGTCATTTCGTTGCAAGCGGGTTTTTACATACTTCTCAGACATTTCACTGGAAGCGGGTTTTTTAAGTGCTCTGCAGGCATTTCGTTGTAAGCGGGTTTTTAAGTACTCTGGAGTCATTTCGTTGCAAGCGGGTTTTTAAGTGCTCTGGAGTCATTTCGTTGCAAGCGGGTTTTTAAGTGCTCTGGAGTCATTTCGTTGCAAGCGGGTTTTTAAGTGCTCTGGAGTCATTTCGTTACAAGCGGGTTTTTAAGTGCTCTGGAGTCATTTCGTTGCAAGCGGGTTTTTAAGTGCTCTGGAGTCATTTCGTTGCAAGCGGGTTTTTAAGTGCTCTGGAGTCATTTCGTTACAAGCGGGTTTTTAAGTGCTCTGGAGTCATTTCGTTGCAAGCGGGTTTTTAAGTGCTCTGGAGTCATTTCGTTGCAAGCGGGTTTTTAAGTACTCTGGAGACATTTCGTTGCAAGCGGGTTTTTAAGTGCTCTGGAGTCATTTCGTTGCAAGCGGGTTTTTAAGTGCTCTGGAGTCATTTCGTTGCAAGCGGGTTTTTAAGTGCTCTGGAGTCATTTCGTTGCAAGCGGGTTTTTAAGTGCTCTGGAGTCATTTCGTTGCAAGCGGGTTTTTAAGTGCTCTGGAGTCATTTCGTTGCAAGCGGGTTTTTAAGTGCTCTGGAGTCATTTCGTTGCAAGCGGGTTTTTAAGTGCTCTGGAGTCATTTCGTTGCAAGCGGGTTTTTAAGTGCTCTGGAGTCATTTCGTTGCAAGCGGGTTTTAAAGTGCTCTGGAGACATTTCGTTGCAAGCGGGTTTTTAAGTGCTCTGGAGTCATTTCATTGCAAGCGGGTTTTTAAGTGCTCTGAAGGCATTTCGTTGCAAGCGGGTTTTTAAGTGCTCTGGAGTCATTTCGTTGCAAGCGGGTTTTTAAGTGCTCTGGAGTCATTTCGTTGCAAGCGGGTTTTTAAGTGCTCTGGAGTCACTTCGTTACAAGCGGGTTTTTAAGTGCTCTGGAGGCATTTCGTTGCAAGCGGGTTTTTAAGTGCTCTGGAGTCATTTCGTTGCAAGCGGGTTTTTAAGTGCTCTGGAGTCATTTCGTTGCAAGCGGGTTTTTAAGTGCTCTGGAGTCATTTCGTTACAAGCGGGTTTTTAAGTACTCTGTAGACATTTCGTTGCAAGCGGGTTTTTAAGTGCTCTGGAGTCATTTCGTTGCAAGCGGGTTTTTAAGTGCTCTGGAGACATTTCGTTGCAAGCGGGTTTTTAAGTGCTCTGAAGGCATTTCGTTGCAAGCGGGTTTTTAAGTGCTCTGGAGTCATTTCGTTGCAAGCGGGTTTTTAAGTGCTCTGGAGTCATTTCGTTGAAAGCGGGTTTTTAAGTGCTCTGGAGTCATTTCGTTGCAAGCGGGTTTTTAAGTACTCTGGAGACATTTCGTTGAAAGCGGGTTTTTAAGTGCTCTGGAGTCATTTCGTTGCAAGCGGGTTTTTAAGTGCTCTGGAGTCATTTCGTTGCAAGCGGGTTTTTAAGTGCTCTGGAGTCATTTCGTTGCAAGCGGGTTTTTAAGGGCTCTGGAGTCATTTCGTTGCAAGCGGGTTTTTAAGTGCTCTGGAGTCATTTCGTTGCAAGCGGGTTTTTAAGTGCTCTGGAGTCATTTCGTTGCAAGCGGGTTTTTAAGTGCTCTGTAGGCATTTCGTTGCAAGCGGGTTTTTAAGTGCTCTGGAGTCATTTCGTTGCAAGCGGGTTTTTAAGTGCTCTGGAGTCATTTCGTTGCAAGCGGGTTTTTAAGTGCTCTGGAGTCATTTCGTTGCAAGCGGGTTTTTTAGTGCTCTGGAGTCATTTCGTTGCAAGCGGGTTTTTAAGTGCTCTGGAGTCATTTCGTTGCAAGCGGGTTTTTAAGTGCTCTGGAGTCATTTCGTTGCAAGCGGGTTTTTAAGTGCTCTGGAGTCATTTCGTTGCAAGCGGGTTTTTAAGTGCTCTGGAGTCATTTCGTTGCAAGCGGGTTTTTTAGTGCTCTGGAGTCATTTCGTTGCAAGCGGGTTTTTAAGTGCTCTGGAGTCATTTCGTTGCAAGCGGGTTTTTAAGTGCTCTGGAGTCATTTCGTTGCAAGCGGGTTTTTAAGTGCTCTGAAGGCATTTCGTTGCAAGCGGGTTTTTAAGTGCTCTGGAGTCATTTCGTTGCAAGCGGGTTTTTAAGTGCTCTGGAGTCATTTCGTTGCAAGCGGGTTTTTAAGTGCTCTGGAGTCATTTCCTTGCAAGCGGGTTTTTAAGTGCTCTGGAGTCATTTCGTTGCAAGCGGGTTTTTAAGTGCTCTGGAGTCATTTCGTTGCAAGCGGGTTTTTAAGTGCTCTGGAGTCATTTCGTTGCAAGCGGGTTTTTAAGTGCTCTGGAGACATTTCGTTGCAAGCGGGTTTTTAAGTGCTCTGGAGTCATTTCGTTGCAAGCGGGTTTTTAAGTGCTCTGGAGTCATTTCGTTGCAAGCGGGTTTTTAAGTGCTCTGGAGTCATTTCGTTGCAAGCGGGTTTTTAAGTGCTCTGGAGTCATTTCGTTGCAAGCGGGTTTTTAAGTGCTCTGGAGTCATTTCGTTGCAAGCGGGTTTTTAAGTGCTCTGGAGTCATTTCGTTGCAAGCGGGTTTTTAAGTGCTCTGGAGACATTTCGTTGCAAGCGGGGTTTTAAGTGCTCTGGAGTCATTTCGTTGCAAGCGGGTTTTTAAGTGCTCTGAAGGCATTTCGTTGCAAGCGGGTTTTTAAGTGCTCTGGAGTCATTTCGTTGCAAGCGGGTTTTTAAGTGCTCTGGAGTCACTTCGTTACAAGCGGGTTTTTAAGTGCTCTGGAGGCATTTCGTTGCAAGCGGGTTTTTAAGTGCTCTGGAGTCATTTCGTTGCAAGCGGGTTTTTAAGTAATCTGGAGTCATTTCGTTGCAAGCGGGTTTTTAAGTGCTCTGGAGTCATTTCGTTGCAAGCGGGTTTTTAAGTGCTCTGGAGACATTTCGTTGCAAGCGGGTTTTTAAGTGCTCTGGAGTCATTTCGTTGCAAGCGGGTTTTTAAGTGCTCTGAAGGCATTTCGTTGCAAGCGGGTTTTTAAGTGCTCTGGAGTCATTTCGTTGCAAGCGGGTTTTTAAGTGCTCTGGAGTCATTTCGTTGCAAGCGGGTTTTTAAGTGCTCTGGAGTCATTTCGTTGCAAGCGGGTTTTTAAGTGCTCTGGAGTCATTTCGTTGCAAGCGGGTTTTTAAGTGCTCTGGAGTCATTTCGTTGCAAGCGGGTTTTTAAGTGCTCTGGAGTCATTTCGTTGCAAGCGGGTTTTTAAGTACTCTGGAGACATTTCGTTGCAAGCGGGTTTTTAAGTGCTCTGGAGTCATTTCGTTGTAAGCGGGTTTTTAAGTGCTCTGGAGTCATTTCGTTGCAAGCGGGTTTTTAAGTGCTCTGGAGTCATTTCGTTGCAAGCGGGTTTTTAAGTACTCTGGAGACATTTCGTTGCAAGCGGGTTTTTAAGTGCTCTGGAGTCATTTCATTGCATGCGGGTTTTTAAGTGCTCTGAAGGCATTTCGTTGTAAGCGGGCTTTTAAGTGCTCTGGAGTCATTTCGTTGCAAGCGGGTTTTATACGTGTTCTGGAGTCATTTCATTGCAAGCGGGTTTTTACATACTTCTCAGACATTTCACTGGAAGCGGGTTTTTTAAGTGCTCTGGAGTCATTTCGTTGCAAGCGGGTTTTTAAGTGCTCTGGAGTCATTTCGTTGCAAGCGGGTTTTTAAGTGCTCTGGAGACATTTCGTTGCAAGCGGGTTTTTAAGTGCTCTGGAGTCATTTCGTTGCAAGCGGGTTTTTAAGTGCTCTGGAGTCATTTCGTTGCAAGCGGGTTTTTAAGTGCTCTGAAGGCATTTCGTTGCAAGCGGGTTTTTAAGTGCTCTGGAGTCATTTCGTTGCAAGCGGGTTTTTAAGTGCTCTGGAGTCATTTCGTTGCAAGCGGGTTTTTAAGTGCTCTGGAGTCATTTCGTTGCAAGCGGCTTTTTAAGTGCTCTGGAGACATTTCGTTGCAAGCGGGTTTTTAAGTGCTCTGGAGTCATTTCGTTGCAAGCGGGTTTTTAAGTGCTCTGGAGTCATTTCGTTGCAAGCGGGTTTTTAAGTGCTCTGAAGGCATTTCGTTGCAAGCGGGTTTTTAAGTGCTCTGGAGTCATTTCGTTGCAAGCGGGTTTTTAAGTGCTCTGGAGTCATTTCGTTGCAAGCGGGTTTTTTAGTGCTCTGGAGTCATTTCATTGCAAGCGGGTTTTTTAGTGCTCTGGAGTCATTTCGTTGCAAGCGGGTTTTTAAGTGCTCTGGAGTCATTTCGTTGCATGCGGGTTTTTAAGTGCTCTGAAGGCATTTCGTTGTAAGCGGGTTTTTAAGTGCTCTGGAGTCATTTCGTTGCAAGCGGGTTTTTAAGTGCTCTGGAGTCATTTCGTTGCAAGCGGGTTTTTAAGTGCTCTGGAGTCATTTCGTTGCAAGCGGGTTTTTAAGTGCTCTGAAGGCATTTCGTTGCAAGCGGGTTTTTAAGTGCTCTGGAGTCATTTCGTTGCAAGCGGGTTTTTAAGTGCTCTGGAGTCATTTCGTTGCAAGTGGGTTTTTAAGTGCTCTGGAGTCATTTCGTTGCAAGCGGGTTTTTAAGTGCTCTGGAGTCATTTCGTTGCAAGCGGGTTTTTAAGTGCTCTGGAGTCATTTCGTTGCAAGCGGGTTTTTAAGTGCTCTGGAGTCATTTCGTTGCAAGCGGGTTTTTAAGTACTCTGGAGACATTTCGTTGCAAGCGGGTTTTTAAGTGCTCTGGAGTCATTTCGTTGCATGCGGGTTTTTAAGTGCTCAAGGCATTTCGTTGTAAGCGGGCTTTTAAGTGCTCTGGAGTCATTTCGTTGCAAGCGGGTTTTTACGTGTTCTGGAGTCATTTCGTTGCAAGCGGGTTTTTACATACTTCTCAGACATTTCACTGGAAGCGGGTTTTTTAAGTGCTCTGCAGGCATTTCGTTGTAAGCGGGTTTTTAAGTACTCTGGAGTCATTTCGTTGCAAGCGGGTTTTTAAGTGCTCTGGAGTCATTTCGTTGCAAGCGGGTTTTTAAGTGCTCTGGAGTCATTTCATTGCAAGCGGGTTTTTAAGTGCTCTGAAGGCATTTCGTTGCAAGCGGGTTTTTAAGTGCTCTGGAGTCATTTCGTTGCAAGCGGGTTTTTAAGTGCTCTGGAGTCATTTCGTTGCAAGCGGGTTTTTAAGTGCTCTGGAGTCACTTCGTTACAAGCGGGTTTTTAAGTGCTCTGGAGGCATTTCGTTGCAAGCGGGTTTTTAAGTGCTCTGGAGTCATTTCGTTGCAAGCGGGTTTTTAAGTGCTCTGGAGTCATTTCGTTGCAAGCGGGTTTTTAAGTGCTCTGGAGTCATTTCGTTACAAGCGGGTTTTTAAGTACTCTGTAGACATTTCGTTGCAAGCGGGTTTTTAAGTGCTCTGGAGTCATTTCGTTGCAAGCGGGTTTTTAAGTGCTCTGGAGACATTTCGTTGCAAGCGGGTTTTTAAGTGCTCTGAAGGCATTTCGTTGCAAGCGGGTTTTTAAGTGCTCTGGAGTCATTTCGTTGCAAGCGGGTTTTTAAGTGCTCTGGAGTCATTTCGTTGAAAGCGGGTTTTTAAGTGCTCTGGAGTCATTTCGTTGCAAGCGGGTTTTTAAGTGCTCTGGAGACATTTCGTTGCAAGCGGGTTTTTAAGTGCTCTGGAGTCATTTCGTTGCAAGCGGGTTTTTAAGTGCTCTGGAGTCATTTCGTTGCAAGCGGGTTTTTAAGTGCTCTGGAGTCATTTCGTTGCAAGCGGGTTTTTAAGTGCTCTGGAGTCATTTCGTTGCAAGCGGGTTTTTAAGTGCTCTGGAGTCATTTCGTTGCAAGCGGGTTTTTAAGTGCTCTGGAGTCATTTCGTTGCAAGCGGGTTTTTAAGTGCTCTGGAGACATTTCGTTGCAAGCGGGGTTTTAAGTGCTCTGGAGTCATTTCGTTGCAAGCGGGTTTTTAAGTGCTCTGAAGGCATTTCGTTGCAAGCGGGTTTTTAAGTGCTCTGGAGTCATTTCGTTGCAAGCGGGTTTTTAAGTGCTCTGGAGTCACTTCGTTACAAGCGGGTTTTTAAGTGCTCTGGAGGCATTTCGTTGCAAGCGGGTTTTTAAGTGCTCTGGAGTCATTTCGTTGCAAGCGGGTTTTTAAGTAATCTGGAGTCATTTCGTTGCAAGCGGGTTTTTAAGTGCTCTGGAGTCATTTCGTTGCAAGCGGGTTTTTAAGTGCTCTGGAGACATTTCGTTGCAAGCGGGTTTTTAAGTGCTCTGGAGTCATTTCGTTGCAAGCGGGTTTTTAAGTGCTCTGAAGGCATTTCGTTGCAAGCGGGTTTTTAAGTGCTCTGGAGTCATTTCGTTGCAAGCGGGTTTTTAAGTGCTCTGGAGTCATTTCGTTGCAAGCGGGTTTTTAAGTGCTCTGGAGTCATTTCGTTGCAAGCGGGTTTTTAAGTGCTCTGGAGTCATTTCGTTGCAAGCGGGTTTTTAAGTGCTCTGGAGTCATTTCGTTGCAAGCGGGTTTTTAAGTGCTCTGGAGTCATTTCGTTGCAAGCGGGTTTTTAAGTACTCTGGAGACATTTCGTTGCAAGCGGGTTTTTAAGTGCTCTGGAGTCATTTCGTTGTAAGCGGGTTTTTAAGTGCTCTGGAGTCATTTCGTTGCAAGCGGGTTTTTAAGTGCTCTGGAGTCATTTCGTTGCAAGCGGGTTTTTAAGTACTCTGGAGACATTTCGTTGCAAGCGGGTTTTTAAGTGCTCTGGAGTCATTTCATTGCATGCGGGTTTTTAAGTGCTCTGAAGGCATTTCGTTGTAAGCGGGCTTTTAAGTGCTCTGGAGTCATTTCGTTGCAAGCGGGTTTTATACGTGTTCTGGAGTCATTTCATTGCAAGCGGGTTTTTACATACTTCTCAGACATTTCACTGGAAGCGGGTTTTTTAAGTGCTCTGGAGTCATTTCGTTGCAAGCGGGTTTTTAAGTGCTCTGGAGTCATTTCGTTGCAAGCGGGTTTTTAAGTGCTCTGGAGACATTTCGTTGCAAGCGGGTTTTTAAGTGCTCTGGAGTCATTTCGTTGCAAGCGGGTTTTTAAGTGCTCTGGAGTCATTTCGTTGCAAGCGGGTTTTTAAGTGCTCTGAAGGCATTTCGTTGCAAGCGGGTTTTTAAGTGCTCTGGAGTCATTTCGTTGCAAGCGGGTTTTTAAGTGCTCTGGAGTCATTTCGTTGCAAGCGGGTTTTTAAGTGCTCTGGAGTCATTTCGTTGCAAGCGGCTTTTTAAGTGCTCTGGAGACATTTCGTTGCAAGCGGGTTTTTAAGTGCTCTGGAGTCATTTCGTTGCAAGCGGGTTTTTAAGTGCTCTGGAGTCATTTCGTTGCAAGCGGGTTTTTAAGTGCTCTGAAGGCATTTCGTTGCAAGCGGGTTTTTAAGTGCTCTGGAGTCATTTCGTTGCAAGCGGGTTTTTAAGTGCTCTGGAGTCATTTCGTTGCAAGCGGGTTTTTTAGTGCTCTGGAGTCATTTCATTGCAAGCGGGTTTTTTAGTGCTCTGGAGTCATTTCGTTGCAAGCGGGTTTTTAAGTGCTCTGGAGTCATTTCGTTGCATGCGGGTTTTTAAGTGCTCTGAAGGCATTTCGTTGTAAGCGGGTTTTTAAGTGCTCTGGAGTCATTTCGTTGCAAGCGGGTTTTTAAGTGCTCTGGAGTCATTTCGTTGCAAGCGGGTTTTTAAGTGCTCTGGAGTCATTTCGTTGCAAGCGGGTTTTTAAGTGCTCTGAAGGCATTTCGTTGCAAGCGGGTTTTTAAGTGCTCTGGAGTCATTTCGTTGCAAGCGGGTTTTTAAGTGCTCTGGAGTCATTTCGTTGCAAGTGGGTTTTTAAGTGCTCTGGAGTCATTTCGTTGCAAGCGGGTTTTTAAGTGCTCTGGAGTCATTTCGTTGCAAGCGGGTTTTTAAGTGCTCTGGAGTCATTTCGTTGCAAGCGGGTTTTTAAGTGCTCTGGAGTCATTTCGTTGCAAGCGGGTTTTTAAGTACTCTGGAGACATTTCGTTGCAAGCGGGTTTTTAAGTGCTCTGGAGTCATTTCGTTGCATGCGGGTTTTTAAGTGCTCAAGGCATTTCGTTGTAAGCGGGCTTTTAAGTGCTCTGGAGTCATTTCGTTGCAAGCGGGTTTTTACGTGTTCTGGAGTCATTTCGTTGCAAGCGGGTTTTTACATACTTCTCAGACATTTCACTGGAAGCGGGTTTTTTAAGTGCTCTGCAGGCATTTCGTTGTAAGCGGGTTTTTAAGTACTCTGGAGTCATTTCGTTGCAAGCGGGTTTTTAAGTGCTCTGGAGTCATTTCGTTGCAAGCGGGTTTTTAAGTGCTCTGGAGTCATTTCATTGCAAGCGGGTTTTTAAGTGCTCTGAAGGCATTTCGTTGCAAGCGGGTTTTTAAGTGCTCTGGAGTCATTTCGTTGCAAGCGGGTTTTTAAGTGCTCTGGAGTCATTTCGTTGCAAGCGGGTTTTTAAGTGCTCTGGAGTCACTTCGTTACAAGCGGGTTTTTAAGTGCTCTGGAGGCATTTCGTTGCAAGCGGGTTTTTAAGTGCTCTGGAGTCATTTCGTTGCAAGCGGGTTTTTAAGTGCTCTGGAGTCATTTCGTTGCAAGCGGGTTTTTAAGTGCTCTGGAGTCATTTCGTTACAAGCGGGTTTTTAAGTACTCTGTAGACATTTCGTTGCAAGCGGGTTTTTAAGTGCTCTGGAGTCATTTCGTTGCAAGCGGGTTTTTAAGTGCTCTGGAGACATTTCGTTGCAAGCGGGTTTTTAAGTGCTCTGAAGGCATTTCGTTGCAAGCGGGTTTTTAAGTGCTCTGGAGTCATTTCGTTGCAAGCGGGTTTTTAAGTGCTCTGGAGTCATTTCGTTGAAAGCGGGTTTTTAAGTGCTCTGGAGTCATTTCGTTGCAAGCGGGTTTTTAAGTACTCTGGAGACATTTCGTTGAAAGCGGGTTTTTAAGTGCTCTGGAGTCATTTCGTTGCAAGCGGGTTTTTAAGTGCTCTGGAGTCATTTCGTTGCAAGCGGGTTTTTAAGTGCTCTGGAGTCATTTCGTTGCAAGCGGGTTTTTAAGGGCTCTGGAGTCATTTCGTTGCAAGCGGGTTTTTAAGTGCTCTGGAGTCATTTCGTTGCAAGCGGGTTTTTAAGTGCTCTGGAGTCATTTCGTTGCAAGCGGGTTTTTAAGTGCTCTGTAGGCATTTCGTTGCAAGCGGGTTTTTAAGTGCTCTGGAGTCATTTCGTTGCAAGCGGGTTTTTAAGTGCTCTGGAGTCATTTCGTTGCAAGCGGGTTTTTAAGTGCTCTGGAGTCATTTCGTTGCAAGCGGGTTTTTTAGTGCTCTGGAGTCATTTCGTTGCAAGCGGGTTTTTAAGTGCTCTGGAGTCATTTCGTTGCAAGCGGGTTTTTAAGTGCTCTGGAGTCATTTCGTTGCAAGCGGGTTTTTAAGTGCTCTGGAGTCATTTCGTTGCAAGCGGGTTTTTAAGTGCTCTGGAGTCATTTCGTTGCAAGCGGGTTTTTTAGTGCTCTGGAGTCATTTCGTTGCAAGCGGGTTTTTAAGTGCTCTGGAGTCATTTCGTTGCAAGCGGGTTTTTAAGTGCTCTGGAGTCATTTCGTTGCAAGCGGGTTTTTAAGTGCTCTGAAGGCATTTCGTTGCAAGCGGGTTTTTAAGTGCTCTGGAGTCATTTCGTTGCAAGCGGGTTTTTAAGTGCTCTGGAGTCATTTCGTTGCAAGCGGGTTTTTAAGTGCTCTGGAGTCATTTCCTTGCAAGCGGGTTTTTAAGTGCTCTGGAGTCATTTCGTTGCAAGCGGGTTTTTAAGTGCTCTGGAGTCATTTCGTTGCAAGCGGGTTTTTAAGTGCTCTGGAGTCATTTCGTTGCAAGCGGGTTTTTAAGTGCTCTGGAGACATTTCGTTGCAAGCGGGTTTTTAAGTGCTCTGGAGTCATTTCGTTGCAAGCGGGTTTTTAAGTGCTCTGGAGTCATTTCGTTGCAAGCGGGTTTTTAAGTGCTCTGGAGTCATTTCGTTGCAAGCGGGTTTTTAAGTGCTCTGGAGTCATTTCGTTGCAAGCGGGTTTTTAAGTGCTCTGGAGTCATTTCGTTGCAAGCGGGTTTTTAAGTGCTCTGGAGTCATTTCGTTGCAAGCGGGTTTTTAAGTGCTCTGGAGACATTTCGTTGCAAGCGGGGTTTTAAGTGCTCTGGAGTCATTTCGTTGCAAGCGGGTTTTTAAGTGCTCTGAAGGCATTTCGTTGCAAGCGGGTTTTTAAGTGCTCTGGAGTCATTTCGTTGCAAGCGGGTTTTTAAGTGCTCTGGAGTCACTTCGTTACAAGCGGGTTTTTAAGTGCTCTGGAGGCATTTCGTTGCAAGCGGGTTTTTAAGTGCTCTGGAGTCATTTCGTTGCAAGCGGGTTTTTAAGTAATCTGGAGTCATTTCGTTGCAAGCGGGTTTTTAAGTGCTCTGGAGTCATTTCGTTGCAAGCGGGTTTTTAAGTGCTCTGGAGACATTTCGTTGCAAGCGGGTTTTTAAGTGCTCTGGAGTCATTTCGTTGCAAGCGGGTTTTTAAGTGCTCTGAAGGCATTTCGTTGCAAGCGGGTTTTTAAGTGCTCTGGAGTCATTTCGTTGCAAGCGGGTTTTTAAGTGCTCTGGAGTCATTTCGTTGCAAGCGGGTTTTTAAGTGCTCTGGAGTCATTTCGTTGCAAGCGGGTTTTTAAGTGCTCTGGAGTCATTTCGTTGCAAGCGGGTTTTTAAGTGCTCTGGAGTCATTTCGTTGCAAGCGGGTTTTTAAGTGCTCTGGAGTCATTTCGTTGCAAGCGGGTTTTTAAGTACTCTGGAGACATTTCGTTGCAAGCGGGTTTTTAAGTGCTCTGGAGTCATTTCGTTGTAAGCGGGTTTTTAAGTGCTCTGGAGTCATTTCGTTGCAAGCGGGTTTTTAAGTGCTCTGGAGTCATTTCGTTGCAAGCGGGTTTTTAAGTACTCTGGAGACATTTCGTTGCAAGCGGGTTTTTAAGTGCTCTGGAGTCATTTCATTGCATGCGGGTTTTTAAGTGCTCTGAAGGCATTTCGTTGTAAGCGGGCTTTTAAGTGCTCTGGAGTCATTTCGTTGCAAGCGGGTTTTATACGTGTTCTGGAGTCATTTCATTGCAAGCGGGTTTTTACATACTTCTCAGACATTTCACTGGAAGCGGGTTTTTTAAGTGCTCTGGAGTCATTTCGTTGCAAGCGGGTTTTTAAGTGCTCTGGAGTCATTTCGTTGCAAGCGGGTTTTTAAGTGCTCTGGAGACATTTCGTTGCAAGCGGGTTTTTAAGTGCTCTGGAGTCATTTCGTTGCAAGCGGGTTTTTAAGTGCTCTGGAGTCATTTCGTTGCAAGCGGGTTTTTAAGTGCTCTGAAGGCATTTCGTTGCAAGCGGGTTTTTAAGTGCTCTGGAGTCATTTCGTTGCAAGCGGGTTTTTAAGTGCTCTGGAGTCATTTCGTTGCAAGCGGGTTTTTAAGTGCTCTGGAGTCATTTCGTTGCAAGCGGCTTTTTAAGTGCTCTGGAGACATTTCGTTGCAAGCGGGTTTTTAAGTGCTCTGGAGTCATTTCGTTGCAAGCGGGTTTTTAAGTGCTCTGGAGTCATTTCGTTGCAAGCGGGTTTTTAAGTGCTCTGAAGGCATTTCGTTGCAAGCGGGTTTTTAAGTGCTCTGGAGTCATTTCGTTGCAAGCGGGTTTTTAAGTGCTCTGGAGTCATTTCGTTGCAAGCGGGTTTTTTAGTGCTCTGGAGTCATTTCATTGCAAGCGGGTTTTTTAGTGCTCTGGAGTCATTTCGTTGCAAGCGGGTTTTTAAGTGCTCTGGAGTCATTTCGTTGCATGCGGGTTTTTAAGTGCTCTGAAGGCATTTCGTTGTAAGCGGGTTTTTAAGTGCTCTGGAGTCATTTCGTTGCAAGCGGGTTTTTAAGTGCTCTGGAGTCATTTCGTTGCAAGCGGGTTTTTAAGTGCTCTGGAGTCATTTCGTTGCAAGCGGGTTTTTAAGTGCTCTGAAGGCATTTCGTTGCAAGCGGGTTTTTAAGTGCTCTGGAGTCATTTCGTTGCAAGCGGGTTTTTAAGTGCTCTGGAGTCATTTCGTTGCAAGTGGGTTTTTAAGTGCTCTGGAGTCATTTCGTTGCAAGCGGGTTTTTAAGTGCTCTGGAGTCATTTCGTTGCAAGCGGGTTTTTAAGTGCTCTGGAGTCATTTCGTTGCAAGCGGGTTTTTAAGTGCTCTGGAGTCATTTCGTTGCAAGCGGGTTTTTAAGTACTCTGGAGACATTTCGTTGCAAGCGGGTTTTTAAGTGCTCTGGAGTCATTTCGTTGCATGCGGGTTTTTAAGTGCTCAAGGCATTTCGTTGTAAGCGGGCTTTTAAGTGCTCTGGAGTCATTTCGTTGCAAGCGGGTTTTTACGTGTTCTGGAGTCATTTCGTTGCAAGCGGGTTTTTACATACTTCTCAGACATTTCACTGGAAGCGGGTTTTTTAAGTGCTCTGCAGGCATTTCGTTGTAAGCGGGTTTTTAAGTACTCTGGAGTCATTTCGTTGCAAGCGGGTTTTTAAGTGCTCTGGAGTCATTTCGTTGCAAGCGGGTTTTTAAGTGCTCTGGAGTCATTTCATTGCAAGCGGGTTTTTAAGTGCTCTGAAGGCATTTCGTTGCAAGCGGGCTTTTAAGTGCTCTGGAGTCATTTCGTTGCAAGCGGGTTTTTACGTGTTCTGGAGTCATTTCGTTTCAAGCGGGTTTTTACATACTTCTCAGACATTTCACTGGAAGCGGGTTTTTTAAGTGCTCTGCAGGCATTTCGTTGTAAGCGGGTTTTTAAGTACTCTGGAGTCATTTCGTTGCAAGCGGGTTTTTAAGTGCTCTGGAGTCATTTCGTTGCAAGCGGGTTTTTAAGTGCTCTGGAGTCATTTCGTTGCAAGCGGGTTTTTAAGTGCTCTGGAGTCATTTCGTTGCCAGCGGGTTTTTAAGTGCTCTGGAGTCATTTCGTTGCAAGCGGGTTTTTAAGTGCTCTGGAGTCATTTCGTTGCAAGCGGGTTTTTAAGTGCTCTGGAGTCATTTCGTTGCAAGCGGGTTTTTAAGTACTCTGGAGACATTTCGTTGCAAGCGGGTTTTTAAGTGCTCTGGAGTCATTTCGTTGTAAGCGGGTTTTTAAGTGCTCTGGAGTCATTTCGTTGCAAGCGGGTTTTTAAGTGCTCTGGAGTCATTTCGTTGCAAGCGGGTTTTTAAGTGCTCTGGAGACATTTCGTTGCAAGCGGGTTTTTAAGTGCTCTGGAGTCATTTCGTTGCAAGCGGGTTTTTAAGTGCTCTGAAGGCATTTCGTTGCAAGCGGGTTTTTAAGTGCTCTGGAGTCATTTCGTTGCAAGCGGGTTTTTAAGTGCTCTGGAGTCATTTCGTTGCAAGCGGGTTTTTAAGTGCTCTGGAGTCATTTCGTTGCAAGCGGGTTTTTAAGTGCTCTGGAGTCATTTCGTTGCAAGCGGGTTTTTAAGTGCTCTGGAGTCATTTCGTTGCAAGCGGGTTTTTAAGTGCTCTGGAGTCATTTCGTTGCAAGCGGGTTTTTAAGTACTCTGGAGACATTTCGTTGCAAGCGGGTTTTTAAGTGCTCTGGAGTCATTTCGTTGTAAGCGGGTTTTTAAGTGCTCTGGAGTCATTTCGTTGCAAGCGGGTTTTTAAGTGCTCTGGAGTCATTTCGTTGCAAGCGGGTTTTTAAGTACTCTGGAGACATTTCGTTGCAAGCGGGTTTTTAAGTGCTCTGGAGTCATTTCATTGCATGCGGGTTTTTAAGTGCTCTGAAGGCATTTCGTTGTAAGCGGGCTTTTAAGTGCTCTGGAGTCATTTCGTTGCAAGCGGGTTTTATACGTGTTCTGGAGTCATTTCATTGCAAGCGGGTTTTTACATACTTCTCAGACATTTCACTGGAAGCGGGTTTTTTAAGTGCTCTGGAGTCATTTCGTTGCAAGCGGGTTTTTAAGTGCTCTGGAGTCATTTCGTTGCAAGCGGGTTTTTAAGTGCTCTGGAGACATTTCGTTGCAAGCGGGTTTTTAAGTGCTCTGGAGTCATTTCGTTGCAAGCGGGTTTTTAAGTGCTCTGGAGTCATTTCGTTGCAAGCGGGTTTTTAAGTGCTCTGGAGTCATTTCGTTGCAAGCGGGTTTTTAAGTGCTCTGGAGTCATTTCGTTGCCAGCGGGTTTTTAAGTGCTCTGGAGTCATTTCGTTGCAAGCGGGTTTTTAAGTGCTCTGGAGTCATTTCGTTGCAAGCGGGTTTTTAAGTGCTCTGGAGTCATTTCGTTGCAAGCGGGTTTTTAAGTACTCTGGAGACATTTCGTTGCAAGCGGGTTTTTAAGTGCTCTGGAGTCATTTCGTTGTAAGCGGGTTTTTAAGTGCTCTGGAGTCATTTCGTTGCAAGCGGGTTTTTAAGTGCTCTGGAGTCATTTCGTTGCAAGCGGGTTTTTAAGTACTCTGGAGACATTTCGTTGCAAGCGGGTTTTTAAGTGCTCTGGAGTCATTTCATTGCATGCGGGTTTTTAAGTGCTCTGAAGGCATTTCGTTGTAAGCGGGCTTTTAAGTGCTCTGGAGTCATTTCGTTGCAAGCGGGTTTTATACGTGTTCTGGAGTCATTTCATTGCAAGCGGGTTTTTACATACTTCTCAGACATTTCACTGGAAGCGGGTTTTTTAAGTGCTCTGGAGTCATTTCGTTGCAAGCGGGTTTTTAAGTGCTCTGGAGTCATTTCGTTGCAAGCGGGTTTTTAAGTGCTCTGGAGACATTTCGTTGCAAGCGGGTTTTTAAGTGCTCTGGAGTCATTTCGTTGCAAGCGGGTTTTTAAGTGCTCTGGAGTCATTTCGTTGCAAGCGGGTTTTTAAGTGCTCTGAAGGCATTTCGTTGCAAGCGGGTTTTTAAGTGCTCTGGAGTCATTTCGTTGCAAGCGGGTTTTTAAGTGCTCTGGAGTCATTTCGTTGCAAGCGGGTTTTTAAGTGCTCTGGAGTCATTTCGTTGCAAGCGGCTTTTTAAGTGCTCTGGAGACATTTCGTTGCAAGCGGGTTTTTAAGTGCTCTGGAGTCATTTCGTTGCAAGCGGGTTTTTAAGTGCTCTGGAGTCATTTCGTTGCAAGCGGGTTTTTAAGTGCTCTGAAGGCATTTCGTTGCAAGCGGGTTTTTAAGTGCTCTGGAGTCATTTCGTTGCAAGCGGGTTTTTAAGTGCTCTGGAGTCATTTCGTTGCAAGCGGGTTTTTTAGTGCTCTGGAGTCATTTCATTGCAAGCGGGTTTTTTAGTGCTCTGGAGTCATTTCGTTGCAAGCGGGTTTTTAAGTGCTCTGGAGTCATTTCGTTGCATGCGGGTTTTTAAGTGCTCTGAAGGCATTTCGTTGTAAGCGGGTTTTTAAGTGCTCTGGAGTCATTTCGTTGCAAGCGGGTTTTTAAGTGCTCTGGAGTCATTTCGTTGCAAGCGGGTTTTTAAGTGCTCTGGAGTCATTTCGTTGCAAGCGGGTTTTTAAGTGCTCTGAAGGCATTTCGTTGCAAGCGGGTTTTTAAGTGCTCTGGAGTCATTTCGTTGCAAGCGGGTTTTTAAGTGCTCTGGAGTCATTTCGTTGCAAGTGGGTTTTTAAGTGCTCTGGAGTCATTTCGTTGCAAGCGGGTTTTTAAGTGCTCTGGAGTCATTTCGTTGCAAGCGGGTTTTTAAGTGCTCTGGAGTCATTTCGTTGCAAGCGGGTTTTTAAGTGCTCTGGAGTCATTTCGTTGCAAGCGGGTTTTTAAGTACTCTGGAGACATTTCGTTGCAAGCGGGTTTTTAAGTGCTCTGGAGTCATTTCGTTGCATGCGGGTTTTTAAGTGCTCAAGGCATTTCGTTGTAAGCGGGCTTTTAAGTGCTCTGGAGTCATTTCGTTGCAAGCGGGTTTTTACGTGTTCTGGAGTCATTTCGTTGCAAGCGGGTTTTTACATACTTCTCAGACATTTCACTGGAAGCGGGTTTTTTAAGTGCTCTGCAGGCATTTCGTTGTAAGCGGGTTTTTAAGTACTCTGGAGTCATTTCGTTGCAAGCGGGTTTTTAAGTGCTCTGGAGTCATTTCGTTGCAAGCGGGTTTTTAAGTGCTCTGGAGTCATTTCATTGCAAGCGGGTTTTTAAGTGCTCTGAAGGCATTTCGTTGCAAGCGGGCTTTTAAGTGCTCTGGAGTCATTTCGTTGCAAGCGGGTTTTTACGTGTTCTGGAGTCATTTCGTTTCAAGCGGGTTTTTACATACTTCTCAGACATTTCACTGGAAGCGGGTTTTTTAAGTGCTCTGCAGGCATTTCGTTGTAAGCGGGTTTTTAAGTACTCTGGAGTCATTTCGTTGCAAGCGGGTTTTTAAGTGCTCTGGAGTCATTTCGTTGCAAGCGGGTTTTTAAGTGCTCTGGAGTCATTTCGTTGCAAGCGGGTTTTTAAGTGCTCTGGAGTCATTTCGTTACAAGCGGGTTTTTAAGTGCTCTGGAGTCATTTCGTTGCAAGCGGGTTTTTAAGTGCTCTGGAGTCATTTCGTTGCAAGCGGGTTTTTAAGTGCTCTGGAGTCATTTCGTTACAAGCGGGTTTTTAAGTGCTCTGGAGTCATTTCGTTGCAAGCGGGTTTTTAAGTGCTCTGGAGTCATTTCGTTGCAAGCGGGTTTTTAAGTACTCTGGAGACATTTCGTTGCAAGCGGGTTTTTAAGTGCTCTGGAGTCATTTCGTTGCAAGCGGGTTTTTAAGTGCTCTGGAGTCATTTCGTTGCAAGCGGGTTTTTAAGTGCTCTGGAGTCATTTCGTTGCAAGCGGGTTTTTAAGTGCTCTGGAGTCATTTCGTTGCAAGCGGGTTTTTAAGTGCTCTGGAGTCATTTCGTTGCAAGCGGGTTTTTAAGTGCTCTGGAGTCATTTCGTTGCAAGCGGGTTTTTAAGTGCTCTGGAGTCATTTCGTTGCAAGCGGGTTTTTAAGTGCTCTGGAGTCATTTCGTTGCAAGCGGGTTTTAAAGTGCTCTGGAGACATTTCGTTGCAAGCGGGTTTTTAAGTGCTCTGGAGTCATTTCATTGCAAGCGGGTTTTTAAGTGCTCTGAAGGCATTTCGTTGCAAGCGGGTTTTTAAGTGCTCTGGAGTCATTTCGTTGCAAGCGGGTTTTTAAGTGCTCTGGAGTCATTTCGTTGCAAGCGGGTTTTTAAGTGCTCTGGAGTCACTTCAAGCGGGTTTTTAAGTACTCTGGAGACATTTCGTTGAAAGCGGGTTTTTAAGTGCTCTGGAGTCATTTCGTTGCAAGCGGGTTTTTAAGTGCTCTGGAGTCATTTCGTTGCAAGCGGGTTTTTAAGTGCTCTGGAGTCATTTCGTTGCAAGCGGGTTTTTAAGGGCTCTGGAGTCATTTCGTTGCAAGCGGGTTTTTAAGTGCTCTGGAGTCATTTCGTTGCAAGCGGGTTTTTAAGTGCTCTGGAGTCATTTCGTTGCAAGCGGGTTTTTAAGTGCTCTGTAGGCATTTCGTTGCAAGCGGGTTTTTAAGTGCTCTGGAGTCATTTCGTTGCAAGCGGGTTTTTAAGTGCTCTGGAGTCATTTCGTTGCAAGCGGGTTTTTAAGTGCTCTGGAGTCATTTCGTTGCAAGCGGGTTTTTTAGTGCTCTGGAGTCATTTCGTTGCAAGCGGGTTTTTAAGTGCTCTGGAGTCATTTCGTTGCAAGCGGGTTTTTAAGTGCTCTGGAGTCATTTCGTTGCAAGCGGGTTTTTAAGTGCTCTGGAGTCATTTCGTTGCAAGCGGGTTTTTAAGTGCTCTGGAGTCATTTCGTTGCAAGCGGGTTTTTTAGTGCTCTGGAGTCATTTCGTTGCAAGCGGGTTTTTAAGTGCTCTGGAGTCATTTCGTTGCAAGCGGGTTTTTAAGTGCTCTGGAGTCATTTCGTTGCAAGCGGGTTTTTAAGTGCTCTGAAGGCATTTCGTTGCAAGCGGGTTTTTAAGTGCTCTGGAGTCATTTCGTTGCAAGCGGGTTTTTAAGTGCTCTGGAGTCATTTCGTTGCAAGCGGGTTTTTAAGTGCTCTGGAGTCATTTCCTTGCAAGCGGGTTTTTAAGTGCTCTGGAGTCATTTCGTTGCAAGCGGGTTTTTAAGTGCTCTGGAGTCATTTCGTTGCAAGCGGGTTTTTAAGTGCTCTGGAGTCATTTCGTTGCAAGCGGGTTTTTAAGTGCTCTGGAGACATTTCGTTGCAAGCGGGTTTTTAAGTGCTCTGGAGTCATTTCGTTGCAAGCGGGTTTTTAAGTGCTCTGGAGTCATTTCGTTGCAAGCGGGTTTTTAAGTGCTCTGGAGTCATTTCGTTGCAAGCGGGTTTTTAAGTGCTCTGGAGTCATTTCGTTGCAAGCGGGTTTTTAAGTGCTCTGGAGTCATTTCGTTGCAAGCGGGTTTTTAAGTGCTCTGGAGTCATTTCGTTGCAAGCGGGTTTTTAAGTGCTCTGGAGACATTTCGTTGCAAGCGGGTTTTTAAGTGCTCTGGAGTCATTTCGTTGCAAGCGGGTTTTTAAGTGCTCTGAAGGCATTTCGTTGCAAGCGGGTTTTTAAGTGCTCTGGAGTCATTTCGTTGCAAGCGGGTTTTTAAGTGCTCTGGAGTCACTTCGTTACAAGCGGGTTTTTAAGTGCTCTGGAGGCATTTCGTTGCAAGCGGGTTTTTAAGTGCTCTGGAGTCATTTCGTTGCAAGCGGGTTTTTAAGTAATCTGGAGTCATTTCGTTGCAAGCGGGTTTTTAAGTGCTCTGGAGTCATTTCGTTGCAAGCGGGTTTTTAAGTGCTCTGGAGACATTTCGTTGCAAGCGGGTTTTTAAGTGCTCTGGAGTCATTTCGTTGCAAGCGGGTTTTTAAGTGCTCTGAAGGCATTTCGTTGCAAGCGGGTTTTTAAGTGCTCTGGAGTCATTTCGTTGCAAGCGGGTTTTTAAGTGCTCTGGAGTCATTTCGTTGCAAGCGGGTTTTTAAGTGCTCTGGAGTCATTTCGTTGCAAGCGGGTTTTTAAGTGCTCTGGAGTCATTTCGTTGCAAGCGGGTTTTTAAGTGCTCTGGAGTCATTTCGTTGCAAGCGGGTTTTTAAGTGCTCTGGAGTCATTTCGTTGCAAGCGGGTTTTTAAGTACTCTGGAGACATTTCGTTGCAAGCGGGTTTTTAAGTGCTCTGGAGTCATTTCGTTGTAAGCGGGTTTTTAAGTGCTCTGGAGTCATTTCGTTGCAAGCGGGTTTTTAAGTGCTCTGGAGTCATTTCGTTGCAAGCGGGTTTTTAAGTACTCTGGAGACATTTCGTTGCAAGCGGGTTTTTAAGTGCTCTGGAGTCATTTCATTGCATGCGGGTTTTTAAGTGCTCTGAAGGCATTTCGTTGTAAGCGGGCTTTTAAGTGCTCTGGAGTCATTTCGTTGCAAGCGGGTTTTATACGTGTTCTGGAGTCATTTCATTGCAAGCGGGTTTTTACATACTTCTCAGACATTTCACTGGAAGCGGGTTTTTTAAGTGCTCTGGAGTCATTTCGTTGCAAGCGGGTTTTTAAGTGCTCTGGAGTCATTTCGTTGCAAGCGGGTTTTTAAGTGCTCTGGAGTCATTTCGTTGCAAGCGGGTTTTTAAGTGCTCTGGAGTCATTTCGTTGCAAGCGGGTTTTTAAGTGCTCTGGAGTCATTTCGTTGCAAGCGGGTTTTTAAGTGCTCTGGAGTCATTTCGTTGCAAGCGGGTTTTTAAGTGCTCTGGAGACATTTCGTTGCAAGCGGGTTTTTAAGTGCTCTGGAGTCATTTCGTTGCAAGCGGGTTTTTAAGTGCTCTGAAGGCATTTCGTTGCAAGCGGGTTTTTAAGTGCTCTGGAGTCATTTCGTTGCAAGCGGGTTTTTAAGTGCTCTGGAGTCACTTCGTTACAAGCGGGTTTTTAAGTGCTCTGGAGGCATTTCGTTGCAAGCGGGTTTTTAAGTGCTCTGGAGTCATTTCGTTGCAAGCGGGTTTTTAAGTAATCTGGAGTCATTTCGTTGCAAGCGGGTTTTTAAGTGCTCTGGAGTCATTTCGTTGCAAGCGGGTTTTTAAGTGCTCTGGAGACATTTCGTTGCAAGCGGGTTTTTAAGTGCTCTGGAGTCATTTCGTTGCAAGCGGGTTTTTAAGTGCTCTGAAGGCATTTCGTTGCAAGCGGGTTTTTAAGTGCTCTGGAGTCATTTCGTTGCAAGCGGGTTTTTAAGTGCTCTGGAGTCATTTCGTTGCAAGCGGGTTTTTAAGTGCTCTGGAGTCATTTCGTTGCAAGCGGGTTTTTAAGTGCTCTGGAGTCATTTCGTTGCAAGCGGGTTTTTAAGTGCTCTGGAGTCATTTCGTTGCAAGCGGGTTTTTAAGTGCTCTGGAGTCATTTCGTTGCAAGCGGGTTTTTAAGTACTCTGGAGACATTTCGTTGTAAGCGGGTTTTTAAGTGCTCTGGAGTCATTTCGTTGCAAGCGGGTTTTTAAGTGCTCTGGAGTCATTTCGTTGCAAGCGGGTTTTTAAGTACTCTGGAGACATTTCGTTGCAAGCGGGTTTTTAAGTGCTCTGGAGTCATTTCATTGCATGCGGGTTTTTAAGTGCTCTGAAGGCATTTCGTTGTAAGCGGGCTTTTAAGTGCTCTGGAGTCATTTCGTTGCAAGCGGGTTTTATACGTGTTCTGGAGTCATTTCATTGCAAGCGGGTTTTTACATACTTCTCAGACATTTCACTGGAAGCGGGTTTTTTAAGTGCTCTGGAGTCATTTCGTTGCAAGCGGGTTTTTAAGTGCTCTGGAGTCATTTCGTTGCAAGCGGGTTTTTAAGTGCTCTGGAGTCATTTCGTTACAAGCGGGTTTTTAAGTGCTCTGTAGACATTTCGTTGCAAGCGGGTTTTTAAGTGCTCTGGAGTCATTTCGTTGCAAGCGGGTTTTTAAGTGCTCTGGAGTCATTTCGTTGCAAGCGGGTTTTTAAGTACTCTGGAGACATTTCGTTGCAAGCGGGTTTTTAAGTGCTCTGGAGTCATTTCGTTGCAAGCGGGTTTTTAAGTGCTCTGGAGTCATTTCGTTGCAAGCGGGTTTTTAAGTACTCTGGAGACATTTCGTTGCAAGCGGGTTTTTAAGTGCTCTGGAGTCATTTCGTTGCAAGCGGGTTTTTAAGTGCTCTGGAGTCATTTCGTTGCAAGCGGGTTTTTAAGTGCTCTGAAGGCATTTCGTTGCAAGCGGGTTTTTAAGTGCTCTGGAGTCATTTCGTTGCAAGCGGGTTTTTAAGTGCTCTGGAGTCATTTCGTTGCAAGCGGGTTTTTAAGTGCTCTGGAGTCATTTCGTTGCAAGCGGGTTTTTAAGTGCTCTGGAGTCATTTCGTTGCAAGCGGGTTTTTAAGTGCTCTGGAGTCATTTCGTTGCAAGCGGGTTTTTAAGTGCTCTGGAGTCATTTCGTTGCAAGCGGGTTTTTAAGTGCTCTGGAGTCATTTCGTTGCAAGCGGGTTTTTAAGTGCTCTGGAGACATTTCGTTGCAAGCGGGTTTTTAAGTGCTCTGGAGTCATTTCGTTGCAAGCGGGTTTTTAAGTGCTCTGGAGTCATTTCGTTGCAAGCGGGTTTTTAAGTGCTCTGAAGGCATTTCGTTGCAAGCGGGTTTTTAAGTGCTCTGGAGTCATTTCGTTGCAAGCGGGTTTTTAAGTGCTCTGGAGTCATTTCGTTGCAAGCGGGTTTTTAAGTGCTCTGGAGTCATTTCGTTGCAAGCGGGTTTTTAAGTACTCTGGAGACATTTCGTTGCAAGCGGGTTTTTAAGTGCTCTGGAGTCATTTCATTGCATGCGGGTTTTTAAGTGCTCTGAAGGCATTTCGTTGTAAGCGGGCTTTTAAGTGCTCTGGAGTCATTTCGTTGCAAGCGGGTTTTATACGTGTTCTGGAGTCATTTCATTGCAAGCGGGTTTTTACATACTTCTCAGACATTTCACTGGAAGCGGGTTTTTTAAGTGCTCTGGAGTCATTTCGTTGCAAGCGGGTTTTTAAGTGCTCTGGAGTCATTTCGTTGCAAGCGGGTTTTTAAGTGCTCTGGAGTCATTTTGTTACAAGCGGGTTTTTAAGTGCTCTGTAGACATTTCGTTGCAAGCGGGTTTTTAAGTGCTCTGGAGTCATTTCGTTGCAAGCGGGTTTTTAAGTGCTCTGGAGTCATTTCGTTGCAAGCGGGTTTTTAAGTACTCTGGAGACATTTCGTTGCAAGCGGGTTTTTAAGTGCTCTGGAGTCATTTCGTTGCAAGCGGGTTTTTAAGTGCTCTGGAGTCATTTCGTTGCAAGCGGGTTTTTAAGTACTCTGGAGACATTTCGTTGCAAGCGGGTTTTTAAGTGCTCTGGAGTCATTTCGTTGCAAGCGGGTTTTTAAGTGCTCTGGAGTCATTTCGTTGCAAGCGGGTTTTTAAGTGCTCTGAAGGCATTTCGTTGCAAGCGGGTTTTTAAGTGCTCTGGAGTCATTTCGTTGCAAGCGGGTTTTTAAGTGCTCTGGAGTCATTTAGTTGCAAGCGGGTTTTTAAGTGCTCTGGAGTCATTTCGTTGCAAGCGGGTTTTTAAGTGCTCTGGAGTCATTTCGTTGCAAGCGGGTTTTTAAGTGCTCTGGAGTCATTTCGTTGCAAGCGGGTTTTTAAGTGCTCTGGAGTCATTTCGTTGCAAGCGGGTTTTTAAGTGCTCTGGAGTCATTTCGTTGCAAGCGGGTTTTTAAGTGCTCTGGAGACATTTCGTTGCAAGCGGGTTTTTAAGTGCTCTGGAGTCATTTCGTTGCAAGCGGGTTTTTAAGTGCTCTGGAGTCATTTCGTTGCAAGCGGGTTTTTAAGTGCTCTGAAGGCATTTCGTTGCAAGCGGGTTTTTAAGTGCTCTGGAGTCATTTCGTTGCAAGCGGGTTTTTAAGTGCTCTGGAGTCATTTCGTTGCAAGCGGGTTTTTAAGTGCTCTGGAGTCATTTCGTTGCAAGCGGGTTTTTAAGTACTCTGGAGACATTTCGTTGCAAGCGGGTTTTTAAGTGCTCTGGAGTCATTTCGTTGCAAGCGGGTTTTTAAGTGCTCTGGAGTCATTTCGTTGCAAGCGGGTTTTTAAGTGCTCTGGAGTCATTTCGTTGCAAGCGGGTTTTTAAGTGCTCTGGAGTCATTTCGTTGCAAGCGGGTTTTTAAGTGCTCTGGAGACATTTCGTTGCAAGCGGGTTTTTAAGTGCTCTGGAGTCATTTCGTTGCAAGCGGGTTTTTAAGTGCTCTGGAGTCATTTCGTTGCAAGCGGGTTTTTAAGTGCTCTGGAGTCATTTCGTTGCAAGCGGGTTTTTAAGTGCTCTGGAGTCATTTCGTTGCAAGCGGGTTTTTAAGTGCTCTGGAGTCATTTCGTTGCAAGCGGGTTTTTAAGTGCTCTGGAGTCATTTCGTTGCAAGCGGGTTTTTAAGTGCTCTGGAGTCATTTCGTTGCAAGTGGGTTTTTAAGTACTCTGGAGACATTTCGTTGCAAGCGGGTTTTTAAGTGCTCTGGAGTCATTTCGTTGCAAGCGGGTTTTTAAGTGCTCTGGAGTCATTTCGTTGCAAGCGGGTTTTTAAGTGCTCTGGAGTCATTTCGTTGCAAGCGGGTTTTTAAGTGCTCTGGAGTCATTTCGTTGCAAGCGGGTTTTTAAGTGCTCTGGAGACATTTCGTTGCAAGCGGGTTTTTAAGTGCTCTGGAGTCATTTCGTTGCAAGCGGGTTTTTAAGTGCTCTGGAGTCATTTCGTTGCAAGCGGGTTTTTAAGTGCTCTGCTCTGGAGTCATTTCGTTGCAAGCGGGTTTTTAAGTGCTCTGGAGTCATTTCGTTGCAAGCGGGTTTTTAAGTGCTCTGGAGTCATTTCGTTGCAAGCGGGTTTTTAAGTGCTCTGGAGTCATTTCGTTGCAAGCGGGTTTTTAAGTGCTCTGAAGGCATTTCGTTGCAAGCGGGTTTTTAAGTGCTCTGGAGTCATTTCGTTGCAAGCGGGTTTTTAAGTGCTCTGGAGTCATTTCGTTGTAAGCGGGTTTTTAAGTACTCTGGAGACATTTCGTTGCAAGCGGGTTTTTAAGTGCTCTGGAGTCATTTCGTTGCATGCGGGTTTTTAAGTGCTCTGAAGGCATTTCGTTGTAAGCGGGCTTTTAAGTGCTCTGGAGTCATTTCGTTGCAAGCGGGTTTTTACGTGTTCTGGAGTCATTTCGTTGCAAGCGGGTTTTTACATACTTCTCAGACATTTCACTGGAAGCGGGTTTTTTAAGTGCTCTGCAGGCATTTCGTTGTAAGCGGGTTTTTAAGTACTCTGGAGTCATTTCGTTGCAAGCGGGTTTTTAAGTGCTCTGGAGTCATTTCGTTGCAAGCGGGTTTTTAAGTGCTCTGGAGTCATTTCGTTGCAAGCGCGTTTTTAAGTGCTCTGGAGTCATTTCGTTACAAGCGGATTTTTAAGTGCTCTGGAGGCATTTCGTTGCAAGCGGGTTTTTAAGTGCTCTGGAGTCATTTCGTTGCAAGCGGGTTTTTAAGTGCTCTGGAGTCATTTCGTTGCAAGCGGGTTTTTAAGTGCTCTGGAGTCATTTCGTTGCAAGCGGGTTTTTAAGTGCTCTGGAGTCATTTCGTTGCAAGCGGGTTTTTAAGTGCTCTGGAGTCATTTCGTTGCAAGCGGGTTTTTAAGTGCTCTGGAGACATTTCGTTGCAAGCGGGTTTTTAAGTGCTCTGGAGTCATTTCGTTGCAAGCGGGTTTTTAAGTGCTCTGGAGTCATTTCGTTGCAAGCGGGTTTTTAAGTGCTCTGGAGTCATTTCGTTGCAAGCGGGTTTTTAAGTGCTCTGTAGACATTTCGTTGCAAGCGGGTTTTTAAGTGCTCTGGAGTCATTTCGTTGCAAGCGGGTTTTTAAGTGCTCTGGAGTCATTTCGTTGCAAGCGGGTTTTTAAGTGCTCTGAAGGCATTTCGTTGCAAGCGGGTTTTTAAGTGCTCTGGAGTCATTTCGTTGCAAGCGGGTTTTTAAGTGCTCTGGAGTCATTTCGTTGCAAGCGGGTTTTTAAGTGCTCTGGAGTCATTTCGTTGCAAGCGGGTTTTTAAGTACTCTGGAGACATTTCGTTGCAAGCGGGTTTTTAAGTGCTCTGGAGTCATTTCGTTGCAAGCGGGTTTTTAAGTGCTCTGGAGTCATTTCGTTGCAAGCGGGTTTTTAAGTGCTCTGAAGGCATTTCGTTGCAAGCGGGTTTTTAAGTGCTCTGGAGTCATTTCGTTGCAAGCGGGTTTTTAAGTGCTCTGGAGTCATTTCGTTGCAAGCGGGTTTTTAAGTGCTCTGGAGTCATTTCGTTGCAAGCGGGTTTTTAAGTGCTCTGGAGTCATTTCGTTGCAAGCGGGTTTTTAAGTGCTCTGGAGTCATTTCGTTGCAAGCGGGTTTTTAAGTGCTCTGGAGTCATTTTGTTGCTAGCGGGTTTTTAAGTGCTCTGGAGTCATTTCGTTGCAAGCGGGTTTTTAAGTGCTCTGGAGACATTTCGTTGCAAGCGGGTTTTTAAGTGCTCTGGAGTCATTTCGTTGCAAGCGGGTTTTTAAGTGCTCTGGAGTCATTTCGTTGCAAGCGGGTTTTTAAGTGCTCTGAAGGCATTTCGTTGCAAGCGGGTTTTTAAGTGCTCTGGAGTCATTTCGTTGCAAGCGGGTTTTTAAGTGCTCTGGAGTCATTTCGTTGCAAGCGGGTTTTTAAGTGCTCTGGAGTCATTTCGTTGCAAGCGGGTTTTTAAGTACTCTGGAGACATTTCGTTGCAAGCGGGTTTTTAAGTGCTCTGGAGTCATTTCGTTGCAAGCGGGTTTTTAAGTGCTCTGGAGTCATTTCGTTGCAAGCGGGTTTTTAAGTGCTCTGGAGTCATTTCGTTGCAAGCGGGTTTTTAAGTGCTCTGGAGTCATTTCGTTGCAAGCGGGTTTTTAAGTGCTCTGGAGACATTTCGTTGCAAGCGGGTTTTTAAGTGCTCTGGAGTCATTTCGTTGCAAGCGGGTTTTTAAGTGCTCTGGAGTCATTTCGTTGCAAGCGGGTTTTTAAGTGCTCTGGAGTCATTTCGTTGCAAGCGGGTTTTTAAGTGCTCTGGAGTCATTTCGTTGCAAGCGGGTTTTTAAGTGCTCTGGAGTCATTTCGTTGCAAGCGGGTTTTTAAGTGCTCTGGAGTCATTTCGTTGCAAGCGGGTTTTTAAGTGCTCTGGAGTCATTTCGTTGCAAGCGGGTTTTTAAGTACTCTGGAGACATTTCGTTGCAAGCGGGTTTTTAAGTGCTCTGGAGTCATTTCGTTGCAAGCGGGTTTTTAAGTGCTCTGGAGTCATTTCGTTGCAAGCGGGTTTTTAAGTGCTCTGGAGTCATTTTGTTGCAAGCGGGTTTTTAAGTGCTCTGGAGTCATTTCGTTGCAAGCGGGTTTTTAAGTGCTCTGGAGACATTTCGTTGCAAGCGGGTTTTTAAGTGCTCTGGAGTCATTTCGTTGCAAGCGGGTTTTTAAGTGCTCTGGAGTCATTTCGTTGCAAGCGGGTTTTTAAGTGCTCTGCTCTGGAGTCATTTCGTTGCAAGCGGGTTTTTAAGTGCTCTGGAGTCATTTCGTTGCAAGCGGGTTTTTAAGTGCTCTGGAGTCATTTCGTTGCAAGCGGGTTTTTAAGTGCTCTGGAGTCATTTCCTTGCAAGCGGGTTTTTAAGTGCTCTGAAGGCATTTCGTTGCAAGCGGGTTTTTAAGTGCTCTGGAGTCATTTCGTTGCAAGCGGGTTTTTAAGTGCTCTGGAGTCATTTTGTTGCAAGCGGGTTTTTAAGTGCTCTGGAGTCATTTCGTTGCAAGCGGGTTTTTAAGTGCTCTGAAGGCATTTCGTTGCAAGCGGGTTTTTAAGTGCTCTGGAGTCATTTCGTTGCAAGCGGGTTTTTAAGTGCTCTGGAGTCATTTTGTTGCAAGCGGGTTTTTAAGTGCTCTGGAGTCATTTCGTTGCAAGCGGGTTTTTAAGTACTCTGGAGACATTTCGTTGCAAGCGGGTTTTTAAGTGCTCTGGAGTCATTTCGTTGCAAGCGGGTTTTTAAGTGCTCTGGAGTCATTTCGTTGCAAGCGGGTTTTTAAGTGCTCTGGAGTCATTTCGTTGCAAGCGGGTTTTTAAGTGCTCTGGAGTCATTTCGTTGCAAGCGGGTTTTTAAGTGCTCTGGAGTCATTTCGTTGCAAGCGGGTTTTTAAGTGCTCTGGAGTCATTTCGTTGCAAGCGGGTTTTTAAGTGCTCTGGAGACATTTCGTTGCAAGCGGGTTTTTAAGTGCTCTGGAGTCATTTCGTTGCAAGCGGGTTTTTAAGTGCTCTGGAGTCATTTCGTTGCAAGCGGGTTTTTAAGTGCTCTGGAGTCATTTCGTTGCAAGCGGGTTTTTAAGTCCTCTGTAGACATTTCGTTGCAAGCGGGTTTTTAAGTGCTCTGGAGTCATTTCGTTGCAAGCGGGTTTTTAAGTGCTCTGGAGTCATTTCGTTGCAAGCGGGTTTTTAAGTGCTCTGAAGGCATTTCGTTGCAAGCGGGTTTTTAAGTGCTCTGGAGTCATTTCGTTGCAAGCGGGTTTTTAAGTGCTCTGGAGTCATTTCGTTGCAAGCGGGTTTTTAAGTGCTCTGGAGTCATTTCGTTGCAAGCGGGTTTTTAAGTACTCTGGAGACATTTCGTTGCAAGCGGGTTTTTAAGTGCTCTGGAGTCATTTCGTTGCAAGCGGGTTTTTAAGTGCTCTGGAGTCATTTCGTTGCAAGCGGGTTTTTAAGTGCTCTGGAGTCATTTTGTTGCAAGCGGGTTTTTAAGTGCTCTGGAGTCATTTCGTTGCAAGCGGGTTTTTAAGTGCTCTGCAGACATTTCGTTGCAAGCGGGTTTTTAAGTGCTCTGGAGTCATTTCGTTGCAAGCGGGTTTTTAAGTGCTCTGGAGTCATTTCGTTGCAAGCGGGTTTTTAAGTGCTCTGGAGTCATTTCGTTGCAAGCGGGTTTTTAAGTGCTCTGGAGTCATTTCGTTGCAAGCGGGTTTTTAAGTGCTCTGGAGTCATTTCGTTGCAAGCGGGTTTTTAAGTGCTCTGGAGTCATTTCGTTGCAAGCGGGTTTTTAAGTGCTCTGAAGGCATTTCGTTGCAAGCGGGTTTTTAAGTGCTCTGGAGTCATTTTGTTGCAAGCGGGTTTTTAAGTGCTCTGGAGTCATTTCGTTGCAAGCGGGTTTTTAAGTACTCTGGAGACATTTCGTTGCAAGCGGGTTTTTAAGTGCTCTGGAGTCATTTCGTTGCAAGCGGGTTTTTAAGTGCTCTGGAGTCATTTCGTTGCAAGCGGGTTTTTAAGTGCTCTGGAGTCATTTCGTTGCAAGCGGGTTTTTAAGTGCTCTGGAGTCATTTCGTTGCAAGCGGGTTTTTAAGTGCTCTGGAGTCATTTCGTTGCAAGCGGGTTTTTAAGTGCTCTGGAGTCATTTCGTTGCAAGCGGGTTTTTAAGTGCTCTGGAGACATTTCGTTGCAAGCGGGTTTTTAAGTGCTCTGGAGTCATTTCGTTGCAAGCGGGTTTTTAAGTGCTCTGGAGTCATTTCGTTGCAAGCGGGTTTTTAAGTGCTCTGGAGTCATTTCGTTGCAAGCGGGTTTTTAAGTACTCTGTAGACATTTCGTTGCAAGCGGGTTTTTAAGTGCTCTGGAGTCATTTCGTTGCAAGCGGGTTTTTAAGTGCTCTGGAGTCATTTCGTTGCAAGCGGGTTTTTAAGTGCTCTGAAGGCATTTCGTTGCAAGCGGGTTTTTAAGTGCTCTGGAGTCATTTCGTTGCAAGCGGGTTTTTAAGTTCTCTGGAGTCATTTCGTTGCAAGCGGGTTTTTAAGTGCTCTGGAGTCATTTCGTTGCAAGCGGGTTTTTAAGTACTCTGGAGACATTTCGTTGCAAGCGGGTTTTTAAGTGCTCTGGAGTCATTTCGTTGCAAGCGGGTTTTTAAGTGCTCTGGAGACATTTCGTTGCAAGCGGGTTTTTAAGTGCTCTGAAGGCATTTCGTTGCAAGCGGGTTTTTAAGTGCTCTGGAGTCATTTCGTTGCAAGCGGGTTTTTAAGTGCTCTGAAGGCATTTCGTTGCAAGCGGGTTTTTAAGTGCTCTGGAGTCATTTCGTTGCAAGCGGGTTTTTAAGTGCTCTGTAGGCATTTCGTTGCAAGCGGGTTTTTAAGTGCTCTGGAGTCATTTCGTTGCAAGCGGGTTTTTAAGTGCTCTGGAGTCATTTCGTTGCAAGCGGGTTTTTAAGTGCTCTGGAGTCATTTCATTGCAAGCGGGTTTTTTAGTGCTCTGGAGTCATTTCGTTGCAAGCGGGTTTTTAAGTGCTCTGGAGTCATTTCGTTGCAAGCGGGTTTTTAAGTGCTCTGAAGGCATTTCGTTGCAAGCGGGTTTTTAAGTGCTCTGGAGTCATTTCGTTGCAAGCGGGTTTTTAAGTGCTCTGGAGTCATTTCATTGCAAGCGGGTTTTTAAGTGCTCTGGAGTCATTTCATTGCAAGCGGGTTTTTTAGTGCTCTGGAGTCATTTCGTTGCAAGCGGGTTTTTAAGTGCTCTGGAGTCATTTCGTTGCATGCGGGTTTTTAAGTGCTCTGAAGGCATTTCGTTGTAAGCGGGTTTGTAAGTGCTCTGGAGTCATTTCGTTGCAAGCGGGTTTTTAAGTGCTCTGGAGTCATTTCGTTGCAAGCGGGTTTTTAAGTGCTCTGGAGTCATTTCGTTGCAAGCGGGTTTTTAAGTGCTCTGAAGGCATTTCGTTGCAAGCGGGTTTTTAAGTGCTCTGGAGTCATTTCGTTGCAAGCGGGTTTTTAAGTGCTCTGGAGTCATTTCGTTGTAAGCGGGTTTTTAAGTACTCTGGAGACATTTCGTTGCAAGCGGGTTTTTAAGTGCTCTGGAGTCATTTCGTTGCATGCGGGTTTTTAAGTGCTCTGAAGGCATTTCGTTGTAAGCGGGCTTTTAAGTGCTCTGGAGTCATTTCGTTGCAAGCGGGTTTTTACGTGTTCTGGAGTCATTTCGTTGCAAGCGGGTTTTTACATACTTCTCAGACATTTCACTGGAAGCGGGTTTTTTAAGTGCTCTGCAGGCATTTCGTTGTAAGCGGGTTTTTAAGTACTCTGGAGTCATTTCGTTGCAAGCGGGTTTTTAAGTGCTCTGGAGTCATTTCTTTGCAAGCGGGTTTTTAAGTGCTCTGGAGTCATTTCGTTGCAAGCGGGTTTTTAAGTGCTCTGGAGTCATTTCGTTACAAGCGGATTTTTAAGTGCTCTGGAGGCATTTCGTTGCAAGCGGGTTTTTAAGTGCTCTGGAGTCATTTCGTTGCAAGCGGGTTTTTAAGTGCTCTGGAGTCATTTCGTTGCAAGCGGGTTTTTAAGTGCTCTGGAGTCATTTCGTTGCAAGCGGGTTTTTAAGTGCTCTGGAGTCATTTCGTTGCAAGCGGGTTTTTAAGTGCTCTGGAGTCATTTCGTTGCAAGCGGGTTTTTAAGTGCTCTGGAGTCATTTCGTTGCAAGCGGGTTTTTAAGTGCTCTGAAGGCATTTCGTTGCAAGCGGGTTTTTAAGTGCTCTGGAGTCATTTCGTTGCAAGCGGGTTTTTAAGTGCTCTGGAGTCATTTCGTTGCAAGCGGGTTTTTAAGTGCTCTGGAGTCATTTCGTTGCAAGCGGGTTTTTAAGTACTCTGGAGACATTTCGTTGCAAGCGGGTTTTTAAGTGCTCTGGAGTCATTTCGTTGCAAGCGGGTTTTTAAGTGCTCTGGAGTCATTTCGTTGCAAGCGGGTTTTTAAGTGCTCTGGAGTCATTTCGTTGCAAGCGGGTTTTTAAGTGCTCTGGAGTCATTTCGTTGCAAGCGGGTTTTTAAGTGCTCTGGAGTCATTTCGTTGCAAGCGGGTTTTTAAGTACTCTGGAGACATTTCGTTGCAAGCGGGTTTTTAAGTGCTCTGGAGTCATTTCGTTGCAAGCGGGTTTTTAAGTGCTCTGGAGTCATTTCGTTGCAAGCGGGTTTTTAAGTGCTCTGGAGTCATTTCGTTGCAAGCGGGTTTTTAAGTGCTCTGGAGTCATTTCGTTGCAAGCGGGTTTTTAAGTGCTCTGGAGTCATTTCGTTGCAAGCGGGTTTTTAAGTGCTCTGGAGTCATTTCGTTGCAAGCGGGTTTTTAAGTGCTCTGGAGTCATTTCGTTGCAAGCGGGTTTTTAAGTGCTCTGGAGTCATTTCGTTGCAAGCGGGTTTTTAAGTGCTCTGGAGTCATTTCGTTGCAAGCGGGTTTTTAAGTGCTCTGGAGTCATTTCGTTGCAAGCGGGTTTTTAAGTGCTCTGGAGTCATTTCGTTGCAAGCGGGTTTTTAAGTGCTCTGGAGTCATTTCGTTGCAAGCGGGTTTTTAAGTGCTCTGAAGGCATTTCGTTGCAAGCGGGTTTTTAAGTGCTCTGGAGTCATTTTGTTGCAAGCGGGTTTTTAAGTGCTCTGGAGTCATTTCGTTGCAAGCGGGTTTTTAAGTACTCTGGAGACATTTCGTTGCAAGCGGGTTTTTAAGTGCTCTGGAGTCATTTCGTTGCAAGCGGGTTTTTAAGTGCTCTGGAGTCATTTCGTTGCAAGCGGGTTTTTAAGTGCTCTGGAGTCATTTCGTTGCAAGCGGGTTTTTAAGTGCTCTGGAGTCATTTCGTTGCAAGCGGGTTTTTAAGTGCTCTGGAGTCATTTCGTTGCAAGCGGGTTTTTAAGTACTCTGTAGACATTTCGTTGCAAGCGGGTTTTTAAGTGCTCTGGAGTCATTTCGTTGCAAGCGGGTTTTTAAGTGCTCTGGAGTCATTTCGTTGCAAGCGGGTTTTTAAGTGCTCTGAAGGCATTTCGTTGCAAGCGGGTTTTTAAGTGCTCTGGAGTCATTTCGTTGCAAGCGGGTTTTTAAGTTCTCTGGAGTCATTTCGTTGCAAGCGGGTTTTTAAGTGCTCTGGAGTCATTTCGTTGCAAGCGGGTTTTTAAGTACTCTGGAGACATTTCGTTGCAAGCGGGTTTTTAAGTGCTCTGGAGTCATTTCGTTGCAAGCGGGTTTTTAAGTGCTCTGGAGACATTTCGTTGCAAGCGGGTTTTTAAGTGCTCTGAAGGCATTTCGTTGCAAGCGGGTTTTTAAGTGCTCTGGAGTCATTTCGTTGCAAGCGGGTTTTTAAGTGCTCTGAAGGCATTTCGTTGCAAGCGGGTTTTTAAGTGCTCTGGAGTCATTTCGTTGCAAGCGGGTTTTTAAGTGCTCTGTAGGCATTTCGTTGCAAGCGGGTTTTTAAGTGCTCTGGAGTCATTTCGTTGCAAGCGGGTTTTTAAGTGCTCTGGAGTCATTTCGTTGCAAGCGGGTTTTTAAGTGCTCTGGAGTCATTTCATTGCAAGCGGGTTTTTTAGTGCTCTGGAGTCATTTCGTTGCAAGCGGGTTTTTAAGTGCTCTGGAGTCATTTCGTTGCAAGCGGGTTTTTAAGTGCTCTGAAGGCATTTCGTTGCAAGCGGGTTTTTAAGTGCTCTGGAGTCATTTCGTTGCAAGCGGGTTTTTAAGTGCTCTGGAGTCATTTCATTGCAAGCGGGTTTTTAAGTGCTCTGGAGTCATTTCATTGCAAGCGGGTTTTTTAGTGCTCTGGAGTCATTTCGTTGCAAGCGGGTTTTTAAGTGCTCTGGAGTCATTTCGTTGCATGCGGGTTTTTAAGTGCTCTGAAGGCATTTCGTTGTAAGCGGGTTTGTAAGTGCTCTGGAGTCATTTCGTTGCAAGCGGGTTTTTAAGTGCTCTGGAGTCATTTCGTTGCAAGCGGGTTTTTAAGTGCTCTGGAGTCATTTCGTTGCAAGCGGGTTTTTAAGTGCTCTGAAGGCATTTCGTTGCAAGCGGGTTTTTAAGTGCTCTGGAGTCATTTCGTTGCAAGCGGGTTTTTAAGTGCTCTGGAGTCATTTCGTTGTAAGCGGGTTTTTAAGTACTCTGGAGACATTTCGTTGCAAGCGGGTTTTTAAGTGCTCTGGAGTCATTTCGTTGCATGCGGGTTTTTAAGTGCTCTGAAGGCATTTCGTTGTAAGCGGGCTTTTAAGTGCTCTGGAGTCATTTCGTTGCAAGCGGGTTTTTACGTGTTCTGGAGTCATTTCGTTGCAAGCGGGTTTTTACATACTTCTCAGACATTTCACTGGAAGCGGGTTTTTTAAGTGCTCTGCAGGCATTTCGTTGTAAGCGGGTTTTTAAGTACTCTGGAGTCATTTCGTTGCAAGCGGGTTTTTAAGTGCTCTGGAGTCATTTCTTTGCAAGCGGGTTTTTAAGTGCTCTGGAGTCATTTCGTTGCAAGCGGGTTTTTAAGTGCTCTGGAGTCATTTCGTTACAAGCGGATTTTTAAGTGCTCTGGAGGCATTTCGTTGCAAGCGGGTTTTTAAGTGCTCTGGAGTCATTTCGTTGCAAGCGGGTTTTTAAGTGCTCTGGAGTCATTTCGTTGCAAGCGGGTTTTTAAGTGCTCTGGAGTCATTTCGTTGCAAGCGGGTTTTTAAGTGCTCTGGAGACATTTCGTTGCAAGCGGGTTTTTAAGTGCTCTGGAGTCATTTCGTTGCAAGCGGGTTTTTAAGTGCTCTGGAGTCATTTCGTTGCAAGCGGGTTTTTAAGTGCTCTGGAGTCATTTCGTTGCAAGCGGGTTTTTAAGTACTCTGTAGACATTTCGTTGCAAGCGGGTTTTTAAGTGCTCTGGAGTCATTTCGTTGCAAGCGGGTTTTTAAGTGCTCTGGAGTCATTTCGTTGCAAGCGGGTTTTTAAGTGCTCTGAAGGCATTTCGTTGCAAGCGGGTTTTTAAGTGCTCTGGAGTCATTTCGTTGCAAGCGGGTTTTTAAGTTCTCTGGAGTCATTTCGTTGCAAGCGGGTTTTTAAGTGCTCTGGAGTCATTTCGTTGCAAGCGGGTTTTTAAGTACTCTGGAGACATTTCGTTGCAAGCGGGTTTTTAAGTGCTCTGGAGTCATTTCGTTGCAAGCGGGTTTTTAAGTGCTCTGGAGACATTTCGTTGCAAGCGGGTTTTTAAGTGCTCTGAAGGCATTTCGTTGCAAGCGGGTTTTTAAGTGCTCTGGAGTCATTTCGTTGCAAGCGGGTTTTTAAGTGCTCTGAAGGCATTTCGTTGCAAGCGGGTTTTTAAGTGCTCTGGAGTCATTTCGTTGCAAGCGGGTTTTTAAGTGCTCTGTAGGCATTTCGTTGCAAGCGGGTTTTTAAGTGCTCTGGAGTCATTTCGTTGCAAGCGGGTTTTTAAGTGCTCTGGAGTCATTTCGTTGCAAGCGGGTTTTTAAGTGCTCTGGAGTCATTTCATTGCAAGCGGGTTTTTTAGTGCTCTGGAGTCATTTCGTTGCAAGCGGGTTTTTAAGTGCTCTGGAGTCATTTCGTTGCAAGCGGGTTTTTAAGTGCTCTGAAGGCATTTCGTTGCAAGCGGGTTTTTAAGTGCTCTGGAGTCATTTCGTTGCAAGCGGGTTTTTAAGTGCTCTGGAGTCATTTCATTGCAAGCGGGTTTTTAAGTGCTCTGGAGTCATTTCATTGCAAGCGGGTTTTTTAGTGCTCTGGAGTCATTTCGTTGCAAGCGGGTTTTTAAGTGCTCTGGAGTCATTTCGTTGCATGCGGGTTTTTAAGTGCTCTGAAGGCATTTCGTTGTAAGCGGGTTTGTAAGTGCTCTGGAGTCATTTCGTTGCAAGCGGGTTTTTAAGTGCTCTGGAGTCATTTCGTTGCAAGCGGGTTTTTAAGTGCTCTGGAGTCATTTCGTTGCAAGCGGGTTTTTAAGTGCTCTGAAGGCATTTCGTTGCAAGCGGGTTTTTAAGTGCTCTGGAGTCATTTCGTTGCAAGCGGGTTTTTAAGTGCTCTGGAGTCATTTCGTTGTAAGCGGGTTTTTAAGTACTCTGGAGACATTTCGTTGCAAGCGGGTTTTTAAGTGCTCTGGAGTCATTTCGTTGCATGCGGGTTTTTAAGTGCTCTGAAGGCATTTCGTTGTAAGCGGGCTTTTAAGTGCTCTGGAGTCATTTCGTTGCAAGCGGGTTTTTACGTGTTCTGGAGTCATTTCGTTGCAAGCGGGTTTTTACATACTTCTCAGACATTTCACTGGAAGCGGGTTTTTTAAGTGCTCTGCAGGCATTTCGTTGTAAGCGGGTTTTTAAGTACTCTGGAGTCATTTCGTTGCAAGCGGGTTTTTAAGTGCTCTGGAGTCATTTCTTTGCAAGCGGGTTTTTAAGTGCTCTGGAGTCATTTCGTTGCAAGCGGGTTTTTAAGTGCTCTGGAGTCATTTCGTTACAAGCGGATTTTTAAGTGCTCTGGAGGCATTTCGTTGCAAGCGGGTTTTTAAGTGCTCTGGAGTCATTTCGTTGCAAGCGGGTTTTTAAGTGCTCTGGAGTCATTTCGTTGCAAGCGGGTTTTTAAGTGCTCTGGAGTCATTTCGTTGCAAGCGGGTTTTTAAGTGCTCTGGAGTCATTTCGTTGCAAGCGGGTTTTTAAGTGCTCTGGAGTCATTTCGTTGCAAGCGGGTTTTTAAGTGCTCTGGAGTCATTTCGTTGCAAGCGGGTTTTTAAGTGCTCTGAAGGCATTTCGTTGCAAGCGGGTTTTTAAGTGCTCTGGAGTCATTTCGTTGCAAGCGGGTTTTTAAGTGCTCTGGAGTCATTTCGTTGCAAGCGGGTTTTTAAGTGCTCTGGAGTCATTTCGTTGCAAGCGGGTTTTTAAGTACTCTGGAGACATTTCGTTGCAAGCGGGTTTTTAAGTGCTCTGGAGTCATTTCGTTGCAAGCGGGTTTTTAAGTGCTCTGGAGTCATTTCGTTGCAAGCGGGTTTTTAAGTGCTCTGGAGTCATTTCGTTGCAAGCGGGTTTTTAAGTGCTCTGGAGTCATTTCGTTGCAAGCGGGTTTTTAAGTGCTCTGGAGTCATTTCGTTGCAAGCGGGTTTTTAAGTACTCTGGAGACATTTCGTTGCAAGCGGGTTTTTAAGTGCTCTGGAGTCATTTCGTTGCAAGCGGGTTTTTAAGTGCTCTGGAGTCATTTCGTTGCAAGCGGGTTTTTAAGTGCTCTGGAGTCATTTCGTTGCAAGCGGGTTTTTAAGTGCTCTGGAGTCATTTCGTTGCAAGCGGGTTTTTAAGTGCTCTGGAGTCATTTCGTTGCAAGCGGGTTTTTAAGTGCTCTGGAGTCATTTCGTTGCAAGCGGGTTTTTAAGTGCTCTGGAGTCATTTCGTTGCAAGCGGGTTTTTAAGTGCTCTGGAGTCATTTCGTTGCAAGCGGGTTTTTAAGTGCTCTGGAGTCATTTCGTTGCAAGCGGGTTTTTAAGTGCTCTGGAGTCATTTCGTTGCAAGCGGGTTTTTAAGTGCTCTGGAGTCATTTCGTTGCAAGCGGGTTTTTAAGTGCTCTGGAGTCATTTCGTTGCAAGCGGGTTTTTAAGTGCTCTGAAGGCATTTCGTTGCAAGCGGGTTTTTAAGTGCTCTGGAGTCATTTTGTTGCAAGCGGGTTTTTAAGTGCTCTGGAGTCATTTCGTTGCAAGCGGGTTTTTAAGTACTCTGGAGACATTTCGTTGCAAGCGGGTTTTTAAGTGCTCTGGAGTCATTTCGTTGCAAGCGGGTTTTTAAGTGCTCTGGAGTCATTTCGTTGCAAGCGGGTTTTTAAGTGCTCTGGAGTCATTTCGTTGCAAGCGGGTTTTTAAGTGCTCTGGAGTCATTTCGTTGCAAGCGGGTTTTTAAGTGCTCTGGAGTCATTTCGTTGCAAGCGGGTTTTTAAGTACTCTGTAGACATTTCGTTGCAAGCGGGTTTTTAAGTGCTCTGGAGTCATTTCGTTGCAAGCGGGTTTTTAAGTGCTCTGGAGTCATTTCGTTGCAAGCGGGTTTTTAAGTGCTCTGAAGGCATTTCGTTGCAAGCGGGTTTTTAAGTGCTCTGGAGTCATTTCGTTGCAAGCGGGTTTTTAAGTTCTCTGGAGTCATTTCGTTGCAAGCGGGTTTTTAAGTGCTCTGGAGTCATTTCGTTGCAAGCGGGTTTTTAAGTACTCTGGAGACATTTCGTTGCAAGCGGGTTTTTAAGTGCTCTGGAGTCATTTCGTTGCAAGCGGGTTTTTAAGTGCTCTGGAGACATTTCGTTGCAAGCGGGTTTTTAAGTGCTCTGAAGGCATTTCGTTGCAAGCGGGTTTTTAAGTGCTCTGGAGTCATTTCGTTGCAAGCGGGTTTTTAAGTGCTCTGAAGGCATTTCGTTGCAAGCGGGTTTTTAAGTGCTCTGGAGTCATTTCGTTGCAAGCGGGTTTTTAAGTGCTCTGTAGGCATTTCGTTGCAAGCGGGTTTTTAAGTGCTCTGGAGTCATTTCGTTGCAAGCGGGTTTTTAAGTGCTCTGGAGTCATTTCGTTGCAAGCGGGTTTTTAAGTGCTCTGGAGTCATTTCATTGCAAGCGGGTTTTTTAGTGCTCTGGAGTCATTTCGTTGCAAGCGGGTTTTTAAGTGCTCTGGAGTCATTTCGTTGCAAGCGGGTTTTTAAGTGCTCTGAAGGCATTTCGTTGCAAGCGGGTTTTTAAGTGCTCTGGAGTCATTTCGTTGCAAGCGGGTTTTTAAGTGCTCTGGAGTCATTTCATTGCAAGCGGGTTTTTAAGTGCTCTGGAGTCATTTCATTGCAAGCGGGTTTTTTAGTGCTCTGGAGTCATTTCGTTGCAAGCGGGTTTTTAAGTGCTCTGGAGTCATTTCGTTGCATGCGGGTTTTTAAGTGCTCTGAAGGCATTTCGTTGTAAGCGGGTTTGTAAGTGCTCTGGAGTCATTTCGTTGCAAGCGGGTTTTTAAGTGCTCTGGAGTCATTTCGTTGCAAGCGGGTTTTTAAGTGCTCTGGAGTCATTTCGTTGCAAGCGGGTTTTTAAGTGCTCTGAAGGCATTTCGTTGCAAGCGGGTTTTTAAGTGCTCTGGAGTCATTTCGTTGCAAGCGGGTTTTTAAGTGCTCTGGAGTCATTTCGTTGTAAGCGGGTTTTTAAGTACTCTGGAGACATTTCGTTGCAAGCGGGTTTTTAAGTGCTCTGGAGTCATTTCGTTGCATGCGGGTTTTTAAGTGCTCTGAAGGCATTTCGTTGTAAGCGGGCTTTTAAGTGCTCTGGAGTCATTTCGTTGCAAGCGGGTTTTTACGTGTTCTGGAGTCATTTCGTTGCAAGCGGGTTTTTACATACTTCTCAGACATTTCACTGGAAGCGGGTTTTTTAAGTGCTCTGCAGGCATTTCGTTGTAAGCGGGTTTTTAAGTACTCTGGAGTCATTTCGTTGCAAGCGGGTTTTTAAGTGCTCTGGAGTCATTTCTTTGCAAGCGGGTTTTTAAGTGCTCTGGAGTCATTTCGTTGCAAGCGGGTTTTTAAGTGCTCTGGAGTCATTTCGTTACAAGCGGATTTTTAAGTGCTCTGGAGGCATTTCGTTGCAAGCGGGTTTTTAAGTGCTCTGGAGTCATTTCGTTGCAAGCGGGTTTTTAAGTGCTCTGGAGTCATTTCGTTGCAAGCGGGTTTTTAAGTGCTCTGGAGTCATTTCGTTGCAAGCGGGTTTTTAAGTGCTCTGGAGTCATTTCGTTGCAAGCGGGTTTTTAAGTGCTCTGGAGTCATTTCGTTGCAAGCGGGTTTTTAAGTGCTCTGGAGTCATTTCGTTGCAAGGGGGTTTTTAAGTGCTCTGAAGGCATTTCGTTGCAAGCGGGTTTTTAAGTGCTCTGGAGTCATTTCGTTGCAAGCGGGTTTTTAAGTGCTCTGGAGTCATTTCGTTGCAAGCGGGTTTTTAAGTGCTCTGGAGTCATTTCGTTGCAAGCGGGTTTTTAAGTACTCTGGAGACATTTCGTTGCAAGCGGGTTTTTAAGTGCTCTGGAGTCATTTCGTTGCAAGCGGGTTTTTAAGTGCTCTGGAGTCATTTCGTTGCAAGCGGGTTTTTAAGTGCTCTGGAGTCATTTCGTTGCAAGCGGGTTTTTAAGTGCTCTGGAGTCATTTCGTTGCAAGCGGGTTTTTAAGTGCTCTGGAGTCATTTCGTTGCAAGCGGGTTTTTAAGTGCTCTGGAGACATTTCGTTGCAAGCGGGTTTTTAAGTGCTCTGGAGTCATTTCGTTGCAAGCGGGTTTTTAAGTGCTCTGGAGTCATTTCGTTGCAAGCGGGTTTTTAAGTGCTCTGGAGTCATTTCGTTGCAAGCGGGTTTTTAAGTACTCTGTAGACATTTCGTTGCAAGCGGGTTTTTAAGTGCTCTGGAGTCATTTCGTTGCAAGCGGGTTTTTAAGTGCTCTGGAGTCATTTCGTTGCAAGCGGGTTTTTAAGTGCTCTGAAGGCATTTCGTTGCAAGCGGGTTTTTAAGTGCTCTGGAGTCATTTCGTTGCAAGCGGGTTTTTAAGTGCTCTGGAGTCATTTCGTTGCAAGCGGGTTTTTAAGTGCTCTGGAGTCATTTCGTTGCAAGCGGGTTTTTAAGTACTCTGGAGACATTTCGTTGCAAGCGGGTTTTTAAGTGCTCTGGAGTCATTTCGTTGCAAGCGGGTTTTTAAGTGCTCTGGAGTCATTTCGTTGCAAGCGGGTTTTTAAGTGCTCTGAAGGCATTTCGTTGCAAGCGGGTTTTTAAGTGCTCTGGAGTCATTTCGTTGCAAGCGGGTTTTTAAGTGCTCTGAAGGCATTTCGTTGCAAGCGGGTTTTTAAGTGCTCTGGAGTCATTTCGTTGCAAGCGGGTTTTTAAGTGCTCTGTAGGCATTTCGTTGCAAGCGGGTTTTTAAGTGCTCTGGAGTCATTTCGTTGCAAGCGGGTTTTTAAGTGCTCTGGAGTCATTTCGTTGCAAGCGGGTTTTTAAGTGCTCTGGAGTCATTTCATTGCAAGCGGGTTTTTTAGTGCTCTGGAGTCATTTCGTTGCAAGCGGGTTTTTAAGTGCTCTGGAGTCATTTCGTTGCAAGCGGGTTTTTAAGTGCTCTGAAGGCATTTCGTTGCAAGCGGGTTTTTAAGTGCTCTGGAGTCATTTCGTTGCAAGCGGGTTTTTAAGTGCTCTGGAGTCATTTCCTTGCAAGCGGGTTTTTAAGTGCTCTGGAGTCATTTCATTGCAAGCGGGTTTTTTAGTGCTCTGGAGTCATTTCGTTGCAAGCGGGTTTTTAAGTGCTCTGGAGTCATTTCGTTGCATGCGGGTTTTTAAGTGCTCTGAATGCATTTCGTTGTAAGCGGGTTTTTAAGTGCTCTGGAGTCATTTCGTTGCAAGCGGGTTTTTAAGTGCTCTGGAGTCATTTCGTTGCAAGCGGGTTTTTAAGTGCTCTGGAGTCATTTCGTTGCAAGCGGGTTTTTAAGTGCTCTGAAGGCATTTCGTTGCAAGCGGGTTTTTAAGTGCTCTGGAGTCATTTCGTTGCAAGCGGGTTTTTAAGTGCTCTGGAGTCATTTCATTGCAAGCGGGTTTTTTAGTGCTCTGGAGTCATTTCGTTGCAAGCGGGTTTTTAAGTGCTCTGGAGTCATTTCGTTGCAAGCGGGTTTTTAAGTGCTCTGAAGGCATTTCGTTGCAAGCGGGTTTTTAAGTGCTCTGGAGTCATTTCGTTGCAAGCGGGTTTTTAAGTGCTCTGGAGTCATTTCCTTGCAAGCGGGTTTTTAAGTGCTCTGGAGTCATTTCATTGCAAGCGGGTTTTTTAGTGCTCTGGAGTCATTTCGTTGCAAGCGGGTTTTTAAGTGCTCTGGAGTCATTTCGTTGCATGCGGGTTTTTAAGTGCTCTGAAGGCATTTCGTTGTAAGCGGGTTTTTAAGTGCTCTGGAGTCATTTCGTTGCAAGCGGGTTTTTAAGTGCTCTGGAGTCATTTCGTTGCAAGCGGGTTTTTAAGTGCTCTGGAGTCATTTCGTTGCAAGCGGGTTTTTAAGTGCTCTGAAGGCATTTCGTTGCAAGCGGGTTTTTAAGTGCTCTGGAGTCATTTCGTTGCAAGCGGGTTTTTAAGTGCTCTGGAGTCATTTCGTTGCAAGCGGGTTTTTAAGTACTCTGGAGACATTTCGTTGCAAGCGGGTTTTTAAGTGCTCTGGAGTCATTTCGTTGCATGCGGGTTTTTAAGTGCTCTGAAGGCATTTCGTTGTAAGCGGGCTTTTAAGTGCTCTGGAGTCATTTCGTTGTAAGCGGGTTTTTACGTGTTCTGGAGTCATTTCGTTGCAAGCGGGTTTTTACATACTTCTCAGACATTTCACTGGAAGCGGGTTTTTTAAGTGCTCTGCAGGCATTTCGTTGTAAGCGGGTTTTTAAGTACTCTGGAGTCATTTCGTTGCAAGCGGGTTTTTAAGTGCTCTGGAGTCATTTCGTTGCAAGCGGGTTTTTAAGTGCTCTGGAGTCATTTCGTTGCAAGCGGGTTTTTAAGTGCTCTGGAGTCATTTCGTTACAAGCGGATTTTTAAGTGCTCTGGAGGCATTTCGTTGCAAGCGGGTTTTTAAGTGCTCTGGAGTCATTTCGTTGCAAGCGGGTTTTTAAGTGCTCTGGAGTCATTTCGTTGCAAGCGGGTTTTTAAGTGCTCTGGAGTCATTTCGTTGCAAGCGGGTTTTTAAGTGCTCTGGAGTCATTTCGTTGCAAGCGGGTTTTTAAGTGCTCTGGAGTCATTTCGTTGCAAGCGGGTTTTTAAGTGCTCTGGAGACATTTCGTTGCAAGCGGGTTTTTAAGTGCTCTGGAGTCATTTCGTTGCAAGCGGGTTTTTAAGTGCTCTGGAGTCATTTCTTTGCAAGCGGGTTTTTAAGTGCTCTGGAGTCATTTCGTTGCAAGCGGGTTTTTAAGTGCTCTGTAGACATTTCGTTGCAAGCGGGTTTTTAAGTGCTCTGGAGTCATTTCGTTGCAAGCGGGTTTTTAAGTGCTCTGGAGTCATTTCGTTGCAAGCGGGTTTTTAAGTGCTCTGAAGGCATTTCGTTGCAAGCGGGTTTTTAAGTGCTCTGGAGTCATTTCGTTGCAAGCGGGTTTTTAAGTGCTCTGGAGTCATTTCGTTGCAAGCGGGTTTTTAAGTGCTCTGGAGTCATTTCGTTGCAAGCGGGTTTTTAAGTACTCTGGAGACATTTCGTTGCAAGCGGGTTTTTAAGTGCTCTGGAGTCATTTCGTTGCAAGCGGGTTTTTAAGTGCTCTGGAGTCATTTCGTTGCAAGCGGGTTTTTAAGTGCTCTGAAGGCATTTCGTTGCAAGCGGGTTTTTAAGTGCTCTGGAGTCATTTCGTTGCAAGCGGGTTTTTAAGTGCTCTGGAGTCATTTCGTTGCAAGCGGGTTTTTAAGTGCTCTGGAGTCATTTCGTTGCAAGCGGGTTTTTTAGTGCTCTGGAGTCATTTCGTTGCAAGCGGGTTTTTAAGTACTCTGGAGTCATTTCGTTGCATGCGGGTTTTTAAGTGCTCTGAAGGCATTTCGTTGTAAGCGGGTTTTTAAGTGCTCTGGAGTCATTTCGTTGCAAGCGGGTTTTTAAGTGCTCTGGAGTCATTTCGTTGCAAGCGGGTTTTTAAGTGCTCTGGAGTCATTTCGTTGCAAGCGGGTTTTTAAGTGCTCTGGAGTCATTTCGTTGCAAGCGGGTTTTTAAGTGCTCTGGAGTCATTTCGTTGCAAGCGGGTTTTTAAGTGCTCTGAAGGCATTTCGTTGCAAGCGGGTTTTTAAGTGCTCTGGAGTCATTTCGTTGCAAGCGGGTTTTTAAGTGCTCTGGAGTCATTTCGTTGCAAGCGGGTTTTTAAGTGCTCTGGAGTCATTTCGTTGCAAGCGGGTTTTTAAGTGCTCTGGAGACATTTCGTTGCAAGCGGGTTTTTAAGTGCTCTGGAGTCATTTCGTTGCAAGCGGGTTTTTAAGTGCTCTGGAGTCATTTCGTTGCAAGCGGGTTTTTAAGTGCTCTGAAGGCATTTCGTTGCAAGCGGGTTTTTAAGTGCTCTGGAGTCATTTCGTTGCAAGCGGGTTTTTAAGTGCTCTGGAGTCATTTCGTTGCAAGCGGGTTTTTAAGTGCTCTGGAGTCATTTCGTTGCAAGCGGGTTTTTTAGTGCTCTGGAGTCATTTCGTTGCAAGCGGGTTTTTAAGTACTCTGGAGTCATTTCGTTGCATGCGGGTTTTTAAGTGCTCTGAAGGCATTTCGTTGTAAGCGGGTTTTTAAGTGCTCTGGAGTCATTTCGTTGCAAGCGGGTTTTTAAGTGCTCTGGAGTCATTTCGTTGCAAGCGGGTTTTTAAGTGCTCTGGAGTCATTTCGTTGCAAGCGGGTTTTTAAGTGCTCTGGAGTCATTTCGTTGCAAGCGGGTTTTTAAGTGCTCTGGAGTCATTTCGTTGCAAGCGGGTTTTTAAGTGCTCTGGAATCATTTCGTTGCAAGCGGGTTTTTAAGTGCTCTGGAGACATTTCGTTGCAAGCGGGTTTTTAAGTGCTCTGGAGTCATTTCGTTGCAAGCGGGTTTTTAAGTGCTCTGGAGTCATTTCGTTGCAAGCGGGTTTTTAAGTGCTCTGGAGTCATTTCGTTGCAAGCGGGTTTTTAAGTGCTCTGGAGTCATTTCGTTGCAAGCGGGTTTTTAAGTGCTCTGGAGTCATTTCGTTGCAAGCGGGTTTTTAAGTACTCTGGAGACATTTCGTTGCAAGCGGGTTTTTAAGTGCTCTGGAGTCATTTCGTTGCAAGCGGGTTTTTAAGTGCTCTGGAGTCATTTCGTTGCAAGCGGGTTTTTAAGTGCTCTGGAGTCATTTCGTTGCAAGCGGGTTTTTAAGTGCTCTGGAGTCATTTCGTTGCAAGCGGGTTTTTAAATGCTCTGGATTCATTTCATTGCAAGCGGGTTTTTTAGTGCTCTGGAGTCATTTCGTTGCAAGCGGGTTTTTAAGTGCTCTGGAGTCATTTCGTTGCAAGCGGGTTTTTAAGTGCTCTGGAGTCATTTCGTTGCAAGCGGGTTTTTAAGTGCTCTGGAGTCATTTCGTTACAAGCGGATTTTTAAGTGCTCTGGAGGCATTTCGTTGCAAGCGGGTTTTTAAGTGCTCTGGAGTCATTTCGTTGCAAGCAGGTTTTTAAGTGCTCTGGAGTCATTTCGTTGCAAGCGGGTTTTTAAGTGCTCTGGAGTCATTTCGTTGCAAGCGGGTTTTTAAGTGCTCTGGAGTCATTTCGTTGCAAGCGGGTTTTTAAGTACTCTGGAGACATTTCGTTGCAAGCGGGTTTTTAAGTGCTCTGGAGTCATTTCGTTGCAAGCGGGTTTTTAAGTGCTCTGGAGTCATTTCGTTGCAAGCGGATTTTTAAGTGCTCTGAAGGCATTTCGTTGCAAGCGGGTTTTTAAGTGCTCTGGAGTCATTTCGTTGCAAGCGGGTTTTTAAGTGCTCTGGAGTCATTTCGTTGCAAGCGGGTTTTTAAGTGCTCTGGAGTCATTTCGTTGCAAGCGGGTTTTTAAGTGCTCTGGAGTCATTTCGTTGCAAGCGGGTTTTTAAGTGCTCTGGAGTCATTTCGTTGCAAGCGGGTTTTTAAGTGCTCTGGAGTCATTTCGTTGCAAGCGGGTTTTTAAGTGCTCTGAAGGCATTTCGTTGCAAGCGGGTTTTTAAGTGCTCTGGAGTCATTTCGTTGCAAGCGGGTTTTTAAGTGCTCTGGAGTCATTTCGTTGCAAGCGGGTTTTTAAGTGCTCTGGAGTCATTTCGTTGCAAGCGGGTTTTTTAGTGCTCTGGAGTCATTTCGTTGCAAGCGGGTTTTTAAGTACTCTGGAGTCATTTCGTTGCATGCGGGTTTTTAAGTACTCTGGAGTCATTTCGTTGCATGCGGGTTTTTAAGTGCTCTGAAGGCATTTCGTTGCAAGCGGGTTTTTAAGTGCTCTGGAGTCATTTCGTTGCAAGCGGGTTTTTAAGTGCTCTGGAGTCATTTCGTTGCAAGCGGGTTTTTAAGTGCTCTGGAGTCATTTCGTTGCAAGCGGGTTTTTAAGTGCTCTGGAGTCATTTCGTTGCAAGCGGGTTTTTAAGTGCTCTGGAGTCATTTCGTTGCAAGCGGGTTTTTAAGTGCTCTGGAATCATTTCGTTGCAAGCGGGTTTTTAAGTGCTCTGGAGACATTTCGTTGCAAGCGGGTTTTTAAGTGCTCTGGAGTCATTTCGTTGCAAGCGGGTTTTTAAGTGCTCTGGAGTCATTTCGTTGCAAGCGGGTTTTTAAGTGCTCTGGAGTTATTTCGTTGCAAGCGGGTTTTTAAGTGCTCTGGAGTCATTTCGTTGCAAGCGGGTTTTTAAGTGCTCTGGAGTCATTTCGTTGCAAGCGGGTTTTTAAGTACTCTGGAGACATTTCGTTGCAAGCGGGTTTTTAAGTGCTCTGGAGTCATTTCGTTGCAAGCGGGTTTTTAAGTGCTCTGGAGTCATTTCGTTGCAAGCGGGTTTTTAAGTGCTCTGGAGTCATTTCGTTGCAAGCGGGTTTTTAAGTGCTCTGGAGTCATTTCGTTGCAAGCGGGTTTTTAAATGCTCTGGATTCATTTCATTGCAAGCGGGTTTTTTAGTGCTCTGGAGTCATTTCGTTGCAAGCGGGTTTTTAAGTGCTCTGGAGTCATTTCGTTGCAAGCGGGTTTTTAAGTGCTCTGGAGTCATTTCGTTGCAAGCGGGTTTTTAAGTGCTCTGGAGTCATTTCGTTACAAGCGGATTTTTAAGTGCTCTGGAGGCATTTCGTTGCAAGCGGGTTTTTAAGTGCTCTGGAGTCATTTCGTTGCAAGCAGGTTTTTAAGTGCTCTGGAGTCATTTCGTTGCAAGCGGGTTTTTAAGTGCTCTGGAGTCATTTCGTTGCAAGCGGGTTTTTAAGTGCTCTGGAGTCATTTCGTTGCAAGCGGGTTTTTAAGTACTCTGGAGACATTTCGTTGCAAGCGGGTTTTTAAGTGCTCTGGAGTCATTTCGTTGCAAGCGGGTTTTTAAGTGCTCTGGAGTCATTTCGTTGCAAGCGGATTTTTAAGTGCTCTGAAGGCATTTCGTTGCAAGCGGGTTTTTAAGTGCTCTGGAGTCATTTCGTTGCAAGCGGGTTTTTAAGTGCTCTGGAGTCATTTCGTTGCAAGCGGGTTTTTAAGTGCTCTGGAGTCATTTCGTTGCAAGCGGGTTTTTAAGTGCTCTGGAGTCATTTCGTTGCAAGCGGGTTTTTAAGTGCTCTGGAGTCATTTCGTTGCAAGCGGGTTTTTAAGTGCTCTGGAGTCATTTCGTTGCAAGCGGGTTTTTAAGTGCTCTGGAGTCATTTCGTTGCAAGCGGGTTTTTAAGTGCTCTGGAGTCATTTCGTTGCAAGCGGGTTTTTAAGTGCTCTGGAGTCATTTCGTTGCAAGCGGGTTTTTAAGTGCTCTGGAGACATTTCGTTGCAAGCGGGTTTTTAAGTGCTCTGGAGTCATTTCGTTGCAAGCGGGTTTTTAAGTGCTCTGGAGTCATTTCGTTGCAAGCGGGTTTTTAAGTGCTCTGGAGTCATTTCGTTGCAAGCGGGTTTTTAAGTGCTCTGGAGTCATTTCGTTGCAAGCGGGTTTTTAAGTGCTCTGGAGTCATTTCGTTGCAAGCGGGTTTTTAAGTGCTCTGGAGTCATTTCGTTGCAAGCGGGTTTTTAAGTGCTCTGGAGGCATTTCGTTGCAAGCGGGTTTTTAAGTGCTCTGGAGTCTTTTCGTTGCAAGCGGGTTTTTAAGTGCTCTGGAGTCATTTCGTTGCAAGCGGGTTTTTAAGTGCTCTGGAGTCATTTCGTTGCAAGCGGGTTTTTAAGTACTCTGGAGACATTTCGTTGCAAGCGGGTTTTTAAGTGCTCTGGAGTCATTTCGTTGCAAGCGGGTTTTTAAGTGCTCTGGAGTCATTTCGTTGCAAGCGGGTTTTTAAGTGCTCTGGAGTCATTTCGTTGCAAGCGGGTTTTTAAGTGCTCTGAAGGCATTTCGTTGCAAGCGGGTTTTTAAGTGCTCTGGAGTCATTTCGTTGCAAGCGGGTTTTTAAGTGCTCTGGAGTCATTTCGTTGCAAGCGGGTTTTTAAGTGCTCTGGAGTCATTTCGTTGCAAGCGGGTTTTTTAGTGCTCTGGAGTCATTTCGTTGCAAGCGGGTTTTTAAGTGCTCTGGAGTCATTTCGTTGCATGCGGGTTTTTAAGTGCTCTGAAGGCATTTCGTTGTAAGCGGGTTTTTAAGTGCTCTGGAGTCATTTCGTTGCAAGCGGGTTTTTAAGTGCTCTGGAGTCATTTCGTTGCAAGCGGGTTTTTAAGTGCTCTGGAGTCATTTCGTTGAAAGCGGGTTTTTAAGTGCTCTGGAGTCATTTCGTTGCAAGCGGGTTTTTAAGTGCTCTGGAGTCATTTCGTTGCAAGCGGGTTTTTAAGTGCTCTGGAGTCATTTCGTTGCAAGCGGGTTTTTAAGTACTCTGGAGACATTTCGTTGCAAGCGGGTTTTTAAGTGCTCTGGAGTCATTTCGTTGCAAGCGGGTTTTTAAGTGCTCTGGAGTCATTTCGTTGCAAGCGGGTTTTTAAGTGCTCTGAAGGCATTTCGTTGCAAGCGGGTTTTTAAGTGCTCTGGAGTCATTTCGTTGCAAGCGGGTTTTTAAGTGCTCTGAAGGCATTTCGTTGCAAGCGGGTTTTTAAGTGCTCTGGAGTCATTTCGTTGCAAGCGGGTTTTTAAGTGCTCTGTAGGCATTTCGTTGCAAGCGGGTTTTTAAGTGCTCTGGAGTCATTTCGTTGCAAGCGGGTTTTTAAGTGCTCTGGAGTCATTTCGTTGCAAGCGGGTTTTTAAGTGCTCTGGAGTCATTTCATTGCAAGCGGGTTTTTTAGTGCTCTGGAGTCATTTCGTTGCAAGCGGGTTTTTAAGTGCTCTGGAGTCATTTCGTTGCAAGCGGGTTTTTAAGTGCTCTGAAGGCATTTCGTTGCAAGCGGGTTTTTAAGTGCTCTGGAGTCATTTCGTTGCAAGCGGGTTTTTAAGTGCTCTGGAGTCATTTCCTTGCAAGCGGGTTTTTAAGTGCTCTGGAGTCATTTCATTGCAAGCGGGTTTTTTAGTGCTCTGGAGTCATTTCGTTGCAAGCGGGTTTTTAAGTGCTCTGGAGTCATTTCGTTGCATGCGGGTTTTTAAGTGCTCTGAAGGCATTTCGTTGTAAGCGGGTTTTTAAGTGCTCTGGAGTCATTTCGTTGCAAGCGGGTTTTTAAGTGCTCTGGAGTCATTTCGTTGCAAGCGGGTTTTTAAGTGCTCTGGAGTCATTTCGTTGCAAGCGGGTTTTTAAGTGCTCTGAAGGCATTTCGTTGCAAGCGGGTTTTTAAGTGCTCTGGAGTCATTTCGTTGCAAGCGGGTTTTTAAGTGCTCTGGAGTCATTTCGTTGCAAGCGGGTTTTTAAGTACTCTGGAGACATTTCGTTGCAAGCGGGTTTTTAAGTGCTCTGGAGTCATTTCGTTGCATGCGGGTTTTTAAGTGCTCTGAAGGCATTTCGTTGTAAGCGGGCTTTTAAGTGCTCTGGAGTCATTTCGTTGCAAGCGGGTTTTTACGTGTTCTGGAGTCATTTCGTTGCAAGCGGGTTTTTACATACTTCTCAGACATTTCACTGGAAGCGGGTTTTTTAAGTGCTCTGCAGGCATTTCGTTGTAAGCGGGTTTTTAAGTACTCTGGAGTCATTTCGTTGCAAGCGGGTTTTTAAGTGCTCTGGAGTCATTTCGTTGCAAGCGGGTTTTTAAGTGCTCTGGAGTCATTTCGTTGCAAGCGGGTTTTTAAGTGCTCTGGAGTCATTTCGTTACAAGCTGATTTTTAAGTGCTCTGGAGGCATTTCGTTGCAAGCGGGTTTTTAAGTGCTCTGGAGTCATTTCGTTGCAAGCGGGTTTTTAAGTGCTCTGGAGTCATTTCGTTGCAAGCGGGTTTTTAAGTGCTCTGGAGTCATTTCGTTGCAAGCGGGTTTTTAAGTGCTCTGGAGTCATTTCGTTGCAAGCGGGTTTTTAAGTGCTCTGGAGTCATTTCGTTGCAAGCGGGTTTTTAAGTGCTCTGGAGACATTTCGTTGCAAGCGGGTTTTTAAGTGCTCTGGAGTCATTTCGTTGCAAGCGGGTTTTTAAGTGCTCTGGAGTCATTTCGTTGCAAGCGGGTTTTTAAGTGCTCTGGAGTCATTTCGTTGCAAGCGGGTTTTTAAGTGCTCTGAAGGCATTTCGTTGCAAGCGGGTTTTTAAGTGCTCTGGAGTCATTTCGTTGCAAGCGGGTTTTTAAGTGCTCTGGAGTCATTTCGTTGCAAGCGGGTTTTTAAGTGCTCTGAAGGCATTTCGTTGCAAGCGGGTTTTTAAGTGCTCTGGAGTCATTTCGTTGCAAGCGGGTTTTTAAGTGCTCTGGAGTCATTTCGTTGCAAGCGGGTTTTTAAGTGCTCTGGAGTCATTTCGTTGCAAGCGGGTTTTTTAGTGCTCTGGAGTCATTTCGTTGCAAGCGGGTTTTTAAGTACTCTGGAGTCATTTCGTTGCATGCGGGTTTTTAAGTGCTCTGAAGGCATTTCGTTGTAAGCGGGTTTTTAAGTGCTCTGGAGTCATTTCGTTGCAAGCGGGTTTTTAAGTGCTCTGGAGTCATTTCGTTGCAAGCGGGTTTTTAAGTGCTCTGGAGTCATTTCGTTGCAAGCGGGTTTTTAAGTGCTCTGGAGTCATTTCGTTGCAAGCGGGTTTTTAAGTGCTCTGGAGTCATTTCGTTGCAAGCGGGTTTTTAAGTGCTCTGAAGGCATTTCGTTGCAAGCGGGTTTTTAAGTGCTCTGGAGTCATTTCGTTGCAAGCGGGTTTTTAAGTGCTCTGGAGTCATTTCGTTGCAAGCGGGTTTTTAAGTGCTCTGGAGTCATTTCGTTGCAAGCGGGTTTTTAAGTGCTCTGGAGACATTTCGTTGCAAGCGGGTTTTTAAGTGCTCTGGAGTCATTTCGTTGCAAGCGGGTTTTTAAGTGCTCTGGAGTCATTTCGTTGCATGCGGGTTTTTAAGTGCTCTGAAGGCATTTCGTTGTAAGCGGGTTTTTAAGTGCTCTGGAGTCATTTCGTTGCAAGCGGGTTTTTAAGTGCTCTGGAGTCATTTCGTTGCAAGCGGGTTTTTAAGTGCTCTGGAGTCATTTCGTTGCAAGCGGGTTTTTAAGTGCTCTGGAGTCATTTCGTTGCAAGCGGGTTTTTAAGTGCTCTGGAGTCATTTCGTTGCAAGCGGGTTTTTAAGTGCTCTGGAATCATTTCGTTGCAAGCGGGTTTTTAAGTGCTCTGGAGACATTTCGTTGCAAGCGGGTTTTTAAGTGCTCTGGAGTCATTTCGTTGCAAGCGGGTTTTTAAGTGCTCTGGAGTCATTTCGTTGCAAGCGGGTTTTTAAGTGCTCTGGAGTCATTTCGTTGCAAGCGGGTTTTTAAGTGCTCTGGAGTCATTTCGTTGCAAGCGGGTTTTTAAGTGCTCTGGAGTCATTTCGTTGCAAGCGGGTTTTTAAGTGCTCTGGAATCATTTCGTTGCAAGCGGGTTTTTAAGTGCTCTGGAGACATTTCGTTGCAAGCGGGTTTTTAAGTGCTCTGGAGTCATTTCGTTGCAAGCGGGTTTTTAAGTGCTCTGGAGTCATTTCGTTGCAAGCGGGTTTTTAAGTGCTCTGGAGTCATTTCGTTGCAAGCGGGTTTTTAAGTGCTCTGGAGTCATTTCGTTGCAAGCGGGTTTTTAAGTGCTCTGGAGTCATTTCGTTGCAAGCGGGTTTTTAAGTACTCTGGAGACATTTCGTTGCAAGCGGGTTTTTAAGTGCTCTGGAGTCATTTCGTTGCAAGCGGGTTTTTAAGTGCTCTGGAGTCATTTCGTTGCAAGCGGGTTTTTAAGTGCTCTGGAGTCATTTCGTTGCAAGCGGGTTTTTAAGTGCTCTGGAGTCATTTCGTTGCAAGCGGGTTTTTAAATGCTCTGGATTCATTTCATTGCAAGCGGGTTTTTTAGTGCTCTGGAGTCATTTCGTTGCAAGCGGGTTTTTAAGTGCTCTGGAGTCATTTCGTTGCAAGCGGGTTTTTAAGTGCTCTGGAGTCATTTCGTTGCAAGCGGGTTTTTAAGTGCTCTGGAGTCATTTCGTTACAAGCGGATTTTTAAGTGCTCTGGAGGCATTTCGTTGCAAGCGGGTTTTTAAGTGCTCTGGAGTCATTTCGTTGCAAGCGGGTTTTTAAGTGCTCTGGAGTCATTTCGTTGCAAGCGGGTTTTTAAGTGCTCTGGAGTCATTTCGTTGCAAGCGGGTTTTTAAGTGCTCTGGAGTCATTTCGTTGCAAGCGGGTTTTTAAGTGCTCTGGAGACATTTCGTTGCAAGCGGGTTTTTAAGTGCTCTGGAGTCATTTCGTTGCAAGCGGGTTTTTAAGTGCTCTGGAGTCATTTCGTTGCAAGCGGGTTTTTAAGTGCTCTGAAGGCATTTCGTTGCAAGCGGGTTTTTAAGTGCTCTGGAGTCATTTCGTTGCAAGCGGGTTTTTAAGTGCTCTGGAGTCATTTCGTTGCAAGCGGGTTTTTAAGTGCTCTGGAGTCATTTCGTTGCAAGCGGGTTTTTTAGTGCTCTGGAGTCATTTCGTTGCAAGCGGGTTTTTAAGTACTCTGGAGTCATTTCGTTGCATGCGGGTTTTTAAGTGCTCTGAAGGCATTTCGTTGTAAGCGGGTTTTTAAGTGCTCTGGAGTCATTTCGTTGCAAGCGGGTTTTTAAGTGCTCTGGAGTCATTTCGTTGCAAGCGGGTTTTTAAGTGCTCTGGAGTCATTTCGTTGCAAGCGGGTTTTTAAGTGCTCTGGAGTCATTTCGTTGCAAGCGGGTTTTTAAGTGCTCTGGAGTCATTTCGTTGCAAGCGGGTTTTTAAGTGCTCTGGAGTCATTTCGTTGCAAGCGGGTTTTTAAGTGCTCTGGAGTCATTTCGTTGCAAGCGGGTTTTTAAGTGCTCTGGAGTCATTTCGTTGCAAGCGGGTTTTTAAGTGCTCTGGAGACATTTCGTTGCAAGCGGGTTTTTAAGTGCTCTGGAGTCATTTCGTTGCAAGCGGGTTTTTAAGTGCTCTGGAGTCATTTCGTTGCAAGCGGGTTTTTAAGTGCTCTGGAGTCATTTCGTTGCAAGCGGGTTTTTAAGTGCTCTGGAGTCATTTCGTTGCAAGCGGGTTTTTAAGTACTCTGGAGACATTTCGTTGCAAGCGGGTTTTTAAGTGCTCTGGAGTCATTTCGTTGCAAGCGGGTTTTTAAGTGCTCTGGAGTCATTTCGTTGCAAGCGGGTTTTTAAGTGCTCTGGAGTCATTTCGTTGCAAGCGGGTTTTTAAGTGCTCTGGAGTCATTTCGTTGCAAGCGGGTTTTTAAATGCTCTGGATTCATTTCATTGCAAGCGGGTTTTTTAGTGCTCTGGAGTCATTTCGTTGCAAGCGGGTTTTTAAGTGCTCTGGAGTCATTTCGTTGCAAGCGGGTTTTTAAGTGCTCTGGAGTCATTTCGTTGCAAGCGGGTTTTTAAGTGCTCTGGAGTCATTTCGTTACAAGCGGATTTTTAAGTGCTCTGGAGGCATTTCGTTGCAAGCGGGTTTTTAAGTGCTCTGGAGTCATTTCGTTGCAAGCGGGTTTTTAAGTGCTCTGGAGTCATTTCGTTGCAAGCGGGTTTTTAAGTGCTCTGGAGTCATTTCGTTGCAAGCGGGTTTTTAAGTGCTCTGGAGTCATTTCGTTGCAAGCGGGTTTTTAAGTGCTCTGGAGACATTTCGTTGCAAGCGGGTTTTTAAGTGCTCTGGAGTCATTTCGTTGCAAGCGGGTTTTTAAGTGCTCTGGAGTCATTTCGTTGCAAGCGGGTTTTTAAGTGCTCTGAAGGCATTTCGTTGCAAGCGGGTTTTTAAGTGCTCTGGAGTCATTTCGTTGCAAGCGGGTTTTTAAGTGCTCTGGAGTCATTTCGTTGCAAGCGGGTTTTTAAGTGCTCTGGAGTCATTTCGTTGCAAGCGGGTTTTTAAGTGCTCTGGAGTCATTTCGTTGCAAGCGGGTTTTTAAGTGCTCTGGAGTCATTTCGTTGCAAGCGGGTTTTTAAGTGCTCTGGAGTCATTTCGTTGCAAGCGGGTTTTTTAGTGCTCTGGAGTCATTTCGTTGCAAGCGGGTTTTTAAGTACTCTGGAGTCATTTCGTTGCATGCGGGTTTTTAAGTGCTCTGAAGGCATTTCGTTGTAAGCGGGTTTTTAAGTGCTCTGGAGTCATTTCGTTGCAAGCGGGTTTTTAAGTGCTCTGGAGTCATTTCGTTGCAAGCGGGTTTTTAAGTGCTCTGGAGTCATTTCGTTGCAAGCGGGTTTTTAAGTGCTCTGGAGTCATTTCGTTGCAAGCGGGTTTTTAAGTGCTCTGGAGTCATTTCGTTGCAAGCGGGTTTTTAAGTGCTCTGGAGTCATTTCGTTGCAAGCGGGTTTTTAAGTGCTCTGGAGTCATTTCGTTGCAAGCGGGTTTTTAAGTGCTCTGGAGTCATTTCGTTGCAAGCGGGTTTTTAAGTGCTCTGGAGACATTTCGTTGCAAGCGGGTTTTTAAGTGCTCTGGAGTCATTTCGTTGCAAGCGGGTTTTTAAGTGCTCTGGAGTCATTTCGTTGCAAGCGGGTTTTTAAGTGCTCTGAAGGCATTTCGTTGCAAGCGGGTTTTTAAGTGCTCTGGAGTCATTTCGTTGCAAGCGGGTTTTTAAGTGCTCTGGAGTCATTTCGTTGCAAGCGGGTTTTTAAGTGCTCTGGAGTCATTTCGTTGCAAGCGGGTTTTTAAGTGCTCTGGAGTCATTTCGTTACAAGCGGATTTTTAAGTGCTCTGGAGGCATTTCGTTGCAAGCGGGTTTTTAAGTGCTCTGGAGTCATTTCGTTGCAAGCGGGTTTTTAAGTGCTCTGGAGTCATTTCGTTGCAAGCGGGTTTTTAAGTGCTCTGGAGTCATTTCGTTGCAAGCGGGTTTTTAAGTGCTCTGGAGTCATTTCGTTGCAAGCGGGTTTTTAAGTGCTCTGGAGTCATTTCGTTGCAAGCGGGTTTTTAAGTGCTCTGGAGTCATTTCGTTGCAAGCGGGTTTTTAAGTGCTCTGGAGACATTTCGTTGCAAGCGGGTTTTTAAGTGCTCTGGAGTCATTTCGTTGCAAGCGGGTTTTTAAGTGCTCTGGAGTCATTTCGTTGCAAGCGGGTTTTTAAGTGCTCTGAAGGCATTTCGTTGCAAGCGGGTTTTTAAGTGCTCTGGAGTCATTTCGTTGCAAGCGGGTTTTTAAGTGCTCTGGAGTCATTTCGTTGCAAGCGGGTTTTTAAGTGCTCTGGAGTCATTTCGTTGCAAGCGGGTTTTTTAGTGCTCTGGAGTCATTTCGTTGCAAGCGGGTTTTTAAGTACTCTGGAGTCATTTCGTTGCATGCGGGTTTTTAAGTGCTCTGAAGGCATTTCGTTGTAAGCGGGTTTTTAAGTGCTCTGGAGTCATTTCGTTGCAAGCGGGTTTTTAAGTGCTCTGGAGTCATTTCGTTGCAAGCGGGTTTTTAAGTGCTCTGGAGTCATTTCGTTGCAAGCGGGTTTTTAAGTGCTCTGGAGTCATTTCGTTGCAAGCGGGTTTTTAAGTGCTCTGGAGTCATTTCGTTGCAAGCGGGTTTTTAAGTGCTCTGGAGTCATTTCGTTGCAAGCGGGTTTTTAAGTGCTCTGGAGTCATTTCGTTGCAAGCGGGTTTTTAAGTGCTCTGGAGTCATTTCGTTGCAAGCGGGTTTTTAAGTGCTCTGGAGACATTTCGTTGCAAGCGGGTTTTTAAGTGCTCTGGAGTCATTTCGTTGCAAGCGGGTTTTTAAGTGCTCTGGAGTCATTTCGTTGCAAGCGGGTTTTTAAGTGCTCTGAAGGCATTTCGTTGCAAGCGGGTTTTTAAGTGCTCTGGAGTCATTTCGTTGCAAGCGGGTTTTTAAGTGCTCTGGAGTCATTTCGTTGCAAGCGGGTTTTTAAGTGCTCTGGAGTCATTTCGTTGCAAGCGGGTTTTTTAGTGCTCTGGAGTCATTTCGTTGCAAGCGGGTTTTTAAGTACTCTGGAGTCATTTCGTTGCATGCGGGTTTTTAAGTGCTCTGAAGGCATTTCGTTGTAAGCGGGTTTTTAAGTGCTCTGGAGTCATTTCGTTGCAAGCGGGTTTTTAAGTGCTCTGGAGTCATTTCGTTGCAAGCGGGTTTTTAAGTGCTCTGGAGTCATTTCGTTGCAAGCGGGTTTTTAAGTGCTCTGGAGTCATTTCGTTGCAAGCGGGTTTTTAAGTGCTCTGGAGTCATTTCGTTGCAAGCGGGTTTTTAAGTGCTCTGGAGTCATTTCGTTGCAAGCGGGTTTTTAAGTGCTCTGGAGACATTTCGTTGCAAGCGGGTTTTTAAGTGCTCTGGAGTCATTTCGTTGCAAGCGGGTTTTTAAGTGCTCTGGAGTCATTTCGTTGAAGCGGGTTTTTAAGTGCTCTGGAGTCATTTCGTTGCAAGCGGGTTTTTAAGTGCTCTGGAGTCATTTCGTTGCAAGCGGGTTTTTAAGTGCTCTGGAGTCATTTCGTTGCAAGCGGGTTTTTAAGTGCTCTGGAGTCATTTCGTTGCAAGCGGGTTTTTAAGTGCTCTGAAGGCATTTCGTTGCAAGCGGGTTTTTAAGTGCTCTGGAGTCATTTCGTTGCAAGCGGGTTTTTAAGTGCTCTGGAGTCATTTCGTTGCAAGCGGGTTTTTAAGTGCTCTGGAGTCATTTCGTTGCAAGCGGGTTTTTAAGTACTCTGGAGACATTTCGTTGCAAGCGGGTTTTTAAGTGCTCTGGAGTCATTTCGTTGCAAGCGGGTTTTTAAGTGCTCTGGAGTCATTTCGTTGCAAGCGGGTTTTTAAGTGCTCTGGAGTCATTTCGTTGCAAGCGGGTTTTTAAGTGCTCTGAAGGCATTTCGTTGCAAGCGGGTTTTTAAGTGCTCTGGAGTCATTTCGTTGCAAGCGGGTTTTTAAGTGCTCTGGAGTCATTTCGTTGCAAGCGGGTTTTTAAGTGCTCTGGAGTCATTTCGTTGCATGCGGGTTTTTAAGTGCTCTGAAGGCATTTCGTTGTAAGCGGGTTTTTAAGTGCTCTGGAGTCATTTCGTTGCAAGCGGGTTTTTAAGTGCTCTGGAGTCATTTCGTTGCAAGCGGGTTTTTAAGTGCTCTGGAGTCATTTCGTTGCAAGCGGGTTTTTAAGTGCTCTGGAGTCATTTCGTTGCAAGCTGGTTTTTAAGTGCTCTGGAGTCATTTCGTTGCAAGCGGGTTTTTAAGTGCTCTGGAGTCATTTCGTTGCAAGCGGGTTTTTAAGTGCTCTGGAGACATTTCGTTGCAAGCGGGTTTTTAAGTGCTCTGGAGTCATTTCGTTGCAAGCGGGTTTTTAAGTGCTCTGGAGTCATTTCGTTGCAAGCGGGTTTTTAAGTGCTCTGGAGTCATTTCGTTGCAAGCGGGTTTTTAAATGCTCTGGATTCATTTCATTGCAAGCGGGTTTTTTAGTGCTCTGGAGTCATTTCGTTGCAAGCGGGTTTTTAAGTGCTCTGGAGTCATTTCGTTGCAAGCGGGTTTTTAAGTGCTCTGGAGTCATTTCGTTGCAAGCGGGTTTTTAAGTGCTCTGGAGTCATTTCGTTACAAGCGGATTTTTAAGTGCTCTGGAGGCATTTCGTTGCAAGCGGGTTTTTAAGTGCTCTGGAGTCATTTCGTTGCAAGCGGGTTTTTAAGTGCTCTGGAGTCATTTCGTTGCAAGCGGGTTTTTAAGTGCTCTGGAGTCATTTCGTTGCAAGCGTGTTTTTAAGTGCTCTGGAGTCATTTCGTTGCAAGCTTGTTTTTAAGTACTCTGGAGACATTTCGTTGCAAGCGGGTTTTTAAGTGCTCTGGAGTCATTTCGTTGCAAGCGGGTTTTTAAGTGCTCTGGAGTCATTTCGTTGCAAGCGGATTTTTAAGTGCTCTGAAGGCATTTCGTTGCAAGCGGGTTTTTAAGTGCTCTGGAGTCATTTCGTTGCAAGCGGGTTTTTAAGTGCTCTGGAGTCATTTCGTTGCAAGCGGGTTTTTAAGTGCTCTGGAGTCATTTCGTTGCAAGCGGGTTTTTTAGTGCTCTGGAGTCATTTCGTTGCAAGCGGGTTTTTAAGTACTCTGGAGTCATTTCGTTGCATGCGGGTTTTTAAGTGCTCTGAAGGCATTTCGTTGTAAGCGGGTTTTTAAGTGCTCTGGAGTCATTTCGTTGCAAGCGGGTTTTTAAGTGCTCTGGAGTCATTTCGTTGCAAGCGGGTTTTTAAGTGCTCTGGAGTCATTTCGTTGCAAGCGGGTTTTTAAGTGCTCTGGAGTCATTTCGTTGCAAGCGGGTTTTTAAGTGCTCTGGAGTCATTTCGTTGCAAGCGGGTTTTTAAGTGCTCTGGAGTCATTTCGTTGCAAGCGGGTTTTTAAGTGCTCTGGAGACATTTCGTTGCAAGCGGGTTTTTAAGTGCTCTGGAGTCATTTCGTTGCAAGCGGGTTTTTAAGTGCTCTGGAGTCATTTCGTTGAAGCGGGTTTTTAAGTGCTCTGGAGTCATTTCGTTGCAAGCGGGTTTTTAAGTGCTCTGGAGTCATTTCGTTGCAAGCGGGTTTTTAAGTGCTCTGGAGTCATTTCGTTGCAAGCGGGTTTTTAAGTGCTCTGGAGTCATTTCGTTGCAAGCGGGTTTTTAAGTGCTCTGAAGGCATTTCGTTGCAAGCGGGTTTTTAAGTGCTCTGGAGTCATTTCGTTGCAAGCGGGTTTTTAAGTGCTCTGGAGTCATTTCGTTGCAAGCGGGTTTTTAAGTGCTCTGGAGTCATTTCGTTGCAAGCGGGTTTTTAAGTACTCTGGAGACATTTCGTTGCAAGCGGGTTTTTAAGTGCTCTGGAGTCATTTCGTTGCAAGCGGGTTTTTAAGTGCTCTGGAGTCATTTCGTTGCAAGCGGGTTTTTAAGTGCTCTGGAGTCATTTCGTTGCAAGCGGGTTTTTAAGTGCTCTGGAGACATTTCGTTGCAAGCGGGTTTTTAAGTGCTCTGGAGTCATTTCGTTGCAAGCGGGTTTTTAAGTGCTCTGGAGTCATTTCGTTGCAAGCGGGTTTTTAAGTGCTCTGGAGTCATTTCGTTGCAAGCGGGTTTTTAAATGCTCTGGATTCATTTCATTGCAAGCGGGTTTTTTAGTGCTCTGGAGTCATTTCGTTGCAAGCGGGTTTTTAAGTGCTCTGGAGTCATTTCGTTGCAAGCGGGTTTTTAAGTGCTCTGGAGTCATTTCGTTGCAAGCGGGTTTTTAAGTGCTCTGGAGTCATTTCGTTACAAGCGGATTTTTAAGTGCTCTGGAGGCATTTCGTTGCAAGCGGGTTTTTAAGTGCTCTGGAGTCATTTCGTTGCAAGCGGGTTTTTAAGTGCTCTGGAGTCATTTCGTTGCAAGCGGGTTTTTAAGTGCTCTGGAGTCATTTCGTTGCAAGCGTGTTTTTAAGTGCTCTGGAGTCATTTCGTTGCAAGCTTGTTTTTAAGTACTCTGGAGACATTTCGTTGCAAGCGGGTTTTTAAGTGCTCTGGAGTCATTTCGTTGCAAGCGGGTTTTTAAGTGCTCTGGAGTCATTTCGTTGCAAGCGGATTTTTAAGTGCTCTGAAGGCATTTCGTTGCAAGCGGGTTTTTAAGTGCTCTGGAGTCATTTCGTTGCAAGCGGGTTTTTAAGTGCTCTGGAGTCATTTCGTTGCAAGCGGGTTTTTAAGTGCTCTGGAGTCATTTCGTTGCAAGCGGGTTTTTTAGTGCTCTGGAGTCATTTCGTTGCAAGCGGGTTTTTAAGTACTCTGGAGTCATTTCGTTGCATGCGGGTTTTTAAGTGCTCTGAAGGCATTTCGTTGTAAGCGGGTTTTTAAGTGCTCTGGAGTCATTTCGTTGCAAGCGGGTTTTTAAGTGCTCTGGAGTCATTTCGTTGCAAGCGGGTTTTTAAGTGCTCTGGAGTCATTTCGTTGCAAGCGGGTTTTTAAGTGCTCTGGAGTCATTTCGTTGCAAGCGGGTTTTTAAGTGCTCTGGAGTCATTTCGTTGCAAGCGGGTTTTTAAGTGCTCTGGAGTCATTTCGTTGCAAGCGGGTTTTTAAGTGCTCTGGAGACATTTCGTTGCAAGCGGGTTTTTAAGTGCTCTGGAGTCATTTCGTTGCAAGCGGGTTTTTAAGTGCTCTGGAGTCATTTCGTTGAAGCGGGTTTTTAAGTGCTCTGGAGTCATTTCGTTGCAAGCGGGTTTTTAAGTGCTCTGGAGTCATTTCGTTGCAAGCGGGTTTTTAAGTGCTCTGGAGTCATTTCGTTGCAAGCGGGTTTTTAAGTGCTCTGGAGTCATTTCGTTGCAAGCGGGTTTTTAAGTGCTCTGAAGGCATTTCGTTGCAAGCGGGTTTTTAAGTGCTCTGGAGTCATTTCGTTGCAAGCGGGTTTTTAAGTGCTCTGGAGTCATTTCGTTGCAAGCGGGTTTTTAAGTGCTCTGGAGTCATTTCGTTGCAAGCGGGTTTTTAAGTACTCTGGAGACATTTCGTTGCAAGCGGGTTTTTAAGTGCTCTGGAGTCATTTCGTTGCAAGCGGGTTTTTAAGTGCTCTGGAGTCATTTCGTTGCAAGCGGGTTTTTAAGTGCTCTGGAGTCATTTCGTTGCAAGCGGGTTTTTAAGTGCTCTGAAGGCATTTCGTTGCAAGCGGGTTTTTAAGTGCTCTGGAGTCATTTCGTTGCAAGCGGGTTTTTAAGTGCTCTGGAGTCATTTCGTTGCAAGCGGGTTTTTAAGTGCTCTGGAGTCATTTCGTTGCATGCGGGTTTTTAAGTGCTCTGAAGGCATTTCGTTGTAAGCGGGTTTTTAAGTGCTCTGGAGTCATTTCGTTGCAAGCGGGTTTTTAAGTGCTCTGGAGTCATTTCGTTGCAAGCGGGTTTTTAAGTGCTCTGGAGTCATTTCGTTGCAAGCGGGTTTTTAAGTGCTCTGGAGTCATTTCGTTGCAAGCTGGTTTTTAAGTGCTCTGGAGTCATTTCGTTGCAAGCGGGTTTTTAAGTGCTCTGGAGTCATTTCGTTGCAAGCGGGTTTTTAAGTGCTCTGGAGACATTTCGTTGCAAGCGGGTTTTTAAGTGCTCTGCAGGCATTTCGTTGTAAGCGGGTTTTTAAGTACTCTGGAGTCATTTCGTTGCAAGCGGGTTTTTAAGTGCTCTGGAGTCATTTCGTTGCAAGCGGGTTTTTACGTGTTCTGGAGTCATTTCGTTGCAAGCGGGTTTTTACATACTTCTCAGACATTTCACTGGAAGCGGGTTTTTTAAGTGCTCTGCAGGCATTTCGTTGTAAGCGGGTTTTTAAGTACTCTGGAGTCATTTCGTTGCAAGCGGGTTTTTAAGTGCTCTGGAGTCATTTCGTTGCAAGCGGGTTTTTAAGTGCTCTGGAGTCATTTCGTTGCAAGCGGGTTTTTAAGTGCTCTGGAGTCATTTCGTTACAAGCGGGTTTTTAAGTGCTCTGGAGGCATTTCGTTGCAAGCGGGTTTTTAAGTGCTCTGGAGTCATTTCGTTGCAAGCGGGTTTTTAAGTGCTCTGGAGTCATTTCGTTGCAAGCGGGTTTTTAAGTGCTCTGGAGTCATTTCGTTGCAAGCGGGTTTTTAAGTGCTCTGGAGTCATTTCGTTGCAAGCGGGTTTTTAAGTGCTCTGGAGTCATTTCGTTGCAAGCGGGTTTTTAAGTGCTCTGGAGACATTTCGTTGCAAGCGGGTTTTTAAGTGCTCTGGAGTCATTTCGTTGCAAGCGGGTTTTTAAGTGCTCTGGAGTCATTTCGTTGCAAGCGGGTTTTTAAGTGCTCTGGAGTCATTTCGTTGCAAGCGGGTTTTTAAGTGCTCTGAAGGCATTTCGTTGCAAGCGGGTTTTTAAGTGCTCTGGAGTAATTTCGTTGCAAGCGGGTTTTTAAGTGCTCTGGAGTCATTTCGTTGCAAGCGGGTTTTTAAGTGCTCTGAAGGCATTTCGTTGCAAGCGGGTTTTTAAGTGCTCTGGAGTCATTTCGTTGCAAGCGGGTTTTTAAGTGCTCTGGAGTCATTTCGTTGCAAGCGGGTTTTTAAGTGCTCTGGAGTCATTTCGTTGCAAGCGGGTTTTTTAGTGCTCTGGAGTCATTTCGTTGCAAGCGGGTTTTTAAGTACTCTGGAGTCATTTCGTTCTGGAGTCATTTCGTTGCAAGCGGGTTTTTAAGTGCTCTGGAGTCATTTCGTTGCAAGCGGGTTTTTAAGTGCTCTGGAGTCATTTCGTTGCAAGCGGGTTTTTAAGTGCTCTGGAATCATTTCGTTGCAAGCGGGTTTTTAAGTGCTCTGGAGACATTTCGTTGCAAGCGGGTTTTTAAGTGCTCTGGAGTCATTTCGTTGCAAGCGGGTTTTTAAGTGCTCTGGAGTCATTTCGTTGCAAGCGGGTTTTTAAGTGCTCTGGAGTCATTTCGTTGCAAGCGGGTTTTTAAGTGCTCTGGAGTCATTTCGTTGCAAGCGGGTTTTTAAGTGCTCTGGAGTCATTTCGTTGCAAGCGGGTTTTTAAGTGCTCTGGAATCATTTCGTTGCAAGCGGGTTTTTAAGTGCTCTGGAGACATTTCGTTGCAAGCGGGTTTTTAAGTGCTCTGGAGTCATTTCGTTGCAAGCGGGTTTTTAAGTGCTCTGGAGTCATTTCGTTGCAAGCGGGTTTTTAAGTGCTCTGGAGTCATTTCGTTGCAAGCGGGTTTTTAAGTGCTCTGGAGTCATTTCGTTGCAAGCGGGTTTTTAAGTGCTCTGGAGTCATTTCGTTGCAAGCGGGTTTTTAAGTACTCTGGAGACATTTCGTTGCAAGCGGGTTTTTAAGTGCTCTGGAGTCATTTCGTTGCAAGCGGGTTTTTAAGTGCTCTGGAGTCATTTCGTTGCAAGCGGGTTTTTAAGTGCTCTGGAGTCATTTCGTTGCAAGCGGGTTTTTAAGTGCTCTGGAGTCATTTCGTTGCAAGCGGGTTTTTAAATGCTCTGGATTCATTTCATTGCAAGCGGGTTTTTTAGTGCTCTGGAGTCATTTCGTTGCAAGCGGGTTTTTAAGTGCTCTGGAGTCATTTCGTTGCAAGCGGGTTTTTAAGTGCTCTGGAGTCATTTCGTTGCAAGCGGGTTTTTAAGTGCTCTGGAGTCATTTCGTTACAAGCGGATTTTTAAGTGCTCTGGAGGCATTTCGTTGCAAGCGGGTTTTTAAGTGCTCTGGAGTCATTTCGTTGCAAGCGGGTTTTTAAGTGCTCTGGAGTCATTTCGTTGCAAGCGGGTTTTTAAGTGCTCTGGAGTCATTTCGTTGCAAGCGGGTTTTTAAGTGCTCTGGAGTCATTTCGTTGCAAGCGGGTTTTTAAGTACTCTGGAGACATTTCGTTGCAAGCGGGTTTTTAAGTGCTCTGGAGTCATTTCGTTGCAAGCGGGTTTTTAAGTGCTCTGGAGTCATTTCGTTGCAAGCGGATTTTTAAGTGCTCTGAAGGCATTTCGTTGCAAGCGGGTTTTTAAGTGCTCTGGAGTCATTTCGTTGCAAGCGGGTTTTTAAGTGCTCTGGAGTCATTTCGTTGCAAGCGGGTTTTTAAGTGCTCTGGAGTCATTTCGTTGCAAGCGGGTTTTTTAGTGCTCTGGAGTCATTTCGTTGCAAGCGGGTTTTTAAGTACTCTGGAGTCATTTCGTTGCATGCGGGTTTTTAAGTGCTCTGAAGGCATTTCGTTGCAAGCGGGTTTTTAAGTGCTCTGGAGTCATTTCGTTGCAAGCGGGTTTTTAAGTGCTCTGGAGTCATTTCGTTGCAAGCGGGTTTTTAAGTGCTCTGGAGTCATTTCGTTGCAAGCGGGTTTTTAAGTGCTCTGGAGTCATTTCGTTGCAAGCGGGTTTTTAAGTGCTCTGGAGTCATTTCGTTGCAAGCGGGTTTTTAAGTGCTCTGGAGTCATTTCGTTGCAAGCGGGTTTTTAAGTGCTCTGGAGACATTTCGTTGCAAGCGGGTTTTTAAGTGCTCTGGAGTCATTTCGTTGCAAGCGGGTTTTTAAGTGCTCTGGAGTCATTTCGTTGAAGTGGGTTTTTAAGTGCTCTGGAGTCATTTCGTTGCAAGCGGGTTTTTAAGTGCTCTGGAGTCATTTCGTTGCAAGCGGGTTTTTAAGTGCTCTGGAGTCATTTCGTTGCAAGCGGGTTTTTAAGTGCTCTGGAGTCATTTCGTTGCAAGCGGGTTTTTAAGTGCTCTGAAGGCATTTCGTTGCAAGCGGGTTTTTAAGTGCTCTGGAGTCATTTCGTTGCAAGCGGGTTTTTAAGTGCTCTGGAGTCATTTCGTTGCAAGCGGGTTTTTAAGTGCTCTGGAGTCATTTCGTTGCAAGCGGGTTTTTAAGTACTCTGGAGACATTTCGTTGCAAGCGGGTTTTTAAGTGCTCTGGAGTCATTTCGTTGCAAGCGGGTTTTTAAGTGCTCTGGAGTCATTTCGTTGCAAGCGGGTTTTTAAGTGCTCTGGAGTCATTTCGTTGCAAGCGGGTTTTTAAGTGCTCTGAAGGCATTTCGTTGCAAGCGGGTTTTTAAGTGCTCTGGAGTCATTTCGTTGCAAGCGGGTTTTTAAGTGCTCTGGAGTCATTTCGTTGCAAGCGGGTTTTTAAGTGCTCTGGAGTCATTTCGTTGCATGCGGGTTTTTAAGTGCTCTGAAGGCATTTCGTTGTAAGCGGGTTTTTAAGTGCTCTGGAGTCATTTCGTTGCAAGCGGGTTTTTAAGTGCTCTGGAGTCATTTCGTTGCAAGCGGGTTTTTAAGTGCTCTGGAGTCATTTCGTTGCAAGCGGGTTTTTAAGTGCTCTGGAGTCATTTCGTTGCAAGCTGGTTTTTAAGTGCTCTGGAGTCATTTCGTTGCAAGCGGGTTTTTAAGTGCTCTGGAGTCATTTCGTTGCAAGCGGGTTTTTAAGTGCTCTGGAGACATTTCGTTGCAAGCGGGTTTTTAAGTGCTCTGGAGTCATTTCGTTGCAAGCGGGTTTTTAAGTGCTCTGGAGTCATTTCGTTGTAAGCGGGTTTTTAAGTGCTCTGGAGTCATTTCGTTGCAAGCGGGTTTTTACGTGTTCTGGAGTCATTTCGTTGCAAGCGGGTTTTTACATACTTCTCAGACATTTCACTGGAAGCGGGTTTTTTAAGTGCTCTGCAGGCATTTCGTTGTAAGCGGGTTTTTAAGTACTCTGGAGTCATTTCGTTGCAAGCGGGTTTTTAAGTGCTCTGGAGTCATTTCGTTGCAAGCGGGTTTTTAAGTGCTCTGGAGTCATTTCGTTGCAAGCGGGTTTTTAAGTGCTCTGGAGTCATTTCGTTACAAGCGGGTTTTTAAGTGCTCTGGAGTCATTTCGTTGCAAGCGGGTTTTTAAGTGCTCTGGAGTCATTTCGTTGCAAGCGGGTTTTTAAGTGCTCTGTAGGCATTTCGTTGCAAGCGGGTTTTTAAGTGCTCTGGAGTCATTTCGTTGCAAGCGGGTTTTTAAGTGCTCTGGAGTCATTTCGTTGCAAGCGGGTTTTTAAGTGCTCTGGAGTCATTTCATTGCAAGCGGGTTTTTTAGTGCTCTGGAGTCATTTCGTTGCAAGCGGGTTTTTAAGTGATCTGGAGTCATTTCGTTGCAAGCGGGTTTTTAAGTGCTCTGAAGGCATTTCGTTGCAAGCGGGTTTTTAAGTGCTCTGGAGTCATTTCGTTGCAAGCGGGTTTTTAAGTGCTCTGGAGTCATTTCGTTGCAAGCGGGTTTTTAAGTGCTCTGGAGTCATTTCATTGCAAGCGGGTTTTTTAGTGCTCTGGAGTCATTTCGTTGCAAGCGGGTTTTTAAGTGCTCTGGAGTCATTTCGTTGCAAGCGGGTTTTTAAGTGCTCTGGAGTCATTTCGTTGCATGCGGGTTTTTAAGTGCTCTGAAGGCATTTCTTTGTAAGCGGGCTTTTAAGTGCTCTGGAGTCATTTCGTTGCAAGCGGGTTTTTACGTGTTCTGGAGTCATTTCGTTGCAAGCGGGTTTTTACATACTTCTCAGACATTTCACTGGAAGCCGGTTTTTTAAGTGCTCTGCAGGCATTTCGTTGTAAGCGGGTTTTTAAGTACTCTGGAGTCATTTCGTTGCAAGCGGGTTTTTAAGTGCTCTGGAGTCATTTCGTTGCAAGCGGGTTTTTAAGTGCTCTGGAGTCATTTCGTTGCAAGCGGGTTTTTAAGTGCTCTGGAGTCATTTCGTTGCAAGCGGGTTTTTAAGTGCTCTGGAGTCATTTCGTTGCAAGCGGGTTTTTAAGTACTCTGGAGACATTTCGTTGCAAGCGGGTTTTTAAGTGCTCTGGAGTCATTTCGTTGCAAGCGGGTTTTTAAGTGCTCTGGAGTCATTTCGTTGCAAGCGGGTTTTTAAGTGCTCTGGAGTCATTTCGTTGCAAGCGGGTTTTTAAGTGCTCTGAAGGCATTTCGTTGCAAGCGGGTTTTTAAGTGCTCTGGAGTCATTTCGTTGCAAGCGGGTTTTTAAGTGCTCTGGAGTCATTTCGTTGCAAGCGGGTTTTTAAGTGCTCTGGAGTCATTTCGTTGCATGCGGGTTTTTAAGTGCTCTGAAGGCATTTCGTTGTAAGCGGGTTTTTAAGTGCTCTGGAGTCATTTCGTTGCAAGCGGGTTTTTAAGTGCTCTGGAGTCATTTCGTTGCAAGCGGGTTTTTAAGTGCTCTGAAGGCATTTCGTTGCAAGCGGGTTTTTAAGTGCTCTGGAGTCATTTCGTTGCAAGCGGGTTTTTAAGTGCTCTGGAGTCATTTCGTTGCAAGCGGGTTTTTAAGTGCTCTGGAGTCATTTCGTTGCAAGCGGGTTTTTAAGTACTCTGGAGACATTTCGTTGCAAGCGGGTTTTTAAGTGCTCTGGAGTCATTTCGTTGCAAGCGGGTTTTTAAGTGCTCTGGAGTCATTTCGTTGCAAGCGGGTTTTTAAGTGCTCTGGAGTCATTTCGTTGCAAGCGGGTTTTTAAGTGCTCTGAAGGCATTTCGTTGCAAGCGGGTTTTTAAGTGCTCTGGAGTCATTTCGTTGCAAGCGGGTTTTTAAGTGCTCTGGAGTCATTTCGTTGCAAGCGGGTTTTTAAGTGCTCTGGAGTCATTTCGTTGCATGCGGGTTTTTAAGTGCTCTGAAGGCATTTCGTTGTAAGCGGGTTTTTAAGTGCTCTGGAGTCATTTCGTTGCAAGCGGGTTTTTAAGTGCTCTGGAGTCATTTCGTTGCAAGCGGGTTTTTAAGTGCTCTGGAGTCATTTCGTTGCAAGCGGGTTTTTAAGTGCTCTGGAGTCATTTCGTTGCAAGCTGGTTTTTAAGTGCTCTGGAGTCATTTCGTTGCAAGCGGGTTTTTAAGTGCTCTGGAGTCATTTCGTTGCAAGCGGGTTTTTAAGTGCTCTGGAGACATTTCGTTGCAAGCGGGTTTTTAAGTGCTCTGGAGTCATTTCGTTGCAAGCGGGTTTTTAAGTGCTCTGGAGTCATTTCGTTGTAAGCGGGTTTTTAAGTGCTCTGGAGTCATTTCGTTGCAAGCGGGTTTTTACGTGTTCTGGAGTCATTTCGTTGCAAGCGGGTTTTTACATACTTCTCAGACATTTCACTGGAAGCGGGTTTTTTAAGTGCTCTGCAGGCATTTCGTTGTAAGCGGGTTTTTAAGTACTCTGGAGTCATTTCGTTGCAAGCGGGTTTTTAAGTGCTCTGGAGTCATTTCGTTGCAAGCGGGTTTTTAAGTGCTCTGGAGTCATTTCGTTGCAAGCGGGTTTTTAAGTGCTCTGGAGTCATTTCGTTACAAGCGGGTTTTTAAGTGCTCTGGAGTCATTTCGTTGCAAGCGGGTTTTTAAGTGCTCTGGAGTCATTTCGTTGCAAGCGGGTTTTTAAGTGCTCTGTAGGCATTTCGTTGCAAGCGGGTTTTTAAGTGCTCTGGAGTCATTTCGTTGCAAGCGGGTTTTTAAGTGCTCTGGAGTCATTTCGTTGCAAGCGGGTTTTTAAGTGCTCTGGAGTCATTTCATTGCAAGCGGGTTTTTTAGTGCTCTGGAGTCATTTCGTTGCAAGCGGGTTTTTAAGTGCTCTGGAGTCATTTCGTTGCAAGCGGGTTTTTAAGTGCTCTGAAGGCATTTCGTTGCAAGCGGGTTTTTAAGTGCTCTGGAGTCATTTCGTTGCAAGCGGGTTTTTAAGTGCTCTGGAGTCATTTCGTTGCAAGCGGGTTTTTAAGTGCTCTGGAGTCATTTCATTGCAAGCGGGTTTTTTAGTGCTCTGGAGTCATTTCGTTGCAAGCGGGTTTTTAAGTGCTCTGGAGTCATTTCGTTGCAAGCGGGTTTTTAAGTGCTCTGGAGTCATTTCGTTGCATGCGGGTTTTTAAGTGCTCTGAAGGCATTTCTTTGTAAGCGGGCTTTTAAGTGCTCTGGAGTCATTTCGTTGCAAGCGGGTTTTTACGTGTTCTGGAGTCATTTCGTTGCAAGCGGGTTTTTACATACTTCTCAGACATTTCACTGGAAGCCGGTTTTTTAAGTGCTCTGCAGGCATTTCGTTGTAAGCGGGTTTTTAAGTACTCTGGAGTCATTTCGTTGCAAGCGGGTTTTTAAGTGCTCTGGAGTCATTTCGTTGCAAGCGGGTTTTTAAGTGCTCTGGAGTCATTTCGTTGCAAGCGGGTTTTTAAGTGCTCTGGAGTCATTTCGTTGCAAGCGGGTTTTTTAGTGCTCTGGAGTCATTTCGTTGCAAGCGGGTTTTTAAGTACTCTGGAGTCATTTCGTTGCATGCGGGTTTTTAAGTGCTCTGAAGGCATTTCGTTGTAAGCGGGTTTTTAAGTGCTCAGGAGTCATTTCGTTGCAAGCGGGTTTTTAAGTGCTCTGGAGTCATTTCGTTGCAAGCGGGTTTTTAAGTGCTCTGGAGTCATTTCGTTGCAAGCGGGTTTTTAAGTGCTCTGGAGTCATTTCGTTGCAAGCGGGTTTTTAAGTGCTCTGGAGTCATTTCGTTGCAAGCGGGTTTTTAAGTACTCTGTAGACATTTCGTTGCAAGCGGGTTTTTAAGTGCTCTGGAGTCATTTCGTTGCAAGCGGGTTTTTAAGTGCTCTGGAGTCATTTCGTTGCAAGCGGGTTTTTAAGTGCTCTGAAGGCATTTCGTTGCAAGCGGGTTTTTAAGTGCTCTGGAGTCATTTCGTTGCAAGCGGGTTTTTAAGTGCTCTGGAGTCATTTCGTTGCAAGCGGGTTTTTAAGTGCTCTGGAGTCATTTCGTTGCAAGCGGGTTTTTAAGTGCTCTGGAGTCATTTCGTTGCAAGCGGGTTTTTAAGTGCTCTGAAGGCATTTCGTTGCAAGCGGGTTTTTAAGTGCTCTGGAGTCATTTCGTTGCAAGCGGGTTTTTAAGTGCTCTGGAGTCATTTCGTTGCAAGGGGGTTTTTAAGTGCTCTGGAGTCATTTCGTTGTAAGCGGGTTTTTAAGTACTCTGGAGACATTTCGTTGCAAGCGGGTTTTTAAGTGCTCTGGAGTCATTTCGTTGCATGCGGGTTTTTAAGTGCTCTGAAGGCATTTCGTTGTAAGCGGGCTTTTAAGTGCTCTGGAGTCATTTCGTTGCAAGCGGGTTTTTACGTGTTCTGGAGTCATTTCGTTGCAAGCGGGTTTTTACATACTTCTCAGACATTTCACTGGAAGCGGGTTTTTTAAGTGCTCTGCAGGCATTTCGTTGTAAGCGGGTTTTTAAGTACTCTGGAGTCATTTTGTTGCAAGCGGGTTTTTAATGCTCTGGAGTCATTTCGTTGCAAGCGGGTTTTTAAGTGCTCTGGAGTCATTTCGTTGCAAGCGGGTTTTTAAGTGCTCTGGAGTCATTTCGTTACAAGCGGGTTTTTAAGTGCTCTGGAGGCATTTCGTTGCAAGCGGGTTTTTAAGTGCTCTGGAGTCATTTCGTTGCAAGCGGGTTTTTAAGTGCTCTGGAGTCATTTCGTTGCAAGCGGGTTTTTAAGTGCTCTGGAGTCATTTCGTTGCAAGCGGGTTTTTAAGTGCTCTGGAGTCATTTCGTTGCAAGCGGGTTTTTAAGTGCTCTGGAGTCATTTCGTTGCAAGCGGGTTTTTACATACTTCTCAGACATTTCACTGGAAGCGGGTTTTTTAAGTGCTCTGCAGGCATTTCGTTGTAAGCGGGTTTTTAAGTACTCTGGAGTCATTTCGTTACAAGCGGGTTTTTAAGTGCTCTGGAGTCATTTCGTTGCAAGCGGGTTTTTAAGTGCTCTGGAGTCATTTCGTTGCAAGCGGGTTTTTAAGTGCTCTGGAGTCATTTCGTTACAAGCGGGTTTTTAAGTGCTCTGGAGTCATTTCGTTGCAAGCGGGTTTTTAAGTGCTCTGGAGTCATTTCGTTGCAAGCGGGTTTTTAAGTGCTCTGTAGGCATTTCGTTGCAAGCGGGTTTTTAAGTGCTCTGGAGTCATTTCGTTGCAAGCGGGTTTTTAAGTGCTCTGGAGTCATTTCGTTGCAAGCGGGTTTTTAAGTGCTCTGGAGTCATTTCATTGCAAGCGGGTTTTTTAGTGCTCTGGAGTCATTTCGTTGCAAGCGGGTTTTTAAGTGCTCTGGAGTCATTTCGTTGCAAGCGGGTTTTTAAGTGCTCTGAAGGCATTTCGTTGCAAGCGGGTTTTTAAGTGCTCTGGAGTCATTTCGTTGCAAGCGGGTTTTTAAGTGCTCTGGAGTCATTTCGTTGCAAGCGGGTTTTTAAGTGCTCTGGAGTCATTTCATTGCAAGCGGGTTTTTTAGTGCTCTGGAGTCATTTCGTTGCAAGCGGGTTTTTAAGTGCTCTGGAGTCATTTCGTTGCAAGCGGGTTTTTAAGTGCTCTGGAGTCATTTCGTTGCATGCGGGTTTTTAAGTGCTCTGAAGGCATTTCGTTGTAAGCGGGCTTTTAAGTGCTCTGGAGTCATTTCGTTGCAAGCGGGTTTTTACGTGTTCTGGAGTCATTTCGTTGCAAGCGGCTTTTTACATACTTCTCAGACATTTCACTGGAAGCGGGTTTTTTAAGTGCTCTGCAGGCATTTCGTTGTAAGCGGGTTTTTAAGTACTCTGGAGTCATTTCGTTGCAAGCGGGTTTTTAAGTGCTCTGGAGTCATTTCGTTGCAAGCGGGTTTTTAAGTGCTCTGGAGTCATTTCGTTGCAAGCGGGTTTTTAAGTGCTCTGGAGTCATTTCGTTGCAAGCGGGTTTTTTAGTGCTCTGGAGTCATTTCGTTGCAAGCGGGTTTTTAAGTACTCTGGAGTCATTTCGTTGCATGCGGGTTTTTAAGTGCTCTGAAGGCATTTCGTTGTAAGCGGGTTTTTAAGTGCTCAGGAGTCATTTCGTTGCAAGCGGGTTTTTAAGTGCTCTGGAGTCATTTCGTTGCAAGCGGGTTTTTAAGTGCTCTGGAGTCATTTCGTTGCAAGCGGGTTTTTAAGTGCTCTGGAGTCATTTCGTTGCAAGCGGGTTTTTAAGTGCTCTGGAGTCATTTCGTTGCAAGCGGGTTTTTAAGTACTCTGGAGACATTTCGTTGCAAGCGGGTTTTTAAGTGCTCTGGAGTCATTTCGTTGCAAGCGGGTTTTTAAGTGCTCTGGAGTCATTTCGTTGCAAGCGGGTTTTTAAGTGCTCTGAAGGCATTTCGTTGCAAGCGGGTTTTTAAGTGCTCTGGAGTCATTTCGTTGCAAGCGGGTTTTTAAGTGCTCTGGAGTCATTTCCTTGCAAGCGGGTTTTTAAGTGCTCTGGAGTCATTTCGTTGCAAGCGGGTTTTTAAGTGCTCTGGAGTCATTTCGTTGCAAGCGGGTTTTTAAGTGCTCTGTAGGCATTTCGTTGCAAGCGGGTTTTTAAGTGCTCTGGAGTCATTTCGTTGCAAGCGGGTTTTTAAGTGCTCTGGAGTCATTTCGTTGCAAGGGGGTTTTTAAGTGCTCTGGAGTCATTTCGTTGTAAGCGGGTTTTTAAGTACTCTGGAGACATTTCGTTGCAAGCGGGTTTTTAAGTGCTCTGGAGTCATTTCGTTGCATGCGGGTTTTTAAGTGCTCTGAAGGCATTTCGTTGTAAGCGGGCTTTTAAGTGCTCTGGAGTCATTTCGTTGCAAGCGGGTTTTTACGTGTTCTGGAGTCATTTCGTTGCAAGCGGGTTTTTACATACTTCTCAGACATTTCACTGGAAGCGGGTTTTTTAAGTGCTCTGCAGGCATTTCGTTGTAAGCGGGTTTTTAAGTACTCTGGAGTCATTTTGTTGCAAGCGGGTTTTTAATGCTCTGGAGTCATTTCGTTGCAAGCGGGTTTTTAAGTGCTCTGGAGTCATTTCGTTGCAAGCGGGTTTTGAAGTGCTCTGGAGTCATTTCGTTACAAGCGGGTTTTTAAGTGCTCTGGAGGCATTTCGTTGCAAGCGGGTTTTTAAGTGCTCTGGAGTCATTTCGTTGCAAGCGGGTTTTTAAGTGCTCTGGAGTCATTTCGTTGCAAGCGGGTTTTTAAGTGCTCTGGAGTCATTTCGTTGCAAGCGGGTTTTTAAGTGCTCTGGAGTCATTTCGTTGCAAGCGGGTTTTTAAGTGCTCTGGAGTCATTTCGTTGCAAGCGGGTTTTTAAGTGCTCTGGAGACATTTCGTTGCAAGCGGGTTTTTAAGTGCTCTGGAGTCATTTCGTTGCAAGCGGATTTTTAAGTGCTCTGGAGTCATTTCGTTGCAAGCGGGTTTTTAAGTGCTCTGGAGTCATTTCGTTGCAAGCGGGTTTTTAAGTACTCTGTAGACATTTCGTTGCAAGCGGGTTTTTAAGTGCTCTGGAGTCATTTCATTGCAAGCGGGTTTTTAAGTGCTCTGGAGTCATTTCGTTGCAAGCGGGTTTTTAAGTGCTCTGAAGGCATTTCGTTGCAAGCGGGTTTTTAAGTGCTCTGGAGTCATTTCGTTGCAAGCGGGTTTTTAAGTGCTCTGGAGTCATTTCGTTGCAAGCGGGTTTTTAAGTGCTCTGGAGTCATTTCGTTGCAAGCGGGTTTTTAAGTACTCTGGAGACATTTCGTTGCAAGCGGGTTTTTAAGTGCTCTGGAGTCATTTCGTTGCAAGCTGGTTTTTAAGTGCTCTGGAGTCATTTCGTTGCAAGCGGGTTTTTAAGTGCTCTGAAGGCATTTCGTTGCAAGCGGGTTTTTAAGTGCTCTGGAGTCATTTCGTTGCAAGCGGGTTTTTAAGTGCTCTGGAGTCATTTCGTTGCAAGCGGGTTTTTAAGTGCTCTGGAGTCATTTCATTGCAAGCGGGTTTTTTAGTGCTCTGGAGTCATTTCGTTGCAAGCGGGTTTTTAAGTACTCTGGAGTCATTTTGTTGCATGCGGGTTTTTAAGTGCTCTGAAGGCATTTCGTTGCAAGCGGGTTTTTAAGTGCTCTGGAGTCATTTCGTTGCAAGCGGGTTTTTAAGTGCTCTGGAGTCATTTCGTTGCAAGCGGGTTTTTAAGTGCTCTGGAGTCATTTCGTTGCAAGCGGGTTTTTAAGTGCTCTGATGGCATTTCGTTGCAAGCGGGTTTTTAAGTGCTCTGGAGTCATTTCGTTGCAAGCGGGTTTTTAAGTGCTCTGGAGTCATTTCGTTGCAAGCGGGTTTTTAAGTGCTCTGGAGTCATTTCGTTTCAAGCGGGTTTTTAAGTGCTCTGGAGTCATTTCGTTGCAAGCGGGTTTTTAAGTGCTCTGGAGTCATTTCGTTGCAAGCGGGTTTTTAAGTGCTCTGGAGTCATTTCGTTGCAAGCGGGTTTTTATTTGCTCTGGAGTCATTTCGTTACAAGCGGGTTTTTAAGTGCTCTGGAGGCATTTCGTTGCAAGCGGGTTTTTAAGTGCTCTGGAGTCATTTCGTTGCAAGCGGGTTTTTAAGTGCTCTGGAGTCATTTCGTTGCAAGCGGGTTTTTAAGTGCTCTGGAGTCATTTCGTTGCAAGCGGGTTTTTAAGTGCTCTGGAGTCATTTCGTTGCAAGCGGGTTTTTAAGTGCTCTGGAGTCATTTCGTTGCAAGCGGGTTTTTAAGTGCTCTGGAGACATTTCGTTGCAAGCGGGTTTTTAAGTGCTCTGGAGTCATTTCGTTGCAAGCGGGTTTTTAAGTGCTCTGGAGTCATTTCGTTGCAAGCGGGTTTTTAAGTGCTCTGGAGTCATTTCGTTGCAAGCGGGTTTTTACGTGTTCTGGAGTCATTTCGTTGCAAGCGGGTTTTTACATACTTCTCAGACATTTCACTGGAAGCGGGTTTTTTAAGTGCTCTGCAGGCATTTCGTTGTAAGCGGGTTTTTAAGTACTCTGGAGTCATTTCGTTGCAAGCGGGTTTTTAAGTGCTCTGGAGTCATTTCGTTGCAAGCGGGTTTTTAAGTGCTCTGGAGTCATTTCGTTGCAAGCGGGTTTTTAAGTGCTCTGGAGTCATTTCGTTACAAGCGGGTTTTTAAGTGCTCTGGAGTCATTTCGTTGCAAGCGGGTTTTTAAGTGCTCTGGAGTCATTTCGTTGCAAGCGGGTTTTTAAGTACTCTGTAGACATTTCGTTGCAAGCGGGTTTTTAAGTGCTCTGGAGTCATTTCGTTGCAAGCGGGTTTTTAAGTGCTCTGGAGTCATTTCGTTGCAAGCGGGTTTTTAAGTGCTCTGAAGGCATTTCGTTGCAAGCGGGTTTTTAAGTGCTCTGGAGTCATTTCGTTGCAAGCGGGTTTTTAAGTGCTCTGGAGTCATTTCGTTGCAAGCGGGTTTTTAAGTGCTCTGGAGTCATTTCGTTGCAAGCGGGTTTTTAAGTACTCTGGAGACATTTCGTTGCAAGCGGGTTTTTAAGTGCTCTGGAGTCATTTCGTTGCAAGCTGGTTTTTAAGTGCTCTGGAGTCATTTCGTTGCAAGCGGGTTTTTAAGTGCTCTGAAGGCATTTCGTTGCAAGCGGGTTTTTAAGTGCTCTGGAGTCATTTCGTTGCAAGCGGGTTTTTAAGTGCTCTGGAGTCATTTCGTTGCAAGCGGGTTTTTAAGTGCTCTGGAGTCATTTCATTGCAAGCGGGTTTTTTAGTGCTCTGGAGTCATTTCGTTGCAAGCGGGTTTTTAAGTACTCTGGAGTCATTTCGTTGCATGCGGGTTTTTAAGTGCTCTGAAGGCATTTCGTTGCAAGCGGGTTTTTAAGTGCTCTGGAGTCATTTCGTTGCAAGCGGGTTTTTAAGTGCTCTGGAGTCATTTCGTTGCAAGCGGGTTTTTAAGTGCTCTGGAGTCATTTCGTTGCAAGCGGGTTTTTAAGTGCTCTGGAGTCATTTCGTTACAAGCGGATTTTTAAGTGCTCTGGAGGCATTTCGTTGCAAGCGGGTTTTTAAGTGCTCTGGAGTCATTTCGTTGCAAGCGGGTTTTTAAGTGCTCTGGAGTCATTTCGTTGCAAGCGGGTTTTTAAGTGCTCTGGAGTCATTTCGTTGCAAGCGGGTTTTTAAGTGCTCTGGAGTCATTTCGTTGCAAGCGGGTTTTTAAGTGCTCTGGAGTCATTTCGTTGCAAGCGGGTTTTTAAGTGCTCTGGAGACATTTCGTTGCAAGCGGGTTTTTAAGTGCTCTGGAGTCATTTCGTTGTAAGCGGGTTTTTAAGTGCTCTGGAGTCATTTCGTTGCAAGCGGGTTTTTAAGTACTCTGGAGACATTTCGTTGCAAGCGGGTTTTTAAGTGCTCTGGAGTCATTTCGTTGCAAGCGGGTTTTTAAGTGCTCTGGAGTCATTTTGTTGCAAGCGGGTTTTTAAGTGCTCTGATGGCATTTCGTTGCAAGCGGGTTTTTAAGTGCTCTGGAGTCATTTCGTTGCAAGCGGGTTTTTAAGTGCTCTGGAGTCATTTCGTTGCAAGCGGGTTTTTAAGTGCTCTGGAGTCATTTCGTTGCAAGCGGGTTTTTAAGTGCTCTGGAGTCATTTCGTTGCAAGCGGGTTTTTAAGTGCTCTGGAGTCATTTCGTTGCAAGCGGGTTTTTAAGTGCTCTGGAGTCATTTCGTTGCAAGCGGGTTTTTAAGTGCTCTGGAGTCATTTCGTTACAAGCGGGTTTTTAAGTGCTCTGGAGGCATTTCGTTGCAAGCGTGTTTTTAAGTGCTCTGGAGTCATTTCGTTGCAAGCGGGTTTTTAAGTGCTCTGGAGTCATTTCGTTGCAAGCGGGTTTTTAAGTGCTCTGGAGTCATTTCGTTGCAAGCGGGTTTTTAAGTGCTCTGGAGTCATTTCGTTGCAAGCGGGTTTTTAAGTGCTCTGGAGTCATTTCGTTGCAAGCGGGTTTTTAAGTGCTCTGGAGACATTTCGTTGCAAGCGGGTTTTTAAGTGCTCTGGAGTCATTTCGTTGCAAGCGGGTTTTTAAGTGCTCTGGAGTCATTTCGTTGCAAGCGGGTTTTTAAGTGCTCTGGAGTCATTTCGTTGCAAGCGGGTTTTTAAGTGCTCTGGAGTCATTTCGTTGCAAGCGGGTTTTTACATACTTCTCAGACATTTCACTGGAAGCGGGTTTTTTAAGTGCTCTGCAGGCATTTCGTTGTAAGCGGGTTTTAAGTACTCTGGAGTCATTTCGTTGCAAGCGGGTTTTTAAGTGCTCTGGAGTCATTTCGTTGCAAGCGGGTTTTTAAGTGCTCTGGAGTCATTTCGTTACAAGCGGGTTTTTAAGTGCTCTGGAGTCATTTCGTTGCAAGCGGGTTTTTAAGTGCTCTGGAGTCATTTCGTTGCAAGCGGGTTTTTAAGTACTCTGTAGACATTTCGTTGCAAGCGGGTTTTTAAGTGCTCTGGAGTCATTTCGTTGCAAGCGGGTTTTTAAGTGCTCTGGAGTCATTTCGTTGCAAGCGGGTTTTTAAGTGCTCTGAAGGCATTTCGTTGCAAGCGGGTTTTTAAGTGCTCTGGAGTCATTTCGTTGCAAGCGGGTTTTTAAGTGCTCTGGAGTCATTTCGTTGCAAGCGGGTTTTTAAGTGCTCTGGAGTCATTTCGTTGCAAGCGGGTTTTTAAGTACTCTGGAGACATTTCGTTGCAAGCGGGTTTTTAAGTGCTCTGGAGTCATTTCGTTGCAAGCTGGTTTTTAAGTGCTCTGGAGTCATTTCGTTGCAAGCGGGTTTTTAAGTGCTCTGGAGGCATTTCGTTGCAAGCGGGTTTTTAAGTGCTCTGGAGTCATTTCGTTGCAAGCGGGTTTTTAAGTGCTCTGGAGTCATTTCGTTGCAAGCGGGTTTTTAAGTGCTCTGGAGTCATTTCATTGCAAGCGGGTTTTTTAGTGCTCTGGAGTCATTTCGTTGCAAGCGGGTTTTTAAGTGCTCTGGAGTCATTTCGTTGCAAGCGGGTTTTTAAGTGCTCTGGAGTCATTTCGTTGCATGCGGGTTTTTAAGTGCTCTGAAGGCATTTCGTTGTAAGCGGGCTTTTAAGTGCTCTGGAGTCATTTCGTTGCAAGCGGGTTTTTACGTGTTCTGGAGTCATTTCGTTGCAAGCGGGTTTTTACATACTTCTCAGACATTTCACTGGAAGCGGGTTTTTTAAGTGCTCTGCAGGCATTTCGTTGTAAGCGGGTTTTTAAGTACTCTGGAGTCATTTCGTTGCAAGCGGGTTTTTAAGTGCTCTGGAGTCATTTCGTTGCAAGCGGGTTTTTAAGTGCTCTGGAGTCATTTCGTTGCAAGCGGGTTTTTAAGTGCTCTGGAGTCATTTCGTTGCAAGCGGGTTTTTTAGTGCTCTGGAGTCATTTCGTTGCAAGCGGGTTTTTAAGTACTCTGGAGTCATTTCGTTGCATGCGGGTTTTTAAGTGCTCTGAAGGCATTTCGTTGTAAGCGGGTTTTTAAGTGCTCAGGAGTCATTTCGTTGCAAGCGGGTTTTTAAGTGCTCTGGAGTCATTTCGTTGCAAGCGGGTTTTTAAGTGCTCTGGAGTCATTTCGTTGCAAGCGGGTTTTTAAGTGCTCTGGAGTCATTTCGTTGCAAGCGGGTTTTTAAGTGCTCTGGAGTCATTTCGTTGCAAGCGGGTTTTTAAGTACTCTGTAGACATTTCGTTGCAAGCGGGTTTTTAAGTGCTCTGGAGTCATTTCGTTGCAAGCGGGTTTTTAAGTGCTCTGGAGTCATTTCGTTGCAAGCGGGTTTTTAAGTGCTCTGAAGGCATTTCGTTGCAAGCGGGTTTTTAAGTGCTCTGGAGTCATTTCGTTGCAAGCGGGTTTTTAAGTGCTCTGGAGTCATTTCCTTGCAAGCGGGTTTTTAAGTGCTCTGGAGTCATTTCGTTGCAAGCGGGTTTTTAAGTGCTCTGGAGTCATTTCGTTGCAAGCGGGTTTTTAAGTGCTCTGAAGGCATTTCGTTGCAAGCGGGTTTTTAAGTGCTCTGGAGTCATTTCGTTGCAAGCGGGTTTTTAAGTGCTCTGGAGTCATTTCGTTGCAAGGGGGTTTTTAAGTGCTCTGGAGTCATTTCGTTGTAAGCGGGTTTTTAAGTACTCTGGAGACATTTCGTTGCAAGCGGGTTTTTAAGTGCTCTGGAGTCATTTCGTTGCATGCGGGTTTTTAAGTGCTCTGAAGGCATTTCGTTGTAAGCGGGCTTTTAAGTGCTCTGGAGTCATTTCGTTGCAAGCGGGTTTTTAAGTGCTCTGGAGTCATTTCGTTGCAAGCGGGTTTTTAAGTGCTCTGGAGTCATTTCGTTACAAGCGGGTTTTTAAGTGCTCTGGAGTCATTTCGTTGCAAGCGGGTTTTTAAGTGCTCTGGAGTCATTTCGTTGCAAGCGGGTTTTTAAGTACTCTGTAGACATTTCGGTGCAAGCGGGTTTTTAAGTGCTCTGGAGTCATTTCGTTGCAAGCGGGTTTTTAAGTGCTCTGGAGTCATTTCGTTGCAAGCGGGTTTTTAAGTGCTCTGAAGGCATTTCGTTGCAAGCGGGTTTTTAAGTGCTCTGGAGTCATTTCGTTGCAAGCGGGTTTTTAAGTGCTCTGGAGTCATTTCGTTGCAAGCGGGTTTTTAAGTGCTCTGGAGTCATTTCGTTGCAAGAGGGTTTTTAAGTACTCTGGAGACATTTCGTTGCAAGCGGGTTTTTAAGTGCTCTGGAGTCATTTCGTTGCAAGCTGGTTTTTAAGTGCTCTGGAGTCATTTCGTTGCAAGCGGGTTTTTAAGTGCTCTGGAGTCATTTCGTTTCAAGCGGGTTTTTAAGTGCTCTGGAGTCATTTCGTTGCAAGCGGGTTTTTAAGTGCTCTGGAGTCATTTCGTTGCAAGCGGGTTTTTAAGTGCTCTGGAGTCATTTCGTTACAAGCGGGTTTTTAAGTGCTCTGGAGTCATTTCGTTGCAAGCGGGTTTTTAAGTGCTCTGGAGTCATTTCGTTGCAAGCGGGTTTTTAAGTACTCTGTAGACATTTCGTTGCAAGCGGGTTTTTAAGTGCTCTGGAGTCATTTCGTTGCAAGCGGGTTTTTAAGTGCTCTGGAGTCATTTCGTTGCAAGCGGGTTTTTAAGTGCTCTGAAGGCATTTCGTTGCAAGCGGGTTTTTAAGTGCTCTGGAGTCATTTCGTTGCAAGCGGGTTTTTAAGTGCTCTGGAGTCATTTCGTTGCAAGCGGGTTTTTAAGTGCTCTGGAGTCATTTCGTTGCAAGCGGGTTTTTAAGTACTCTGGAGACATTTCGTTGCAAGCGGGTTTTTAAGTGCTCTGGAGTCATTTCGTTGCAAGCTGGTTTTTAAGTGCTCTGGAGTCATTTCGTTGCAAGCGGGTTTTTAAGTGCTCTGAAGGCATTTCGTTGCAAGCGGGTTTTTAAGTGCTCTGGAGTCATTTCGTTGCAAGCGGGTTTTTAAGTGCTCTGGAGTCATTTCGTTGCAAGCGGGTTTTTAAGTGCTCTGGAGTCATTTCATTGCAAGCGGGTTTTTTAGTGCTCTGGAGTCATTTCGTTGCAAGCGGGTTTTTAAGTACTCTGGAGTCATTTCGTTGCATGCGGGTTTTTAAGTGCTCTGAAGGCATTTCGTTGCAAGCGGGTTTTTAAGTGCTCTGGAGTCATTTCGTTGCAAGCGGGTTTTTAAGTGCTCTGGAGTCATTTCGTTGCAAGCGGGTTTTTAAGTGCTCTGGAGTCATTTCGTTGCAAGCGGGTTTTTAAGTGCTCTGGAGTCATTTCGTTACAAGCGGATGCAAGCGGGTTTTTAAGTGCTCTGGAGTCATTTCGTTGCAAGCGGGTTTTTAAGTGCTCTGGAGTCATTTCGTTGCAAGCGGGTTTTTAAGTGCTCTGGAGTCATTTCGTTGCAAGCGGGTTTTTAAGTGCTCTGGAGTCATTTCGTTGCAAGCGGGTTTTTAAGTGCTCTGGAGTCATTTCGTTGCAAGCGGGTTTTTAAGTGCTCTGGAGTCATTTCGTTGCAAGCGGGTTTTTAAGTGCTCTGGAGACATTTCGTTGCAAGCGGGTTTTTAAGTGCTCTGGAGTCATTTCGTTGCAAGCGGGTTTTTAAGTGCTCTGGAGTCATTTCGTTGCAAGCGGGTTTTTAAGTGCTCTGGAGACATTTCGTTGCAAGCGGGTTTTTAAGTGCTCTGGAGTCATTTCGTTGCAAGCGGGTTTTTAAGTGCTCTGGAGTCATTTCGTTGCAAGCGGGTTTTTAAGTGCTCTGATGGCATTTCGTTGCAAGCGGGTTTTTAAGTGCTCTGGAGTCATTTCGTTGCAAGCGGGTTTTTAAGTGCTCTGGAGTCATTTCGTTGCAAGCGGGTTTTTAAGTGCTCTGGAGTCATTTCGTTTCAAGCGGGTTTTTAAGTGCTCTGGAGTCATTTCGTTGCAAGCGGGTTTTTAAGTGCTCTGGAGTCATTTCGTTGCAAGCGGGTTTTTAAGTGCTCTGGAGTCATTTCGTTGCAAGCGGGTTTTTAAGTGCTCTGGAGTCATTTCGTTACAAGCGGGTTTTTAAGTGCTCTGGAGGCATTTCGTTGCAAGCGGGTTTTTAAGTGCTCTGGAGTCATTTCGTTGCAAGCGGGTTTTTAAGTGCTCTGGAGTCATTTCGTTGCAAGCGGGTTTTTAAGTGCTCTGGAGTCATTTCGTTGCAAGCGGGTTTTTAAGTGCTCTGGAGTCATTTCGTTGCAAGCGGGTTTTTAAGTGCTCTGGAGTCATTTCGTTGCAAGCGGGTTTTTAAGTGCTCTGGAGACATTTCGTTGCAAGCGGGTTTTTAAGTGCTCTGGAGTCATTTCGTTGCAAGCGGGTTTTTAAGTGCTCTGGAGTCATTTCGTTGCAAGCGGGTTTTTAAGTGCTCTGGAGTCATTTCGTTGCAAGCGGGTTTTTAAGTGCTCTGGAGTCATTTCGTTGCAAGCGGGTTTTTACATACTTCTCAGACATTTCACTGGAAGCGGGTTTTTTAAGTGCTCTGCAGGCATTTCGTTGTAAGCGGGTTTTTAAGTACTCTGGAGTCATTTCGTTGCAAGCGGGTTTTTAAGTGCTCTGGAATCATTTCGTTGCAAGCGGGTTTTTAAGTGCTCTGGAGTCATTTCGTTACAAGCGGGTTTTTAAGTGCTCTGGAGTCATTTCGTTGCAAGCGGGTTTTTAAGTGCTCTGGAGTCATTTCGTTGCAAGCGGGTTTTTAAGTACTCTGTAGACATTTCGTTGCAAGCGGGTTTTTAAGTGCTCTGGAGTCATTTCGTTGCAAGCGGGTTTTTAAGTGCTCTGGAGTCATTTCGTTGCAAGCGGGTTTTTAAGTGCTCTGAAGGCATTTCGTTGCAAGCGGGTTTTTAAGTGCTCTGGAGTCATTTCGTTGCAAGCGGGTTTTTAAGTGCTCTGGAGTCATTTCGTTGCAAGCGGGTTTTTAAGTGCTCTGGAGTCATTTCGTTGCAAGCGGGTTTTTAAGTACTCTGGAGACATTTCGTTGCAAGCGGGTTTTTAAGTGCTCTGGAGTCATTTCGTTGCAAGCTGGTTTTTAAGTGCTCTGGAGTCATTTCGTTGCAAGCGGGTTTTTAAGTGCTCTGAAGGCATTTCGTTGCAAGCGGGTTTTTAAGTGCTCTGGAGTCATTTCGTTGCAAGCGGGTTTTTAAGTGCTCTGGAGTCATTTCGTTGCAAGCGGGTTTTTAAGTGCTCTGGAGTCATTTCATTGCAAGCGGGTTTTTTAGTGCTCTGGAGTCATTTCGTTGCAAGCGGGTTTTTAAGTACTCTGGAGTCATTTCGTTGCATGCGGGTTTTTAAGTGCTCTGAAGGCATTTCGTTGCAAGCGGGTTTTTAAGTGCTCTGGAGTCATTTCGTTGCAAGCGTGTTTTTAAGTGCTCTGGAGTCATTTCGTTGCAAGCGGGTTTTTAAGTGCTCTGGAGTCATTTCGTTGCAAGCGTGTTTTTAAGTGCTCTGGAGTCATTTCGTTACAAGCGGATTTTTAAGTGCTCTGGAGGCATTTCGTTGCAAGCGGGTTTTTAAGTGCTCTGGAGTCATTTCGTTGCAAGCGGGTTTTTAAGTGCTCTGGAGTCATTTCGTTGCAAGCGGGTTTTTAAGTGCTCTGGAGTCATTTCGTTGCAAGCGGGTTTTTAAGTGCTCTGGAGTCATTTCGTTGCAAGCGGGTTTTTAAGTGCTCTGGAGTCATTTCGTTGCAAGCGGGTTTTTAAGTGCTCTGGAGACATTTCGTTGCAAGCGGGTTTTTAAGTGCTCTGGAGTCATTTCGTTGCAAGCGGGTTTTTAAGTGCTCTGGAGTCATTTCGTTGCAAGCGGGTTTTTAAGTGCTCTGGAGTCATTTCGTTGCAAGCGGGTTTTTAAGTACTCTGGAGACATTTCGTTGCAAGCGGGTTTTTAAGTACTCTGGAGTCATTTCGTTGCAAGCGGGTTTTTAAGTGCTCTGGAGTCATTTCGTTGCAAGCGGGTTTTTAAGTGCTCTGGAGACATTTCGTTGCAAGCGGGTTTTTAAGTGCTCTGGAGTCATTTCGTTGCAAGCGGGTTTTTAAGTGCTCTGGAGTCATTTCGTTGCAAGCGGGTTTTTAAGTGCTCTGGAGTCATTTCGTTGCAAGCGGGTTTTTAAGTGCTCTGGAGTCATTTCGTTGCAAGCGGGTTTTTACATACTTCTCAGACATTTCACTGGAAGCGGGTTTTTTAAGTGCTCTGCAGGCATTTCGTTGTAAGCGGGTTTTTAAGTACTCTGGAGTCATTTCGTTGCAAGCGGGTTTTTAAGTGCTCTGGAATCATTTCGTTGCAAGCGGGTTTTTAAGTGCTCTGGAGTCATTTCGTTACAAGCGGGTTTTTAAGTGCTCTGGAGTCATTTCGTTGCAAGCGGGTTTTTAAGTGCTCTGGAGTCATTTCGTTGCAAGCGGGTTTTTAAGTACTCTGTAGACATTTCGTTGCAAGCGGGTTTTTAAGTGCTCTGGAGTCATTTCGTTGCAAGCGGGTTTTTAAGTGCTCTGGAGTCATTTCGTTGCAAGCGGGTTTTTAAGTGCTCTGAAGGCATTTCGTTGCAAGCGGGTTTTTAAGTGCTCTGGAGTCATTTCGTTGCAAGCGGGTTTTTAAGTGCTCTGGAGTCATTTCGTTGCAAGCGGGTTTTTAAGTGCTCTGGAGTCATTTCGTTGCAAGCGGGTTTTTAAGTACTCTGGAGACATTTCGTTGCAAGCGGGTTTTTAAGTGCTCTGGAGTCATTTCGTTGCAAGCTGGTTTTTAAGTGCTCTGGAGTCATTTCGTTGCAAGCGGGTTTTTAAGTGCTCTGAAGGCATTTCGTTGCAAGCGGGTTTTTAAGTGCTCTGGAGTCATTTCGTTGCAAGCGGGTTTTTAAGTGCTCTGGAGTCATTTCGTTGCAAGCGGGTTTTTAAGTGCTCTGGAGTCATTTCATTGCAAGCGGGTTTTTTAGTGCTCTGGAGTCATTTCGTTGCAAGCGGGTTTTTAAGTACTCTGGAGTCATTTCGTTGCATGCGGGTTTTTAAGTGCTCTGAAGGCATTTCGTTGCAAGCGGGTTTTTAAGTGCTCTGGAGTCATTTCGTTGCAAGCGTGTTTTTAAGTGCTCTGGAGTCATTTCGTTGCAAGCGGGTTTTTAAGTGCTCTGGAGTCATTTCGTTGCAAGCGTGTTTTTAAGTGCTCTGGAGTCATTTCGTTACAAGCGGATTTTTAAGTGCTCTGGAGGCATTTCGTTGCAAGCGGGTTTTTAAGTGCTCTGGAGTCATTTCGTTGCAAGCGGGTTTTTAAGTGCTCTGGAGTCATTTCGTTGCAAGCGGGTTTTTAAGTGCTCTGGAGTCATTTCGTTGCAAGCGGGTTTTTAAGTGCTCTGGAGTCATTTCGTTGCAAGCGGGTTTTTAAGTGCTCTGGAGTCATTTCGTTGCAAGCGGGTTTTTAAGTGCTCTGGAGACATTTCGTTGCAAGCGGGTTTTTAAGTGCTCTGGAGTCATTTCGTTGTAAGCGGGTTTTTAAGTGCTCTGGAGTCATTTCGTTGCAAGCGGGTTTTTAAGTGCTCTGGAGTCATTTCGTTGCAAGCGGGTTTTTAAGTACTCTGGAGACATTTCGTTGCAAGCGGGTTTTTAAGTACTCTGGAGTCATTTCGTTGCAAGCGGGTTTTTAAGTGCTCTGAAGGCATTTCGTTGCAAGCGGGTTTTTAAGTGCTCTGGAGTCATTTCGTTGCAAGCGGGTTTTTAAGTGCTCTGGAGTCATTTCGTTGCAAGCGGGTTTTTAAGTGCTCTGGAGTCATTTCATTGCAAGCGGGTTTTTTAGTGCTCTGGAGTCATTTCGTTGCAAGCGGGTTTTTAAGTGCTCTGGAGTCATTTCGTTGTAAGCGGGTTTTTAAGTGCTCTGGAGTCATTTCGTTGCAAGCGGGTTTTTAAGTGCTCTGGAGTCATTTCGTTGCAAACGGGTTTTTAAGTACTCTGGAGACATTTCGTTGCAAGCGGGTTTTTAAGTGCTCTGGAGTCATTTCGTTGCAAGCGGGTTTTTAAGTGCTCTGGAGTCATTTCGTTACAAGCGGGTTTTTAAGTGCTCTGGAGTCATTTCGTTGCAAGCGGGTTTTTAAGTGCTCTGGAGTCATTTCGTTGCAAGCGGGTTTTTAAGTGCTCTGGAGTCATTTCGTTGCAAGCGGGTTTTTAAGTACTCTGGAGACATTTCGTTGCAAGCGGGTTTTTAAGTGCTCTGGAGTGATTTCGTTGCAAGCGGGTTTTTAAGTGCTCTGGAGTCATTTCGTTGCAAGCGGGTTTTTAAGTGCTCTGGAGTCATTTCGTTGCAAGCGGGTTTTTAAGTGCTCTGGAGTCATTTCGTTGCAAGCGGGTTTTTAAGTGCTCTGGAGTCATTTCGTTGCAAGCGGGTTTTTAAGTGCTCTGGAGTCATTTCGTTGCAAGCGGGTTTTTAAGTGCTCTGGAGTCATTTCGTTGCAAGCGGGTTTTTAAGTGCTCTGGAGTCATTTCGTTGCAAGCGGGTTTTTAAGTGCTCTGGAGACATTTCGTTGCAAGCGGGTTTTTAAGTGCTCTGGAGACATTTCGTTGCAAGCGGGTTTTTAAGTGGTCTGGAGTCATTTCGTTGCAAGCGGGTTTTTAAGTGCTCTGGAGGCATTTCGTTGCAAGCGGGTTTTTAAGTGCTCTGGAGTCATTTCGTTGCAAGCGGGTTTTTAAGTGCTCTGGAGTCATTTCGTTGCAAGCGGGTTTTTAAGTGCTCTGGAGTCATTTCGTTGCAAGCGGGTTTTTAAGTGCTCTGGAGTCATTTCGTTGCAAGCGGGTTTTTAAGTGCTCTGGAGTCATTTCGTTGTAAGCGGGTTTTTAAGTACTCTGGAGACATTTCGTTGCAAGCGGGTTTTTAAGTACTCTGGAGTCATTTCGTTGCATGCGGGTTTTTAAGTGCTCTGAAGGCATTTCGTTGTAAGCGGGCTTTTAAGTGCTCTGGAGTCATTTCGTTGCAAGCGGGTTTTTACGTGTTCTGGAGTCATTTCGTTGCAAGCGGGTTTTTACATACTTCTCAGACATTTCACTGGAAGCGGGTTTTTTAAGTGCTCTGCAGGCATTTCGTTGTAAGCGGGTTTTTAAGTACTCTGGAGTCATTTCGTTGCAAGCGGGTTTTTAAGTGCTCTGGAGTCATTTCGTTGCAAGCGGGTTTTTAAGTGCTCTGGAGTCATTTCGTTGCAAGCGGGTTTTTAAGTGCTCTGGAGTCATTTCGTTGCAAGCGTGTTTTTAAGTGCTCTGGAGTCATTTCGTTACAAGCGGATTTTTAAGTGCTCTGGAGGCATTTCGTTGCAAGCGGGTTTTTAAGTGCTCTGGAGTCATTTCGTTGCAAGCGGGTTTTTAAGTGCTCTGGAGTCATTTCGTTGCAAGCGGGTTTTTAAGTGCTCTGGAGTCATTTCGTTGCAAGCGGGTTTTTAAGTGCTCTGGAGTCATTTCGTTGCAAGCGGGTTTTTAAGTGCTCTGGAGTCATTTCGTTGCAAGCGGGTTTTTAAGTGCTCTGGAGACATTTCGTTGCAAGCGGGTTTTTAAGTGCTCTGGAGTCATTTCGTTGTAAGCGGGTTTTTAAGTGCTCTGGAGTCATTTCGTTGCAAGCGGGTTTTTAAGTGCTCTGGAGTCATTTCGTTGCAAGCGGGTTTTTAAGTACTCTGGAGACATTTCGTTGCAAGCGGGTTTTTAAGTGCTCTGGAGTCATTTCGTTGCAAGCGGGTTTTTAAGTGCTCTGAAGGCATTTCGTTGCAAGCGGGTTTTTAAGTGCTCTGGAGTCATTTCGTTGCAAGCGGGTTTTTAAGTGCTCTGGAGTCATTTCGTTGCAAGCGGGTTTTTAAGTGCTCTGGAGTCATTTCATTGCAAGCGGGTTTTTTAGTGCTCTGGAGTCATTTCGTTGCAAGCGGGTTTTTAAGTGCTCTGGAGTCATTTCGTTGTAAGCGGGTTTTTAAGTGCTCTGGAGTCATTTCGTTGCAAGCGGGTTTTTAAGTGCTCTGGAGTCATTTCGTTGCAAACGGGTTTTTAAGTACTCTGGAGACATTTCGTTGCAAGCGGGTTTTTAAGTGCTCTGGAGTCATTTCGTTGCAAGCGGGTTTTTAAGTGCTCTGGAGTCATTTCGTTACAAGCGGGTTTTTAAGTGCTCTGGAGTCATTTCGTTGCAAGCGGGTTTTTAAGTGCTCTGGAGTCATTTCGTTGCAAGCGGGTTTTTAAGTGCTCTGGAGTCATTTCGTTGCAAGCGGGTTTTTAAGTACTCTGGAGACATTTCGTTGCAAGCGGGTTTTTAAGTGCTCTGGAGTGATTTCGTTGCAAGCGGGTTTTTAAGTGCTCTGGAGTCATTTCGTTGCAAGCGGGTTTTTAAGTGCTCTGGAGTCATTTCGTTGCAAGCGGGTTTTTAAGTGCTCTGGAGTCATTTCGTTGCAAGCGGGTTTTTAAGTGCTCTGGAGTCATTTCGTTGCAAGCGGGTTTTTAAGTGCTCTGGAGTCATTTCGTTGCAAGCGGGTTTTTAAGTGCTCTGGAGTCATTTCGTTGCAAGCGGGTTTTTAAGTGCTCTGGAGTCATTTCGTTGCAAGCGGGTTTTTAAGTGCTCTGGAGACATTTCGTTGCAAGCGGGTTTTTAAGTGGTCTGGAGTCATTTCGTTGCAAGCGGGTTTTTAAGTGCTCTGAAGGCATTTCGTTGCAAGCGGGTTTTTAAGTGCTCTGGAGTCATTTCGTTGCAAGCGGGTTTTTAAGTGCTCTGGAGTCATTTCGTTGCAAGCGGGTTTTTAAGTGCTCTGGAGTCATTTCGTTGCAAGCGGGTTTTTAAGTGCTCTGGAGTCATTTCGTTGCAAGCGGGTTTTTAAGTGCTCTGGAGTCATTTCGTTGTAAGCGGGTTTTTAAGTACTCTGGAGACATTTCGTTGCAAGCGGGTTTTTAAGTACTCTGGAGTCATTTCGTTGCATGCGGGTTTTTAAGTGCTCTGAAGGCATTTCGTTGTAAGCGGGCTTTTAAGTGCTCTGGAGTCATTTCGTTGCAAGCGGGTTTTTACGTGTTCTGGAGTCATTTCGTTGCAAGCGGGTTTTTACATACTTCTCAGACATTTCACTGGAAGCGGGTTTTTTAAGTGCTCTGCAGGCATTTCGTTGTAAGCGGGTTTTTAAGTACTCTGGAGTCATTTCGTTGCAAGCGGGTTTTTAAGTGCTCTGGAGTCATTTCGTTGCAAGCGGGTTTTTAAGTGCTCTGGAGTCATTTCGTTGCAAGCGGGTTTTTAAGTGCTCTGGAGGCATCTCGTTGCAAGCGGGTTTTTAAGTGCTCTGGAGTCATTTCGTTGCAAGCGGGTTTTTAAGTGCTCTGGAGTCATTTCGTTGCAAGCGGGTTTTTAAGTGCTCTGGAGTCATTTCGTTGCAAGCGGGTTTTTAAGTGCTCTGGAGTCATTTCGTTGCAAGCGGGTTTTTAAGTGCTCTGGAGTCATTTCGTTGCAAGCGGGTTTTTAAGTGCTCTGGAGTCATTTCGTTGCAAGCGGGTTTTTAAGTGCTCTGGAGACATTTCGTTGCAAGCGGGTTTTTAAGTGCTCTGGAGTCATTTCCTTGCAAGCGGGTTTTTAAGTGCTCTGGAGTCATTTCGTTGCAAGCGGGTTTTTAAGTGCTCTGGAGTCATTTCGTTGCAAGCGGGTTTTTAAGTACTCTGTAGACATTTCGTTGCAAGCGTGTTTTTAAGTGCTCTGGAGTCATTTCGTTGCAAGCGGGTTTTTAAGTGCTCTGGAGTCATTTCGTTGCAAGCGGGTTTTTAAGTGCTCTGAAGGCATTTCGTTGCAAGCGGGTTTTTAAGTGCTCTGGAGTCATTTCGTTGCAAGCGGGTTTTTAAGTGCTCTGGAGTCATTTCGTTGCAAGCGGGTTTTTAAGTGCTCTGGAGTCATTTCGTTGCAAGCGGGTTTTTAAGTGCTCTGGAGACATTTCGTTGCAAGCGGGTTTTTAAGTGCTCTGGAGTCATTTCGTTGCAAGCGGGTTTTTAAGTGCTCTGGAGTCATTTCGTTGCAAGCGGGTTTTTAAGTGCTCTGAAGGCATTTCGTTGCAAGCGGGTTTTTAAGTGCTCTGGAGTCATTTCGTTGCAAGCGGGTTTTTAAGTGCTCTGGAGTCATTTCGTTGCAAGCGGGTTTTTAAGTGCTCTGGAGTCATTTCGTTGCAAGCGGGTTTTTTAGTGCTCTGGAGTCATTTCGTTGCAAGCGGGTTTTTAAGTACTCTGGAGTCATTTCGTTGCATGGGGGTTTTTAAGTGCTCTGAAGGCATTTCGTTGTAAGCGGGTTTTTAAGTGCTCTGGAGTCATTTCGTTGCAAGCGGGTTTTTAAGTGCTCTGGAGTCATTTCGTTGCAAGCGGGTTTTTAAGTGCTCTGGAGTCATTTCGTTGCAAGCGGGTTTTTAAGTGCTCTGGAGACATTTCGTTGCAAGCGGGTTTTTAAGTGGTCTGGAGTCATTTCGTTGCAAGCGGGTTTTTAAGTGCTCTGAAGGCATTTCGTTGCAAGCGGGTTTTTAAGTGCTCTGGAGTCATTTCGTTGCAAGCGGGTTTTTAAGTGCTCTGGAGTCATTTCGTTGCAAGCGGGTTTTTAAGTGCTCTGGAGTCATTTCGTTGCAAGCGGGTTTTTAAGTGCTCTGGAGTCATTTCGTTGCAAGCGGGTTTTTAAGTGCTCTGGAGTCATTTCGTTACAAGCGGGTTTTTAAGTGCTCTGGAGTCATTTCGTTGCAAGCGGGTTTTTAAGTGCTCTGGAGTCATTTCGTTGCAAGCGGGTTTTTAAGTGCTCTGGAGTCATTTCGTTGCAAGCGGGTTTTTAAGTACTCTGGAGACATTTCGTTGCAAGCGGGTTTTTAAGTGCTCTGGAGTGATTTCGTTGCAAGCGGGTTTTTAAGTGCTCTGGAGTCATTTCGTTGCAAGCGGGTTTTTAAGTGCTCTGGAGTCATTTCGTTGCAAGCGGGTTTTTAAGTGCTCTGGAGTCATTTCGTTGCAAGCGGGTTTTTAAGTACTCTGGAGACATTTCGTTGCAAGCGGGTTTTTAAGTGCTCTGGAGTCATTTCGTTGCAAGCGGGTTTTTAAGTGCTCTGAAGGCATTTCGTTGCAAGCGGGTTTTTAAGTGCTCTGGAGTCATTTCGTTGCAAGCGGGTTTTTAAGTGCTCTGGAGTCATTTCGTTGCAAGCGGGTTTTTAAGTGCTCTGGAGTCATTTCATTGCAAGCGGGTTTTTTAGTGCTCTGGAGTCATTTCGTTGCAAGCGGGTTTTTAAGTGCTCTGGAGTCATTTCGTTGTAAGCGGGTTTTTAAGTGCTCTGGAGTCATTTCGTTGCAAGCGGGTTTTTAAGTGCTCTGGAGTCATTTCGTTGCAAACGGGTTTTTAAGTACTCTGGAGACATTTCGTTGCAAGCGGGTTTTTAAGTGCTCTGGAGTCATTTCGTTGCAAGCGGGTTTTTAAGTGCTCTGGAGTCATTTCGTTACAAGCGGGTTTTTAAGTGCTCTGGAGTCATTTCGTTGCAAGCGGGTTTTTAAGTGCTCTGGAGTCATTTCGTTGCAAGCGGGTTTTTAAGTGCTCTGGAGTCATTTCGTTGCAAGCGGGTTTTTAAGTACTCTGGAGACATTTCGTTGCAAGCGGGTTTTTAAGTGCTCTGGAGTGATTTCGTTGCAAGCGGGTTTTTAAGTGCTCTGGAGTCATTTCGTTGCAAGCGGGTTTTTAAGTGCTCTGGAGTCATTTCGTTGCAAGCGGGTTTTTAAGTGCTCTGGAGTCATTTCGTTGCAAGCGGGTTTTTAAGTGCTCTGGAGACATTTCGTTGCAAGCGGGTTTTTAAGTGGTCTGGAGTCATTTCGTTGCAAGCGGGTTTTTAAGTGCTCTGAAGGCATTTCGTTGCAAGCGGGTTTTTAAGTGCTCTGGAGTCATTTCGTTGCAAGCGGGTTTTTAAGTGCTCTGGAGTCATTTCGTTGCAAGCGGGTTTTTAAGTGCTCTGGAGTCATTTCGTTGCAAGCGGGTTTTTAAGTGCTCTGGAGTCATTTCGTTGCAAGCGGGTTTTTAAGTGCTCTGGAGTCATTTCGTTGTAAGCGGGTTTTTAAGTACTCTGGAGACATTTCGTTGCAAGCGGGTTTTTAAGTACTCTGGAGTCATTTCGTTGCATGCGGGTTTTTAAGTGCTCTGAAGGCATTTCGTTGTAAGCGGGCTTTTAAGTGCTCTGGAGTCATTTCGTTGCAAGCGGGTTTTTACGTGTTCTGGAGTCATTTCGTTGCAAGCGGGTTTTTACATACTTCTCAGACATTTCACTGGAAGCGGGTTTTTTAAGTGCTCTGCAGGCATTTCGTTGTAAGCGGGTTTTTAAGTACTCTGGAGTCATTTCGTTGCAAGCGGGTTTTTAAGTGCTCTGGAGTCATTTCGTTGCAAGCGGGTTTTTAAGTGCTCTGGAGTCATTTCGTTGCAAGCGGGTTTTTAAGTGCTCTGGAGGCATCTCGTTGCAAGCGGGTTTTTAAGTGCTCTGGAGTCATTTCGTTGCAAGCGGGTTTTTAAGTGCTCTGGAGTCATTTCGTTGCAAGCGGGTTTTTAAGTGCTCTGGAGTCATTTCGTTGCAAGCGGGTTTTTAAGTGCTCTGGAGTCATTTCGTTGCAAGCGGGTTTTTAAGTGCTCTGGAGTCATTTCGTTGCAAGCGGGTTTTTAAGTGCTCTGGAGTCATTTCGTTGCAAGCGGGTTTTTAAGTGCTCTGGAGACATTTCGTTGCAAGCGGGTTTTTAAGTGCTCTGGAGTCATTTCCTTGCAAGCGGGTTTTTAAGTGCTCTGGAGTCATTTCGTTGCAAGCGGGTTTTTAAGTGCTCTGGAGTCATTTCGTTGCAAGCGGGTTTTTAAGTACTCTGTAGACATTTCGTTGCAAGCGTGTTTTTAAGTGCTCTGGAGTCATTTCGTTGCAAGCGGGTTTTTAAGTGCTCTGGAGTCATTTCGTTGCAAGCGGGTTTTTAAGTGCTCTGAAGGCATTTCGTTGCAAGCGGGTTTTTAAGTGCTCTGGAGTCATTTCGTTGCAAGCGGGTTTTTAAGTGCTCTGGAGTCATTTCGTTGCAAGCGGGTTTTTAAGTGCTCTGGAGTCATTTCGTTGCAAGCGGGTTTTTAAGTGCTCTGGAGACATTTCGTTGCAAGCGGGTTTTTAAGTGCTCTGGAGTCATTTCGTTGCAAGCGGGTTTTTAAGTGCTCTGGAGTCATTTCGTTGCAAGCGGGTTTTTAAGTGCTCTGAAGGCATTTCGTTGCAAGCGGGTTTTTAAGTGCTCTGGAGTCATTTCGTTGCAAGCGGGTTTTTAAGTGCTCTGGAGTCATTTCGTTGCAAGCGGGTTTTTAAGTGCTCTGGAGTCATTTCGTTGCAAGCGGGTTTTTTAGTGCTCTGGAGTCATTTCGTTGCAAGCGGGTTTTTAAGTACTCTGGAGTCATTTCGTTGCATGGGGGTTTTTAAGTGCTCTGAAGGCATTTCGTTGTAAGCGGGTTTTTAAGTGCTCTGGAGTCATTTCGTTGCAAGCGGGTTTTTAAGTGCTCTGGAGTCATTTCGTTGCAAGCGGGTTTTTAAGTGCTCTGGAGTCATTTCGTTGCAAGCGGGTTTTTAAGTGCTCTGGAGACATTTCGTTGCAAGCGGGTTTTTAAGTGGTCTGGAGTCATTTCGTTGCAAGCGGGTTTTTAAGTGCTCTGAAGGCATTTCGTTGCAAGCGGGTTTTTAAGTGCTCTGGAGTCATTTCGTTGCAAGCGGGTTTTTAAGTGCTCTGGAGTCATTTCGTTGCAAGCGGGTTTTTAAGTGCTCTGGAGTCATTTCGTTGCAAGCGGGTTTTTAAGTGCTCTGGAGTCATTTCGTTGCAAGCGGGTTTTTAAGTGCTCTGGAGTCATTTCGTTGTAAGCGGGTTTTTAAGTACTCTGGAGACATTTCGTTGCAAGCGGGTTTTTAAGTACTCTGGAGTCATTTCGTTGCATGCGGGTTTTTAAGTGCTCTGAAGGCATTTCGTTGTAAGCGGGCTTTTAAGTGCTCTGGAGTCATTTCGTTGCAAGCGGGTTTTTACGTGTTCTGGAGTCATTTCGTTGCAAGCGGGTTTTTACATACTTCTCAGACATTTCACTGGAAGCGGGTTTTTTAAGTGCTCTGCAGGCATTTCGTTGTAAGCGGGTTTTTAAGTACTCTGGAGTCATTTCGTTGCAAGCGGGTTTTTAAGTGCTCTGGAGTCATTTCGTTGCAAGCGGGTTTTTAAGTGCTCTGGAGTCATTTCGTTGCAAGCGGGTTTTTAAGTGCTCTGGAGTCATTTCGTTACAAGCGGATTTTTAAGTGCTCTGGAGGCATTTCGTTGCAAGCGGGTTTTTAAGTGCTCTGGAGTCATTTCGTTGCAAGCGGGTTTTTAAGTGCTCTGGAGTCATTTCGTTGCAAGCGGGTTTTTAAGTGCTCTGGAGGCATTTCGTTGCAAGCGGGTTTTTAAGTGCTCTGGAGTCATTTCATTGCAAGCGGGTTTTTAAGTGCTCTGGAGTCATTTCGTTGCAAGCGGGTTTTTAAGTGCTCTGGAGACATTTCGTTGCAAGCGGGTTTTTAAGTGCTCTGGAGTCATTTCCTTGCAAGCGGGTTTTTAAGTGCTCTGGAGTCATTTCGTTGCAAGCGGGTTTTTAAGTGCTCTGGAGTCATTTCGTTGCAAGCGGGTTTTTAAGTACTCTGTAGACATTTCGTTGCAAGCGGGTTTTTAAGTGCTCTGGAGTCATTTCGTTGCAAGCGGGTTTTTAAGTGCTCTGGAGTCATTTCGTTGCAAGCGGGTTTTTAAGTGCTCTGAAGGCATTTCGTTGCAAGCGGGTTTTTAAGTGCTCTGGAGTCATTTCGTTGCAAGCGGGTTTTTAAGTGCTCTGGAGTCATTTCGTTGCAAGCGGGTTTTTAAGTGCTCTGGAGTCATTTCGTTGCAAGCGGGTTTTTAAGTGCTCTGGAGACATTTCGTTGCAAGCGGGTTTTTAAGTGCTCTGGAGTCATTTCGTTGCAAGCGGGTTTTTAAGTGCTCTGGAGTCATTTCATTGCAAGCGGGTTTTTTAGTGCTCTGGAGTCATTTCGTTGCAAGCGGGTTTTTAAGTACTCTGGAGTCATTTCGTTGCATGCGGGTTTTTAAGTGCTCTGAAGGCATTTCGTTGCAAGCGGGTTTTTAAGTGCTCTGGAGTCATTTCGTTGCAAGCGGGTTTTTAAGTGCTCTGGAGTCATTTCGTTGCAAGCGGGTTTTTAAGTGCTCTGGAGTCATTTCGTTGCAAGCGGGTTTTTAAGTGCTCTGGAGTCATTTCGTTACAAGCGGATTTTTAAGTGCTCTGGAGGCATTTCGTTGCAAGCGGGTTTTTAAGTGCTCTGGAGTCATTTCGTTGCAAGCGGGTTTTTAAGTGCTCTGGAGTCATTTCGTTGCAAGCGGGTTTTTAAGTGCTCTGGAGTCATTTCGTTGCAAGCGGGTTTTTAAGTGCTCTGGAGTCATTTCGTTGCAAGCGGGTTTTTAAGTGCTCTGGAGTCATTTCGTTGCAAGCGGGTTTTTAAGTGCTCTGGAGACATTTCGTTGCAAGCGGGTTTTTAAGTGCTCTGGAGTCATTTCGTTGTAAGCGGGTTTTTAAGTGCTCTGGAGTCATTTCGTTTCAAGCGGGTTTTTAAGTGCTCTGGAGTCATTTCGTTGCAAGCGGGTTTTTAAGTACTCTGGAGACATTTCGTTGCAAGCGGGTTTTTAAGTGCTCTGGAGTCATTTCGTTGCAAGCGGGTTTTTAAGTGCTCTGGAGTCATTTTGTTGCAAGCGGGTTTTTAAGTGCTCTGATGGCATTTCGTTGCAAGCGGGTTTTTAAGTGCTCTGGAGTCATTTCGTTGCAAGCGGGTTTTTAAGTGCTCTGGAGTCATTTCGTTGCAAGCGGGTTTTTAAGTGCTCTGGAGTCATTTCGTTGCAAGCGGGTTTTTAAGTGCTCTGGAGTCATTTCGTTGCAAGCGGGTTTTTAAGTGCTCTGGAGTCATTTCGTTGCAAGCGGGTTTTTAAGTGCTCTGGAGTCATTTCGTTGCAAGCGGGTTTTTAAGTGCTCTGGAGACATTTCGTTGCAAGCGGGTTTTTAAGTGGTCTGGAGTCATTTCGTTGCAAGCGGGTTTTTAAGTGCTCTGAAGGCATTTCGTTGCAAGCGGGTTTTTAAGTGCTCTGGAGTCATTTCGTTGCAAGCGGGTTTTTAAGTGCTCTGGAGTCATTTCGTTGCAAGCGGGTTTTTAAGTGCTCTGGAGTCATTTCGTTGCAAGCGGGTTTTTAAGTGCTCTGGAGTCATTTCGTTGCAAGCGGGTTTTTAAGTGCTCTGGAGTCATTTCGTTGTAAGCGGGTTTTTAAGTACTCTGGAGACATTTCGTTGCAAGCGGGTTTTTAAGTACTCTGGAGTCATTTCGTTGCATGCGGGTTTTTAAGTGCTCTGAAGGCATTTCGTTGTAAGCGGGCTTTTAAGTGCTCTGGAGTCATTTCGTTGCAAGCGGGTTTTTACGTGTTCTGGAGTCATTTCGTTGCAAGCGGGTTTTTACATACTTCTCAGACATTTCACTGGAAGCGGGTTTTTTAAGTGCTCTGCAGGCATTTCGTTGTAAGCGGGTTTTTAAGTACTCTGGAGTCATTTCGTTGCAAGCGGGTTTTTAAGTGCTCTGGAGTCATTTCGTTGCAAGCAGGTTTTTAAGTGCTCTGGAGTCATTTCGTTGCAAGCGGGTTTTTAAGTGCTCTGGAGGCATCTCGTTGCAAGCGGGTTTTTAAGTGCTCTGGAGTCATTTCGTTGCAAGCGGGTTTTTAAGTGCTCTGGAGTCATTTCGTTGCAAGCGGGTTTTTAAGTGCTCTGGAGTCATTTCGTTGCAAGCGGGTTTTTAAGTGCTCTGGAGTCATTTCGTTGCAAGCGGGTTTTTAAGTGCTCTGGAGTCATTTCGTTGCAAGCGGGTTTTTAAGTGCTCTGGAGTCATTTCGTTGCAAGCGGGTTTTTAAGTGCTCTGGAGACATTTCGTTGCAAGCGGGTTTTTAAGTGCTCTGGAGTCATTTCCTTGCAAGCGGGTTTTTAAGTGCTCTGGAGTCATTTCGTTGCAAGCGGGTTTTTAAGTGCTCTGGAGTCATTTCGTTGCAAGCGGGTTTTTAAGTACTCTGTAGACATTTCGTTGCAAGCGTGTTTTTAAGTGCTCTGGAGTCATTTCGTTGCAAGCGGGTTTTTAAGTGCTCTGGAGTCATTTCGTTGCAAGCGGGTTTTTAAGTGCTCTGAAGGCATTTCGTTGCAAGCGGGTTTTTAAGTGCTCTGGAGTCATTTCGTTGCAAGCGGGTTTTTAAGTGCTCTGGAGTCATTTCGTTGCAAGCGGGTTTTTAAGTGCTCTGGAGTCATTTCGTTGCAAGCGGGTTTTTAAGTGCTCTGGAGACATTTCGTTGCAAGCGGGTTTTTAAGTGCTCTGGAGTCATTTCGTTGCAAGCGGGTTTTTAAGTGCTCTGGAGTCATTTCGTTGCAAGCGGGTTTTTAAGTGCTCTGAAGGCATTTCGTTGCAAGCGGGTTTTTAAGTGCTCTGGAGTCATTTCGTTGCAAGCGGGTTTTTAAGTGCTCTGGAGTCATTTCGTTGCAAGCGGGTTTTTAAGTGCTCTGGAGTCATTTCGTTGCAAGCGGGTTTTTTAGTGCTCTGGAGTCATTTCGTTGCAAGCGGGTTTTTAAGTACTCTGGAGTCATTTCGTTGCATGGGGGTTTTTAAGTGCTCTGAAGGCATTTCGTTGTAAGTGGGTTTTTAAGTGCTCTGGAGTCATTTCGTTGCAAGCGGGTTTTTAAGTGCTCTGGAGTCATTTCGTTGCAAGCGGGTTTTTAAGTGCTCTGGAGTCATTTCGTTGCAAGCGGGTTTTTAAGTGCTCTGGAGACATTTCGTTGCAAGCGGGTTTTTAAGTGGTCTGGAGTCATTTCGTTGCAAGCGGGTTTTTAAGTGCTCTGAAGGCATTTCGTTGCAAGCGGGTTTTTAAGTGCTCTGGAGTCATTTCGTTGCAAGCGGGTTTTTAAGTGCTCTGGAGTCATTTCGTTGCAAGCGGGTTTTTAAGTGCTCTGGAGTCATTTCGTTGCAAGCGGGTTTTTAAGTGCTCTGGAGTCATTTCGTTGCAAGCGGGTTTTTAAGTGCTCTGGAGTCATTTCGTTGTAAGCGGGTTTTTAAGTACTCTGGAGACATTTCGTTGCAAGCGGGTTTTTAAGTACTCTGGAGTCATTTCGTTGCATGCGGGTTTTTAAGTGCTCTGAAGGCATTTCGTTGTAAGCGGGCTTTTAAGTGCTCTGGAGTCATTTCGTTGCAAGCGGGTTTTTACGTGTTCTGGAGTCATTTCGTTGCAAGCGGGTTTTTACATACTTCTCAGACATTTCACTGGAAGCGGGTTTTTTAAGTGCTCTGCAGGCATTTCGTTGTAAGCGGGTTTTTAAGTACTCTGGAGTCATTTCGTTGCAAGCGGGTTTTTAAGTGCTCTGGAGTCATTTCGTTGCAAGCGGGTTTTTAAGTGCTCTGGAGTCATTTCGTTGCAAGCGGGTTTTTAAGTGCTCTGGAGTCATTTCGTTACAAGCGGATTTTTAAGTGCTCTGGAGGCATTTCGTTGCAAGCGGGTTTTTAAGTGCTCTGGAGTCATTTCGTTGCAAGCGGGTTTTTAAGTGCTCTGGAGTCATTTCGTTGCAAGCGGGTTTTTAAGTGCTCTGGAGTCATTTCGTTGCAAGCGGGTTTTTAAGTGCTCTGGAGTCATTTCATTGCAAGCGGGTTTTTAAGTGCTCTGGAGTCATTTCGTTGCAAGCGGGTTTTTAAGTGCTCTGGAGACATTTCGTTGCAAGCGGGTTTTTAAGTGCTCTGGAGTCATTTCCTTGCAAGCGGGTTTTTAAGTGCTCTGGAGTCATTTCGTTGCAAGCGGGTTTTTAAGTGCTCTGGAGTCATTTCGTTGCAAGCGGGTTTTTAAGTACTCTGTAGACATTTCGTTGCAAGCGGGTTTTTAAGTGCTCTGGAGTCATTTCGTTGCAAGCGGGTTTTTAAGTGCTCTGGAGTCATTTCGTTGCAAGCGGGTTTTTAAGTGCTCTGAAGGCATTTCGTTGCAAGCGGGTTTTTAAGTGCTCTGGAGTCATTTCGTTGCAAGCGGGTTTTTAAGTGCTCTGGAGTCATTTCGTTGCAAGCGGGTTTTTAAGTGCTCTGGAGTCATTTCGTTGCAAGCGGGTTTTTAAGTGCTCTGGAGACATTTCGTTGCAAGCGGGTTTTTAAGTGCTCTGGAGTCATTTCGTTGCAAGCGGGTTTTTAAGTGCTCTGGAGTCATTTCATTGCAAGCGGGTTTTTTAGTGCTCTGGAGTCATTTCGTTGCAAGCGGGTTTTTAAGTACTCTGGAGTCATTTCGTTGCATGCGGGTTTTTAAGTGCTCTGAAGGCATTTCGTTGCAAGCGGGTTTTTAAGTGCTCTGGAGTCATTTCGTTGCAAGCGGGTTTTTAAGTGCTCTGGAGTCATTTCGTTGCAAGCGGGTTTTTAAGTGCTCTGGAGTCATTTCGTTGCAAGCGGGTTTTTAAGTGCTCTGGAGTCATTTCGTTACAAGCGGATTTTTAAGTGCTCTGGAGGCATTTCGTTGCAAGCGGGTTTTTAAGTGCTCTGGAGTCATTTCGTTGCAAGCGGGTTTTTAAGTGCTCTGGAGTCATTTCGTTGCAAGCGGGTTTTTAAGTGCTCTGGAGTCATTTCGTTGCAAGCGGGTTTTTAAGTGCTCTGGAGTCATTTCGTTGCAAGCGGGTTTTTAAGTGCTCTGGAGTCATTTCGTTGCAAGCGGGTTTTTAAGTGCTCTGGAGACATTTCGTTGCAAGCGGGTTTTTAAGTGCTCTGGAGTCATTTCGTTGTAAGCGGGTTTTTAAGTGCTCTGGAGTCATTTCGTTGCAAGCGGGTTTTTAAGTGCTCTGGAGTCATTTCGTTGCAAGCGGGTTTTTAAGTACTCTGGAGACATTTCGTTGCAAGCGGGTTTTTAAGTGCTCTGGAGTCATTTCGTTGCAAGCGGGTTTTTAAGTGCTCTGGAGTCATTTTGTTGCAAGCGGGTTTTTAAGTGCTCTGATGGCATTTCGTTGCAAGCGGGTTTTTAAGTGCTCTGGAGTCATTTCGTTGCAAGCGGGTTTTTAAGTGCTCTGGAGTCATTTCGTTGCAAGCGGGTTTTTAAGTGCTCTGGAGTCATTTCGTTTCAAGCGGGTTTTTAAGTGCTCTGGAGTCATTTCGTTGCAAGCGGGTTTTTAAGTGCTCTGGAGTCATTTCGTTGCAAGCGGGTTTTTAAGTGCTCTGGAGTCATTTCGTTGCAAGCGGGTTTTTAAGTGCTCTGGAGTCATTTCGTTACAAGCGGGTTTTTAAGTGCTGTGGAGGCATTTCGTTGCAAGCGGGTTTTTAAGTGCTCTGGAGTCATTTCGTTGCAAGCGGGTTTTTAAGTGCTCTGGAGTCATTTCGTTGCAAGCGGGTTTTTAAGTGCTCTGGAGTCATTTCGTTGCAAGCGGGTTTTTAAGTGCTCTGGAGTCATTTCGTTGCAAGCGGGTTTTTAAGTGCTCTGGAGTCATTTCGTTGCAAGCGGGTTTTTAAGTGCTCTGGAGACATTTCGTTGCAAGCGGGTTTTTAAGTGCTCTGGAGTCATTTCGTTGCAAGCGGGTTTTTAAGTGCTCTGGAGTCATTTCGTTGCAAGCGGGTTTTTAAGTGCTCTGGAGTCATTTCGTTGCAAGCGGGTTTTTAAGTGCTCTGGAGTCATTTCGTTGCAAGCGGGTTTTTACATACTTCTCAGACATTTCACTGGAAGCGGGTTTTTTAAGTGCTCTGCAGGCATTTCGTTGTAAGCGGGTTTTTAAGTACTCTGGAGTCATTTCGTTGCAAGCGGGTTTTTAAGTGCTCTGGAGTCATTTCGTTGCAAGCGGGTTTTTAAGTGCTCTGGAGTCATTTCGTTACAAGCGGGTTTTTAAGTGCTCTGGAGTCATTTCGTTGCAAGCGGGTTTTTAAGTGCTCTGGAGTCATTTCGTTGCAAGCGGGTTTTTAAGTGCTCTGGAGTCATTTCGTTACAAGCGGGTTTTTAAGTGCTCTGGAGTCATTTCGTTGCAAGCGGGTTTTTAAGTGCTCTGGAGTCATTTCGTTGCAAGCGGGTTTTTAAGTGCTCTGGAGTCATTTCGTTGCAAGCGGGTTTTTAAGTACTCTGGAGACATTTCGTTGCAAGCGGGTTTTTAAGTGCTCTGGAGTCATTTCGTTGCAAGCGGGTTTTTAAGTGCTCTGGAGTCATTTCGTTGCAAGCGGGTTTTTAAGTGCTCTGGAGTCATTTCGTTGCAAGCGGGTTTTTAAGTGCTCTGGAGTCATTTCGTTGCAAGCGGGTTTTTAAGTGCTCTGGAGTCATTTCGTTGCAAGCGGGTTTTTAAGTGCTCTGGAGTCATTTCGTTGCAAGCGGGTTTTTAAGTGCTCTGGAGTCATTTCGTTGCAAGCGGGTTTTTAAGTGCTCTGGAGTCATTTCGTTGCAAGCGGGTTTTTAAGTGCTCTGGAGATATTTCGTTGCAAGCGGGTTTTTAAGTGGTCTGGAGTCATTTCGTTGCAAGCGGGTTTTTAAGTGCTCTGAAGGCATTTCGTTGCAAGCGGGTTTTTAAGTGCTCTGGAGTCATTTCGTTGCAAGCGGGTTTTTAAGTGCTCTGGAGTCATTTCGTTGCAAGCGGGTTTTTAAGTGCTCTGGAGTCATTTCGTTGCAAGCGGGTTTTTAAGTGCTCTGGAGTCATTTCGTTGCAAGCGGGTTTTTAAGTGCTCTGGAGTCATTTCGTTGTAAGCGGGTTTTTAAGTACTCTGGAGACATTTCGTTGCAAGCGGGTTTTTAAGTACTCTGGAGTCATTTCGTTGCATGCGGGTTTTTAAGTGCTCTGAAGGCATTTCGTTGTAAGCGGGCTTTTAAGTGCTCTGGAGTCATTTCGTTGCAAGCGGGTTTTTACGTGTTCTGGAGTCATTTCGTTGCAAGCGGGTTTTTACATACTTCTCAGACATTTCACTGGAAGCGGGTTTTTTAAGTGCTCTGCAGGCATTTCGTTGTAAGCGGGTTTTTAAGTACTCTGGAGTCATTTCGTTGCAAGCGGGTTTTTAAGTGCTCTGGAGTCATTTCGTTGCAAGCGGGTTTTTAAGTGCTCTGGAGTCATTTCGTTGCAAGCGGGTTTTTAAGTGCTCTGGAGTCATTTCGTTACAAGCGGATTTTTAAGTGCTCTGGAGGCATTTCGTTGCAAGCGGGTTTTTAAGTGCTCTGGAGTCATTTCGTTGCAAGCGGGTTTTTAAGTGCTCTGGAGTCATTTCGTTGCAAGCGGGTTTTTAAGTGCTCTGGAGTCATTTCGTTGCAAGCGGGTTTTTAAGTGCTCTGGAGTCATTTCGTTGCAAGCGGGTTTTTAAGTGCTCTGGAGTCATTTCGTTGCAAGCGGGTTTTTAAGTGCTCTGGAGACATTTCGTTGCAAGCGGGTTTTTAAGTGCTCTGGAGTCATTTCCTTGCAAGCGGGTTTTTAAGTGCTCTGGAGTCATTTCGTTGCAAGCGGGTTTTTAAGTGCTCTGGAGTCATTTCTTTGCAAGCGGGTTTTTAAGTACTCTGTAGACATTTCGTTGCAAGCGGGTTTTTAAGTGCTCTGGAGTCATTTCGTTGCAAGCGGGTTTTTAAGTGCTCTGGAGTCATTTCTTTGCAAGCGGGTTTTTAAGTGCTCTGAAGGCATTTCGTTGCAAGCGGGTTTTTAAGTGCTCTGGAGTCATTTCGTTGCAAGCGGGTTTTTAAGTGCTCTGGAGTCATTTCGTTGCAAGCGGGTTTTTAAGTGCTCTGGAGTCATTTCGTTGCAAGCGGGTTTTTAAGTGCTCTGGAGACATTTCGTTGCAAGCGGGTTTTTAAGTGCTCTGGAGTCATTTCGTTGCAAGCGGGTTTTTAAGTGCTCTGGAGTCATTTCGTTGCAAGCGGGTTTTTAAGTGCTCTGAAGGCATTTCGTTGCAAGCGGGTTTTTAAGTGCTCTGGAGTCATTTCGTTGCAAGCGGGTTTTTAAGTGCTCTGGAGTCATTTCGTTGCAAGCGGGTTTTTAAGTGCTCTGGAGTCATTTCGTTGCAAGCGGGTTTTTTAGTGCTCTGGAGTCATTTCGTTGCAAGCGGGTTTTTAAGTACTCTGGAGTCATTTCGTTGCATGGGGGTTTTTAAGTGCTCTGAAGGCATTTCGTTGTAAGCGGGTTTTTAAGTGCTCTGGAGTCATTTCGTTGCAAGCGGGTTTTTAAGTGCTCTGGAGTCATTTCGTTGCAAGCGGGTTTTTAAGTGCTCTGGAGTCATTTCGTTGCAAGCGGGTTTTTAAGTGCTCTGGAGTCATTTCGTTGCAAGCGGGTTTTTAAGTGCTCTGGAGTCATTTCGTTGCAAGCGGGTTTTTAAGTGCTCTGGAGTCATTTCGTTGCAAGCGGGTTTTTAAGTGCTCTGGAGTCATTTCGTTGCAAGCGGGTTTTTAAGTGCTCTGGAGACATTTCGTTGCAAGCGGGTTTTTAAGTGGTCTGGAGTCATTTCGTTGCAAGCGGGTTTTTAAGTGCTCTGAAGGCATTTCGTTGCAAGCGGGTTTTTAAGTGCTCTGGAGTCATTTCGTTGCAAGCGGGTTTTTAAGTGCTCTGGAGTCATTTCGTTGCAAGCGGGTTTTTAAGTGCTCTGGAGTCATTTCGTTGCAAGCGGGTTTTTAAGTGCTCTGGAGTCATTTCGTTGCAAGCGGGTTTTTAAGTGCTCTGGAGTCATTTCGTTGTAAGCGGGTTTTTAAGTACTCTGGAGACATTTCGTTGCAAGCGGGTTTTTAAGTACTCTGGAGTCATTTCGTTGCATGCGGGTTTTTAAGTGCTCTGAAGGCATTTCGTTGTAAGCGGGCTTTTAAGTGCTCTGGAGTCATTTCGTTGCAAGCGGGTTTTTACGTGTTCTGGAGTCATTTCGTTGCAAGCGGGTTTTTACATACTTCTCAGACATTTCACTGGAAGCGGGTTTTTTAAGTGCTCTGCAGGCATTTCGTTGTAAGCGGGTTTTTAAGTACTCTGGAGTCATTTCGTTGCAAGCGGGTTTTTAAGTGCTCTGGAGTCATTTCGTTGCAAGCGGGTTTTTAAGTGCTCTGGAGTCATTTCGTTGCAAGCGGGTTTTTAAGTGCTCTGGAGTCATTTCGTTACAAGCGGATTTTTAAGTGCTCTGGAGGCATTTCGTTGCAAGCGGGTTTTTAAGTGCTCTGGAGTCATTTCGTTGCAAGCGGGTTTTTAAGTGCTCTGGAGTCATTTCGTTGCAAGCGGGTTTTTAAGTGCTCTGGAGTCATTTCGTTGCAAGCGGGTTTTTAAGTGCTCTGGAGTCATTTCGTTGCAAGCGGGTTTTTAAGTGCTCTGGAGTCATTTCGTTGCAAGCGGGTTTTTAAGTGCTCTGGAGACATTTCGTTGCAAGCGGGTTTTTAAGTGCTCTGGAGTCATTTACTTGCAAGCGGGTTTTTAAGTGCTCTGGAGTCATTTCGTTGCAAGCGGGTTTTTAAGTGCTCTGGAGTCATTTCGTTGCAAGCGGGTTTTTAAGTACTCTGTAGACATTTCGTTGCAAGCGGGTTTTTAAGTGCTCTGGAGTCATTTCGTTGCAAGCGGGTTTTTAAGTGCTCTGTAGTCATTTCGTTGCAAGCGGGTTTTTAAGTGCTCTGAAGGCATTTCGTTGCAAGCGGGTTTTTAAGTGCTCTGGAGTCATTTCGTTGCAAGCGGGTTTTTAAGTGCTCTGGAGTCATTTCGTTGCAAGCGGGTTTTTAAGTGCTCTGGAGTCATTTCGTTGCAAGCGGGTTTTTAAGTGCTCTGGAGACATTTCGTCGCAAGCGGGTTTTTAAGTGCTCTGGAGTCATTTCGTTGCAAGCGGGTTTTTAAGTGCTCTGGAGTCATTTCGTTGCAAGCGGGTTTTTAAGTGCTCTGAAGGCATTTCGTTGCAAGCGGGTTTTTAAGTGCTCTGGAGTCATTTCGTTGCAAGCGGGTTTTTAAGTGCTCTGGAGTCATTTCGTTGCAAGCGGGTTTTTAAGTGCTCTGGAGTCATTTCGTTGCAAGCGGGTTTTTTAGTGCTCTGGAGTCATTTCGTTGCAAGCGGGTTTTTAAGTACTCTGGAGTCATTTCGTTGCATGGGGGTTTTTAAGTGCTCTGAAGGCATTTCGTTGTAAGCGGGTTTTTAAGTGCTCTGGAGTCATTTCGTTGCAAGCGGGTTTTTAAGTGCTCTGGAGTCATTTCGTTGCAAGCGGGTTTTTAAGTGCTCTGGAGTCATTTCGTTGCAAGCGGGTTTTTAAGTGCTCTGAAGGCATTTCGTTGCAAGCGGGTTTTTAAGTGCTCTGGAGTCATTTCGTTGCAAGCGGGTTTTTAAGTGCTCTGGAGTCATTTCGTTGCAAGCGGGTTTTTAAGTGCTCTGGAGTCATTTCGTTGCAAGCGGGTTTTTAAGTGCTCTGGAGTCATTTCGTTGCAAGCGGTTTTTTAAGTGCTCTGGAGTCATTTCGTTGCAAGCGGGTTTTTAAGTGCTCTGGAGTCATTTCGTTGCAAGCGGGTTTTTAAGTGCTCTGGAGACATTTCGTTGCAAGCGGGTTTTTAAGTGCTCTGGAGTCATTTCGTTGTAAGCGGGTTTTTAAGTGCTCTGGAGTCATTTCGTTGCAAGCGGGTTTTTAAGTGCTCTGGAGTCATTTCGTTGCAAGCGGGTTTTTAAGTACTCTGGAGACATTTCGTTGCAAGCGGGTTTTTAAGTGCTCTGGAGTCATCTCGTTGCAAGCGGGTTTTTTAGTGCTCTGGAGTCATTTCGTTGCAAGCGGGTTTTTAAGTGCTCTGGAGTCATTTCGTTGCAAGCGGGTTTTTAAGTGCTCTGGAGTCATTTCGTTGCAAGCGGGTTTTTAAGTGCTCTGAAGGCATTTCGTTGCAAGCGGGTTTTTAAGTGCTCTGGAGTCATTTCGTTGCAAGCGGGTTTTTAAGTGCTCTGGAGTCATTTCGTTGCAAGCGGGTTTTTAAGTGCTCTGGAGTCATTTCATTGCAAGCGGGTTTTTTAGTGCTCTGGAGTCATTTCGTTGCAAGCGGGTTTTTAAGTGCTCTGGAGTCATTTCGTTGCAAGCGGGTTTTTAAGTGCTCTGGAGTCATTTCGTTGCAAGCGGGTTTTTAAGTGCTCTGGAGTCATTTCGTTGCAAGCGGGTTTTTAAGTGCTCTGGAGTCATTTCGTTGCAAGCGGGTTTTTAAGTGCTCTGGAGTCATTTCGTTGCAAGCGGGTTTTTAAGTGCTCTGGAGTCATTTCGTTGCAAGCGGGTTTTTAAGTGCTCTGGAGACATTTCGTTGCAAGCGGGTTTTTAAGTGCTCTGGAGTCATTTCGTTGCAAGCGGGTTTTTAAGTGCTCTGGAGGCATTTCGTTGCAAGCGGGTTTTTAAGTGCTCTGGAGTCATTTCGTTGCAAGCGGGTTTTTAAGTGCTCTGAAGGCATTTCGTTGCAAGCGGGTTTTTAAGTGCTCTGGAGTCATTTCGTTGCAAGCGGGTTTTTAAGTGCTCTGGAGTCATTTCGTTGCAAGCGGGTTTTTAAGTGCTCTGGAGTCATTTCGTTGCAAGCGGGTTTTTAAGTGCCCTGGAGACATTTCGTTGCAAGCGGGTTTTTAAGTGCTCTGGAGTCATTTCGTTGCAAGCGGGTTTTTAAGTGCTCTGGAGTCATTTCGTTGCAAGCGGGTTTTTAAGTGCTCTGGAGGCATTTCGTTGCAAGCGGGTTTTTAAGTGCTCTGGAGTCATTTCGTTGCAAGCGGGTTTTTAAGTGCTCTGGAGTCATTTCGTTGCAAGCGGGTTTTTTAGTGCTCTGGAGTCATTTCGTTGCAAGCGGGTTTTTAAGTACTCTGGAGTCATTTCGTTGCATGGGGGTTTTTAAGTGCTCTGAAGGCATTTCGTTGTAAGCGGGTTTTTAAGTGCTCTGGAGTCATTTCGTTGCAAGCGGGTTTTTAAGTGCTCTGGAGTCATTTCGTTGCAAGCGGGTTTTTAAGTGCTCTGGAGTCATTTCGTTGCAAGCGGGTTTTTAAGTGCTCTGAAGGCATTTCGTTGCAAGCGGGTTTTTAAGTGCTCTGGAGTCATTTCGTTGCAAGCGGGTTTTTAAGTGCTCTGGAGTCATTTCGTTGCAAGCGGGTTTTTAAGTGCTCTGGAGTCATTTCGTTGCAAGCGGGTTTTTAAGTGCTCTGGAGTCATTTCGTTGCAAGCGGGTTTTTAAGTGCTCTGGAGTCATTTCGTTGCAAGCGGGTTTTTAAGTGCTCTGGAGTCATTTCGTTGCAAGCGGGTTTTTAAGTGCTCTGGAGACATTTCGTTGCAAGCGGGTTTTTAAGTGCTCTGGAGTCATTTCGTTGCAAGCGGGTTTTTAAGTGCTCTGGAGTCATTTCGTTGCAAGCGGGTTTTTAAGTGCTCTGGAGTCATTTCGTTGCAAGCGGGTTTTTAAGTACTCTGGAGACATTTCGTTGCAAGCGGGTTTTTAAGTGCTCTGGAGTCATTTCGTTGCAAGCGGGTTTTTTAGTGCTCTGGAGTCATTTCGTTGCAAGCGGGTTTTTAAGTGCTCTGGAGTCATTTCGTTGCAAGCGGGTTTTTAAGTGCTCTGGAGTCATTTCGTTGCAAGCGGGTTTTTAAGTGCTCTGAAGGCATTTCGTTGCAAGCGGGTTTTTAAGTGCTCTGGAGTCATTTCGTTGCAAGCGGGTTTTTAAGTGCTCTGGAGTCATTTCGTTGCAAGCGGGTTTTTAAGTGCTCTGGAGTCATTTCGTTGCAAGCGGGTTTTTTAGTGCTCTGGAGTCATTTCGTTGCAAGCGGGTTTTTAAGTGCTCTGGAGTCATTTCGTTGCAAGCGGGTTTTTAAGTGCTCTGGAGTCATTTCGTTGCAAGCGGGTTTTTAAGTGCTCTGGAGTCATTTCGTTGCAAGCGGGTTTTTAAGTGCTCTGGAGTCATTTCGTTGCAAGCGGGTTTTTAAGTGCTCTGGAGTCATTTCGTTGCAAGCGGGTTTTTAAGTGCTCTGGAGTCATTTCGTTGCAAGCGGGTTTTTAAGTGCTCTGGAGACATTTCGTTGCAAGCGTGTTTTTAAGTGCTCTGGAGTCATTTCGTTGCAAGCGGGTTTTTAAGTGCTCTGGAGGCATTTCGTTGCAAGCGGGTTTTTAAGTGCTCTGGAGTCATTTCGTTGCAAGCGGGTTTTTAAGTGCTCTGAAGGCATTTCGTTGCAAGCGGGTTTTTAAGTGCTCTGGAGTCATTTCGTTGCAAGCGGGTTTTTAAGTGCTCTGGAGTCATTTCGTTGCAAGCGGGTTTTTAAGTGCTCTGGAGTCATTTCGTTGCAAGCGGGTTTTTAAGTGCCCTGGAGACATTTCGTTGCAAGCGGGTTTTTAAGTGCTCTGGAGTCATTTCGTTGCAAGCGGGTTTTTAAGTGCTCTGGAGTCATTTCGTTGCAAGCGGGTTTTTAAGTGCTCTGGAGGCATTTCGTTGCAAGCGGGTTTTTAAGTGCTCTGGAGTCATTTCGTTGCAAGCGGGTTTTTAAGTGCTCTGGAGTCATTTCGTTCCAAGCGGGTTTTTAAGTGCTCTGGAGTCATTTCGTTGCAAGCGGGTTTTTTAGTGCTCTGGAGTCATTTCGTTGCAAGCGGGTTTTTAAGTACTCTGGAGTCATTTCGTTGCATGCGGGTTTTTAAGTGCTCTGAAGGCATTTCGTTGTAAGCGGGTTTTTAAGTGCTCTGGAGTCATTTCGTTGCAAGCGGGTTTTTAAGTGCTCTGGAGTCATTTCGTTGCAAGCGGGTTTTTAAGTGCTCTGGAGTCATTTCGTTGCAAGCGGGTTTTTAAGTGCTCTGAAGGCATTTCGTTGCAAGCGGGTTTTTAAGTGCTCTGGAGTCATTTCGTTGCAAGCGGGTTTTTAAGTGCTCTGGAGTCATTTCGTTTCAAGCGGGTTTTTAAGTGCTCTGGAGTCATTTCGTTGCAAGCGGGTTTTTAAGTGCTCTGGAGTCATTTCGTTGCAAGCGGGTTTTTAAGTGCTCTGGAGTCATTTCGTTGCAAGCGGGTTTTTAAGTGCTCTGGAGTCATTTCGTTGCAAGCGGGTTTTTAAGTGCTCTGGAGACATTTCGTTGCAAGCGGGTTTTTAAGTGCTCTGGAGTCATTTCGTTGCAAGCGGGTTTTTAAGTGCTCTGGAGTCATTTCGTTGCAAGCGGGTTTTTAAGTGCTCTGGAGTCATTTCGTTGCAAGCGGGTTTTTAAGTACTCTGGAGACATTTCGTTGCAAGCGGGTTTTTAAGTGCTCTGGAGTCATTTCGTTGCAAGCGGGTTTTTTAGTGCTCTGGAGTCATTTCGTTGCAAGCGGGTTTTTAAGTGCTCTGGAGTCATTTCGTTGCAAGCGGGTTTTTAAGTGCTCTGGAGTCATTTCGTTGCAAGCGGGTTTTTAAGTGCTCTGAAGGCATTTCGTTGCAAGCGGGTTTTTAAGTGCTCTGGAGTCATTTCGTTGCAAGCGGGTTTTTAAGTGCTCTGGAGTCATTTCGTTGCAAGCGGGTTTTTAAGTGCTCTGGAGTCATTTCGTTGCAAGCGGGTTTTTTAGTGCTCTGGAGTCATTTCGTTGCAAGCGGGTTTTGAAGTGCTCTGGAGTCATTTCGTTGCAAGCGGGTTTTTAAGTGCTCTGGAGTCATTTCGTTGCAAGCGGGTTTTTAAGTGCTCTGGAGTCATTTCGTTGCAAGCGGGTTTTTAAGTGCTCTGGAGTCATTTCGTTGCAAGCGGGTTTTTAAGTGCTCTGGAGTCATTTCGTTGCAAGCGGGTTTTTAAGTGCTCTGGAGTCATTTCGTTGCAAGCGGGTTTTTAAGTGCTCTGGAGACATTTCGTTGCAAGCGGGTTTTTAAGTGCTCTGGAGTCATTTCGTTGCAAGCGGGTTTTTAAGTGCTCTGGAGGCATTTCGTTGCAAGCGGGTTTTTAAGTGCTCTGGAGTCATTTCGTTGCAAGCGGGTTTTTAAGTGCTCTGGAGTCATTTCGTTGCAAGCGGGTTTTTAAGTACTCTGGAGACATTTCGTTGCAAGCGGGTTTTTAAGTGCTCTGGAGTCATTTCGTTGTAAGCGGGTTTTTAAGTCCTCTGGAGTCATTTCGTTGCAAGCGGGTTTTTAAGTGCTCTGGAGTCATTTCGTTGCAAGCGGGTTTTTAAGTACTCTGGAGACATTTCGTTGCAAGCGGGTTTTTAAGTGCTCTGGAGTCATTTCATTGCATGCGGGTTTTTAAGTGCTCTGAAGGCATTTCGTTGTAAGCGGGCTTTTAAGTGCTCTGGAGTCATTTCGTTGCAAGCGGGTTTTTACGTGTTCTGGAGTCATTTCGTTGCAAGCGGGTTTTTACATACTTCTCAGACATTTCACTGGAAGCGGGTTTTTTAAGTGCTCTGCAGGCATTTCGTTGTAAGCGGGTTTTTAAGTACTCTGGAGTCATTTCGTTGCAAGCGGGTTTTTAAGTGCTCTGGAGTCATTTCGTTGCAAGCGGGTTTTTAAGTGCTCTGGAGTCATTTCGTTGCAAGCGGGTTTTTAAGTGCTCTGGAGTCATTTCGTTACAAGCGGATTTTTAAATGCTCTGGAGGCATTTCGTTGCAAGCGGGTTTTTAAGTGCTCTGGAGTCATTTCGTTGCAAGCGGGTTTTTAAGTGCTCTGGAGTCATTTCGTTGCAAGCGGGTTTTTAAGTGCTCTGGAGTCATTTCGTTGCAAGCGGGTTTTTAAGTGCTCTGGAGTCATTTGGTTGCAAGCGGGTTTTTAAGTGCTCTGGAGTCATTTCGTTGCAAGCGGGTTTTTAAGTGCTCTGGAGACATTTCGTTGCAAGCGGGTTTTTAAGTGCTCTGGAGTCATTTCGTTGCAAGCGGGTTTTTAAGTGCTCTGGAGTCATTTCGTTGCAAGCGGGTTTTTAAGTGCTCTGGAGACATTTCGTTGCAAGCGGGTTTTTAAGTGCTCTGGAGTCATTTCGTTGCAAGCGGGTTTTTAAGTGCTCTGGAGTCATTTCGTTGCAAGCGGGTTTTTAAGTACTCTGGAGACATTTCGTTGCAAGCGGGTTTTTAAGTGCTCTGGAGTCATTTCGTTGCAAGCGGGTTTTTAAGTGCTCTGGAGTCATTTCGTTGCAAGCGGGTTTTAAGTGCTCTGAAGGCATTTCGTTGCAAGCGGGTTTTTAAGTGCTCTGGAGTCATTTCGTTGCAAGCGGGTTTTTAAGTGCTCTGGAGTCATTTCGTTGCAAGCGGGTTTTTAAGTGCTCTGGAGTCATTTCATTGCAAGCGGGTTTTTTAGTGCTCTGGAGTCATTTCGTTGCAAGCGGGTTTTTAAGTGCTCTGGAGTCATTTCGTTGCATGCGGGTTTTTAAGTGCTCTGAAGGCATTTCGTTGTAAGCGGGTTTTTAAGTGCTCTGGAGTCATTTCGTTGCAAGCGGGTTTTTAAGTGCTCTGGAGTCATTTCGTTGCAAGCGGGTTTTTAAGTGCTCTGGAGTCATTTCGTTGCAAGCGGGTTTTTAAGGGCTCTGGAGTCATTTCGTTGCAAGCGGGTTTTTAAGTGCTCTGGAGTCATTTCGTTGCAAGCAGGTTTTTAAGTGCTCTGGAGTCATTTCGTTGCAAGCGGGTTTTTAAGTGCTCTGTAGGCATTTCGTTGCAAGCGGGTTTTTAAGTGCTCTGGAGTCATTTCGTTGCAAGCGGATTTTTAAGTGCTCTGGAGTCATTTCGTTGCAAGCGGGTTTTTAAGTGCTCTGGAGTCATTTCGTTGCAAGCGGGTTTTTAAGTGCTCTGGAGTCATTTCGTTGCAAGCGGGTTTTTAAGTGCTCTGGAGGCATTTCGTTGCAAGCGGGTTTTTAAGTGCTCTGGAGTCATTTCGTTGCAAGCGGGTTTTTAAGTGCTCTGGAGTCATTTCGTTGCAAGCGGGTTTTTAAGTACTCTGGAGACATTTCGTTGCAAGCGGGTTTTTAAGTGCTCTGGAGTCATTTCGTTGTAAGCGGGTTTTTAAGTCCTCTGGAGTCATTTCGTTGCAAGCGGGTTTTTAAGTGCTCTGGAGTCATTTCGTTGCAAGCGGGTTTTTAAGTACTCTGGAGACATTTCGTTGCAAGCGGGTTTTTAAGTGCTCTGGAGTCATTTCATTGCATGCGGGTTTTTAAGTGCTCTGAAGGCATTTCGTTGTAAGCGGGCTTTTAAGTGCTCTGGAGTCATTTCGTTGCAAGCGGGTTTTTACGTGTTCTGGAGTCATTTCGTTGCAAGCGGGTTTTTACATACTTCTCAGACATTTCACTGGAAGCGGGTTTTTTAAGTGCTCTGCAGGCATTTCGTTGTAAGCGGGTTTTTAAGTACTCTGGAGTCATTTCGTTGCAAGCGGGTTTTTAAGTGCTCTGGAGTCATTTCGTTGCAAGCGGGTTTTTAAGTGCTCTGGAGTCATTTCGTTGCAAGCGGGTTTTTAAGTGCTCTGGAGTCATTTCGTTACAAGCGGATTTTTAAATGCTCTGGAGGCATTTCGTTGCAAGCGGGTTTTTAAGTGCTCTGGAGTCATTTCGTTGCAAGCGGGTTTTTAAGTGCTCTGGAGTCATTTCGTTGCAAGCGGGTTTTTAAGTGCTCTGGAGTCATTTCGTTGCAAGCGGGTTTTTAAGTGCTCTGGAGTCATTTGGTTGCAAGCGGGTTTTTAAGTGCTCTGGAGTCATTTCGTTGCAAGCGGGTTTTTAAGTGCTCTGGAGACATTTCGTTGCAAGCGGGTTTTTAAGTGCTCTGGAGTCATTTCGTTGCAAGCGGGTTTTTAAGTGCTCTGGAGTCATTTCGTTGCAAGCGGGTTTTTAAGTGCTCTGGAGACATTTCGTTGCAAGCGGGTTTTTAAGTGCTCTGGAGTCATTTCGTTGCAAGCGGGTTTTTAAGTGCTCTGGAGTCATTTCGTTGCAAGCGGGTTTTTAAGTACTCTGGAGACATTTCGTTGCAAGCGGGTTTTTAAGTGCTCTGGAGTCATTTCGTTGCAAGCGGGTTTTTAAGTGCTCTGGAGTCATTTCGTTGCAAGCGGGTTTTAAGTGCTCTGAAGGCATTTCGTTGCAAGCGGGTTTTTAAGTGCTCTGGAGTCATTTCGTTGCAAGCGGGTTTTTAAGTGCTCTGGAGTCATTTCGTTGCAAGCGGGTTTTTAAGTGCTCTGGAGTCATTTCATTGCAAGCGGGTTTTTTAGTGCTCTGGAGTCATTTCGTTGCAAGCGGGTTTTTAAGTGCTCTGGAGTCATTTCGTTGCATGCGGGTTTTTAAGTGCTCTGAAGGCATTTCGTTGTAAGCGGGTTTTTAAGTGCTCTGGAGTCATTTCGTTGCAAGCGGGTTTTTAAGTGCTCTGGAGTCATTTCGTTGCAAGCGGGTTTTTAAGTGCTCTGGAGTCATTTCGTTGCAAGCGGGTTTTTAAGGGCTCTGGAGTCATTTCGTTGCAAGCGGGTTTTTAAGTGCTCTGGAGTCATTTCGTTGCAAGCAGGTTTTTAAGTGCTCTGGAGTCATTTCGTTGCAAGCGGGTTTTTAAGTGCTCTGTAGGCATTTCGTTGCAAGCGGGTTTTTAAGTGCTCTGGAGTCATTTCGTTGCAAGCGGATTTTTAAGTGCTCTGGAGTCATTTCGTTGCAAGCGGGTTTTTAAGTGCTCTGGAGTCATTTCATTGCAAGCGGGTTTTTTAGTGCTCTGGAGTCATTTCGTTGCAAGCGGGTTTTTAAGTGCTCTGGAGTCATTTCGTTGCAAGCGGGTTTTTAAGTGCTCTGGAGTCATTTCGTTGCAAGCGGGTTTTTAAGTGCTCTGAAGGCATTTCGTTGCAAGCGGGTTTTTAAGTGCTCTGGAGTCATTTCGTTGCAAGCGGGTTTTTAAGTGCTCTGGAGTCATTTCGTTGCAAGCGGGTTTTTAAGTGCTCTGGAGTCATTTCGTTGCAAGCGGGTTTTTAAGTGCTCTGGAGTCATTTCGTTGCAAGCGGGTTTTTTAGTGCTCTGGAGTCATTTCGTTGCAAGCGGGTTTTTAAGTGCTCTGGAGTCATTTCGTTGCAAGCGGGTTTTTAAGTGCTCTGGAGTCATTTCGTTGCAAGCGGGTTTTTAAGTGCTCTGGAGTCATTTCGTTGCAAGCGGGTTTTTAAGTGCTCTGGAGTCATTTCGTTGCAAGCGGGTTTTTAAGTGCTCTGGAGTCATTTCGTTGCAAGCGGGTTTTTAAGTGCTCTGGAGTCATTTCGTTGCAAGCGGGTTTTTAAGTGCTCTGGAGACATTTCGTTGCAAGCGTGTTTTTAAGTGCTCTGGAGTCATTTCGTTGCAAGCGGGTTTTTAAGTGCTCTGGAGGCATTTCGTTGCAAGCGGGTTTTTAAGTGCTCTGGAGTCATTTCGTTGCAAGCGGGTTTTTAAGTGCTCTGAAGGCATTTCGTTGCAAGCGGGTTTTTAAGTGCTCTGGAGTCATTTCGTTGCAAGCGGGTTTTTAAGTGCTCTGGAGTCATTTCGTTGCAAGCGGGTTTTTAAGTGCTCTGGAGTCATTTCGTTGCAAGCGGGTTTTTAAGTGCCCTGGAGACATTTCGTTGCAAGCGGGTTTTTAAGTGCTCTGGAGTCATTTCGTTGCAAGCGGGTTTTTAAGTGCTCTGGAGTCATTTCGTTGCAAGCGGGTTTTTAAGTGCTCTGGAGGCATTTCGTTGCAAGCGGGTTTTTAAGTGCTCTGGAGTCATTTCGTTGCAAGCGGGTTTTTAAGTGCTCTGGAGTCATTTCGTTCCAAGCGGGTTTTTAAGTGCTCTGGAGTCATTTCGTTGCAAGCGGGTTTTTTAGTGCTCTGGAGTCATTTCGTTGCAAGCGGGTTTTTAAGTACTCTGGAGTCATTTCGTTGCATGCGGGTTTTTAAGTGCTCTGAAGGCATTTCGTTGTAAGCGGGTTTTTAAGTGCTCTGGAGTCATTTCGTTGCAAGCGGGTTTTTAAGTGCTCTGGAGTCATTTCGTTGCAAGCGGGTTTTTAAGTGCTCTGGAGTCATTTCGTTGCAAGCGGGTTTTTAAGTGCTCTGAAGGCATTTCGTTGCAAGCGGGTTTTTAAGTGCTCTGGAGTCATTTCGTTGCAAGCGGGTTTTTTAGTGCTCTGGAGTCATTTCGTTGCAAGCGGGTTTTTAAGTGCTCTGGAGTCATTTCGTTGCAAGCGGGTTTTTAAGTGCTCTGGAGTCATTTCGTTGCGAGCGGGTTTTTAAGTGCTCTGAAGGCATTTCGTTGCAAGCGGGTTTTTAAGTGCTCTGGAGTCATTTCGTTGCAAGCGGGTTTTTAAGTGCTCTGGAGTCATTTCGTTGCAAGCGGGTTTTTAAGTGCTCTGGAGTCATTTCGTTGCAAGCGGGTTTTTTAGTGCTCTGGAGTCATTTCGTTGCAAGCGGGTTTTGAAGTGCTCTGGAGTCATTTCGTTGCAAGCGGGTTTTTAAGTGCTCTGGAGTCATTTCGTTGCAAGCGGGTTTTTAAGTGCTCTGGAGTCATTTCGTTGCAAGCGGGTTTTTAAGTGCTCTGGAGTCATTTCGTTGCAAGCGGGTTTTTAAGTGCTCTGGAGTCATTTCGTTGCAAGCGGGTTTTTAAGTGCTCTGGAGTCATTTCGTTGCAAGCGGGTTTTTAAGTGCTCTGGAGACATTTCGTTGCAAGCGGGTTTTTAAGTGCTCTGGAGTCATTTCGTTGCAAGCGGGTTTTTAAGTGCTCTGGAGGCATTTCGTTGCAAGCGGGTTTTTAAGTGCTCTGGAGTCATTTCGTTGCAAGCGGGTTTTTAAGTGCTCTGGAGTCATTTCGTTGCAAGCGGGTTTTTAAGTACTCTGGAGACATTTCGTTGCAAGCGGGTTTTTAAGTGCTCTGGAGTCATTTCGTTGTAAGCGGGTTTTTAAGTCCTCTGGAGTCATTTCGTTGCAAGCGGGTTTTTAAGTGCTCTGGAGTCATTTCGTTGCAAGCGGGTTTTTAAGTACTCTGGAGACATTTCGTTGCAAGCGGGTTTTTAAGTGCTCTGGAGTCATTTCATTGCATGCGGGTTTTTAAGTGCTCTGAAGGCATTTCGTTGTAAGCGGGCTTTTAAGTGCTCTGGAGTCATTTCGTTGCAAGCGGGTTTTTACGTGTTCTGGAGTCATTTCGTTGCAAGCGGGTTTTTACATACTTCTCAGACATTTCACTGGAAGCGGGTTTTTTAAGTGCTCTGCAGGCATTTCGTTGTAAGCGGGTTTTTAAGTACTCTGGAGTCATTTCGTTGCAAGCGGGTTTTTAAGTGCTCTGGAGTCATTTCGTTGCAAGCGGGTTTTTAAGTGCTCTGGAGTCATTTCGTTGCAAGCGGGTTTTTAAGTGCTCTGGAGTCATTTCGTTACAAGCGGATTTTTAAATGCTCTGGAGGCATTTCGTTGCAAGCGGGTTTTTAAGTGCTCTGGAGTCATTTCGTTGCAAGCGGGTTTTTAAGTGCTCTGGAGTCATTTCGTTGCAAGCGGGTTTTTAAGTGCTCTGGAGTCATTTCGTTGCAAGCGGGTTTTTAAGTGCTCTGGAGTCATTTGGTTGCAAGCGGGTTTTTAAGTGCTCTGGAGTCATTTCGTTGCAAGCGGGTTTTTAAGTGCTCTGGAGACATTTCGTTGCAAGCGGGTTTTTAAGTGCTCTGGAGTCATTTCGTTGCAAGCGGGTTTTTAAGTGCTCTGGAGTCATTTCGTTGCAAGCGGGTTTTTAAGTGCTCTGGAGACATTTCGTTGCAAGCGGGTTTTTAAGTGCTCTGGAGTCATTTCGTTGCAAGCGGGTTTTTAAGTGCTCTGGAGTCATTTCGTTGCAAGCGGGTTTTTAAGTACTCTGGAGACATTTCGTTGCAAGCGGGTTTTTAAGTGCTCTGGAGTCATTTCGTTGCAAGCGGGTTTTTAAGTGCTCTGGAGTCATTTCGTTGCAAGCGGGTTTTAAGTGCTCTGAAGGCATTTCGTTGCAAGCGGGTTTTTAAGTGCTCTGGAGTCATTTCGTTGCAAGCGGGTTTTTAAGTGCTCTGGAGTCATTTCGTTGCAAGCGGGTTTTTAAGTGCTCTGGAGTCATTTCATTGCAAGCGGGTTTTTTAGTGCTCTGGAGTCATTTCGTTGCAAGCGGGTTTTTAAGTGCTCTGGAGTCATTTCGTTGCATGCGGGTTTTTAAGTGCTCTGAAGGCATTTCGTTGTAAGCGGGTTTTTAAGTGCTCTGGAGTCATTTCGTTGCAAGCGGGTTTTTAAGTGCTCTGGAGTCATTTCGTTGCAAGCGGGTTTTTAAGTGCTCTGGAGTCATTTCGTTGCAAGCGGGTTTTTAAGGGCTCTGGAGTCATTTCGTTGCAAGCGGGTTTTTAAGTGCTCTGGAGTCATTTCGTTGCAAGCAGGTTTTTAAGTGCTCTGGAGTCATTTCGTTGCAAGCGGGTTTTTAAGTGCTCTGTAGGCATTTCGTTGCAAGCGGGTTTTTAAGTGCTCTGGAGTCATTTCGTTGCAAGCGGATTTTTAAGTGCTCTGGAGTCATTTCGTTGCAAGCGGGTTTTTAAGTGCTCTGGAGTCATTTCATTGCAAGCGGGTTTTTTAGTGCTCTGGAGTCATTTCGTTGCAAGCGGGTTTTTAAGTGCTCTGGAGTCATTTCGTTGCAAGCGGGTTTTTAAGTGCTCTGGAGTCATTTCGTTGCAAGCGGGTTTTTAAGTGCTCTGAAGGCATTTCGTTGCAAGCGGGTTTTTAAGTGCTCTGGAGTCATTTCGTTGCAAGCGGGTTTTTAAGTGCTCTGGAGTCATTTCGTTGCAAGCGGGTTTTTAAGTGCTCTGGAGTCATTTCATTGCAAGCGGGTTTTTTAGTGCTCTGGAGTCATTTCGTTGCAAGCGGGTTTTTAAGTGCTCTGGAGTCATTTCCTTGCATGCGGGTTTTTAAGTGCTCTGAAGGCATTTCGTTGTAAGCGGGTTTTTAAGTGCTCTGGAGTCATTTCGTTGCAAGCGGGTTTTTAAGTGCTCTGGAGTCATTTCGTTGCAAGCGGGTTTTTAAGTGCTCTGGAGTCATTTCGTTGCAAGCGGGTTTTTAAGTGCTCTGAAGGCATTTCGTTGCAAGCGGGTTTTTAAGTGCTCTGGAGTCATTTCGTTGCAAGCGGGTTTTTAAGTGCTCTGGAGTCATTTCGTTGTAAGCGGGTTTTTAAGTACTCTGGAGACATTTCGTTGCAAGCGGGTTTTTAAGTGCTCTGGAGTCATTTCGTTGCATGCGGGTTTTTAAGTGCTCTGAAGGCATTTCGTTGTAAGCGGGCTTTTAAGTGCTCTGGAGTCATTTCGTTGCAAGCGGGTTTTTACGTGTTCTGGAGTCATTTCGTTGCAAGCGGGTTTTTACATACTTCTCAGACATTTCACTGGAAGCGGGTTTTTTAAGTGCTCTGCAGGCATTTCGTTGTAAGCGGGTTTTTAAGTACTCTGGAGTCATTTCGTTGCAAGCGGGTTTTTAAGTGCTCTGGAGTCATTTCGTTGCAAGCGGGTTTTTAAGTACTCTGGAGACATTTCGTTGCAAGCGGGTTTTTAAGTGCTCTGGAATCATTTCGTTGCAAGCGGGTTTTTAAGTGCTCTGGAGTCATTTCGTTGCAAGCGGGTTTTTAAGTGCTCTGAAGGCATTTTTTTTGCAAGCGGGTTTTTAAGTGCTCTGGAGTCATTTCGTTGCAAGCGGGTTTTTAAGTGCTCTGGAGTCATTTCGTTGCAAGCGGGTTTTTAAGTGCTCTGAAGGCATTTCGTTGCAAGCGGGTTTTTAAGTGCTCTGGAGTCATTTCGTTGCAAGCGGGTTTTTAAGTGCTCTGGAGTCATTTCGTTGCAAGCGGGTTTTTAAGTGCTCTGGAGTCATTTCGTTGCAAGCGGGTTTTTTAGTGCTCTGGAGTCATTTCGTTGCAAGCGGGTTTTTAAGTGCTCTGGAGTCATTTCGTTGCAAGCGGGTTTTTAAGTGCTCTGGAGTCATTTCGTTGCAAGCGGGTTTTTAAGTGCTCTGGAGTCATTTCGTTGCAAGCGGGTTTTTAAGTGCTCTGGAGTCATTTCGTTGCAAGCGGGTTTTTAAGTGCTCTGGAGTCATTTCGTTGCAAGCGGGTTTTTAAGTGCTCTGGAGTCATTTCGTTGCAAGCGGGTTTTTAAGTGCTCTGGAGACATTTCGTTGCAAGCGTGTTTTTAAGTGCTCTGGAGTCATTTCGTTGCAAGCGGGTTTTTAAGTGCTCTGGAGGCATTTCGTTGCAAGCGGGTTTTTAAGTGCTCTGGAGTCATTTCGTTGCAAGCGGGTTTTTAAGTGCCCTGAAGGCATTTCGTTGCAAGCGGGTTTTTAAGTGCTCTGGAGTCATTTCGTTGCAAGCGGGTTTTTAAGTGCTCTGGAGTCATTTCGTTGCAAGCGGGTTTTTAAGTGCTCTGGAGTCATTTCGTTGCAAGCGGGTTTTTAAGTGCTCTGGAGTCATTTCGTTGCAAGCGGGTTTTTAAGTGCCCTGGAGACATTTCGTTGCAAGCGGGTTTTTAAGTGCTCTGGAGTCATTTCGTTGCAAGCGGGTTTTTAAGTGCTCTGGAGTCATTTCGTTGCAAGCGGGTTTTTAAGTGCTCTGGAGGCATTTCGTTGCAAGCGGGTTTTTAAGTGCTCTGGAGTCATTTCGTTGCAAGCGGGTTTTTAAGTGCTCTGGAGTCATTTCGTTCCAAGCGGGTTTTTAAGTGCTCTGGAGTCATTTCGTTGCAAGCGGGTTTTTAAGTACTCTGGAGTCATTTCGTTGCATGCGGGTTTTTAAGTGCTCTGAAGGCATTTCGTTGTAAGCGGGTTTTTAAGTGCTCTGGAGTCATTTCGTTGCAAGCGGGTTTTTAAGTGCTCTGGAGTCATTTCGTTGCAAGCGGGTTTTTAAGTGCTCTGGAGTCATTTCGTTGCAAGCGGGTTTTTAAGTGCTCTGAAGGCATTTCGTTGCAAGCGGGTTTTTAAGTGCTCTGGAGTCATTTCGTTGCAAGCGGGTTTTTAAGTGCTCTGGAGTCATTTCGTTGCAAGCGGGTTTTTAAGTGCTCTGGAGTCATTTCGTTGCAAGCGGGTTTTTAAGTGCTCTGGAGTCATTTCGTTGCAAGCGGGTTTTTAAGTGCTCTGGAGTCATTTCGTTGCAAGCGGGTTTTTAAGTGCTCTGGAGTCATTTCGTTGCAAGCGGGTTTTTAAGTGCTCTGGAGACATTTCGTTGCAAGCGGGTTTTTAAGTGCTCTGGAGTCATTTCGTTGCAAGCGGGTTTTTAAGTGCTCTGGAGTCATTTCGTTGCAAGCGGGTTTTTAAGTGCTCTGGAGTCATTTCGTTGCAAGCGGGTTTTTAAGTACTCTGGAGACATTTCGTTGCAAGCGGGTTTTTAAGTGCTCTGGAGTCATTTCGTTGCAAGCGGGTTTTTTAGTGCTCTGGAGTCATTTCGTTGCAAGCGGGTTTTGAAGTGCTCTGGAGTCATTTCGTTGCAAGCGGGTTTTTAAGTGCTCTGGAGTCATTTCGTTGCAAGCGGGTTTTTAAGTGCTCTGGAGTCATTTCGTTGCAAGCGGGTTTTTAAGTACTCTGGAGTCATTTCGTTGCATGCGGGTTTTTAAGTGCTCTGAAGGCATTTCGTTGTAAGCGGGTTTTTAAGTGCTCTGGAGTCATTTCGTTGCAAGCGGGTTTTTAAGTGCTCTGGAGTCATTTCGTTGCAAGCGGGTTTTTAAGTGCTCTGGAGTCATTTCGTTGCAAGCGGGTTTTTAAGTGCTCTGAAGGCATTTCGTTGCAAGCGGGTTTTTAAGTGCTCTGGAGTCATTTCGTTGCAAGCGGGTTTTTAAGTGCTCTGGAGTCATTTCGTTGCAAGCGGGTTTTTAAGTGCTCTGGAGTCATTTCGTTGCAAGCGGGTTTTTAAGTGCTCTGGAGTCATTTCGTTGCAAGCGGGTTTTTAAGTGCTCTGGAGTCATTTCGTTGCAAGCGGGTTTTTAAGTGCTCTGGAGTCATTTCGTTGCAAGCGGGTTTTTAAGTGCTCTGGAGACATTTCGTTGCAAGCGGGTTTTTAAGTGCTCTGGAGTCATTTCGTTGCAAGCGGGTTTTTAAGTGCTCTGGAGTCATTTCGTTGCAAGCGGGTTTTTAAGTGCTCTGGAGTCATTTCGTTGCAAGCGGGTTTTTAAGTACTCTGGAGACATTTCGTTGCAAGCGGGTTTTTAAGTGCTCTGGAGTCATTTCGTTGCAAGCGGGTTTTTTAGTGCTCTGGAGTCATTTCGTTGCAAGCGGGTTTTTAAGTGCTCTGGAGTCATTTCGTTGCAAGCGGGTTTTTAAGTGCTCTGGAGTCATTTCGTTGCAAGCGGGTTTTTAAGTGCTCTGAAGGCATTTCGTTGCAAGCGGGTTTTTAAGTGCTCTGGAGTCATTTCGTTGCAAGCGGGTTTTTAAGTGCTCTGGAGTCATTTCGTTGCAAGCGGGTTTTTAAGTGCTCTGGAGTCATTTCGTTGCAAGCGGGTTTTTTAGTGCTCTGGAGTCATTTCGTTGCAAGCGGGTTTTGAAGTGCTCTGGAGTCATTTCGTTGCAAGCGGGTTTTTAAGTGCTCTGGAGTCATTTCGTTGCAAGCGGGTTTTTAAGTGCTCTGGAGTCATTTCGTTGCAAGCGGGTTTTTAAGTGCTCTGGAGTCATTTCGTTGCAAGCGGGTTTTTAAGTGCTCTGGAGTCATTTCGTTGCAAGCGGGTTTTTAAGTGCTCTGGAGTCATTTCGTTGCAAGCGGGTTTTTAAGTGCTCTGGAGACATTTCGTTGCAAGCGGGTTTTTAAGTGCTCTGGAGTCATTTCGTTGCAAGCGGGTTTTTAAGTGCTCTGGAGGCATTTCGTTGCAAGCGGGTTTTTAAGTGCTCTGGAGTCATTTCGTTACAAGCGGGTTTTTAAGTGCTCTGGAGTCATTTCGTTGCAAGCGGGTTTTTAAGTACTCTGGAGACATTTCGTTGCAAGCGGGTTTTTAAGTGCTCTGGAGTCATTTCGTTGTAAGCGGGTTTTTAAGTCCTCTGGAGTCATTTCGTTGCAAGCGGGTTTTTAAGTGCTCTGGAGTCATTTCGTTGCAAGCGGGTTTTTAAGTACTCTGGAGACATTTCGTTGCAAGCGGGTTTTTAAGTGCTCTGGAGTCATTTCATTGCATGCGGGTTTTTAAGTGCTCTGAAGGCATTTCGTTGTAAGCGGGCTTTTAAGTGCTCTGGAGTCATTTCGTTGCAAGCGGGTTTTTACGTGTTCTGGAGTCATTTCGTTGCAAGCGGGTTTTTACATACTTCTCAGACATTTCACTGGAAGCGGGTTTTTTAAGTGCTCTGCAGGCATTTCGTTGTAAGCGGGTTTTTAAGTACTCTGGAGTCATTTCGTTGCAAGCGGGTTTTTAAGTGCTCTGGAGTCATTTCGTTGCAAGCGGGTTTTTAAGTGCTCTGGAGTCATTTCGTTGCAAGCGGGTTTTTAAGTGCTCTGGAGTCATTTCGTTACAAGCGGATTTTTAAATGCTCTGGAGGCATTTCGTTGCAAGCGGGTTTTTAAGTGCTCTGGAGTCATTTCGTTGCAAGCGGGTTTTTAAGTGCTCTGGAGTCATTTCGTTGCAAGCGGGTTTTTAAGTGCTCTGGAGTCATTTCGTTGCAAGCGGGTTTTTAAGTGCTCTGGAGTCATTTGGTTGCAAGCGGGTTTTTAAGTGCTCTGGAGTCATTTCGTTGCAAGCGGGTTTTTAAGTGCTCTGGAGACATTTCGTTGCAAGCGGGTTTTTAAGTGCTCTGGAGTCATTTCGTTGCAAGCGGGTTTTTAAGTGCTCTGGAGTCATTTCGTTGCAAGCGGGTTTTTAAGTGCTCTGGAGACATTTCGTTGCAAGCGGGTTTTTAAGTGCTCTGGAGTCATTTCGTTGCAAGCGGGTTTTTAAGTGCTCTGGAGTCATTTCGTTGCAAGCGGGTTTTTAAGTACTCTGGAGACATTTCGTTGCAAGCGGGTTTTTAAGTGCTCTGGAGTCATTTCGTTGCAAGCGGGTTTTTAAGTGCTCTGGAGTCATTTCGTTGCAAGCGGGTTTTAAGTGCTCTGAAGGCATTTCGTTGCAAGCGGGTTTTTAAGTGCTCTGGAGTCATTTCGTTGCAAGCGGGTTTTTAAGTGCTCTGGAGTCATTTCGTTGCAAGCGGGTTTTTAAGTGCTCTGGAGTCATTTCATTGCAAGCGGGTTTTTTAGTGCTCTGGAGTCATTTCGTTGCAAGCGGGTTTTTAAGTGCTCTGGAGTCATTTCGTTGCATGCGGGTTTTTAAGTGCTCTGAAGGCATTTCGTTGTAAGCGGGTTTTTAAGTGCTCTGGAGTCATTTCGTTGCAAGCGGGTTTTTAAGTGCTCTGGAGTCATTTCGTTGCAAGCGGGTTTTTAAGTGCTCTGGAGTCATTTCGTTGCAAGCGGGTTTTTAAGGGCTCTGGAGTCATTTCGTTGCAAGCGGGTTTTTAAGTGCTCTGGAGTCATTTCGTTGCAAGCAGGTTTTTAAGTGCTCTGGAGTCATTTCGTTGCAAGCGGGTTTTTAAGTGCTCTGTAGGCATTTCGTTGCAAGCGGGTTTTTAAGTGCTCTGGAGTCATTTCGTTGCAAGCGGATTTTTAAGTGCTCTGGAGTCATTTCGTTGCAAGCGGGTTTTTAAGTGCTCTGGAGTCATTTCATTGCAAGCGGGTTTTTTAGTGCTCTGGAGTCATTTCGTTGCAAGCGGGTTTTTAAGTGCTCTGGAGTCATTTCGTTGCAAGCGGGTTTTTAAGTGCTCTGGAGTCATTTCGTTGCAAGCGGGTTTTTAAGTGCTCTGAAGGCATTTCGTTGCAAGCGGGTTTTTAAGTGCTCTGGAGTCATTTCGTTGCAAGCGGGTTTTTAAGTGCTCTGGAGTCATTTCGTTGCAAGCGGGTTTTTAAGTGCTCTGGAGTCATTTCATTGCAAGCGGGTTTTTTAGTGCTCTGGAGTCATTTCGTTGCAAGCGGGTTTTTAAGTGCTCTGGAGTCATTTCCTTGCATGCGGGTTTTTAAGTGCTCTGAAGGCATTTCGTTGTAAGCGGGTTTTTAAGTGCTCTGGAGTCATTTCGTTGCAAGCGGGTTTTTAAGTGCTCTGGAGTCATTTCGTTGCAAGCGGGTTTTTAAGTGCTCTGGAGTCATTTCGTTGCAAGCGGGTTTTTAAGTGCTCTGAAGGCATTTCGTTGCAAGCGGGTTTTTAAGTGCTCTGGAGTCATTTCGTTGCAAGCGGGTTTTTAAGTGCTCTGGAGTCATTTCGTTGTAAGCGGGTTTTTAAGTACTCTGGAGACATTTCGTTGCAAGCGGGTTTTTAAGTGCTCTGGAGTCATTTCGTTGCATGCGGGTTTTTAAGTGCTCTGAAGGCATTTCGTTGTAAGCGGGCTTTTAAGTGCTCTGGAGTCATTTCGTTGCAAGCGGGTTTTTACGTGTTCTGGAGTCATTTCGTTGCAAGCGGGTTTTTACATACTTCTCAGACATTTCACTGGAAGCGGGTTTTTTAAGTGCTCTGCAGGCATTTCGTTGTAAGCGGGTTTTTAAGTACTCTGGAGTCATTTCGTTGCAAGCGGGTTTTTAAGTGCTCTGGAGTCATTTCGTTGCAAGCGGGTTTTTAAGTACTCTGGAGACATTTCGTTGCAAGCGGGTTTTTAAGTGCTCTGGAATCATTTCGTTGTAAGCGGGTTTTTAAGTGCTCTGGAGTCATTTCGTTGCAAGCGGGTTTTTAAGTGCTCTGGAGTCATTTCGTTGCAAGCGGGTTTTTAAGTACTCTGGAGACATTTCGTTGCAAGCGGGTTTTTAAGTGCTCTGGAGTCATTTCGTTGCATGCGGGTTTTTAAGTGCTCTGAAGGCATTTCGTTGTAAGCGGGCTTTTAAGTGCTCTGGAGTCATTTCGTTGCAAGCGGGTTTTTACATACTTCTCAGACATTTACTGGAAGCGGGTTTTTTAAGTGCTCTGCAGGCATTTCGTTGTAAGCGGGTTTTTAAGTACTCTGGAGTCATTTCGTTGCAAGCGGGTTTTTAAGTGCTCTGGAGTCATTTCGTTGCAAGCGGGTTTTTCAGTGCTCTGGAGTCATTTCGTTGCAAGCGGGTTTTTAAGTGTTCTGAAGGCATTTCGTTGCAAGCGGGTTTTTAAGTGCTCTGGAGTCATTTCGTTGCAAGCGGGTTTTTAAGTGCTCTGGAGTCATTTCGTTGCAAGCGGGTTTTTAAGTGCTCTGGAGTCATTTCGTTTCAAGCGGGTTTTTAAGTGCTCTGGAGTCATTTCGTTGCAAGCGGGTTTTTAAGTGCTCTGGAGTCATTTCGTTGCAAGCGGGTTTTTAAGTGCTCTGGAGTCATTTCGTTGCAAGCGGGTTTTTAAGTACTCTGGAGACATTTCGTTGCAAGCGGGTTTTTAAGTGCTCTGGAGTCATTTCGTTGTAAGCGGGTTTTTAAGTGCTCTGGAGTCATTTCGTTGCAAGCGGGTTTTTAAGTGCTCTGGAGTCATTTCGTTGCAAGCGGGTTTTTAAGTACTCTGGAGACATTTCGTTGCAAGCGGGTTTTTAAGTGCTCTGGAGTCATTTCGTTGCATGCGGGTTTTTAAGTGCTCTGAAGGCATTTCGTTGTAAGCGGGCTTTTAAGTGCTCTGGAGTTATTTCGTTGCAAGCGGGTTTTTACGTGTTCTGGAGTCATTTCGTTGCAAGCGGGTTTTTACATACTTCTCAGACATTTACTGGAAGCGGGTTTTTTAAGTGCTCTGCAGGCATTTCGTTGTAAGCGGGTTTTTAAGTACTCTGGAGTCATTTCGTTGCAAGCGGGTTTTTAAGTGCTCTGGAGTCATTTCGTTGCAAGCGGGTTTTTAAGTGCTCTGGAGTCATTTCGTTGCAAGCGGGTTTTTAAGTGCTCTGGAGTCATTTCGTTACAAGCGGGTTTTTAAGTGCTCTGGAGTCATTTCGTTGCAAGCGGGTTTTTAAGTGCTCTGGAGTCATTTCGTTGCAAGCGGGTTTTTAAGTGCTCTGAAGTCATTTCGTTACAAGCGGGTTTTTAAGTGCTCTGGAGTCATTTCGTTGCAAGCGGGTTTTTAAGTGCTCTGGAGTCATTTCGTTGCAAGCGGGTTTTTAAGTACTCTGGAGACATTTCGTTGCAAGCGGGTTTTTAAGTGCTCTGGAGTCATTTCGTTGCAAGCGGGTTTTTAAGTGCTCTGGAGTCATTTCGTTGCAAGCGGGTTTTTAAGTGCTCTGGAGTCATTTCGTTGCAAGCGGGTTTTTAAGTGCTCTGGAGTCATTTCGTTGCAAGCGGGTTTTTAAGTGCTCTGGAGTCATTTCGTTGCAAGCGGGTTTTTAAGTGCTCTGGAGTCATTTCGTTGCAAGCGGGTTTTTAAGTGCTCTGGAGTCATTTCGTTGCAAGCGGGTTTTTAAGTGCTCTGGAGTCATTTCGTTGCAAGCGGGTTTTTAAGTGCTCTGGAGACATTTCGTTGCAAGCGGGTTTTTAAGTGCTCTGGAGTCATTTCCTTGCAAGCGGGTTTTTAAGTGCTCTGAAGGCATTTCGTTGCAAGCGGGTTTTTAAGTGCTCTGGAGTCATTTCGTTGCAAGCGGGTTTTTAAGTGCTCTGGAGTCATTTCGTTGCAAGCGGGTTTTTAAGTGCTCTGGAGTCATTTCGTTGCAAGCGGGTTTTTAAGTGCTCTGGAGTCATTTTGTTGCAAGCGGGTTTTTAAGTGCTCTGGAGTCATTTCGTTGCAAGCGGGTTTTTAAGTACACTGGAGACATTTCGTTGCAAGCGGGTTTTTAAGTGCTCTGGAGTCATTTCGTTGTAAGCGGGTTTTTAAGTGCTCTGGAGTCATTTCGTTGCAAGCGGGTTTTTAAGTGCTCTGGAGTCATTTCGTTGCAAGCGGGTTTTTAAGTACTCTGGAGACATTTCGTTGCAAGCGGGTTTTTAAGTGCTCTGGAGTCATTTCGTTGCATGCGGGTTTTTAAGTGCTCTGAAGGCATTTCGTTGTAAGCGGGCTTTTAAGTGCTCTGGAGTCATTTCGTTGCAAGCGGGTTTTTACGTGTTCTGGAGTCATTTCGTTGCAAGCGGGTTTTTACATACTTCTCAGACATTTCACTGGAAGCGGGTTTTTTAAGTGCTCTGCAGGCATTTCGTTGTAAGCGGGTTTTTAAGTGCTCTGGAGTCATTTCGTTTCAAGCGGGTTTTTAAGTGCTCTGGAGTCATTTCGTTGCAAGCGGGTTTTTAAGTGCTCTGGAGTCATTTCGTTGCAAGCGGGTTTTTAAGTGCTCTGGAGTCATTTCGTTGCAAGCGGGTTTTTAAGTACTCTGGAGACATTTCGTTGCAAGCGGGTTTTTAAGTGCTCTGGAGTCATTTCGTTGTAAGCGGGTTTTTAAGTGCTCTGGAGTCATTTCGTTGCAAGCGGGTTTTTAAGTGCTCTGGAGTCATTTCGTTGCAAGCGGGTTTTTAAGTACTCTGGAGACATTTCGTTGCAAGCGGGTTTTTAAGTGCTCTGGAGTCATTTCGTTGCATGCGGGTTTTTAAGTGCTCTGAAGGCATTTCTTTGTAAGCGGGCTTTTAAGTGCTCTGGAGTCATTTCGTTGCAAGCGGGTTTTTACGTGTTCTGGAGTCATTTCGTTGCAAGCGGGTTTTTACATACTTCTCAGACATTTACTGGAAGCGGGTTTTTTAAGTGCTCTGCAGGCATTTCGTTGTAAGCGGGTTTTTAAGTACTCTGGAGTCATTTCGTTGCAAGCGGGTTTTTAAGTGCTCTGGAGTCATTTCGTTGCAAGCGGGTTTTTAAGTGCTCTGGAGTCATTTCGTTGCAAGCGGGTTTTTAAGTGTTCTGAAGGCATTTCGTTTCAAGCGGGTTTTTAAGTGCTCTGGAGTCATTTCGTTGCAAGCGGGTTTTTAAGTGCTCTGGAGTCATTTCGTTGCAAGCGGGTTTTTAAGTGCTCTGGAGTCATTTCGTTTCAAGCGGGTTTTTAAGTGCTCTGGAGTCATTTCGTTGCAAGCGGGTTTTTAAGTGCTCTGGAGTCATTTCGTTGCAAGCGGGTTTTTAAGTGCTCTGGAGTCATTTCGTTGCAAGCGGGTTTTTAAGTACTCTGGAGACATTTCGTTGCAAGCGGGTTTTTAAGTGCTCTGGAGTCATTTCGTTGTAAGCGGGTTTTTAAGTGCTCTGGAGTCATTTCGTTGCAAGCGGGTTTTTAAGTGCTCTGGAGTCATTTCGTTGCAAGCGGGTTTTTAAGTACTCTGGAGACATTTCGTTGCAAGCGGGTTTTTAAGTGCTCTGGAGTCATTTCGTTGCATGCGGGTTTTTAAGTGCTCTGAAGGCATTTCGTTGTAAGCGGGCTTTTAAGTGCTCTGGAGTCATTTCGTTGCAAGCGGGTTTTTACGTGTTCTGGAGTCATTTCGTTGCAAGCGGGTTTTTACATACTTCTCAGACATTTACTGGAAGCGGGTTTTTTAAGTGCTCTGCAGGCATTTCGTTGTAAGCGGGTTTTTAAGTACTCTGGAGTCATTTCGTTGCAAGCGGGTTTTTAAGTGCTCTGGAGTCATTTCGTTGCAAGCGGGTTTTTAAGTGCTCTGGAGTCATTTCGTTGCAAGCGGGTTTTTAAGTGCTCTGGAGTCATTTCGTTACAAGCGGGTTTTTAAGTGCTCTGGAGTCATTTCGTTGCAAGCGGGTTTTTAAGTGCTCTGGAGTCATTTCGTTGCAAGCGGGTTTTTAAGTGCTCTGGAGTCATTTCGTTGCAAGCGGGTTTTTAAGTGCTCTGGAGTCATTTCGTTGCAAGCGGGTTTTTAAGTACTCTGGAGACATTTCGTTGCAAGCGGGTTTTTAAGTGCTCTGGAGTCATTTCGTTGTAAGCGGGTTTTTAAGTGCTCTGGAGTCATTTCGTTGCAAGCGGGTTTTTAAGTGCTCTGGAGTCATTTCGTTGCAAGCGGGTTTTTAAGTACTCTGGAGACATTTCGTTGCAAGCGGGTTTTTAAGTGCTCTGGAGTCATTTCGTTGCATGCGGGTTTTTAAGTGCTCTGAAGGCATTTCGTTGTAAGCGGGCTTTTAAGTGCTCTGGAGTCATTTCGTTGCAAGCGGGTTTTTACGTGTTCTGGAGTCATTTCGTTGCAAGCGGGTTTTTACATACTTCTCAGACATTTACTGGAAGCGGGTTTTTTAAGTGCTCTGCAGGCATTTCGTTGTAAGCGGGTTTTTAAGTACTCTGGAGTCATTTCGTTGCAAGCGGGTTTTTAAGTGCTCTGGAGTCATTTCGTTGCAAGCGGGTTTTTAAGTGCTCTGGAGTCATTTCGTTGCAAGCGGGTTTTTAAGTGCTCTGGAGTCATTTCGTTACAAGCGTGTTTTTAAGTGCTCTGGAGTCATTTCGTTGCAAGCGGGTTTTTAAGTGCTCTGGAGTCATTTCGTTGCAAGCGGGTTTTTAAGTGCTCTGGAGTCATTTCGTTTCAAGCGGGTTTTTAAGTGCTCTGGAGTCATTTCGTTGCAAGCGGGTTTTTAAGTGCTCTGGAGTCATTTCGTTGCAAGCGGGTTTTTAAGTACTCTGGAGACATTTCGTTGCAAGCGGGTTTTTAAGTGCTCTGGAGTCATTTCGTTGCAAGCGGGTTTTTAAGTACTCTGGAGTCATTTCGTTGCAAGCGGGTTTTTAAGTGCTCTGGAGTCATTTCGTTGCAAGCGGGTTTTTAAGTGCTCTGGAGTCATTTCGTTGCAAGCGGGTTTTTAAGTGCTCTGGAGTCATTTCGTTGCAAGCGGGTTTTTAAGTGCTCTGGAGTCATTTCGTTGCAAGCGGGTTTTTAAGTGCTCTGGAGTCATTTCGTTGCAAGCGGGTTTTAAAGTGCTCTGGAGTCATTTCGTTGCAAGCGGGTTTTTAAGTGCTCTGGAGTCATTTCGTTGCAAGCGGGTTTTTAAGTGCTCTGGAGACATTTCGTTGCAAGCGGGTTTTTAAGTGCTCTGGAGTCATTTCCTTGCAAGCGGGTTTTTAAGTGCTCTGAAGGCATTTCGTTGCAAGCGGGTTTTTAAGTGCTCTGGAGTCATTTCGTTGCAAGCGGGTTTTTAAGTGCTCTGGAGTCATTTCGTTGCAAGCGGGTTTTTAAGTGCTCTGGAGTCATTTCGTTGCAAGCGGGTTTTTAAGTGCTCTGGAGTCATTTCGTTGCAAGCGGGTTTTTAAGTGCTCTGGAGTCATTTCGTTGCAAGCGGGTTTTTAAGTGCTCTGAAGGCATTTCGTTGCAAGCGGGTTTTTAAGTGCTCTGGAGTCATTTCGTTGCAAGCGGGTTTTTAAGTGCTCTGGAGTCATTTCGTTGCAAGCGGGTTTTTAAGTGCTCTGGAGTCATTTCGTTGCAAGCGGGTTTTTAAGTGCTCTGGAGTCATTTCGTTGCAAGCGGGTTTTTAAGTGCTCTGGAGACATTTCGTTGCAAGCGGGTTTTTACATACTTCTCAGACATTTCACTGGAAGCGGGTTTTTTAAGTGCTCTGCAGGCATTTCGTTGTAAGCGGGTTTTTAAGTGCTCTGGAGTCATTTCGTTTCAAGCGGGTTTTTAAGTGCTCTGGAGTCATTTCGTTTCAAGCGGGTTTTTAAGTGCTCTGGAGTCATTTCGTTGCAAGCGGGTTTTTAAGTGCTCTGGAGTCATTTCGTTGCAAGCGGGTTTTTAAGTGCTCTGGAGTCATTTCGTTGCAAGCGGGTTTTTAAGTACTCTGGAGACATTTCGTTGCAAGCGGGTTTTTAAGTGCTCTGGAGTCATTTCGTTGTAAGCGGGTTTTTAAGTGCTCTGGAGTCATTTCGTTGCAAGCGGGTTTTTAAGTGCTCTGGAGTCATTTCGTTGCAAGCGGGTTTTTAAGTACTCTGGAGACATTTCTTTGCAAGCGGGTTTTTAAGTGCTCTGGAGTCATTTCGTTGCATGCGGGTTTTTAAGTGCTCTGAAGGCATTTCGTTGTAAGCGGGCTTTTAAGTGCTCTGGAGTCATTTCGTTGCAAGCGGGTTTTTACGTGTTCTGGAGTCATTTCGTTGCAAGCGGGTTTTTACATACTTCTCAGACATTTACTGGAAGCGGGTTTTTTAAGTGCTCTGCAGGCATTTCGTTGTAAGCGGGTTTTTAAGTACTCTGGAGTCATTTCGTTGCAAGCGGGTTTTTAAGTGCTCTGGAGTCATTTCGTTGCAAGCGGGTTTTTAAGTGCTCTGGAGTCATTTCGTTGCAAGCGGGTTTTTAAGTGTTCTGAAGGCATTTCGTTGCAAGCGGGTTTTTAAGTGCTCTGGAGTCATTTCGTTGCAAGCGGGTTTTTAAGTGCTCTGGAGTCATTTCGTTGCAAGCGGGTTTTTAAGTGCTCTGGAGTCATTTCGTTGCAAGCGGGTTTTTAAGTGCTCTGGAGTCATTTCGTTGCAAGCGGGTTTTTAAGTGCTCTGGAGTCATTTCGTTGCAAGCGGGTTTTTAAGTGCTCTGGAGTCATTTCGTTGCAAGCGGGTTTTTAAGTGCTCTGGAGACATTTCGTTGCAAGCGGGTTTTTAAGTGCTCTGGAGTCATTTCGTTGTAAGCGGGTTTTTAAGTGCTCTGGAGTCATTTCGTTGCAAGCGGGTTTTTAAGTGCTCTGGAGTCATTTCGTTGCAAGCGGGTTTTTAAGTACTCTGGAGACATTTCGTTGCAAGCGGGTTTTTAAGTGCTCTGGAGTCATTTCGTTGCATGCGGGTTTTTAAGTGCTCTGAAGGCATTTCGTTGTAAGCGGGCTTTTAAGTGCTCTGGAGTCATTTCGTTGCAAGCGGGTTTTTACGTGTTCTGGAGTCATTTCGTTGCAAGCGGGTTTTTACATACTTCTCAGACATTTACTGGAAGCGGGTTTTTTAAGTGCTCTGCAGGCATTTCGTTGTAAGCGGGTTTTTAAGTACTCTGGAGTCATTTCGTTGCAAGCGGGTTTTTAAGTGCTCTGGAGTCATTTCGTTGCAAGCGGGTTTTTAAGTGCTCTGGAGTCATTTCGTTGCAAGCGGGTTTTTAAGTGCTCTGGAGTCATTTCGTTACAAGCGGGTTTTTAAGTGCTCTGGAGTCATTTCGTTGCAAGCGGGTTTTTAAGTGCTCTGGAGTCATTTCGTTGCAAGCGGGTTTTTAAGTACTCTGGAGACATTTCGTTGCAAGCGGGTTTTTAAGTGCTCTGGAGTCATTTCGTTGCAAGCGGGTTTTTAAGTGCTCTGGAGTCATTTCGTTGCAAGCAGGTTTTTAAGTGCTCTGGAGTCATTTCGTTGCAAGCGGGTTTTTAAGTGCTCTGGAGTCATTTCGTTGCAAGCGGGTTTTTAAGTGCTCTGGAGTCATTTCGTTGCAAGCGGGTTTTTAAGTGCTCTGGAGTCATTTCGTTGCAAGCGGGTTTTTAAGTGCTCTGGAGTCATTTCGTTGCAAGCGGGTTTTTAAGTGCTCTGGAGTCATTTCGTTGCAAGCGGGTTTTTAAGTGCTCTGGAGTCATTTCGTTGCAAGCGGGTTTTTAAGTGCTCTGGAGACATTTCGTTGCAAGCGGGTTTTTAAGTGCTCTGGAGTCATTTCCTTGCAAGCGGGTTTTTAAGTGCTCTGAAGGCATTTCGTTGCAAGCGGGTTTTTAAGTGCTCTGGAGTCATTTCGTTGCAAGCGGGTTTTTAAGTGCTCTGGAGTCATTTCGTTGCAAGCGGGTTTTTAAGTGCTCTGGAGTCATTTCGTTGCAAGCGGGTTTTTAAGTGCTCTGGAGTCATTTCGTTGCAAGCGGGTTTTTAAGTGCTCTGGAGACATTTCGTTGCAAGCGGGTTTTTAAGTGCTCTGGAGTCATTTCGTTGTAAGCGGGTTTTTAAGTGCTCTGGAGTCATTTCGTTGCAAGCGGGTTTTTAAGTGCTCTGGAGACATTTCGTTGCAAGCGGGTTTTTAAGTGCTCTGGAGTCATTTCGTTGCAAGCGGGTTTTTAAGTGCTCTGGAGTCATTTCGTTGTAAGCGGGTTTTTAAGTGCTCTGGAGTCATTTCGTTGCAAGCGGGTTTTTAAGTGCTCTGGAGTCATTTCGTTGCAAGCGGGTTTTTAAGTGCTCTGGAGACATTTCGTTGCAAGCGGGTTTTTAAGTGCTCTGGAGTCATTTCGTTGCATGCGGGTTTTTAAGTGCTCTGAAGGCATTTCGTTGTAAGCGGGCTTTTAAGTGCTCTGGAGTCATTTCGTTGCAAGCGGGTTTTTAAGTGCTCTGGAGACATTTCGTTGCAAGCGGGTTTTTACATACTTCTCAGACATTTCACTGGAAGCGGGTTTTTTAAGTGCTCTGCAGGCATTTCGTTGTAAGCGGGTTTTTAAGTGCTCTGGAGTCATTTCGTTTCAAGCGGGTTTTTAAGTGCTCTGGAGTCATTTCGTTTCAAGCGGGTTTTTAAGTGCTCTGGAGTCATTTCGTTGCAAGCGGGTTTTTAAGTGCTCTGGAGTCATTTCGTTGCAAGCGGGTTTTTAAGTGCTCTGGAGTCATTTCGTTGCAAGCGGGTTTTTAAGTACTCTGGAGACATTTCGTTGCAAGCGGGTTTTTAAGTGCTCTGGAGTCATTTCGTTGTAAGCGGGTTTTTAAGTGCTCTGGAGTCATTTCGTTGCAAGCGGGTTTTTAAGTGCTCTGGAGTCATTTCGTTGCAAGCGGGTTTTTAAGTACTCTGGAGACATTTCTTTGCAAGCGGGTTTTTAAGTGCTCTGGAGTCATTTCGTTGCATGCGGGTTTTTAAGTGCTCTGAAGGCATTTCGTTGTAAGCGGGCTTTTAAGTGCTCTGGAGTCATTTCGTTGCAAGCGGGTTTTTACGTGTTCTGGAGTCATTTCGTTGCAAGCGGGTTTTTACATACTTCTCAGACATTTACTGGAAGCGGGTTTTTTAAGTGCTCTGCAGGCATTTCGTTGTAAGCGGGTTTTTAAGTACTCTGGAGTCATTTCGTTGCAAGCGGGTTTTTAAGTGCTCTGGAGTCATTTCGTTGCAAGCGGGTTTTTAAGTGCTCTGGAGTCATTTCGTTGCAAGCGGGTTTTTAAGTGTTCTGAAGGCATTTCGTTGCAAGCGGGTTTTTAAGTGCTCTGGAGTCATTTCGTTGCAAGCGGGTTTTTAAGTGCTCTGGAGTCATTTCGTTGCAAGCGGGTTTTTAAGTGCTCTGGAGTCATTTCGTTACAAGCGGGTTTTTAAGTGCTCTGGAGTCATTTCGTTGCAAGCGGGTTTTTAAGTGCTCTGGAGTCATTTCGTTGCAAGCGGGTTTTTAAGTGCTCTGGAGTCATTTCGTTACAAGCGGGTTTTTAAGTGCTCTGGAGTCATTTCGTTGCAAGCGGGTTTTTAAGTGCTCTGGAGTCATTTCGTTGCAAGCGGGTTTTTAAGTGCTCTGGAGTCATTTCGTTACAAGCGGGTTTTTAAGTGCTCTGGAGTCATTTCGTTGCAAGCGGGTTTTTAAGTGCTCTGGAGTCATTTCGTTGCAAGCGGGTTTTTAAGTACTCTGGAGACATTTCGTTGCAAGCGGGTTTTTAAGTGCTCTGGAGTCATTTCTTTGCAAGCGGGTTTTTAAGTGCTCTGGAGTCATTTCGTTGCAAGCGGGTTTTTAAGTGCTCTGGAGTCATTTCGTTGCAAGCGGGTTTTTAAGTGCTCTGGAGTCATTTCGTTGCAAGCGGGTTTTTAAGTGCTCTGGAGTCATTTCGTTGCAAGCGGGTTTTTAAGTGCTCTGGAGTCATTTCGTTGCAAGCGGGTTTTTAAGTGCTCTGGAGTCATTTCGTTGCAAGCGGGTTTTTAAGTGCTCTGGAGTCATTTCGTTGCAAGCGGGTTTTTAAGTGCTCTGGAGTCATTTCGTTGCAAGCGGGTTTTTAAGTGCTCTGGAGACATTTCGTTGCAAGCGGGTTTTTAAGTGCTCTGGAGTCATTTCCTTGCAAGCGGGTTTTTAAGTGCTCTGAAGGCATTTCGTTGCAAGCGGGTTTTTAAGTGCTCTGGAGTCATTTCGTTGCAAGCGGGTTTTTAAGTGCTCTGGAGTCATTTCGTTGCAAGCGGGTTTTTAAGTGCTCTGGAGTCATTTCGTTGCAAGCGGGTTTTTAAGTGCTCTGGAGTCATTTCGTTGCAAGCGGGTTTTTAAGTGCTCTGGAGACATTTCGTTGCAAGCGGGTTTTTAAGTGCTCTGGAGTCATTTCGTTGTAAGCGGGTTTTTAAGTGCTCTGGAGTCATTTCGTTGCAAGCGGGTTTTTAAGTGCTCTGGAGTCATTTCGTTGCAAGCGGGTTTTTAAGTATTCTGGAGACATTTCGTTGCAAGCGGGTTTTTAAGTGCTCTGGAGTCATTTCGTTGCATGCGGGTTTTTAAGTGCTCTGAAGGCATTTCGTTGTAAGCGGGCTTTTAAGTGCTCTGGAGTCATTTCGTTGCAAGCGGGTTTTTACGTGTTCTGGAGTCATTTCGTTGCAAGCGGGTTTTTACATACTTCTCAGACATTTCACTGGAAGCGGGTTTTTTAAGTGCTCTGCAGGCATTTCGTTGTAAGCGGGTTTTTAAGTGCTCTGGAGTCATTTCGTTGCAAGCGGGTTTTTAAGTGCTCTGGAGTCATTTCGTTGCAAGCGGGTTTTTAAGTGCTCTGGAGTCATTTCGTTGCAAGCGGGTTTTTAAGTGCTCTGGAGTCATTTCGTTGCAAGCGGGTTTTTAAGTGCTCTGGAGTCATTTCGTTACAAGCGGGTTTTTAAGTACTCTGTAGACATTTCGTTGCAAGCGGGTTTTTAAGTGCTCTGGAGTCATTTCGTTGCAAGCGGGTTTTTAAGTGCTCTGGAGTCATTTCGTTGCAAGCGGGTTTTTAAGTACTCTGGAGACATTTCGTTGCAAGCGGGTTTTTAAGTGCTCTGGAGTCATTTCGTTGCATGCGGGTTTTTAAGTGCTCTGAAGGCATTTCTTTGTAAGCGGGCTTTTAAGTGCTCTGGAGTCATTTCGTTGCAAGCGGGTTTTTACGTGTTCTGGAGTCATTTCGTTGCAAGCGGGTTTTTACATACTTCTCAGACATTTACTGGAAGCGGGTTTTTTAAGTGCTCTGCAGGCATTTCGTTGTAAGCGGGTTTTTAAGTACTCTGGAGTCATTTCGTTGCAAGCGGGTTTTTAAGTGCTCTGGAGTCATTTCGTTGCAAGCGGGTTTTTAAGTGCTCTGGAGTCATTTCGTTGCAAGCGGGTTTTTAAGTGTTCTGAAGGCATTTCGTTTCAAGCGGGTTTTTAAGTGCTCTGGAGTCATTTCGTTGCAAGCGGGTTTTTAAGTGCTCTGGAGTCATTTCGTTGCAAGCGGGTTTTTAAGTGCTCTGGAGTCATTTCGTTTCAAGCGGGTTTTTAAGTGCTCTGGAGTCATTTCGTTGCAAGCGGGTTTTTAAGTGCTCTGGAGTCATTTCGTTGCAAGCGGGTTTTTAAGTGCTCTGGAGTCATTTCGTTGCAAGCGGGTTTTTAAGTACTCTGGAGACATTTCGTTGCAAGCGGGTTTTTAAGTGCTCTGGAGTCATTTCGTTGTAAGCGGGTTTTTAAGTGCTCTGGAGTCATTTCGTTGCAAGCGGGTTTTTAAGTGCTCTGGAGTCATTTCGTTGCAAGCGGGTTTTTAAGTACTCTGGAGACATTTCGTTGCAAGCGGGTTTTTAAGTGCTCTGGAGTCATTTCGTTGCATGCGGGTTTTTAAGTGCTCTGAAGGCATTTCGTTGTAAGCGGGCTTTTAAGTGCTCTGGAGTCATTTCGTTGCAAGCGGGTTTTTACGTGTTCTGGAGTCATTTCGTTGCAAGCGGGTTTTTACATACTTCTCAGACATTTACTGGAAGCGGGTTTTTTAAGTGCTCTGCAGGCATTTCGTTGTAAGCGGGTTTTTAAGTACTCTGGAGTCATTTCGTTGCAAGCGGGTTTTTAAGTGCTCTGGAGTCATTTCGTTGCAAGCGGGTTTTTAAGTGCTCTGGAGTCATTTCGTTGCAAGCGGGTTTTTAAGTGCTCTGGAGTCATTTCGTTACAAGCGTGTTTTTAAGTGCTCTGGAGTCATTTCGTTGCAAGCGGGTTTTTAAGTGCTCTGGAGTCATTTCGTTGCAAGCGGGTTTTTAAGTGCTCTGGAGTCATTTCGTTTCAAGCGGGTTTTTAAGTGCTCTGGAGTCATTTCGTTGCAAGCGGGTTTTTAAGTGCTCTGGAGTCATTTCGTTGCAAGCGGGTTTTTAAGTACTCTGGAGACATTTCGTTGCAAGCGGGTTTTTAAGTGCTCTGGAGTCATTTCGTTGCAAGCGGGTTTTTAAGTACTCTGGAGTCATTTCGTTGCAAGCGGGTTTTTAAGTGCTCTGGAGTCATTTTGTTGCAAGCGGGTTTTTAAGTGCTCTGGAGTCATTTCGTTGCAAGCGGGTTTTTAAGTGCTCTGGAGTCATTTCGTTGCAAGCGGGTTTTTAAGTGCTCTGGAGTCATTTCGTTGCAAGCGGGTTTTTAAGTGCTCTGGAGTCATTTCGTTGCAAGCGGGTTTTAAAGTGCTCTGGAGTCATTTCGTTGCAAGCGGGTTTTTAAGTGCTCTGGAGTCATTTCGTTGAGAGCGGGTTTTTAAGTGCTCTGGAGACATTTCGTTGCAAGCGGGTTTTTAAGTGCTCTGGAGTCATTTCCTTGCAAGCGGGTTTTTAAGTGCTCTGAAGGCATTTCGTTGCAAGCGGGTTTTTAAGTGCTCTGGAGTCATTTCGTTGCAAGCGGGTTTTTAAGTGCTCTGGAGTCATTTCGTTGCAAGCGGGTTTTTAAGTGCTCTGGAGTCATTTCGTTGCAAGCGGGTTTTTAAGTGCTCTGGAGTCATTTCGTTGCAAGCGGGTTTTTAAGTGCTCTGGAGTCATTTCGTTGCAAGCGGGTTTTTAAGTGCTCTGAAGGCATTTCGTTGCAAGCGGGTTTTTAAGTGCTCTGGAGTCATTTCGTTGCAAGCGGGTTTTTAAGTGCTCTGGAGTCATTTCGTTGCAAGCGGGTTTTTAAGTGCTCTGGAGTCATTTCGTTGCAAGCGGGTTTTTAAGTGCTCTGGAGTCATTTCGTTGCAAGCGGGTTTTTAAGTGCTCTGGAGACATTTCGTTGCAAGCGGGTTTTTACATACTTCTCAGACATTTCACTGGAAGCGGGTTTTTTAAGTGCTCTGCAGGCATTTCGTTGTAAGCGGGTTTTTAAGTGCTCTGGAGTCATTTCGTTTCAAGCGGGTTTTTAAGTGCTCTGGAGTCATTTCGTTTCAAGCGGGTTTTTAAGTGCTCTGGAGTCATTTCGTTGCAAGCGGGTTTTTAAGTGCTCTGGAGTCATTTCGTTGCAAGCGGGTTTTTAAGTGCTCTGGAGTCATTTCGTTGCAAGCGGGTTTTTAAGTACTCTGGAGACATTTCGTTGCAAGCGGGTTTTTAAGTGCTCTGGAGTCATTTCGTTGTAAGCGGGTTTTTAAGTGCTCTGGAGTCATTTCGTTGCAAGCGGGTTTTTAAGTGCTCTGGAGTCATTTCGTTGCAAGCGGGTTTTTAAGTACTCTGGAGACATTTCTTTGCAAGCGGGTTTTTAAGTGCTCTGGAGTCATTTCGTTGCATGCGGGTTTTTAAGTGCTCTGAAGGCATTTCGTTGTAAGCGGGCTTTTAAGTGCTCTGGAGTCATTTCGTTGCAAGCGGGTTTTTACGTGTTCTGGAGTCATTTCGTTGCAAGCGGGTTTTTACATACTTCTCAGACATTTACTGGAAGCGGGTTTTTTAAGTGCTCTGCAGGCATTTCGTTGTAAGCGGGTTTTTAAGTACTCTGGAGTCATTTCGTTGCAAGCGGGTTTTTAAGTGCTCTGGAGTCATTTCGTTGCAAGCGGGTTTTTAAGTGCTCTGGAGTCATTTCGTTGCAAGCGGGTTTTTAAGTGTTCTGAAGGCATTTCGTTGCAAGCGGGTTTTTAAGTGCTCTGGAGTCATTTCGTTGCAAGCGGGTTTTTAAGTGCTCTGGAGTCATTTCGTTGCAAGCGGGTTTTTAAGTGCTCTGGAGTCATTTCGTTGCAAGCGGGTTTTTAAGTGCTCTGGAGTCATTTCGTTGCAAGCGGGTTTTTAAGTGCTCTGGAGTCATTTCGTTGCAAGCGGGTTTTTAAGTGCTCTGGAGTCATTTCGTTGCAAGCGGGTTTTTAAGTGCTCTGGAGACATTTCGTTGCAAGCGGGTTTTTAAGTGCTCTGGAGTCATTTCGTTGTAAGCGGGTTTTTAAGTGCTCTGGAGTCATTTCGTTGCAAGCGGGTTTTTAAGTGCTCTGGAGTCATTTCGTTGCAAGCGGGTTTTTAAGTACTCTGGAGACATTTCGTTGCAAGCGGGTTTTTAAGTGCTCTGGAGTCATTTCGTTGCATGCGGGTTTTTAAGTGCTCTGAAGGCATTTCGTTGTAAGCGGGCTTTTAAGTGCTCTGGAGTCATTTCGTTGCAAGCGGGTTTTTACGTGTTCTGGAGTCATTTCGTTGCAAGCGGGTTTTTACATACTTATCAGACATTTACTGGAAGCGGGTTTTTTAAGTGCTCTGCAGGCATTTCGTTGTAAGCGGGTTTTTAAGTACTCTGGAGTCATTTCGTTGCAAGCGGGTTTTTAAGTGCTCTGGAGTCATTTCGTTGCAAGCGGGTTTTTAAGTGCTCTGGAGTCATTTCGTTGCAAGCGGGTTTTTAAGTGCTCTGGAGTCATTTCGTTACAAGCGGGTTTTTAAGTGCTCTGGAGTCATTTCGTTGCAAGCGGGTTTTTAAGTGCTCTGGAGTCATTTCGTTGCAAGCGGGTTTTTAAGTACTCTGGAGACATTTCGTTGCAAGCGGGTTTTTAAGTGCTCTGGAGTCATTTCGTTGCAAGCGGGTTTTTAAGTGCTCTGGAGTCATTTCGTTGCAAGCGGGTTTTTAAGTGCTCTGGAGTCATTTCGTTGCAAGCGGGTTTTTAAGTGCTCTGGAGTCATTTCGTTGCAAGCGGGTTTTTAAGTGCTCTGGAGTCATTTCGTTGCAAGCGGGTTTTTAAGTGCTCTGGAGTCATTTCGTTGCAAGCGGGTTTTTAAGTGCTCTGGAGTCATTTCGTTGCAAGCGGGTTTTTAAGTGCTCTGGAGTCATTTCGTTGCAAGCGGGTTTTTAAGTGCTCTGGAGTCATTTCGTTGCAAGCGGGTTTTTAAGTGCTCTGGAGACATTTCGTTGCAAGCGGGTTTTTAAGTGCTCTGGAGTCATTTCCTTGCAAGCGGGTTTTTAAGTGCTCTGAAGGCATTTCGTTGCAAGCGGGTTTTTAAGTGCTCTGGAGTCATTTCGTTGCAAGCGGGTTTTTAAGTGCTCTGGAGTCATTTCGTTGCAAGCGGGTTTTTAAGTGCTCTGGAGTCATTTCGTTGCAAGCGGGTTTTTAAGTGCTCTGGAGTCATTTCGTTGCAAGCGGGTTTTTAAGTGCTCTGGAGACATTTCGTTGCAAGCGGGTTTTTAAGTGCTCTGGAGTCATTTCGTTGTAAGCGGGTTTTTAAGTGCTCTGGAGTCATTTCGTTGCAAGCGGGTTTTTAAGTGCTCTGGAGACATTTCGTTGCAAGCGGGTTTTTAAGTGCTCTGGAGTCATTTCCTTGCAAGCGGGTTTTTAAGTGCTCTGAAGGCATTTCGTTGCAAGCGGGTTTTTAAGTGCTCTGGAGTCATTTCGTTGCAAGCGGGTTTTTAAGTGCTCTGGAGTCATTTCGTTGCAAGCGGGTTTTTAAGTGCTCTGGAGTCATTTCGTTGCAAGCGGGTTTTTAAGTGCTCTGGAGTCATTTCGTTGCAAGCGGGTTTTTAAGTGCTCTGGAGACATTTCGTTGCAAGCGGGTTTTTAAGTGCTCTGGAGTCATTTCGTTGTAAGCGGGTTTTTAAGTGCTCTGGAGTCATTTCGTTGCAAGCGGGTTTTTAAGTGCTCTGGAGTCATTTCGTTGCAAGCGGGTTTTTAAATATTCTGGAGACATTTCGTTGCAAGCGGGTTTTTAAGTGCTCTGGAGTCATTTCGTTGCATGCGGGTTTTTAAGTGCTCTGAAGGCATTTCGTTGTAAGCGGGCTTTTAAGTGCTCTGGAGTCATTTCGTTGCAAGCGGGTTTTTAAGTGCTCTGGAGACATTTCGTTGCAAGCGGGTTTTTACATACTTCTCAGACATTTCACTGGAAGCGGGTTTTTTAAGTGCTCTGCAGGCATTTCGTTGTAAGCGGGTTTTTAAGTGCTCTGGAGTCATTTCGTTTCAAGCGGGTTTTTAAGTGCTCTGGAGTCATTTCGTTTCAAGCGGGTTTTTAAGTGCTCTGGAGTCATTTCGTTGCAAGCGGGTTTTTAAGTGCTCTGGAGTCATTTCGTTGCAAGCGGGTTTTTAAGTGCTCTGGAGTCATTTCGTTGCAAGCGGGTTTTTAAGTACTCTGGAGACATTTCGTTGCAAGCGGGTTTTTAAGTGCTCTGGAGTCATTTCGTTGTAAGCGGGTTTTTAAGTGCTCTGGAGTCATTTCGTTGCAAGCGGGTTTTTAAGTGCTCTGGAGTCATTTCGTTGCAAGCGGGTTTTTAAGTACTCTGGAGACATTTCTTTGCAAGCGGGTTTTTAAGTGCTCTGGAGTCATTTCGTTGCATGCGGGTTTTTAAGTGCTCTGAAGGCATTTCGTTGTAAGCGGGCTTTTAAGTGCTCTGGAGTCATTTCGTTGCAAGCGGGTTTTTACGTGTTCTGGAGTCATTTCGTTGCAAGCGGGTTTTTACATACTTCTCAGACATTTACTGGAAGCGGGTTTTTTAAGTGCTCTGCAGGCATTTCGTTGTAAGCGGGTTTTTAAGTACTCTGGAGTCATTTCGTTGCAAGCGGGTTTTTAAGTGCTCTGGAGTCATTTCGTTGCAAGCGGGTTTTTAAGTGCTCTGGAGTCATTTCGTTGCAAGCGGGTTTTTAAGTGTTCTGAAGGCATTTCGTTGCAAGCGGGTTTTTAAGTGCTCTGGAGTCATTTCGTTGCAAGCGGGTTTTTAAGTGCTCTGGAGTCATTTCGTTGCAAGCGGGTTTTTAAGTGCTCTGGAGTCATTTCGTTGCAAGCGGGTTTTTAAGTGCTCTGGAGTCATTTCGTTGCAAGCGGGTTTTTAAGTGCTCTGGAGTCATTTCGTTGCAAGCGGGTTTTTAAGTGCTCTGGAGTCATTTCGTTGCAAGCGGGTTTTTAAGTACTCTGGAGACATTTCGTTGCAAGCGGGTTTTTAAGTGCTCTGGAGTCATTTCGTTGTAAGCGGGTTTTTAAGTGCTCTGGAGTCATTTCGTTGCAAGCGGGTTTTTAAGTGCTCTGGAGTCATTTCGTTGCAAGCGGGTTTTTAAGTACTCTGGAGACATTTCGTTGCAAGCGGGTTTTTAAGTGCTCTGGAGTCATTTCGTTGCATGCGGGTTTTTAAGTGCTCTGAAGGCATTTCGTTGTAAGCGGGCTTTTAAGTGCTCTGGAGTCATTTCGTTGCAAGCGGGTTTTTACGTGTTCTGGAGTCATTTCGTTGCAAGCGGGTTTTTACATACTTCTCAGACATTTACTGGAAGCGGGTTTTTTAAGTGCTCTGCAGGCATTTCGTTGTAAGCGGGTTTTTAAGTACTCTGGAGTCATTTCGTTGCAAGCGGGTTTTTAAGTGCTCTGGAGTCATTTCGTTGCAAGCGGGTTTTTAAGTGCTCTGGAGTCATTTCGTTGCAAGCGGGTTTTTAAGTGCTCTGGAGTCATTTCGTTACAAGCGGGTTTTTAAGTGCTCTGGAGTCATTTCGTTGCAAGCGGGTTTTTAAGTGCTCTGGAGTCATTTCGTTGCAAGCGGGTTTTTAAGTGCTCTGGAGTCATTTCGTTACAAGCGGGTTTTTAAGTGCTCTGGAGTCATTTCGTTGCAAGCGGGTTTTTAAGTGCTCTGGAGTCATTTCGTTGCAAGCGGGTTTTTAAGTACTCTGGAGACATTTCGTTGCAAGCGGGTTTTTAAGTGCTCTGGAGTCATTTCGTTGCAAGCGGGTTTTTAAGTGCTCTGGAGTCATTTCGTTGCAAGCGGGTTTTTAAGTGCTCTGGAGTCATTTCGTTGCAAGCGGGTTTTTAAGTGCTCTGGAGTCATTTCGTTGCAAGCGGGTTTTTAAGTGCTCTGGAGTCATTTCGTTGCAAGCGGGTTTTTAAGTGCTCTGGAGTCATTTCGTTGCAAGCGGGTTTTTAAGTGCTCTGGAGTCATTTCGTTGCAAGCGGGTTTTTAAGTGCTCTGGAGTCATTTCGTTGCAAGCGGGTTTTTAAGTGCTCTGGAGTCATTTCGTTGCAAGCGGGTTTTTAAGTGCTCTGGAGACATTTCGTTGCAAGCGGGTTTTTAAGTGCTCTGGAGTCATTTCCTTGCAAGCGGGTTTTTAAGTGCTCTGAAGGCATTTCGTTGCAAGCGGGTTTTTAAGTGCTCTGGAGTCATTTCGTTGCAAGCGGGTTTTTAAGTGCTCTGGAGTCATTTCGTTGCAAGCGGGTTTTTAAGTGCTCTGGAGTCATTTCGTTGCAAGCGGGTTTTTAAGTGCTCTGGAGTCATTTCGTTGCAAGCGGGTTTTTAAGTGCTCTGGAGACATTTCGTTGCAAGCGGGTTTTTAAGTGCTCTGGAGTCATTTCGTTGTAAGCGGGTTTTTAAGTGCTCTGGAGTCATTTCGTTGCAAGCGGGTTTTTAAGTGCTCTGGAGTCATTTCGTTGCAAGCGGGTTTTTAAGTATTCTGGAGACATTTCGTTGCAAGCGGGTTTTTAAGTGCTCTGGAGTCATTTCGTTGCATGCGGGTTTTTAAGTGCTCTGAAGGCATTTCGTTGTAAGCGGGCTTTTAAGTGCTCTGGAGTCATTTCGTTGCAAGCGGGTTTTTACGTGTTCTGGAGTCATTTCGTTGCAAGCGGGTTTTTACATACTTCTCAGACATTTCACTGGAAGCGGGTTTTTTAAGTGCTCTGCAGGCATTTCGTTGTAAGCGGGTTTTTAAGTGCTCTGGAGTCATTTCGTTGCAAGCGGGTTTTTAAGTGCTCTGGAGTCATTTCGTTGCAAGCGGGTTTTTAAGTGCTCTGGAGTCATTTCGTTGCAAGCGGGTTTTTAAGTGCTCTGGAGTCATTTCGTTGCAAGCGGGTTTTTAAGTGCTCTGGAGTCATTTCGTTACAAGCGGGTTTTTAAGTACTCTGTAGACATTTCGTTGCAAGCGGGTTTTTAAGTGCTCTGGAGTCATTTCGTTGCAAGCGGGTTTTTAAGTGCTCTGGAGTCATTTCGTTGCAAGCGGGTTTTTAAGTGCTCTGAAGGCATTTCGTTGCAAGCGGCTTTTTAAGTGCTCTGGAGTCATTTCGTTGCAAGCGGGTTTTTAAGTGCTCTGGAGTCATTTCGTTGCAAGCGGGTTTTTAAGTGCTCTGGAGTCATTTCGTTGCAAGCGGGTTTTTAAGTGCTCTGGAGTCATTTCGTTGCAAGCGGGTTTTTAAGTGCTCTGGAGTCATTTCGTTGCAAGCGGGTTTTTAAGTGCTCTGGAGTCATTTCGTTGCAAGCGGGTTTTTAAGTGCTCTGGAGTCATTTCGTTGCAAGCGGGTTTTTAAGTGCTCTGGAGACATTTCGTTGCAAGCGGGTTTTTAAGTGCTCTGGAGTCATTTCCTTGCAAGCGGGTTTTTAAGTGCTCTGAAGGCATTTCGTTGCAAGCGGGTTTTTAAGTGCTCTGGAGTCATTTCGTTGCAAGCGGGTTTTTAAGTGCTCTGGAGTCATTTCGTTGCAAGCGGGTTTTTAAGTGCTCTGGAGTCATTTCGTTGCAAGCGGGTTTTTAAGTGCTCTGGAGTCATTTCGTTGCAAGCGGGTTTTTAAGTGCTCTGGAGACATTTCGTTGCAAGCGGGTTTTTAAGTGCTCTGGAGTCATTTCGTTGTAAGCGGGTTTTTAAGTGCTCTGGAGTCATTTCGTTGCAAGCGGGTTTTTAAGTGCTCTGGAGTCATTTCGTTGCAAGCGGGTTTTTAAGTATTCTGGAGACATTTCGTTGCAAGCGGGTTTTTAAGTGCTCTGGAGTCATTTCGTTGCATGCGGGTTTTTAAGTGCTCTGAAGGCATTTCGTTGTAAGCGGGCTTTTAAGTGCTCTGGAGTCATTTCGTTGCAAGCGGGTTTTTACGTGTTCTGGAGTCATTTCGTTGCAAGCGGGTTTTTACATACTTCTCAGACATTTCACTGGAAGCGGGTTTTTTAAGTGCTCTGCAGGCATTTCGTTGTAAGCGGGTTTTTAAGTGCTCTGGAGTCATTTCGTTGCAAGCGGGTTTTTAAGTGCTCTGGAGTCATTTCGTTGCAAGCGGGTTTTTAAGTGCTCTGGAGTCATTTCGTTGCAAGCGGGTTTTTAAGTGCTCTGGAGTCATTTCGTTACAAGCGGGTTTTTAAGTGCTCTGGAGGCATTTCGTTGCAAGCGGGTTTTTAAGTGCTCTGGAGTCATTTCGTTGCAAGCGGGTTTTTAAGTGCTCTGGAGTCATTTCGTTGCAAGCGGGTTTTTAAGTGCTCTGGAGTCATTTCGTTGCAAGCGGGTTTTTAAGTGCTCTGGAGTCATTACGTTGCAAGCGGGTTTTTAAGTGCTCTGGAGTCATTTCGTTGCAAGCGGGTTTTTAAGTGCTCTGGAGACATTTCGTTGCAAGCGGGTTTTTAAGTGCTCTGGAGTCATTTCGTTGCAAGCGGGTTTTTAAGTGCTCTGGAGTCATTTCGTTGCAAGCGGGTTTTTAAGTGCTCTGGAGTCATTTCGTTACAAGCGGGTTTTTAAGTACTCTGTAGACATTTCGTTGCAAGCGGGTTTTTAAGTGCTCTGGAGTCATTTCGTTGCAAGCGGGTTTTTAAGTGCTCTGGAGTCATTTCGTTGCAAGCGGGTTTTTAAGTGCTCTGAAGGCATTTCGTTGCAAGCGGCTTTTTAAGTGCTCTGGAGTCATTTCGTTGCAAGCGGGTTTTTAAGTGCTCTGGAGTCATTTCGTTGCAAGCGGGTTTTTAAGTGCTCTGGAGTCATTTCGTTGCAAGCGGGTTTTTAAGTGCTCTGGAGTCATTTCGTTGCATGCGGGTTTTTAAGTGCTCTGGAGTCATTTCGTTGCAAGCGGGTTTTTAAGTGCTCTGGAGTCATTTCGTTGCATGCGGGTTTTTAAGTGCTCTGAAGGCATTTCGTTGTAAGCGGGCTTTTAAGTGCTCTGGAGTCATTTCGTTGCAAGCGGGTTTTTACGTGTTCTGGAGTCATTTCGTTGCAAGCGGGTTTTTACATACTTCTCAGACATTTACTGGAAGCGGGTTTTTTAAGTGCTCTGCAGGCATTTCGTTGCAAGCGGGTTTTTAAGTGCTCTGGAGTCATTTCGTTGCAAGCGGGTTTTTAAGTGCTCTGGAGTCATTTCGTTGCAAGCGGGTTTTTAAGTGCTCTGGAGTCATTTCGTTGCAAGCGGGTTTTTAAGTGCTCTGGAGTCATTTCGTTGCAAGCGGGTTTTTAAGTGCTCTGGAGTCATTTCGTTGCAAGCGGGTTTTTAAGTGCTCTGGAGTCATTTCGTTGCAAGCGGGTTTTTAAGTGCTCTGGAGTCATTTCGTTGCAAGCGGGTTTTTAAGTGCTCTGGAGTCATTTCGTTGCAAGCGGGTTTTTAAGTGCTCTGGAGACATTTCGTTGCAAGCGGGTTTTTAAGTGCTCTGGAGTCATTTCCTTGCAAGCGGGTTTTTAAGTGCTCTGAAGGCATTTCGTTGCAAGCGGGTTTTTAAGTGCTCTGGAGTCATTTCGTTGCAAGCGGGTTTTTAAGTGCTCTGGAGTCATTTCGTTGCAAGCGGGTTTTTAAGTGCTCTGGAGTCATTTCGTTGCAAGCGGGTTTTTAAGTGCTCTGGAGTCATTTCGTTGCAAGCGGGTTTTTAAGTGCTCTGGAGACATTTCGTTGCAAGCGGGTTTTTAAGTGCTCTGGAGTCATTTCGTTGTAAGCGGGTTTTTAAGTGCTCTGGAGTCATTTCGTTGCAAGCGGGTTTTTAAGTGCTCTGGAGTCATTTCGTTGCAAGCGGGTTTTTAAGTATTCTGGAGACATTTCGTTGCAAGCGGGTTTTTAAGTGCTCTGGAGTCATTTCGTTGCATGCGGGTTTTTAAGTGCTCTGAAGGCATTTCGTTGTAAGCGGGCTTTTAAGTGCTCTGGAGTCATTTCGTTGCAAGCGGGTTTTTACGTGTTCTGGAGTCATTTCGTTGCAAGCGGGTTTTTACATACTTCTCAGACATTTCACTGGAAGCGGGTTTTTTAAGTGCTCTGCAGGCATTTCGTTGTAAGCGGGTTTTTAAGTGCTCTGGAGTCATTTCGTTGCAAGCGGGTTTTTAAGTGCTCTGGAGTCATTTCGTTGCAAGCGGGTTTTTAAGTGCTCTGGAGTCATTTCGTTGCAAGCGGGTTTTTAAGTGCTCTGGAGTCATTTCGTTACAAGCGGGTTTTTAAGTGCTCTGGAGGCATTTCGTTGCAAGCGGGTTTTTAAGTGCTCTGGAGTCATTTCGTTGCAAGCGGGTTTTTAAGTGCTCTGGAGTCATTTCGTTGCAAGCGGGTTTTTAAGTGCTCTGGAGTCATTTCGTTGCAAGCGGGTTTTTAAGTGCTCTGGAGTCATTTCGTTGCAAGCGGGTTTTTAAGTGCTCTGGAGTCATTTCGTTGCAAGCGGGTTTTTAAGTGCTCTGGAGACATTTCGTTGCAAGCGGGTTTTTAAGTGCTCTGGAGTCATTTCGTTGCAAGCGGGTTTTTAAGTGCTCTGGAGTCATTTTGTTGCAAGCGGGTTTTTAAGTGCTCTGGAGTCATTTTGTTACAAGCGGGTTTTTAAGTACTCTGTAGACATTTCGTTGCAAGCGGGTTTTTAAGTGCTCTGGAGTCATTTCGTTGCAAGCGGGTTTTTAAGTGCTCTGGAGTCATTTCGTTGCAAGCGGGTTTTTAAGTGCTCTGAAGGCATTTCGTTGCAAGCGGCTTTTTAAGTGCTCTGGAGTCATTTCGTTGCAAGCGGGTTTTTAAGTGCTCTGGAGTCATTTCGTTGCAAGCGGGTTTTTAAGTGCTCTGGAGTCATTTCGTTGCAAGCGGGTTTTTAAGTGCTCTGGAGTCATTTCGTTGCATGCGGGTTTTTAAGTGCTCTGAAGGCATTTCGTTGTAAGAGGGTTTTTAAGTGCTCTGGAGTCATTTCGTTGCAAGCGGGTTTTTAAGTGCTCTGGAGTCATTTCGTTGCAAGCGGGTTTTTAAGTGCTCTGGAGTCATTTCGTTGCAAGCGGGTTTTTAAGTGCTCTGAAGGCATTTCGTTGCAAGCGGGTTTTTAAGTGCTCTGGAGTCATTTCGTTGCAAGCGGGTTTTTAAGTGCTCTGGAGTCATTTCGTTGCAAGCGGGTTTTTAAGTGCTCTGGAGTCATTTCGTTGCAAGCGGGTTTTTAAGTGCTCTGGAGTCATTTCGTTGCAAGCGGGTTTTTAAGTGCTCTGGAGTCATTTCGTTGCAAGCGGGTTTTTAAGTGCTCTGGAGTCATTTCGTTGCAAGCGGGTTTTTAAGTGCTCTGGAGACATTTCGTTGCAAGCGGGTTTTTAAGTGCTCTGGAGTCATTTCGTTGTAAGCGGGTTTTTAAGTGCTCTGGAGTCATTTCGTTGCAAGCGGGTTTTTAAGTGCTCTGGAGTCATTTCGTTGCAAGCGGGTTTTTAAGTACTCTGGAGACATTTCGTTGCAAGCGGGTTTTTAAGTGCTCTGGAGTCATTTCGTTGCATGCGGGTTTTTAAGTGCTCTGAAGGCATTTCGTTGTAAGCGGGCTTTTAAGTGCTCTGGAGTCATTTCGTTGCAAGCGGGTTTTTACGTGTTCTGGAGTCATTTCGTTGCAAGCGGGTTTTTACATACTTCTCAGACATTTCACTGGAAGCGGGTTTTTTAAGTGCTCTGCAGGCATTTCGTTGTAAGCGGGTTTTTAAGTACTCTGGAGTCATTTCGTTGCAAGCGGGTTTTTAAGTGCTCTGGAGTCATTTCGTTGCAAGCGGGTTTTTAAGTGCTCTGGAGTCATTTCGTTGCAAGCGGGTTTTTAAGTGCTCTGGAGTCATTTCGTTACAAGCGGGTTTTTAAGTGCTCTGGAGTCATTTCGTTGCAAGCGGGTTTTTAAGTGCTCTGGAGTCATTTCGTTGCAAGCGGGTTTTTAAGTGCTCTGGAGTCATTTCGTTACAAGCGGGTTTTTAAGTGCTCTGGAGTCATTTCGTTGCAAGCGGGTTTTTAAGTGCTCTGGAGTCATTTCGTTGCAAGCGGGTTTTTAAGTGCTCTGGAGACATTTCGTTGCAAGCGGGTTTTTAAGTGCTCTGGAGTCATTTCGTTGCAAGCGGGTTTTTAAGTGCTCTGGAGTCATTTCGTTGCAAGCGGGTTTTTAAGTGCTCTGGAGTCATTTCGTTGCAAGCGGGTTTTTAAGTGCTCTGGAGTCATTTCGTTGCAAGCGGGTTTTTAAGTGCTCTGGAGTCATTTCGTTGCAAGCGGGTTTTTAAGTGCTCTGGAGTCATTTCGTTGCAAGCGGGTTTTTAAGTGCTCTGGAGTCATTTCGTTGCAAGCGGGTTTTTAAGTGCTCTGGAGTCATTTCATTGCAAGCGGGTTTTTAAGTGCTCTGGAGACATTTCGTTGCAAGCGGGTTTTTAAGTGCTCTGGAGTCATTTCGTTGCAAGCGGGTTTTTAAGTGCTCTGAAGGCATTTCGTTGCAAGCGGGTTTTAAAGTGCTCTGGAGTCATTTCGTTGCAAGCGGGTTTTTAAGTGCTCTGGAGTCATTTCGTTGCAAGCGGGTTTTTAAGTGCTCTGGAGTCATTTCGTTGCAAGCGGGTTTTTAAGTGCTCTGGAGTCATTTCGTTGCAAGCGGGTTTTTAAGTGCTCTGGAGTCATTTCGTTGCAAGCGGGTTTTTAAGTGCTCTGGAGTCATTTCGTTGCAAGCGGGTTTTTAAGTGCTCTGGAGTCATTTCGTTGCAAGCGGGTTTTTAAGTGCTCTGGAGTCATTTCGTTGCAAGCGGGTTTTTAAGTGCTCTGGAGTCATTTCGTTGCAAGCGGGTTTTTAAGTGCTCTGGAGACATTTCGTTGCAAGCGGGTTTTTAAGTGCTCTGGAGTCATTTCGTTGTAAGCGGGTTTTTAAGTGCTCTGGAGTCATTTCGTTGCAAGCGGGTTTTTAAGTGCTCTGGAGTCATTTCGTTGCAAGCGGGTTTTTAAGTACTCTGGAGACATTTCGTTGCAAGCGGGTTTTTAAGTGCTCTGGAGTCATTTCGTTGCATGCGGGTTTTTAAGTGCTCTGAAGGCATTTCGTTGTAAGCGGGCTTTTAAGTGCTCTGGAGTCATTTCGTTGCAAGCGGGTTTTTACGTGTTCTGGAGTCATTTCGTTGCAAGCGGGTTTTTACATACTTCTCAGACATTTCACTGGAAGCGGGTTTTTTAAGTGCTCTGCAGGCATTTCGTTGTAAGCGGGTTTTTAAGTACTCTGGAGTCATTTCGTTGCAAGCGGGTTTTTAAGTGCTCTGGAGTCATTTCGTTGCAAGCGGGTTTTTAAGTGCTCTGGAGTCATTTCGTTGCAAGTGGGTTTTTAAGTGCTCTGAAGGCATTTCGTTGCAAGCGGGTTTTTAAGTGCTCTGGAGTCATTTCGTTGCAAGCGGGTTTTTAAGTGCTCTGGAGTCATTTCGTTGCAAGCGGGTTTTTAAGTGCTCTGGAGTCATTTCGTTGCAAGCGGGTTTTTAAGTGCTCTGGAGTCATTTCGTTGCATGCGGGTTTTTAAGTGCTCTGAAGGCATTTCGTTGCAAGCGGGTTTTTAAGTGCTCTGGAGTCATTTCGTTGCAAGCGGGTTTTTAAGTGCTCTGGAGTCATTTCGTTGCAAGCGGGTTTTTAAGTGCTCTGGAGTCATTTCGTTGCAAGCGGGTTTTTAAGTGCTCTGAAGGCATTTCGTTGCAAGCGGGTTTTTAAGTGCTCTGGAGTCATTTCGTTGCAAGCGGGTTTTTAAGTGCTCTGGAGTCATTTCGTTGCAAGCGGGTTTTTAAGTGCTCTGGAGTCATTTCGTTGCAAGCGGGTTTTTAAGTGCTCTGGAGTCATTTCGTTGCAAGCGGGTTTTTAAGTGCTCTGGAGTCATTTCGTTGCAAGCGGGTTTTTAAGTACTCTGGAGACATTTCGTTGCAAGCGGGTTTTTAAGTGCTCTGGAGTCATTTCGTTGTAAGCGGGTTTTTAAGTGCTCTGGAGTCATTTTTTGCAAGCGGGTTTTTAAGTGCTCTGGAGTCATTTCGTTGCAAGCGGGTTTTTAAGTACTCTGGAGACATTTCGTTGCAAGCGGGTTTTTAAGTGCTCTGGAGTCATTTCGTTGCATGCGGGTTTTTAAGTGCTCTGAAGGCATTTCGTTGTAAGCGGGCTTTTAAGTGCTCTGGAGTCATTTCGTTGCAAGCAGGTTTTTACGTGTTCTGGAGTCATTTCGTTGCAAGCGGGTTTTTACATACTTCTCAGACATTTCACTGGAAGCGGGTTTTTTAAGTGCTCTGCAGGCATTTCGTTGTAAGCGGGTTTTTAAGTACTCTGGAGTCATTTCGTTGCAAGCGGGTTTTTAAGTGCTCTGGAGTCATTACGTTGCAAGCGGGTTTTTAAGTGCTCTGGAGTCATTTCGTTGCAAGCGGGTTTTTAAGTGCTCTGGAGTCATTTCGTTGCAAGCGGGTTTTTAAGTGCTCTGGAGTCATTTCATTGCAAGCGGGTTTTTAAGTGCTCTGGAGACATTTCGTTGCAAGCGGGTTTTTAAGTGCTCTGGAGTCATTTCGTTGCAAGCGGGTTTTTAAGTGCTCTGAAGGCATTTCGTTGCAAGCGGGTTTTAAAGTGCTCTGGAGTCATTTCGTTGCAAGCGGGTTTTTAAGTGCTCTGGAGTCATTTCGTTGCAAGCGGGTTTTTAAGTGCTCTGGAGCCATTTCGTTGAAAGCGGGTTTTTAAGTGCTCTGGAGTCATTTCGTTGCAAGCGGGTTTTTAAGTGCTCTGGAGTCATTTCGTTGCAAGCGGGTTTTTAAGTGCTCTGGAGTCATTTCGTTGCAAGCGGGTTTTTAAGTGCTCTGGAGTCATTTCGTTGCAAGCGGGTTTTTAAGTGCTCTGGAGTCATTTCGTTGCAAGCGGGTTTTTAAGTGCTCTGGAGTCATTTCGTTGCAAGCGGGTTTTTAAGTGCTCTGGAGACATTTCGTTGCAAGCGGGTTTTTAAGTGCTCTGGAGTCATTTCGTTGTAAGCGGGTTTTTAAGTGCTCTGGAGTCATTTCGTTGCAAGCGGGTTTTTAAGTGCTCTGGAGTCATTTCGTTGCAAGCGGGTTTTTAAGTACTCTGGAGACATTTCGTTGCAAGCGGGTTTTTAAGTGCTCTGGAGTCATTTCGTTGCATGCGGGTTTTTAAGTGCTCTGAAGGCATTTCGTTGTAAGCGGGCTTTTAAGTGCTCTGGAGTCATTTCGTTGCAAGCGGGTTTTTACGTGTTCTGGAGTCATTTCGTTGCAAGCGGGTTTTTACATACTTCTCAGACATTTCACTGGAAGCGGGTTTTTTAAGTGCTCTGCAGGCATTTCGTTGTAAGCGGGTTTTTAAGTACTCTGGAGTCATTTCGTTGCAAGCGGGTTTTTAAGTGCTCTGGAGTCATTTCGTTGCAAGCGGGTTTTTAAGTGCTCTGGAGTCATTTCATTGCAAGTGGGTTTTTAAGTGCTCTGAAGGCATTTCGTTGCAAGCGGGTTTTTAAGTGCTCTGGAGTCATTTCGTTGCAAGCGGGTTTTTAAGTGCTCTGGAGTCATTTCGTTGCAAGCGGGTTTTTAAGTGCTCTGGAGTCATTTCGTTGCAAGCGGGTTTTTAAGTGCTCTGGAGTCATTTCGTTGCATGCGGGTTTTTAAGTGCTCTGAAGGCATTTCGTTGCAAGCGGGTTTTTAAGTGCTCTGGAGTCATTTCGTTGCAAGCGGGTTTTTAAGTGCTCTGGAGTCATTTCGTTGCAAGCGGGTTTTTAAGTGCTCTGGAGTCATTTCGTTGCAAGCGGGTTTTTAAGTGCTCTGAAGGCATTTCGTTGCAAGCGGGTTTTTAAGTGCTCTGGAGTCATTTCGTTGCAAGCGGGTTTTTAAGTGCTCTGGAGTCATTTCGTTGCAAGCGGGTTTTTAAGTGCTCTGGAGTCATTTCGTTGCAAGCGGGTTTTTAAGTGCTCTGGAGTCATTTCGTTGCAAGCGGGTTTTTAAGTGCTCTGGAGTCATTTCGTTGCAAGCGGGTTTTTAAGTACTCTGGAGACATTTCGTTGCAAGCGGGTTTTTAAGTGCTCTGGAGTCATTTCGTTGTAAGCGGGTTTTTAAGTGCTCTGGAGTCATTTTTTGCAAGCGGGTTTTTAAGTGCTCTGGAGTCATTTCGTTGCAAGCGGGTTTTTAAGTACTCTGGAGACATTTCGTTGCAAGCGGGTTTTTAAGTGCTCTGGAGTCATTTCGTTGCATGCGGGTTTTTAAGTGCTCTGAAGGCATTTCGTTGTAAGCGGGCTTTTAAGTGCTCTGGAGTCATTTCGTTGCAAGCAGGTTTTTACGTGTTCTGGAGTCATTTCGTTGCAAGCGGGTTTTTACATACTTCTCAGACATTTCACTGGAAGCGGGTTTTTTAAGTGCTCTGCAGGCATTTCGTTGTAAGCGGGTTTTTAAGTACTCTGGAGTCATTTCGTTGCAAGCGGGTTTTTAAGTGCTCTGGAGTCATTACGTTGCAAGCGGGTTTTTAAGTGCTCTGGAGTCATTTCGTTGCAAGCGGGTTTTTAAGTGCTCTGGAGTCATTTCGTTACAAGCGGGTTTTTAAGTGCTCTGGAGTCATTTCGTTGCAAGCGGATTTTTAAGTGCTCTGGAGTCATTTCGTTGCAAGCGGGTTTTTAAGTACTCTGGAGACATTTCTTTGCAAGCGGGTTTTTAAGTGCTCTGGAGTCATTTCGTTGCAAGCGGGTTTTTAAGTGCTCTGGAGTCATTTCGTTGCAAGCGGGTTTTTAAAGGCTCTGGAGTCATTTCGTTGCAAGCGGGTTTTTAATTGCTCTGAAGGCATTTCGTTGCAAGCGGGTTTTTAAGTGCTCTGGAGTCATTTCGTTGCAAGCGGGTTTTTAAGTGCTCTGGAGTCATTTCGTTGCATGCGGGTTTTTAAGTGCTCTGAAGGCATTTCGTTGTAAGCGGGCTTTTAAGTGCTCTGGAGTCATTTCGTTGCAAGCGGGTTTTTACGTGTTCTGGAGTCATTTCGTTGCAAGCGGGTTTTTACATACTTTTCAGACATTTCACTGGAAGCGGGTTTTTTAAGTGCTCTGCAGGCATTTCGTTGTAAGCGGGTTTTTAAGTACTCTGGAGTCATTTCGTTGCAAGCGGGTTTTTAAGTGCTCTGGAGTCATTTCGTTGCAAGCGGGTTTTTAAGTGCTCTGGAGTCATTTCGTTGCAAGCGGGTTTTTAAGTGCTCTGGAGTCATTTCGTTGCAAGCGGGTTTTTAAGTGCTCTGGAGGCATTTCGTTGCAAGCGGGTTTTTAAGTGCTCTGGAGTCATTTCGTTGCAAGCGGGTTTTTAAGTGCTCTGGAGACATTTCGTTGCAAGCGGGTTTTTAAGTGCTCTGGAGTCATTTCGTTGCAAGCGGGTTTTTAAGTGCTCTGGAGTCATTTCGTTGCAAGCGGGTTTTTAAGTGCTCTGGAGTCATTTCGTTGCAAGCGGGTTTTTAAGAGCTCTGGAGTCATTTCGTTGCAAGCGGGTTTTTAAGTGCTCTGGAGTCATTTCGTTGCAAGCGGGTTTTAAGTGCTCTGGAGTCATTTCGTTGCAAGCGGGTTTTTAAGTGCTCTGGAGGCATTTCGTTGCAAGCGGGTTTTTAAGTGCTCTGGAGTCATTTTGTTGCAAGCGGGTTTTTAAGTGCTCTGGAGACATTTCGTTGCAAGCGGGTTTTTAAGTGCTCTGGAGTCATTTCGTTGCAAGCGGGTTTTTAAGTGCTCTGGAGTCATTTCGATGCAAGCGGGTTTTTAATTGCTCTGAAGGCATTTCGTTGCAAGCGGGTTTTTAAGTGCTCTGGAGTCATTTCGTTGCAAGCGGGTTTTTAAGTGCTCTGGAGTCATTTCGTTGCATGCGGGTTTTTAAGTGCTCTGAAGGCATTTCGTTGTAAGCGGGCTTTTAAGTGCTCTGGAGTCATTTCGTTGCAAGCGGGTTTTTACGTGTTCTGGAGTCATTTCGTTGCAAGCGGGTTTTTACATACTTTTCAGACATTTCACTGGAAGCGGGTTTTTTAAGTGCTCTGCAGGCATTTCGTTGTAAGCGGGTTTTTAAGTACTCTGGAGTCATTTCGTTGCAAGCGGGTTTTTAAGTGCTCTGGAGTCATTTCGTTGCAAGCGGGTTTTTAAGTGCTCTGGAGTCATTTCGTTGCAAGCGGGTTTTTAAGTGCTCTGGAGTCATTTCGTTGCAAGCGGGTTTTTAAGTGCTCTGGAGGCATTTCGTTGCAAGCGGGTTTTTAAGTGCTCTGGAGTCATTTCGTTGCAAGCGGGTTTTTAAGTGCTCTGGAGACATTTCGTTGCAAGCGGGTTTTTAAGTGCTCTGGAGTCATTTCGTTGCAAGCGGGTTTTTAAGTGCTCTGGAGTCATTTCGTTGCAAGCGGGTTTTTAAGTGCTCTGGAGTCATTTCGTTGCAAGCGGGTTTTTAAGAGCTCTGGAGTCATTTCGTTGCAAGCGGGTTTTTAAGTGCTCTGGAGTCATTTCGTTGCAAGCGGGTTTTAAGTGCTCTGGAGTCATTTCGTTGCAAGCGGGTTTTTAAGTGCTCTGGAGGCATTTCGTTGCAAGCGGGTTTTTAAGTGCTCTGGAGTCATTTTGTTGCAAGCGGGTTTTTAAGTGCTCTGGAGACATTTCGTTGCAAGCGGGTTTTTAAGTGCTCTGGAGTCATTTCGTTGCAAGCGGGTTTTTAAGTGCTCTGGAGTCATTTCGATGCAAGCGGGTTTTTAAGTGCTCTGGAGTCATTTCGTTGCAAGCGGGTTTTTAAGTGCTCTGGAGTCATTTCGTTGCAAGCGGGTTTTTAAGTGCTCTGGAGTCATTTCGTTGCAAGCGGGTTTTTAAGTGCTCTGGAGTCATTTCGTTGCAAGCGGGTTTTTAAGTGCTCTGGAGTCATTTCGTTGCAAGCGGGTTTTTAAGTGCTCTGGAGTCATTTCATTGCAAGCGGGTTTTTAAGTGCTCTGGAGTCATTTCGTTGTAAGCGGGTTTTTAAGTGCTCTGGAGTCATTTCGTTGCAAGCGGGTTTTTAAGTGCTCTGGAGTCATTTCGTTGCAAGCGGGTTTTTAAGTACTCTGGAGACATTTCGTTGCAAGCGGGTTTTTAAGTGCTCTGGAGTCATTTCGTTGCATGCGGGTTTTTAAGTGCTCTGAAGGCATTTCGTTGTAAGCGGGCTTTTAAGTGCTCTGGAGTCATTTGGTTGCAAGCGGGTTTTTACGTGTTCTGGAGTCATTTCGTTGCAAGCGGGTTTTTACATACTTCTCAGACATTTCACTGGAAGCGGGTTTTTTAAGTGCTCTGCAGGCATTTCGTTGTAAGCGGGTTTTTAAGTACTCTGGAGTCATTTCGTTGCAAGTGGGTTTTTAAGTGCTCTGGAGTCATTTCGTTGCAAGCGGGTTTTTAAGTGCTCTGGAGTCATTTCGTTGCAAGCGGGTTTTTAAGTGCTCTGGAGTCATTTCGTTACAAGCGGGTTTTTAAGTGCTCTGGAGGCATTTCGTTGCAAGCGGGTTTTTAAGTGCTCTGGAGTCATTTCGTTGCAAGCGGGTTTTTAAGTGCTCTGGAGTCATTTCGTTGCAAGCGGGTTTTTAAGTGCTCTGGAGTCATTTCGTTGCAAGCGGGTTTTTAAGTGCTCTGGAGTCATTTCGTTGCAAGCGGGTTTTTAAGTGCTCTGGAGTCATTTCGTTGCAAGCGGGTTTTTAAGTGCTCTGGAGACATTTCGTTGCAAGCGGGTTTTTAAGTGCTCTGGAGTCATTTCGTTGCAAGCGGGTTTTTAAGTGCTCTGGAGTCATTTCGTTGCAAGCGGGTTTTTAAGTGCTCTGGAGTCATTTTGTTACAAGCGGGTTTTTAAGTACTCTGTAGACATTTCGTTGCAAGCGGGTTTTTAAGTGCTCTGGAGTCATTTCGTTGCAAGGGGGTTTTTAAGTGCTCTGGAGTCATTTCGTTGCAAGCGGGTTTTTAAGTGCTCTGAAGGCATTTCGTTGCAAGCGGGTTTTTAAGTGCTCTGGAGTCATTTCGTTGCAAGCGGGTTTTTAAGTGCTCTGGAGTCATTTCGTTGCAAGCGGGTTTTTAAGTGCTCTGGAGTCATTTCGTTGCAAGCGGGTTTTTAAGTGCTCTGGAGTCATTTCGTTGCATGCGGGTTTTTAAGTGCTCTGAAGGCATTTTGTTGCAAGCGGGTTTTTAAGTGCTCTGGAGTCATTTCGTTGCAAGCGGGTTTTTAAGTGCTCTGGAGTCATTTCGTTGCAAGCGGGTTTTTAAGTGCTCTGGAGTCATTTCGTTGCAAGCGGGTTTTTAAGTGCTCTGAAGGCATTTCGTTGCAAGCGGGTTTTTAAGTGCTCTGGAGTCATTTCGTTGCAAGCGGGTTTTTAAGTGCTCTGGAGTCATTTCGTTGCAAGCGGGTTTTTAAGTGCTCTGGAGTCATTTCGTTGCAAGCGGGTTTTTAAGTGCTCTGGAGTCATTTCGTTGCAAGCGGGTTTTTAAGTGCTCTGGAGTCATTTCGTTGCAAGCGGGTTTTTAAGTACTCTGGAGACATTTCGTTGCAAGCGGGTTTTTAAGTGCTCTGGAGTCATTTCGTTGCAAGCGGGTTTTTAAGTGCTCTGGAGTCATTTCGTTGCAAGCGGGTTTTTAAGTGCTCTGGAGTCATTTCGTTGCAAGCGGGTTTTTAAGTACTCTGGAGACATTTCGTTGCAAGCGGGTTTTTAAGTGCTCTGGAGTCATTTCGTTGCAAGCGGGTTTTTAAGTACTCTGGAGACATTTCGTTGCAAGCGGGTTTTTAAGTGCTCTGGAGTCATTTCGTTGCATGCGGGTTTTTAAGTGCTCTGAAGGCATTTCGTTGTAAGCGGGCTTTTAAGTGCTCTGGAGTCATTTCGTTGCAAGCAGGTTTTTACGTGTTCTGGAGTCATTTCGTTGCAAGCGGGTTTTTACATACTTCTCAGACATTTCACTGGAAGCGGGTTTTTTAAGTGCTCTGCAGGCATTTCGTTGTAAGCGGGTTTTTAAGTACTCTGGAGTCATTTCGTTGCAAGCGGGTTTTTAAGTGCTCTGGAGTCATTACGTTGCAAGCGGGTTTTTAAGTGCTCTGGAGTCATTTCGTTGCAAGCGGGTTTTTAAGTGCTCTGGAGTCATTTCGTTACAAGCGGGTTTTTAAGTGCTCTGGAGTCATTTCGTTGCAAGCGGATTTTTAAGTGCTCTGGAGTCATTTCGTTGCAAGCGGGTTTTTAAGTACTCTGGAGACATTTCTTTGCAAGCGGGTTTTTAAGTGCTCTGGAGTCATTTCGTTGCAAGCGGGTTTTTAAGTGCTCTGGAGTCATTTCGTTGCAAGCGGGTTTTTAAGTGCTCTGGAGTCATTTCGTTGCAAGCGGGTTTTTAAGTGCTCTGGATTCATTTCATTGCAAGCGGGTTTTTAAGTGCTCTGGAGTCATTTCGTTGCAAGCGGGTTTTTAAGTGCTCTGGAGTCATTTCGTTGCAAGCGGGTTTTTAAGTGCTCTGGAGTCATTTCGTTGCAAGCGGGTTTTTAAGTGCTCTGGAGTCATTTCGTTGCAAGCGGGTTTTTAAGTGCTCTGGAGACATTTCGTTGCAAGCGGGTTTTTAAGTGCTCTGGAGTCATTTCGTTGCAAGCGGGTTTTTAAGTGCTCTGCAGGCATTTCGTTGCAAGCGGGTTTTTAAGTGCTCTGGAGTCATTTCGTTGCAAGCGGGTTTTTAAGTGCTCTGGAGTCATTTCGTTGCAAGCGGGTTTTTAAGTGCTCTGGAGTCATTTCCTTGCAAGCGGGTTTTTAAGTGCTCTGGAGTCATTTCGTTACAAGCGGGTTTTTAAGTGCTCTGGAGTCATTTCGTTGCAAGCGGGTTTTTAAGTGCTCTGGAGTCATTTCGTTGCAAGTGGGTTTTTAAGTGTTCTGGAGACATTTCGTTGCAAGCGGGTTTTTAAGTGCTCTGGAGTCATTTCGTTGCAAGCGGGTTTTTAAGTGCTCTGGAGTCATTTCGTTGCAAGCGGTTTTTTAAGTGCTCTGGAGTCATTTCGTTGCAAGCGGGTTTTTAAGTACTCTGGAGACATTTCGTTGCAAGCGGGTTTTTAAGTGCTCTGGAGTCATTTCGTTGCATGCGGGTTTTTAAGTGCTCTGAAGGCATGTCGTTGTAAGCGGGCTTTTAAGTGCTCTGGAGTCATTTCGTTGCAAGCGGGTTTTTACGTGTTCTGGAGTCATTTCGTTGCAAGCGGGTTTTTAAGTGCTCTGGAGTCATTTCGTTGCAAGCGGGTTTTTAAGTGCTCTGGAGTCATTTCGTTGCAAGCGGGTTTTTAAGTGCTCTGGAGTCATTTCGTTGCAAGCGGGTTTTTAAGTGCTCTGAAGGCATTTCGTTGCAAGCGTGTTTTTAAGTGCTCTGGAGTCATTTCGTTGCAAGCGGGTTTTTAAGTGCTCTGGAGTCATTTCGTTGCAAGCGGGTTTTTAAGTGCTCTGGAGTCATTTCGTTGCAAGCGGGTTTTTAAGTGCTCTGGAGTCATTTCGTTGCAAGCGGGTTTTTAAGTGCTCTGGAGTCATTTCGTTGCAAGCGGGTTTTTAAGTGCTCTGGAGTCATTTCGTTGCAAGCGGGTTTTTAAGTGCTCTGGAGTCATTTCGTTGCAAGCGGGTTTTTAAGTGCTCTGGAGTCATTTCATTGCATGCGGGTTTTTAAGTGCTCTGAAGGCATTTCGTTGTAAGCGGGCTTTTAAGTGCTCTGGAGTCATTTCGTTGCAAGCGGGTTTTTACGTGTTCTGGAGTCATTTCGTTGCAAGCGAGTTTTTACATACTTCTCAGACATTTCACTGGAAGCGGGTTTTTTAAGTGCTCTGCAGGCATTTCTTTGTAAGCGGGTTTTTAAGTACTCTGGAGTCATTTCGTTGCAAGCGGGTTTTTAAGTGCTCTGGAGTCATTTCGTTGCAAACGGGTTTTTAAGTGCTCTGGAGTCATTTCGTTGCAAGCGGGTTTTTTAGTGCTCTGGAGTCATTTTGTTACAAGCGGGTTTTTAAGTGCTCTGGAGGCATTTCGTTGCAAGCGGGTTTTTAAGTGCTCTGGAGTCATTTCGTTGCAAGCGGGTTTTTAAGTGCTCTGGAGTCATTTCGTTGCAAGCGGGTTTTTAAGTGCTCTGGAGTCATTTCGTTGCAAGCGGGTTTTTAAGTGCTCTGGAGTCATTTCGTTGCAAGCGGGTTTTTAAGTGCTCTGGAGACATTTCGTTGCAAGCGGGTTTTTAAGTGCTCTGGAGTCATTTCATTGCAAGCGGGTTTTTAAGTGCTCTGAAGGCATTTCGTTGCAAGCGGGTTTTTAAGTGCTCTGGAGTCATTTCGTTGCAAGCGGGTTTTTAAGTGCTCTGGAGTCATTTCGTTACAAGCGGGTTTTTAAGTGCTCTGGAGTCATTTCGTTGCAAGCGGGTTTTTAAGTGCTCTGGAGTCATTTCGTTGCAAGCGGGTTTTTAAGTGCTCTGGAGTCATTTCGTTGCAAGCGAGTTTTTAAGTACTCTGGAGACATTTCGTTGCAAGCGGGTTTTTAAGTGCTCTGGAGTCATTTCGTTGTAAGCGGGTTTTTAAGTGCTCTGGAGTCATTTCGTTGCAAGCGGGTTTTTAAGTGCTCTGGAGTCATTTCGTTGCATGCGGGTTTTTAAGTGCTCTGAAGGCATTTCGTTGTAAGCGGGCTTTTAAGTGCTCTGGAGTCATTTCGTTGCAAGCGGGTTTTTACGTGTTCTGGAGTCATTTCGTTGCAAGCGGGTTTTTACATACTTCTCAGACATTTCACTGGAAGCGGGTTTTTTAAGTTCTCTGCAGGCATTTCGTTGTAAGCGGGTTTTTAAGTACTCTGGAGTCATTTCGTTGCAAGCGGGTTTTTAAGTGCTCTGGAGTCATTTCGTTGCAAGCGGGTTTTTAAGTGCTCTGGAGTCATTTCGTTGCAAGCGGGTTTTTAAGTGCTCTGGAGTCATTTCGTTACAAGCGGGTTTTTAAGTGCTCTGGAGGCATTTCGTTGCAAGCGGGTTTTTAAGTGCTCTGGAGTCATTTCTTTGCAAGCTGGTTTTTAAGTGCTCTGGAGTCATTTCGTTGCAAGCGGGTTTTTAAGTGCTCTGGAGTCATTTCGTTGCAAGCGGGTTTTTAAGTGCTCTGGAGTCATTTCGTTGCAAGCGGGTTTTTAAGTGCTCTGGAGTCATTTCCTTGCAAGCGGGTTTTTAAGTGCTCTGGAGACATTTCGTTGCAAGCGGGTTTTTAAGTGCTCTGGAGTCATTTCGTTGCAAGCGGGTTTTTAAGTGCTCTGGAGTCATTTCGTTGCAAGCGGGTTTTTAAGTGCTCTGGAGTCATTTCGTTACAAGCGGGTTTTTAAGTACTCTGTAGACATTTCGTTGCAAGCGGGTTTTTAAGTGCTCTGGAGTCATTTCGTTGCAAGCGGGTTTTTAAGTGCTCTGGAGTCATTTCGTTGCAAGCGGGTTTTTAAGTGCTCTGAAGGCATTTCGTTGCAAGCGGGTTTTTAAGTGCTCTGGAGTCATTTCGTTGAAAGCGGGTTTTTAAGTGCTCTGGAGTCATTTCGTTGCAAGCGGGTTTTTAAGTGCTCTGGAGTCATTTCGTTGCAAGCGGGTTTTTAAGTGCTCTGGAGTCATTTCGTTGCATGCGGGTTTTTAAGTGCTCTGAAGGCATTTCGTTGTAAGCGGGTTTTTAAGTGCTCTGGAGTCATTTCGTTGCAAGCGGGTTTTTAAGTGCTCTGGAGTCATTTCGTTGCAAGCGGGTTTTTAAGTGCTCTGGAGTCATTTCGTTGCAAGCGGGTTTTTAAGTGCTCTGAAAGCATTTCGTTGCAAGCGGGTTTTTAAGTGCTCTGGAGTCATTTCGTTGCATGCGGGTTTTTAAGTACTCTGGAGACATTTCGTTGCAAGCGGGTTTTTAAGTGCTCTGGAGTCATTTCGTTGTAAGCGGGTTTTTAAGTGCTCTGGAGTCATTTCGTTGCAAGCGGGTTTTTAAGTGCTCTGGAGTCATTTCGTTGCAAGCGGGTTTTTAAGTACTCTGGAGACATTTCGTTGCAAGCGGGTTTTTAAGTGCTCTGGAGTCATTTCGTTGCATGCGGGTTTTTAAGTGCTCTGAAGGCATTTCGTTGTAAGCGGGCTTTTAAGTGCTCTGGAGTCATTTCGTTGCAAGCGGGTTTTTACGTGTTCTGGAGTCATTTCGTTGCAAGCGGGTTTTTACATACTTCTCAGACATTTCACTGGAAGCGGGTTTTTTAAGTGCTCTGCAGGCATTTCGTTGTAAGCGGGTTTTTAAGTACTCTGGAGTCATTTCGTTGCAAGCGGGTTTTTAAGTGCTCTGGAGTCATTTCGTTGCAAGCGGGTTTTTAAGTGCTCTGGAGTCATTTCGTTGCAAGCGCGTTTTTAAGTGCTCTGGAGTCATTTCGTTACAAGCGGGTTTTTAAGTGCTCTGGAGGCATTTCGTTGCAAGCGGGTTTTTAAGTGCTCTGGAGTCATTTCGTTGTAAGCGGGTTTTTAAGTGCTCTGGAGTCATTTCGTTGCAAGCGGGTTTTTAAGTGCTCTGGAGTCATTTCGTTGCAAGCGGGTTTTTAAGTGCTCTGGAGTCATTTCGTTGCAAGCGGGTTTTTAAGTGCTCTGGAGTCATTTCGTTGCAAGCGGGTTTTTAAGTGCTCTGGAGTCATTTCGTTACAAGCGGGTTTTTAAGTGCTCTGGAGTCATTTCGTTGCAAGCGGGTTTTTAAGTACTCTGGAGACATTTCTTTGCAAGCGGGTTTTTAAGTGCTCTGGAGTCATTTCGTTGCAAGCGGGTTTTTAAGTGCTCTGGAGTCATTTCGTTGCAAGCGGGTTTTTAAGTGCTCTGGAGTCATTTCGTTGCAAGCGGGTTTTTAAGTGCTCTGGAGTCATTTCGTTGCAAGCGGGTTTTTAAGTGCTCTGGAGTCATTTCGTTGCAAGCGGGTTTTTAAGTGCTCTGGAGACATTTCGTTGCAAGCGGGTTTTTAAGTGCTCTGGAGTCATTTCGTTGCAAGCGGGTTTTTAAGTGCTCTGCAGGCATTTCGTTGCAAGCGGGTTTTTAAGTGCTCTGGAGTCATTTCGTTGCAAGCGGGTTTTTAAGTGCTCTGCAGGCATTTCGTTGCAAGCGGGTTTTTAAGTGCTCTGGAGTCATTTCGTTGCAAGCGGGTTTTTAAGTGCTCTGGAGTCATTTCGTTGCAAGCGGGTTTTTAAGTGCTCTGGAGTCATTTCGTTGCAAGCGGGTTTTTAAGTGCTCTGGAGTCATTTCGTTGCAAGCGGGTTTTTAAGTGCTCTGGAGTCATTTCGTTGCAAGCGGGTTTTTAAGTGCTCTGGAGTCATTTCGTTGCAAGCGGGTTTTTAAGTGCTCTGGAGTCATTTCGTTGCAAGCGGGTTTTTAAGTGCTCTGGAGTCATTTCGTTGCAAGCGGGTTTTTAAGTGCTCTGGAGTCATTTCGTTGCAAGCGGGTTTTTAAGTGCTCTGGAGTCATTTCGTTGCAAGCGGGTTTTTAAGTGCTCTGGAGACATTTCGTTGCAAGCGGGTTTTTAAGTGCTCTGGAGTCATTTCGTTGCAAGCGGGTTTTTAAGTGCTCTGCAGGCATTTCGTTGCAAGCGGGTTTTTAAGTGCTCTGGAGTCATTTCGTTGCAAGCGGGTTTTTAAGTGCTCTGCAGGCATTTCGTTGCAAGCGGGTTTTTAAGTGCTCTGGAGTCATTTCGTTGCAAGCGGGTTTTTAAGTGCTCTGGAGTCATTTCGTTGCAAGCGGGTTTTTAAGTGCTCTGGAGTCATTTCGTTGCAAGCGGGTTTTTAAGTGCTCTGGAGTCATTTCGTTGCAAGCGGGTTTTTAAGTGCTCTGGAGTCATTTCGTTGCAAGCGGGTTTTTAAGTGCTCTGGAGTCATTTCGTTGCAAGCGGGTTTTTAAGTACTCTGGAGACATTTCGTTGCAAGCGGGTTTTTAAGTGCTCTGGAGTCATTTCGTTGCAAGCGGGTTTTTAAGTGCTCTGGAGTCATTTCGTTGCAAGCGGGTTTTTAAGTGCTCTGGAGTCATTTCGTTGCAAGCCGGTTTTTAAGTACTCTGGAGACATTTCGTTGCAAGCGGGTTTTTAAGTGCTCTGGAGTCATTTCGTTGCATGCGGGTTTTTAAGTGCTCTGAAGGCATTTCGTTGTAAGCGGGCTTTTAAGTGCTCTGGAGTCATTTCGTTGCAAGCGGGTTTTTACGTGTTCTGGAGTCATTTCGTTGCAAGCGGGTTTTTACATACTTCTCAGACATTTCACTGGAAGCGGGTTTTTTAAGTGCTCTGCAGGCATTTCTTTGTAAGCGGGTTTTTAAGTACTCTGGAGTCATTTCGTTGCAAGCGGGTTTTTAAGTGCTCTGGAGTCATTTCGTTGCAAACGGCTTTTTAAGTGCTCTGGAGTCATTTCGTTGCAAGCGGGTTTTTAAGTGCTCTGGAGTCATTTCGTTACAAGCGGGTTTTTAAGTGCTCTGGAGGCATTTCGTTGCAAGCGGGTTTTTAAGTGCTCTGGAGTCATTTCGTTGCAAGCGGGTTTTTAAGTGCTCTGGAGTCATTTCGTTGCAAGCGGGTTTTTAAGTGCTCTGGAGTCATTTCGTTGCAAGCGGGTTTTTAAGTGCTCTGGAGTCATTTCGTTGCAAGCGGGTTTTTAAGTGCTCTGGAGTCATTTCGTTGCAAGCGGGTTTTTAAGTGCTCTGGAGTCATTTCGTTGCAAGCGGGTTTTTAAGTGCTCTGAAGGCATTTCGTTGCAAGCGGGTTTTTAAGTGCTCTGGAGTCATTTCGTTGCAAGCGGGTTTTTAAGTGCTCTGGAGTCATTTCGTTGCAAGCGGGTTTTTAAGTGCTCTGGAGTCATTTCGTTGCAAGCGGGTTTTTAAGTGCTCTGGAGTCATTTCGTTGCAAGCGGGTTTTAAGTGCTCTGGAGTCATTTCGTTGCAAGCGGGTTTTTAAGTACTCTGGAGACATTTCGTTGCAAGCGGGTTTTTAAGTGCTCTGGAGTCATTTCGTTGTAAGCGGGTTTTTAAGTGCTCTGGAGTCATTTCGTTGCAAGCGGGTTTTTAAGTGCTCTGGAGTCATTTCGTTGCAAGCGGGTTTTTAAGTACTCTGGAGACATTTCGTTGCAAGCGGGTTTTTAAGTGCTCTGGAGTCATTTCGTTGCATGCGGGTTTTTAAGTGCTCTGAAGGCATTTCGTTGTAAGCGGGCTTTTAAGTGCTCTGGAGTCATTTCGTTGCAAGCGGGTTTTTACGTGTTCTGGAGTCATTTCGTTGCAAGCGGGTTTTTACATACTTCTCAGACATTTCACTGGAAGCGGGTTTTTTAAGTGCTCTGCAGGCATTTCGTTGCAAGCGGGTTTTTAAGTACTCTGGAGTCATTTCGTTGCAAGCGGGTTTTTAAGTGCTCTGGAGTCATTTCGTTGCAAGCGGGTTTTTAAGTGCTCTGGAGTCATTTCGTTGCAAGCGGGTTTTTAAGTGCTCTGGAGTCATTTCGTTACAAGCGGGTTTTTAAGTGCTCTGGAGTCATTTCGTTGCAAGCGGGTTTTTAAGTGCTCTGGAGTCATTTCGTTGCAAGCGGGTTTTTAAGTGCTCTGGAGTCATTTCGTTGCAAGCGGGTTTTTAAGTGCTCTGGAGTCATTTCGTTGCAAGCGGGTTTTTAAGTGCTCTGGAGTCATTTCGTTGCAAGCGGGTTTTTAAGTACTCTGGAGACATTTCGTTGCAAGCGGGTTTTTAAGTGCTCTGGAGTCATTTCGTTGCAAGCGGGTTTTTAAGTGCTCTGGAGTCATTTCGTTGCAAGCGGGTTTTTAAGTGCTCTGGAGTCATTTCGTTGCATGCGGGTTTTTAAGTGCTCTGAAGGCATTTCGTTGTAAGCGGGTTTTTAAGTGCTCTGGAGTCATTTCGTTGCAAGCGGGTTTTTAAGTGCTCTGGAGTCATTTCGTTGCAAGCGGGTTTTTAAGTGCTCTGGAGTCATTTCGTTGCAAGCGGGTTTTTAAGTGCTCTGAAAGCATTTCGTTGCAAGCGGGTTTTTAAGTGCTCTGGAGTCATTTCGTTGCATGCGGGTTTTTAAGTACTCTGGAGACATTTCGTTGCAAGCGGGTTTTTAAGTGCTCTGGAGTCATTTCGTTGTAAGCGGGTTTTTAAGTGCTCTGGAGTCATTTCGTTGCAAGCGGGTTTTTAAGTGCTCTGGAGTCATTTCGTTGCAAGCGGGTTTTTAAGTACTCTGGAGACATTTCGTTGCAAGCGGGTTTTTAAGTGCTCTGGAGTCATTTCCTTGCATGCGGGTTTTTAAGTGCTCTGAAGGCATTTCGTTGTAAGCGGGCTTTTAAGTGCTCTGGAGTCATTTCGTTGCAAGCGGGTTTTTACGTGTTCTGGAGTCATTTCGTTGCAAGCGGGTTTTTAAGTGCTCTGGAGTCATTTCGTTGCAAGCGGGTTTTTAAGTACTCTGGAGACATTTCGTTGCAAGCGGGTTTTTAAGTACTCTGGAGACATTTCGTTGCAAGCGGGTTTTTAAGTGCTCTGGAGTCATTTCGTTGCATGCGGGTTTTTAAGTGCTCTGAAGGCATTTCGTTGTAAGCGGGTTTTTAAGTGCTCTGGAGTCATTTCGTTGCATGCGGGTTTTTAAGTGCTCTGGAGTCATTTCGTTGCAAGCGGGTTTTTAAGTGCTCTGGAGTCATTTCGTTGCAAGCGCGTTTTTAAGTGCTCTGGAGTCATTTCGTTACAAGCGGGTTTTTAAGTGCTCTGGAGGCATTTCGTTGCAAGCGGGTTTTTAAGTGCTCTGGAGTCATTTCGTTGTAAGCGGGTTTTTAAGTGCTCTGGAGTCATTTCGTTGCAAGCGGGTTTTTAAGTGCTCTGGAGTCATTTCGTTGCAAGCGGGTTTTTAAGTGCTCTGGAGTCATTTCGTTGCAAGCGGGTTTTTAAGTGCTCTGGAGTCATTTCGTTGCAAGCGGGTTTTTAAGTGCTCTGGAGTCATTTCGTTACAAGCGGGTTTTTAAGTGCTCTGGAGTCATTTCGTTGCAAGCGGGTTTTTAAGTACTCTGGAGACATTTCTTTGCAAGCGGGTTTTTAAGTGCTCTGGAGTCATTTCGTTGCAAGCGGGTTTTTAAGTGCTCTGGAGTCATTTCGTTGCAAGCGGGTTTTTAAGTGCTCTGGAGTCATTTCGTTGCAAGCGGGTTTTTAAGTGCTCTGGAGTCATTTCGTTGCAAGCGGGTTTTTAAGTGCTCTGGAGTCATTTCATTGCAAGCGGGTTTTTAAGTGCTCTGGAGACATTTCGTTGCAAGCGGGTTTTTAAGTGCTCTGGAGTCATTTCGTTGCAAGCGGGTTTTTAAGTGCTCTGCAGGCATTTCGTTGCAAGCGGGTTTTTAAGTGCTCTGGAGTCATTTCGTTGCAAGCGGGTTTTTAAGTGCTCTGCAGGCATTTCGTTGCAAGCGGGTTTTTAAGTGCTCTGGAGTCATTTCGTTGCAAGCGGGTTTTTAAGTGCTCTGGAGTCATTTCGTTGCAAGCGGGTTTTTAAGTGCTCTGGAGTCATTTCGTTGCAAGCGGGTTTTTAAGTGCTCTGGAGTCATTTCGTTGCAAGCGGGTTTTTAAGTGCTCTGGAGTCATTTCGTTGCAAGCGGGTTTTTAAGTGCTCTGGAGTCATTTCGTTGCAAGCGGGTTTTTAAGTACTCTGGAGACATTTCGTTGCAAGCGGGTTTTTAAGTGCTCTGGAGTCATTTCGTTGCAAGCGGGTTTTTAAGTGCTCTGGAGTCATTTCGTTGCAAGCGGGTTTTTAAGTGCTCTGGAGTCATTTCGTTGCAAGCCGGTTTTTAAGTACTCTGGAGACATTTCGTTGCAAGCGGGTTTTTAAGTGCTCTGGAGTCATTTCGTTGCATGCGGGTTTTTAAGTGCTCTGAAGGCATTTCGTTGTAAGCGGGCTTTTAAGTGCTCTGGAGTCATTTCGTTGCAAGCGGGTTTTTACGTGTTCTGGAGTCATTTCGTTGCAAGCGGGTTTTTACATACTTCTCAGACATTTCACTGGAAGCGGGTTTTTTAAGTGCTCTGCAGGCATTTCTTTGTAAGCGGGTTTTTAAGTACTCTGGAGTCATTTCGTTGCAAGCGGGTTTTTAAGTGCTCTGGAGTCATTTCGTTGCAAACGGCTTTTTAAGTGCTCTGGAGTCATTTCGTTGCAAGCGGGTTTTTAAGTGCTCTGGAGTCATTTCGTTACAAGCGGGTTTTTAAGTGCTCTGGAGGCATTTCGTTGCAAGCGGGTTTTTAAGTGCTCTGGAGTCATTTCGTTGCAAGCGGGTTTTTAAGTGCTCTGGAGTCATTTCGTTGCAAGCGGGTTTTTAAGTGCTCTGGAGTCATTTCGTTGCAAGCGGGTTTTTAAGTGCTCTGGAGTCATTTCGTTGCAAGCGGGTTTTTAAGTGCTCTGGAGTCATTTCGTTGCAAGCGGGTTTTTAAGTGCTCTGGAGTCATTTCGTTGCAAGCGGGTTTTTAAGTGCTCTGAAGGCATTTCGTTGCAAGCGGGTTTTTAAGTGCTCTGGAGTCATTTCGTTGCAAGCGGGTTTTTAAGTGCTCTGGAGTCATTTCGTTGCAAGCGGGTTTTTAAGTGCTCTGGAGTCATTTCGTTGCAAGCGGGTTTTTAAGTGCTCTGGAGTCATTTCGTTGCAAGCGGGTTTTAAGTGCTCTGGAGTCATTTCGTTGCAAGCGGGTTTTTAAGTACTCTGGAGACATTTCGTTGCAAGCGGGTTTTTAAGTGCTCTGGAGTCATTTCGTTGTAAGCGGGTTTTTAAGTGCTCTGGAGTCATTTCGTTGCAAGCGGGTTTTTAAGTGCTCTGGAGTCATTTCGTTGCAAGCGGGTTTTTAAGTACTCTGGAGACATTTCGTTGCAAGCGGGTTTTTAAGTGCTCTGGAGTCATTTCGTTGCATGCGGGTTTTTAAGTGCTCTGAAGGCATTTCGTTGTAAGCGGGCTTTTAAGTGCTCTGGAGTCATTTCGTTGCAAGCGGGTTTTTACGTGTTCTGGAGTCATTTCGTTGCAAGCGGGTTTTTACATACTTCTCAGACATTTCACTGGAAGCGGGTTTTTTAAGTGCTCTGCAGGCATTTCGTTGCAAGCGGGTTTTTAAGTACTCTGGAGTCATTTCGTTGCAAGCGGGTTTTTAAGTGCTCTGGAGTCATTTCGTTGCAAGCGGGTTTTTAAGTGCTCTGGAGTCATTTCGTTGCAAGCGGGTTTTTAAGTGCTCTGGAGTCATTTCGTTACAAGCGGGTTTTTAAGTGCTCTGGAGTCATTTCGTTGCAAGCGGGTTTTTAAGTGCTCTGGAGTCATTTCGTTGCAAGCGGGTTTTTAAGTGCTCTGGAGTCATTTCGTTGCAAGCGGGTTTTTAAGTGCTCTGGAGTCATTTCGTTGCAAGCGGGTTTTTAAGTGCTCTGGAGTCATTTCGTTGCAAGCGGGTTTGTAAGTACTCTGGAGACATTTCGTTGCAAGCGGGTTTTTAAGTGCTCTGGAGTCATTTCGTTGCAAGCGGGTTTTTAAGTGCTCTGGAGTCATTTCGTTGCAAGCGGGTTTTTAAGGGCTCTGGAGTCATTTCGTTGCAAGCGGGTTTTTAAGTGCTCTGGAGTCATTTCGTTACAAGCGGGTTTTTACATACTTCTCAGACATTTCACTTTAAGCGGGTTTTTTAAGTGCTCTGCAGGCATTTCTTTGTAAGCGGGTTTTTAAGTACTCTGGAGTCATTTCGTTGCAAGCGGGTTTTTAAGTGCTCTGGAGTCATTTCGTTGCAAGCGGGTTTTTAAGTGCTCTGGAGTCATTTCGTTGCAAGCGGGTTTTTACATACTTCTCAGACATTTCACTGGAAGCGGGTTTTTTAAGTGCTCTGCAGGCATTTCTTTGTAAGCGGGTTTTTAAGTACTCTGGAGTCATTTCGTTGCAAGCGGGTTTTTAAGTGCTCTGGAGGCATTTCGTTGCAAGCGGGTTTTTAAGTGCTCTGGAGTCATTTCGTTGCAAGCGGGTTTTTACATACTTCTCAGACATTTCACTGGAAGCGGGTTTTTTAAGTGCTCTGCAGGCATTTCTTTGTAAGCGGGTTTTTAAGTACTCTGGAGTCATTTCGTTGCAAGCGGGTTTTTAAGTGCTCTGGAGTCATTTCGTTGCAAACGGGTTTTTAAGTGCTCTGGAGTCATTTCGTTGCAAGCGGGTTTTTAAGTGCTCTGGAGTCATTTCGTTACAAGCGGGTTTTTAAGTGCTCTGGAGGCATTTCGTTGCAAGCGGGTTTTTAAGTGCTCTGGAGTCATTTCGTTGCAAGCGGGTTTTTAAGTGTTCTGGAGTCATTTTGTTGCAAGCGGGTTTTTAAGTGCTCTGGAGTCATTTCGTTGCAAGCGGGTTTTTAAGTGCTCTGGAGTCATTTCGTTGCAAGCGGGTTTTTAAGTGCTCTGGAGACATTTCGTTGCAAGCGGGTTTTTAAGTGCTCTGGAGTCATTTCGTTGCAAGCGGGTTTTTAAGTGCTTTGAAGGCATTTCGTTGCAAGCGGGTTTTTAAGTGCTCTGGAGTCATTTCGTTGCAAGCGGGTTTTTAAGTGCTCTGGAGTCATTTCGTTGCAAGCGGGTTTTTAAGTGCTCTGGAGTCATTTCGTTGCAAGCGGGTTTTTAAGTGCTCTGGAGTCATTTCGTTGCAAGCGGGTTTTTAAGTGCTCTGGAGTCATTTCGTTGCAAGCGGGTTTTTAAGTACTCTGGAGACATTTCGTTGCAAGCGGGTTTTTAAGTGCTCTGGAGTCCTTTCGTTGTAAGCGGGTTTTTAAGTGCTCTGGAGTCATTTCGTTGCAAGCGGGTTTTTAAGTGCTCTGGAGTCATTTCGTTGCAAGCGGGTTTTTAAGTACTCTGGAGACATTTCGTTGCAAGCGGGTTTTTAAGTGCTCTGGAGTCATTTCGTTGCATGCGGGTTTTTAAGTGCTCTGAAGGCATTTCGTTGTAAGCGGGCTTTTAAGTGCTCTGGAGTCATTTCGTTGCAAGCGGGTTTTTACGTGTTCTGGAGTCATTTCGTTGCAAGCGGGTTTTTACATACTTCTCAGACATTTCACTGGAAGCGGGTTTTTTAAGTGCTCTGCAGGCATTTCGTTGTAAGCGGGTTTTTAAGTACTCTGGAGTCATTTTGTTGCAAGCGGGTTTTTAAGTGCTCTGGAGTCATTTCGTTGCAAGCGGGTTTTTAAGTGCTCTGGAGTCATTTCGTTGCAAGCGGGTTTTTAAGTGCTCTGGAGTCATTTCGTTACAAGCGGGTTTTTAAGTGCTCTGGAGGCATTTCGTTGCAAGCGGGTTTTTAAGTGCTCTGGAGTCATTTCGTTGCAAGCGGGTTTTTAAGTGCTCTGGAGTCATTTCGTTGCAAGCGGGTTTTTAAGTGCTCTGGAGTCATTTCGTTGCAAGCGGGTTTTTAAGTGCTCTGGAGTCATTTCGTTGCAAGCGGGTTTTTAAGTGCTCTGGAGTCATTTCGTTGCAAGCGGGTTTTTAAGTGCTCTGGAGACATTTCGTTGCAAGCGGGTTTTTAAGTGCTCTGGAGTCATTTCGTTGCAAGCGGGTTTTTAAGTGCTCTGGAGTCATTTCGTTGCAAGCGGGTTTTTAAGTGCTCTGGAGTCATTTCGTTACAAGCGGGTTTTTAAGTACTCTGTAGACATTTCGTTGCAAGCGGGTTTTTAAGTGCTCTGGAGTCATTTCGTTGCAAGCGGGTTTTTAAGTGCTCTGGAGTCATTTCGTTGCAAGCGGGTTTTTAAGTGCTCTGAAGGCATTTCGTTGCAAGCGGGTTTTTAAGTGCTCTGGAGTCATTTCGTTGCAAGCGGGTTTTTAAGTGCTCTGGAGTCATTTCGTTGCAAGCGGGTTTTTAAGTGCTCTGGAGTCATTTCGTTGCAAGCGGGTTTTTAAGTGCTCTGGAGTCATTTCGTTGCATGCGGGTTTTTAAGTGCTCTGCAGGCATTTCGTTGCAAGCGGGTTTTTAAGTGCTCTGGAGTCATTTCGTTGCAAGCGGGTTTTTAAGTGCTCTGGAGTCATTTCGTTGCAAGCGGGTTTTTAAGTGCTCTGGAGTCATTTCGTTGCAAGCGGGTTTTTAAGTGCTCTGAAAGCATTTCGTTGCAAGCGGGTTTTTAAGTGCTCTGGAGTCATTTCATTGCATGCGGGTTTTTAAGTACTCTGGAGACATTTCGTTGCAAGCGGGTTTTTAAGTGCTCTGGAGTCATTTCGTTGTAAGCGGGTTTTTAAGTGCTCTGGAGTCATTTCGTTGCAAGCGGGTTTTTAAGTGCTCTGGAGTCATTTCGTTGCAAGCGGGTTTTTAAGTACTCTGGAGACATTTCGTTGCAAGCGGGTTTTTAAGTGCTCTGGAGTCATTTCGTTGCATGCGGGTTTTTAAGTGCTCTGAAGGCATTTCGTTGTAAGCGGGCTTTTAAGTGCTCTGGAGTCATTTCGTTGCAAGCGGGTTTTTACGTGTTCTGGAGTCATTTCGTTGCAAGCGGGTTTTTACATACTTCTCAGACATTTCACTGGAAGCGGGTTTTTTAAGTGCTCTGCAGGCATTTCGTTGTAAGCGGGTTTTTAAGTACTCTGGAGTCATTTCGTTGCAAGCGGGTTTTTAAGTGCTCTGGAGTCATTTCGTTGCAAGCGGGTTTTTAAGTGCTCTGGAGTCATTTCGTTGCAAGCGGGTTTTTAAGTGCTCTGGAGTCATTTCGTTACAAGCGGGTTTTTAAGTGCTCTGGAGGCATTTCGTTGCAAGCGGGTTTTTAAGTGCTCTGGAGTCATTTCGTTGCAAGCGGGTTTTTAAGTGCTCTGGAGTCATTTCGTTGCAAGCGGGTTTTTAAGTGCTCTGGAGTCATTTCGTTGCAAGCGGGTTTTTAAGTGCTCTGGAGTCATTTCGTTGCAAGCGGGTTTTTAAGTGCTCTGGAGGCATTTCGTTGCAAGCGGGTTTTTAAGTGCTCTGAAGGCATTTCGTTGCAAGCGGGTTTTTAAGTGCTCTGGAGTCATTTCGTTGCAAGCGGGTTTTTAAGTGCTCTGGAGTCATTTCGTTGCAAGCGGGTTTTTAAGTGCTCTGGAGTCATTTCGTTGCAAGCGGATTTTTAAGTGCTCTGGAGTCATTTCGTTGCAAGCGGGTTTTTAAGTGCTCTGGAGTCATTTCGTTGCAAGCGGGTTTTTAAGTACTCTGGAGACATTTCGTTGCAAGCGGGTTTTTAAGTGCTCTGGAGTCATTTCGTTGTAAGCGGGTTTTTAAGTGCTCTGGAGTCATTTCGTTGCAAGCGGGTTTTTAAGTGCTCTGGAGTCATTTCGTTGCAAGCGGGTTTTTAAGTACTCTGGAGACATTTCGTTGCAAGCGGGTTTTTAAGTGCTCTGGAGTCATTTCGTTGCATGCGGGTTTTTAAGTGCTCTGAAGGCATTTCGTTGTAAGCGGGCTTTTAAGTGCTCTGGAGTCATTTCGTTGCAAGCGGGTTTTTACGTGTTCTGGAGTCATTTCGTTGCAAGCGGGTTTTTACATACTTCTCAGACATTTCACTGGAAGCGGGTTTTTTAAGTGCTCTGCAGGCATTTCGTTGCAAGCGGGTTTTTAAGTACTCTGGAGTCATTTCGTTGCAAGCGGGTTTTTAAGTGCTCTGGAGTCATTTCGTTGCAAGCGGGTTTTTAAGTGCTCTGGAGTCATTTCTTTGCAAGCGGGTTTTTAAGTGCTCTGGAGTCATTTCGTTACAAGCGGGTTTTTAAGTGCTCTGGAGTCATTTCGTTGCAAGCGGGTTTTTAAGTGCTCTGGAGTCATTTCGTTGCAAGCGGGTTTTTAAGTGCTCTGGAGTCATTTCGTTGCAAGCGGGTTTTTAAGTGCTCTGGAGTCATTTCGTTGCAAGCGGGTTTTTAAGTGCTCTGGAGTCATTTCGTTGCAAGAGGGTTTTTAAGTACTCTGGAGACATTTCGTTGCAAGCGGGTTTTTAAGTGCTCTGGAGTCATTTCGTTGCAAGCGGGTTTTTAAGTGCTCTGGAGTCATTTCGTTGCAAGCGGGTTTTTAAGTGCTCTGGAGTCATTTCGTTGCAAGCGGGTTTTTAAGTACTCTGGAGACATTTCGTTGCAAGCGGGTTTTTAAGTGCTCTGGAGTCATTTCATTGCATGCGGGTTTTTAAGTGCTCTGAAGGCATTTCGTTGTAAGCGGGCTTTTAAGTGCTCTGGAGTCATTTCGTTGCAAGCGGGTTTTTACGTGTTCTGGAGTCATTTCGTTGCAAGCGGGTTTTTACATACTTCTCAGACATTTCACTGGAAGCGGGTTTTTTAAGTGCTCTGCAGGCATTTCTTTGTAAGCGGGTTTTTAAGTACTCTGGAGTCATTTCGTTGCAAGCGGGTTTTTAAGTGCTCTGGAGTCATTTCGTTGCAAACGGGTTTTTAAGTGCTCTGGAGTCATTTCGTTGCAAGCGGGTTTTTAAGTGCTCTGGAGACATTTCGTTACAAGCGGGTTTTTAAGTGCTCTGGAGGCATTTCGTTGCAAGCGGGTTTTTAAGTGCTCTGGAGTCATTTCGTTGCAAGCGGGTTTTTAAGTGCTCTGGAGTCATTTCGTTGCAAGCGGGTTTTTAAGTGCTCTGGAGTCATTTCGTTGCAAGCGGGTTTTTAAGTGCTCTGGAGTCATTTCGTTGCAAGCGGGTTTTTAAGTGCTCTGGAGACATTTCGTTGCAAGCGGGTTTTTAAGTGCTCTGGAGTCATTTCGTTGCAAGCGGGTTTTTAAGTGCTCTGAAGGCATTTCGTTGCAAGCGGGTTTTTAAGTGCTCTGGAGTCATTTCGTTGCAAGCGGGTTTTTAAGTGCTCTGGAGTCATTTCGTTGCAAGCGGGTTTTTAAGTGCTCTGGAGTCATTTCGTTGCAAGCGGGTTTTTAAGTGCTCTGGAGTCATTTCGTTGCATGCGGGTTTTTAAGTGCTCTGAAGGCATTTCGTTGCAAGCGGGTTTTTAAGTGCTCTGGAGTCATTTCGTTGCAAGCGGGTTTTTAAGTGCTCTGGAGTCATTTCGTTGCAAGCGGGTTTTTAAGTGCTCTGGAGTCATTTCCTTGCAAGCGGGTTTTTAAGTGCTCTGAAAGCATTTCGTTGCAAGCGGGTTTTTAAGTGCTCTGGAGTCATTTCGTTGCATGCGGGTTTTTAAGTACTCTGGAGACATTTCGTTGCAAGCGGGTTTTTAAGTGCTCTGGAGTCATTTCGTTACAAGCGGGTTTTTAAGTGCTCTGGAGTCATTTCGTTGCAAGCGGGTTTTTAAGTACTCTGGAGACATTTCTTTGCAAGCGGGTTTTTAAGTGCTCTGGAGTCATTTCGTTGCAAGCGGGTTTTTAAGTGCTCTGGAGTCATTTCGTTGCAAGCGGGTTTTTAAGTGCTCTGGAGTCATTTCGTTGCAAGCGGGTTTTTAAGTGCTCTGGAGTCATTTCGTTGCAAGCGGGTTTTTAAGTGCTCTGGAGTCATTTCGTTGCAAGCGGGTTTTTAAGTGCTCTGGAGACATTTCGTTGCAAGCGGGTTTTTAAGTGCTCTGGAGTCATTTCGTTGCAAGCGGGTTTTTAAGTGCTCTGCAGGCATTTCGTTGCAAGCGGGTTTTTAAGTGCTCTGGAGTCATTTCGTTGCAAGCGGGTTTTTAAGTGCTCTGCAGGCATTTCGTTGCAAGCGGGTTTTTAAGTGCTCTGGAGTCATTTCGTTGCAAGCGGGTTTTTAAGTGCTCTGGAGTCATTTCGTTGCAAGCGGGTTTTTAAGTGCTCTGGAGTCATTTCGTTGCAAGCGGGTTTTTAAGTGCTCTGGAGTCATTTCGTTGCAAGCGGGTTTTTAAGTGCTCTGGAGTCATTTCGTTGCAAGCGGGTTTTTAAGTGCTCTGGAGTCATTTCGTTGCAAGCGGGTTTTTAAGTACTCTGGAGACATTTCGTTGCAAGCGGGTTTTTAAGTGCTCTGGAGTCATTTCGTTGCAAGCGGGTTTTTAAGTGCTCTGGAGTCATTTCGTTGCAAGCGGGTTTTTAAGTGCTCTGGAGTCATTTCGTTGCAAGCCGGTTTTTAAGTACTCTGGAGACATTTCGTTGCAAGCGGGTTTTTAAGTGCTCTGGAGTCATTTCGTTGCATGCGGGTTTTTAAGTGCTCTGAAGGCATTTCGTTGTAAGCGGGCTTTTAAGTGCTCTGGAGTCATTTCGTTGCAAGCGGGTTTTTACGTGTTCTGGAGTCATTTCGTTGCAAGCGGGTTTTTACATACTTCTCAGACATTTCACTGGAAGCGGGTTTTTTAAGTGCTCTGCAGGCATTTCTTTGTAAGCGGGTTTTTAAGTACTCTGGAGTCATTTCGTTGCAAGCGGGTTTTTAAGTGCTCTGGAGTCATTTCGTTGCAAACGGCTTTTTAAGTGCTCTGGAGTCATTTCGTTGCAAGCGGGTTTTTAAGTGCTCTGGAGTCATTTCGTTACAAGCGGGTTTTTAAGTGCTCTGGAGGCATTTCGTTGCAAGCGGGTTTTTAAGTGCTCTGGAGTCATTTCGTTGCAAGCGGGTTTTTAAGTGCTCTGGAGTCATTTCGTTGCAAGCGGGTTTTTAAGTGCTCTGGAGTCATTTCGTTGCAAGCGGGTTTTTAAGTGCTCTGGAGTCATTTCGTTGCAAGCGGGTTTTTAAGTGCTCTGGAGTCATTTCGTTGCAAGCGGGTTTTTAAGTGCTCTGGAGTCATTTCGTTGCAAGCGGGTTTTTAAGTGCTCTGAAGGCATTTCGTTGCAAGCGGGTTTTTAAGTGCTCTGGAGTCATTTCGTTGCAAGCGGGTTTTTAAGTGCTCTGGAGTCATTTCGTTGCAAGCGGGTTTTTAAGTGCTCTGGAGTCATTTCGTTGCAAGCGGGTTTTTAAGTGCTCTGGAGTCATTTCGTTGCAAGCGGGTTTTAAGTGCTCTGGAGTCATTTCGTTGCAAGCGGGTTTTTAAGTACTCTGGAGACATTTCGTTGCAAGCGGGTTTTTAAGTGCTCTGGAGTCATTTCGTTGTAAGCGGGTTTTTAAGTGCTCTGGAGTCATTTCGTTGCAAGCGGGTTTTTAAGTGCTCTGGAGTCATTTCGTTGCAAGCGGGTTTTTAAGTACTCTGGAGACATTTCGTTGCAAGCGGGTTTTTAAGTGCTCTGGAGTCATTTCGTTGCATGCGGGTTTTTAAGTGCTCTGAAGGCATTTCGTTGTAAGCGGGCTTTTAAGTGCTCTGGAGTCATTTCGTTGCAAGCGGGTTTTTACGTGTTCTGGAGTCATTTCGTTGCAAGCGGGTTTTTACATACTTCTCAGACATTTCACTGGAAGCGGGTTTTTTAAGTGCTCTGCAGGCATTTCGTTGCAAGCGGGTTTTTAAGTACTCTGGAGTCATTTCGTTGCAAGCGGGTTTTTAAGTGCTCTGGAGTCATTTCGTTGCAAGCGGGTTTTTAAGTTCTCTGGAGTCATTTCGTTGCAAGCGGGTTTTTAAGTGCTCTGGAGTCATTTCGTTACAAGCGGGTTTTTAAGTGCTCTGGAGTCATTTCGTTGCAAGCGGGTTTTTAAGTGCTCTGGAGTCATTTCGTTGCAAGCGGGTTTTTAAGTGCTCTGGAGTCATTTCGTTGCAAGCGGGTTTTTAAGTGCTCTGGAGTCATTTCGTTGCAAGCGGGTTTTTAAGTGCTCTGGAGTCATTTCGTTGCAAGCGGGTTTTTAAGTACTCTGGAGTCATTTCGTTGCAAGCGGGTTTTTAAGTGCTCTGGAGTCATTTCGTTGCAAGCGGGTTTTTAAGTGCTCTGGAGTCATTTCGTTGCAAGCGGGTTTTTAAGGGCTCTGGAGTCATTTCGTTGCAAGCGGGTTTTTAAGTGCTCTGGAGTCATTTCGTTACAAGCGGGTTTTTACATACTTCTCAGACATTTCACTTTAAGCGGGTTTTTTAAGTGCTCTGCAGGCATTTCTTTGTAAGCGGGTTTTTAAGTACTCTGGAGTCATTTCGTTGCAAGCGGGTTTTTAAGTGCTCTGGAGTCATTTCGTTGCAAGCGGGTTTTTAAGTGCTCTGGAGTCATTTCGTTGCAAGCGGGTTTTTACATACTTCTCAGACATTTCACTGGAAGCGGGTTTTTTAAGTGCTCTGCAGGCATTTCTTTGTAAGCGGGTTTTTAAGTACTCTGGAGTCATTTCGTTGCAAGCGGGTTTTTAAGTGCTCTGGAGTCATTTCGTTGCAAGCGGGTTTTTAAGTGCTCTGGAGTCATTTCGTTGCAAGCGGGTTTTTACATACTTCTCAGACATTTCACTGGAAGCGGGTTTTTTAAGTGCTCTGCAGGCATTTCTTTGTAAGCGGGTTTTTAAGTACTCTGGAGTCATTTCGTTGCAAGCGGGTTTTTAAGTGCTCTGGAGTCATTTCGTTGCAAACGGGTTTTTAAGTGCTCTGGAGTCATTTCGTTGCAAGCGGGTTTTTAAGTGCTCTGGAGTCATTTCGTTACAAGCGGGTTTTTAAGTGCTCTGGAGGCATTTCGTTGCAAGCGGGTTTTTAAGTGCTCTGGAGTCATTTCGTTGCAAGCGGGTTTTTAAGTGCTCTGGAGTCATTTCGTTGCAAGCGGGTTTTTAAGTGCTCTGGAGTCATTTCGTTGCAAGCGGGTTTTTAAGTGCTCTGGAGTCATTTCGTTGCAAGCGGGTTTTTAAGTGCTCTGGAGTCATTTCGTTGCAAGCGGGTTTTTAAGTGCTCTGGAGTCATTTCGTTGCAAGCGGGTTTTTAAGTGCTCTGAAGGCATTTCGTTGCAAGCGGGTTTTTAAGTGCTCTGGAGTCATTTCGTTGCAAGCGGGTTTTTAAGTGCTCTGGAGTCATTTCGTTGCAAGCGGGTTTTTAAGTGCTCTGGAGTCATTTCGTTGCAAGCGGGTTTTTAAGTGCTCTGGAGTCATTTCGTTGCAAGCGGGTTTTAAGTGCTCTGGAGTCATTTCGTTGCAAGCGGGTTTTTAAGTACTCTGGAGACATTTCGTTGCAAGCGGGTTTTTAAGTGCTCTGGAGTCATTTCGTTGTAAGCGGGTTTTTAAGTGCTCTGGAGTCATTTCGTTGCAAGCGGGTTTTTAAGTGCTCTGGAGTCATTTCGTTGCAAGCGGGTTTTTAAGTACTCTGGAGACATTTCGTTGCAAGCGGGTTTTTAAGTGCTCTGGAGTCATTTCGTTGCATGCGGGTTTTTAAGTGCTCTGAAGGCATTTCGTTGTAAGCGGGCTTTTAAGTGCTCTGGAGTCATTTCGTTGCAAGCGGGTTTTTACGTGTTCTGGAGTCATTTCGTTGCAAGCGGGTTTTTACATACTTCTCAGACATTTCACTGGAAGCGGGTTTTTTAAGTGCTCTGCAGGCATTTCGTTGCAAGCGGGTTTTTAAGTACTCTGGAGTCATTTCGTTGCAAGCGGGTTTTTAAGTGCTCTGGAGTCATTTCGTTGCAAGCGGGTTTTTAAGTTCTCTGGAGTCATTTCGTTGCAAGCGGGTTTTTAAGTGCTCTGGAGTCATTTCGTTACAAGCGGGTTTTTAAGTGCTCTGGAGTCATTTCGTTGCAAGCGGGTTTTTAAGTGCTCTGGAGTCATTTCGTTGCAAGCGGGTTTTTAAGTGCTCTGGAGTCATTTCGTTGCAAGCGGGTTTTTAAGTGCTCTGGAGTCATTTCGTTGCAAGCGGGTTTTTAAGTGCTCTGGAGTCATTTCGTTGCAAGCGGGTTTTTAAGTACTCTGGAGTCATTTCGTTGCAAGCGGGTTTTTAAGTGCTCTGGAGTCATTTCGTTGCAAGCGGGTTTTTAAGTGCTCTGGAGTCATTTCGTTGCAAGCGGGTTTTTAAGGGCTCTGGAGTCATTTCGTTGCAAGCGGGTTTTTAAGTGCTCTGGAGTCATTTCGTTACAAGCGGGTTTTTACATACTTCTCAGACATTTCACTTTAAGCGGGTTTTTTAAGTGCTCTGCAGGCATTTCTTTGTAAGCGGGTTTTTAAGTACTCTGGAGTCATTTCGTTGCAAGCGGGTTTTTAAGTGCTCTGGAGTCATTTCGTTGCAAGCGGGTTTTTAAGTGCTCTGGAGTCATTTCGTTGCAAGCGGGTTTTTACATACTTCTCAGACATTTCACTGGAAGCGGGTTTTTTAAGTGCTCTGCAGGCATTTCTTTGTAAGCGGGTTTTTAAGTACTCTGGAGTCATTTCGTTGCAAGCGGGTTTTTAAGTGCTCTGGAGTCATTTCGTTGCAAGCGGGTTTTTAAGTGCTCTGGAGTCATTTCGTTGCAAGCGGGTTTTTACATACTTCTCAGACATTTCACTGGAAGCGGGTTTTTTAAGTGCTCTGCAGGCATTTCTTTGTAAGCGGGTTTTTAAGTACTCTGGAGTCATTTCGTTGCAAGCGGGTTTTTAAGTGCTCTGGAGTCATTTCGTTGCAAACGGGTTTTTAAGTGCTCTGGAGTCATTTCGTTGCAAGCGGGTTTTTAAGTGCTCTGGAGTCATTTCGTTACAAGCGGGTTTTTAAGTGCTCTGGAGGCATTTCGTTGCAAGCGGGTTTTTAAGTGCTCTGGAGTCATTTCGTTGCAAGCGGGTTTTTAAGTGTTCTGGAGTCATTTTGTTGCAAGCGGGTTTTTAAGTGCTCTGGAGTCATTTCGTTGCAAGCGGGTTTTTAAGTGCTCTGGAGTCATTTCGTTGCAAGCGGGTTTTTAAGTGCTCTGGAGACATTTCGTTGCAAGCGGGTTTTTAAGTGCTCTGGAGTCATTTCGTTGCAAGCGGGTTTTTAAGTGCTCTGAAGGCATTTCGTTGCAAGCGGGTTTTTAAGTGCTCTGGAGTCATTTCGTTGCAAGCGGGTTTTTAAGTGCTCTGGAGTCATTTCGTTGCAAGCGGGTTTTTAAGTGCTCTGGAGTCATTTCGTTGCAAGCGGGTTTTTAAGTGCTCTGGAGTCATTTCGTTGCAAGCGGGTTTTTAAGTGCTCTGGAGTCATTTCGTTGCAAGCGGGTTTTTAAGTACTCTGGAGACATTTCGTTGCAAGCGGGTTTTTAAGTGCTCTGGAGTCCTTTCGTTGTAAGCGGGTTTTTAAGTGCTCTGGAGTCATTTCGTTGCAAGCGGGTTTTTAAGTGCTCTGGAGTCATTTCGTTGCAAGCGGGTTTTTAAGTACTCTGGAGACATTTCGTTGCAAGCGGGTTTTTAAGTGCTCTGGAGTCATTTCGTTGCATGCGGGTTTTTAAGTGCTCTGAAGGCATTTCGTTGTAAGCGGGCTTTTAAGTGCTCTGGAGTCATTTCGTTGCAAGCGGGTTTTTACGTGTTCTGGAGTCATTTCGTTGCAAGCGGGTTTTTACATACTTCTCAGACATTTCACTGGAAGCGGGTTTTTTAAGTGCTCTGCAGGCATTTCGTTGTAAGCGGGTTTTTAAGTACTCTGGAGTCATTTTGTTGCAAGCGGGTTTTTAAGTGCTCTGGAGTCATTTCGTTGCAAGCGGGTTTTTAAGTGCTCTGGAGTCATTTCGTTGCAAGCGGGTTTTTAAGTGCTCTGGAGTCATTTCGTTACAAGCGGGTTTTTAAGTGCTCTGGAGGCATTTCGTTGCAAGCGGGTTTTTAAGTGCTCTGGAGTCATTTCGTTGCAAGCGGGTTTTTAAGTGCTCTGGAGTCATTTCGTTGCAAGCGGGTTTTTAAGTGCTCTGGAGTCATTTCGTTGCAAGCGGGTTTTTAAGTGCTCTGGAGTCATTTCGTTGCAAGCGGGTTTTTAAGTGCTCTGGAGTCATTTCGTTGCAAGCGGGTTTTTAAGTGCTCTGGAGTCATTTCGTTGCAAGCGGGTTTTTAAGTGCTCTGGAGTCATTTCGTTGCAAGCGGGTTTTTAAGTGCTCTGGAGACATTTCGTTGCAAGCGGGTTTTTAAGTGCTCTGGAGTCATTTCGTTGCAAGCGGGTTTTTAAGTGCTCTGGAGTCATTTCGTTGCAAGCGGGTTTTTAAGTGCTCTGGAGTCATTTCGTTACAAGCGGGTTTTTAAGTACTCTGTAGACATTTCGTTGCAAGCGGGTTTTTAAGTGCTCTGGAGTCATTTCGTTACAAGCGGGTTTTTAAGTGCTCTGGAGTCATTTCGTTGCAAGCGGGTTTTTAAGTGCTCTGGAGTCATTTCGTTGCAAGCGGGTTTTTAAGTGCTCTGGAGTCATTTCGTTGCAAGCGGGTTTTTAAGTGCTCTGGAGTCATTTCGTTGCAAGCGGGTTTTTAAGTGCTCTGGAGTCATTTCGTTGCAAGCGGGTTTTTAAGTGCTCTGGAGACATTTCGTTGCAAGCGGGTTTTTAAGTGCTCTGGAGTCATTTCGTTGCAAGCGGGTTTTTAAGTGCTCTGGAGTCATTTCGTTGCAAGCGGGTTTTTAAGTGCTCTGGAGTCATTTCGTTACAAGCGGGTTTTTAAGTACTCTGTAGACATTTCGTTGCAAGCGGGTTTTTAAGTGCTCTGGAGTCATTTCGTTGCAAGCGGGTTTTTAAGTGCTCTGGAGTCATTTCGTTGCAAGCGGGTTTTTAAGTGCTCTGAAGGCATTTCGTTGCAAGCGGGTTTTTAAGTGCTCTGGAGTCATTTCGTTGCAAGCGGGTTTTTAAGTGCTCTGGAGTCATTTCGTTGCAAGCGGGTTTTTAAGTGCTCTGGAGTCATTTCGTTGCAAGCGGGTTTTTAAGTGCTCTGGAGTCATTTCGTTGCATGCGGGTTTTTAAGTGCTCTGCAGGCATTTCGTTGCAAGCGGGTTTTTAAGTGCTCTGGAGTCATTTCGTTGCAAGCGGGTTTTTAAGTGCTCTGGAGTCATTTCGTTGCAAGCGGGTTTTTAAGTGCTCTGGAGTCATTTCGTTGCAAGCGGGTTTTTAAGTGCTCTGAAAGCATTTCGTTGCAAGCGGGTTTTTAAGTGCTCTGGAGTCATTTCATTGCATGCGGGTTTTTAAGTACTCTGGAGACATTTCGTTGCAAGCGGGTTTTTAAGTGCTCTGGAGTCATTTCGTTGTAAGCGGGTTTTTAAGTGCTCTGGAGTCATTTCGTTGCAAGCGGGTTTTTAAGTGCTCTGGAGTCATTTCGTTGCAAGCGGGTTTTTAAGTACTCTGGAGACATTTCGTTGCAAGCGAGTTTTTAAGTGCTCTGGAGTCATTTCGTTGCATGCGGGTTTTTAAGTGCTCTGAAGGCATTTCGTTGTAAGCGGGCTTTTAAGTGCTCTGGAGTCATTTCGTTGCAAGCGGGTTTTTACGTGTTCTGGAGTCATTTCGTTGCAAGCGGGTTTTTACATACTTCTCAGACATTTCACTGGAAGCGGGTTTTTTAAGTGCTCTGCAGGCATTTCGTTGTAAGCGGGTTTTTAAGTACTCTGGAGTCATTTCGTTGCAAGCGGGTTTTTAAGTGCTCTGGAGTCATTTCGTTGCAAGCGGGTTTTTAAGTGCTCTGGAGTCATTTCGTTGCAAGCGGGTTTTTAAGTGCTCTGGAGTCATTTCGTTACAAGCGGGTTTTTAAGTGCTCTGGAGGCATTTCTTTGTAAGCGGGTTTTTAAGTACTCTGGAGTCATTTCGTTGCAAGCGGGTTTTTAAGTGCTCTGGAGTCATTTCGTTGCAAACGGGTTTTTAAGTGCTCTGGAGTCATTTCGTTGCAAGCGGGTTTTTAAGTGCTCTGGAGACATTTCGTTACAAGCGGGTTTTTAAGTGCTCTGGAGGCATTTCGTTGCAAGCGGGTTTTTAAGTGCTCTGGAGTCATTTCGTTGCAAGCGGGTTTTTAAGTGCTCTGGAGTCATTTCGTTGCAAGCGGGTTTTTAAGTGCTCTGGAGTCATTTCGTTGCAAGCGGGTTTTTAAGTGCTCTGGAGTCATTTCGTTGCAAGCGGGTTTTTAAGTGCTCTGGAGACATTTCGTTGCAAGCGGGTTTTTAAGTGCTCTGGAGTCATTTCGTTGCAAGCGGGTTTTTAAGTGCTCTGAAGGCATTTCGTTGCAAGCGGGTTTTTAAGTGCTCTGGAGTCATTTCGTTGCAAGCGGGTTTTTAAGTGCTCTGGAGTCATTTCGTTGCAAGCGGGTTTTTAAGTGCTCTGGAGTCATTTCGTTGCAAGCGGGTTTTTAAGTGCTCTGGAGTCATTTCGTTGCATGCGGGTTTTTAAGTGCTCTGAAGGCATTTCGTTGCAAGCGGGTTTTTAAGTGCTCTGGAGTCATTTCGTTGCAAGCGGGTTTTTAAGTGCTCTGGAGTCATTTCGTTGCAAGCGGGTTTTTAAGTGCTCTGGAGTCATTTCCTTGCAAGCGGGTTTTTAAGTGCTCTGAAAGCATTTCGTTGCAAGCGGGTTTTTAAGTGCTCTGGAGTCATTTCGTTGCATGCGGGTTTTTAAGTACTCTGGAGACATTTCGTTGCAAGCGGGTTTTTAAGTGCTCTGGAGTCATTTCGTTACAAGCGGGTTTTTAAGTGCTCTGGAGTCATTTCGTTGCAAGCGGGTTTTTAAGTACTCTGGAGACATTTCTTTGCAAGCGGGTTTTTAAGTGCTCTGGAGTCATTTCGTTGCAAGCGGGTTTTTAAGTGCTCTGGAGTCATTTCGTTGCAAGCGGGTTTTTAAGTGCTCTGGAGTCATTTCGTTGCAAGCGGGTTTTTAAGTGCTCTGGAGTCATTTCGTTGCAAGCGGGTTTTTAAGTGCTCTGGAGTCATTTCGTTGCAAGCGGGTTTTTAAGTGCTCTGGAGACATTTCGTTGCAAGCGGGTTTTTAAGTGCTCTGGAGTCATTTCGTTGCAAGCGGGTTTTTAAGTGCTCTGCAGGCATTTCGTTGCAAGCGGGTTTTTAAGTGCTCTGGAGTCATTTCGTTGCAAGCGGGTTTTTAAGTGCTCTGCAGGCATTTCGTTGCAAGCGGGTTTTTAAGTGCTCTGGAGTCATTTCGTTGCAAGCGGGTTTTTAAGTGCTCTGGAGTCATTTCGTTGCAAGCGGGTTTTTAAGTGCTCTGGAGTCATTTCGTTGCAAGCGGGTTTTTAAGTGCTCTGGAGTCATTTCGTTGCAAGCGGGTTTTTAAGTGCTCTGGAGTCATTTCGTTGCAAGCGGGTTTTTAAGTGCTCTGGAGTCATTTCGTTGCAAGCGGGTTTTTAAGTACTCTGGAGACATTTCGTTGCAAGCGGGTTTTTAAGTGCTCTGGAGTCATTTCGTTGCAAGCGGGTTTTTAAGTGCTCTGGAGTCATTTCGTTGCAAGCGGGTTTTTAAGTGCTCTGGAGTCATTTCGTTGCAAGCCGGTTTTTAAGTACTCTGGAGACATTTCGTTGCAAGCGGGTTTTTAAGTGCTCTGGAGTCATTTCGTTGCATGCGGGTTTTTAAGTGCTCTGAAGGCATTTCGTTGTAAGCGGGCTTTTAAGTGCTCTGGAGTCATTTCGTTGCAAGCGGGTTTTTACGTGTTCTGGAGTCATTTCGTTGCAAGCGGGTTTTTACATACTTCTCAGACATTTCACTGGAAGCGGGTTTTTTAAGTGCTCTGCAGGCATTTCTTTGTAAGCGGGTTTTTAAGTACTCTGGAGTCATTTCGTTGCAAGCGGGTTTTTAAGTGCTCTGGAGTCATTTCGTTGCAAACGGCTTTTTAAGTGCTCTGGAGTCATTTCGTTGCAAGCGGGTTTTTAAGTGCTCTGGAGTCATTTCGTTACAAGCGGGTTTTTAAGTGCTCTGGAGGCATTTCTTTGTAAGCGGGTTTTTAAGTACTCTGGAGTCATTTCGTTGCAAGCGGGTTTTTAAGTGCTCTGGAGTCATTTCGTTGCAAACGGGTTTTTAAGTGCTCTGGAGTCATTTCGTTGCAAGCGGGTTTTTAAGTGCTCTGGAGACATTTCGTTACAAGCGGGTTTTTAAGTGCTCTGGAGGCATTTCGTTGCAAGCGGGTTTTTAAGTGCTCTGGAGTCATTTCGTTGCAAGCGGGTTTTTAAGTGCTCTGGAGTCATTTCGTTGCAAGCGGGTTTTTAAGTGCTCTGGAGTCATTTCGTTGCAAGCGGGTTTTTAAGTGCTCTGGAGTCATTTCGTTGCAAGCGGGTTTTTAAGTGCTCTGGAGACATTTCGTTGCAAGCGGGTTTTTAAGTGCTCTGGAGTCATTTCGTTGCAAGCGGGTTTTTAAGTGCTCTGAAGGCATTTCGTTGCAAGCGGGTTTTTAAGTGCTCTGGAGTCATTTCGTTGCAAGCGGGTTTTTAAGTGCTCTGGAGTCATTTCGTTGCAAGCGGGTTTTTAAGTGCTCTGGAGTCATTTCGTTGCAAGCGGGTTTTTAAGTGCTCTGGAGTCATTTCGTTGCATGCGGGTTTTTAAGTGCTCTGAAGGCATTTCGTTGCAAGCGGGTTTTTAAGTGCTCTGGAGTCATTTCGTTGCAAGCGGGTTTTTAAGTGCTCTGGAGTCATTTCGTTGCAAGCGGGTTTTTAAGTGCTCTGGAGTCATTTCCTTGCAAGCGGGTTTTTAAGTGCTCTGAAAGCATTTCGTTGCAAGCGGGTTTTTAAGTGCTCTGGAGTCATTTCGTTGCATGCGGGTTTTTAAGTACTCTGGAGACATTTCGTTGCAAGCGGGTTTTTAAGTGCTCTGGAGTCATTTCGTTACAAGCGGGTTTTTAAGTGCTCTGGAGTCATTTCGTTGCAAGCGGGTTTTTAAGTACTCTGGAGACATTTCTTTGCAAGCGGGTTTTTAAGTGCTCTGGAGTCATTTCGTTGCAAGCGGGTTTTTAAGTGCTCTGGAGTCATTTCGTTGCAAGCGGGTTTTTAAGTGCTCTGGAGTCATTTCGTTGCAAGCGGGTTTTTAAGTGCTCTGGAGTCATTTCGTTGCAAGCGGGTTTTTAAGTGCTCTGGAGTCATTTCGTTGCAAGCGGGTTTTTAAGTGCTCTGGAGACATTTCGTTGCAAGCGGGTTTTTAAGTGCTCTGGAGTCATTTCGTTGCAAGCGGGTTTTTAAGTGCTCTGCAGGCATTTCGTTGCAAGCGGGTTTTTAAGTGCTCTGGAGTCATTTCGTTGCAAGCGGGTTTTTAAGTGCTCTGCAGGCATTTCGTTGCAAGCGGGTTTTTAAGTGCTCTGGAGTCATTTCGTTGCAAGCGGGTTTTTAAGTGCTCTGGAGTCATTTCGTTGCAAGCGGGTTTTTAAGTGCTCTGGAGTCATTTCGTTGCAAGCGGGTTTTTAAGTGCTCTGGAGTCATTTCGTTGCAAGCGGGTTTTTAAGTGCTCTGGAGTCATTTCGTTGCAAGCGGGTTTTTAAGTGCTCTGGAGTCATTTCGTTGCAAGCGGGTTTTTAAGTACTCTGGAGACATTTCGTTGCAAGCGGGTTTTTAAGTGCTCTGGAGTCATTTCGTTGCAAGCGGGTTTTTAAGTGCTCTGGAGTCATTTCGTTGCAAGCGGGTTTTTAAGTGCTCTGGAGTCATTTCGTTGCAAGCCGGTTTTTAAGTACTCTGGAGACATTTCGTTGCAAGCGGGTTTTTAAGTGCTCTGGAGTCATTTCGTTGCATGCGGGTTTTTAAGTGCTCTGAAGGCATTTCGTTGTAAGCGGGCTTTTAAGTGCTCTGGAGTCATTTCGTTGCAAGCGGGTTTTTACGTGTTCTGGAGTCATTTCGTTGCAAGCGGGTTTTTACATACTTCTCAGACATTTCACTGGAAGCGGGTTTTTTAAGTGCTCTGCAGGCATTTCTTTGTAAGCGGGTTTTTAAGTACTCTGGAGTCATTTCGTTGCAAGCGGGTTTTTAAGTGCTCTGGAGTCATTTCGTTGCAAACGGCTTTTTAAGTGCTCTGGAGTCATTTCGTTGCAAGCGGGTTTTTAAGTGCTCTGGAGTCATTTCGTTACAAGCGGGTTTTTAAGTGCTCTGGAGGCATTTCGTTGCAAGCGGGTTTTTAAGTGCTCTGGAGTCATTTCGTTGCAAGCGGGTTTTTAAGTGCTCTGGAGTCATTTCGTTGCAAGCGGGTTTTTAAGTGCTCTGGAGTCATTTCGTTGCAAGCGGGTTTTTAAGTGCTCTGGAGTCATTTCGTTGCAAGCGGGTTTTTAAGTGCTCTGGAGTCATTTCGTTGCAAGCGGGTTTTTAAGTGCTCTGGAGTCATTTCGTTGCAAGCGGGTTTTTAAGTGCTCTGAAGGCATTTCGTTGCAAGCGGGTTTTTAAGTGCTCTGGAGTCATTTCGTTGCAAGCGGATTTTTAAGTGCTCTGGAGTCATTTCGTTGCAAGCGGGTTTTTAAGTGCTCTGGAGTCATTTCGTTGCAAGCGGGTTTTTAAGTGCTCTGGAGTCATTTCGTTGCAAGCGGGTTTTAAGTGCTCTGGAGTCATTTCGTTGCAAGCGGGTTTTTAAGTACTCTGGAGACATTTCGTTGCAAGCGGGTTTTTAAGTGCTCTGGAGTCATTTCGTTGTAAGCGGGTTTTTAAGTGCTCTGGAGTCATTTCGTTGCAAGCGGGTTTTTAAGTGCTCTGGAGTCATTTCGTTGCAAGCGGGTTTTTAAGTACTCTGGAGACATTTCGTTGCAAGCGGGTTTTTAAGTGCTCTGGAGTCATTTCGTTGCATGCGGGTTTTTAAGTGCTCTGAAGGCATTTCGTTGTAAGCGGGCTTTTAAGTGCTCTGGAGTCATTTCGTTGCAAGCGGGTTTTTACGTGTTCTGGAGTCATTTCGTTGCAAGCGGGTTTTTACATACTTCTCAGACATTTCACTGGAAGCGGGTTTTTTAAGTGCTCTGCAGGCATTTCGTTGCAAGCGGGTTTTTAAGTACTCTGGAGTCATTTCGTTGCAAGCGGGTTTTTAAGTGCTCTGGAGTCATTTCGTTGCAAGCGGGTTTTTAAGTTCTCTGGAGTCATTTCGTTGCAAGCGGGTTTTTAAGTGCTCTGGAGTCATTTCGTTACAAGCGGGTTTTTAAGTGCTCTGGAGTCATTTCGTTGCAAGCGGGTTTTTAAGTGCTCTGGAGTCATTTCGTTGCAAGCGGGTTTTTAAGTGCTCTGGAGTCATTTCGTTGCAAGCGGGTTTTTAAGTGCTCTGGAGTCATTTCGTTGCAAGCGGGTTTTTAAGTGCTCTGGAGTCATTTCGTTGCAAGCGGGTTTTTAAGTACTCTGGAGACATTTCGTTGCAAGCGGGTTTTTAAGTGCTCTGGAGTCATTTCGTTGCAAGCGGGTTTTTAAGTGCTCTGGAGTCATTTCGTTGCAAGCGGGTTTTTAAGGGCTCTGGAGTCATTTCGTTGCAAGCGGGTTTTTAAGTGCTCTGGAGTCATTTCGTTACAAGCGGGTTTTTACATACTTCTCAGACATTTCACTTTAAGCGGGTTTTTTAAGTGCTCTGCAGGCATTTCTTTGTAAGCGGGTTTTTAAGTACTCTGGAGTCATTTCGTTGCAAGCGGGTTTTTAAGTGCTCTGGAGTCATTTCGTTGCAAGCGGGTTTTTAAGTGCTCTGGAGTCATTTCGTTGCAAGCGGGTTTTTACATACTTCTCAGACATTTCACTGGAAGCGGGTTTTTTAAGTGCTCTGCAGGCATTTCTTTGTAAGCGGGTTTTTAAGTACTCTGGAGTCATTTCGTTGCAAGCGGGTTTTTAAGTGCTCTGGAGTCATTTCGTTGCAAACGGGTTTTTAAGTGCTCTGGAGTCATTTCGTTGCAAGCGGGTTTTTAAGTGCTCTGGAGTCATTTCGTTACAAGCGGGTTTTTAAGTGCTCTGGAGGCATTTCGTTGCAAGCGGGTTTTTAAGTGCTCTGGAGTCATTTCGTTGCAAGCGGGTTTTTAAGTGTTCTGGAGTCATTTTGTTGCAAGCGGGTTTTTAAGTGCTCTGGAGTCATTTCGTTGCAAGCGGGTTTTTAAGTGCTCTGGAGTCATTTCGTTGCAAGCGGGTTTTTAAGTGCTCTGGAGACATTTCGTTGCAAGCGGGTTTTTAAGTGCTCTGGAGTCATTTCGTTGCAAGCGGGTTTTTAAGTGCTCTGAAGGCATTTCGTTGCAAGCGGGTTTTTAAGTGCTCTGGAGTCATTTCGTTGCAAGCGGGTTTTTAAGTGCTCTGGAGTCATTTCGTTGCAAGCGGGTTTTTAAGTGCTCTGGAGTCATTTCGTTGCAAGCGGGTTTTTAAGTGCTCTGGAGTCATTTCGTTGCAAGCGGGTTTTTAAGTGCTCTGGAGTCATTTCGTTGCAAGCGGGTTTTTAAGTACTCTGGAGACATTTCGTTGCAAGCGGGTTTTTAAGTGCTCTGGAGTCCTTTCGTTGTAAGCGGGTTTTTAAGTGCTCTGGAGTCATTTCGTTGCAAGCGGGTTTTTAAGTGCTCTGGAGTCATTTCGTTGCAAGCGGGTTTTTAAGTACTCTGGAGACATTTCGTTGCAAGCGGGTTTTTAAGTGCTCTGGAGTCATTTCGTTGCATGCGGGTTTTTAAGTGCTCTGAAGGCATTTCGTTGTAAGCGGGCTTTTAAGTGCTCTGGAGTCATTTCGTTGCAAGCGGGTTTTTACGTGTTCTGGAGTCATTTCGTTGCAAGCGGGTTTTTACATACTTCTCAGACATTTCACTGGAAGCGGGTTTTTTAAGTGCTCTGCAGGCATTTCGTTGTAAGCGGGTTTTTAAGTGCTCTGGAGTCATTTCGTTGCAAGCGGGTTTTTAAGTGCTCTGGAGTCATTTCGTTGCAAGCGGGTTTTTAAGTGCTCTGGAGTCATTTCGTTGCAAGCGGGTTTTTAAGTGCTCTGGAGTCATTTCGTTACAAGCGGGTTTTTAAGTGCTCTGGAGGCATTTCGTTGCAAGCGGGTTTTTAAGTGCTCTGGAGTCATTTCGTTGCAAGCGGGTTTTTAAGTGCTCTGGAGTCATTTCGTTGCAAGCGGGTTTTTAAGTGCTCTGGAGTCATTTCGTTGCAAGCGGGTTTTTAAGTGCTCTGGAGTCATTTCGTTGCAAGCGGGTTTTTAAGTGCTCTGGAGGCATTTCGTTGCAAGCGGGTTTTTAAGTGCTCTGAAGGCATTTCGTTGCAAGCGGGTTTTTAAGTGCTCTGGAGTCATTTCGTTGCAAGCGGGTTTTTAAGTGCTCTGGAGTCATTTCGTTGCAAGCGGGTTTTTAAGTGCTCTGGAGTCATTTCGTTGCAAGCGGATTTTTAAGTGCTCTGGAGTCATTTCGTTGCAAGCGGGTTTTTAAGTGCTCTGGAGTCATTTCGTTGCAAGCGGGTTTTTAAGTACTCTGGAGACATTTCGTTGCAAGCGGGTTTTTAAGTGCTCTGGAGTCATTTCGTTGTAAGCGGGTTTTTAAGTGCTCTGGAGTCATTTCGTTGCAAGCGGGTTTTTAAGTGCTCTGGAGTCATTTCGTTGCAAGCGGGTTTTTAAGTACTCTGGAGACATTTCGTTGCAAGCGGGTTTTTAAGTGCTCTGGAGTCATTTCGTTGCATGCGGGTTTTTAAGTGCTCTGAAGGCATTTCGTTGTAAGCGGGCTTTTAAGTGCTCTGGAGTCATTTCGTTGCAAGCGGGTTTTTACGTGTTCTGGAGTCATTTCGTTGCAAGCGGGTTTTTACATACTTCTCAGACATTTCACTGGAAGCGGGTTTTTTAAGTGCTCTGCAGGCATTTCGTTGCAAGCGGGTTTTTAAGTACTCTGGAGTCATTTCGTTGCAAGCGGGTTTTTAAGTGCTCTGGAGTCATTTCGTTGCAAGCGGGTTTTTAAGTGCTCTGGAGTCATTTCTTTGCAAGCGGGTTTTTAAGTGCTCTGGAGTCATTTCGTTACAAGCGGGTTTTTAAGTGCTCTGGAGTCATTTCGTTGCAAGCGGGTTTTTAAGTGCTCTGGAGTCATTTCGTTGCAAGCGGGTTTTTAAGTGCTCTGGAGTCATTTCGTTGCAAGCGGGTTTTTAAGTGCTCTGGAGTCATTTCGTTGCAAGCGGGTTTTTAAGTGCTCTGGAGTCATTTCGTTGCAAGAGGGTTTTTAAGTACTCTGGAGACATTTCGTTGCAAGCGGGTTTTTAAGTGCTCTGGAGTCATTTCGTTGCAAGCGGGTTTTTAAGTGCTCTGGAGTCATTTCGTTGCAAGCGGGTTTTTAAGTGCTCTGGAGTCATTTCGTTGCAAGCGGGTTTTTAAGTACTCTGGAGACATTTCGTTGCAAGCGGGTTTTTAAGTGCTCTGGAGTCATTTCATTGCATGCGGGTTTTTAAGTGCTCTGAAGGCATTTCGTTGTAAGCGGGCTTTTAAGTGCTCTGGAGTCATTTCGTTGCAAGCGGGTTTTTACGTGTTCTGGAGTCATTTCGTTGCAAGCGGGTTTTTACATACTTCTCAGACATTTCACTGGAAGCGGGTTTTTTAAGTGCTCTGCAGGCATTTCGTTGCAAGCGGGTTTTTAAGTACTCTGGAGTCATTTCGTTGCAAGCGGGTTTTTAAGTGCTCTGGAGTCATTTCGTTGCAAGCGGGTTTTTAAGTGCTCTGGAGTCATTTCGTTGCAAGCGGGTTTTTAAGTGCTCTGGAGTCATTTCGTTACAAGCGGGTTTTTAAGTGCTCTGGAGTCATTTCGTTGCAAGCGGGTTTTTAAGTGCTCTGGAGTCATTTCGTTGCAAGCGGGTTTTTAAGTGCTCTGGAGTCATTTCGTTGCAAGCGGGTTTTTAAGTGCTCTGGAGTCATTTCGTTGCAAGCGGGTTTTTAAGTGCTCTGGAGTCATTTCGTTGCAAGCGGGTTTTTAAGTACTCTGGAGACATTTCGTTGCAAGCGGGTTTTTAAGTGCTCTGGAGTCATTTCGTTGCAAGCGGGTTTTTAAGTGCTCTGGAGTCATTTCGTTGCAAGCGGGTTTTTAAGGGCTCTGGAGTCATTTCGTTGCAAGCGGGTTTTTAAGTGCTCTGGAGTCATTTCGTTACAAGCGGGTTTTTACATACTTCTCAGACATTTCACTTTAAGCGGGTTTTTTAAGTGCTCTGCAGGCATTTCTTTGTAAGCGGGTTTTTAAGTACTCTGGAGTCATTTCGTTGCAAGCGGGTTTTTAAGTGCTCTGGAGTCATTTCGTTGCAAGCGGGTTTTTAAGTGCTCTGGAGTCATTTCGTTGCAAGCGGGTTTTTACATACTTCTCAGACATTTCACTGGAAGCGGGTTTTTTAAGTGCTCTGCAGGCATTTCTTTGTAAGCGGGTTTTTAAGTACTCTGGAGTCATTTCGTTGCAAGCGGGTTTTTAAGTGCTCTGGAGTCATTTCGTTGCAAGCGGGTTTTTAAGTGCTCTGGAGTCATTTCGTTGCAAGCGGGTTTTTACATACTTCTCAGACATTTCACTGGAAGCGGGTTTTTTAAGTGCTCTGCAGGCATTTCTTTGTAAGCGGGTTTTTAAGTACTCTGGAGTCATTTCGTTGCAAGCGGGTTTTTAAGTGCTCTGGAGTCATTTCGTTGCAAACGGGTTTTTAAGTGCTCTGGAGTCATTTCGTTGCAAGCGGGTTTTTAAGTGCTCTGGAGTCATTTCGTTACAAGCGGGTTTTTAAGTGCTCTGGAGGCATTTCGTTGCAAGCGGGTTTTTAAGTGCTCTGGAGTCATTTCGTTGCAAGCGGGTTTTTAAGTGTTCTGGAGTCATTTTGTTGCAAGCGGGTTTTTAAGTGCTCTGGAGTCATTTCGTTGCAAGCGGGTTTTTAAGTGCTCTGGAGTCATTTCGTTGCAAGCGGGTTTTTAAGTGCTCTGGAGACATTTCGTTGCAAGCGGGTTTTTAAGTGCTCTGGAGTCATTTCGTTGCAAGCGGGTTTTTAAGTGCTCTGAAGGCATTTCGTTGCAAGCGGGTTTTTAAGTGCTCTGGAGTCATTTCGTTGCAAGCGGGTTTTTAAGTGCTCTGGAGTCATTTCGTTGCAAGCGGGTTTTTAAGTGCTCTGGAGTCATTTCGTTGCAAGCGGGTTTTTAAGTGCTCTGGAGTCATTTCGTTGCAAGCGGGTTTTTAAGTGCTCTGGAGTCATTTCGTTGCAAGCGGGTTTTTAAGTACTCTGGAGACATTTCGTTGCAAGCGGGTTTTTAAGTGCTCTGGAGTCCTTTCGTTGTAAGCGGGTTTTTAAGTGCTCTGGAGTCATTTCGTTGCAAGCGGGTTTTTAAGTGCTCTGGAGTCATTTCGTTGCAAGCGGGTTTTTAAGTACTCTGGAGACATTTCGTTGCAAGCGGGTTTTTAAGTGCTCTGGAGTCATTTCGTTGCATGCGGGTTTTTAAGTGCTCTGAAGGCATTTCGTTGTAAGCGGGCTTTTAAGTGCTCTGGAGTCATTTCGTTGCAAGCGGGTTTTTACGTGTTCTGGAGTCATTTCGTTGCAAGCGGGTTTTTACATACTTCTCAGACATTTCACTGGAAGCGGGTTTTTTAAGTGCTCTGCAGGCATTTCGTTGTAAGCGGGTTTTTAAGTACTCTGGAGTCATTTTGTTGCAAGCGGGTTTTTAAGTGCTCTGGAGTCATTTCGTTGCAAGCGGGTTTTTAAGTGCTCTGGAGTCATTTCGTTGCAAGCGGGTTTTTAAGTGCTCTGGAGTCATTTCGTTACAAGCGGGTTTTTACATACTTCTCAGACATTTCACTTTAAGCGGGTTTTTTAAGTGCTCTGCAGGCATTTCTTTGTAAGCGGGTTTTTAAGTACTCTGGAGTCATTTCGTTGCAAGCGGGTTTTTAAGTGCTCTGGAGTCATTTCGTTGCAAGCGGGTTTTTAAGTGCTCTGGAGTCATTTCGTTGCAAGCGGGTTTTTACATACTTCTCAGACATTTCACTGGAAGCGGGTTTTTTAAGTGCTCTGCAGGCATTTCTTTGTAAGCGGGTTTTTAAGTACTCTGGAGTCATTTCGTTGCAAGCGGGTTTTTAAGTGCTCTGGAGTCATTTCGTTGCAAGCGGGTTTTTAAGTGCTCTGGAGTCATTTCGTTGCAAGCGGGTTTTTACATACTTCTCAGACATTTCACTGGAAGCGGGTTTTTTAAGTGCTCTGCAGGCATTTCTTTGTAAGCGGGTTTTTAAGTACTCTGGAGTCATTTCGTTGCAAGCGGGTTTTTAAGTGCTCTGGAGTCATTTCGTTGCAAACGGGTTTTTAAGTGCTCTGGAGTCATTTCGTTGCAAGCGGGTTTTTAAGTGCTCTGGAGTCATTTCGTTACAAGCGGGTTTTTAAGTGCTCTGGAGGCATTTCGTTGCAAGCGGGTTTTTAAGTGCTCTGGAGTCATTTCGTTGCAAGCGGGTTTTTAAGTGTTCTGGAGTCATTTTGTTGCAAGCGGGTTTTTAAGTGCTCTGGAGTCATTTCGTTGCAAGCGGGTTTTTAAGTGCTCTGGAGTCATTTCGTTGCAAGCGGGTTTTTAAGTGCTCTGGAGACATTTCGTTGCAAGCGGGTTTTTAAGTGCTCTGGAGTCATTTCGTTGCAAGCGGGTTTTTAAGTGCTCTGAAGGCATTTCGTTGCAAGCGGGTTTTTAAGTGCTCTGGAGTCATTTCGTTGCAAGCGGGTTTTTAAGTGCTCTGGAGTCATTTCGTTGCAAGCGGGTTTTTAAGTGCTCTGGAGTCATTTCGTTGCAAGCGGGTTTTTAAGTGCTCTGGAGTCATTTCGTTGCAAGCGGGTTTTTAAGTGCTCTGGAGTCATTTCGTTGCAAGCGGGTTTTTAAGTACTCTGGAGACATTTCGTTGCAAGCGGGTTTTTAAGTGCTCTGGAGTCCTTTCGTTGTAAGCGGGTTTTTAAGTGCTCTGGAGTCATTTCGTTGCAAGCGGGTTTTTAAGTGCTCTGGAGTCATTTCGTTGCAAGCGGGTTTTTAAGTACTCTGGAGACATTTCGTTGCAAGCGGGTTTTTAAGTGCTCTGGAGTCATTTCGTTGCATGCGGGTTTTTAAGTGCTCTGAAGGCATTTCGTTGTAAGCGGGCTTTTAAGTGCTCTGGAGTCATTTCGTTGCAAGCGGGTTTTTACGTGTTCTGGAGTCATTTCGTTGCAAGCGGGTTTTTACATACTTCTCAGACATTTCACTGGAAGCGGGTTTTTTAAGTGCTCTGCAGGCATTTCGTTGTAAGCGGGTTTTTAAGTACTCTGGAGTCATTTTGTTGCAAGCGGGTTTTTAAGTGCTCTGGAGTCATTTCGTTGCAAGCGGGTTTTTAAGTGCTCTGGAGTCATTTCGTTGCAAGCGGGTTTTTAAGTGCTCTGGAGTCATTTCGTTACAAGCGGGTTTTTAAGTGCTCTGGAGGCATTTCGTTGCAAGCGGGTTTTTAAGTGCTCTGGAGTCATTTCGTTGCAAGCGGGTTTTTAAGTGCTCTGGAGTCATTTCGTTGCAAGCGGGTTTTTAAGTGCTCTGGAGTCATTTCGTTGCAAGCGGGTTTTTAAGTGCTCTGGAGTCATTTCGTTGCAAGCGGGTTTTTAAGTGCTCTGGAGTCATTTCGTTGCAAGCGGGTTTTTAAGTGCTCTGGAGACATTTCGTTGCAAGCGGGTTTTTAAGTGCTCTGGAGTCATTTCGTTGCAAGCGGGTTTTTAAGTGCTCTGGAGTCATTTCGTTGCAAGCGGGTTTTTAAGTGCTCTGGAGTCATTTCGTTACAAGCGGGTTTTTAAGTACTCTGTAGACATTTCGTTGCAAGCGGGTTTTTAAGTGCTCTGGAGTCATTTCGTTGCAAGCGGGTTTTTAAGTGCTCTGGAGTCATTTCGTTGCAAGCGGGTTTTTAAGTGCTCTGAAGGCATTTCGTTGCAAGCGGGTTTTTAAGTGCTCTGGAGTCATTTCGTTGCATGCGGGTTTTTAAGTGCTCTGAAGGCATTTCGTTGTAAGCGGGCTTTTAAGTGCTCTGGAGTCATTTCGTTGCAAGCGGGTTTTTACGTGTTCTGGAGTCATTTCGTTGCAAGCGGGTTTTTACATACTTCTCAGACATTTCACTGGAAGCGGGTTTTTTAAGTGCTCTGCAGGCATTTCGTTGTAAGCGGGTTTTTAAGTACTCTGGAGTCATTTTGTTGCAAGCGGGTTTTTAAGTGCTCTGGAGTCATTTCGTTGCAAGCGGGTTTTTAAGTGCTCTGGAGTCATTTCGTTGCAAGCGGGTTTTTAAGTGCTCTGGAGTCATTTCGTTACAAGCGGGTTTTTAAGTGCTCTGGAGGCATTTCGTTGCAAGCGGGTTTTTAAGTGCTCTGGAGTCATTTCGTTGCAAGCGGGTTTTTAAGTGCTCTGGAGTCATTTCGTTGCAAGCGGGTTTTTAAGTGCTCTGGAGTCATTTCGTTGCAAGCGGGTTTTTAAGTGCTCTGGAGTCATTTCGTTGCAAGCGGGTTTTTAAGTGCTCTGGAGTCATTTCGTTGCAAGCGGGTTTTTAAGTGCTCTGGAGACATTTCGTTGCAAGCGGGTTTTTAAGTGCTCTGGAGTCATTTCGTTGCAAGCGGGTTTTTAAGTGCTCTGGAGTCATTTCGTTGCAAGCGGGTTTTTAAGTGCTCTGGAGTCATTTCGTTACAAGCGGGTTTTTAAGTACTCTGTAGACATTTCGTTGCAAGCGGGTTTTTAAGTGCTCTGGAGTCATTTCGTTGCAAGCGGGTTTTTAAGTGCTCTGGAGTCATTTCGTTGCAAGCGGGTTTTTAAGTGCTCTGAAGGCATTTCGTTGCAAGCGGGTTTTTAAGTGCTCTGGAGTCATTTCGTTGCAAGCGGGTTTTTAAGTGCTCTGGAGTCATTTCGTTGCAAGCGGGTTTTTAAGTGCTCTGGAGTCATTTCGTTGCAAGCGGGTTTTTAAGTGCTCTGGAGTCATTTCGTTGCATGCGGGTTTTTAAGTGCTCTGCAGGCATTTCGTTGCAAGCGGGTTTTTAAGTGCTCTGGAGTCATTTCGTTGCAAGCGGGTTTTTAAGTGCTCTGGAGTCATTTCGTTGCAAGCGGGTTTTTAAGTGCTCTGGAGTCATTTCGTTGCAAGCGGGTTTTTAAGTGCTCTGAAAGCATTTCGTTGCAAGCGGGTTTTTAAGTGCTCTGGAGTCATTTCATTGCATGCGGGTTTTTAAGTACTCTGGAGACATTTCGTTGCAAGCGGGTTTTTAAGTGCTCTGGAGTCATTTCGTTGTAAGCGGGTTTTTAAGTGCTCTGGAGTCATTTCGTTGCAAGCGGGTTTTTAAGTGCTCTGGAGTCATTTCGTTGCAAGCGGGTTTTTAAGTACTCTGGAGACATTTCGTTGCAAGCGGGTTTTTAAGTGCTCTGGAGTCATTTCGTTGCATGCGGGTTTTTAAGTGCTCTGAAGGCATTTCGTTGTAAGCGGGCTTTTAAGTGCTCTGGAGTCATTTCGTTGCAAGCGGGTTTTTACGTGTTCTGGAGTCATTTCGTTGCAAGCGGGTTTTTACATACTTCTCAGACATTTCACTGGAAGCGGGTTTTTTAAGTGCTCTGCAGGCATTTCGTTGTAAGCGGGTTTTTAAGTACTCTGGAGTCATTTCGTTGCAAGCGGGTTTTTAAGTGCTCTGGAGTCATTTCGTTGCAAGCGGGTTTTTAAGTGCTCTGGAGTCATTTCGTTGCAAGCGGGTTTTTAAGTGCTCTGGAGTCATTTCGTTACAAGCGGGTTTTTAAGTGCTCTGGAGGCATTTCGTTGCAAGCGGGTTTTTAAGTGCTCTGGAGTCATTTCGTTGCAAGCGGGTTTTTAAGTGCTCTGGAGTCATTTCGTTGCAAGCGGGTTTTTAAGTGCTCTGGAGTCATTTCGTTGCAAGCGGGTTTTTAAGTGCTCTGGAGTCATTTCGTTGCAAGCGGGTTTTTAAGTGCTCTGGAGGCATTTCGTTGCAAGCGGGTTTTTAAGTGCTCTGAAGGCATTTCGTTGCAAGCGGGTTTTTAAGTGCTCTGGAGTCATTTCGTTGCAAGCGGGTTTTTAAGTGCTCTGGAGTCATTTCGTTGCAAGCGGGTTTTTAAGTGCTCTGGAGTCATTTCGTTGCAAGCGGATTTTTAAGTGCTCTGGAGTCATTTCGTTGCAAGCGGGTTTTTAAGTGCTCTGGAGTCATTTCGTTGCAAGCGGGTTTTTAAGTACTCTGGAGACATTTCGTTGCAAGCGGGTTTTTAAGTGCTCTGGAGTCATTTCGTTGTAAGCGGGTTTTTAAGTGCTCTGGAGTCATTTCGTTGCAAGCGGGTTTTTAAGTGCTCTGGAGTCATTTCGTTGCAAGCGGGTTTTTAAGTACTCTGGAGACATTTCGTTGCAAGCGGGTTTTTAAGTGCTCTGGAGTCATTTCGTTGCATGCGGGTTTTTAAGTGCTCTGAAGGCATTTCGTTGTAAGCGGGCTTTTAAGTGCTCTGGAGTCATTTCGTTGCAAGCGGGTTTTTACGTGTTCTGGAGTCATTTCGTTGCAAGCGGGTTTTTACATACTTCTCAGACATTTCACTGGAAGCGGGTTTTTTAAGTGCTCTGCAGGCATTTCGTTGCAAGCGGGTTTTTAAGTACTCTGGAGTCATTTCGTTGCAAGCGGGTTTTTAAGTGCTCTGGAGTCATTTCGTTGCAAGCGGGTTTTTAAGTGCTCTGGAGTCATTTCTTTGCAAGCGGGTTTTTAAGTGCTCTGGAGTCATTTCGTTACAAGCGGGTTTTTAAGTGCTCTGGAGTCATTTCGTTGCAAGCGGGTTTTTAAGTGCTCTGGAGTCATTTCGTTGCAAGCGGGTTTTTAAGTGCTCTGGAGTCATTTCGTTGCAAGCGGGTTTTTAAGTGCTCTGGAGTCATTTCGTTGCAAGCGGGTTTTTAAGTGCTCTGGAGTCATTTCGTTGCAAGAGGGTTTTTAAGTACTCTGGAGACATTTCGTTGCAAGCGGGTTTTTAAGTGCTCTGGAGTCATTTCGTTGCAAGCGGGTTTTTAAGTGCTCTGGAGTCATTTCGTTGCAAGCGGGTTTTTAAGTGCTCTGGAGTCATTTCGTTGCAAGCGGGTTTTTAAGTACTCTGGAGACATTTCGTTGCAAGCGGGTTTTTAAGTGCTCTGGAGTCATTTCATTGCATGCGGGTTTTTAAGTGCTCTGAAGGCATTTCGTTGTAAGCGGGCTTTTAAGTGCTCTGGAGTCATTTCGTTGCAAGCGGGTTTTTACGTGTTCTGGAGTCATTTCGTTGCAAGCGGGTTTTTACATACTTCTCAGACATTTCACTGGAAGCGGGTTTTTTAAGTGCTCTGCAGGCATTTCTTTGTAAGCGGGTTTTTAAGTACTCTGGAGTCATTTCGTTGCAAGCGGGTTTTTAAGTGCTCTGGAGTCATTTCGTTGCAAACGGGTTTTTAAGTGCTCTGGAGTCATTTCGTTGCAAGCGGGTTTTTAAGTGCTCTGGAGACATTTCGTTACAAGCGGGTTTTTAAGTGCTCTGGAGGCATTTCGTTGCAAGCGGGTTTTTAAGTGCTCTGGAGTCATTTCGTTGCAAGCGGGTTTTTAAGTGCTCTGGAGTCATTTCGTTGCAAGCGGGTTTTTAAGTGCTCTGGAGTCATTTCGTTGCAAGCGGGTTTTTAAGTGCTCTGGAGTCATTTCGTTGCAAGCGGGTTTTTAAGTGCTCTGGAGACATTTCGTTGCAAGCGGGTTTTTAAGTGCTCTGGAGTCATTTCGTTGCAAGCGGGTTTTTAAGTGCTCTGAAGGCATTTCGTTGCAAGCGGGTTTTTAAGTGCTCTGGAGTCATTTCGTTGCAAGCGGGTTTTTAAGTGCTCTGGAGTCATTTCGTTGCAAGCGGGTTTTTAAGTGCTCTGGAGTCATTTCGTTGCAAGCGGGTTTTTAAGTGCTCTGGAGTCATTTCGTTGCATGCGGGTTTTTAAGTGCTCTGAAGGCATTTCGTTGCAAGCGGGTTTTTAAGTGCTCTGGAGTCATTTCGTTGCAAGCGGGTTTTTAAGTGCTCTGGAGTCATTTCGTTGCAAGCGGGTTTTTAAGTGCTCTGGAGTCATTTCCTTGCAAGCGGGTTTTTAAGTGCTCTGAAAGCATTTCGTTGCAAGCGGGTTTTTAAGTGCTCTGGAGTCATTTCGTTGCATGCGGGTTTTTAAGTACTCTGGAGACATTTCGTTGCAAGCGGGTTTTTAAGTGCTCTGGAGTCATTTCGTTGTAAGCGGGTTTTTAAGTGCTCTGGAGTCATTTCGTTGCAAGCGGGTTTTTAAGTGCTCTGGAGTCATTTCGTTGCAAGCGGGTTTTTAAGTACTCTGGAGACATTTCGTTGCAAGCGGGTTTTTAAGTGCTCTGGAGTCATTTCGTTGCATGCGGGTTTTTAAGTGCTCTGAAGGCATTTCGTTGTAAGCGGGCTTTTAAGTGCTCTGGAGTCATTTCGTTGCAAGCGGGTTTTTACGTGTTCTGGAGTCATTTCGTTGCAAGCGGGTTTTTACATACTTCTCAGACATTTCACTGGAAGCGGGTTTTTTAAGTGCTCTGCAGGCATTTCGTTGTAAGCGGGTTTTTAAGTACTCTGGAGTCATTTCGTTGCAAGCGGGTTTTTAAGTGCTCTGGAGGCATTTCGTTGCAAGCGGGTTTTTAAGTGCTCTGGAGTCATTTCGTTGCAAGCGGGTTTTTAAGTGCTCTGGAGTCATTTCGTTACAAGCGGGTTTTTAAGTGCTCTGGAGTCATTTCGTTGCAAGCGGGTTTTTAAGTGCTCTGGAGTCATTTCGTTGCAAGCGGGTTTTTAAGTGCTCTGGAGTCATTTCGTTGCAAGCGGGTTTTTAAGTGCTCTGGAGACATTTCGTTGCAAGCGGGTTTTTAAGTGCTCTGGAGTCATTTCATTGCAAGCGGGTTTTTAAGTGCTCTGGAGTCATTTCGTTGCAAGCGGGTTTTTAAGTGCTCTGGAGTCATTTCGTTACAAGCGGGTTTTTAAGTACTCTGTAGACATTTCGTTGCAAGCGGGTTTTTAAGTGCTCTGGAGTCATTCCGTTGCAAGCGGGTTTTTAAGTGCTCTGGAGTCATTTCGTTGCAAGCGGGTTTTTAAGTGCTCTGAAGGCATTTCGTTGCAAGCGGGTTTTTAAGTGCTCTGGAGTCATTTCGTTGCAAGCGGGTTTTTAAGTGCTCTGGAGTCATTTCGTTGCAAGCGGGTTTTTAAGTGCTCTGGAGTCATTTCGTTGCAAGCGGGTTTTTAAGTGCTCTGGAGTCATTTCGTTGCATGCGGGTTTTTAAGTGCTCTGAAGGCATTTCGTTGTAAGCGGATGTTTAAGTGCTCTGGAGTCATTTCGTTGCAAGCGGGTTTTTAAGTGCTCTGGAGTCATTTCATTGCAATCGGGTTTTTAAGTGCTCTGGAGTCATTTCGTTGCAAGCGGGTTTTTAAGTGCTCTGAAAGCATTTCGTTGCAAGCGGGTTTTTAAGTGCTCTGGAGTCATTTCGTTGCAAGCGGGTTTTTAAGTGCTCTGGAGTCATTTCGTTGCAAGCGGGTTTTTAAGTGCTCTGGAGTCATTTCGTTGCAAGCGGGTTTTTAAGTGCTCTGGAGTCATTTCGTTGTAAGCGGGTTTTTAAGTGCTCTGGAGTCATTTCGTTACAAGCGGGTTTTTAAGTGCTCTGGAGGCATTTCGTTGCAAGCGGGTTTTTAAGTGCTCTGCAGTCATTTCATTGCAAGCGGGTTTTTAAGTGCTCTGGAGTCATTTCGTTGCAAGCGGGTTTTTAAGTGCTCTGGAGTCATTTCGTTGCAAGCGGGTTTTTAAGTGCTCTGGAGTCATTTCGTTACAAGCGGGTTTTTAAGTGCTCTGGAGGCATTTCGTTGCAAGCGGGTTTTTAAGTGCTCTGCAGTCATTTCATTGCAAGCGGGTTTTTAAGTGCTCTGGAGTCATTTCGTTGCAAGCGGGTTTTTAAGTGCTCTGGAGTCATTTCGTTGCAAGCGGGTTTTTAAGTGCTCTGAAGGCATTTCGTTGCAAGCGGGTTTTTAAGTGCTCTGGAGTCATTTCGTTGCAAGCGGGTTTTTAAGTACTCTGGAGTCATTTCGTTGCAAGCGGGTTTTTAAGTGCTCTGGAGTCATTTCATTGCAAGCGGGTTTTTTAGTGCTCTGGAGTCATTTCGTTGCAAGCGGGTTTTTCAGTGCTCTGGAGTATTTTCGTTGCATGCGGGTTTTTAAGTGCTCTGAAGGCATTTCGTTGTAAGCGGGTTTTTAAGTGCTCTGGAGTCATTTCAAGGCAAGCGGGTTTTTAAGTGCTCTGGAGTCATTTCGTTGCAAGCGGGTTTTTAAGTGCTCTGGAGTCATTTCGTTGCAAGCGGGTTTTTAAGTGCTCTGAAGGCATTTCGTTGCAAGCGGGTTTTTAAGTGCTCTGGAGTCATTTCGTTGCAAGCGGGTTTTTAAGTGCTCTGGAGTCATTTCGTTGCAAGCGGGTTTTTAAGTGCTCTGGAGTCATTTCGTTGCAAGCGGGTTTTTAAGTGCTCTGGAGTCATTTCGTTGCAAGCGGGTTTTTAAGTGCTCTGGAGTCATTTCGTTGCAAGCGGGTTTTTAAGTGCTCTGGAGTCATTTCGTTGCAAGCGGGTTTTTAAGTACTCTGGAGACATTTCGTTGCAAGCGGGTTTTTAAGTGCTCTGGAGTCATTTCGTTGTAAGCGGGTTTTTAAGTGCTCTGGAGTCATTTCGTTGCAAGCGGGTTTTTAAGTGCTCTGGAGTCATTTAGTTGCAAGCGGGTTTTTAAGTACTCTGGAGACATTTCGTTGCAAGCGGGTTTTTAAGTGCTCTGGAGTCATTTCGTTGCATGCGGGTTTTTAAGTGCTCTGAAGGCATTTCGTTGTAAGCGGGCTTTTAAGTGCTCTGGAGTCATTTCGTTGCAAGCGGGTTTTTACGTGTTCTGGAGTCATTTCGTTGCAAGCGGGTTTTTACATACTTCTCAGACATTTCACTGGAAGCGGGTTTTTTAAGTGCTCTGCAGGCATTTCGTTGTAAGCGGGTTTTTAAGTACTCTGGAGTCATTTCGTTGCAAGCGGGTTTTTAAGTGCTCTGGAGTCATTTCGTTGCAAGCGGGTTTTTAAGTGCTCTGGAGTCATTTCGTTGCAAGCGGGTTTTTAAGTGCTCTGGAGTCATTTCGTTACAAGCGGGTTTTTAAGTGCTCTGGAGGCATTTCGTTGCAAGCGGGTTTTTAAGTGCTCTGCAGTCATTTCATTGCAAGCGGGTTTTTAAGTGCTCTGGAGTCATTTCGTTGCAAGCGGGTTTTTAAGTGCTCTGGAGACATTTCGTTGCAAGCGGGTTTTTAAGTGCTCTGGAGTCATTTCGTTGCAAGCGGGTTTTTAAGTGCTCTGGAGTCATTTCGTTGCAAGCGGGTTTTTAAGTGCTCTGGAGACATTTCGTTGCAAGCGGGTTTTTAAGTGCTCTGGAGTCATTTCGTTGCAAGCGTGTTTTTAAGTGCTCTGGAGTCATTTCGTTGCAAGCGGGTTTTTAAGTGCTCTGGAGTCATTTCGTTGCAAGCGGGTTTTTAAGTACTCTGTAGACATTTCGTTGCAAGCGGGTTTTTAAGTGCTCTGGAGTCATTTCGTTGCAAGCGGGTTTTTAAGTGCTCTGGAGTCATTTCGTTGCAAGCGGGTTTTTAAGTGCTCTGAAGGCATTTCGTTGCAAGCGGGTTTTTAAGTGCTCTGGAGTCATTTCGTTGCAAGCGGGTTTTTAAGTGCTCTGGAGTCATTTCGTTGCAAGCGGGTTTTTAAGTGCTCTGGAGTCATTTCGTTGCAAGCGGGTTTTTAAGTACTCTGGAGACATTTCGTTGCAAGCGGGTTTTTAAGTGCTCTGGAGTCATTTCGTTGCAAGCGGGTTTTTAAGTGCTCTGGAGTCATTTCGTTGCAAGCGGGTTTTTAAGTGCTCTGAAGGCATTTCGTTGCAAGCGGGTTTTTAAGTGCTCTGGAGTCATTTCGTTGCAAGCGGGTTTTTAAGTGCTCTGGAGTCATTTCGTTGCAAGCGGGTTTTTAAGTGCTCTGGAGTCATTTCATTGCAAGCGGGTTTTTTAGTGCTCTGGAGTCATTTCGTTGCAAGCGGGTTTTTAAGTGCTCTGGAGTCATTTTGTTGCATGCGGGTTTTTAAGTGCTCTGAAGGCATTTCGTTGTAAGCGGGTTTTTAAGTGCTCTGGAGTCATTTCGTTGCGAGCGGGTTTTTAAGTGCTCTGGAGTCATTTCGTTGCAAGCAGGTTTTTAAGTGCTCTGGAGTCATTTCGTTGCAAGCGGGTTTTTAAGTGCTCTGAAGGCATTTCGTTGCAAGCGGGTTTTTAAGTGCTCTGGAGTCATTTCGTTGCAAGCGGGTTTTTAAGTGCTCTGGAGTCATTTCGTTGTAAGCGGGTTTTTAAGTACTCTGGAGACATTTCGTTGCAAGCGGGTTTTTAAGTGCTCTGGAGTCATTTCGTCGCATGCGGGTTTTTAAGTGCTCTGAAGGCATTTCGTTGTAAGCGGGCTTTTAAGTGCTCTGGAGTCATTTCGTTGCAAGCGGGTTTTTACGTGTTCTGGAGTCATTTCGTTGCAAGCGGGTTTTTACATACTTCTCAGACATTTCACTGGAAGCGGGTTTTTTAAGTGCTCTGCAGGCATTTCGTTGCAAGCGGGTTTTTAAGTGCTCTGGAGTCATTTCGTTGTAAGCGGGTTTTTAAGTACTCTGGAGACATTTCGTTGCAAGCGGGTTTTTAAGTGCTCTGGAGTCATTTCGTTGCAAGCGGGTTTTTAAGTGCTCTGGAGTCATTTCGTTGCAAGCGGGTTTTTAAGTGCTCTGGAGTCATTTCGTTACAAGCGGGTTTTTAAGTAGTCTGTAGACATTTCGTTGCAAGCGGGTTTTTAAGTGCTCTGGAGTCATTTCGTTGCCAGCGGGTTTTTAAGTGCTCTGGAGTCATTTCGTTGCAAGCGGGTTTTTAAGTGCTCTGAAGGCATTTCGTTGCAAGCGGGTTTTTAAGTGCTCTGGAGTCATTTCGTTGCAAGCGGGTTTTTAAGTGCTCTGGAGTCATTTCGTTGCAAGCGGGTTTTTAAGTGCTCTGGAGTCATTTCGTTGCAAGCGGGTTTTTAAGTACTCTGGAGACATTTCGTTGCAAGCGGGTTTTTAAGTGCTCTGGAGTCATTTCGTTGCAAGCGGGTTTTTAAGTGCTCTGGAGTTATTTCGTTGCAAGCGGGTTTTTAAGTGCTCTGAAGGCACTTCGTTGCAAGCGGGTTTTTAAGTGCTCTGGAGTCATTTCGTTGCAAGCGGGTTTTTAAGTGCTCTGGAGTCATTTCGTTGCAAGCGGGTTTTTAAGTGCTCTGGAGTCATTTCATTGCAAGCGGGTTTTTTAGTGCTCTGGAGTCATTTCGTTGCAAGCGGGTTTTTCAGTGCTCGGGAGTATTTTCGTTGCATGCGGGTTTTTAAGTGCTCTGAAGGCATTTCGTTGTAAGCGGGTTTTTAAGTGCTCTGGAGTCATTTCGTTGCAAGCGGGTTTTTAAGTGCTCTGGAGTCATTTCGTTGCAAGCGGGTTTTTAAGTGCTCTGGAGTCATTTCGTTGCAAGCGGGTTTTTAAGTGCTCTGAAGGCATTTCGTTGCAAGCGGGTTTTTAAGTGCTCTGGAGTCATTTCGTTGCAAGCGGGTTTTTAAGTGCTCTGGAGTCATTTCGTTGCAAGCGGGTTTTTAAGTGCTCTGGAGTCATTTCGTTGCAAGCGGGTTTTTAAGTGCTCTGGAGTCATTTCGTTGCAAGCGGGTTTTTAAGTGCTCTGGAGTCATTTCGTTGCAAGCGGGTTTTTAAGTGCTCTGGAGTCATTTCGTTGCAAGCGGGTTTTTAAGTACTCTGGAGACATTTCGTTGCAAGCGGGTTTTTAAGTGCTCTGGAGTCATTTCGTTGTAAGCGGGTTTTTAAGTGCTCTGGAGTCATTTCGTTGCAAGCGGGTTTTTAAGTGCTCTGGAGTCATTTCGTTGCAAGCGGGTTTTTAAGTACTCTGGAGACATTTCGTTGCAAGTGGGTTTTTAAGTGCTCTGGAGTCATTTCGTTGCATGCGGGTTTTTAAGTGCTCTGAAGGCATTTCGTTGTAAGCGGGCTTTTAAGTGCTCTGGAGTCATTTCGTTGCAAGCGGGTTTTTACGTGTTCTGGAGTCATTTCGTTGCAAGCGGGTTTTTACATACTTCTCAGACATTTCACTGGAAGCGGGTTTTTTAAGTGCTCTGCAGGCATTTCGTTGTAAGCGGGTTTTTAAGTACTCTGGAGTCATTTCGTTGCAAGCGGGTTTTTAAGTGCTCTGGAGTCATTTCGTTGCAAGCGGGTTTTTAAGTGCTCTGGAGTCATTTCGTTGCAAGCGGGTTTTTAAGTGCTCTGGAGTCATTTCGTTACAAGCGGGTTTTTAAGTGCTCTGGAGGCATTTCGTTGCAAGCGGGTTTTTAAGTGCTCTGCAGTCATTTCGTTGCAAGCGGGTTTTTAAGTGCTCTGGAGTCATTTCGTTGCAAGCGGGTTTTTAAGTGCTCTGGAGTCATTTCGTTGCAAGCGGGTTTTTAAGTGCTCTGGAGTCATTTCGTTGCAAGCGGGTTTTTAAGTGCTCTGGAGTCATTTCGTTGCAAGCGGGTTTTTAAGTGCTCTGGAGACATTTCGTTGCAAGCGGGTTTTTAAGTGCTCTGGAGTCATTTCGTTGCAAGCGGGTTTTTAAGTGCTCTGGAGTCATTTCGTTGCAAGCGGGTTTTTAAGTGCTCTGGAGTCATTTCGTTGCAAGCGGGTTTTTAAGTACTCTATAGACATTTCGTTGCAAGCGGGTTTTTAAGTGCTCTGGAGTCATTTCGTTGCAAGCGGGTTTTTAAGTGCTCTGGAGTCATTTCGTTGCAAGCGGGTTTTTAAGTGCTCTGGAGTCATTTCGTTGCAAGCGGGTTTTTAAGTGCTCTGGAGTCATTTCGTTGCAAGCGGGTTTTTAAGTGCTCTGGAGGCATTTCGTTGCAAGCGGGTTTTTAAGTGCTCTGGAGTCATTTCGTTGCAAGCGGGTTTTTAAGTGCTCTGGAGTCATTTCGTTGCAAGCGGGTTTTTAAGTGCTCTGGAGTCATTTCGTTGCAAGCGGGTTTTTAAGTACTCTGGAGACATTTCGTTGCAAGCGGGTTTTTAAGTGCTCTGGAGTCATTTCGTTGCACTCGGGTTTTTAAGTGCTCTGGAGTCATTTCGTTGCAAGCGGGTTTTTAAGTGCTCTGAAGGCATTTCGTTGCAAGCGGGTTTTTAAGTGCTCTGGAGTCATTTCGTTGCAAGCGGGTTTTTAAGTGCTCTGGAGTCATTTCGTTGCAAGCGGGTTTTTAAGTGCTCTGGAGTCATTTCCTTGCAAGCGGCTTTTTAAGTGCTCTGGAGTCATTTCGTTGCAAGCGGGTTTTTAAGTGCTCTGGAGTCATTTCCTTGCAAGCGGGTTTTTTAGTGCTCTGGAGTCATTTCGTTGCAAGCGGGTTTTTAAGTGCTCTGGAGTCATTTCGTTGCATGCGGGTTTTTAAGTGCTCTGAAGGCATTTCGTTGTAAGCGGGTTTTTAAGTGCTCTGGAGTCATTTCGTTGCGAGCGGGTTTTTAAGTGCTCTGGAGTCATTTCGTTGCAAGCAGGTTTTTAAGTGCTCTGGAGTCATTTCGTTGCAAGCGGGTTTTTAAGTGCTCTGAAGGCATTTCGTTGCAAGCGGGTTTTTAAGTGCTCTGGAGTCATTTCGTTGCAAGCGGGTTTTTAAGTGCTCTGGAGTCATTTCGTTGTAAGCGGGTTTTTAAGTACTCTGGAGACATTTCGTTGCAAGCGGGTTTTTAAGTGCTCTGGAGTCATTTCGTTGCATGCGGGTTTTTAAGTGCTCTGAAGGCATTTCGTTGTAAGCGGGCTTTTAAGTGCTCTGGAGTCATTTCGTTGCAAGCGGGTTTTTACGTGTTCTGGAGTCATTTCGTTGCAAGCGGGTTTTTACATACTTCTCAGACATTTCACTGGAAGCGGGTTTTTTAAGTGCTCTGCAGGCATTTCGTTGTAAGCGGGTTTTTAAGTACTCTGGAGTCATTTCGTTGCAAGCGGGTTTTTAAGTGCTCTGGAGTCATTTCGTTGCAAGCGGGTTTTTAAGTGCTCTGGAGTCATTTCGTTGCAAGCGGGTTTTTAAGTGCTCTGGAGTCATTTCGTTGCAAGCGGGTTTTTAAGTGCTCTGGAGTCATTTCGTTGCAAGCGGGTTTTTAAGTGCTCTGGAGTCATTTCGTTGCAAGCGGGTTTTTAAGTGCTCTGGAGACATTTCGTTGCAAGCGGGTTTTTAAGTGCTCTGGAGTCATTTCGTTGCAAGCGGGTTTTTAAGTGCTCTGGAGTCATTTCGTTGCAAGCGGGTTTTTAAGTGCTCTGGAGTCATTTCGTTGCAAGCGGGTTTTTAAGTGCTCTGGAGTCATTTCGTTGCAAGCGGGTTTTTAAGTACTCTGGAGACATTTCGTTGCAAGCGGGTTTTTAAGTGCTCTGGAGTCATTTCGTTGCAAGCGGGTTTTTAAGTGCTCTGGAGTCATTTCGTTGCAAGCGGGTTTTTAAGTGCTCTGAAGGCATTTCGTTGCAAGCGGGTTTTTAAGTGCTCTGGAGTCATTTCGTTGCAAGCGGGTTTTTAAGTGCTCTGGAGTCATTTCGTTGCAAGCGGGTTTTTAAGTGCTCTGGAGTCATTTCCTTGCAAGCGGGTTTTTTAGTGCTCTGGAGTCATTTCGTTGCAAGCGGGTTTTTAAGTGCTCTGGAGTCATTTCGTTGCATGCGGGTTTTTAAGTGCTCTGAAGGCATTTCGTTGTAAGCGGGTTTTTAAGTGCTCTGGAGTCATTTCGTTGCGAGCGGGTTTTTAAGTGCTCTGGAGTCATTTCGTTGCAAGCAGGTTTTTAAGTGCTCTGGAGTCATTTCGTTGCAAGCGGGTTTTTAAGTGCTCTGAAGGCATTTCGTTGCAAGCGGGTTTTTAAGTGCTCTGGAGTCATTTCGTTGCAAGCGGGTTTTTAAGTGCTCTGGAGTCATTTCGTTGCAAGCGGGTTTTTAAGTGCTCTGGAGTCATTTCGTTGCAAGCGGGTTTTTAAGTGCTCTGGAGACATTTCGTTGCAAGCGGGTTTTTAAGTGCTCTGGAGTCATTTCGTTGCAAGCGGGTTTTTAAGTGCTCTGGAGTCATTTCGTTGCAAGCGGGTTTTTAAGTGCTCTGGAGTCATTTCGTTGCAAGCGGGTTTTTAAGTGCTCTGAAGGCATTTCGTTGCAAGCGGGTTTTTAAGTGCTCTGGAGTCATTTCGTTGCAAGCGGGTTTTTAAGTGCTCTGGAGTCATTTCGTTGCAAGCGGGTTTTTAAGTGCTATGGAGTCATTTCATTGCAAGCGGGTTTTTTAGTGCTCTGGAGTCATTTCGTTGCAAGCGGGTTTTTAAGTGCTCTGGAGTCATTTCGTTGCATGCGGGTTTTTAAGTGCTCTGAAGGCATTTCGTTGTAAGCGGGTTTTTAAGTGCTCTGGAGTCATTTCGTTGCAAGCGGGTTTTTAAGTGCTCTGGAGTCATTTCGTTGCAAGCGGGTTTTTAAGTGCTCTGGAGTCATTTCGTTGCAAGCGGGTTTTTAAGTGCTCTGAAGGCATTTCGTTGCAAGCGGGTTTTTAAGTGCTCTGGAGTCATTTCGTTGCAAGCGGGTTTTTAAGTGCTCTGGAGTCATTTCGTTGCAAGCGGGTTTTTAAGTGCTCTGGAGACATTTCGTTGCAAGCGGGTTTTTAAGTGCTCTGGAGTCATTTCGTTGCAAGCGGGTTTTTAAGTGCTCAGGAGTCATTTCGTTGCAAGCCGGTTTTTAAGTGCTCTGGAGTAATTTCGTTGCAAGCGGGTTTTTAAGTACTCTGGAGACATTTCGTTGCAAGCGGGTTTTTAAGTGCTCTGGAGTCATTTCGTTGCAAGCGGGTTTTTAAGTGCTCTGGAGTCATTTCGTTGCAAGCGGGTTTTTAAGTGCTCTGGAGTCATTTCGTTGCAAGCGGGTTTTTAAGTGCTCTGGAGTCATTTCGTTGCAAGCGGGTTTTTAAGTGCTCTGGAGTCATTTCGTTGCATGCGGGTTTTTACGTGTTCTGGAGTCATTTCGTTGCAAGCGGGTTTTTACATACTTCTCAGACATTTCACTGGAAGCGGGTTTTTTAAGTGCTCTGCAGGCATTTCGTTGCAAGCGGGTTTTTAAGTGCTCTGGAGTCATTTCGTTGCAAGCGGGTTTTTAAGTGCTCTGGAGTCATTTCGTTGCAAGCGGGTTTTTAAGTGCTCTGGAGTCATTTCGTTGCAAGCGGGTTTTTAAGTGCTCTGGAGACATTTCGTTGCAAGCGGGTTTTTAAGTGCTCTGGAGTCATTTCGTTGCAAGCGGGTTTTTAAGTGCTCTGGAGTCATTTCGTTGCAAGCGGGTTTTTAAGTGCTCTGGAGTCATTTCGTTGCAAGCGGGTTTTTAAGTGCTCTGGAGTCATTTCGTTGCAAGCGGGTTTTTAAGTGCTCTGGAGTCATTTCGTTGCAAGCGGGTTTTTAAGTGCTCTGGAGTCATTTCGTTGCAAGCGGGTTTTTAAGTGCTCTGGAGACATTTCGTTGCAAGCGGGTTTTTAAGTGCTCTGGAGTCATTTCGTTGCAAGCGGGTTTTTAAGTGCTCTGGAGTCATTTCGTTGCAAGCGGGTTTTTAAGTGCTCTGGAGTCATTTCGTTGCAAGCGGGTTTTTAAGTGCTCTGTAGACATTTCGTTGCAAGCGGGTTTTTAAGTGCTCTGGAGTCATTTCGTTGCAAGCGGGTTTTTAAGTGCTCTGGAGTCATTTCGTTGCAAGCGGGTTTTTAAGTGCTCTGAAGGCATTTCGTTGCAAGCGGGTTTTTAAGTGCTCTGGAGTCATTTCGTTGCAAGCGGGTTTTTAAGTGCTCTGGAGTCATTTCGTTGCAAGCGGGTTTTTAAGTGCTCTGGAGTCATTTCATTGCAAGCGGGTTTTTTAGTGCTCTGGAGTCATTTCGTTGCAAGCGGGTTTTTAAGTGCTCTGGAGTCATTTCGTTGCATGCGGGTTTTTAAGTGCTCTGAAGGCATTTCGTTGTAAGCGGGTTTTTAAGTGCTCTGGAGTCATTTCGTTGCAAGCGGGTTTTTAAGTGCTCTGGAGTCATTTCGTTGCAAGCGGGTTTTTAAGTGCTCTGGAGTCATTTCGTTGCAAGCGGGTTTTTAAGTGCTCTGAAGGCATTTCGTTGCAAGCGGGTTTTTAAGTGCTCTGGAGTCATTTCGTTGCAAGCGGGTTTTTAAGTGCTCTGGAGTCATTTCGTTGCAAGCGGGTTTTTAAGTGCTCTGGAGTCATTTCGTTGCAAGCGGGTTTTTAAGTGCTCTGGAGTCATTTCGTTGCAAGCGGGTTTTTAAGTGCTCTGGAGTCATTTCGTTGCAAGCGGGTTTTTAAGTGCTCTGGAGTCATTTCGTTGCAAGCGGGTTTTTAAGTGCTCTGGAGACATTTCGTTGCAAGCGGGTTTTTAAGTGCTCTGGAGTCATTTCGTTGTAAGCGGGTTTTTAAGTGCTCAGGAGTCATTTCGTTGCAAGCCGGTTTTTAAGTGCTCTGGAGTCATTTCGTTGCAAGCGGGTTTTTAAGTACTCTGGAGACATTTCGTTGCAAGCGGGTTTTTAAGTGCTCTGGAGTCATTTCGTTGCAAGCGGGTTTTTACGTGTTCTGGAGTCATTTCGTTGCAAGCGGGTTTTTACATACTTCTCAGACATTTCACTGGAAGCGGGTTTTTTAAGTGCTCTGCAGGCATTTCGTTGTAAGCGGGTTTTTAAGTACTCTGGAGTCATTTCGTTGCAAGCGGGTTTTTAAGTGCTCTGGAGTCATTTCGTTGCAAGCGGGTTTTTAAGTGCTCTGGAGTCATTTCGTTGCAAGCGGGTTTTTAAGTGCTCTGGAGTCATTTCATTGCAAGCGGGTTTTTTAGTGCTCTGGAGTCATTTCGTTGCAAGCGGGTTTTTAAGTGCTCTGGAGTCATTTCGTTGCATGCGGGTTTTTAAGTGCTCTGAAGGCATTTCGTTGTAAGCGGGTTTTTAAGTGCTCTGGAGTCATTTCGTTGCAAGCGGGTTTTTAAGTGCTCTGGAGTCATTTCGTTGCAAGCGGGTTTTTAAGTGCTCTGGAGTCATTTCGTTGCAAGCGGGTTTTTAAGTGCTCTGAAGGCATTTCGTTGCAAGCGGGTTTTTAAGTGCTCTGGAGTCATTTCGTTGCAAGCGGGTTTTTAAGTGCTCTGGAGTCATTTCGTTGCAAGCGGGTTTTTAAGTGCTCTGGAGTCATTTCGTTGCAAGCGGGTTTTTAAGTGCTCTGGAGTCATTTCGTTGCAAGCGGGTTTTTAAGTGCTCTGGAGTCATTTCGTTGCAAGCGGGTTTTTAAGTGCTCTGGAGTCATTTCGTTGCAAGCGGGTTTTTAAGTGCTCTGGAGACATTTCGTTGCAAGCGGGTTTTTAAGTGCTCTGGAGTCATTTCGTTGTAAGCGGGTTTTTAAGTGCTCAGGAGTCATTTCGTTGCAAGCCGGTTTTTAAGTGCTCTGGAGTCATTTCGTTGCAAGCGGGTTTTTAAGTACTCTGGAGACATTTCGTTGCAAGCGGGTTTTTAAGTGCTCTGGAGTCATTTCGTTGCATGCGGGTTTTTAAGTGCTCTGAAGGCATTTCGTTGTAAGCGGGCTTTTAAGTGCTCTGGAGTCATTTCGTTGCAAGCGGGTTTTTACGTGTTCTGGAGTCATTTCGTTGCAAGCGGGTTTTTACATACTTCTCAGACATTTCACTGGAAGCGGGTTTTTTAAGTGCTCTGCAGGCATTTCGTTGTAAGCGGGTTTTTAAGTACTCTGGAGTCATTTCGTTGCAAGCGGGTTTTTAAGTGCTCTGGAGTCATTTCGTTGCAAGCGGGTTTTTAAGTGCTCTGGAGTCATTTCGTTGCAAGCGGGTTTTTAAGTGCTCTGGAGTCATTTCGTTACAAGCGGGTTTTTAAGTGCTCTGGAGTCATTTCGTTGCAAGCGGGTTTTTAAGTGCTCTGGAGTCATTTCGTTGCAAGCGGGTTTTTAAGTGCTCTGGAGTCATTTCGTTACAAGCGGGTTTTTAAGTGCTCTGGAGTCATTTCGTTGCAAGCGGGTTTTTAAGTGCTCTGGAGTCATTTCGTTGCAAGCGGGTTTTTAAGTACTCTGGAGACATTTCGTTGCAAGCGGGTTTTTAAGTGCTCTGGAGTCATTTCGTTGCAAGCGGGTTTTTAAGTGCTCTGGAGTCATTTCGTTGCAAGCGGGTTTTTAAGTGCTCTGGAGTCATTTCGTTGCAAGCGGGTTTTTAAGTGCTCTGGAGTCATTTCGTTGCAAGCGGGTTTTTAAGTGCTCTGGAGTCATTTCGTTGCAAGCGGGTTTTTAAGGGCTCTGGAGTCATTTCGTTGCAAGCGGGTTTTTAAGTGCTCTGGAGTCATTTCGTTGCAAGCGGGTTTTTAAGTGCTCTGGAGTCATTTCGTTGCAAGCGGGTTTTTAAGTGCTCTGGAGTCATTTCTTTGCAAGCGGGTTTTTAAGTGCTCTGAAGGCATTTCGTTGCAAGCGGGTTTTTAAGTGCTCTGGAGTCATTTCGTTGCAAGCGGGTTTTTAAGTGCTCTGGAGTCATTTCGTTGCAAGCGGGTTTTTAAGTGCTCTGGAGTCATTTCGTTACAAGCGGGTTTTTAAGTGCTGTGGAGGCATTTCGTTGCAAGCGGGTTTTTAAGTGCTCTGGAGTCATTTCGTTGCAAGCGGGTTTTTAAGTGCTCTGGAGTCATTTCGTTGCAAGCGGGTTTTTAAGTGCTCTGGAGTCATTTCGTTGCAAGCGGGTTTTTAAGTGCTCTGGAGTCATTTCGTTGCAAGCGGGTTTTTAAGTGCTCTGGAGTCATTTCGTTGCAAGCGGGTTTTTAAGTGCTCTGGAGACATTTCGTTGCAAGCGGGTTTTTAAGTGCTCTGGAGTCATTTCGTTGCAAGCGGGTTTTTAAGTGCTCTGGAGTCATTTCGTTGCAAGCGGGTTTTTAAGTGCTCTGGAGTCATTTCGTTACAAGCGGGTTTTTAAGTACTCTGTAGACATTTCGTTGCAAGCGGGTTTTTAAGTGCTCTGGAGTCATTTCGTTGCAAGCGGGTTTTTAAGTGCTCTGGAGTCATTTCGTTGCAAGCGGGTTTTTAAGTGCTCTGAAGGCATTTCGTTGCAAGCGGGTTTTTAAGTGCTCTGGAATCATTTCGTTGCAAGCGGGTTTTTAAGTGCTCTGGAGTCATTTCGTTGCAAGCGGGTTTTTAAGTGCTCTGGAGTCATTTCGTTGCAAGCGGGTTTTTTAGTGCTCTGGAGTCATTTCGTTGCAAGCGGGTTTTTAAGTGCTCTGGAGTCATTTCGTTGCAAGCGGGTTTTTAAGTGCTCTGGAGTCATTTCGTTGCAAGCGGGTTTTTAAGTGCTCTGAAGGCATTTCGTTGCAAGCGGGTTTTTAAGTGCTCTGGAGTCATTTCGTTGCAAGCGGGTTTTTAAGTGCTCTGGAGTCATTTCGTTGCAAGCGGGTTTTTAAGTGCTCTGGAGTCATTTCATTGCAAGCGGGTTTTTTAGTGCTCTGGAGTCATTTCGTTGCAAGCGGGTTTTTAAGTGCTCTGGAGTCATTTCGTTGCAAGCGGGTTTATAAGTGCTCTGAAGGCATTTCGTTGCAAGCGGGTTTTTAAGTGCTCTGGAGTCATTTCGTTGCAAGCGGGTTTTTAAGTGCTCTGGAGTCATTTCGTTGCAAGCGGGTTTTTAAGTGCTCTGGAGTCATTTCGTTGCAAGCGGGTTTTTAAGTGCTCTGGAGACATTTCGTTGCAAGCGGGTTTTTAAGTGCTCTGGAGTCATTTCGTTGCAAGCGGGTTTTTAAGTGCTCTGGAGTCATTTCGTTGCAAGCGGGTTTTTAAGTGCTCTGGAGTCATTTCGTTGCAAGCGGGTTTTTAAGTGCTCTGAAGGCATTTCGTTGCAAGCGGGTTTTTAAGTGCTCTGGAGTCATTTCGTTGCAAGCGGGTTTTTAAGTGCTCTGGAGTCATTTCGTTGCAAGCGGGTTTTTAAGTGCTATGGAGTCATTTCATTGCAAGCGGGTTTTTTAGTGCTCTGGAGTCATTTCGTTGCAAGCGGGTTTTTAAGTGCTCTGGAGTCATTTCGTTGCATGCGGGTTTTTAAGTGCTCTGAAGGCATTTCGTTGTAAGCGGGTTTTTAAGTGCTCTGGAGTCATTTCGTTGCAAGCGGGTTTTTAAGTGCTCTGGAGTCATTTCGTTGCAAGCGGGTTTTTAAGTGCTCTGGAGTCATTTCGTTGCAAGCGGGTTTTTAAGTGCTCTGAAGGCATTTCGTTGCAAGCGGGTTTTTAAGTGCTCTGGAGTCATTTCGTTGCAAGCGGGTTTTTAAGTGCTCTGGAGTCATTTCGTTGCAAGCGGGTTTTTAAGTGCTCTGGAGACATTTCGTTGCAAGCGGGTTTTTAAGTGCTCTGGAGTCATTTCGTTGCAAGCGGGTTTTTAAGTGCTCAGGAGTCATTTCGTTGCAAGCCGGTTTTTAAGTGCTCTGGAGTAATTTCGTTGCAAGCGGGTTTTTAAGTACTCTGGAGACATTTCGTTGCAAGCGGGTTTTTAAGTGCTCTGGAGTCATTTCGTTGCAAGCGGGTTTTTAAGTGCTCTGGAGTCATTTCGTTGCAAGCGGGTTTTTAAGTGCTCTGGAGTCATTTCGTTGCAAGCGGGTTTTTAAGTGCTCTGGAGTCATTTCGTTGCAAGCGGGTTTTTAAGTGCTCTGGAGTCATTTCGTTGCATGCGGGTTTTTACGTGTTCTGGAGTCATTTCGTTGCAAGCGGGTTTTTACATACTTCTCAGACATTTCACTGGAAGCGGGTTTTTTAAGTGCTCTGCAGGCATTTCGTTGCAAGCGGGTTTTTAAGTGCTCTGGAGTCATTTCGTTGCAAGCGGGTTTTTAAGTGCTCTGGAGTCATTTCGTTGCAAGCGGGTTTTTAAGTGCTCTGGAGTCATTTCGTTGCAAGCGGGTTTTTAAGTGCTCTGGAGACATTTCGTTGCAAGCGGGTTTTTAAGTGCTCTGGAGTCATTTCGTTGCAAGCGGGTTTTTAAGTGCTCTGGAGTCATTTCGTTGCAAGCGGGTTTTTAAGTGCTCTGGAGTCATTTCGTTGCAAGCGGGTTTTTAAGTGCTCTGGAGTCATTTCGTTGCAAGCGGGTTTTTAAGTGCTCTGGAGTCATTTCGTTGCAAGCGGGTTTTTAAGTGCTCTGGAGTCATTTCGTTGCAAGCGGGTTTTTAAGTGCTCTGGAGACATTTCGTTGCAAGCGGGTTTTTAAGTGCTCTGGAGTCATTTCGTTGCAAGCGGGTTTTTAAGTGCTCTGGAGTCATTTCGTTGCAAGCGGGTTTTTAAGTGCTCTGGAGTCATTTCGTTGCAAGCGGGTTTTTAAGTGCTCTGTAGACATTTCGTTGCAAGCGGGTTTTTAAGTGCTCTGGAGTCATTTCGTTGCAAGCGGGTTTTTAAGTGCTCTGGAGTCATTTCGTTGCAAGCGGGTTTTTAAGTGCTCTGAAGGCATTTCGTTGCAAGCGGGTTTTTAAGTGCTCTGGAGTCATTTCGTTGCAAGCGGGTTTTTAAGTGCTCTGGAGTCATTTCGTTGCAAGCGGGTTTTTAAGTGCTCTGGAGTCATTTCATTGCAAGCGGGTTTTTTAGTGCTCTGGAGTCATTTCGTTGCAAGCGGGTTTTTAAGTGCTCTGGAGTCATTTCGTTGCATGCGGGTTTTTAAGTGCTCTGAAGGCATTTCGTTGTAAGCGGGTTTTTAAGTGCTCTGGAGTCATTTCGTTGCAAGCGGGTTTTTAAGTGCTCTGGAGTCATTTCGTTGCAAGCGGGTTTTTAAGTGCTCTGGAGTCATTTCGTTGCAAGCGGGTTTTTAAGTGCTCTGAAGGCATTTCGTTGCAAGCGGGTTTTTAAGTGCTCTGGAGTCATTTCGTTGCAAGCGGGTTTTTAAGTGCTCTGGAGTCATTTCGTTGCAAGCGGGTTTTTAAGTGCTCTGGAGTCATTTCGTTGCAAGCGGGTTTTTAAGTGCTCTGGAGTCATTTCGTTGCAAGCGGGTTTTTAAGTGCTCTGGAGTCATTTCGTTGCAAGCGGGTTTTTAAGTGCTCTGGAGTCATTTCGTTGCAAGCGGGTTTTTAAGTGCTCTGGAGACATTTCGTTGCAAGCGGGTTTTTAAGTGCTCTGGAGTCATTTCGTTGTAAGCGGGTTTTTAAGTGCTCAGGAGTCATTTCGTTGCAAGCCGGTTTTTAAGTGCTCTGGAGTCATTTCGTTGCAAGCGGGTTTTTAAGTACTCTGGAGACATTTCGTTGCAAGCGGGTTTTTAAGTGCTCTGGAGTCATTTCGTTGCAAGCGGGTTTTTACGTGTTCTGGAGTCATTTCGTTGCAAGCGGGTTTTTACATACTTCTCAGACATTTCACTGGAAGCGGGTTTTTTAAGTGCTCTGCAGGCATTTCGTTGTAAGCGGGTTTTTAAGTACTCTGGAGTCATTTCGTTGCAAGCGGGTTTTTAAGTGCTCTGGAGTCATTTCGTTGCAAGCGGGTTTTTAAGTGCTCTGGAGTCATTTCGTTGCAAGCGGGTTTTTAAGTGCTCTGGAGTCATTTCATTGCAAGCGGGTTTTTTAGTGCTCTGGAGTCATTTCGTTGCAAGCGGGTTTTTAAGTGCTCTGGAGTCATTTCGTTGCATGCGGGTTTTTAAGTGCTCTGAAGGCATTTCGTTGTAAGCGGGTTTTTAAGTGCTCTGGAGTCATTTCGTTGCAAGCGGGTTTTTAAGTGCTCTGGAGTCATTTCGTTGCAAGCGGGTTTTTAAGTGCTCTGGAGTCATTTCGTTGCAAGCGGGTTTTTAAGTGCTCTGAAGGCATTTCGTTGCAAGCGGGTTTTTAAGTGCTCTGGAGTCATTTCGTTGCAAGCGGGTTTTTAAGTGCTCTGGAGTCATTTCGTTGCAAGCGGGTTTTTAAGTGCTCTGGAGTCATTTCGTTGCAAGCGGGTTTTTAAGTGCTCTGGAGTCATTTCGTTGCAAGCGGGTTTTTAAGTGCTCTGGAGTCATTTCGTTGCAAGCGGGTTTTTAAGTGCTCTGGAGTCATTTCGTTGCAAGCGGGTTTTTAAGTGCTCTGGAGACATTTCGTTGCAAGCGGGTTTTTAAGTGCTCTGGAGTCATTTCGTTGTAAGCGGGTTTTTAAGTGCTCAGGAGTCATTTCGTTGCAAGCCGGTTTTTAAGTGCTCTGGAGTCATTTCGTTGCAAGCGGGTTTTTAAGTACTCTGGAGACATTTCGTTGCAAGCGGGTTTTTAAGTGCTCTGGAGTCATTTCGTTGCATGCGGGTTTTTAAGTGCTCTGAAGGCATTTCGTTGTAAGCGGGCTTTTAAGTGCTCTGGAGTCATTTCGTTGCAAGCGGGTTTTTACGTGTTCTGGAGTCATTTCGTTGCAAGCGGGTTTTTACATACTTCTCAGACATTTCACTGGAAGCGGGTTTTTTAAGTGCTCTGCAGGCATTTCGTTGTAAGCGGGTTTTTAAGTACTCTGGAGTCATTTCGTTGCAAGCGGGTTTTTAAGTGCTCTGGAGTCATTTCGTTGCAAGCGGGTTTTTAAGTGCTCTGGAGTCATTTCGTTGCAAGCGGGTTTTTAAGTGCTCTGGAGTCATTTCGTTACAAGCGGGTTTTTAAGTGCTCTGGAGTCATTTCGTTGCAAGCGGGTTTTTAAGTGCTCTGGAGTCATTTCGTTGCAAGCGGGTTTTTAAGTGCTCTGGAGTCATTTCGTTACAAGCGGGTTTTTAAGTGCTCTGGAGTCATTTCGTTGCAAGCGGGTTTTTAAGTGCTCTGGAGTCATTTCGTTGCAAGCGGGTTTTTAAGTACTCTGGAGACATTTCGTTGCAAGCGGGTTTTTAAGTGCTCTGGAGTCATTTCGTTGCAAGCGGGTTTTTAAGTGCTCTGGAGTCATTTCGTTGCAAGCGGGTTTTTAAGTGCTCTGGAGTCATTTCGTTGCAAGCGGGTTTTTAAGTGCTCTGGAGTCATTTCGTTGCAAGCGGGTTTTTAAGTGCTCTGGAGTCATTTCGTTGCAAGCGGGTTTTTAAGGGCTCTGGAGTCATTTCGTTGCAAGCGGGTTTTTAAGTGCTCTGGAGTCATTTCGTTGCAAGCGGGTTTTTAAGTGCTCTGGAGTCATTTCGTTGCAAGCGGGTTTTTAAGTGCTCTGGAGTCATTTCTTTGCAAGCGGGTTTTTAAGTGCTCTGAAGGCATTTCGTTGCAAGCGGGTTTTTAAGTGCTCTGGAGTCATTTCGTTGCAAGCGGGTTTTTAAGTGCTCTGGAGTCATTTCGTTGCAAGCGGGTTTTTAAGTGCTCTGGAGTCATTTCGTTACAAGCGGGTTTTTAAGTGCTGTGGAGGCATTTCGTTGCAAGCGGGTTTTTAAGTGCTCTGGAGTCATTTCGTTGCAAGCGGGTTTTTAAGTGCTCTGGAGTCATTTCGTTGCAAGCGGGTTTTTAAGTGCTCTGGAGTCATTTCGTTGCAAGCGGGTTTTTAAGTGCTCTGGAGTCATTTCGTTGCAAGCGGGTTTTTAAGTGCTCTGGAGTCATTTCGTTGCAAGCGGGTTTTTAAGTGCTCTGGAGACATTTCGTTGCAAGCGGGTTTTTAAGTGCTCTGGAGTCATTTCGTTGCAAGCGGGTTTTTAAGTGCTCTGGAGTCATTTCGTTGCAAGCGGGTTTTTAAGTGCTCTGGAGTCATTTCGTTACAAGCGGGTTTTTAAGTACTCTGTAGACATTTCGTTGCAAGCGGGTTTTTAAGTGCTCTGGAGTCATTTCGTTGCAAGCGGGTTTTTAAGTGCTCTGGAGTCATTTCGTTGCAAGCGGGTTTTTAAGTGCTCTGAAGGCATTTCGTTGCAAGCGGGTTTTTAAGTGCTCTGGAATCATTTCGTTGCAAGCGGGTTTTTAAGTGCTCTGGAGTCATTTCGTTGCAAGCGGGTTTTTAAGTGCTCTGGAGTCATTTCGTTGCAAGCGGGTTTTTTAGTGCTCTGGAGTCATTTCGTTGCAAGCGGGTTTTTAAGTGCTCTGGAGTCATTTCGTTGCAAGCGGGTTTTTAAGTGCTCTGGAGTCATTTCGTTGCAAGCGGGTTTTTAAGTGCTCTGAAGGCATTTCGTTGCAAGCGGGTTTTTAAGTGCTCTGGAGTCATTTCGTTGCAAGCGGGTTTTTAAGTGCTCTGGAGTCATTTCGTTGCAAGCGGGTTTTTAAGTGCTCTGGAGTCATTTCATTGCAAGCGGGTTTTTTAGTGCTCTGGAGTCATTTCGTTGCAAGCGGGTTTTTAAGTGCTCTGGAGTCATTTCGTTGCAAGCGGGTTTATAAGTGCTCTGAAGGCATTTCGTTGCAAGCGGGTTTTTAAGTGCTCTGGAGTCATTTCGTTGCAAGCGGGTTTTTAAGTGCTCTGGAGTCATTTCGTTGCAAGCGGGTTTTTAAGTGCTCTGGAGTCATTTCGTTGCAAGCGGGTTTTTAAGTGCTCTGGAGACATTTCGTTGCAAGCGGGTTTTTAAGTGCTCTGGAGTCATTTCGTTGCAAGCGGGTTTTTAAGTGCTCTGGAGTCATTTCGTTGCAAGCGGGTTTTTAAGTGCTCTGGAGTCATTTCGTTGCAAGCGGGTTTTTAAGTGCTCTGGAGTCATTTCGTTGCAAGCGGGTTTTTAAGTGCTCTGGAGTCATTTCGTTGCAAGCGGGTTTTTAAGTGCTCTGGAGTCATTTCGTTGCAAGCGGGTTTTTAAGTGCTCTGGAGTCATTTCGTTGCAAGCGGGTTTTTAAGTGCTCTGGAGACATTTCGTTGCAAGCGGGTTTTTAAGTGCTCTGGAGTCATTTCGTTGCAAGCGGGTTTTTAAGTGCTCTGAAGGCATTTCGTTGCAAGCGGGTTTTTAAGTGCTCTGGAGTCATTTTGTTGCAAGCGGGTTTTTAAGTGCTCTGGAGTCATTTCGTTGCAAGCGGGTTTTTAAGTGCTCTGGAGTCATTTCGTTGCAAGCGGGTTTTTAAGTACTCTGGAGACATTTCGTTGCAAGCGGGATTTTAAGTGCTCTGGAGTCATTTCGTTGCAAGCGGGTTTTTAAGTGCTCTGGAGTCATTTCGTTGCAAGCGGGTTTTTAAGTGCTCTGGAGGCATTTCGTTGCAAGCGGGTTTTTAAGTGCTCTGGAGTCATTTCGTTGCAAGCGGGTTTTTAAGTGCTCTGGAGTCATTTCGTTGCAAGCGGGTTTTTAAGTGCTCTGGAGTCATTTCATTGCAAGCGGGTTTTTTAGTGCTCTGGAGTCATTTCGTTGCAAGCGGGTTTTTAAGTGCTCTGGAGTCATTTCGTTGCATGCGGGTTTTAAAGTGCTCTGAAGGCATTTCGTTGTAAGCGGGTTTTTAAGTGCTCTGGAGTCATTTCGTTGCAAGCGGGTTTTTAAGTGCTCTGGAGTCATTTCGTTGCAAGCGGGTTTTTAAGTGCTCTGGAGTCATTTCGTTGCAAGCAGGTTTTTAAGTGCTCTGAAGGCATTTCGTTGCAAGCGGGTTTTTAAGTGCTCTGGAGTCATTTCGTTGCAAGCGGGTTTTTAAGTGCTCTGAAGGCATTTCGTTGTAAGCGGGTTTTTAAGTGCTCTGGAATCATTTCGTTGCAAGCGGGTTTTTAAGTGCTCTGGAGTCATTTCGTTGCAAGCGGGTTTTTAAGTGCTCTGGAGTCATTTCGTTGCAAGCAGGTTTTTAAGTGCTCTGAAGGCATTTCGTTGCAAGCGGGTTTTTAAGTGCTCTGGAGTCATTTCGTTGCAAGCGGGTTTTTAAGTGCTCTGAAGGCATTTCGTTGCAAGCGGGTTTTTAAGTGCTCTGGAGTCATTTCGTTGCAAGCGGGTTTTTAAGTGCTCTGGAGTCATTTCGTTGTAAGCGGGTTTTTAAGTACTCTGGAGACATTTCGTTGCAAGCGGGTTTTTAAGTGCTCTGGAGTCATTTCGTTGCATGCGGGTTTTTAAGTGCTCTGAAGGCATTTTGTTGTAAGCGGGCTTTTAAGTGCTCTGGAGTCATTTCGTTGCAAGCGGGTTTTTACGTGTTCTGGAGTCATTTCGTTGCAAGCGGGTTTTTACATACTTCTCAGACATTTCACTGGAAGCGGGTTTTTTAAGTGCTCTGCAGGCATTTCGTTGCAAGCGGGTTTTTAAGTACTCTGGAGTCATTTCGTTGCAAGCGGGTTTTTAAGTGCTCTGAAGGCATTTCGTTGCAAGCGGGTTTTTAAGTGCTCTGGAGTCATTTCGTTGCAAGCGGGTTTTTAAGTGCTCTGGAGTCATTTCGTTGCAAGCGGGTTTTTAAGTGCTCTGGAGTCATTTCGTTGCAAGCGGGTTTTTAAGTGCTCTGGAGTCATTTCGTTGCAAGCGGGTTTTTAAGTGCTCTGGAGTCATTTCGTTGCAAGCGGGTTTTTAAGTGCTCTGGAGTCATTTCGTTGCAAGCGGGTTTTTAAGTGCTCTGGAGACATTTCGTTGCAAGCGGGTTTTTAAGTGCTCTGGAGTCATTTCGTTGCAAGCGGGTTTTTAAGTGCTCTGGAGTCATTTCGTTGCAAGCGGGTTTTTAAGTGCTCTGGAGTCATTTCGTTGCAAGCGGGTTTTTAAGTGCTCTGGAGTCATTTCGTTGCAAGCGGGTTTTTAAGTGCTCTGGAGTCATTTCGTTGCAAGCGGGTTTTTAAGTGCTCTGGAGTCATTTCGTTGCAAGCGGGTTTTTAAGTGCTCTGGAGTCATTTCGTTGCAAGCGGGTTTTTAAGTGCTCTGGAGACATTTCGTTGCAAGCGGGTTTTTAAGTGCTCTGGAGTCATTTCGTTGCAAGCGGGTTTTTAAGTGCTCTGAAGGCATTTCGTTGCAAGCGGGTTTTTAAGTGCTCTGGAGTCATTTTGTTGCAAGCGGGTTTTTAAGTGCTCTGGAGTCATTTCGTTGCAAGCGGGTTTTTAAGTGCTCTGGAGTCATTTCGTTGCAAGCGGGTTTTTAAGTACTCTGGAGACATTTCGTTGCAAGCGGGATTTTAAGTGCTCTGGAGTCATTTCGTTGCAAGCGGGTTTTTAAGTGCTCTGGAGTCATTTCGTTGCAAGCGGGTTTTTAAGTGCTCTGGAGGCATTTCGTTGCAAGCGGGTTTTTAAGTGCTCTGGAGTCATTTCGTTGCAAGCGGGTTTTTAAGTGCTCTGGAGTCATTTCGTTGCAAGCGGGTTTTTAAGTGCTCTGGAGTCATTTCATTGCAAGCGGGTTTTTTAGTGCTCTGGAGTCATTTCGTTGCAAGCGGGTTTTTAAGTGCTCTGGAGTCATTTCGTTGCATGCGGGTTTTTAAGTGCTCTGAAGGCATTTCGTTGTAAGCGGGTTTTTAAGTGCTCTGGAGTCATTTCGTTGCAAGCGGGTTTTTAAGTGCTCTGGAGTCATTTCGTTGCAAGCGGGTTTTTAAGTGCTCTGGAGTCATTTCGTTGCAAGCAGGTTTTTAAGTGCTCTGAAGGCATTTCGTTGCAAGCGGGTTTTTAAGTGCTCTGGAGTCATTTCGTTGCAAGCGGGTTTTTAAGTGCTCTGAAGGCATTTCGTTGTAAGCGGGTTTTTAAGTGCTCTGGAATCATTTCGTTCCAAGCGGGTTTTTAAGTGCTCTGGAGTCATTTCGTTGCAAGCGGGTTTTTAAGTGCTCTGGAGTCATTTCGTTGCAAGCAGGTTTTTAAGTGCTCTGAAGGCATTTCGTTGCAAGCGGGTTTTTAAGTGCTCTGGAGTCATTTCGTTGCAAGCGGGTTTTTAAGTGCTCTGAAGGCATTTCGTTGCAAGCGGGTTTTTAAGTGCTCTGGAGTCATTTCGTTGCAAGCGGGTTTTTAAGTGCTCTGGAGTCATTTCGTTGTAAGCGGGTTTTTAAGTACTCTGGAGACATTTCGTTGCAAGCGGGTTTTTAAGTGCTCTGGAGTCATTTCGTTGCATGCGGGTTTTTAAGTGCTCTGAAGGCATTTTGTTGTAAGCGGGCTTTTAAGTGCTCTGGAGTCATTTCGTTGCAAGCGGGTTTTTACGTGTTCTGGAGTCATTTCGTTGCAAGCGGGTTTTTACATACTTCTCAGACATTTCACTGGAAGCGGGTTTTTTAAGTGCTCTGCAGGCATTTCGTTGTAAGCGGGTTTTTAAGTACTCTGGAGTCATTTCGTTGCAAGCGGGTTTTTAAGTGCTCTGAAGGCATTTCGTTGCAAGCGGGTTTTTAAGTGCTCTGGAGTCATTTCGTTGCAAGCGGGTTTTTAAGTGCTCTGGAGTCATTTCGTTGCAAGCGGGTTTTTAAGTGCTCTGGAGTCATTTCGTTGCAAGCGGGTTTTTAAGTGCTCTGGAGTCATTTCGTTGCAAGCGGGTTTTTAAGTGCTCTGTAGTCATTTCGTTGCAAGCGGGTTTTTAAGTGCTCTGGAGTCATTTCGTTGCAAGCGGGTTTTTAAGTGCTCTGGAGACATTTCGTTGCAAGCGGGTTTTTAAGTGCTCTGGAGTCATTTCGTTGTAAGCGGGTTTTTAAGTGCTCAGGAGTCATTTCGTTGCAAGCGGGTTTTTAAGTGCTCTGGAGTCATTTCGTTGCAAGCGGGTTTTTAAGTGCTCTGGAGTCATTTCGTTGCAAGCGGGTTTTTAAGTGCTCTGGAGTCATTTCGTTGCAAGCGGGTTTTTAAGTGCTCTGGAGTCATTTCGTTGCAAGCGGGTTTTTAAGTGCTCTGGAGTCATTTCGTTGCAAGCGGGTTTTTAAGTGCTTTGGAGTCATTTCGTTGCAAGCGGGTTTTTAAGTGCTCTGGAGACATTTCGTTGCAAGCGGGTTTTTAAGTGCTCTGGAGTCATTTCGTTGCAAGCGGGTTTTTAAGTGCTCTGAAGGCATTTCGTTGCAAGCGGGTTTTTAAGTGCTCTGGAGTCATTTCGTTGCAAGCGGGTTTTTAAGTGCTCTGGAGTCATTTCGTTGCAAGCGGGTTTTTAAGTGCTCTGGAGTCATTTCGTTGCAAGCGGGTTTTTAAGTGCTCTGGAGTCATTTCGTTGCAAGCGGGTTTTTAAGTGCTCTGGAGTCATTTCGTTGCAAGCGGGTTTTTAAGTGCTCTGGAGACATTTCGTTGCAAAAGGGTTTTTAAGTGCTCTGGAGTCATTTCTTTGTAAGCGGGTTTTTAAGTGCTCTGGAGTCATTTCGTTGCAAGCGGGTTTTTAAGTGCTCTGGAGTCATTTCGTTGCAAGCGGGTTTTTAAGTACTCTGGAGACATTTCGTTGCAAGCGGGTTTTTAAGTGCTCTGGAGTCATTTCATTGCATGCGGGTTTTTAAGTGCTCTGAAGGCATTTCGTTGTAAGCGGGCTTTTAAGTGCTCTGGAGTCATTTCGTTGCAAGCGGGTTTTTACGTGTTCTGGAGTCATTTCGTTGCAAGCGGGTTTTTACATACTTCTCAGACATTTCACTGGAAGCGGGTTTTTTAAGTGCTCTGCAGGCATTTCGTTGTAAGCGGGTTTTTAAGTACTCTGGAGTCATTTCGTTGCAAGCGGGTTTTTAAGTGCTCTGGAGTCATTTCGTTGCAAGCGGGTTTTTAAGTGCTCTGGAGTCATTTCGTTGCAAGCGGGTTTTTAAGTGCTCTGGAGTCATTTCGTTACAAGCGGGTTTTTAAGTGCTCTGTAGACATTTCGTTGCAAGCGGGTTTTTAAGTGCTCTGGAGTCATTTCGTTGCAAGCGGGTTTTTAAGTGCTCTGGAGTCATTTCGTTGCAAGCGGGTTTTTAAGTGCTCTGAAGGCATTTCGTTGCAAGCGGGTTTTTAAGTGCTCTGGAGTCATTTTGTTGCAAGCGGGTTTTTAAGTGCTCTGGAGTCATTTCTTTGCAAGCGGGTTTTTAAGTGCTCTGGAGTCATTTCGTTGCAAGCGGGTTTTTAAGTGCTCTGGAGTCATTTCGTTGCAAGCGGGTTTTTAAGTGCTCTGGAGTCATTTCGTTGCAAGCGGGTTTTTAAGTACTCTGGAGACATTTCGTTGCAAAAGGGTTTTTAAGTGCTCTGGAGTCATTTCTTTGTAAGCGGGTTTTTAAGTGCTCTGGAGTCATTTCGTTGCAAGCGGGTTTTTAAGTGCTCTGGAGTCATTTCGTTGCAAGCGGGTTTTTAAGTACTCTGGAGACATTTCGTTGCAAGCGGGTTTTTAAGTGCTCTGGAGTCATTTCATTGCATGCGGGTTTTTAAGTGCTCTGAAGGCATTTCGTTGTAAGCGGGCTTTTAAGTGCTCTGGAGTCATTTCGTTGCAAGCGGGTTTTTACGTGTTCTGGAGTCATTTCGTTGCAAGCGGGTTTTTACATACTTCTCAGACATTTCACTGGAAGCGGGTTTTTTAAGTGCTCTGCAGGCATTTCGTTGTAAGCGGGTTTTTAAGTACTCTGGAGTCATTTCGTTGCAAGCGGGTTTTTAAGTGCTCTGGAGTCATTTCGTTGCAAGCGGGTTTTTAAGTGCTCTGGAGTCATTTCGTTGCAAGCGGGTTTTTAAGTGCTCTGGAGTCATTTCGTTACAAGCGGGTTTTTAAGTGCTCTGTAGACATTTCGTTGCAAGCGGGTTTTTAAGTGCTCTGGAGTCATTTCGTTGCAAGCGGGTTTTTAAGTGCTCTGGAGTCATTTCGTTGCAAGCGGGTTTTTAAGTGCTCTGAAGGCATTTCGTTGCAAGCGGGTTTTTAAGTGCTCTGGAGTCATTTCGTTGCAAGCGGGTTTTTAAGTGCTCTGGAGTCATTTCGTTGCAAGCGGGTTTTTAAGTGCTCTGGAGTCATTTCGTTGCAAGCGGGTTTTTAAGTACTCTGGAGACATTTCGTTGCAAGCGGGTTTTTAAGTGCTCTGGAGTCATTTCGTTGCAAGCGGGTTTTTAAGTGCTCTGGAGTCATTTCGTTGCAAGCGGGTTTTTAAGTGCTCTGGAGGCATTTCGTTGCAAGCGGGTTTTTAAGTGCTCTGGAGTCATTTCGTTGCAAGCGGTTTTTTAAGTGCTCTGGAGTCATTTCGTTGCAAGCGGGTTTTTAAGTGCTCTGGAGTCATTTCATTGCAAGCGGGTTTTTTAGTGCTCTGGAGTCATTTCGTTGCAAGCGGGTTTTTAAGTGCTCTGGAGTCATTTCGTTGCATGCGGGTTTTTAAGTGCTCTGAAGGCATTTCGTTGTAAGCGGGTTTTTAAGTGCTCTGGAGTCATTTCGTTGCAAGCGGGTTTTTAAGTGCTCTGGAGTCATTTCGTTGCAAGCGGGTTTTTAAGTGCTCTGGAGTCATTTCGTTGCAAGCAGGTTTTTAAGTGCTCTGAAGTTATTTCGTTGCAAGCGGGTTTTTAAGTGCTCTGGAGTCATTTCGTTGCAAGCGGGTTTTTAAGTGCTCTGGAGTCATTTCGTTGCAAGCGGGTTTTTAAGTGCTCTGGAGTCATTTCGTTGCAAGCGGGTTTTTAAGTGCTCTGGAGTCATTTCGTTGCAAGCGGGTTTTTAAGTGCTCTGGAGTCATTTCATTGCATGCGGGTTTTTAAGTGCTCTGAAGGCATTTCGTTGTAAGCGGGCTTTTAAGTGCTCTGGAGTCATTTCGTTGCAAGCGGGTTTTTACGTGTTCTGGAGTCATTTCGTTGCAAGCGGGTTTTTACATACTTCTCAGACATTTCACTGGAAGCGGGTTTTTTAAGTGCTCTGCAGGCATTTCGTTGTAAGCGGGTTTTTAAGTACTCTGGAGTCATTTCGTTGCAAGCGGGTTTTTAAGTGCTCTGGAGTCATTTCGTTGCAAGCGGGTTTTTAAGTGCTCTGGAGTCATTTCGTTGCAAGCGGGTTTTTAAGTGCTCTGGAGTCATTTCGTTACAAGCGGGTTTTTAAGTGCTCTGTAGACATTTCGTTGCAAGCGGGTTTTTAAGTGCTCTGGAGTCATTTCGTTGCAAGCGGGTTTTTAAGTGCTCTGGAGTCATTTCGTTGCAAGCGGGTTTTTAAGTGCTCTGAAGGCATTTCGTTGCAAGCGGGTTTTTAAGTGCTCTGGAGTCATTTTGTTGCAAGCGGGTTTTTAAGTGCTCTGGAGTCATTTCTTTGCAAGCGGGTTTTTAAGTGCTCTGGAGTCATTTCGTTGCAAGCGGGTTTTTAAGTGCTCTGGAGTCATTTCGTTGCAAGCGGGTTTTTAAGTGCTCTGGAGTCATTTCGTTGCAAGCGGGTTTTTAAGTACTCTGGAGACATTTCGTTGCAAAAGGGTTTTTAAGTGCTCTGGAGTCATTTCTTTGTAAGCGGGTTTTTAAGTGCTCTGGAGTCATTTCGTTGCAAGCGGGTTTTTAAGTGCTCTGGAGTCATTTCGTTGCAAGCGGGTTTTTAAGTACTCTGGAGACATTTCGTTGCAAGCGGGTTTTTAAGTGCTCTGGAGTCATTTCATTGCATGCGGGTTTTTAAGTGCTCTGAAGGCATTTCGTTGTAAGCGGGCTTTTAAGTGCTCTGGAGTCATTTCGTTGCAAGCGGGTTTTTACGTGTTCTGGAGTCATTTCGTTGCAAGCGGGTTTTTACATACTTCTCAGACATTTCACTGGAAGCGGGTTTTTTAAGTGCTCTGCAGGCATTTCGTTGTAAGCGGGTTTTTAAGTACTCTGGAGTCATTTCGTTGCAAGCGGGTTTTTAAGTGCTCTGGAGTCATTTCGTTGCAAGCGGGTTTTTAAGTGCTCTGGAGTCATTTCGTTGCAAGCGGGTTTTTAAGTGCTCTGGAGTCATTTCGTTACAAGCGGGTTTTTAAGTGCTCTGTAGACATTTCGTTGCAAGCGGGTTTTTAAGTGCTCTGGAGTCATTTCGTTGCAAGCGGGTTTTTAAGTGCTCTGGAGTCATTTCGTTGCAAGCGGGTTTTTAAGTGCTCTGAAGGCATTTCGTTGCAAGCGGGTTTTTAAGTGCTCTGGAGTCATTTCGTTGCAAGCGGGTTTTTAAGTGCTCTGGAGTCATTTCGTTGCAAGCGGGTTTTTAAGTGCTCTGGAGTCATTTCGTTGCAAGCGGGTTTTTAAGTACTCTGGAGACATTTCGTTGCAAGCGGGTTTTTAAGTGCTCTGGAGTCATTTCGTTGCAAGCGGGTTTTTAAGTGCTCTGGAGTCATTTCGTTGCAAGCGGGTTTTTAAGTGCTCTGGAGGCATTTCGTTGCAAGCGGGTTTTTAAGTGCTCTGGAGTCATTTCGTTGCAAGCGGTTTTTTAAGTGCTCTGGAGTCATTTCGTTGCAAGCGGGTTTTTAAGTGCTCTGGAGTCATTTCATTGCAAGCGGGTTTTTTAGTGCTCTGGAGTCATTTCGTTGCAAGCGGGTTTTTAAGTGCTCTGGAGTCATTTCGTTGCATGCGGGTTTTTAAGTGCTCTGAAGGCATTTCGTTGTAAGCGGGTTTTTAAGTGCTCTGGAGTCATTTCGTTGCAAGCGGGTTTTTAAGTGCTCTGGAGTCATTTCGTTGCAAGCGGGTTTTTAAGTGCTCTGGAGTCATTTCGTTGCAAGCAGGTTTTTAAGTGCTCTGAAGTTATTTCGTTGCAAGCGGGTTTTTAAGTGCTCTGGAGTCATTTCGTTGCAAGCGGGTTTTTAAGTGCTCTGGAGTCATTTCGTTGCAAGCGGGTTTTTAAGTGCTCTGGAGTCATTTCGTTGCAAGCGGGTTTTTAAGTGCTCTGGAGTCATTTCGTTGCAAGCGGGTTTTTAAGTGCTCTGGAGACATTTCGTTGCAAGCGGGTTTTTAAGTGCTCTGGAGTCATTTCGTTGTAAGCGGGTTTTTAAGTGCTCAGGAGTCATTTCGTTGCAAGCCGGTTTTTAAGTGCTCTGGAGTCATTTCGTTGCAAGCGGGTTTTTAAGTACTCTGGAGACATTTCGTTGCAAGCGGGTTTTTAAGTGCTCTGGAGTCATTTCGTTGCATGCGGGTTTTTAAGTGCTCTGAAGGCATTTCGTTGTAAGCGGGCTTTTAAGTGCTCTGGAGTCATTTCGTTGCAAGCGGGTTTTTACGTGTTCTGGAGTCATTTCGTTGCAAGCGGGTTTTTACATACTTCTCAGACATTTCACTGGAAGCGGGTTTTTTAAGTGCTCTGCAGGCATTTCGTTGTAAGCGGGTTTTTAAGTACTCTGGAGTCATTTCGTTGCAAGCGGGTTTTTAAGTGCTCTGGAGTCATTTCGTTGCAAGCGGGTTTTTAAGTGCTCTGGAGTCATTTCGTTGCAAGCGGGTTTTTAAGTGCTCTGGAGTCATTTCGTTACAAGCGGGTTTTTAAGTGCTCTGGAGTCATTTCGTTGCAAGCGGGTTTTTAAGTGCTCTGGAGTCATTTCGTTGCAAGCGGGTTTTTAAGTGCTCTGGAGTCATTTCGTTACAAGCGGGTTTTTAAGTGCTCTGGAGTCATTTCGTTGCAAGCGGGTTTTTAAGTGCTCTGGAGTCATTTCGTTGCAAGCGGGTTTTTAAGTACTCTGGAGACATTTCGTTGCAAGCGGGTTTTTAAGTGCTCTGGAGTCATTTCGTTGCAAGCGGGTTTTTAAGTGCTCTGGAGTCATTTCGTTGCAAGCGGGTTTTTAAGTGCTCTGGAGTCATTTCGTTGCAAGCGGGTTTTTAAGTGCTCTGGAGTCATTTCGTTGCAAGCGGGTTTTTAAGTGCTCTGGAGTCATTTCGTTGCAAGCGGGTTTTTAAGGGCTCTGGAGTCATTTCGTTGCAAGCGGGTTTTTAAGTGCTCTGGAGTCATTTCGTTGCAAGCGGGTTTTTAAGTGCTCTGGAGTCATTTCGTTGCAAGCGGGTTTTTAAGTGCTCTGGAGTCATTTCTTTGCAAGCGGGTTTTTAAGTGCTCTGAAGGCATTTCGTTGCAAGCGGGTTTTTAAGTGCTCTGGAGTCATTTCGTTGCAAGCGGGTTTTTAAGTGCTCTGGAGTCATTTCGTTGCAAGCGGGTTTTTAAGTGCTCTGGAGTCATTTCGTTACAAGCGGGTTTTTAAGTGCTGTGGAGGCATTTCGTTGCAAGCGGGTTTTTAAGTGCTCTGGAGTCATTTCGTTGCAAGCGGGTTTTTAAGTGCTCTGGAGTCATTTCGTTGCAAGCGGGTTTTTAAGTGCTCTGGAGTCATTTCGTTGCAAGCGGGTTTTTAAGTGCTCTGGAGTCATTTCGTTGCAAGCGGGTTTTTAAGTGCTCTGGAGTCATTTCGTTGCAAGCGGGTTTTTAAGTGCTCTGGAGACATTTCGTTGCAAGCGGGTTTTTAAGTGCTCTGGAGTCATTTCGTTGCAAGCGGGTTTTTAAGTGCTCTGGAGTCATTTCGTTGCAAGCGGGTTTTTAAGTGCTCTGGAGTCATTTCGTTACAAGCGGGTTTTTAAGTACTCTGTAGACATTTCGTTGCAAGCGGGTTTTTAAGTGCTCTGGAGTCATTTCGTTGCAAGCGGGTTTTTAAGTGCTCTGGAGTCATTTCGTTGCAAGCGGGTTTTTAAGTGCTCTGAAGGCATTTCGTTGCAAGCGGGTTTTTAAGTGCTCTGGAATCATTTCGTTGCAAGCGGGTTTTTAAGTGCTCTGGAGTCATTTCGTTGCAAGCGGGTTTTTAAGTGCTCTGGAGTCATTTCGTTGCAAGCGGGTTTTTTAGTGCTCTGGAGTCATTTCGTTGCAAGCGGGTTTTTAAGTGCTCTGGAGTCATTTCGTTGCAAGCGGGTTTTTAAGTGCTCTGGAGTCATTTCGTTGCAAGCGGGTTTTTAAGTGCTCTGAAGGCATTTCGTTGCAAGCGGGTTTTTAAGTGCTCTGGAGTCATTTCGTTGCAAGCGGGTTTTTAAGTGCTCTGGAGTCATTTCGTTGCAAGCGGGTTTTTAAGTGCTCTGGAGTCATTTCATTGCAAGCGGGTTTTTTAGTGCTCTGGAGTCATTTCGTTGCAAGCGGGTTTTTAAGTGCTCTGGAGTCATTTCGTTGCAAGCGGGTTTATAAGTGCTCTGAAGGCATTTCGTTGCAAGCGGGTTTTTAAGTGCTCTGGAGTCATTTCGTTGCAAGCGGGTTTTTAAGTGCTCTGGAGTCATTTCGTTGCAAGCGGGTTTTTAAGTGCTCTGGAGTCATTTCGTTGCAAGCGGGTTTTTAAGTGCTCTGGAGACATTTCGTTGCAAGCGGGTTTTTAAGTGCTCTGGAGTCATTTCGTTGCAAGCGGGTTTTTAAGTGCTCTGGAGTCATTTCGTTGCAAGCGGGTTTTTAAGTGCTCTGGAGTCATTTCGTTGCAAGCGGGTTTTTAAGTGCTCTGGAGTCATTTCGTTGCAAGCGGGTTTTTAAGTGCTCTGGAGTCATTTCGTTGCAAGCGGGTTTTTAAGTGCTCTGGAGTCATTTCGTTGCAAGCGGGTTTTTAAGTGCTCTGGAGTCATTTCGTTGCAAGCGGGTTTTTAAGTGCTCTGGAGACATTTCGTTGCAAGCGGGTTTTTAAGTGCTCTGGAGTCATTTCGTTGCAAGCGGGTTTTTAAGTGCTCTGAAGGCATTTCGTTGCAAGCGGGTTTTTAAGTGCTCTGGAGTCATTTTGTTGCAAGCGGGTTTTTAAGTGCTCTGGAGTCATTTCGTTGCAAGCGGGTTTTTAAGTGCTCTGGAGTCATTTCGTTGCAAGCGGGTTTTTAAGTACTCTGGAGACATTTCGTTGCAAGCGGGATTTTAAGTGCTCTGGAGTCATTTCGTTGCAAGCGGGTTTTTAAGTGCTCTGGAGTCATTTCGTTGCAAGCGGGTTTTTAAGTGCTCTGGAGTCATTTCGTTGCAAGCAGGTTTTTAAGTGCTCTGAAGGCATTTCGTTGCAAGCGGGTTTTTAAGTGCTCTGGAGTCATTTCGTTGCAAGCGGGTTTTTAAGTGCTCTGAAGGCATTTCGTTGTAAGCGGGTTTTTAAGTGCTCTGGAATCATTTCGTTGCAAGCGGGTTTTTAAGTGCTCTGGAGTCATTTCGTTGCAAGCGGGTTTTTAAGTGCTCTGGAGTCATTTCGTTGCAAGCAGGTTTTTAAGTGCTCTGAAGGCATTTCGTTGCAAGCGGGTTTTTAAGTGCTCTGGAGTCATTTCGTTGCAAGCGGGTTTTTAAGTGCTCTGAAGGCATTTCGTTGCAAGCGGGTTTTTAAGTGCTCTGGAGTCATTTCGTTGCAAGCGGGTTTTTAAGTGCTCTGGAGTCATTTCGTTGTAAGCGGGTTTTTAAGTACTCTGGAGACATTTCGTTGCAAGCGGGTTTTTAAGTGCTCTGGAGTCATTTCGTTGCATGCGGGTTTTTAAGTGCTCTGAAGGCATTTTGTTGTAAGCGGGCTTTTAAGTGCTCTGGAGTCATTTCGTTGCAAGCGGGTTTTTACGTGTTCTGGAGTCATTTCGTTGCAAGCGGGTTTTTACATACTTCTCAGACATTTCACTGGAAGCGGGTTTTTTAAGTGCTCTGCAGGCATTTCGTTGCAAGCGGGTTTTTAAGTACTCTGGAGTCATTTCGTTGCAAGCGGGTTTTTAAGTGCTCTGAAGGCATTTCGTTGCAAGCGGGTTTTTAAGTGCTCTGGAGTCATTTCGTTGCAAGCGGGTTTTTAAGTGCTCTGGAGTCATTTCGTTGCAAGCGGGTTTTTAAGTGCTCTGGAGTCATTTCGTTGCAAGCGGGTTTTTAAGTGCTCTGGAGTCATTTCGTTGCAAGCGGGTTTTTAAGTGCTCTGGAGTCATTTCGTTGCAAGCGGGTTTTTAAGTGCTCTGGAGTCATTTCGTTGCAAGCGGGTTTTTAAGTGCTCTGGAGACATTTCGTTGCAAGCGGGTTTTTAAGTGCTCTGGAGTCATTTCGTTGCAAGCGGGTTTTTAAGTGCTCTGGAGTCATTTCGTTGCAAGCGGGTTTTTAAGTGCTCTGGAGTCATTTCGTTGCAAGCGGGTTTTTAAGTGCTCTGGAGTCATTTCGTTGCAAGCGGGTTTTTAAGTGCTCTGGAGTCATTTCGTTGCAAGCGGGTTTTTAAGTGCTCTGGAGTCATTTCGTTGCAAGCGGGTTTTTAAGTGCTCTGGAGTCATTTCGTTGCAAGCGGGTTTTTAAGTGCTCTGGAGACATTTCGTTGCAAGCGGGTTTTTAAGTGCTCTGGAGTCATTTCGTTGCAAGCGGGTTTTTAAGTGCTCTGAAGGCATTTCGTTGCAAGCGGGTTTTTAAGTGCTCTGGAGTCATTTTGTTGCAAGCGGGTTTTTAAGTGCTCTGGAGTCATTTCGTTGCAAGCGGGTTTTTAAGTGCTCTGGAGTCATTTCGTTGCAAGCGGGTTTTTAAGTACTCTGGAGACATTTCGTTGCAAGCGGGATTTTAAGTGCTCTGGAGTCATTTCGTTGCAAGCGGGTTTTTAAGTGCTCTGGAGTCATTTCGTTGCAAGCGGGTTTTTAAGTGCTCTGGAGGCATTTCGTTGCAAGCGGGTTTTTAAGTGCTCTGGAGTCATTTCGTTGCAAGCGGGTTTTTAAGTGCTCTGGAGTCATTTCGTTGCAAGCGGGTTTTTAAGTGCTCTGGAGTCATTTCATTGCAAGCGGGTTTTTTAGTGCTCTGGAGTCATTTCGTTGCAAGCGGGTTTTTAAGTGCTCTGGAGTCATTTCGTTGCATGCGGGTTTTTAAGTGCTCTGAAGGCATTTCGTTGTAAGCGGGTTTTTAAGTGCTCTGGAGTCATTTCGTTGCAAGCGGGTTTTTAAGTGCTCTGGAGTCATTTCGTTGCAAGCGGGTTTTTAAGTGCTCTGGAGTCATTTCGTTGCAAGCAGGTTTTTAAGTGCTCTGAAGGCATTTCGTTGCAAGCGGGTTTTTAAGTGCTCTGGAGTCATTTCGTTGCAAGCGGGTTTTTAAGTGCTCTGAAGGCATTTCGTTGTAAGCGGGTTTTTAAGTGCTCTGGAATCATTTCGTTGCAAGCGGGTTTTTAAGTGCTCTGGAGTCATTTCGTTGCAAGCGGGTTTTTAAGTGCTCTGGAGTCATTTCGTTGCAAGCAGGTTTTTAAGTGCTCTGAAGGCATTTCGTTGCAAGCGGGTTTTTAAGTGCTCTGGAGTCATTTCGTTGCAAGCGGGTTTTTAAGTGCTCTGAAGGCATTTCGTTGCAAGCGGGTTTTTAAGTGCTCTGGAGTCATTTCGTTGCAAGCGGGTTTTTAAGTGCTCTGGAGTCATTTCGTTGTAAGCGGGTTTTTAAGTACTCTGGAGACATTTCGTTGCAAGCGGGTTTTTAAGTGCTCTGGAGTCATTTCGTTGCATGCGGGTTTTTAAGTGCTCTGAAGGCATTTTGTTGTAAGCGGGCTTTTAAGTGCTCTGGAGTCATTTCGTTGCAAGCGGGTTTTTACGTGTTCTGGAGTCATTTCGTTGCAAGCGGGTTTTTACATACTTCTCAGACATTTCACTGGAAGCGGGTTTTTTAAGTGCTCTGCAGGCATTTCGTTGTAAGCGGGTTTTTAAGTACTCTGGAGTCATTTCGTTGCAAGCGGGTTTTTAAGTGCTCTGAAGGCATTTCGTTGCAAGCGGGTTTTTAAGTGCTCTGGAGTCATTTCGTTGCAAGCGGGTTTTTAAGTGCTCTGGAGTCATTTCGTTGCAAGCGGGTTTTTAAGTGCTCTGGAGTCATTTCGTTGCAAGCGGGTTTTTAAGTGCTCTGGAGTCATTTCGTTGCAAGCGGGTTTTTAAGTGCTCTGTAGTCATTTCGTTGCAAGCGGGTTTTTAAGTGCTCTGGAGTCATTTCGTTGCAAGCGGGTTTTTAAGTGCTCTGGAGACATTTCGTTGCAAGCGGGTTTTTAAGTGCTCTGGAGTCATTTCGTTGTAAGCGGGTTTTTAAGTGCTCAGGAGTCATTTCGTTGCAAGCGGGTTTTTAAGTGCTCTGGAGTCATTTCGTTGCAAGCGGGTTTTTAAGTGCTCTGGAGTCATTTCGTTGCAAGCGGGTTTTTAAGTGCTCTGGAGTCATTTCGTTGCAAGCGGGTTTTTAAGTGCTCTGGAGTCATTTCGTTGCAAGCGGGTTTTTAAGTGCTCTGGAGTCATTTCGTTGCAAGCGGGTTTTTAAGTGCTTTGGAGTCATTTCGTTGCAAGCGGGTTTTTAAGTGCTCTGGAGACATTTCGTTGCAAGCGGGTTTTTAAGTGCTCTGGAGTCATTTCGTTGCAAGCGGGTTTTTAAGTGCTCTGAAGGCATTTCGTTGCAAGCGGGTTTTTAAGTGCTCTGGAGTCATTTCGTTGCAAGCGGGTTTTTAAGTGCTCTGGAGTCATTTCGTTGCAAGCGGGTTTTTAAGTGCTCTGGAGTCATTTCGTTGCAAGCGGGTTTTTAAGTGCTCTGGAGTCATTTCGTTGCAAGCGGGTTTTTAAGTGCTCTGGAGTCATTTCGTTGCAAGCGGGTTTTTAAGTACTCTGGAGACATTTCGTTGCAAAAGGGTTTTTAAGTGCTCTGGAGTCATTTCTTTGTAAGCGGGTTTTTAAGTGCTCTGGAGTCATTTCGTTGCAAGCGGGTTTTTAAGTGCTCTGGAGTCATTTCGTTGCAAGCGGGTTTTTAAGTACTCTGGAGACATTTCGTTGCAAGCGGGTTTTTAAGTGCTCTGGAGTCATTTCATTGCATGCGGGTTTTTAAGTGCTCTGAAGGCATTTCGTTGTAAGCGGGCTTTTAAGTGCTCTGGAGTCATTTCGTTGCAAGCGGGTTTTTACGTGTTCTGGAGTCATTTCGTTGCAAGCGGGTTTTTACATACTTCTCAGACATTTCACTGGAAGCGGGTTTTTTAAGTGCTCTGCAGGCATTTCGTTGTAAGCGGGTTTTTAAGTACTCTGGAGTCATTTCGTTGCAAGCGGGTTTTTAAGTGCTCTGGAGTCATTTCGTTGCAAGCGGGTTTTTAAGTGCTCTGGAGTCATTTCGTTGCAAGCGGGTTTTTAAGTGCTCTGGAGTCATTTCGTTACAAGCGGGTTTTTAAGTGCTCTGTAGACATTTCGTTGCAAGCGGGTTTTTAAGTGCTCTGGAGTCATTTCGTTGCAAGCGGGTTTTTAAGTGCTCTGGAGTCATTTCGTTGCAAGCGGGTTTTTAAGTGCTCTGAAGGCATTTCGTTGCAAGCGGGTTTTTAAGTGCTCTGGAGTCATTTCGTTGCAAGCGGGTTTTTAAGTGCTCTGGAGTCATTTCGTTGCAAGCGGGTTTTTAAGTGCTCTGGAGTCATTTCGTTGCAAGCGGGTTTTTAAGTGCTCTGGAGTCATTTCGTTGCAAGCGGGTTTTTAAGTGCTCTGGAGTCATTTCGTTGCAAGCGGGTTTTTAAGTACTCTGGAGACATTTCGTTGCAAAAGGGTTTTTAAGTGCTCTGGAGTCATTTCTTTGTAAGCGGGTTTTTAAGTGCTCTGGAGTCATTTCGTTGCAAGCGGGTTTTTAAGTGCTCTGGAGTCATTTCGTTGCAAGCGGGTTTTTAAGTACTCTGGAGACATTTCGTTGCAAGCGGGTTTTTAAGTGCTCTGGAGTCATTTCATTGCATGCGGGTTTTTAAGTGCTCTGAAGGCATTTCGTTGTAAGCGGGCTTTTAAGTGCTCTGGAGTCATTTCGTTGCAAGCGGGTTTTTACGTGTTCTGGAGTCATTTCGTTGCAAGCGGGTTTTTACATACTTCTCAGACATTTCACTGGAAGCGGGTTTTTTAAGTGCTCTGCAGGCATTTCGTTGTAAGCGGGTTTTTAAGTACTCTGGAGTCATTTCGTTGCAAGCGGGTTTTTAAGTGCTCTGGAGTCATTTCGTTGCAAGCGGGTTTTTAAGTGCTCTGGAGTCATTTCGTTGCAAGCGGGTTTTTAAGTGCTCTGGAGTCATTTCGTTACAAGCGGGTTTTTAAGTGCTCTGTAGACATTTCGTTGCAAGCGGGTTTTTAAGTGCTCTGGAGTCATTTCGTTGCAAGCGGGTTTTTAAGTGCTCTGGAGTCATTTCGTTGCAAGCGGGTTTTTAAGTGCTCTGAAGGCATTTCGTTGCAAGCGGGTTTTTAAGTGCTCTGGAGTCATTTTGTTGCAAGCGGGTTTTTAAGTGCTCTGGAGTCATTTCGTTGCAAGCGGGTTTTTAAGTGCTCTGGAGTCATTTCGTTGCAAGCGGGTTTTTAAGTACTCTGGAGACATTTCGTTGCAAGCGGGTTTTTAAGTGCTCTGGAGTCATTTCGTTGCAAGCGGGTTTTTAAGTGCTCTGGAGTCATTTCGTTGCAAGCGGGTTTTTAAGTGCTCTGGAGGCATTTCGTTGCAAGCGGGTTTTTAAGTGCTCTGGAGTCATTTCGTTGCAAGCGGTTTTTTAAGTGCTCTGGAGTCATTTCGTTGCAAGCGGGTTTTTAAGTGCTCTGGAGTCATTTCATTGCAAGCGGGTTTTTTAGTGCTCTGGAGTCATTTCGTTGCAAGCGGGTTTTTAAGTGCTCTGGAGTCATTTCGTTGCAAGCGGGTTTTTAAGTGCTCTGAAGGCATTTCGTTGCAAGCGGGTTTTTAAGTGCTCTGGAGTCATTTCGTTGCAAGCGGGTTTTTAAGTGCTCTGGAGTCATTTCGTTGCAAGCGGGTTTTTAAGTACTCTGGAGACATTTCGTTGCAAGCGGGTTTTTAAGTGCTCTGGAGTCATTTCATTGCATGCGGGTTTTTAAGTGCTCTGAAGGCATTTCGTTGTAAGCGGGCTTTTAAGTGCTCTGGAGTCATTTCGTTGCAAGCGGGTTTTTACGTGTTCTGGAGTCATTTCGTTGCAAGCGGGTTTTTACATACTTCTCAGACATTTCACTGGAAGCGGGTTTTTTAAGTGCTCTGCAGGCATTTCGTTGTAAGCGGGTTTTTAAGTACTCTGGAGTCATTTCGTTGCAAGCGGGTTTTTAAGTGCTCTGGAGTCATTTCGTTGCAAGCGGGTTTTTAAGTGCTCTGGAGTCATTTCGTTGCAAGCGGGTTTTTAAGTGCTCTGGAGTCATTTCGTTACAAGCGGGTTTTTAAGTGCTCTGTAGACATTTCGTTGCAAGCGGGTTTTTAAGTGCTCTGGAGTCATTTCGTTGCAAGCGGGTTTTTAAGTGCTCTGGAGTCATTTCGTTGCAAGCGGGTTTTTAAGTGCTCTGAAGGCATTTCGTTGCAAGCGGGTTTTTAAGTGCTCTGGAGTCATTTTGTTGCAAGCGGGTTTTTAAGTGCTCTGGAGTCATTTCGTTGCAAGCGGGTTTTTAAGTGCTCTGGAGTCATTTCGTTGCAAGCGGGTTTTTAAGTACTCTGGAGACATTTCGTTGCAAGCGGGTTTTTAAGTGCTCTGGAGTCATTTCGTTGCAAGCGGGTTTTTAAGTGCTCTGGAGTCATTTCGTTGCAAGCGGGTTTTTAAGTGCTCTGGAGGCATTTCGTTGCAAGCGGGTTTTTAAGTGCTCTGGAGTCATTTCGTTGCAAGCGGTTTTTTAAGTGCTCTGGAGTCATTTCGTTGCAAGCGGGTTTTTAAGTGCTCTGGAGTCATTTCATTGCAAGCGGGTTTTTTAGTGCTCTGGAGTCATTTCGTTGCAAGCGGGTTTTTAAGTGCTCTGGAGTCATTTCGTTGCAAGCGGGTTTTTAAGTGCTCTGAAGGCATTTCGTTGCAAGCGGGTTTTTAAGTGCTCTGGAGTCATTTCGTTGCAAGCGGGTTTTTAAGTGCTCTGGAGTCATTTCGTTGTAAGCGGGTTTTTAAGTACTCTGGAGACATTTCGTTGCAAGCGGGTTTTTAAGTGCTCTGGAGTCATTTCGTTGCATGCGGGTTTTTAAGTGCTCTGAAGGCATTTTGTTGTAAGCGGGCTTTTAAGTGCTCTGGAGTCATTTCGTTGCAAGCGGGTTTTTACGTGTTCTGGAGTCATTTCGTTGCAAGCGGGTTTTTACATACTTCTCAGACATTTCACTGGAAGCGGGTTTTTTAAGTGCTCTGCAGGCATTTCGTTGTAAGCGGGTTTTTAAGTACTCTGGAGTCATTTCGTTGCAAGCGGGTTTTTAAGTGCTCTGAAGGCATTTCGTTGCAAGCGGGTTTTTAAGTGCTCTGGAGTCATTTCGTTGCAAGCGGGTTTTTAAGTGCTCTGGAGTCATTTCGTTGCAAGCGGGTTTTTAAGTGCTCTGGAGTCATTTCGTTGCAAGCGGGTTTTTAAGTGCTCTGGAGTCATTTCGTTGCAAGCGGGTTTTTAAGTGCTCTGGAGTCATTTCGTTGCAAGCGGGTTTTTAAGTGCTCTGGAGTCATTTCGTTGCAAGCGGGTTTTTAAGTGCTCTGGAGACATTTCGTTGCAAGCGGGTTTTTAAGTGCTCTGGAGTCATTTCGTTACAAGCGGGTTTTTAAGTGCTCTGGAGTCATTTCGTTGCAAGCGGGTTTTTAAGTGCTCTGGAGTCATTTCGTTGCAAGCGGGTTTTTAAGTGCTCTGGAGTCATTTCGTTACAAGCGGGTTTTTAAGTGCTCTGGAGTCATTTCGTTGCAAGCGGGTTTTTAAGTGCTCTGGAGTCATTTCGTTGCAAGCGGGTTTTTAAGTACTCTGGAGACATTTCGTTGCAAGCGGGTTTTTAAGTGCTCTGGAGTCATTTCGTTGCAAGCGGGTTTTTAAGTGCTCTGGAGTCATTTCGTTGCAAGCGGGTTTTTAAGTGCTCTGGAGTCATTTCGTTGCAAGCGGGTTTTTAAGTGCTCTGGAGTCATTTCGTTGCAAGCGGGTTTTTAAGTGCTCTGGAGTCATTTCGTTGCAAGCGGGTTTTTAAGTGCTCTGGAGTCATTTCGTTGCAAGCGGTTTTTTAAGTGCTCTGGAGTCATTTCGTTGCAAGCGGGTTTTTAAGTGCTCTGGAGTCATTTCGTTGCAAGCGGGTTTTTAAGTGCTCTGGAGTCATTTCTTTGCAAGCGGGTTTTTAAGTGCTCTGAAGGCATTTCGTTGCAAGCGGGTTTTTAAGTGCTCTGGAGTCATTTCGTTGCAAGCGGGTTTTTAAGTGCTCTGGAGTCATTTCGTTGCAAGCGGGTTTTTAAGTGCTCTGGAGTCATTTCGTTACAAGCGGGTTTTTAAGTGCTGTGGAGGCATTTCGTTGCAAGCGGGTTTTTAAGTGCTCTGGAGTCATTTCGTTGCAAGCGGGTTTTTAAGTGCTCTGGAGTCATTTCGTTGCAAGCGGGTTTTTAAGTGCTCTGGAGTCATTTCGTTGCAAGCGGGTTTTTAAGTGCTCTGGAGTCATTTCGTTGCAAGCGGGTTTTTAAGTGCTCTGGAGTCATTTCGTTGCAAGCGGGTTTTTAAGTGCTCTGGAGACATTTCGTTGCAAGCGGGTTTTTAAGTGCTCTGGAGTCATTTCGTTGCAAGCGGGTTTTTAAGTGCTCTGGAGTCATTTCGTTGCAAGCGGGTTTTTAAGTGCTCTGGAGTCATTTCGTTACAAGCGGGTTTTTAAGTACTCTGTAGACATTTCGTTGCAAGCGGGTTTTTAAGTGCTCTGGAGTCATTTCGTTGCAAGCGGGTTTTTAAGTGCTCTGGAGTCATTTCGTTGCAAGCGGGTTTTTAAGTGCTCTGAAGGCATTTCGTTGCAAGCGGGTTTTTAAGTGCTCTGGAGTCATTTCGTTGCAAGCGGGTTTTTAAGTGCTCTGGAGTCATTTCGTTGCAAGCGGGTTTTTAAGTGCTCTGGAGTCATTTCGTTGCAAGCGGGTTTTTTAGTGCTCTGGAGTCATTTCGTTGCAAGCGGGTTTTTAAGTGCTATGGAGTCATTTCGTTGCAAGCGGGTTTTTAAGTGCTCTGGAGTCATTTCGTTGCAAGCGGGTTTTTAAGTGCTCTGAAGGCATTTCGTTGCAAGCGGGTTTTTAAGTGCTCTGGAGTCATTTCGTTGCAAGCGGGTTTTTAAGTGCTCTGGAGTCATTTCGTTGCAAGCGGGTTTTTAAGTGCTCTGGAGTCATTTCATTGCAAGCGGGTTTTTTAGTGCTCTGGAGTCATTTCGTTGCAAGCGGGTTTTTAAGTGCTCTGGAGTCATTTCTTTGCATGCGGGTTTTTAAGTGCTCTGAAGGCATTTCGTTGCAAGCGGGTTTTTAAGTGCTCTGGAGTCATTTCGTTGCAAGCGGGTTTTTAAGTGCTCTGGAGTCATTTCGTTGCAAGCGGGTTTTTAAGTGCTCTGGAGTCATTTCGTTGCAAGCGGGTTTTTAAGTGCTCTGGAGTCATTTCGTTGCAAGCGGGTTTTTAAGTGCTCTGGAGTCATTTCGTTGCAAGCGGGTTTTTAAGTGCTCTGGAGTCATTTCGTTGCAAGCGGGTTTTTATGTGCTCTGGAGTCATTTCGTTGCAAGCGGGTTTTTAAGTGCTCTGGAGTCATTTCGTTGCAAGCGGGTTTTTAAGTGCTCTGGAGTCATTTCGTTGCAAGCGGGTTTTTAAGTGCTCTGGAGACATTTCGTTGCAAGCGGGTTTTTAAGTGCTCTGGAGTCATTTCGTTGCAAGCGGGTTTTTAAGTGCTCTGAAGGCATTTCGTTGCAAGCGGGTTTTTAAGTGCTCTGGAGTCATTTCGTTGCAAGCGGGTTTTTAAGTGCTCTGGAGTCATTTCGTTGCAAGCGGGTTTTTAAGTGCTCTGGAGTCATTTCGTTGCAAGCGGGTTTTTAAGTGCTCTGGAGTCATTTCGTTGCAAGCGGGTTTTTAAGTGCTCTGGAGTCATTTCGTTGCAAGCGGGTTTTTAAGTGCTCTGGAGTCATTTCGTTGCAAGCGGGTTTTTAAGTGCTCTGGAGTCATTTCGTTGCAAGCGGGTTTTTAAGTGCTCTGGAGACATTTCGTTGCAAGCGGGTTTTTAAGTGCTCTGGAGTCATTTCGTTGCAAGCGGGTTTTTAAGTGCTCTGAAGGCATTTCGTTGCAAGCGGGTTTTTAAGTGCTCTGGAGTCATTTCGTTGCAAGCGGGTTTTTAAGTGCTCTGGAGTCATTTCGTTGCAAGCGGGTTTTTAAGTGCTCTGGAGTCATTTCGTTGCAAGCGGGTTTTTAAGTGCTCTGGAGTCATTTCGTTGCAAGCGGGTTTTTAAGTGCTCTGGAGTCATTTCGTTGCAAGCGGGTTTTTAAGTGCTCTGGAGTCATTTCGTTGCAAGCGGGTTTTTAAGTACTCTGGAGACATTTCGTTGCAAAAGGGTTTTTAAGTGCTCTGGAGTCATTTCTTTGTAAGCGGGTTTTTAAGTGCTCTGCAGTCATTTCGTTGCAAGCGGGTTTTTAAGTGCTCTGGAGACATTTCGTTGCAAGCGGGTTTTTAAGTGCTCTGGAGTCATTTCGTTGCAAGCGGGTTTTTAAGTGCTCTGGAGTCATTTCGTTGCATGCGGGTTTTTAAGTGCTCTGAAGGCATTTCGTTGTAAGCGGGCTTTTAAGTGCTCTGGAGTCATTTCGTTGCAAGCGGGTTTTTACGTGTTCTGGAGTCATTTCGTTGCAAGCGGGTTTTTACATACTTCTCAGACATTTCACTGGAAGCGGGTTTTTTAAGTGCTCTGCAGGCATTTCGTTGTAAGCGGGCTTTTAAGTGCTCTGGAGTCATTTCGTTGCAAGCGGGTTTTTACGTGTTCTGGAGTCATTTCGTTGCAAGCGGGTTTTTACATACTTCTCAGACATTTCACTGGAAGCGGGTTTTTTAAGTGCTCTGCAGGCATTTCGTTGTAAGCGGGTTTTTAAGTACTCTGGAGTCATTTCGTTGCAAGCGGGTTTTTAAGTGCTCTGGAGTCATTTCGTTGCAAGCGGGTTTTTAAGTGCTCTGGAGTCATTTCGTTGCAAGCGGGTTTTTAAGTGCTCTGGAGTCATTTCGTTACAAGCGGGTTTTTAAGTGCTCTGGAGTCATTTCGTTGCAAGCGGGTTTTTAAGTGCTCTGGAGTCATTTCGTTGCAAGCGGGTTTTTAAGTGCTCTGGAGTCATTTCGTTACAAGCGGGTTTTTAAGTGCTCTGGAGTCATTTCGTTGCAAGCGGGTTTTTAAGTGCTCTGGAGTCATTTCGTTGCAAGCGGGTTTTTAAGTGCTCTGGAGTCATTTCGTTGCAAGCGGGTTTTTAAGTGCTCTGGAGTCATTTCGTTGCAAGCGGGTTTTTAAGTGCTCTGGAGACATTTCGTTGCAAGCGGGTTTTTAAGTGCTCTGGAGTCATTTCGTTGCAAGCGGGTTTTTAAGTGCTCTGGAGTCATTTCGTTGCAAGCGGGTTTTTAAGTGCTCTGAAGGCATTTCGTTGCAAGCGGGTTTTTAAGTGCTCTGGAGTCATTTCGTTGCAAGCGGGTTTTTAAGTGCTCTGGAGTCATTTCGTTGCAAGCGGGTTTTTAAGTGCTCTGGAGTCATTTCATTGCAAGCGGGTTTTTTAGTGCTCTGGAGTCATTTCGTTGCAAGCGGGTTTTTAAGTGCTCTGGAGTCATTTCGTTGCATGCGGGTTTTTAAGTGCTCTGAAGGCATTTCGTTGTAAGCGGGTTTTTAAGTGCTCTGGAGTCATTTCGTTGCAAGCGGGTTTTTAAGTGCTCTGGAGTCATTTCGTTGCAAGCGGGTTTTTAAGTGCTCTGGAGACATTTCGTTGCAAGCGGGTTTTTAAGTGCTCTGGAGTCATTTCGTTGTAAGCGGGTTTTTAAGTGCTCAGGAGTCATTTCGTTGCAAGCGGGTTTTTAAGTGCTCTGGAGTCATTTCGTTGCAAGCGGGTTTTTAAGTACTCTGGAGACATTTCGTTGCAAGTGGGTTTTTAAGTGCTCTGGAGTCATTTCGTTGCATGCGGGTTTTTAAGTGCTCTGAAGGCATTTCGTTGTAAGCGGGCTTTTAAGTGCTCTGGAGTCATTTCGTTGCAAGCGGGTTTTTACGTGTTCTGCAGTCATTTCGTTGCAAGCGGGTTTTTACATACTTCTCAGACATTTCACTGGAAGCGGGTTTTTTAAGTGCTCTGCAGGCATTTCGTTGTAAGCGGGTTTTTAAGTACTCTGGAGTCATTTCGTTGCAAGCGGGTTTTTAAGTGCTCTGGAGTCATTTCGTTGCAAGCGGGTTTTTAAGTGCTCTGGAGTCATTTCGTTGCAAGCGGGTTTTTAAGTGCTCTGGAGTCATTTCGTTATAAGCGGGTTTTTAAGTGCTCTGGAGTCATTTCGTTGCAAGCGGGTTTTTAAGTGCTCTGGAGTCATTTCGTTGCAAGCGGGTTTTTAAGTGCTCTGGAGTCATTTCGTTACAAGCGGGTTTTTAAGTGCTCTGGAGTCATTTCGTTGCAAGCGGGTTTTTAAGTGCTCTGGAGACATTTCGTTGCAAGCGGGTTTTTAAGTGCTCTGGAGTCATTTCGTTGCAAGCGGGTTTTTAAGTGCTCTGGAGTCATTTCGTTGCAAGCGGGTTTTTAAGTGCTCTGGAGTCATTTCGTTGCAAGCGGGTTTTTAAGTGCTCTGGAGTCATTTCGTTGCAAGCGGGTTTTTAAGTGCTCTGGAGTCATTTCGTTGCAAGCGGGTTTTTAAGTGCTCTGGAGTCATTTCGTTGCAAGCGGGTTTTTAAGTGCTCTGGAGTCATTTCGTTGCAAGCGGGTTTTTAAGTGCTCTGGAGTCATTTCGTTGCAAGCGGGTTTTTAAGTGCTCTGGAGTCATTTCGTTGCAAGCGGGTTTTTAAGTGCTCTGGAGACATTTCGTTGCAAGCGGGTTTTTAAGTGCTCTGGAGTCATTTCGTTGCAAGCGGGTTTTTAAGTGCTCTGGAGGCATTTCGTTGCAAGCGGGTTTTTAAGTGCTCTGGAGTCATTTCGTTGCAAGCGGGTTTTTAAGTGCTCTGGAGTCATTTCGTTGCAAGCGGGTTTTTAAGTGCTCTGGAGTCATTTCGTTGCAAGCGGGTTTTTAAGTGCTCTGGAGTCATTTCGTTGCAAGCGGGTTTTTAAGTGCTCTGGAGTCATTTCGTTGCAAGCGGGTTTTTAAGTGCTCTGGAGTCATTTCGTTGCAAGCGGGTTTTTAAGTGCTCTGGAGTCATTTCGTTGCAAGCGGGTTTTTAAGTGCTCTGGAGTCATTTCGTTGCAAGCGGGTTTTTAAGTGCTCTGGAGTCATTTCGTTGCAAGCGGGTTTTTAAGTACTCTGGAGTCATTTCATTGCAAGCGGGTTTTTAAGTGCTCTGGAGGCATTTCGTTGTAAGCGGGCTTTTAAGTGCTCTGGAGTCATTTCGTTGTAAGCGGGCTTTTAAGTGCTCTGGAGTCATTTCGTTGCAAGCGGGTTTTTACGTGTTCTGGAGTCATTTCGTTGCAAGCGGGTTTTTACATACTTCTCAGACATTTCACTGGAAGCGGGTTTTTTAAGTGCTCTGCAGGCATTTCGTTGTAAGCGGGTTTTTAAGTACTCTGGAGTCATTTCGTTGCAAGCGGGTTTTTAAGTGCTCTGGAGTCATTTCGTTGCAAGCGGGTTTTTAAGTGCTCTGGAGTCTCTGGAGACATTTCGTTGCAAGCGGGTTTTTAAGTGCTCTGGAGTCATTTCGTTGCAAGCGGGTTTTTAAGTGCTCTGGAGTCATTTCGTTGCAAGCGGGTTTTTAAGTGCTCTGAAGGCATTTCGTTGCAAGCGGGTTTTTAAGTGCTCTGGAGTCATTTCGTTGCAAGCGGGTTTTTAAGTGCTCTGGAGTCATTTCGTTGCAAGCGGGTTTTTAAGTGCTCTGGAGTCATTTCATTGCAAGCGGGTTTTTTAGTGCTCTGGAGTCATTTCGTTGCAAGCGGGTTTTTAAGTGCTCTGGAGTCATTTCGTTGCATGCGGGTTTTTAAGTGCTCTGAAGGCATTTCGTTGCAAGCGGGTTTTTAAGTGCTCTGAAGGCATTTCGTTGCAAGCGGGTTTTTAAGTGCTCTGGAGTCATTTCGTTGCAAGCGGGTTTTTAAGTGCTCTGGAGTCATTTCGTTATAAGCGGGTTTTTAAGTGCTCTGGAGTCATTTCGTTGCAAGCGGGTTTTTAAGTGCTCTGGAGTCATTTCGTTGCAAGCGGGTTTTTAAGTGCTCTGGAGTCATTTCGTTACAAGCGGGTTTTTAAGTGCTCTGGAGTCATTTCGTTGCAAGCGGGTTTTTAAGTACTCTGGAGACATTTCGTTGCAAGCGGGTTTTTAAGTGCTCTGGAGTCATTTCGTTGCAAGCGGGTTTTTAAGTGCTCTGGAGTCATTTCGTTGCAAGCGGGTTTTTAAGTGCTCTGGAGTCATTTCGTTGCAAGCGGGTTTTTAAGTGCTCTGGAGTCATTTCGTTGCAAGCGGGTTTTTAAGTGCTCTGGAGTCATTTCGTTGCAAGCGGGTTTTTAAGTGCTCTGGAGTCATTTCGTTGCAAGCGGGTTTTTAAGTGCTCTGGAGTCATTTCGTTGCAAGCGGGTTTTTAAGTGCTCTGGAGTCATTTCGTTGCAAGCGGGTTTTTAAGTGCTCTGGAGTCATTTCGTTGCAAGCGGGTTTTTAAGTGCTCTGGAGACATTTCGTTGCAAGCGGGTTTTTAAGTGCTCTGGAGTCATTTCGTTGCAAGCGGGTTTTTAAGTGCTCTGGAGGCATTTCGTTGCAAGCGGGTTTTTAAGTGCTCTGGAGTCATTTCGTTGCAAGCGGGTTTTTAAGTGCTCTGGAGTCATTTCGTTGCAAGCGGGTTTTTAAGTGCTCTGGAGTCATTTCGTTGCAAGCGGGTTTTTAAGTGCTCTGGAGTCATTTCGTTGCAAGCGGGTTTTTAAGTGCTCTGGAGTCATTTCGTTGCAAGCGGGTTTTTAAGTGCTCTGGAGTCATTTCGTTGCAAGCGGGTTTTTAAGTGCTCTGGAGTCATTTCGTTGCAAGCGGGTTTTTAAGTGCTCTGGAGTCATTTCGTTGCAAGCGGGTTTTTAAGTGCTCTGGAGTCATTTCGTTGCAAGCGGGTTTTTAAGTACTCTGGAGACATTTCGTTGCAAGCGGGTTTTTAAGTGCTCTGGAGTCATTTCATTGCATGCGGGTTTTTAAGTGCTCTGAAGGCATTTCGTTGTAAGCGGGCTTTTAAGTGCTCTGGAGTCATTTCGTTGCAAGCGGGTTTTTACGTGTTCTGGAGTCATTTCGTTGCAAGCGGGTTTTTACATACTTCTCAGACATTTCACTGGAAGCGGGTTTTTTAAGTGCTCTGCAGGCATTTCGTTGTAAGCGGGTTTTTAAGTACTCTGGAGTCATTTCGTTGCAAGCGGGTTTTTAAGTGCTCTGGAGTCATTTCGTTGCAAGCGGGTTTTTAAGTGCTCTGGAGTCTCTGGAGACATTTCGTTGCAAGCGGGTTTTTAAGTGCTCTGGAGTCATTTCGTTGCAAGCGGGTTTTTAAGTGCTCTGGAGTCATTTCGTTGCAAGCGGGTTTTTAAGTGCTCTGAAGGCATTTCGTTGCAAGCGGGTATTTAAGTGCTCTGGAGTCATTTCGTTGCAAGCGGGTTTTTAAGTGCTCTGGAGTCATTTCGTTGCAAGCGGGTTTTTAAGTGCTCTGGAGTCATTTCATTGCAAGCGGGTTTTTTAGTGCTCTGGAGTCATTTTGTTGCAAGCGGGTTTTTAAGTGCTCTGGAGTCATTTCGTTGCATGCGGGTTTTTAAGTGCTCTGAAGGCATTTCGTTGCAAGCGGGTTTTTAAGTGCTCTGAAGGCATTTCGTTGCAAGCGGGTTTTTAAGTGCTCTGGAGTCATTTCGTTGCAAGCGGGTTTTTAAGTGCTCTGGAGTCATTTCGTTGCAAGCGGGTTTTTAAGTGCTCTGGAGTCATTTCGTTGCAAGCGGGTTTTTAAGTGCTCTGGAGTCATTTCGTTGCAAGCGGGTTTTTAAGTGCTCTGGAGTCATTTCGTTGCAAGCGGGTTTTTAAGTGCTCTGGAGTCATTTCGTTGCAAGCGGGTTTTTAAGTGCTCTGAAGGCATTTTGTTGCAAGCGGGTTTTTAAGTGCTCTGGAGTCATTTCGTTGCCAGCGGGTTTTTAAGTGCTCTGGAGTCATTTCGTTGCCAGCGGGTTTTTAAGTGCTCTGGAGTCATTTCGTTGCAAGCGGGTTTTTAAGTGCTCTGGAGTCATTTCGTTGCAAGCGGGTTTTTAAGTGCTCTGGAGTCATTTCGTTGCAAGCGGGTTTTTAAGTGCTCTGGAGTCATTTCGTTGCAAGCGGGTTTTTAAGTGCTCTGGAGTCATTTCGTTACAAGCGGGTTTTTAAGTGCTCTGGAGTCATTTCGTTGCAAGCGGGTTTTTAAGTGCTCTGGAGTCATTTCGTTGCAAGCGGGTTTTTAAGTGCTCTGGAGTCATTTCGTTGCAAGCGGGTTTTTACGTGTTCTGGAGTCATTTCGTTGCAAGCGGGTTTTTACATACTTCTCAGACATTTCACTGGAAGCGGGTTTTTTAAGTGCTCTGCAGGCATTTCGTTGTAAGCGGGTTTTTAAGTACTCTGGAGTCATTTCGTTGCAAGCGGGTTTTTAAGTGCTCTGGAGTCATTTCGTTGCAAGCGGGTTTTTAAGTGCTCTGGAGTCTCTGGAGACATTTCGTTGCAAGCGGGTTTTTAAGTGCTCTGGAGTCATTTCGTTGCAAGCGGGTTTTTAAGTGCTCTGGAGTCATTTCGTTGCAAGCGGGTTTTTAAGTGCTCTGAAGGCATTTCGTTGCAAGCGGGTTTTTAAGTGCTCTGGAGTCATTTCGTTGCAAGCGGGTTTTTAAGTGCTCTGGAGTCATTTCGTTGCAAGCGGGTTTTTAAGTGCTCTGGAGTCATTTCATTGCAAGCGGGTTTTTTAGTGCTCTGGAGTCATTTCGTTGCAAGCGGGTTTTTAAGTGCTCTGGAGTCATTTCGTTGCATGCGGGTTTTTAAGTGCTCTGAAGGCATTTCGTTGCAAGCGGGTTTTTAAGTGCTCTGAAGGCATTTCGTTGCAAGCGGGTTTTTAAGTGCTCTGGAGTCATTTCGTTGCAAGCGGGTTTTTAAGTGCTCTGGAGTCATTTCGTTATAAGCGGGTTTTTAAGTGCTCTGGAGTCATTTCGTTGCAAGCGGGTTTTTAAGTGCTCTGGAGTCATTTCGTTGCAAGCGGGTTTTTAAGTGCTCTGGAGTCATTTCGTTACAAGCGGGTTTTTAAGTGCTCTGGAGTCATTTCGTTGCAAGCGGGTTTTTAAGTACTCTGGAGACATTTCGTTGCAAGCGGGTTTTTAAGTGCTCTGGAGTCATTTCGTTGCAAGCGGGTTTTTAAGTGCTCTGGAGTCATTTCGTTGCAAGCGGGTTTTTAAGTGCTCTGGAGTCATTTCGTTGCAAGCGGGTTTTTAAGTGCTCTGGAGTCATTTCGTTGCAAGCGGGTTTTTAAGTGCTCTGGAGTCATTTCGTTGCAAGCGGGTTTTTAAGTGCTCTGGAGTCATTTCGTTGCAAGCGGGTTTTTAAGTGCTCTGGAGTCATTTCGTTGCAAGCGGGTTTTTAAGTGCTCTGGAGTCATTTCGTTGCAAGCGGGTTTTTAAGTGCTCTGGAGTCATTTCGTTGCAAGCGGGTTTTTAAGTGCTCTGGAGTCATTTCGTTGCAAGCGGGTTTTTAAGTGCTCTGGAGTCATTTCGTTGCAAGCGGGTTTTTAAGTGCTCTGGAGTCATTTCGTTGCAAGCGGGTTTTTAAGTGCTCTGGAGTCATTTCGTTGCAAGCGGGTTTTTAAGTACTCTGGAGACATTTCGTTGCAAGCGGGTTTTTAAGTGCTCTGGAGTCATTTCATTGCATGCGGGTTTTTAAGTGCTCTGAAGGCATTTCGTTGTAAGCGGGCTTTTAAGTGCTCTGGAGTCATTTCGTTGCAAGCGGGTTTTTACGTGTTCTGGAGTCATTTCGTTGCAAGCGGGTTTTTACATACTTCTCAGACATTTCACTGGAAGCGGGTTTTTTAAGTGCTCTGCAGGCATTTCGTTGTAAGCGGGTTTTTAAGTACTCTGGAGTCATTTCGTTGCAAGCGGGTTTTTAAGTGCTCTGGAGTCATTTCGTTGCAAGCGGGTTTTTAAGTGCTCTGGAGTCTCTGGAGACATTTCGTTGCAAGCGGGTTTTTAAGTGCTCTGGAGTCATTTCGTTGCAAGCGGGTTTTTAAGTGCTCTGGAGTCATTTCGTTGCAAGCGGGTTTTTAAGTGCTCTGAAGGCATTTCGTTGCAAGCGGGTATTTAAGTGCTCTGGAGTCATTTCGTTGCAAGCGGGTTTTTAAGTGCTCTGGAGTCATTTCGTTGCAAGCGGGTTTTTAAGTGCTCTGGAGTCATTTCATTGCAAGCGGGTTTTTTAGTGCTCTGGAGTCATTTCGTTGCAAGCGGGTTTTTAAGTGCTCTGGAGTCATTTCGTTGCATGCGGGTTTTTAAGTGCTCTGAAGGCATTTCGTTGCAAGCGGGTTTTTAAGTGCTCTGAAGGCATTTCGTTGCAAGCGGGTTTTTAAGTGCTCTGGAGTCATTTCGTTGCAAGCGGGTTTTTAAGTGCTCTGGAGTCATTTCGTTGCAAGCGGGTTTTTAAGTGCTCTGGAGTCATTTCGTTGCAAGCGGGTTTTTAAGTGCTCTGGAGTCATTTCGTTGCAAGCGGGTTTTTAAGTGCTCTGGAGTCATTTCGTTGCAAGCGGGTTTTTAAGTGCTCTGGAGTCATTTCGTTGCAAGCGGGTTTTTAAGTGCTCTGAAGGCATTTTGTTGCAAGCGGGTTTTTAAGTGCTCTGGAGTCATTTCGTTGCCAGCGGGTTTTTAAGTGCTCTGGAGTCATTTCGTTGCCAGCGGGTTTTTAAGTGCTCTGGAGTCATTTCGTTGCAAGCGGGTTTTTAAGTGCTCTGGAGTCATTTCGTTGCAAGCGGGTTTTTAAGTGCTCTGGAGTCATTTCGTTGCAAGCGGGTTTTTAAGTGCTCTGGAGTCATTTCGTTGCAAGCGGGTTTTTAAGTGCTCTGGAGTCATTTCGTTACAAGCGGGTTTTTAAGTGCTCTGGAGTCATTTCGTTGCAAGCGGGTTTTTAAGTGCTCTGGAGTCATTTCGTTGCAAGCGGGTTTTTAAGTGCTCTGGAGTCATTTCGTTGCAAGCGGGTTTTTACGTGTTCTGGAGTCATTTCGTTGCAAGCGGGTTTTTACATACTTCTCAGACATTTCACTGGAAGCGGGTTTTTTAAGTGCTCTGGAGTCATTTCGTTGCAAGCGGGTTTTTAAGTGATCTGGAGTCATTTCGTTGCAAGCGGGTTTTTAAGTACTCTGGAGACATTTCGTTGCAAGCGGGTTTTTAAGTGCTCTGGAGTCATTTCGTTGCAAGCGGGTTTTTAAGTGCTCTGGAGTCATTTCGTTGCAAGCGGGTTTTTAAGTGCTCTGGAGTCATTTCATTGCAAGCGGGTTTTTTAGTGCTCTGGAGTCATTTCGTTGCAAGCTGGTTTTTAAGTGCTCTGGAGTCATTTCGTTGCAAGCGGGTTTTTAAGTGCTCTGAAGGCATTTCGTTGTAAGCGGGTTTTTAAGTGCTCTGGAGTCATTTCGTTGCAAGCGGGTTTTTAAGTGCTCTGGAGTCATTTCGTTGCAAGCGGGTTTTTACGTGTTCTGGAGTCATTTTGTTGCAAGCGGGTTTTTACATACTTCTCAGACATTTCACTGGAAGCGGGTTTTTTAAATGCTCTGTAGTCATTTCGTTGCAAGCGGGTTTTTAAGTACTCTGGAGTCATTTCGTTGCAAACGGGTTTTTACGTGCTCTGGAGTCATTTCGTTGCAAGCGGGTTTTTACGTGCTCTGGAGTCATTTCGTTGCAAGCGGGTTTTTAAGTGCTCTGGAGTCATTTCGTTGCAAGCGGGTTTTTACATACTTCTCAGACATTTCACTGGAAGCGGGTTTTTTAAGTGCTCTGTAAGCATTTCGTTGCAAGCGGGTTTTTAAGTACTCTGGAGTCATTTCGTTGTAAGCGGGTGTTTAAGTGCTCTGGAGTCATTTCTTTGGAAGCGGGTTTTTTAGTGCTCTGGAGTCATTTCGTTGCAAGCGGGTTTTTAAGTGCTCTGGAGTCATTTCGTTGCATGCGGGTTTTTAAGTGCTCTGAATGCATTTCGTTGTAAGCGGGTTTTTAAGTGCTCTGGAGTCATTTCGTTGCAAGCGGGTTTTTACGTGTTCTGGAGTCATTTCGTTGCAAGCGGGTTTTTACATACTTCTCAGACATTTCACTGGAAGCGGGTTTTTTAAATGCTCTGTAGGCATTTCGTTGCAAGCGGGTTTTTAAGTACTCTGGAGTCATTTCGTTGCAAGCGGGTTTTTAAGTGCTCTGGAGTCATTTCGTTGCAAGCGGGTTTTTACATATTTCTCTGACATTTAACTGGAAGCGAGTATTTTAAGTGCTCTGGAGTCATTTCGTTGCAAGCGGGTTTTTACGTGCTCTGGAGTCATTTCATTGTAAGCGGGTTTTTACATACTTCTCAGACATTTCCCTGGAAGTGGGTTTTTTAAGTGCTCTGGATTCATTTCGTTGCAAGCGGGTTTTTAAGTGCTCTGTAGTCATTTCGTTGCACGCTGGTTTTTAAGTGCTCTGGAGTCATTTCGTTGCAAGCGGGTTTTTAAGTGTTCTGGAGTCATTTCGTTGCAAGCGGGTTTTTACATACTTCTCAGACATTTCACTGGAAGCGGGTTTTTTAAATCCTCTGTAGGCATTTCGTTGCAAGCGGGTTTTTAAGTGCTCTGGAGTCATTTCGTTGCAAGCGGGTTTTTACGTGTTCTGGAGTCATTTCGTTGCAAGCGGGTTTTTACATACTTCTCAGACATTTCACTGGAAGCGGGTTTTTTAAATGCTCTGTAGGCATTTCGTTGCAAGTAGGTTTTTAAGTGCTCTGGAGTCATTTCGTTGCAAGCGGGTTTTTAAGTGCTCTGGAGTCATTTCGTTGCAAGCGGGTTTTTAAGTGCTCTGGAGTCATTTCGTTGCAAGCGGGTTTTTAAGTTCTCTGGAGACATTTCGTTGCAAGCGGGTTTTTAAATGCTCTGGAGCCATTTCGTTGCAAGCGGGTTTTTAAGTGTTCTGGAGCCATTTCGTTGCAAGCGGGTTTTTAAGTGCTCTGGAGTCATTACGTTGCAAGCGGGTTTTTAAGTGCTCTGGAGTCATTTCGTTGCAAGCGGGTTTTTAAGTGCTCTGGAGTCATTTCGTTGCAAGCGGGTTTTTAAGTGCTCTGGAGTCATTTCGTTGCAAGCGGGTTTTTAAGTGCTCTGGAGTCATTTCGTTGCAAGCGGGTTTTTAAGTGCTCTGGAGTCATTTCGTTGCAAGCGGGTTTTTAAGTGCTCTGGAGTCATTTCGTTGCAAGCGTGTTTTTACGTGTTCTGGAGTCATTTCGTTGCAAGCGGGTTTTTCCATGTTTCTCTGACATTTAACTGGAAGTGAGTATTTTAAGTGCTCTGGAGTCATTTCGTTGCAAGCGGGTTTTTACATACTTCTCAGACATTTCACTGGAAGCGGGTTTTTTAAGTGCTCTGGAGTCATTTCGTTGGAAGCGGGTTTTTAAGTACTCTGGAGGCATTTCGTTGCAAGCGGGTTTTTAAGTGCTCTGAAGGCATTTCGTTGCAAGCGGGTTTTTAAGTGCTCTGGAGTCATTTCGTTGCAAGCGGGTTTTTAAGTGCTCTGGAGTCATTTCGTTGCAAGCGGGTTTTTAAGTGCTCTGGAGTCATTTCGTTGCAAGCGGGTTTTTAAGTGCTCTGGAGTCATTTCGTTGCAAGCGGGTTTTTAAGTGCTCTGGAGTCATTTCGTTGCAAGCGTGTTTTTACGTGTTCTGGAGTCATTTCGTTGCAAGCGGGTTTTTCCATATTTCTCTGACATTTAACTGGAAGTGAGTATTTTAAGTGCTCTGGAGTCATTTCGTTGCAAGCGGGTTTTTACATACTTCTCAGACATTTCACTGGAAGCGGGTTTTTTAAGTGCTCTGCAGGCATTTCGTTGTAAGCGGGTTTTTAAGTACTCTGGAGTCATTTCGTTGCAAGCGGGTTTTTAAGTGCTCTGAAGGCATTTCGTTGCAAGCGGGTTTTTAAGTGCTCTGGAGTCATTTCGTTGCAAGCGGGTTTTTAAGTGCTCTGGAGTCATTTCGTTGCAAGCGGGTTTTTAAGTGCTCTGGAGTCATTTCGTTGCAAGCGGGTTTTTAAGTGCTCTGGAGTCATTTCGTTGCAAGCGGGTTTTTAAGTGCTCTGGAGTCATTTCGTTGCAAGCGGGTTTTTAAGTGCTCTGGAGTCATTTCGTTGCAAGCGGGTTTTTAAGTGCTCTGGAGACATTTCGTTGCAAGCGGGTTTTTAAGTGCTCTGGAGTCATTTCGTTGTAAGCGGGTTTTTAAGTGCTCAGGAGTCATTTCGTTGCAAGCGGGTTTTTAAGTGCTCTGGAGTCATTTCGTTGCAAGCGGGTTTTTAAGTACTCTGGAGACATTTCGTTGCAAGTGGGTTTTTAAGTGCTCTGGAGTCATTTCGTTGCATGCGGGTTTTTAAGTGCTCTGAAGGCATTTCGTTGTAAGCGGGCTTTTAAGTGCTCTGGAGTCATTTCGTTGCAAGCGGGTTTTTACGTGTTCTGCAGTCATTTCGTTGCAAGCGGGTTTTTACATACTTCTCAGACATTTCACTGGAAGCGGGTTTTTTAAGTGCTCTGCAGGCATTTCGTTGTAAGCGGGTTTTTAAGTGCTCAGGAGTCATTTCGTTGCAAGCGGGTTTTTAAGTGCTCTGGAGTCATTTCGTTGCAAGCGGGTTTTTAAGTGCTCTGGAGTCATTTCGTTGCAAGCGGGTTTTTAAGTGCTCTGGAGTCATTTCGTTGCAAGCGGGTTTTTAAGTGCTCTGGAGTCATTTCGTTACAAGCGGGTTTTTAAGTGCTCTGGAGTCATTTCGTTGCAAGCGGGTTTTTAAGTGCTCTGGAGTCATTTCGTTGCAAGCGGGTTTTTAAGTGCTCTGGAGTCATTTCGTTACAATCGGGTTTTTAAGTGCTCTGGAGTCATTTCGTTGCAAGCGGGTTTTTAAGTGCTCTGGAGTCATTTCGTTGCAAGCGGGTTTTTAAGTACTCTGGAGACATTTCGTTGCAAGCGGGTTTTTAAGTGCTCTGAAGTCATTTCGTTGCAAGCGGGTTTTTAAGTGCTCTGGAGTCATTTCGTTGCAAGCGGGTTTTTAAGTGCTCTGGAGTCATTTCGTTGCAAGCGGGTTTTTAAGTGCTCTGGAGTCATTTCGTTGCAAGCGGGTTTTTAAGTGCTCTGGAGTCATTTCGTTGCAAGCGGGTTTTTAAGTGCTCTGGAGTCATTTCGTTGCAAGCGGGTTTTTAAGTGCTCTGGAGTCATTTCGTTGCAAGCGGGTTTTTAAGTGCTCTGGAGTCATTTCGTTGCAAGCGGGTTTTTAAGTGCTCTGGAGACATTTCGTTGCAAGCGGGTTTTTAAGTGCTCTGGAGTCATTTCGTTGCAAGCGGGTTTTTAAGTGCTCTGGAGGCATTTCGTTGCAAGCGGGTTTTTAAGTGCTCTGGAGTCATTTCGTTGCAAGCGGGTTTTTAAGTGCTCTGGAGTCATTTCGTTGCAAGCGGGTTTTTAAGTGCTCTGGAGTCATTTCGTTACAAGCGGGTTTTTAAGTGCTCTGGAGGCATTTCGTTGCAAGCGGGTTTTTAAGTGCTCTGGAGTCATTTCGTTGCAAGCGGGTTTTTAAGTGCTCTGGAGTCATTTTGTTGCAAGCGGGTTTTTAAGTGCTCTGGAGTCATTTCGTTGCAAGCGGGTTTTTAAGTGCTCTGGAGTCATTTCGTTGCAAGCGGGTTTTTAAGTGCTCTGGAGTCATTTCGTTGCAAGCGGGTTTTTAAATACTCTGGAGACATTTCGTTGCAAGCGGGTTTTTAAGTGCTCTGGAGTCATTTCGTTGCATGCGGGTTTTTAAGTGCTCTGAAGGCATTTCGTTGTAAGAGGGCTTTTAAGTGCTCTGGAGTCATTTCGTTGCAAGCGGGTTTTTACGTGTTCTGGAGTCATTTCGTTGCAAGCGGGTTTTTACATACTTCTCAGACATTTCACTGGAAGCGGGTTTTTTAAGTGCTCTGCAGGCATTTCGTTGTAAGCGGGTTTTTAAGTACTCTGGAGTCATTTCGTTGCAAGCGGGTTTTTAAGTGCTCTGGAGTCATTTCGTTGCAAGCGGGTTTTTAAGTGCTCTGGAGTCATTTCGTTGCAAGCGGGTTTTTAAGTGCTCTGGAGTCATTTCGTTACAAGCGGGTTTTTAAGTGCTCTGGAGTCATTTCGTTGCAAGCGGGTTTTTAAGTGCTCTGGAGTCATTTCGTTGCAAGCGGGTTTTTAAGTGCTCTGGAGTCATTTCGTTACAAGCGGGTTTTTAAGTGCTCTGGAGTCATTTCGTTGCAAGCGGGTTTTTAAGTGCTCTGGAGTCATTTCGTTGCAAGCGGGTTTTTAAGTGCTCTGGAGTCATTTCGTTGCAAGCGGGTTTTTAAGTGCTCTGGAGTCATTTCGTTGCAAGCGGGTTTTTAAGTACTCTGGAGACATTTCGTTGCAAGCGGGTTTTTAAGTGCTCTGGAGTCATTTCGTTGCAAGCGGGTTTTTAAGTGCTCTGGAGTCATTTCGTTGCAAGCGGATTTTTAAGTGCTCTGAAGGCATTTCGTTGCAAGCGGGTTTTTAAGTGCTCTGGAGTCATTTCGTTGCAAGCGGGTTTTTAAGTGCTCTGGAGTCATTTCGTTGCAAGCGGGTTTTTAAGTGCTCTGGAGTCATTTCATTGCAAGCGGGTTTTTTAGTGCTCTGGAGTCATTTCGTTGCAAGCGGGTTTTTAAGTGCTCTGGAGTCATTTCGTTGCATGCGGGTTTTTAAGTGCTCTGAAGGCATTTCGTTGTAAGCGGGTTTTTAAGTGCTCTGGAGTCATTTCGTTGCAAGCGGGTTTTTAAGTGCTCTGGAGTCATTTCGTTGCAAGCGGGTTTTTAAGTGCTCTGGAGACATTTCGTTGCAAGCGGGTTTTTAAGTGCTCTGGAGTCATTTCGTTGTAAGCGGGTTTTTAAGTGCTCAGGAGTCATTTCGTTGCAAGCGGGTTTTTAAGTGCTCTGGAGTCATTTCGTTGCAAGCGGGTTTTTAAGTACTCTGGAGACATTTCGTTGCAAGTGGGTTTTTAAGTGCTCTGGAGTCATTTCGTTGCATGCGGGTTTTTAAGTGCTCTGAAGGCATTTCGTTGTAAGCGGGCTTTTAAGTGCTCTGGAGTCATTTCGTTGCAAGCGGGTTTTTACGTGTTCTGCAGTCATTTCGTTGCAAGCGGGTTTTTACATACTTCTCAGACATTTCACTGGAAGCGGGTTTTTTAAGTGCTCTGCAGGCATTTCGTTGTAAGCGGGTTTTTAAGTACTCTGGAGTCATTTCGTTGCAAGCGGGTTTTTAAGTGCTCTGGAGTCATTTCGTTGCAAGCGGGTTTTTAAGTGCTCTGGAGTCATTTCGTTGCAAGCGGGTTTTTAAGTGCTCTGGAGTCATTTCGTTATAAGCGGGTTTTTAAGTGCTCTGGAGTCATTTCGTTGCAAGCGGGTTTTTAAGTGCTCTGGAGTCATTTCGTTGCAAGCGGGTTTTTAAGTGCTCTGGAGTCATTTCGTTACAAGCGGGTTTTTAAGTGCTCTGGAGTCATTTCGTTGCAAGCGGGTTTTTAAGTGCTCTGGAGTCATTTCGTTGCAAGCGGGTTTTTAAGTACTCTGGAGACATTTCGTTGCAAGCGGGTTTTTAAGTGCTCTGGAGTCATTTCGTTGCAAGCGGGTTTTTAAGTGCTCTGGAGTCATTTCGTTGCAATCGGGTTTTTAAGTGCTCTGGAGTCATTTCGTTGCAAGCGGGTTTTTAAGTGCTCTGGAGTCATTTCGTTGCAAGTGGGTTTTTAAGTGCTCTGGAGTCATTTCGTTGCAAGCGGGTTTTTAAGTGCTCTGGAGTCATTTCGTTGCAAGCGGGTTTTTAAGTGCTCTGGAGTCATTTCGTTGCAAGCGGGTTTTTAAGTGCTCTGGAGTCATTTCGTTGCAAGCGGGTTTTTAAGTGCTCTGGAGACATTTCGTTGCAAGCGGGTTTTTAAATGCTCTGGAGTCATTTCGTTGCAAGCGGGTTTTTAAGTGCTCTGGAGGCATTTCGTTGCAAGCGGGTTTTTAAGTGCTCTGGAGTCATTTCGTTGCAAGCGGGTTTTTAAGTGCTCTGGAGTCATTTCGTTGCAAGCGGGTTTTTAAGTGCTCTGGAGTCATTTCGTTACAAGCGGGTTTTTAAGTGCTCTGGAGGCATTTCGTTGCAAGCGGGTTTTTAAGTGCTCTGGAGTCATTTCGTTGCAAGCGGGTTTTTAAGTGCTCTGGAGTCATTTCGTTGCAAGCGGGTTTTTAAGTGCTCTGGAGTCATTTCGTTGCAAGCGGGTTTTTAAGTGCTCTGGAGTCATTTCGTTGCAAGCGGGTTTTTAAGTGCTCTGGAGTCATTTCGTTGCAAGCGGGTTTTTAAGTGCTCTGGAGTCATTTCGTTGCAAGCGGGTTTTTAAGTACTCTGGAGACATTTCGTTGCAAGCGGGTTTTTAAGTGCTCTGGAGTCATTTCGTTGCATGCGGGTTTTTAAGTGCTCTGAAGGCATTTCGTTGTAAGCGGGCTTTTAAGTGCTCTGGAGTCATTTCGTTGCAAGCGGGTTTTTACGTGTTCTGGAGTCATTTCGTTGCAAGCGGGTTTTTACATACTTCTCAGACATTTCACTGGAAGCGGGTTTTTTAAGTGCTCTGCAGGCATTTCGTTGTAAGCGGGTTTTTAAGTACTCTGGAGTCATTTCGTTGCAAGCGGGTTTTTAAGTGCTCTGGAGTCATTTCGTTGCAAGCGGGTTTTTAAGTGCTCTGGAGTCTCTGGAGACATTTCGTTGCAAGCGGGTTTTTAAGTGCTCTGGAGTCATTTCGTTGCAAGCGGGTTTTTAAGTGCTCTGGAGTCATTTCGTTGCAAGCGGGTTTTTAAGTGCTCTGAAGGCATTTCGTTGCAAGCAGGTTTTTAAGTGCTCTGGAGTCATTTCGTTGCAAGCGGGTTTTTAAGTGCTCTGGAGTCATTTCGTTGCAAGCGGGTTTTTAAGTGCTCTGGAGTCATTTCATTGCAAGCGGGTTTTTTAGTGCTCTGGAGTCATTTCGTTGCAAGCGGGTTTTTAAGTGCTCTGGAGTCATTTCGTTGCATGCGGGTTTTTAAGTGCTCTGTAGGCATTTCGTTACAAGCGGGTTTTTAAGTGCTCTGAAGGCATTTCGTTGCAAGCGGGTTTTTAAGTGCTCTGGAGTCATTTCATTGCAAGCGGGTTTTTAAGTGCTCTGGAGTCATTTCGTTGCAAGCGGGTTTTTAAGTGCTCTGGAGTCATTTCGTTGCAAGCGGGTTTTTAAGTGCTCTGGAGTCATTTCGTTGCAAGCGGGTTTTTAAGTGCTCTGGCGTCATTTCGTTGCAAGCGGGTTTTTAAGTGCTCTGGCGTCATTTCGTTGCAAGCGGGTTTTTAAGTGCTCTGGAGTCATTTCGTTGCAAGCGGGTTTTTAAGTGCTCTGGAGTCATTTCGTTGCAAGCGGGTTTTTAAGTGCTCTGGAGACATTTCGTTGCAAGCGGGTTTTTAAGTGCTCTGGAGTCATTTCGTTACAAGCGGGTTTTTAAGTGCTCTGGAGTCATTTCGTTGCAAGCGGGTTTTTAAGTGCTCTGGAGTCATTTCGTTGCAAGCGGGTTTTTAAGTGCTCTGGAGTCATTTCGTTACAAGCGGGTTTTTAAGTGCTCTGGAGTCATTTCGTTGCAAGCGGGTTTTTAAGTGCTCTGGAGTCATTTCGTTGCAAGCGGGTTTTTAAGTACTCTGGAGACATTTCGTTGCAAGCGGGTTTTTAAGTGCTCTGGAGTCATTTCGTTGCAAGCGGGTTTTTAAGTGCTCTGGAGTCATTTCGTTGCAAGCGGGTTTTTAAGTGCTCTGGAGTCATTTCGTTGCAAGCGGGTTTTTAAGTGCTCTGGAGTCATTTCGTTGCAAGCGGGTTTTTAAGTGCTCTGGAGTCATTTCGTTGCAAGCGGGTTTTTAAGTGCTCTGGAGTCATTTCGTTGCAAGCGGGTTTTTAAGTGCTCTGGAGTCATTTCGTTGCAAGCGGGTTTTTAAGTGCTCTGGAGTCATTTCGTTGCAAGCGGGTTTTTAAGTGCTCTGGAGTCATTTCTTTGCAAGCGGGTTTTTAAGTGCTCTGAAGGCATTTCGTTGCAAGCGGGTTTTTAAGTGCTCTGGAGTCATTTCGTTGCAAGCGGGTTTTTAAGTGCTCTGGAGTCATTTCGTTGCAAGCGGGTTTTTAAGTGCTCTGGAGTCATTTCGTTACAAGCGGGTTTTTAAGTGCTGTGGAGGCATTTCGTTGCAAGCGGGTTTTTAAGTGCTCTGGAGTCATTTCGTTGCAAGCGGGTTTTTAAGTGCTCTGGAGTCATTTCGTTGCAAGCGGGTTTTTAAGTGCTCTGGAGTCATTTCGTTGCAAGCGGGTTTTTAAGTGCTCTGGAGTCATTTCGTTGCAAGCGGGTTTTTAAGTGCTCTGGAGTCATTTCGTTGCAAGCGGGTTTTTAAGTGCTCTGGAGACATTTCGTTGCAAGCGGGTTTTTAAGTGCTCTGGAGTCATTTCGTTGCAAGCGGGTTTTTAAGTGCTCTGGAGTCATTTCGTTGCAAGCGGGTTTTTAAGTGCTCTGGAGTCATTTCGTTACAAGCGGGTTTTTAAGTACTCTGTAGACATTTCGTTGCAAGCGGGTTTTTAAGTGCTCTGGAGTCATTTCGTTGCAAGCGGGTTTTTAAGTGCTCTGGAGTCATTTCGTTGCAAGCGGGTTTTTAAGTGCTCTGAAGGCATTTCGTTGCAAGCGGGTTTTTAAGTGCTCTGGAGTCATTTCGTTGCAAGCGGGTTTTTAAGTGCTCTGGAGTCATTTCGTTGCAAGCGGGTTTTTAAGTGCTCTGGAGTCATTTCGTTGCAAGCGGGTTTTTTAGTGCTCTGGAGTCATTTCGTTGCAAGCGGGTTTTTAAGTGCTATGGAGTCATTTCGTTGCAAGCGGGTTTTTAAGTGCTCTGGAGTCATTTCGTTGCAAGCGGGTTTTTAAGTGCTCTGAAGGCATTTCGTTGCAAGCGGGTTTTTAAGTGCTCTGGAGTCATTTCGTTGCAAGCGGGTTTTTAAGTGCTCTGGAGTCATTTCGTTGCAAGCGGGTTTTTAAGTGCTCTGGAGTCATTTCATTGCAAGGGGGTTTTTTAGTGCTCTGGAGTCATTTCGTTGCAAGCGGGTTTTTAAGTGCTCTGGAGTCATTTCTTTGCATGCGGGTTTTTAAGTGCTCTGAAGGCATTTCGTTGCAAGCGGGTTTTTAAGTGCTCTGGAGTCATTTCGTTGCAAGCGGGTTTTTAAGTGCTCTGGAGTCATTTCGTTGCAAGCGGGTTTTTAAGTGCTCTGGAGTCATTTCGTTGCAAGCGGGTTTTTAAGTGCTCTGGAGTCATTTCGTTGCAAGCGGGTTTTTAAGTGCTCTGGAGTCATTTCGTTGCAAGCGGGTTTTTAAGTGCTCTGGAGTCATTTCGTTGCAAGCGGGTTTTTATGTGCTCTGGAGTCATTTCGTTGCAAGCGGGTTTTTAAGTGCTCTGGAGTCATTTCGTTGCAAGCGGGTTTTTAAGTGCTCTGGAGTCATTTCGTTGCAAGCGGGTTTTTAAGTGCTCTGGAGACATTTCGTTGCAAGCGGGTTTTTAAGTGCTCTGGAGTCATTTCGTTGCAAGCGGGTTTTTAAGTGCTCTGAAGGCATTTCGTTGCAAGCGGGTTTTTAAGTGCTCTGGAGTCATTTCGTTGCAAGCGGGTTTTTAAGTGCTCTGGAGTCATTTCGTTGCAAGCGGGTTTTTAAGTGCTCTGGAGTCATTTCGTTGCAAGCGGGTTTTTAAGTGCTCTGGAGTCATTTCGTTGCAAGCGGGTTTTTAAGTGCTCTGGAGTCATTTCGTTGCAAGCGGGTTTTTAAGTGCTCTGGAGTCATTTCGTTGCAAGCGGGTTTTTAAGTGCTCTGGAGTCATTTCGTTGCAAGCGGGTTTTTAAGTGCTCTGGAGACATTTCGTTGCAAGCGGGTTTTTAAGTGCTCTGGAGTCATTTCGTTGCAAGCGGGTTTTTAAGTGCTCTGAAGGCATTTCGTTGCAAGCGGGTTTTTAAGTGCTCTGGAGTCATTTCGTTGCAAGCGGGTTTTTAAGTGCTCTGGAGTCATTTCGTTGCAAGCGGGTTTTTAAGTGCTCTGGAGTCATTTCGTTGCAAGCGGGTTTTTAAGTGCTCTGGAGTCATTTCTTTGCAAGCGGGTTTTTAAGTGCTCTGGAGTCATTTCGTTGCAAGCGGGTTTTTAAGTGCTCTGGAGTCATTTCGTTGCAAGCGGGTTTTTAAGTACTCTGGAGACATTTCGTTGCAAAAGGGTTTTTAAGTGCTCTGGAGTCATTTCTTTGTAAGCGGGTTTTTAAGTGCTCTGGAGTCATTTCGTTGCAAGCGGGTTTTTAAGTGCTCTGGAGACATTTCGTTGCAAGCGGGTTTTTAAGTGCTCTGGAGTCATTTCGTTGCAAGCGGGTTTTTAAGTGCTCTGGAGTCATTTCGTTGCATGCGGGTTTTTAAGTGCTCTGAAGGCATTTCGTTGTAAGCGGGCTTTTAAGTGCTCTGGAGTCATTTCGTTGCAAGCGGGTTTTTACGTGTTCTGGAGTCATTTCGTTGCAAGCGGGTTTTTACATACTTCTCAGACATTTCACTGGAAGCGGGTTTTTTAAGTGCTCTGCAGGCATTTCGTTGTAAGCGGGCTTTTAAGTGCTCTGGAGTCATTTCGTTGCAAGCGGGTTTTTACGTGTTCTGGAGTCATTTCGTTGCAAGCGGGTTTTTACATACTTCTCAGACATTTCACTGGAAGCGGGTTTTTTAAGTGCTCTGCAGGCATTTCGTTGTAAGCGGGTTTTTAAGTACTCTGGAGTCATTTCGTTGCAAGCGGGTTTTTAAGTGCTCTGGAGTCATTTCGTTGCAAGCGGGTTTTTAAGTGCTCTGGAGTCATTTCGTTGCAAGCGGGTTTTTAAGTGCTCTGGAGTCATTTCGTTACAAGCGGGTTTTTAAGTGCTCTGGAGTCATTTCGTTGCAAGCGGGTTTTTAAGTGCTCTGGAGTCATTTCGTTGCAAGCGGGTTTTTAAGTGCTCTGGAGTCATTTCGTTACAAGCGGGTTTTTAAGTGCTCTGGAGTCATTTCGTTGCAAGCGGGTTTTTAAGTGCTCTGGAGTCATTTCGTTGCAAGCGGGTTTTTAAGTGCTCTGGAGTCATTTCGTTGCAAGCGGGTTTTTAAGTGCTCTGGAGTCATTTCGTTGCAAGCGGGTTTTTAAGTGCTCTGGAGACATTTCGTTGCAAGCGGGTTTTTAAGTGCTCTGGAGTCATTTCGTTGCAAGCGGGTTTTTAAGTGCTCTGGAGTCATTTCGTTGCAAGCGGGTTTTTAAGTGCTCTGAAGGCATTTCGTTGCAAGCGGGTTTTTAAGTGCTCTGGAGTCATTTCGTTGCAAGCGGGTTTTTAAGTGCTCTGGAGTCATTTCGTTGCAAGCGGGTTTTTAAGTGCTCTGGAGTCATTTCATTGCAAGCGGGTTTTTTAGTGCTCTGGAGTCATTTCGTTGCAAGCGGGTTTTTAAGTGCTCTGGAGTCATTTCGTTGCATGCGGGTTTTTAAGTGCTCTGAAGGCATTTCGTTGTAAGCGGGTTTTTAAGTGCTCTGGAGTCATTTCGTTGCAAGCGGGTTTTTAAGTGCTCTGGAGTCATTTCGTTGCAAGCGGGTTTTTAAGTGCTCTGGAGACATTTCGTTGCAAGCGGGTTTTTAAGTGCTCTGGAGTCATTTCGTTGTAAGCGGGTTTTTAAGTGCTCAGGAGTCATTTCGTTGCAAGCGGGTTTTTAAGTGCTCTGGAGTCATTTCGTTGCAAGCGGGTTTTTAAGTACTCTGGAGACATTTCGTTGCAAGTGGGTTTTTAAGTGCTCTGGAGTCATTTCGTTGCATGCGGGTTTTTAAGTGCTCTGAAGGCATTTCGTTGTAAGCGGGCTTTTAAGTGCTCTGGAGTCATTTCGTTGCAAGCGGGTTTTTACGTGTTCTGCAGTCATTTCGTTGCAAGCGGGTTTTTACATACTTCTCAGACATTTCACTGGAAGCGGGTTTTTTAAGTGCTCTGCAGGCATTTCGTTGTAAGCGGGTTTTTAAGTACTCTGGAGTCATTTCGTTGCAAGCGGGTTTTTAAGTGCTCTGGAGTCATTTCGTTGCAAGCGGGTTTTTAAGTGCTCTGGAGTCATTTCGTTGCAAGCGGGTTTTTAAGTGCTCTGGAGTCATTTCGTTATAAGCGGGTTTTTAAGTGCTCTGGAGTCATTTCGTTGCAAGCGGGTTTTTAAGTGCTCTGGAGTCATTTCGTTGCAAGCGGGTTTTTAAGTGCTCTGGAGTCATTTCGTTACAAGCGGGTTTTTAAGTGCTCTGGAGTCATTTCGTTGCAAGCGGGTTTTTAAGTACTCTGGAGACATTTCGTTGCAAGCGGGTTTTTAAGTGCTCTGGAGTCATTTCGTTGCAAGCGGGTTTTTAAGTGCTCTGGAGTCATTTCGTTGCAAGCGGGTTTTTAAGTGCTCTGGAGTCATTTCGTTGCAAGCGGGTTTTTAAGTGCTCTGGAGTCATTTCGTTGCAAGCGGGTTTTTAAGTGCTCTGGAGTCATTTCGTTGCAAGCGGGTTTTTAAGTGCTCTGGAGTCATTTCGTTGCAAGCGGGTTTTTAAGTGCTCTGGAGTCATTTCGTTGCAAGCGGGTTTTTAAGTGCTCTGGAGTCATTTCGTTGCAAGCGGGTTTTTAAGTGCTCTGGAGTCATTTCGTTGCAAGCGGGTTTTTAAGTGCTCTGGAGACATTTCGTTGCAAGCGGGTTTTTAAGTGCTCTGGAGTCATTTCGTTGCAAGCGGGTTTTTAAGTGCTCTGGAGGCATTTCGTTGCAAGCGGGTTTTTAAGTGCTCTGGAGTCATTTCGTTGCAAGCGGGTTTTTAAGTGCTCTGGAGTCATTTCGTTGCAAGCGGGTTTTTAAGTGCTCTGGAGTCATTTCGTTGCAAGCGGGTTTTTAAGTGCTCTGGAGTCATTTCGTTGCAAGCGGGTTTTTAAGTGCTCTGGAGTCATTTCGTTGCAAGCGGGTTTTTAAGTGCTCTGGAGTCATTTCGTTGAAAGCGGGTTTTTAAGTGCTCTGGAGTCATTTCGTTGCAAGCGGGTTTTTAAGTGCTCTGGAGTCATTTCGTTGCAAGCGGGTTTTTAAGTGCTCTGGAGTCATTTCGTTGCAAGCGGGTTTTTAAGTACTCTGGAGACATTTCGTTGCAAGCGGGTTTTTAAGTGCTCTGGAGTCATTTCATTGCATGCGGGTTTTTAAGTGCTCTGAAGGCATTTCGTTGTAAGCGGGCTTTTAAGTGCTCTGGAGTCATTTCGTTGCAAGCGGGTTTTTACGTGTTCTGGAGTCATTTCGTTGCAAGCGGGTTTTTACATACTTCTCAGACATTTCACTGGAAGCGGGTTTTTTAAGTGCTCGGCAGGCATTTCGTTGTAAGCGGGTTTTTAAGTACTCTGGAGTCATTTCGTTGCAAGCGGGTTTTTAAGTGCTCTGGAGTCATTTCGTTGCAAGCGGGTTTTTAAGTGCTCTGGAGTCTCTGGAGACATTTCGTTGCAAGCGGGTTTTTAAGTGCTCTGGAGTCATTTCGTTGCAAGCGGGTTTTTAAGTGCTCTGGAGTCATTTCGTTGCAAGCGGGTTTTTAAGTGCTCTGAAGGCATTTCGTTGCAAGCGGGTTTTTAAGTGCTCTGGAGTCATTTCGTTGCAAGCGGGTTTTTAAGTGCTCTGGAGTCATTTCGTTGCAAGCGGGTTTTTAAGTGCTCTGGAGTCATTTCGTTGCAAGCGGGTTTTTTAGTGCTCTGGAGTCATTTCGTTGCAAGCGGGTTTTTAAGTGCTCTGGAGTCATTTCGTTGCATGCGGGTTTTTAAGTGCTCTGAAGGCATTTCGTTGCAAGCGGGTTTTTAAGTGCTCTGGAGTCATTTCGTTGCAAGCGGGTTTTTAAGTGCTCTGGAGTCATTTCGTTGCAAGCGGGTTTTTAAGTGCTCTGGAGTCATTTCGTTATAAGCGGGTTTTTAAGTGCTCTGGAGTCATTTCGTTGCAAGCGGGTTTTTAAGTGCTCTGGAGTCATTTCGTTGCAAGCGGGTTTTTAAGTGCTCTGGAGTCATTTCGTTACAAGCGGGTTTTTAAGTGCTCTGGAGTCATTTCGTTGCAAGCGGGTTTTTAAGTACTCTGGAGACATTTCGTTGCAAGCGGGTTTTTAAGTGCTCTGGAGTCATTTCGTTGCAAGCGGGTTTTTAAGTGCTCTGGAGTCATTTCGTTGCAAGCGGGTTTTTAAGTGCTCTGGAGTCATTTCGTTGCAAGCGGGTTTTTAAGTGCTCTGGAGTCATTTCGTTGCAAGCGGGTTTTTAAGTGCTCTGGAGTCATTTCGTTGCAAGCGGGTTTTTAAGTGCTCTGGAGTCATTTCGTTGCAAGCGGGTTTTTAAGTGCTCTGGAGTCATTTCGTTGCAAGCGGGTTTTTAAGTGCTCTGGAGTCATTTCGTTGCAAGCGGGTTTTTAAGTGCTCTGGAGTCATTTCGTTGCAAGCGGGTTTTTAAGTGCTCTGGAGACATTTCGTTGCAAGCGGGTTTTTAAGTGCTCTGGAGTCATTTCGTTGCAAGCGGGTTTTTAAGTGCTCTGGAGGCATTTCGTTGCAAGCGGGTTTTTAAGTGCTCTGGAGTCATTTCGTTGCAAGCGGGTTTTTAAGTGCTCTGGAGTCATTTCGTTGCAAGCGGGTTTTTAAGTGCTCTGGAGTCATTTCGTTGCAAGCGGGTTTTTAAGTGCTCTGGAGTCATTTCGTTGCAAGCGGGTTTTTAAGTGCTCTGGAGTCATTTCGTTGCAAGCGGGTTTTTAAGTGCTCTGGAGTCATTTCGTTGCAAGCGGGTTTTTAAGTGCTCTGGAGTCATTTCGTTGCAAGCGGGTTTTTAAGTGCTCTGGAGTCATTTCGTTGCAAGCGGGTTTTTAAGTGCTCTGGAGTCATTTCGTTGCAAGCGGGTTTTTAAGTACTCTGGAGACATTTCGTTGCAAGCGGGTTTTTAAGTGCTCTGGAGTCATTTCATTGCATGCGGGTTTTTAAGTGCTCTGAAGGCATTTCGTTGTAAGCGGGCTTTTAAGTGCTCTGGAGTCATTTCGTTGCAAGCGGGTTTTTACGTGTTCTGGAGTCATTTCGTTGCAAGCGGGTTTTTACATACTTCTCAGACATTTCACTGGAAGCGGGTTTTTTAAGTGCTCTGCAGGCATTTCGTTGTAAGCGGGTTTTTAAGTACTCTGGAGTCATTTCGTTGCAAGCGGGTTTTTAAGTGCTCTGGAGTCATTTCGTTGCAAGCGGGTTTTTAAGTGCTCTGGAGTCTCTGGAGACATTTCGTTGCAAGCGGGTTTTTAAGTGCTCTGGAGTCATTTCGTTGCAAGCGGGTTTTTAAGTGCTCTGGAGTCATTTCGTTGCAAGCGGGTTTTTAAGTGCTCTGAAGGCATTTCGTTGCAAGCGGGTTTTTAAGTGCTCTGGAGTCATTTCGTTGCAAGCGGGTTTTTAAGTGCTCTGGAGTCATTTCGTTGCAAGCGGGTTTTTAAGTGCTCTGGAGTCATTTCATTGCAAGCGGGTTTTTTAGTGCTCTGGAGTCATTTCGTTGCAAGCGGGTTTTTAAGTGCTCTGGAGTCATTTCGTTGCATGCGGGTTTTTAAGTGCTCTGAAGGCATTTCGTTGCAAGCGGGTTTTTAAGTGCTCTGAAGGCATTTCGTTGCAAGCGGGTTTTTAAGTGCTCTGGAGTCATTTCGTTGCAAGCGGGTTTTTAAGTGCTCTGGAGTCATTTCGTTGCAAGCGGGTTTTTAAGTGCTCTGGAGTCATTTCGTTGCAAGCGGGTTTTTAAGTGCTCTGGAGTCATTTCGTTGCAAGCGGGTTTTTAAGTGCTCTGGAGTCATTTCGTTGCAAGCGGGTTTTTAAGTGCTCTGGAGTCATTTCGTTGCATGCGGGTTTTTAAGTGCTCTGAAGGCATTTCGTTGTAAGCGGGCTTTTAAGTGCTCTGGAGTCATTTCGTTGCAAGCGGGTTTTTACGTGTTCTGGAGTCATTTCGTTGCAAGCGGGTTTTTACATACTTCTCAGACATTTCACTGGAAGCGGGTTTTTTAAGTGCTCTGGAGTCATTTCGTTGCAAGCGGGTTTTTAAGTGATCTGGAGTCATTTCGTTGCAAGCGGGTTTTTAAGTACTCTGGAGACATTTCGTTGCAAGCGGGTTTTTAAGTGCTCTGGAGTCATTTCGTTGCAAGCGGGTTTTTAAGTGCTCTGGAGTCATTTCGTTGCAAGCGGGTTTTTAAGTGCTCTGGAGTCATTTCATTGCAAGCGGGTTTTTTAGTGCTCTGGAGTCATTTCGTTGCAAGCTGGTTTTTAAGTGCTCTGGAGTCATTTCGTTGCATGCGGGTTTTTAAGTGCTCTGAAGGCATTTCGTTGTAAGCGGGTTTTTAAGTGCTCTGGAGTCATTTCGTTGCAAGCGGGTTTTTAAGTGCTCTGGAGTCATTTCGTTGCAAGCGGGTTTTTACGTGTTCTGGAGTCATTTTGTTGCAAGCGGGTTTTTACATACTTCTCAGACATTTCACTGGAAGCGGGTTTTTTAAATGCTCTGTAGTCATTTCGTTGCAAGCGGGTTTTTAAGTACTCTGGAGTCATTTCGTTGCAAACGGGTTTTTACGTGCTCTGGAGTCATTTCGTTGCAAGCGGGTTTTTACGTGCTCTGGAGTCATTTCGTTGCAAGCGGGTTTTTAAGTGCTCTGGAGTCATTTCGTTGCAAGCGGGTTTTTACATACTTCTCAGACATTTCACTGGAAGCGGGTTTTTTAAGTGCTCTGTAAGCATTTCGTTGCAAGCGGGTTTTTAAGTACTCTGGAGTCATTTCGTTGTAAGCGGGTGTTTAAGTGCTCTGGAGTCATTTCTTTGGAAGCGGGTTTTTTAGTGCTCTGGAGTCATTTCGTTGCAAGCGGGTTTTTAAGTGCTCTGGAGTCATTTCGTTGCATGCGGGTTTTTAAGTGCTCTGAATGCATTTCGTTGTAAGCGGGTTTTTAAGTGCTCTGGAGTCATTTCGTTGCAAGCGGGTTTTTACGTGTTCTGGAGTCATTTCGTTGCAAGCGGGTTTTTACATACTTCTCAGACATTTCACTGGAAGCGGGTTTTTTAAATGCTCTGTAGGCATTTCGTTGCAAGCGGGTTTTTAAGTACTCTGGAGTCATTTCGTTGCAAGCGGGTTTTTAAGTGCTCTGGAGTCATTTCGTTGCAAGCGGGTTTTTACATATTTCTCTGACATTTAACTGGAAGCGAGTATTTTAAGTGCTCTGGAGTCATTTCGTTGCAAGCGGGTTTTTACGTGCTCTGGAGTCATTTCATTGTAAGCGGGTTTTTACATACTTCTCAGACATTTCCCTGGAAGTGGGTTTTTTAAGTGCTCTGGATTCATTTCGTTGCAAGCGGGTTTTTAAGTGCTCTGTAGTCATTTCGTTGCACGCTGGTTTTTAAGTGCTCTGGAGTCATTTCGTTGCAAGCGGGTTTTTAAGTGTTCTGGAGTCATTTCGTTGCAAGCGGGTTTTTACATACTTCTCAGACATTTCACTGGAAGCGGGTTTTTTAAATCCTCTGTAGGCATTTCGTTGCAAGCGGGTTTTTAAGTGCTCTGGAGTCATTTCGTTGCAAGCGGGTTTTTACGTGTTCTGGAGTCATTTCGTTGCAAGCGGGTTTTTACATACTTCTCAGACATTTCACTGGAAGCGGGTTTTTTAAATGCTCTGTAGGCATTTCGTTGCAAGTAGGTTTTTAAGTGCTCTGGAGTCATTTCGTTGCAAGCGGGTTTTTAAGTGCTCTGGAGTCATTTCGTTGCAAGCGGGTTTTTAAGTGCTCTGGAGTCATTTCGTTGCAAGCGGGTTTTTAAGTTCTCTGGAGACATTTCGTTGCAAGCGGGTTTTTAAATGCTCTGGAGCCATTTCGTTGCAAGCGGGTTTTTAAGTGTTCTGGAGCCATTTCGTTGCAAGCGGGTTTTTAAGTGCTCTGGAGTCATTACGTTGCAAGCGGGTTTTTAAGTGCTCTGGAGTCATTTCGTTGCAAGCGGGTTTTTAAGTGCTCTGGAGTCATTTCGTTGCAAGCGGGTTTTTAAGTGCTCTGGAGTCATTTCGTTGCAAACGGGTTTTTAAGTGCTCTGGAGTCATTTCGTTGCAAGCGGGTTTTTAAGTGCTCTGGAGTCATTTCGTTGCAAGCGGGTTTTTAAGTGCTCTGGAGTCATTTCGTTGCAAGCGTGTTTTTACGTGTTCTGGAGTCATTTCGTTGCAAGCGGGTTTTTCCATATTTCTCTGACATTTAACTGGAAGTGAGTATTTTAAGTGCTCTGGAGTCATTTCGTTGCAAGCGGGTTTTTACATACTTCTCAGACATTTCACTGGAAGCGGGTTTTTTAAGTGCTCTGGAGTCATTTCGTTGGAAGCGGGTTTTTAAGTACTCTGGAGGCATTTCGTTGCAAGCGGGTTTTTAAGTGCTCTGAAGGCATTTCGTTGCAAGCGGGTTTTTAAGTGCTCTGGAGTCATTTCGTTGCAAGCGGGTTTTTAAGTGCTCTGGAGTCATTTCGTTGCAAGCGGGTTTTTAAGTGCTCTGGAGTCATTTCGTTGCAAGCGGGTTTTTAAGTGCTCTGGAGTCATTTCGTTGCAAGCGGGTTTTTAAGTGCTCTGGAGTCATTTCGTTGCAAGCGTGTTTTTACGTGTTCTGGAGTCATTTCGTTGCAAGCGGGTTTTTCCATATTTCTCTGACATTTAACTGGAAGTGAGTATTTTAAGTGCTCTGGAGTCATTTCGTTGCAAGCGGGTTTTTACATACTTCTCAGACATTTCACTGGAAGCGGGTTTTTTAAGTGCTCTGCAGGCATTTCGTTGTAAGCGGGTTTTTAAGTACTCTGGAGTCATTTCGTTGCAAGCGGGTTTTTAAGTGCTCTGAAGGCATTTCGTTGCAAGCGGGTTTTTAAGTGCTCTGGAGTCATTTCGTTGCAAGCGGGTTTTTAAGTGCTCTGGAGTCATTTCGTTGCAAGCGGGTTTTTAAGTGCTCTGGAGTCATTTCGTTGCAAGCGGGTTTTTAAGTGCTCTGGAGTCATTTCGTTGCAAGCGGGTTTTTAAGTGCTCTGGAGTCATTTCGTTGCAAGCGGGTTTTTAAGTGCTCTGGAGTCATTTCGTTGCAAGCGGGTTTTTAAGTGCTCTGGAGACATTTCGTTGCAAGCGGGTTTTTAAGTGCTCTGGAGTCATTTCGTTGTAAGCGGGTTTTTAAGTGCTCAGGAGTCATTTCGTTGCAAGCGGGTTTTTAAGTGCTCTGGAGTCATTTCGTTGCAAGCGGGTTTTTAAGTACTCTGGAGACATTTCGTTGCAAGTGGGTTTTTAAGTGCTCTGGAGTCATTTCGTTGCATGCGGGTTTTTAAGTGCTCTGAAGGCATTTCGTTGTAAGCGGGCTTTTAAGTGCTCTGGAGTCGTTTCGTTGCAAGCGGGTTTTTACGTGTTCTGCAGTCATTTCGTTGCAAGCGGGTTTTTACATACTTCTCAGACATTTCACTGGAAGCGGGTTTTTTAAGTGCTCTGCAGGCATTTCGTTGTAAGCGGGTTTTTAAGTACTCTGGAGTCATTTCGTTGCAAGCGGGTTTTTAAGTGCTCTGGAGTCATTTCGTTGCAAGCGGGTTTTTAAGTGCTCTGGAGTCATTTCGTTGCAAGCGGGTTTTTAAGTGCTCTGGAGTCATTTCGTTACAAGCGGGTTTTTAAGTGCTCTGGAGTCATTTCGTTGCAAGCGGGTTTTTAAGTGCTCTGGAGTCATTTCGTTGCAAGCGGGTTTTTAAGTGCTCTGGAGTCATTTCGTTACAATCGGGTTTTTAAGTGCTCTGGAGTCATTTCGTTGCAAGCGGGTTTTTAAGTGCTCTGGAGTCATTTCGTTGCAAGCGGGTTTTTAAGTACTCTGGAGACATTTCGTTGCAAGCGGGTTTTTAAGTGCTCTGAAGTCATTTCGTTGCAAGCGGGTTTTTAAGTGCTCTGGAGTCATTTCGTTGCAAGCGGGTTTTTAAGTGCTCTGGAGTCATTTCGTTGCAAGCGGGTTTTTAAGTGCTCTGGAGTCATTTCGTTGCAAGCGGGTTTTTAAGTGCTCTGGAGTCATTTCGTTGCAAGCGGGTTTTTAAGTGCTCTGGAGTCATTTCGTTGCAAGCGGGTTTTTAAGTGCTCTGGAGTCATTTCGTTGCAAGCGGGTTTTTAAGTGCTCTGGAGTCATTTCGTTGCAAGCGGGTTTTTAAGTGCTCTGGAGACATTTCGTTGCAAGCGGGTTTTTAAGTGCTCTGGAGTCATTTCGTTGCAAGCGGGTTTTTAAGTGCTCTGGAGGCATTTCGTTGCAAGCGGGTTTTTAAGTGCTCTGGAGTCATTTCGTTGCAAGCGGGTTTTTAAGTGCTCTGGAGTCATTTCGTTGCAAGCGGGTTTTTAAGTGCTCTGGAGTCATTTCGTTACAAGCGGGTTTTTAAGTGCTCTGGAGGCATTTCGTTGCAAGCGGGTTTTTAAGTGCTCTGGAGTCATTTCGTTGCAAGCGGGTTTTTAAGTGCTCTGGAGTCATTTCGTTGCAAGCGGGTTTTTAAGTGCTCTGGAGTCATTTCGTTGCAAGCGGGTTTTTAAGTGCTCTGGAGTCATTTCGTTGCAAGCGGGTTTTTAAGTGCTCTGGAGTCATTTCGTTGCAAGCGGGTTTTTAAATACTCTGGAGACATTTCGTTGCAAGCGGGTTTTTAAGTGCTCTGGAGTCATTTCGTTGCATGCGGGTTTTTAAGTGCTCTGAAGGCATTTCGTTGTAAGAGGGCTTTTAAGTGCTCTGGAGTCATTTCGTTGCAAGCGGGTTTTTACGTGTTCTGGAGTCATTTCGTTGCAAGCGGGTTTTTACATACTTCTCAGACATTTCACTGGAAGCGGGTTTTTTAAGTGCTCTGCAGGCATTTCGTTGTAAGCGGGTTTTTAAGTACTCTGGAGTCATTTCGTTGCAAGCGGGTTTTTAAGTGCTCTGGAGTCATTTCGTTGCAAGCGGGTTTTTAAGTGCTCTGGAGTCATTTCGTTGCAAGCGGGTTTTTAAGTGCTCTGGAGTCATTTCGTTGCAAGCGGGTTTTTAAGTGCTCTGGAGTCATTTCGTTGCAAGCGGGTTTTTAAGTGCTCTGGAGTCATTTCGTTACAAGCGGGTTTTTAAGTGCTCTGGAGTCATTTCGTTGCAAGCGGGTTTTTAAGTGCTCTGGAGTCATTTCGTTGCAAGCGGGTTTTTAAGTGCTCTGGAGTCATTTCGTTGCAAGCGGGTTTTTAAGTGCTCTGGAGTCATTTCGTTGCAAGCGGGTTTTTAAGTACTCTGGAGACATTTCGTTGCAAGCGGGTTTTTAAGTGCTCTGGAGTCATTTCGTTGCAAGCGGGTTTTTAAGTGCTCTGGAGTCATTTCGTTGCAAGCGGATTTTTAAGTGCTCTGAAGGCATTTCGTTGCAAGCGGGTTTTTAAGTGCTCTGGAGTCATTTCGTTGCAAGCGGGTTTTTAAGTGCTCTGGAGTCATTTCGTTGCAAGCGGGTTTTTAAGTGCTCTGGAGTCATTTCATTGCAAGCGGGTTTTTTAGTGCTCTGGAGTCATTTCGTTGCAAGCGGGTTTTTAAGTGCTCTGGAGTCATTTCGTTGCATGCGGGTTTTTAAGTGCTCTGAAGGCATTTCGTTGTAAGCGGGTTTTTAAGTGCTCTGGAGTCATTTCGTTGCAAGCGGGTTTTTAAGTGCTCTGGAGTCATTTCGTTGCAAGCGGGTTTTTAAGTGCTCTGGAGACATTTCGTTGCAAGCGGGTTTTTAAGTGCTCTGGAGTCATTTCGTTGTAAGCGGGTTTTTAAGTGCTCAGGAGTCATTTCGTTGCAAGCGGGTTTTTAAGTGCTCTGGAGTCATTTCGTTGCAAGCGGGTTTTTAAGTACTCTGGAGACATTTCGTTGCAAGTGGGTTTTTAAGTGCTCTGGAGTCATTTCGTTGCATGCGGGTTTTTAAGTGCTCTGAAGGCATTTCGTTGTAAGCGGGCTTTTAAGTGCTCTGGAGTCATTTCGTTGCAAGCGGGTTTTTACGTGTTCTGCAGTCATTTCGTTGCAAGCGGGTTTTTACATACTTCTCAGACATTTCACTGGAAGCGGGTTTTTTAAGTGCTCTGCAGGCATTTCGTTGTAAGCGGGTTTTTAAGTACTCTGGAGTCATTTCGTTGCAAGCGGGTTTTTAAGTGCTCTGGAGTCATTTCGTTGCAAGCGGGTTTTTAAGTGCTCTGGAGTCATTTCGTTGCAAGCGGGTTTTTAAGTGCTCTGGAGTCATTTCGTTATAAGCGGGTTTTTAAGTGCTCTGGAGTCATTTCGTTGCAAGCGGGTTTTTAAGTGCTCTGGAGTCATTTCGTTGCAAGCGGGTTTTTAAGTGCTCTGGAGTCATTTCGTTACAAGCGGGTTTTTAAGTGCTCTGGAGTCATTTCGTTGCAAGCGGGTTTTTAAGTGCTCTGGAGTCATTTCGTTGCAAGCGGGTTTTTAAGTACTCTGGAGACATTTCGTTGCAAGCGGGTTTTTAAGTGCTCTGGAGTCATTTCGTTGCAAGCGGGTTTTTAAGTGCTCTGGAGTCATTTCGTTGCAATCGGGTTTTTAAGTGCTCTGGAGTCATTTCGTTGCAAGCGGGTTTTTAAGTGCTCTGGAGTCATTTCGTTGCAAGTGGGTTTTTAAGTGCTCTGGAGTCATTTCGTTGCAAGCGGGTTTTTAAGTGCTCTGGAGTCATTTCGTTGCAAGCGGGTTTTTAAGTGCTCTGGAGTCATTTCGTTGCAAGCGGGTTTTTAAGTGCTCTGGAGTCATTTCGTTGCAAGCGGGTTTTTAAGTGCTCTGGAGACATTTCGTTGCAAGCGGGTTTTTAAGTGCTCTGGAGTCATTTCGTTGCAAGCGGGTTTTTAAGTGCTCTGGAGGCATTTCGTTGCAAGCGGGTTTTTAAGTGCTCTGGAGTCATTTCGTTGCAAGCGGGTTTTTAAGTGCTCTGGAGTCATTTCGTTGCAAGCGGGTTTTTAAGTGCTCTGGAGTCATTTCGTTACAAGCGGGTTTTTAAGTGCTCTGGAGGCATTTCGTTGCAAGCGGGTTTTTAAGTGCTCTGGAGTCATTTCGTTGCAAGCGGGTTTTTAAGTGCTCTGGAGTCATTTCGTTGCAAGCGGGTTTTTAAGTGCTCTGGAGTCATTTCGTTGCAAGCGGGTTTTTAAGTGCTCTGGAGTCATTTCGTTGCAAGCGGGTTTTTAAGTGCTCTGGAGTCATTTCGTTGCAAGCGGGTTTTTAAGTGCTCTGGAGTCATTTCGTTGCAAGCGGGTTTTTAAGTACTCTGGAGACATTTCGTTGCAAGCGGGTTTTTAAGTGCTCTGGAGTCATTTCGTTGCATGCGGGTTTTTAAGTGCTCTGAAGGCATTTCGTTGTAAGCGGGCTTTTAAGTGCTCTGGAGTCATTTCGTTGCAAGCGGGTTTTTACGTGTTCTGGAGTCATTTCGTTGCAAGCGGGTTTTTACATACTTCTCAGACATTTCACTGGAAGCGGTTTTTTTAAGTGCTCTGCAGGCATTTCGTTGTAAGCGGGTTTTTAAGTACTCTGGAGTCATTTCGTTGCAAGCGGGTTTTTAAGTGCTCTGGAGTCTCTGGAGACATTTCGTTGCAAGCGGGTTTTTAAGTGCTCTGGAGTCATTTCGTTGCAAGCGGGTTTTTAAGTGCTCTGGAGTCATTTCGTTGCAAGCGGGTTTTTAAGTGCTCTGAAGGCATTTCGTTGCAAGCGGGTTTTTAAGTGCTCTGGAGTCATTTCGTTGCAAGCGGGTTTTTAAGTGCTCTGGAGTCATTTCGTTGCAAGCGGGTTTTTAAGTGCTCTGGAGTCATTTCATTGCAAGCGGGTTTTTTAGTGCTCTGGAGTCATTTCGTTGCAAGCGGGTTTTTAAGTGCTCTGGAGTCATTTCGTTGCATGCGGGTTTTTAAGTGCTCTGAAGGCATTTCGTTGCAAGCGGGTTTTTAAGTGCTCTGAAGGCATTTCGTTGCAAGCGGGTTTTTAAGTGCTCTGGAGTCATATCATTGCAAGCGGGTTTTTAAGTGCTCTGGAGTCATTTCGTTGCAAGCGGGTTTTTAAGTGCTCTGGAGTCATTTCGTTGCAAGCGGGTTTTTAAGTGCTCTGGAGTCATTTCGTTGCAAGCGGGTTTTTAAGTGCTCTGGAGTCATTTCGTTGCAAGCGGGTTTTTAAGTGCTCTGGAGTCATTTCGTTGCAAGCGGGTTTTTAAGTGCTCTGAAGGCATTTTGTTGCAAGCGGGTTTTTAAGTGCTCTGGAGTCATTTCGTTGCAAGCGGGTTTTTAAGTGCTCTGGAGTCATTTCGTTGCCAGCGGGTTTTTAAGTGCTCTGGAGTCATTTCGTTGCAAGCGGGTTTTTAAGTGCTCTGGAGTCATTTCGTTGCAAGCGGGTTTTTAAGTGCTCTGGAGTCATTTCGTTGCAAGCGGGTTTTTAAGTGCTCTGGAGTCATTTCGTTGCAAGCGGGTTTTTAAGTACTCTGGAGACATTTCGTTGCAAGCGGGTTTTTAAGTGCTCTGGAGTCATTTCGTTGCATGCGGGTTTTTAAGTGCTCTGAAGGCATTTCGTTGTAAGCGGGCTTTTAAGTGCTCTGGAGTCATTTCGTTGCAAGCGGGTTTTTACGTGTTCTGGAGTCATTTCGTTGCAAGCGGGTTTTTACATACTTCTCAGACATTTCACTGGAAGCGGGTTTTTTAAGTGCTCTGGAGTCATTTCGTTGCAAGCGGGTTTTTAAGTGATCTGGAGTCATTTCGTTGCAAGCGGGTTTTTAAGTACTCTGGAGACATTTCGTTGCAAGCGGGTTTTTAAGTGCTCTGGAGTCATTTCGTTGCAAGCGGGTTTTTAAGTGCTCTGGAGTCATTTCGTTGCAAGCGGGTTTTTAAGTGCTCTGGAGTCATTTCATTGCAAGCGGGTTTTTTAGTGCTCTGGAGTCATTTCGTTGCAAGCTGGTTTTTAAGTGCTCTGGAGTCATTTCGTTGCATGCGGGTTTTTAAGTGCTCTGAAGGCATTTCGTTGTAAGCGGGTTTTTAAGTGCTCTGGAGTCATTTCGTTGCAAGCGGGTTTTTAAGTGCTCTGGAGTCATTTCGTTGCAAGCGGGTTTTTACGTGTTCTGAAGTCATTTTGTTGCAAGCGGGTTTTTACATACTTCTCAGACATTTCACTGGAAGCGGGTTTTTTAAATGCTCTGTAGTCATTTCGTTGCAAGCGGGTTTTTAAGTACTCTGGAGTCATTTCGTTGCAAACGGGTTTTTACGTGCTCTGGAGTCATTTCGTTGCAAGCGGGTTTTTACGTGCTCTGGAGTCATTTCGTTGCAAGCGGGTTTTTAAGTGCTCTGGAGTCATTTCGTTGCAAGCGGGTTTTTACATACTTCTCAGACATTTCACTGGAAGCGGGTTTTTTAAGTGCTCTGTAAGCATTTCGTTGCAAGCGGGTTTTTAAGTACTCTGGAGTCATTTCGTTGTAAGCGGGTGTTTAAGTGCTCTGGAGTCATTTCTTTGGAAGCTGGTTTTTTAGTGCTCTGGAGTCATTTCGTTGCAAGCGGGTTTTTAAGTGCTCTGGAGTCATTTCGTTGCATGCGGGTTTTTAAGTGCTCTGAATGCATTTCGTTGTAAGCGGGTTTTTAAGTGCTCTGGAGTCATTTCGTTGCAAGCGGGTTTTTACGTGTTCTGGAGTCATTTCGTTGCAAGCGGGTTTTTAAGTGCTCTGGAGTCATTTCGTTGCAAGCGGGTTTTTAAGTACTCTGGAGACATTTCGTTGCAAGCGGGTTTTTAAGTGCTCTGGAGTCATTTCGTTGCAAGCGGGTTTTTAAGTGCTCTGGAGTCATTTCGTTGCAAGCGGATTTTTAAGTGCTCTGAAGGCATTTCGTTGCAAGCGGGTTTTTAAGTGCTCTGGAGTCATTTCGTTGCAAGCGGGTTTTTAAGTGCTCTGGAGTCATTTCGTTGCAAGCGGGTTTTTAAGTGCTCTGGAGTCATTTCATTGCAAGCGGGTTTTTTAGTGCTCTGGAGTCATTTCGTTGCAAGCGGGTTTTTAAGTGCTCTGGAGTCATTTCGTTGCATGCGGGTTTTTAAGTGCTCTGAAGGCATTTCGTTGTAAGCGGGTTTTTAAGTGCTCTGGAGTCATTTCGTTGCAAGCGGGTTTTTAAGTGCTCTGGAGTCATTTCGTTGCAAGCGGGTTTTTAAGTGCTCTGGAGACATTTCGTTGCAAGCGGGTTTTTAAGTGCTCTGGAGTCATTTCGTTGTAAGCGGGTTTTTAAGTGCTCAGGAGTCATTTCGTTGCAAGCGGGTTTTTAAGTGCTCTGGAGTCATTTCGTTGCAAGCGGGTTTTTAAGTACTCTGGAGACATTTCGTTGCAAGTGGGTTTTTAAGTGCTCTGGAGTCATTTCGTTGCATGCGGGTTTTTAAGTGCTCTGAAGGCATTTCGTTGTAAGCGGGCTTTTAAGTGCTCTGGAGTCATTTCGTTGCAAGCGGGTTTTTACGTGTTCTGCAGTCATTTCGTTGCAAGCGGGTTTTTACATACTTCTCAGACATTTCACTGGAAGCGGGTTTTTTAAGTGCTCTGCAGGCATTTCGTTGTAAGCGGGTTTTTAAGTACTCTGGAGTCATTTCGTTGCAAGCGGGTTTTTAAGTGCTCTGGAGTCATTTCGTTGCAAGCGGGTTTTTAAGTGCTCTGGAGTCATTTCGTTGCAAGCGGGTTTTTAAGTGCTCTGGAGTCATTTCGTTATAAGCGGGTTTTTAAGTGCTCTGGAGTCATTTCGTTGCAAGCGGGTTTTTAAGTGCTCTGGAGTCATTTCGTTGCAAGCGGGTTTTTAAGTGCTCTGGAGTCATTTCGTTACAAGCGGGTTTTTAAGTGCTCTGGAGTCATTTCGTTGCAAGCGGGTTTTTAAGTGCTCTGGAGTCATTTCGTTGCAAGCGGGTTTTTAAGTACTCTGGAGACATTTCGTTGCAAGCGGGTTTTTAAGTGCTCTGGAGTCATTTCGTTGCAAGCGGGTTTTTAAGTGCTCTGGAGTCATTTCGTTGCAATCGGGTTTTTAAGTGCTCTGGAGTCATTTCGTTGCAAGCGGGTTTTTAAGTGCTCTGGAGTCATTTCGTTGCAAGTGGGTTTTTAAGTGCTCTGGAGTCATTTCGTTGCAAGCGGGTTTTTAAGTGCTCTGGAGTCATTTCGTTGCAAGCGGGTTTTTAAGTGCTCTGGAGTCATTTCGTTGCAAGCGGGTTTTTAAGTGCTCTGGAGTCATTTCGTTGCAAGCGGGTTTTTAAGTGCTCTGGAGACATTTCGTTGCAAGCGGGTTTTTAAGTGCTCTGGAGTCATTTCGTTGCAAGCGGGTTTTTAAGTGCTCTGGAGGCATTTCGTTGCAAGCGGGTTTTTAAGTGCTCTGGAGTCATTTCGTTGCAAGCGGGTTTTTAAGTGCTCTGGAGTCATTTCGTTGCAAGCGGGTTTTTAAGTGCTCTGGAGTCATTTCGTTACAAGCGGGTTTTTAAGTGCTCTGGAGGCATTTCGTTGCAAGCGGGTTTTTAAGTGCTCTGGAGTCATTTCGTTGCAAGCGGGTTTTTAAGTGCTCTGGAGTCATTTCGTTGCAAGCGGGTTTTTAAGTGCTCTGGAGTCATTTCGTTGCAAGCGGGTTTTTAAGTGCTCTGGAGTCATTTCGTTGCAAGCGGGTTTTTAAGTGCTCTGGAGTCATTTCGTTGCAAGCGGGTTTTTAAGTGCTCTGGAGTCATTTCGTTGCAAGCGGGTTTTTAAGTACTCTGGAGACATTTCGTTGCAAGCGGGTTTTTAAGTGCTCTGGAGTCATTTCGTTGCATGCGGGTTTTTAAGTGCTCTGAAGGCATTTCGTTGTAAGCGGGCTTTTAAGTGCTCTGGAGTCATTTCGTTGCAAGCGGGTTTTTACGTGTTCTGGAGTCATTTCGTTGCAAGCGGGTTTTTACATACTTCTCAGACATTTCACTGGAAGCGGTTTTTTTAAGTGCTCTGCAGGCATTTCGTTGTAAGCGGGTTTTTAAGTACTCTGGAGTCATTTCGTTGCAAGCGGGTTTTTAAGTGCTCTGGAGTCTCTGGAGACATTTCGTTGCAAGCGGGTTTTTAAGTGCTCTGGAGTCATTTCGTTGCAAGCGGGTTTTTAAGTGCTCTGGAGTCATTTCGTTGCAGGCGGGTTTTTAAGTGCTCTGAAGGCATTTCGTTGCAAGCGGGTTTTTAAGTGCTCTGGAGTCATTTCGTTGCAAGCGGGTTTTTAAGTGCTCTGGAGTCATTTCGTTGCAAGCGGGTTTTTAAGTGCTCTGGAGTCATTTCATTGCAAGCGGGTTTTTTAGTGCTCTGGAGTCATTTCGTTGCAAGCGGGTTTTTAAGTGCTCTGGAGTCATTTCGTTGCATGCGGGTTTTTAAGTGCTCTGAAGGCATTTCGTTGCAAGCGGGTTTTTAAGTGCTCTGAAGGCATTTCGTTGCAAGCGGGTTTTTAAGTGCTCTGGAGTCATTTCATTGCAAGCGGGTTTTTAAGTGCTCTGGAGTCATTTCGTTGCAAGCGGGTTTTTAAGTGCTCTGGAGTCATTTCGTTGCAAGCGGGTTTTTAAGTGCTCTGGAGTCATTTCGTTGCAAGCGGGTTTTTAAGTGCTCTGGAGTCATTTCGTTGCAAGCGGGTTTTTAAGTGCTCTGGAGTCATTTCGTTGCAAGCGGGTTTTTAAGTGCTCTGAAGGCATTTTGTTGCAAGCGGGTTTTTAAGTGCTCTGGAGTCATTTCGTTGCAAGCGGGTTTTTAAGTGCTCTGGAGTCATTTCGTTGCCAGCGGGTTTTTAAGTGCTCTGGAGTCATTTCGTTGCAAGCGGGTTTTTAAGTGCTCTGGAGTCATTTCGTTGCAAGCGGGTTTTTAAGTGCTCTGGAGTCATTTCGTTGCAAGCGGGTTTTTAAGTGCTCTGGAGTCATTTCGTTGCAAGCGGGTTTTTAAGTACTCTGGAGACATTTCGTTGCAAGCGGGTTTTTAAGTGCTCTGGAGTCATTTCGTTGCATGCGGGTTTTTAAGTGCTCTGAAGGCATTTCGTTGTAAGCGGGCTTTTAAGTGCTCTGGAGTCATTTCGTTGCAAGCGGGTTTTTACGTGTTCTGGAGTCATTTCGTTGCAAGCGGGTTTTTACATACTTCTCAGACATTTCACTGGAAGCGGGTTTTTTAAGTGCTCTGGAGTCATTTCGTTGCAAGCGGGTTTTTAAGTGATCTGGAGTCATTTCGTTGCAAGCGGGTTTTTAAGTACTCTGGAGACATTTCGTTGCAAGCGGGTTTTTAAGTGCTCTGGAGTCATTTCGTTGCAAGCGGGTTTTTAAGTGCTCTGGAGTCATTTCGTTGCAAGCGGGTTTTTAAGTGCTCTGGAGTCATTTCATTGCAAGCGGGTTTTTTAGTGCTCTGGAGTCATTTCGTTGCAAGCTGGTTTTTAAGTGCTCTGGAGTCATTTCGTTGCATGCGGGTTTTTAAGTGCTCTGAAGGCATTTCGTTGTAAGCGGGTTTTTAAGTGCTCTGGAGTCATTTCGTTGCAAGCGGGTTTTTAAGTGCTCTGGAGTCATTTCGTTGCAAGCGGGTTTTTACGTGTTCTGGAGTCATTTTGTTGCAAGCGGGTTTTTACATACTTCTCAGACATTTCACTGGAAGCGGGTTTTTTAAATGCTCTGTAGTCATTTCGTTGCAAGCGGGTTTTTAAGTACTCTGGAGTCATTTCGTTGCAAACGGGTTTTTACGTGCTCTGGAGTCATTTCGTTGCAAGCGGGTTTTTACGTGCTCTGGAGTCATTTCGTTGCAAGCGGGTTTTTAAGTGCTCTGGAGTCATTTCGTTGCAAGCGGGTTTTTACATACTTCTCAGACATTTCACTGGAAGCGGGTTTTTTAAGTGCTCTGTAAGCATTTCGTTGCAAGCGGGTTTTTAAGTACTCTGGAGTCATTTCGTTGTAAGCGGGTGTTTAAGTGCTCTGGAGTCATTTCTTTGGAAGCTGGTTTTTTAGTGCTCTGGAGTCATTTCGTTGCAAGCGGGTTTTTAAGTGCTCTGGAGTCATTTCGTTGCATGCGGGTTTTTAAGTGCTCTGAATGCATTTCGTTGTAAGCGGGTTTTTAAGTGCTCTGGAGTCATTTCGTTGCAAGCGGGTTTTTACGTGTTCTGGAGTCATTTCGTTGCAAGCGGGTTTTTACATACTTCTCAGACATTTCACTGGAAGCGGGTTTTTTAAATGCTCTGTAGGCATTTCGTTGCAAGCGGGTTTTTAAGTACTCTGGAGTCATTTCGTTGCAAGCGGGTTTTTAAGTGCTCTGGAGTCATTTCGTTGCAAGCGGGTTTTTACATATTTCTCTGACATTTAACTGGAAGCGAGTATTTTAAGTGCTCTGGAGTCATTTCGTTGCAAGCGGGTTTTTACGTGCTCTGGAGTCATTTCATTGTAAGCGGGTTTTTACATACTTCTCAGACATTTCCCTGGAAGTGGGTTTTTTAAGTGCTCTGGATTCATTTCGTTGCAAGCGGGTTTTTAAGTGCTCTGTAGTCATTTCGTTGCAAGCTGGTTTTTAAGTGCTCTGGAGTCATTTCGTTGCAAGCGGGTTTTTAAGTGTTCTGGAGTCATTTCGTTGCAAGCGGGTTTTTACATACTTCTCAGACATTTCACTGGAAGCGGGTTTTTTAAATCCTCTGTAGGCATTTCGTTTCAAGCGGGTTTTTAAGTGCTCTGGAGTCATTTCGTTGCAAGCGGGTTTTTACGTGTTCTGGAGTCATTTCGTTGCAAGCGGGTTTTTACATACTTCTCAGACATTTCACTGGAAGCGGGTTTTTTAAATGCTCTGTAGGCATTTCGTTGCAAGCAGGTTTTTAAGTGCTCTGGAGTCATTTCGTTGCAAGCGGGTTTTTAAGTGCTCTGGAGTCATTTCGTTGCAAGCGGGTTTTTAAGTGCTCTGGAGTCATTTCGTTGCAAGCGGGTTTTTAAGTTCTCTGGAGACATTTCGTTGCAAGCGGGTTTTTAAATGCTCTGGAGCCATTTCGTTGCAAGCGGGTTTTTAAGTGTTCTGGAGCCATTTCGTTGCAAGCGGGTTTTTAAGTGCTCTGGAGTCATTACGTTGCAAGCGGGTTTTTAAGTGCTCTGGAGTCATTTCGTTGCAAGCGGGTTTTTAAGTGCTCTGGAGTCATTTCGTTGCAAGCGGGTTTTTAAGTGCTCTGGAGTCATTTCGTTGCAAGCGGGTTTTTAAGTGCTCTGGAGTCATTTCGTTGCAAGCGGGTTTTTAAGTGCTCTGGAGTCATTTCGTTGCAAGCGGGTTTTTAAGTGCTCTGGAGTCATTTCGCTGCAAGCGTGTTTTTACGTGTTCTGGAGTCATTTCGTTGCAAGCGGGTTTTTCCATATTTCTCTGACATTTAACTGGAAGTGAGTATTTTAAGTGCTCTGGAGTCATTTCGTTGCAAGCGGGTTTTTACATACTTCTCAGACATTTCACTGGAAGCGGGTTTTTTAAGTGCTCTGGAGTCATTTCGTTGGAAGCGGGTTTTTAAGTACTCTGGAGGCATTTCGTTGCAAGCGGGTTTTTAAGTGCTCTGGAGTCATTTCGTTGCAAGCGGGTTTTTACGTGCTCTGGAGTCATTTCGTTGCAAGCGGGTTTTTACGTGCTCTGGAGTCATTTCGTTGCAAGCGGGTTTTTACGTGCTCTGGAGTCATTTCGTTGCAAAAGGTTTTTAAGTGCTCTGGAGTCATTTCGTTGCAAGCGGCTTTTTAAGTGCTCTGGAGTCATTTCGTTGCAAGCGGGTTTTTAAGTGCTCTGGAGTCATTTCGTTGCAAGCGGGTTTTTAAGTGCTCTGAAGGCATTTCGTTGTAAGCGGGTTTTTAAGTGCTCTGGAGTCATTTCGTTGCAAGCGGGTTTTTACGTTTTCTGGAGTCATTTCGTTGCAAGCGAGTTTTTACATACTTCTCAGACATTTCACTGGAAGCGGGTTTTTTAAGTGCTCTGTAGGCATTTCGTTGCAAGCGGGTTTTTCAGTACTCTGGAGTCATTTCGTTGCAAGCGGGTATTTAAGTGCTCTGGAGTCATTTCATTGGAAGCGGGTTTTTTAATGCTCTGGAGTCATTTCGTTGCAAGCGGGTTTTTAAGTGCTCTGGAGTCATTTCGTTGCATGCGGGTTTTTAAGTGCTCTGAAGGCATTTCGTTGTAAGCGGGTTTTTAAGTGCTCTGGAGTCATTTCGTTGCAAGCGGGTTTTTACGTGTTCTGGAGTCATTTTGTTGCAAGCGGGTTTTTACATACTTCTCAGACATTTCACTGGAAGCGGGTTTTTTAAATGCTCTGTAGTCATTTCGTTGCAAGCGGGTTTTTAAGTACTCTGGAGTCATTTCGTTGCAAACGGGTTTTTACGTGCTCTGGAGTCATTTCGTTGCAAGCGGGTTTTTAAGTGCTCTGGAGTCATTTCGTTGCAAGCGGGTTTTTACGTGCTCTGGAGTCATTTCGTTGCAAGCGGGTTTTTACGTGCTCTGGAGTCATTTCGTTGCAAGCGGGTTTTTACGTGCTCTGGAGTCATTTCGTTGCAAGCGGGTTTTTAAGTGCTCTGGAGTCATTTCGTTGCAAGCGGGTTTTTAAGTGCTCTGGAGTCATTTCGTTGCAAGCGGGTTTTTAAGTGCTCTGAAGGCATTTCGTTGCAAGCGGGTTTTTAAGTGCTCTGGAGTCATTTCGTTGCAAGCGGGTTTTTAAGTGCTCTGGAGTCATTTCGTTGCAAGCGGGTTTTTAAGTGCTCTGGAGTCATTTCATTGCAAGCGGGTTTTTTAGTGCTCTGGAGTCATTTCGTTGCAAGCGGGTTTTTAAGTGCTCTGGAGTCATTTCGTTGCAAGCGGGTTTTTACATACTTCTCAGACATTTCACTGGAAGCGGGTTTTTTAAGTGCTCTGTAAGCATTTCGTTGCAAGCGGGTTTTTAAGTACTCTGGAGTCATTTCGTTGTAAGCGGGTGTTTAAGTGCTCTGGAGTCATTTCTTTGGAAGCTGGTTTTTTAGTGCTCTGGAGTCATTTCGTTGCAAGCGGGTTTTTAAGTGCTCTGGAGTCATTTCGTTGCATGCGGGTTTTTAAGTGCTCTGAATGCATTTCGTTGTAAGCGGGTTTTTAAGTGCTCTGGAGTCATTTCGTTGCAAGCGGGTTTTTACGTGTTCTGGAGTCATTTCGTTGCAAGCGGGTTTTTACATACTTCTCAGACATTTCACTGGAAGCGGGTTTTTTAAATGCTCTGTAGGCATTTCGTTGCAAGCGGGTTTTTAAGTACTCTGGAGTCATTTCGTTGCAAGCGGGTTTTTAAGTGCTCTGGAGTCATTTCGTTGCAAGCGGGTTTTTACATATTTCTCTGACATTTAACTGGAAGCGAGTATTTTAAGTGCTCTGGAGTCATTTCGTTGCAAGCGGGTTTTTACGTGCTCTGGAGTCATTTCATTGTAAGCGGGTTTTTACATACTTCTCAGACATTTCCCTGGAAGTGGGTTTTTTAAGTGCTCTGGATTCATTTCGTTGCAAGCGGGTTTTTAAGTGCTCTGTAGTCATTTCGTTGCAAGCTGGTTTTTAAGTGCTCTGGAGTCATTTCGTTGCAAGCGGGTTTTTAAGTGTTCTGGAGTCATTTCGTTGCAAGCGGGTTTTTACATACTTCTCAGACATTTCACTGGAAGCGGGTTTTTTAAATCCTCTGTAGGCATTTCGTTTCAAGCGGGTTTTTAAGTGCTCTGGAGTCATTTCGTTGCAAGCGGGTTTTTACGTGTTCTGGAGTCATTTCGTTGCAAGCGGGTTTTTACATACTTCTCAGACATTTCACTGGAAGCGGGTTTTTTAAATGCTCTGTAGGCATTTCGTTGCAAGCAGGTTTTTAAGTGCTCTGGAGTCATTTCGTTGCAAGCGGGTTTTTAAGTGCTCTGGAGTCATTTCGTTGCAAGCGGGTTTTTAAGTGCTCTGGAGTCATTTCGTTGCAAGCGGGTTTTTAAGTTCTCTGGAGACATTTCGTTGCAAGCGGGTTTTTAAATGCTCTGGAGCCATTTCGTTGCAAGCGGGTTTTTAAGTGTTCTGGAGCCATTTCGTTGCAAGCGGGTTTTTAAGTGCTCTGGAGTCATTACGTTGCAAGCGGGTTTTTAAGTGCTCTGGAGTCATTTCGTTGCAAGCGGGTTTTTAAGTGCTCTGGAGTCATTTCGTTGCAAGCGGGTTTTTAAGTGCTCTGGAGTCATTTCGTTGCAAGCGGGTTTTTAAGTGCTCTGGAGTCATTTCGTTGCAAGCGGGTTTTTAAGTGCTCTGGAGTCATTTCGTTGCAAGCGGGTTTTTAAGTGCTCTGGAGTCATTTCGCTGCAAGCGTGTTTTTACGTGTTCTGGAGTCATTTCGTTGCAAGCGGGTTTTTCCATATTTCTCTGACATTTAACTGGAAGTGAGTATTTTAAGTGCTCTGGAGTCATTTCGTTGCAAGCGGGTTTTTACATACTTCTCAGACATTTCACTGGAAGCGGGTTTTTTAAGTGCTCTGGAGTCATTTCGTTGGAAGCGGGTTTTTAAGTACTCTGGAGGCATTTCGTTGCAAGCGGGTTTTTAAGTGCTCTGGAGTCATTTCGTTGCAAGCGGGTTTTTACGTGCTCTGGAGTCATTTCGTTGCAAGCGGGTTTTTACGTGCTCTGGAGTCATTTCGTTGCAAGCGGGTTTTTACGTGCTCTGGAGTCATTTCGTTGCAAAAGGTTTTTAAGTGCTCTGGAGTCATTTCGTTGCAAGCGGCTTTTTAAGTGCTCTGGAGTCATTTCGTTGCAAGCGGGTTTTTAAGTGCTCTGGAGTCATTTCGTTGCAAGCGGGTTTTTAAGTGCTCTGAAGGCATTTCGTTGTAAGCGGGTTTTTAAGTGCTCTGGAGTCATTTCGTTGCAAGCGGGTTTTTACGTTTTCTGGAGTCATTTCGTTGCAAGCGAGTTTTTACATACTTCTCAGACATTTCACTGGAAGCGGGTTTTTTAAGTGCTCTGTAGGCATTTCGTTGCAAGCGGGTTTTTCAGTACTCTGGAGTCATTTCGTTGCAAGCGGGTATTTAAGTGCTCTGGAGTCATTTCATTGGAAGCGGGTTTTTTAGTGCTCTGGAGTCATTTCGTTGCAAGCGGGTTTTTAAGTGCTCTGGAGTCATTTCGTTGCATGCGGGTTTTTAAGTGCTCTGAAGGCATTTCGTTGTAAGCGGGTTTTTAAGTGCTCTGGAGTCATTTCGTTGCAAGCGGGTTTTTACGTGTTCTGGAGTCATTTTGTTGCAAGCGGGTTTTTACATACTTCTCAGACATTTCACTGGAAGCGGGTTTTTTAAATGCTCTGTAGTCATTTCGTTGCAAGCGGGTTTTTAAGTACTCTGGAGTCATTTCGTTGCAAACGGGTTTTTACGTGCTCTGGAGTCATTTCGTTGCAAGCGGGTTTTTAAGTGCTCTGGAGTCATTTCGTTGCAAGCGGGTTTTTACGTGCTCTGGAGTCATTTCGTTGCAAGCGGGTTTTTACGTGCTCTGGAGTCATTTCGTTGCAAGCGGGTTTTTACGTGCTCTGGAGTCATTTCGTTGCAAGCGGGTTTTTAAGTGCTCTGGAGTCATTTCGTTGCAAGCGGGTTTTTAAGTGCTCTGGAGTCATTTCGTTGCAAGCGGGTTTTTAAGTGCTCTGGAGTCATTTCGTTGCAAGCGGGTTTTTAAGTGCTCTGAAGGCATTTCGTTGTAAGCGTGTTTTTAAGTGCTCTGGAGTCATTTCGTTGCAAGCGGGTTTTTACGTGTTCTGGAGTCATTTCGTTGCAAGCGGGTTTTTACATACTTCTCAGACATTTCACTGGAAGCGGGTTTTTTAAGTGCTCTGTAAGCATTTCGTTGCAAGCGGGTTTTTAAGTACTCTGGAGTCATTTCGTTGTAAGCGGGTGTTTAAGTGCTCTGGAGTCATTTCTTTGGAAGCGGGTTTTTTAGTGCTCTGGAGTCATTTCGTTGCAAGCGGGTTTTTAAGTGCTCTGGAGTCATTTCGTTGCATGCGGGTTTTTAAGTGCTCTGAATGCATTTCGTTGTAAGCGGGTTTTTAAGTGCTCTGGAGTCATTTCGTTGCAAGCGGGTTTTTACGTGTTCTGGAGTCATTTCGTTGCAAGCGGGTTTTTACATACTTCTCAGACATTTCACTGGAAGCGGGTTTTTTAAATGCTCTGTAGGCATTTCGTTGCAAGCGGGTTTTTAAGTACTCTGGAGTCATTTCGTTGCAAGCGGGTTTTTAAGTGCTCTGGAGTCATTTCGTTGCAAGCGGGTTTTTACATATTTCTCTGACATTTAACTGGAAGCGAGTATTTTAAGTGCTCTGGAGTCATTTCGTTGCAAGCGGGTTTTTACGTGCTCTGGAGTCATTTCATTGTAAGCGGGTTTTTACATACTTCTCAGACATTTCCCTGGAAGTGGGTTTTTTAAGTGCTCTGGATTCATTTCGTTGCAAGCGGGTTTTTAAGTGCTCTGTAGTCATTTCGTTGCAAGCTGGTTTTTAAGTGCTCTGGAGGCATTTCGTTGCAAGCGGGTTTTTAAGTGTTCTGGAGTCATTTCGTTGCAAGCGGGTTTTTACATACTTCTCAGACATTTCACTGGAAGCGGGTTTTTTAAATCCTCTGTAGGCATTTTGTTGCAAGCGGGTTTTTAAGTGCTCTGGAGTCATTTCGTTGCAAGCGGGTTTTTGCGTGTTCTGGAGTCATTTCGTTGCAAGCGGGTTTTTACATACTTCTCAGACATTTCACTGGAAGCGGGTTTTTTAAATGCTCTGTAGGCATTTCGTTGCAAGCAGGTTTTTAAGTGCTCTGGAGTCATTTCGTTGCAAGCGGGTTTTTAAGTGCTCTGGAGTCATTTCGTTGCAAGCGGGTTTTTAAGTGCTCTGGAGTCATTTCGTTGCAAGCGGGTTTTTAAGTGCTCTGGAGACATTTCGTTGCAAGCGGGTTTTTAAGTGCTCTGGAGCCATTTCGTTGCAAGCGGGTTTTTAAGTGTTCTGGAGCCATTTCGTTGCAAGCGGGTTTTTAAGTGCTCTGGAGTCATTACGTTGCAAGCGGGTTTTTAAGTGCTCTGGAGTCATTTCGTTGCAAGCGGGTTTTTAAGTGCTCTGGAGTCATTTCGTTGCAAGCGGGTTTTTAAGTGCTCTGGAGTCATTTCGTTGCAAGCGGGTTTTTAAGTGCTCTGGAGTCATTTCGTTGCAAGCGGGTTTTTAAGTGCTCTGGAGTCATTTCGTTGCAAGCGGGTTTTTAAGTGCTCTGGAGTCATTTCGTTGCAAGCGTGTTTTTACGTGTTCTGGAGTCATTTCGTTGCAAGCGGGTTTTTACATATTTCTCTGACATTTAACTGGAAGTGAGTATTTTAAGTGCTCTGGAGTCATTTCGTTGCAAGCGGGTTTTTACATACTTCTCAGACATTTCACTGGAAGCGGGTTTTTTAAGTGCTCTGGAGTCATTTCGTTGGAAGCGGGTTTTTAAGTACTCTGGAGGCATTTCGTTGCAAGCGGGTTTTTAAGTGCTCTGGAGTCATTTCGTTGCAAGCGGGTTTTTACGTGCTCTGGAGTCATTTCGTTGCAAGCGGGTTTTTACGTGCTCTGGAGTCATTTCGTTGCAAGCGGGTTTTTACGTGCTCTGGAGTCATTTCGTTGCAAGCGGGTTTTTAAGTGCTCTGGAGTCATTTCGTTGCAAGCGGCTTTTTAAGTGCTCTGGAGTCATTTCGTTGCAAGCGGGTTTTTAAGTGCTCTGGAGTCATTTCGTTGCAAGCGGGTTTTTAAGTGCTCTGAAGGCATTTCGTTGTAAGCGGGTTTTTAAGTGCTCTGGAGTCATTTCGTTGCAAGCGGGTTTTTACGTTTTCTGGAGTCATTTCGTTGCAAGCGAGTTTTTACATACTTCTCAGACATTTCACTGGAAGCGGGTTTTTTAAGTGCTTTGTAGGCATTTCGTTGCAAGCGGGTTTTTCAGTACTCTGGAGTCATTTCGTTGCAAGCGGGTATTTAAGTGCTCTGGAGTCATTTCATTGGAAGCGGGTTTTTTAGTGCTCTGGAGTCATTTCGTTGCAAGCGGGTTTTTAAGTGCTCTGGAGTCATTTCGTTGCATGCGGGTTTTTAAGTGCTCTGAAGGCATTTCGTTGTAAGCGGGTTTTTAAGTGCTCTGGAGTCATTTCGTTGCAAGCGGGTTTTTACGTGTTCTGGAGTCATTTTGTTGCAAGCGGGTTTTTACATACTTCTCAGACATTTCACTGGAAGCGGGTTTTTTAAATGCTCTGTAGTCATTTCGTTGCAAGCGGGTTTTTAAGTACTCTGGAGTCATTTCGTTGCAAACGTGTTTTTACGTGCTCTGGAGTCATTTCGTTGCAAGCGGGTTTTTAAGTGCTCTGGAGTCATTTCGTTGCAAGCGGGTTTTTACGTGCTCTGGAGTCATTTCGTTGCAAGCGGGTTTTTACGTGCTCTGGAGTCATTTCGTTGCAAGCGGGTTTTTACGTGCTCTGGAGTCATTTCGTTGCAAGCGGGTTTTTAAGTGCTCTGGAGTCATTTCGTTGCAAGCGGGTTTTTAAGTGCTCTGGAGTCATTTCGTTGCAAGCGGGTTTTTAAGTGCTCTGGAGTCATTTCGTTGCAAGCGGGTTTTTAAGTGCTCTGGAGTCATTTCGTTGCAAGCGGGTTTTTACGTGTTCTGGAGTCATTTCGTTGCAAGCGGGTTTTTACATACTTCTCAGACATTTCACTGGAAGCAGGTTTTTTAAGTGCTCTGTAAGCATTTCGTTGCAAGCGGGTTTTTAAGTACTCTGGAGTCATTTCGTTGCAAGCGGGTGTTTAAGTGCTCTTGAGTCATTTCTTTGGAAGCGGGTTTTTTAGTGCTCTGGAGTCATTTCGTTGCAAGCGGGTTTTTAAGTGCTCTGGAGTCATTTCGTTGCATGCGGGTTTTTAAGTGCTCTGAAGGCATTTCGTTGTAAGCGTTTTTTTAAGTGCTCTGGAGTCATTTCGTTGCAAGCGGGTTTTTACGTGTTCTGGAGTCATTTCGTTGCAAGCGGGTTTTTACATACTTCTCAGACATTTCACTGGAAGCGGGTTTTTTAAATGCTCTGTAGGCATTTCGTTGCAAGCGGGTTTTTAAGTACTCTGGAGTCATTTCGTTGCAAGCGGGTTTTTAAGTGCTCTGGAGTCATTTCGTTGCAAGCGGGTTTTTACATATTTCTCTGACATTTAACTGGAAGCGAGTATTTTAAGTGCTCTGGAGTCATTTCGTTGCAAGCGGGTTTTTACGTGCTCTGGAGTCATTTCATTGTAAGAGGGTTTTTACATACTTCTCAGACATTTCCCTGGAAGCGGGTTTTTTAAGTGCTCTGGATTCATTTCGTTGCAAGCGGGTTTTTAAGTGCTCTGTAGTCATTTCGTTGCAAGCGGGTTTTTAAGTGCTCTGGAGTCATTTCGTTGCAAGCGGGTTTTTACGTGTTCTGGAGTCATTTCGTTGCAAGCGGGTTTTTACATACTTCTCAGACATTTCACTGGAAGCGGGTTTTTTAAATCCTCTGTAGGCATTTCGTTGCAAGCGGGTTTTTAAGTGCTCTGGAGTCATTTCGTTGCAAGCGGGTTTTTACGTGTTCTGGAGTCATTTCGTTGCAAGCGTGTTTTTACATACTTCTCAGACATTTCACTGGAAGCGGGTTTTTTAAATGCTCTGTAGGCATTTCGTTGCAAGCGGGTTTTTAAGTGCTCTGGAGTCATTTCGTTGCAAGCGGGTTTTTAAGTGCTCTGGAGTCATTTCGTTGCAAGCGGGTTTTTAAGTGCTCTGGAGTCATTTCGTTGCAAGCGGGTTTTTAAGTGCTCTGGAGACATTTCGTTGCAAGCGGGTTTTTAAATGCTCTGGAGCCATTTCGTTGCAAGCGGGTTTTTAAGTGCTCTGGAGCCATTTCGTTGCAAGCGGGTTTTTAAGTGCTCTGGAGTCATTACGTTGCAAGCGGGTTTTTAAGTGCTCTGGAGTCATTTCGTTGCAAGCGGGTTTTTAAGTGCTCTGGAGTCATTTCGTTGCAAGCGGGTTTTTAAGTGCTCTGGAGTCATTTCGTTGCAAGCGGGTTTTTAAGTGCTCTGGAGTCATTTCGTTGCAAGCGGGTTTTTACGTGTTCTGGAGACATTTCGTTGCAAGCGGGTTTTTACATACTTCTCAGACATTTCACTGGAAGCGGGTTTTTTAAGTGCTCTGTAGGCATTTCGTTGCAAGCGGGTTTTTCAGTACTCTGGAGTCATTTCGTTGCAATCGGGTATTTAAGTGCTCTGGAGTCATTTCATTGGAAGCGGGTTTTTTAGTGCTCTGGAGTCATTTCTTTGCAAGCGGGTTTTTAAGTGCTCTGGAGTCATTTCGTTGCATGCGGGTTTTTAAGTGCTCTGAAGGCATTTCGTTGTAAGCGGGTTTTTAAGTGCTCTTGAGTCATTTCGTTGCAAGCGGGTTTTTACGTGTTCTGGAGTCATTTTGTTGCAAGCGGGTTTTTACATACTTCTCAGACATTTCACTGGAAGCGGGTTTTTTAAATGCTCTGTAGTCATTTCGTTGCAAGCGGGTTTTTAAGTACTCTGGAGTCATTTCGTTGCAAACGGGTTTTTACGTGCTCTGGAGTCATTTCGTTGCAAGCGGGTTTTTACGTGCTCTGGAGTCATTTCGTTGCAAGCGGGTTTTTAAGTGCTCTGGAGTCATTTCGTTGCAAGCGGGTTTTTAAGTGCTCTGAAGGCATTTCGTTGTAAGCGGGTTTTTAAGTGCTCTGGAGTCATTTCGTTGCAAGCGGGTTTTTAAGTGCTCTGGAGTCATTTCGTTGCAAGCGGGTTTTTAAGTGCTCTGGAGTCATTTCGTTGCAAGCGGGTTTTTAAGTGCTCTGAAGGCATTTCGTTGTAAGCGTGTTTTTAAGTGCTCTGGAGTCATTTCGTTGCAAGCGGGTTTTTACGTGTTCTGGAGTCATTTCGTTGCAAGCGGGTTTTTACATACTTCTCAGACATTTCACTGGAAGCGGGTTTTTTAAGTGCTCTGTAAGCATTTCGTTGCAAGCGGGTTTTTAAGTACTCTGGAGTCATTTCGTTGCAAGCGGGTGTTTAAGTGCTCTGGAGTCATTTCTTTGGAAGCGGGTTTTTTAGTGCTCTGGAGTCATTTCGTTGCAAGCGGGTTTTTAAGTGCTCTGGAGTCATTTCGTTGCATGCGGGTTTTTAAGTGCTCTGAAGGCATTTCGTTGTAAGCGGTTTTTTAAGTGCTCTGGAGTCATTTCGTTGCAAGCGGGTTTTTACGTGTTCTGGAGTCATTTCGTTGCAAGCGGGTTTTTACATACTTCTCAGACATTTCACTGGAAGCGGGTTTTTTAAATGCTCTGTAGGCATTTCGTTGCAAGCGGGTTTTTAAGTACTCTGGAGTCATTTCGTTGCAAGCGGGTTTTTAAGTGCTCTGGAGTCATTTCGTTGCAAGCGGGTTTTTACATATTTCTCTGACATTTAACTGGAAGCGAGTATTTTAAGTGCTCTGGAGTCATTTCGTTGCAAGCGGGTTTTTACGTGCTCTGGAGTCATTTCATTGTAAGCGGGTTTTTACATACTTCTCAGACATTTCCCTGGAAGCGGGTTTTTTAAGTGCTCTGGATTCATTTCGTTGCAAGCGGGTTTTTAAGTGCTCTGTAGTCATTTCGTTGCAAGCGGGTTTTTAAGTGCTCTGGAGTCATTTCGTTGCAAGCGGGTTTTTACGTGTTCTGGAGTCATTTCGTTGCAAGCGGGTTTTTACATACTTCTCAGACATTTCACTGGAAGCGGGTTTTTTAAATCCTCTGTAGGCATTTCGTTGCAAGCGGGTTTTTAAGTGCTCTGGAGTCATTTCGTTGCAAGCGGGTTTTTACGTGTTCTGGAGTCATTTCGTTGCAAGCGGGTTTTTACATACTTCTCAGACATTTCACTGGAAGCGGGTTTTTTAAATGCTCTGTAGGCATTTCGTTGCAAGCGGGTTTTTAAGTGCTCTGGAGTCATTTCGTTGCAAGCGGGTTTTTAAGTGCTCTGGAGACATTTCGTTGCAAGCGGGTTTTTAAATGCTCTCGAGCCATTTCGTTGCAAGCGGGTTTTTAAGTGCTCTGGAGCCATTTCGTTGCAAGCGGGTTTTTAAGTGCTCTGGAGTCATTACGTTGCAAGCGGGTTTTTAAGTGCTCTGGAGTCATTTCGTTGCAAGCGGGTTTTTAAGTGCTCTGGAGTCATTTCGTTGCAAGCGGGTTTTTAAGTGCTCTGGAGTCATTTCGTTGCAAGCGGGTTTTTAAGTGCTCTGGAGTCATTTCGTTGCAAGCGGGTTTTTAAGTGCTCTGGAGTCATTTCGTTGCAAGCGGGTTTTTAAGTGCTCTGGAGTCCTTTCGTTGCAAGCGGGTTTTTAAGTGCTCTGGAGTCATTTCGTTGCAAGCGGGTTTTTACGTGTTCTGGAGTCATTTCGTTGCAAGCGGGTTTTTACATACTTCTCAGACATTTCACTGGAAGCGGGTTTTTTAAGTGCTCTGTAGGCATTTCGTTGCAAGCGGGTTTTTCAGTACACTGGAGTCATTTCGTTGCAAGCGGGTATTTAAGTGCTCTGGAGTCATTTCATTGGAAGCGGGTTTTTTAGTGCTCTGGAGTCATTTCGTTGCAAGCGGGTGTTTAAGTGCTCTGGAGTCATTTCTTTGGAAGCGGGTTTTTTAGTGCTCTGGAGTCATTTCGTTGCAAGCGGGTTTTTAAGTGCTCTGGAGTCTTTTCGTTGCATGCGGGTTTTTAAGTGCTCTGAAGGCATTTCGTTGTAAGCGGGTTTTTAAGTGCTCTGGAGTCATTTCTTTGCAAGCGGGTTTTTACGTGTTCTGGAGTCATTTCGTTGCAAGCGGGTTTTTACATACTTCTCAGACATTTCACTGGAAGTGGGTTTTTTAAATGCTCTGTAGGCATTTCGTTGCAAGCGGGTTTTTAAGTACTCTGGAGTCATTTCGTTGCAAGCGGGTTTTTAAATGCTCTGGAGTCATTTCGTTGCAAGCGGGTTTTTACATATTTCTCTGACATTTAACTGGAAGCGAGTATTTTAAGTGCTCTGGAGTCATTTCGTTGCAAGCGGGTTTTTACGTGCTCTGGAGTCATTTCATTGTAAGCCGGTTTTTACATACTTCTCAGACATTTCCCTGGAAGCGGGTTTTTTAAGTGCTCTGGATTCATTTCGTTGCAAGCGGGTTTTTAAGTGCTCTGTAGTCATTTCGTTGCAAGCGGGTTTTTAAGTGCTCTGGAGTCATTTCGTTGCAAGCGGGTTTTTACGTGTTCTGGAGTCATTTCGTTGCAAGCGGGTTTTTACATACTTCTCAGACATTTCACTGGAAGCGGGTTTTTTAAATCCTCTGTAGGCATTTCGTTGCAAGCGGGTTTTTAAGTGCTCTGGAGTCATTTCGTTGCAAGCGGGTTTTTACGTGTTCTGGAGTCATTTCGTTGCAAGCGGGTTTTTACGTACTTCTCAGACATTTCACTGGAAGCGGGTTTTTTAAATGCTCTGTAGGCATTTCGTTGCAAGCAGGTTTTTAAGTGCTCTGGAGTCATTTCGTTGCAAGCGGGTTTTTAAGTGCTCTGTAGTCATTTCGTTGCAAGCGGGTTTTTAAGTGCTCTGGAGTCATTTCGTTGCAAGCGGGTTTTTAAGTGCTCTGGAGACATTTCGTTGCAAGCGGGTTTTTAAATGCTCTGGAGCCATTTCGTTGCAAGCGGGTTTTTAAGTGCTCTGGAGCCATTTCGTTGCAAGCGGGTTTTTAAGTGCTCTGGAGTCATTACGTTGCAAGCGGGTTTTTAAGTGCTCTGGAGTCATTTCGTTGCAAGCGGGTTTTAAAGTGCTCTGGAGTCATTTCGTTGCAAGCGGGTTTTTAAGTGCTCTGGAGTCATTTCGTTGCAAGCGGGTTTTTAAGTGCTCTGGAGTCATTTCGTTGCAAGCGGGTTTTTAAGTGCTCTGGAGTCATTTCGTTGCAAGCGGGTTTTTAAGTGCTCTGGAGTCATTTCGTTGCAAGCGGGTTTTTAAGTGCTCTGGAGTCATTTCGTTGGAAGCGGGTTTTTAAGTGCTCTGGAGTCATTTCGTTGCAAGCGGGTTTTTAAGTGCTCTGGAGTCATTTCATTGCAAGCGGGTTTTTAACTGCTCTGGAGTCATTTCGTTGCAAGCGGGTTTTTAAGTGCTCTGGAGTCATTTCGTTGCAAGCGGGTATTTAAGTGCTCTGAAGGCACTTCGTTTCAAGCGGGTTTTTAAGTGCTCTGGAGTCATTTCGTTGCAAGCGGGTTTTTAAGTGCTCTGGAGTCATTTCGTTGCAAGCGGGTTTTTAAGTGCTCTGGAGTCATTTCGTTGCAAGCGGGTTTTTAAGTGTTCTGGAGTCATTTCGTTGCAAGCGGGTTTTTAAGTGCTCTGGAGTCATTTCATTGCAAGCGGGTTTTTACGTGTTCTGGAGTCATTTCGTTGCAAGCGGGTTTTTACATACTTCTCAGACATTTCACTGGAAGCGGGTTTTTTAAATGCTCTGTAGGCATTTCGTTGCAAGCGGGTTTTTAAGTACTCTTGAGTCATTTCGTTGCAAGCGGGTTTTTACGTGTTCTGGAGTCATTTCGTTGCAAGCGGGTTTTTAAGTGCTCTGTATTCATTTCGTTGCAAGCGGGTTTTTAAGTGCTCTGTAGTCATTTCGTTGCAAGCGGGTTTTTAAGTACTCTGGAGACATTTCGTTACAAGCGGGTTTTTAAGTGCTATGGAGTCATTTCGTTGCAAGCGGGTTTTTACGTGTTCTGGAGTCATTTCGTTGCAAGCGGGTTTTTACATACTTCTCAGACATTTCACTGGAAGCGGGTTTTTTAAATGCTCTGTAAGCATTTCGTTGCAATCGGGTTTTTAAGTGCTCTGGAGTCATTTCGTTGCAAGCGGGTTTTTACGTGTTCTGGAGTCATTTCGTTCCAAGCGGGTTTTTACATACTTCTCAGACATTTCACTGGAAGCGGGTTTTTTAAATGCTCTGTAGGCATTTCGTTGCAAGCGGGTTTTTAAGTGCTCTGGAGTCATTTCGTTGCAAGCGGGTTTTTACGTGTTCTGGAGTCATTTCGTTGCAAGCGGGTTTTTACATACTTCTCAGACATTTCACTGGAAGCGGGTTTTTTAAATGCTCTGTAGGCATTTCGTTGCAAGCGGGTTTTTAAGTACTCTGGAGTCATTTCGTTGCAAACGGGTTTTTACGTGCTCTGGAGTCATTTCGTTGCAAGCGGGTTTTTACGTGCTCTGGAGTCATTTCGTTGCAAGCGGGTTTTTAAGTGCTCTGGAGTCATTTCGTTGCAAGCGGGTTTTTAAGTGCTCTGGAGCCATTTCGTTGCAAGCGGGTTTTTAAGTGCTCTGGAGCCATTTCGTTCCAAGCGGGTTTTTAAGTGCTCTGGAGTCATTACGTTGCATTCGGGTTTTTAAGTGTTCTGGAGTCATTTCGTTGCAAGCGGGTTTTTAAGTGCTCTGGAGTCATTTCTTTGCAAGCGGGTTTTTAAGTGCTCTGGAGTCATTTCGTTGCAACCGGGTTTTTAAGTGCTCTGGATTCATTTCGTTTCAAGCGGGTTTTTAAGTGCTCTGGAGTAATTTCGTTGCAAGCGGGTTTTTAAGTGCTCTGGAGTCATTTCGTTGCAAGCGGGTTTTTAAGTGCTCTGGATTCATTTCGTTGCAAGCGGGTTTTTAAGTGCTCTGTAGTCATTTCGTTGCAAGCGGGTTTTTAAGTGCTCTGGAGTCATTTCGTTGCAAGCGGGTTTTTAAGTGCTCTGGAGTCATTTCGTTGCAAGCGGGTTTTTAAGTGCTCTGAAGGCATTTCGTTGCAAGCGGGTTTTTAAGTGCTCTGGAGTCATTTCGTTGCAAGCGGGTTTTTACGTGTTCTGGAGTCATTTCGTTGGAAGCGGGTTTTTACATACTTCTCAGACATTTCACTGGAAGCGGGTTTTTTAAATGCTCTGTAGGCATTTCGTTGCAAGCGGGTTTTTATGTGCTCTGGAGTCATTTCGTTGCAAGCGGGTTTTTAAGTGCTCTGGATTCATTTCGTTGCAAGCGGGTTTTTAAGTGCTCTGTAGTCATTTCGTTGCAAGCGGGTTTTTAAGTGCTCTGGAGTCATTTCGTTGCAAGCGGGTTTTTAAGTGCTCTGGAGTCATTTCGTTGCAAGCGGGTTTTTAAGTGCTCTGAAGGCATTTCGTTGCAAGCGGGTTTTTAAGTGCTCTGGAGTCATTTCGTTGCAAGCGGGTTTTTACGTGTTCTGGAGTCATTTCGTTGCAAGCGGGTTTTTACATACTTCTCAGACATTTCACTGGAAGCGGGTTTTTTAAATGCTCTGTAGGCATTTCGTTGCAAGCGGGTTTTTAAGTGCTCTGGAGTCATTTCGTTGCAAGCGGGTTTTACGTGTTCTGGAGTCATTTCGTTGCAAGCGGGTTTTTACATACTTCTCAGACATTTCACTGGAAGCGGGTTTTTTAAATGCTCTGTAGGCATTTCGTTGCAAGCGGGTTTTTAAGTACTCTGGAGTCATTTCGTTGCAAGCGGGTTTTTACGTGTTCTGGAGTCATTTCGTTGCAAGCGGGTTTTTAAGTGCTCTGGAGTCATTTCGTTGCAAGCGGGTTATTAAGTGCTCTGGAGTCATTTCGTTGCAAGCGGGTTTTTACGGGTTCTGGAGTCATTTCGTTGCAAGCGGGTTTTTACATACTTCTCAGACATTTCACTGGAAGCAGGTTTTTAAAGTGCTCTGCAGGCATTTCGTTGTAAGCGGGTTTTTAAGTACTCTGGAGTCATTTCGTTGCAAGTGGGTTTTCAAGTGTTCTGGAGTCATTTCGTTGCAAGCGGGTTTTTAAGTGCTCGGGAGACATTTCGTTGCAAGCGGGTTTTTAAGTGCTCTGGAGTCATTTCGTTGCAAGCGGGTTTTTAAGTGCTCTGGAGTCATTTCGTTGCAAGCGGGTTTTTAAGTGCTCTGGAGTCATTTTGTTGCAAGCGGGTTTTTAAGTCCTCTGGAGTCTTTTCGTTGCAAGCGGGTTTTTAAGTGTTCTGGAGTCATTTCTTTGCAAGCGGGTTTTTAAGTGCTCTGAAGGCATTTCTTTGCAAGCGGGTTTTTAAGTGCTCTGGAGTCATTTCGTTGAAAGCGGGTTTTTACGGGTTCTGGAGTCATTTCGTTGCAAGCGGGTTTTTACATACTTCTCAGACATTTCACTGGAAGCGGGTTTTTTAAATGCTCTGTAGGCATTTCGTTGCAAGCGGGTTTTTAAGTGCTCTGGAGTCATTTCGTTGCAAGCGGGTTTTTACGTGTTCTGGAGTCATTTCGTTGCAAGCGGGTTTTTACATACTGCTCAGACATTTCACTGGAAGCGGGTTTTTTAAATGCTCTGTAGGCATTTCGTTGCAAGCGGGTTTTTAAGTGCTCTGGAGTCATTTCGTTGCAAGCGGGTTTTAACGTGTTCTGGAGTCATTTCGTTGCAAGCGGGTTTTTACATACTGCTCAGACATTTCACTGGAAGCGGGTTTTTTAAATGCTCTGTAGGCATTTCATTGCAAGCGGGTTTTTAAGTACTCTGGAGTCATTTCGTTGCAAACGGGTTTTTACGTGCTCTGGAGTCATTTCGTTGCAAGCGGGTTTTTAAGTGCTCTGGAGTCATTTCGTTGCATGCGGGTTTTTAAGTGCTCTGGAGTCATTTCGTTGCAAGCGGGTTTTTAAGTGTTCTGGAGTCATTTCGATGCAAGCGGGTTTTTAAGTGCTCTGGAGTCATTTCATTGCAAGCGGGTTTTTTAGTGCTCTGGAGTCATTTCGTTGCAAGCGGGTTTTTAGGTGTTCTGGAGTCATTTCGTTGCAAGCGGGTTTTTACATACTTCTCAGACATTTCACTGGAAGCGGGTTTTTTAAATGCGCTGTAGGCATTTCGTTGCAAGCGGGTTTTTAATTGCTCTGGAGTCATTTCGTTGCAAGCGGGTTTTTACATATTTCTCTGACATTTCACTGGAAGTGGGTTTTTTAAGTGCTCTGGAGTCATTTCGTTGCAAGCGGGTTTTTAAGTGCTCTGGAGTCATTTCGTTGCAAGCGGGTTTTTAAGTGCTCTGGAGTCATTTCGTTGCAAGCGGGTTTTTACGTGCTCTGGAGTCATTTCGTTGCAAGCGGGTTTTTAAGTGCTCTGAAAGCATTTCGTTGTAAGCGGGTTTTTAAGTGCTCTGGAGTCATTTCGTTGCAAGCGGGTTTTTACGTGTTCTGGAGTCATTTCGTGGCAAGCGGGTTTTTACATACTTCTCAGACATTTCACTGGAAGCGGGTTTTTTAAGTGCTCTGTAGGCATTTCGTTGCAAGCGGGTTTTTAAGTACTCTGGAGTCATTTCGTTGCAAGCGGGTGTTTAAGTGCTCTGGAGTCATTTCGTTGCATGCGGGTTTTTAAGTGCTCTGAAGGCATTTCGTTGCAAGCGGGTTTTTAAGTGCTCTGGAGTCATTTCGTTGCAAGCGGGTTTTTACGGGTTCTGGAGTCATTTCGTTGCAAGCGGGTTTTTACATACTTCTCAGACATTTCACTGGAAGGGGGTTTTTTAAGTGCTCTGCAGGCATTTCGTTGTAAGCGGGTTTTTAAGTACTCTGGAGTCATTTCGTTGCAAGCGGGTTTTTAAGTGCTCTGGAGTCATTTCGTTGCAAGCGGGTTTTTAAGTACTCTGGAGTCATTTCGTTGCAAGCGGGTGTTTAAGTGCTCTGGAGTCATTTCGTTGCAAGCGGGTTTTTAAGTGCTCTGGAGTCATTTTGTTGCAAGCGGGTTTTTAAGTGCTCTGGAGTCTTTTCGTTGCAAGCGGGTTTTTAAGTGTTCTGAAGTCATTTCTTTGCAAGCGGGTTTTTAAGTGCTCTGAAGGCATTTCGTTGCAAGCGGGTTTTTAAGTGCTCTGGAGTCATTTCGTTGAAAGCGGGTTTTTACGGGTTCTGGAGTCATTTCGTTGCAAGCGGGTTTTTACATACTTCTCAGACATTTCACTGGAAGCAGGTTTTTAAAGTGCTCTGCAGGCATATCGTTGTAAGCGGGTTTTTAAGTACTCTGGAGTCATTTCGTTGCACGTGGGTTTTCAAGTGTTCTGGAGTCATTTCGTTGCAAGCGGGTTTTTAAGTGCTCGGGAGACATTTCGTTGCAAGTGGGTTTTTAAGTGCTCTGGAGTCATTTCGTTGCAAGCGGGTTTTTAAGTGCTCTGGAGTCATTTCGTTGCAAGCGGGTTTTTAAGTGCTCTGGAGTCATTTTGTTGCAAGCGGGTTTTTAAGTCCTCTGGAGTCTTTTCGTTGCAAGCGGGTTTTTAAGTGTTCTGGAGTCATTTCTTTGCAAGCGGGTTTTTAAGTGCTCTGAAGGCATTTCTTTGCAAGCGGGTTTTTAAGTGCTCTGGAGTCATTTCGTTGAAAGCGGGTTTTTACGGGTTCTGGAGTCATTTCGTTGCAAGCGGGTTTTTACATACTTCTCAGACATTTCACTGGAAGCAGGTTTTTAAAGTGCTCTGCAGGCATTTCGTTGTAAGCGGGTTTTAAAGTACTCTGGAGTCATTTCGTTGCAAGCGGGTTTTCAAGTGTTCTGGAGTCATTTCGTTGCAAGCGGGTTTTTAAGTGCTCTGGAGTCATTTCGTTGCAAGCGGGTTTTTAAGTGCTCTGGAGTCATTTCGTTGCAAGCGGGTTTTTAAGTGCTCTGGAGACATTTCGTTGCAAGCGGGTTTTTAAGTGCTCTGGAGTCATTTCGATGCAAGCGGGTTTTTAAGTGCTCTATAGACATTTCGTTGCAAGCGGGTTTTTAAGTGCTCTGTAGTCATTTCGTTGCAAGCGGGTTTTTAAGTGCTCTGGAGTCATTTCGTTGCAAGCGGGTTTTTACGTGTTCTGGAGTCATTTCGTTGCAAGCGGGTTTTTACATACTTCTCAGACATTTCACTGGAAGCGGGTTTTTTAAATGCTCTGTAGGCATTTCGTTGCAAGCGGGTTTTTAAGTACTCTGGAGTCATTTCGTTGCAAACGGGTTTTTACGTGCTCTGGAGTCATTTCGTTGCAAGCGGGTTTTTAAGTGCTCTGGAGTCATTTCGTTGCAAGCGGGTTTTTATGTGCTCTGGAGTCATTTCGTTGCAAGCGGGTTTTTAAGTGCTCTGGAGACATTTCGTTGCAAGCGGGTTTTTAAGTGCTCTGGAGCCATTTCGTTGCAAGCGGGTTTTTAAGTGCTCTGGAGCCATTTCGTTGCAAGCGGGTTTTTAAGTGCTCTGGAGTCATAACGTTGCAAGCGGGTTTTTAAGTGCTCTGGAGTCATTTCGTTGCAAGCGGGTTTTTAAGTGCTCTGGAGTCATTTCGTTGCAAGCGGGTTTTTAAGTGCTCTGGAGTCATTTCGTTGCAAGCGGGTTTTTAAGTGCTCTGGAGTCATTTCGTTGCAAGCGGGTTTTTAAGTGCTCTGGAGTCATTTCGTTGCAAGCGGGTGTTTAAGTGCTCTGGAGTCATTTCGTTGCAAGCGGGTTTTTAAGTGCTCTGGAGTCATTTTGTTGCAAGCGGGTTTTTAAGTGCTCTGGAGTCTTTTCGTTGCAAGCGGGTTTTTAAGTGTTCTGGAGTCATTTCTTTGCAAGCGGGTTTTTAAGTGCTCTGGAGTCATTTCGTTGCAAGCGGGTTTTTAAGTGCTCTGGAGTCATTTCGTTGAAAGCGGGTTTTTACGGGTTCTGGAGTCATTTCGTTGCAAGCGGGTTTTTACATACTTCTCAGACATTTCACTGGAAGCAGGTTTTTAAAGTGCTCTGCAGGCATTTCGTTGTAAGCGGGTTTTTAAGTACTCTGGAGGCATTTCGTTGCAAGTGGGTTTTCAAGTGTTCTGGAGTCATTTCGTTGCAAGCGGGTTTTTAAGTGCTCGGGAGACATTTCGTTGCAAGCGGGTTTTTAAGTGCTCTGGAGTAATTTCGTTGCAAGCGGGTTTTTAAGTGCTCTGGAGTCATTTCGTTGCAAGCGGGTTTTTAAGTGCTCTGGAGTCATTTTGTTGCAAGCGGGTTTTTAAGTCCTCTGGAGTCTTTTCGTTGCAAGCGGGTTTTTAAGTGTTCTGGAGTCATTTCTTTGCAAGCGGGTTTTTAAGTGCTCTGAAGGCATTTCTTTGCAAGCGGGTTTTTAAGTGCTCTGGAGTCATTTCGTTGAAAGCGGGTTTTTACGGGTTCTGGAGTCATTTCGTTGCAAGCGGGTTTTTACATACTTCTCAGACATTTCACTGGAAGCAGGTTTTTAAAGTGCTCTGCAGGCATTTCGTTGTAAGCGGGTTTTTAAGTACTCTGGAGTCATTTCGTTGCAAGCGGGTTTTCAAGTGTTCTGGAGTCATTTCGTTGCAAGCGGGTTTTTAAGTGCTCTGGAGTCATTTCGTTGCAAGCGGGTTTTTAAGTGCTCTGGAGTCATTTCGTTGCAAGCGGGTTTTTAAGTGCTCTGGAGACATTTCGTTGCAAGCGGGTTTTTAAGTGCTCTGGAGTCATTTCGATGCAAGCGGGTTTTTAAGTGCTCTATAGACATTTCGTTGCAAGCGGGTTTTTAAGTGCTCTGTAGTCATTTCGTTGCAAGCGGGTTTTTAAGTGCTCTGGAGTCATTTCGTTGCAAGCGGGTTTTTACGTGTTCTGGAGTCATTTCGTTGCAAGCGGGTTTTTACATACTTCTCAGACATTTCACTGGAAGCGGGTTTTTTAAATGCTCTGTAGGCATTTCGTTGCAAGCGGGTTTTTAAGTACTCTGGAGTCATTTCGTTGCAAACGGGTTTTTACGTGCTCTGGAGTCATTTCGTTGCAAGCGGGTTTTTAAGTGCTCTGGAGTCATTTCGCTGCAAGCGGGTTTTTATGTGCTCTGGAGTCATTTCGTTGCAAGCGGGTTTTTAAGTGCTCTGGAGACATTTCGTTGCAAGCGGGTTTTTAAGTGCTCTGGAGCCATTTCGTTGCAAGCGGGTTTTTAAGTGCTCTGGAGCCATTTCGTTGCAAGCGGGTTTTTAAGTGCTCTGGAGTCATTACGTTGCAAGCGGGTTTTTAAGTGCTCTGGAGTCATTTCGTTGCAAGCGGGTTTTTAAGTGCTCTGGAGTCATTTCGTTGCAAGCGGGTTTTTAAGTGCTCTGGAGTCATTTCGTTGCAAGCGGGTTTTTAAGTGCTCTGGAGTCATTTCGTTGCAAGCGGGTTTTTAAGTGCTCTGGAGTCATTTCGTTGCAAGCGGGTTTTTAAGTGCTCTGGAGTCATTTCGTTGGAAGCGGGTTTTTAAGTGCTCTGGAGTCATTTCGTTGCAAGCGGGTTTTTAAGTGCTCTGGAGTCATTTCGTTGCAAGCGGGTTTTTAAGTGCTCTGGAGTCATTTCGTTGCAAGCGGGTTTTTAAGTGCTCTGGAGGCATTTCGTTGCAAGCGGGTTTTTAAGTGCTCTGGAGGCATTTCGTTGCAAGCGGGTTTTTAAGTGCTCTGGAGTCATTTCGTTGCAAGCGGGTTTTTAAGTGCTCTGGAGTCATTTCGTTGCAAGCGGGTTTTTAAGTGCTCTGGAGGCATTTCGTTGCAAGCGGGTTTTTAAGTGCTCTGGAGGCATTTCGTTGCAAGCGGGTTTTTAAGTGCTCTGGAGTCATTTCGTTGCAAGCGGGTTTTTAAGTGCTCTGGAGGCATTTCGTTGCAAGCGGGTTTTTAAGTGCTCTGGAGGCATTTTGTTTCAAGCGGGTTTTTAAGTGCTCTGGAGTCATTTCGTTGCAAGCGGGTTTTTAAGTGCTCTGGAGTCATTTCGTTGCAAGCGGGTTTTTAAGTGCTCTGGAGTCATTTCGTTGCAAGCGGGTTTTTAAGTGCTCTGGAGTAATTTCGTTGCAAGCGGGTTTTTAAGTGCTCTGAAGGCATTTCGTTGTAAGCGGGTTTTTAAGTGCTCTGGAGTCATTTCGTTGCAAGCGGGTTTTTACGTGTTCTGGAGTCATTTCGTTGCAAGCGGGTTTTTACATACTTCTCAGACATTTCACTGGAAGCGGGTTTTTTAAATGCTCTGTAGGCATTTCGTTGCAAGCGGGTTTTTAAGTACTCTGGAGTCATTTCGTTGCATGCGGGTTTTTAAGTGCTCTGGAGTCATTTCGTTGCAAGCGGGTTTTTACATATTTCTCTGACATTTAACTGGAAGCGAGTATTTTAAGTGCTCTGGAGTCATTTCGTTGCAAGCGGGTTTTTACGTGCTCTGGAGTCATTTCATTGTAAGCGGGTTTTTACATACTTCTCAGACATTTCACTGGAAGCGGGTTTTTTAAGTGCTCTGGATTCATTTCGTTGCAAGCGGGTTTTTAAGTGCTCTGTAGTCATTTCGTTGCAAGCGGGTTTTTAAGTGCTCTGGAGTCATTTCGTTGCAAGCGGGTTTTTACGTGTTCTGGAGTCATTTCGTTGCAAGCGGGTTTTTACATACTTCTCAGACATTTCACTGGAAGCGGGTTTTTTAAATCCTCTGTAGGCATTTCGTTGCAAGCGGGTTTTTAAGTGCTCTGGAGTCATTTCGTTGCAAGCGGTTTTTTACGTGTTCTGGAGTCATTTCGTTGCAAGCGGGTTTTTACATACTTCTCAGACATTTCACTGGAAGCGGGTTTTTTAAATGCTCTGTAGGCATTTCGTTGCAAGCGGGTTTTTAAGTGCTCTGGAGTCATTTTGTTGCAAGCGGGTTTTTACGTGTTCTGGAGTCATTTCGTTGCAAGCGGGTTTTTACATACTTCTCAGACATTTCACTGGAAGCAGGTTTTTTAAATGCTCGGTAGGCATTTCGTTGCAAGCGGGTTTTTAAGTACTCTGGAGTCATTTCGTTGCAAACGGGTTTTTACGTGCTCTGGAGTCATTTCGTTGCAAGCGGGTTTTTAAGTGCTCTGGAGTCATTTCGTTGCAAGCGGGTTTTTAAGTGCTCTGGAGTCATTTCGTTGCAAGCGGGTTTTTAAGTGCTCTGGAGACATTTCGTTGCAAGCGGGTTTTAAAGTGCTCTGGAGCCATTTCGTTGCAAGCGGGTTTTTAAGTGCTCTGGAGCCATTTCGTTGCAAGCGGGTTTTTAAGTGCTCTGGAGTCATTACGTTGCAAGCGGGTTTTTAAGTGCTCTGGAGTCATTTCGTTGCAAGCGGGTTTTTAAGTCCTCTGGAGTCATTTCGTTGCAAGCGGGTTTTTAAGTGCTCTGGAGTCATTTCGTTGCAAGCGGGTTTTAAGTGCTCTGGAGACATTTCGTTGCAAGCGGGTTTTTTAAGTGCTCTGGATTCATTTCGTTGCAAGCGGGTTTTTAAGTGCTCTGTAGTCATTTCGTTGCAAGCGGGTTTTTAAGTGCTCTGGAGTCATTTCGTTGCAAGCGGGTTTTTACGTGTTCTGGAGTCATTTCGTTGCAAGCGGGTTTTTACATACTTCTCAGACATTTCACTGGAAGCGGGTTTTTTAAATCCTCTGTAGGCATTTCGTTGCAAGCGGGTTTTTAAGTGCTCTGGAGTCATTTCGTTGCAAGCGGTTTTTTACGTGTTCTGGAGTCATTTCGTTGCAAGCGGGTTTTTACATACTTCTCAGACATTTCACTGGAAGCGGGTTTTTTAAATGCTCTGTAGGCATTTCGTTGCAAGCGGGTTTTTAAGTGCTCTGGAGTCATTTTGTTGCAAGCGGGTTTTTACGTGTTCTGGAGTCATTTCGTTGCAAGCGGGTTTTTACATACTTCTCAGACATTTCACTGGAAGCAGGTTTTTTAAATGCTCGGTAGGCATTTCGTTGCAAGCGGGTTTTTAAGTACTCTGGAGTCATTTCGTTGCAAACGGGTTTTTACGTGCTCTGGAGTCATTTCGTTGCAAGCGGGTTTTTAAGTGCTCTGGAGTCATTTCGTTGCAAGCGGGTTTTTAAGTGCTCTGGAGTCATTTCGTTGCAAGCGGGTTTTTAAGTTCTCTGGAGACATTTCGTTGCAAGCGGGTTTTAAAGTGCTCTGGAGCCATTTCGTTGCAAGCGGGTTTTTAAGTGCTCTGGAGCCATTTCGTTGCAAGCGGGTTTTTAAGTGCTCTGGAGTCATTATGTTGCAAGCGGGTTTTTAAGTGCTCTGGAGTCATTTCGTTGCAAGCGGGTTTTTAAGTCCTCTGGAGTCATTTCGTTGCAAGCGGGTTTTTAAGTGCTCTGGAGTCATTTCGTTGCAAGCGGGTTTTAAGTGCTCTGGAGACATTTCGTTGCAAGCGGGTTTTTAAGTGCTCTGGAGCCATTTCGTTGCAAACGGGTTTTTAAGTGCTCTGGAGCCATTTCGTTGCAAGCGGGTTTTTAAGTGCTCTGGAGTCATTACGTTGCAAGCGGGTTTTTAAGTGCTCTGGAGTCATTTCGTTGCAAGCGGGTTTTTAAGTGCTCTGGAGTCATTTCGTTGCAAGCGGGTTTTTAAGTGCTCTGGAGTCATTTCGTTGCAAGCGGGTTTTTAAGTGCTCTGGAGTCATTTCGTTGCAAGCGGGTTTTTAAGTGCTCTGGAGCCATTTCGTTGCAAGCGGGTTTTTAAGTGCTCTGGAGTCATTTTGTTGCAAGCGGGTTTTTAAGTGCTCTGGATTCATTTCGTTTCAAGCGGGTTTTTAAGTGCTCTGTAGTCATTTCGTTGCAAGCGGGTTTTTAAGTGCTCTGGAGTCATTTCGTTGCAAGCGGGTTTTTACGTGTTCTGGAGTCATTTCGTTGCAAGCGGGTTTTTACATACTTCTCAGACATTTCACTGGAAGCGGGTTTTTTAAATACTCTGTAGGCATTTCGTTGCAAGCGGGTTTTTAAGTGCTCTGGAGTCATTTCGTTGCAAGCGGGTTTTTACGTGCTCTGGTGTCATTTCGTTGCAAGCGGGTTTTTAAGTGCTCTGGAGTCATTTCGTTGCAAGCGGGTTTTTATGTGCTCTGGAGTCATTTCGTTGCAAGCGGGTTTTTAAGTGCTCTGGAGACATTTCGTTGCAAGCGGGTTTTTAAGTGCTCTGGAGCCATTTCGTTGCAAGCGGGTTTTTAAGTGCTCTGGAGCCATTTCGTTGCAAGCGGGTTTTTAAGTGCTCTGGAGTCATTTTGTTGCAAGCGGGTTTTTAAGTGCTCTGGATTCATTTCGTTGCAAGCGGGTTTTTAAGTGCTCTGTAGTCATTTCGTTGCAAGCGGGTTTTTAAGTGCTCTGGAGTCATTTCGTTGCAAGCGGGTTTTTACGTGTTCTGGAGTCATTTCGTTGCAAGCGGGTTTTTACATACTGCTCAGACATTTCACTGGAAGCGGGTTTTTTAAATGCTCTGTAGGCATTTCGTTGCAAGCGGGTTTTTAAGTGCTCTGGAGTCATTTCGTTGCAAGCGGGTTTTTACGTGCTCTGGAGTCATTTCGTTGCAAGCGGGTTTTTAAGTGCTCTGGAGTCATTTCGTTGCAAGCGGGTTTTTATGTGCTCTGGAGTCATTTCGTTGCAAGCGGGTTTTTAAGTGCTCTGGAGACATTTCGTTGCAAGCGGGTTTTTAAGTGCTCTGGAGCCATTTCGTTGCAAGCGGGTTTTTAAGTGCTCTGGAGCCATTTCGTTGCAAGCGGGTTTTTAAGTGCTCTGGAGTCATTACGTTGCAAGCGGGTTTTTAAGTGCTCTGGAGTCATTTCGTTGCAAGCGGGTTTTTAAGTGCTCTGGAGTCATTTCGTTGCAAGCGGGTTTTTAAGTGCTCTGGAGTCATTTCGTTGCAAGCGGGTTTTTAAGTGCTCTGGAGGCATTTCGTTGCAAGCGGGTTTTTAAGTGCTCTGGAGGCATTTCGTTTCAAGCGGGTTTTTAAGTGCTCTGGAGTCATTTTGTTGCAAGCGGGTTTTTAAGTGCTCTGGAGTCATTTCGTTGCAAGCGGGTTTTTAAGTGCTCTGGAGTCATTTCGTTGCAAGCGGGTTTTTAAGTGTTCTGGAGTCATTTCGTTGCAAGCGGGTTTTTAGGTGCTCTGGAGTCATTTCATTGCAAGCGGGTTTTTTAGTGCTCTGGAGTCATTTCGTTGCAAGTGGGTTTTTAAGTGCTCTGGAGTCATTTCGTTGCAAGCGGGTTTTTAAGTGCTCTGAAGGCATTTCGTTGTAAGCGGGTTTTTAAGTGCTCTGGAGTCATTTCGTTGCAAGCGGGTTTTTACGTGTTCTGGAGTCATTTCGTTGCAAGCAGGTTTTTACATACTTCTCAGACATTTCACTGGAAGCGGGTTTTTTAAATGCTCTGTAGGCATTTCGTTGCAAGCGGGTTTTTAAGTACTCTGGAGTCATTTCGTTGCAAGCGGGTTTTTAAGTGCTCTGGAGTCATTTCGTTGCAAGCGGGTTTTTACATATTTCTCTGACATTTAACTGGAAGCGAGTATTTTAAGTGCTCTGGAGTCATTTCGTTGCAAGCGGGTTTTTACGTGCTCTGGAGTCATTTCATTGTAAGCGGGTTTTTACATACTTCTCAGACATTTCACTGGAAGCGGGTTTTTTAAGTGCTCTGGATTCATTTCGTTGCAAGCGGGTTTTTAAGTGCTCTGGAGTCATTTCGTTGCAAGCGGGTTTTTAAGTGCTCTGGAGTCATTTCGTTGCAAGCGGGTTTTTACGTGTTCTGGAGTCATTTCGTTGCAAGCGGGTTTTTACATACTTCTCAGACATTTCACTGGAAGCGGGTTTTTTAAATCCTCTGTAGGCATTTCGTTGCAAGCGGGTTTTTAAGTGCTCTGGAGTCATTTCGTTGCAAGCGGTTTTTTACGTGTTCTGGAGTCATTTCGTTGCAAGCAGGTTTTTACATACTTCTCAGACATTTCACTGGAAGCGGGTTTTTTAAATGCTCTGTAGGCATTTCGTTGCAAGCGGGTTTTTAAGTGCTCTGGAGTCATTTTGTTGCAAGCGGGTTTTTACGTGTTCTGGAGTCATTTCGTTGCAAGCGGGTTTTTACATACTTCTCAGACATTTCACTGGAAGCGGGTTTTTTAAATGCTCGGTAGGCATTTCGTTGCAAGCGGGTTTTTAAGTACTCTGGAGTCATTTCGTTGCAAACGGGTTTTTACGTGCTCTGGAGTCATTTCGTTGCAAGCGGGTTTTTAAGTGCTCTGGAGTCATTTCGTTGCAAGCGGGTTTTTAAGTGCTCTGGAGACATTTCGTTGCAAGCGGGTTTTTAAGTGCTCTGGAGCCATTTCGTTGCAAGCGGGTTTTTAAGTGCTCTGGAGCCATTTCGTTGCAAGCGGGTTTTTAAGTGCTCTGGAGTCATTACGTTGCAAGCGGGTTTTTAAGTGCTCTGGAGTCATTTCGTTGCAAGCGGGTTTTTAAGTGCTCTGGAGTCATTTCGTTGCAAGCGGGTTTTTAAGTGCTCTGGAGTCATTTCGTTGCAAGCGGGTTTTAAGTGCTCTGGAGACATTTCGTTGCAAGCGGGTTTTTAAGTGCTCTGGAGCCATTTCGTTGCAAGCGGGTTTTTAAGTGCTCTGGAGCCATTTCGTTGCAAGCGGGTTTTTAAGTGCTCTGGAGTCATTACGTTGCAAGCGGGTTTTTAAGTGTTCTGGAGTCATTTCGTTGCAAGCGGGTTTTTAAGTGCTCTGGAGTCATTTCGTTGCAAGCGGGTTTTTAAGTGCTCTGGAGTCATTTCGTTGCAATCGGGTTTTTAAGGGCTCTGGAGTCATTTCGTTGCAAGCGGGTTTTTAAGTGCTCTGTAGTCATTTCGTTGCAAGCGGGTTTTTAAGTGCTCTGGAGTCATTTTGTTGCAAGCGGGTTTTTACGTGTTCTGGAGTCATTTCGTTGCAAGCGGGTTTTTACATACTTCTCAGACATTTCACTGGAAGCGGGTTTTTTAAATGCTCTGTAGGCATTTCGTTGCAAGCGGGTTTTTAAGTACTCTGGAGTCATTTCGTTGCATGCGGGTTTTTAAGTGCTCTGGAGTCATTTCGTTGCAAGCGGGTTTTTACATATTTCTCTGACATTTAACTGGAAGCGAGTATTTTAAGTGCTCTGGAGTCATTTCGTTGCAAGCGGGTTTTTACGTGCTCTGGAGTCATTTCATTGTAAGCGGGTTTTTACATACTTCTCAGACATTTCACTGGAAGCGGGTTTTTTAAGTGCTCTGGATTCATTTCGTTGCAAGCGGGTTTTTAAGTGCTCTGTAGTCATTTCGTTGCAAGCGGGTTTTTAAGTGCTCTGGAGTCATTTCGTTGCAAGCGGGTTTTTACGTGTTCTGGAGTCATTTCGTTGCAAGCGGGTTTTTACATACTTCTCAGACATTTCACTGGAAGCGGGTTTTTTAAATCCTCTGTAGGCATTTCGTTGCAAGCGGGTTTTTAAGTGCTCTGGAGTCATTTCGTTGCAAGCGGTTTTTTACGTGTTCTGGAGTCATTTCGTTGCAAACGGGTTTTTACATACTTCTCAGACATTTCACTGGAAGCGGGTTTTTTAAATGCTCTGTAGGCATTTCGTTGCAAGCGGGTTTTTAAGTGCTCTGGAGTCATTTTGTTGCAAGCGGGTTTTTACGTGTTCTGGAGTCATTTCGTTGCAAGCGGGTTTTTACATACTTCTCAGACATTTCACTGGAAGCAGGTTTTTTAAATGTTCGGTAGGCATTTCGTTGCAAGCGGGTTTTTAAGTACTCTGGAGTCATTTCGTTGCAAACGGGTTTTTACGTGCTCTGGAGTCATTTCGTTGCAAGCGGGTTTTTAAGTGCTCTGGAGTCATTTCGTTGCAAGCGGGTTTTTAAGTGCTCTGGAGTCATTTCGTTGCAAGCGGGTTTTTAAGTGCTCTGGAGACATTTCGTTGCAAGCGGGTTTTAAAGTGCTCTGGAGCCATTTCGTTGCAAGCGGGTTTTTAAGTGCTCTGGAGCCATTTCGTTGCAAGCGGGTTTTTAAGTGCTCTGGAGTCATTACGTTGCAAGCGGGTTTTTAAGTGCTCTGGAGTCATTTCGTTGCAAGCGGGTTTTTAAGTCCTCTGGAGTCATTTCGTTGCAAGCGGGTTTTTAAGTGCTCTGGAGTCATTTCGTTGCAAGCGGGTTTTAAGTGCTCTGGAGACATTTCGTTGCAAGCGGGTTTTTTAAGTGCTCTGGATTCATTTCGTTGCAAGCGGGTTTTTAAGTGCTCTGTAGTCATTTCGTTGCAAGCGGGTTTTTAAGTGCTCTGGAGTCATTTCGTTGCAAGCGGGTTTTTACGTGTTCTGGAGTCATTTCGTTGCAAGCGGGTTTTTACATACTTCTCAGACATTTCACTGGAAGCGGGTTTTTTAAATCCTCTGTAGGCATTTCGTTGCAAGCGGGTTTTTAAGTGCTCTGGAGTCATTTCGTTGCAAGCGGTTTTTTACGTGTTCTGGAGTCATTTCGTTGCAAGCGGGTTTTTACATACTTCTCAGACATTTCACTGGAAGCGGGTTTTTTAAATGCTCTGTAGGCATTTCGTTGCAAGCGGGTTTTTAAGTGCTCTGGAGTCATTTTGTTGCAAGCGGGTTTTTACGTGTTCTGGAGTCATTTCGTTGCAAGCGGGTTTTTACATACTTCTCAGACATTTCACTGGAAGCAGGTTTTTTAAATGCTCGGTAGGCATTTCGTTGCAAGCGGGTTTTTAAGTACTCTGGAGTCATTTCGTTGCAAACGGGTTTTTACGTGCTCTGGAGTCATTTCGTTGCAAGCGGGTTTTTAAGTGCTCTGGAGTCATTTCGTTGCAAGCGGGTTTTTAAGTGCTCTGGAGTCATTTCGTTGCAAGCGGGTTTTTAAGTGCTCTGGAGACATTTCGTTGCAAGCGGGTTTTAAAGTGCTCTGGAGCCATTTCGTTGCAAGCGGGTTTTTAAGTGCTCTGGAGCCATTTCGTTGCAAGCGGGTTTTTAAGTGCTCTGGAGTCATTACGTTGCAAGCGGGTTTTTAAGTGCTCTGGAGTCATTTCGTTGCAAGCGGGTTTTTAAGTCCTCTGGAGTCATTTCGTTGCAAGCGGGTTTTTAAGTGCTCTGGAGTCATTTCGTTGCAAGCGGGTTTTAAGTGCTCTGGAGACATTTCGTTGCAAGCGGGTTTTTAAGTGCTCTGGAGCCATTTCGTTGCAAACGGGTTTTTAAGTGCTCTGGAGCCATTTCGTTGCAAGCGGGTTTTTAAGTGCTCTGGAGTCATTACGTTGCAAGCGGGTTTTTAAGTGCTCTGGAGTCATTTCGTTGCAAGCGGGTTTTTAAGTGCTCTGGAGTCATTTCGTTGCAAGCGGGTTTTTAAGTGCTCTGGAGTCATTTCGTTGCAAGCGGGTTTTTAAGTGCTCTGGAGTCATTTCGTTGCAAGCGGGTTTTTAAGTGCTCTGGAGCCATTTCGTTGCAAGCGGGTTTTTAAGTGCTCTGGAGTCATTTTGTTGCAAGCGGGTTTTTAAGTGCTCTGGATTCATTTCGTTGCAAGCGGGTTTTTAAGTGCTCTGTAGTCATTTCGTTGCAAGCGGGTTTTTAAGTGCTCTGGAGTCATTTCGTTGCAAGCGGGTTTTTACGTGTTCTGGAGTCATTTCGTTGCAAGCGGGTTTTTACATACTGCTCAGACATTTCACTGGAAGCGGGTTTTTTAAATACTCTGTAGGCATTTCGTTGCAAGCGGGTTTTTAAGTGCTCTGGAGTCATTTCGTTGCAAGCGGGTTTTTACGTGCTCTGGTGTCATTTCGTTGCAAGCGGGTTTTTAAGTGCTCTGGAGTCATTTCGTTGCAAGCGGGTTTTTATGTGCTCTGGAGTCATTTCGTTGCAAGCGGGTTTTTAAGTGCTCTGGAGCCATTTCGTTGCAAGCGGGTTTTTAAGTGCTCTGGAGCCATTTCGTTGCAAGCGGGTTTTTAAGTGCTCTGGAGCCATTTCGTTGCAAGCGGGTTTTTAAGTGCTCTGGAGTCATTTTGTTGCAAGCGGGTTTTTAAGTGCTCTGGATTCATTTCGTTGCAAGCGGGTTTTTAAGTGCTCTGTAGTCATTTCGTTGCAAGCGGGTTTTTAAGTGCTCTGGAGTCATTTCGTTGCAAGCGGGTTTTTACGTGTTCTGGAGTCATTTCGTTGCAAGCGGGTTTTTACATACTGCTCAGACATTTCACTGGAAGCGGGTTTTTTAAATGCTCTGTAGGCATTTCGTTGCAAGCGGGTTTTTAAGTGCTCTGGAGTCATTTCGTTGCAAGCGGGTTTTTACGTGCTCTGGAGTCATTTCGTTGCAAGCGGGTTTTTAAGTGCTCTGGAGTCATTTCGTTGCAAGCGGGTTTTTATGTGCTCTGGAGTCATTTCGTTGCAAGCGGGTTTTTAAGTGCTCTGGAGACATTTCGTTGCAAGCGGGTTTTTAAGTGCTCTGGAGCCATTTCGTTGCAAGCGGGTTTTTAAGTGCTCTGGAGCCATTTCGTTGCAAGCGGGTTTTTAAGTGCTCTGGAGTCATTACGTTGCAAGCGGGTTTTTAAGTGCTCTGGAGTCATTTCGTTGCAAGCGGGTTTTTAAGTGCTCTGGAGTCATTTCGTTGCAAGCGGGTTTTTAAGTGCTCTGGAGTCATTTCGTTGCAAGCGGGTTTTTAAGTGCTCTGGAGGCATTTCGTTGCAAGCGGGTTTTTAAGTGCTCTGGAGGCATTTCGTTTCAAGCGGGTTTTTAAGTGCTCTGGAGTCATTTCGTTGCAAGCGGGTTTTTAAGTGCTCTGGAGTCATTTCGTTGCAAGCGGGTTTTTAAGTGCTCTGGAGTCATTTCGTTGCAAGCGGGTTTTTAAGTGTTCTGGAGTCATTTCGTTGCAAGCGGGTTTTTAGGTGCTCTGGAGTCATTTCATTGCAAGCGGGTTTTTTAGTGCTCTGGAGTCATTTCGTTGCAAGTGGGTTTTTAAGTGCTCTGGAGTCATTTCGTTGCAAGCGGGTTTTTAAGTGCTCTGAAGGCATTTCGTTGTAAGCGGGTTTTTAAGTGCTCTGGAGTCATTTCGTTGCAAGCGGGTTTTTACGTGTTCTGGAGTCATTTCGTTGCAAGCAGGTTTTTACATACTTCTCAGACATTTCACTGGAAGCGGGTTTTTTAAATGCTCTGTAGGCATTTCGTTGCAAGCGGGTTTTTAAGTACTCTGGAGTCATTTCGTTGCAAGCGGGTTTTTAAGTGCTCTGGAGTCATTTCGTTGCAAGCGGGTTTTTACATATTTCTCTGACATTTAACTGGAAGCGAGTATTTTAAGTGCTCTGGAGTCATTTCGTTGCAAGCGGGTTTTTACGTGCTCTGGAGTCATTTCATTGTAAGCGGGTTTTTACATACTTCTCAGACATTTCACTGGAAGCGGGTTTTTTAAGTGCTCTGGATTCATTTCGTTGCAAGCGGGTTTTTAAGTGCTCTGGAGTCATTTCGTTGCAAGCGGGTTTTTAAGTGCTCTGGAGTCATTTCGTTGCAAGCGGGTTTTTACGTGTTCTGGAGTCATTTCGTTGCAAGCGGGTTTTTACATACTTCTCAGACATTTCACTGGAAGCGGGTTTTTTAAATCCTCTGTAGGCATTTCGTTGCAAGCGGGTTTTTAAGTGCTCTGGAGTCATTTCGTTGCAAGCGGTTTTTTACGTGTTCTGGAGTCATTTCGTTGCAAGCAGGTTTTTACATACTTCTCAGACATTTCACTGGAAGCGGGTTTTTTAAATGCTCTGTAGGCATTTCGTTGCAAGCGGGTTTTTAAGTGCTCTGGAGTCATTTTGTTGCAAGCGGGTTTTTACGTGTTCTGGAGTCATTTCGTTGCAAGCGGGTTTTTACATACTTCTCAGACATTTCACTGGAAGCGGGTTTTTTAAATGCTCGGTAGGCATTTCGTTGCAAGCGGGTTTTTAAGTACTCTGGAGTCATTTCGTTGCAAACGGGTTTTTACGTGCTCTGGAGTCATTTCGTTGCAAGCGGGTTTTTAAGTGCTCTGGAGTCATTTCGTTGCAAGCGGGTTTTTAAGTGCTCTGGAGACATTTCGTTGCAAGCGGGTTTTTAAGTGCTCTGGAGCCATTTCGTTGCAAGCGGGTTTTTAAGTGCTCTGGAGCCATTTCGTTGCAAGCGGGTTTTTAAGTGCTCTGGAGTCATTACGTTGCAAGCGGGTTTTTAAGTGCTCTGGAGTCATTTCGTTGCAAGCGGGTTTTTAAGTGCTCTGGAGTCATTTCGTTGCAAGCGGGTTTTTAAGTGCTCTGGAGTCATTTCGTTGCAAGCGGGTTTTAAGTGCTCTGGAGACATTTCGTTGCAAGCGGGTTTTTAAGTGCTCTGGAGCCATTTCGTTGCAAGCGGGTTTTTAAGTGCTCTGGAGCCATTTCGTTGCAAGCGGGTTTTTAAGTGCTCTGGAGTCATTACGTTGCAAGCGGGTTTTTAAGTGCTCTGGAGTCATTTCGTTGCAAGCGGGTTTTTAAGTGCTCTGGAGTCATTTCGTTGCAAGCGGGTTTTTAAGTGCTCTGGAGTCATTTCGTTGCAATCGGGTTTTTAAGGGCTCTGGAGTCATTTCGTTGCAAGCGGGTTTTTAAGTGCTCTGTAGTCATTTCGTTGCAAGCGGGTTTTTAAGTGCTCTGGAGTCATTTCGTTGCAAGCGGGTTTTTACGTGTTCTGGAGTCATTTCGTTGCAAGCGGGTTTTTACATACTTCTCAGACATTTCACTGGAAGCGGGTTTTTTAAATGCTCTGTAGGCATTTCGTTGCAAGCGGGTTTTTAAGTGCTCTGGAGTCATTTCGTTGCAAGCGGGTTTTTACGTGTTCTGGAGTCATTTCGTTGCAAGCGGGTTTTTACATACTGCTCAGACATTTCACTGGAAGCGGGTTTTTTAAATGCTCTGTAGGCATTTCGTTGCAAGCGGGTTTTTAAGTGCTCTGGAGTCATTTCGTTGCAAGCGGGTTTTTACGTGTTCTGGAGTCATTTCGTTGCAAGCGGGTTTTTACATACTGCTCAGACATTTCACTGGAAGCGGGTTTTTTAAATGCTCTGTAGGCATTTCATTGCAAGCGGGTTTTTAAGTACTCTGGAGTCATTTCGTTGCAAACGGGTTTTTACGTGCTCTGGAGTCATTTCGTTGCAAGCGGGTTTTTAAGTGCTCTGGAGTCATTTCGTTGCAAGCGGGTTTTTAAGTGCTCTGGAGTCATTTCGTTGCAAGCGGGTTTTTAAGTGTTCTGGAGTCATTTCGATGCAAGCGGGTTTTTAAGTGCTCTGGAGTCATTTCATTGCAAGCGGGTTTTTTAGTGCTCTGGAGTCATTTCGTTGCAAGCGGGTTTTTAGGTGTTCTGGAGTCATTTCGTTGCAAGCGGGTTTTTACATACATCTCAGACATTTCACTGGAAGCGGGTTTTTTAAATGCGCTGTAGGCATTTCGTTGCAAGCGGGTTTTTAATTGCTCTGGAGTCATTTCGTTGCAAGCGGGTTTTTACATATTTCTCTGACATTTCACTGGAAGCGGGTTTTTTAAGTGCTCTGGAGTCATTTCGTTGCAAGCGGGTTTTTTAGTGCTCTGGAGTCATTTCGTTGCAAGCGGGTTTTTAAGTGCTCTGGAGTCATTTCGTTGCAAGCGGGTTTTTACGTGCTCTGGAGTCATTTCGTTGCAAGCGGGTTTTTAAGTGCTCTGAAAGCATTTCGTTGTAAGCGGGTTTTTAAGTGCTCTGGAGTCATTTCGTTGCAAGCGGGTTTTTACGTGTTCTGGAGTCATTTCGTGGCAAGCGGGTTTTTACATACTTCTCAGACATTTCACTGGAAGCGGGTTTTTTAAGTGCTCTGTAGGCATTTCGTTGCAAGTGGGTTTTTAAGTACTCTGGAGTCATTTCGTTGCAAGCGGGTGTTTAAGTGCTCTGGAGTCATTTCGTTGCATGCGGGTTTTTAAGTGCTCTGAAGGCATTTCGTTGCAAGCGGGTTTTTAAGTGCTCTGGAGTCATTTCGTTGCAAGCGGGTTTTTACGGGTTCTGGAGTCATTTCGTTGCAAGCGGGTTTTTACATACTTCTCAGACATTTCACTGGAAGCGGTTTTTTAAGTGCTCTGCAGGCATTTCGTTGTAAGCGGGTTTTTAAGTACTCTGGAGTCATTTCGTTGCAAGCGGGTTTTTAAGTGCTCTGGAGTCATTTCGTTGCAAGCGGGTTTTTAAGTACTCTGGAGTCATTTCGTTGCAAGCGGGTGTTTAAGTGCTCTGGAGTCATTTCGTTGCAAGCGGGTTTTTAAGTGCTCTGGAGTCATTTTGTTGCAAGCGGGTTTTTAAGTGCTCTGGAGTCTTTTCGTTGCAAGCGGGTTTTTAAGTGTTCTGGAGTCATTTCTTTGCAAGCGGGTTTTTAAGTGCTCTGAAGGCATTTCGTTGCAAACGGGTTTTTAAGTGCTCTGGAGTCATTTCGTTGAAAGCGTGTTTTTACGGGTTCTGGAGTCATTTCGTTGCAAGCGGGTTTTTACATACTTCTCAGACATTTCACTGGAAGCAGGTTTTTAAAGTGCTCTGCAGGCATTTCGTTGTAAGCGGGTTTTTAAGTACTCTGGAGTCATTTCGTTGCAAGTGGGTTTTCAAGTGTTCTGGAGTCATTTCGTTGCAAGCGGGTTTTTAAGTGCTCTGGAGTCATTTCGTTGCAAGCGGGTTTTTAAGTGCTCTGGAGTCATTTCGTTGCAAGCGGGGTTTTAAGTGCTCTAGAGTCATTTCATTGCAAGCGGGTTTTTAAGTGCTCGGGAGACATTTCGTTGCAAGCGGGTTTTTAAGTGCTCTGGAGTCATTTCGTTGCAAGCGGGTTTTTAAGTGCTCTGGAGTCATTTCTTTGCAAGCGGGTTTTTAAGTGCTCTGAAGGCATTTCGTTGCAAGCGGGTTTTTAAGTGCTCTGGAGTCATTTCGTTGAAAGCGGGTTTTTACGGGTTCTGGAGTCATTTCGTTGCAAGCGGGTTTTTACATACTTCTCAGACATTTCACTGGAAGCAGGTTTTTAAAGTGCTCTGCAGGCATTTTGTTGTAAGCGGGTTTTTAAGTACTCTGGAGTCATTTCGTTGCAAGCGGGTTTTTAAGTGCTCTGGAGGCATTTCGTTGCAAGCGGGTTTTTAAGTGCTCTGGAGGCATTTCGTTTCAAGCGGGTTTTTAAGTGCTCTGGAGTCATTTCGTTGCAAGCGGGTTTTTAAGTGCTCTGGAGTCATTTCGTTGCAAGCGGGTTTTTAAGTGCTCTGGAGTCATTTCGTTGCAAGCGGGTTTTTAAGTGTTCTGGAGTCATTTCGTTGCAAGCGGGTTTTTAGGTGCTCTGGAGTCATTTCATTGCAAGCGGGTTTTTTAGTGCTCTGGAGTCATTTCGTTGCAAGCGGGTTTTTAAGTGCTCTGGAGTCATTTCGTTGCAAGCGGGTTTTTAAGTGCTCTGAAGGCATTTCGTTGTAAGCGGGTTTTTAAGTGCTCTGGAGTCATTTCGTTGCAAGCGGGTTTTTACGTGTTCTGGAGTCATTTCGTTGCAAGCGGGTTTTTACATACTTCTCAGACATTTCACTGGAAGCGGGTTTTTTAAATGCTCTGTAGGCATTTCGTTGCAAGCGGGTTTTTAAGTACTCTGGAGTCATTTCGTTGCAAGCGGGTTTTTAAGTGCTCTGGAGTCATTTCGTTGCAAGCGGGTTTTTACATATTTCTCTGACATTTAACTGGAAGCGAGTATTTTAAGTGCTCTGGAGTCATTTCGTTGCAAGCGGGTTTTTACGTGCTCTGGAGTCATTTCATTGTAAGCGGGTTTTTACATACTTCTCAGACATTTCACTGGAAGCGGGTTTTTTAAGTGCTCTGGATTCATTTCGTTGCAAGCGGGTTTTTAAGTGCTCTGTAGTCATTTCGTTGCAAGCAGGTTTTTAAGTGCTCTGGAGTCATTTCGTTGCAAGCGGGTTTTTACGTGTTCTGGAGTCATTTCGTTGCAAGCGGGTTTTTACATACTTCTCAGACATTTCACTGGAAGCGGGTTTTTTAAATCCTCTATAGGCATTTCGTTAAAAGCGGGTTTTTAAGTGCTATGGAGTCATTTCGTTGCAAGCGGTTTTTTACGTGTTCTGGAGTCATTTCGTTGCAAGCAGGTTTTTACATACTTCTCAGACATTTCACTGGAAGCGGGTTTTTTAAATGCTCTGTAGGCATTTCGTTGCAAGCGGGTTTTTAAGTGCTCTGGAGTCATTTTGTTGCAAGCGGGTTTTTACGTGTTCTGGAGTCATTTCGTTGCAAGCGGGTTTTTACATACTTCTCAGACATTTCACTGGAAGCGGGTTTTTTAAATGCTCGGTAGGCATTTCGTTGCAAGCGGGTTTTTAAGTACTCTGGAGTCATTTCGTTGCAAACGGGTTTTTACGTGCTCTGGAGTCATTTCGTTGCAAGCGGGTTTTTAAGTGCTCTGGAGTCATTTCGTTGCAAGCGGGTTTTTAAGTGCTCTGGAGTCATTTCGTTGCAAGCGGGTTTTTAAGTGCTCTGGAGACATTTCGTTGCAAGCGGGTTTTTAAGTGCTCTGGAGCCATTTCGTTGCAAGCGGGTTTTTAAGTGCTCTGGAGCCATTTCGTTGCAAGCGGGTTTTTAAGTGCTCTGGAGTCATTACGTTGCAAGCGGGTTTTTAAGTGCTCTGGAGTCATTTCGTTGCAAGCGGGTTTTTAAGTGCTCTGGAGTCATTTCGTTGCAAGCGGGTTTTTAAGTGCTCTGGAGTCATTTCGTTGCAAGCGGGTTTTAAGTGCTCTGGAGACATTTCGTTGCAAGCGGGTTTTTAAGTGCTCTGGAGCCATTTCGTTGCAAGCGGGTTTTTAAGTGCTCTGGAGCCATTTCGTTGCAAGCGGGTTTTTAAGTGCTCTGGAGTCATTACGTTGCAAGCGGGTTTTTAAGTGTTCTGGAGTCATTTCGTTGCAAGCGGGTTTTTAAGTGCTCTGGAGTCATTTCGTTGCAAGCGGGTTTTTAAGTGCTCTGGAGTCATTTCGTTGCAAGCGGGTTTTTAAGGGCTCTGGAGTCATTTCGTTGCAAGCGGGTTTTTAAGTGCTCTGTAGTCATTTCGTTGCAAGCGGGTTTTTAAGTGCTCTGGAGTCATTTCGTTGCAAGCGGGTTTTTACGTGTTCTGGAGTCATTTCGTTGCAAGCGGGTTTTTACATACTTCTCAGACATTTCACTGGAAGCGGGTTTTTTAAATGCTCTGTAGGCATTTCGTTGCAAGCGGGTTTTTAAGTGCTCTGGAGTCATTTCGTTGCAAGCGGGTTTTTACGTGTTCTGGAGTCATTTCGTTGCAAGCGGGTTTTTACATACTGCTCAGACATTTCACTGGAAGCGGGTTTTTTAAATGCTCTGTAGGCATTTCGTTGCAAGCGGGTTTTTAAGTGCTCTGGAGTCATTTCGTTGCAAGCGGGTTTTTACGTGTTCTGGAGTCATTTCGTTGCAAGCGGGTTTTTACATACTGCTCAGACATTTCACTGGAAGCGGGTTTTTTAAATGCTCTGTAGGCATTTCATTGCAAGCGGGTTTTTAAGTGCTCTGGAGTCATTTCGTTGCAAACGGGTTTTTTAGTGCTCTGGAGTCATTTCGTTGCAAGCGGGTTTTTAAGTGCTCGGGAGTCATTTCGTTGCAAGCGGGTTTTTAAGGGCTCTGGAGTCATTTCGTTGCAAGCGGGTTTTTAAGTACTCTGGAGACATTTCGTTGCAAGCGGGTTTTTAAGTGCTCTGGAGTCATTTCGTTGCAAGCGGGTTTTTAAGTGCTCTGAAGGCATTTCGTTGCAAGCGGGTTTTTAAGTGCTCTGGAGTCATTTCGTTGCAAGCGGGTTTTTAAGTGCTCTGGAGTCATTTCGTTGCAAGCGGGTTTTTAAGTGCTCTGGAGTCATTTCATTGCAAGCGGGTTTTTTAGTGCTCTGGAGTCATTTCGTTGCAAGCGGGTTTTTAAGTGCTCTGGAGTCATTTCGTTGCATGCGGGTTTTTAAGTGCTCTGAAGGCATTTCGTTGCAAGCGGGTTTTTAAGTGCTCTGGAGTCATTTCGTTGCAAGCGGGTTTTTAAGTGCTCTGGAGTCATTTCGTTGCAATCGGGTTTTTAAGTGCTCTGGAGTCATTTCGTTGCAAACGGGTTTTTAAGTGCTCTGAAGGCATTTCGTTGCAAGCGGGTTTTTAAGTGCTCTGGAGTCATTTCGTTGCAAGCGGGTTTTTAAGTGCTCTGGAGTCATTTCGTTGCATGCGGGTTTTTAAGTGCTCTGAAGGCATTTCGTTGTAAGCGGGCTTTTAAGTGCTCTGGAGTCATTTCGTTGCAAGCGGGTTTTTACGTGTTCTGGAGTCATTTCGTTGCAAGCGGGTTTTTAAGTGCTCTGGAGTCATTTCGTTGCAAGCGGGTTTTTAAGTGCTCTGGAGTCATTTCGTTGCAAGCGGGTTTTTAAGTACTCTGGAGACATTTCGTTGCAAGCGGGTTTTTAAGTGCTCTGGAGTCATTTCATTGCATGCGGGTTTTTAAGTGCTCTGAAGTCATTTCGTTGTAAGCGGGCTTTTAAGTGCTCTGGAGTCATTTCGTTGCAAGCGGGTTTTTAAGTGCTCTGGAGTCATTTCGTTGCAAGCGGGTTTTTAAGTGCTCTGGAGTCATTTCGTTGCAAGCGGGTTTTTAAGTGCTCTGGAGTCATTTCGTTGCAAGCGGGTTTTTAAGTGCTCTGGAGTCATTTCGTTGCAAGCGGGTTTTTAAGGGCTCTGGAGTCATTTCGTTGCAAGCGGGTTTTTAAGTGCTCTGGAGTCATTTCGTTGCAAGCGGGTTTTTAAGTGCTCTGGAGTCATTTCGTTGCAAGCGGGTTTTTAAGTGCTCTGTAGGCATTTCGTTGCAAGCGGGTTTTTAAGTGCTCTGGAGTCATTTCGTTGCAAGCGGGTTTTTAAGTGCTCTGGAGTCATTTCGTTGCAAGCGGGTTTTTAAGTGCTCTGGAGTCATTTCGTTGCAAGCGGGTTTTTAAGTGCTCTGGAGTCATTTCGTTGCAAGCGGGTTTTTAAGTGCTCTGGAGTCATTTCGTTGCAAGCGGGTTTTTAAGTGCTCTGGAGACATTTCGTTGCAAGCGGGTTTTTAAGTGCTCTGGAGTCATTTCGTTGCAAGCGGGTTTTTAAGTGCTCTGGAGTCATTTCGTTGCAAGCGGGTTTTTAAGTGCTCTGGAGTCATTTCGTTGCAAGCGGGTTTTTAAGTACTCTGTAGACATTTCGTTGCAAGCGGGTTTTTAAGTGCTCTGGAGTCATTTCGTTGCAAGCGTGTTTTTAAGTGCTCTGGAGTCATTTCGTTGCAAGCGGGTTTTTAAGTGCTCTGAAGGCATTTCGTTGCAAGCGGGTTTTTAAGTGCTCTGGAGTCATTTCGTTGCAAGCGGGTTTTTAAGTGCTCTGGAGTCATTTCGTTGCAAGCGGGTTTTTAAGTGCTCTGGAGTCATTTCGTTGCAAGCGGGTTTTTAAGTACTCCGGAGACATTTCGTTGCAAGCGGGTTTTTAAGTGCTCTGGAGTCATTTCGTTGCAAGCGGGTTTTTACGTGTTCTGGAGTCATTTCGTTGCAAGCAGGTTTTTACATACTTCTCAGACATTTCACTGGAAGCGGGTTTTTTAAATGCTCTGTAGGCATTTCGTTGCAAGCGGGTTTTTAAGTGCTCTGGAGTCATTTTGTTGCAAGCGGGTTTTTACGTGTTCTGGAGTCATTTCGTTGCAAGCGGGTTTTTACATACTTCTCAGACATTTCACTGGAAGCGGGTTTTTTAAATGCTCGGTAGGCATTTCGTTGCAAGCGGGTTTTTAAGTACTCTGGAGTCATTTCGTTGCAAACGGGTTTTTACGTGCTCTGGAGTCATTTCGTTGCAAGCGGGTTTTTAAGTGCTCTGGAGTCATTTCGTTGCAAGCGGGTTTTTAAGTGCTCTGGAGTCATTTCGTTGCAAGCGGGTTTTTAAGTGCTCTGGAGACATTTCGTTGCAAGCGGGTTTTTAAGTGCTCTGGAGCCATTTCGTTGCAAGCGGGTTTTTAAGTGCTCTGGAGCCATTTCGTTGCAAGCGGGTTTTTAAGTGCTCTGGAGTCATTACGTTGCAAGCGGGTTTTTAAGTGCTCTGGAGTCATTTCGTTGCAAGCGGGTTTTTAAGTGCTCTGGAGTCATTTCGTTGCAAGCGGGTTTTTAAGTGCTCTGGAGTCATTTCGTTGCAAGCGGGTTTTAAGTGCTCTGGAGACATTTCGTTGCAAGCGGGTTTTTAAGTGCTCTGGAGCCATTTCGTTGCAAGCGGGTTTTTAAGTGCTCTGGAGCCATTTCGTTGCAAGCGGGTTTTTAAGTGCTCTGGAGTCATTACGTTGCAAGCGGGTTTTTAAGTGTTCTGGAGTCATTTCGTTGCAAGCGGGTTTTTAAGTGCTCTGGAGTCATTTCGTTGCAAGCGGGTTTTTAAGTGCTCTGGAGTCATTTCGTTGCAAGCGGGTTTTTAAGGGCTCTGGAGTCATTTCGTTGCAAGCGGGTTTTTAAGTGCTCTGTAGTCATTTCGTTGCAAGCGGGTTTTTAAGTGCTCTGGAGTCATTTCGTTGCAAGCGGGTTTTTACGTGTTCTGGAGTCATTTCGTTGCAAGCGGGTTTTTACATACTTCTCAGACATTTCACTGGAAGCGGGTTTTTTAAATGCTCTGTAGGCATTTCGTTGCAAGCGGGTTTTTAAGTGCTCTGGAGTCATTTCGTTGCAAGCGGGTTTTTACGTGTTCTGGAGTCATTTCGTTGCAAGCGGGTTTTTACATACTGCTCAGACATTTCACTGGAAGCGGGTTTTTTAAATGCTCTGTAGGCATTTCGTTGCAAGCGGGTTTTTAAGTGCTCTGGAGTCATTTCGTTGCAAGCGGGTTTTTACGTGTTCTGGAGTCATTTCGTTGCAAGCGGGTTTTTACATACTGCTCAGACATTTCACTGGAAGCGGGTTTTTTAAATGCTCTGTAGGCATTTCATTGCAAGCGGGTTTTTAAGTGCTCTGGAGTAATTTCGTTGCAAACGGGTTTTTTAGTGCTCTGGAGTCATTTCGTTGCAAGCGGGTTTTTAAGTGCTCGGGAGTCATTTCGTTGCAAGCGGGTTTTTAAGGGCTCTGGAGTCATTTCGTTGCAAGCGGGTTTTTAAGTACTCTGGAGACATTTCGTTGCAAGCGGGTTTTTAAGTGCTCTGGAGTCATTTCGTTGCAAGCGGGTTTTTAAGTGCTCTGAAGGCATTTCGTTGCAAGCGGGTTTTTAAGTGCTCTGGAGTCATTTCGTTGCAAGCGGGTTTTTAAGTGCTCTGGAGTCATTTCGTTGCAAGCGGGTTTTTAAGTGCTCTGGAGTCATTTCATTGCAAGCGGGTTTTTTAGTGCTCTGGAGTCATTTCGTTGCAAGCGGGTTTTTAAGTGCTCTGGAGTCATTTCGTTGCATGCGGGTTTTTAAGTGCTCTGAAGGCATTTCGTTGCAAGCGGGTTTTTAAGTGCTCTGGAGTCATTTCGTTGCAAGCGGGTTTTTAAGTGCTCTGGAGTCATTTCGTTGCAAGCGGGTTTTTAAGTGCTCTGGAGTCATTTCGTTGCAAACGGGTTTTTAAGTGCTCTGAAGGCATTTCGTTGCAAGCGGGTTTTTAAGTGCTCTGGAGTCATTTCGTTGCAAGCGGGTTTTTAAGTGCTCTGGAGTCATTTCGTTGCATGCGGGTTTTTAAGTGCTCTGAAGGCATTTCGTTGTAAGCGGGCTTTTAAGTGCTCTGGAGTCATTTCGTTGCAAGCGGCTTTTTACGTGTTCTGGAGTCATTTCGTTGCAAGCGGGTTTTTAAGTGCTCTGGAGTCATTTCGTTGCAAGCGGGTTTTTAAGTGCTCTGGAGTCATTTCGTTGCAAGCGGGTTTTTAAGTACTCTGGAGACATTTCGTTGCAAGCGGGTTTTTAAGTGCTCTGGAGTCATTTCATTGCATGCGGGTTTTTAAGTGCTCTGAAGTCATTTCGTTGTAAGCGGGCTTTTAAGTGCTCTGGAGTCATTTCGTTGCAAGCGGGTTTTTAAGTGCTCTGGAGTCATTTCGTTGCAAGCGGGTTTTTAAGTGCTCTGGAGTCATTTCGTTGCAAGCGGGTTTTTAAGTGCTCTGGAGTCATTTCGTTGCAAGCGGGTTTTTAAGTGCTCTGGAGTCATTTCGTTGCAAGCGGGTTTTTAAGGGCTCTGGAGTCATTTCGTTGCAAGCGGGTTTTTAAGTGCTCTGGAGTCATTTCGTTGCAAGCGGGTTTTTAAGTGCTCTGGAGTCATTTCGTTGCAAGCGGGTTTTTAAGTGCTCTGTAGGCATTTCGTTGCAAGCGGGTTTTTAAGTGCTCTGGAGTCATTTCGTTGCAAGCGGGTTTTTAAGTGCTCTGGAGTCATTTCGTTGCAAGCGGGTTTTTAAGTGCTCTGGAGTCATTTCGTTGCAAGCGGGTTTTTAAGTGCTCTGGAGTCATTTCGTTGCAAGCGGGTTTTTAAGTGCTCTGGAGTCATTTCGTTGCAAGCGGGTTTTTAAGTGCTCTGGAGACATTTCGTTGCAAGCGGGTTTTTAAGTGCTCTGGAGTCATTTCGTTGCAAGCGGGTTTTTAAGTGCTCTGGAGTCATTTCGTTGCAAGCGGGTTTTTAAGTGCTCTGGAGTCATTTCGTTGCAAGCGGGTTTTTAAGTACTCTGTAGACATTTCGTTGCAAGCGGGTTTTTAAGTGCTCTGGAGTCATTTCGTTGCAAGCGTGTTTTTAAGTGCTCTGGAGTCATTTCGTTGCAAGCGGGTTTTTAAGTGCTCTGAAGGCATTTCGTTGCAAGCGGGTTTTTAAGTGCTCTGGAGTCATTTCGTTGCAAGCGGGTTTTTAAGTGCTCTGGAGTCATTTCGTTGCAAGCGGGTTTTTAAGTGCTCTGGAGTCATTTCGTTGCAAGCGGGTTTTTAAGTACTCCGGAGACATTTCGTTGCAAGCGGGTTTTTAAGTGCTCTGGAGTCATTTCGTTGCAAGCGGGTTTTTAAGTGCTCTGGAGTCATTTCGTTGCAAGCGGGTTTTTACGTGTTCTGGAGTCATTTCGTTGCAAGCGGGTTTTTACATACTGCTCAGACATTTCACTGGAAGCGGGTTTTTTAAATGCTCTGTAGGCATTTCGTTGCAAGCGGGTTTTTAAGTGCTCTGGAGTCATTTCGTTGCAAGCGGGTTTTTACGTGTTCTGGAGTCATTTCGTTGCAAGCGGGTTTTTACATACTGCTCAGACATTTCACTGGAAGCGGGTTTTTTAAATGCTCTGTAGGCATTTCATTGCAAGCGGGTTTTTAAGTGCTCTGGAGTCATTTCGTTGCAAACGGGTTTTTTAGTGCTCTGGAGTCATTTCGTTGCAAGCGGGTTTTTAAGTGCTCGGGAGTCATTTCGTTGCAAGCGGGTTTTTAAGGGCTCTGGAGTCATTTCGTTGCAAGCGGGTTTTTAAGTACTCTGGAGACATTTCGTTGCAAGCGGGTTTTTAAGTGCTCTGGAGTCATTTCGTTGCAAGCGGGTTTTTAAGTGCTCTGAAGGCATTTCGTTGCAAGCGGGTTTTTAAGTGCTCTGGAGTCATTTCGTTGCAAGCGGGTTTTTAAGTGCTCTGGAGTCATTTCGTTGCAAGCGGGTTTTTAAGTGCTCTGGAGTCATTTCATTGCAAGCGGGTTTTTTAGTGCTCTGGAGTCATTTCGTTGCAAGCGGGTTTTTAAGTGCTCTGGAGTCATTTCGTTGCATGCGGGTTTTTAAGTGCTCTGAAGGCATTTCGTTGCAAGCGGGTTTTTAAGTGCTCTGGAGTCATTTCGTTGCAAGCGGGTTTTTAAGTGCTCTGGAGTCATTTCGTTGCAAGCGGGTTTTTAAGTGCTCTGGAGTCATTTCGTTGCAAACGGGTTTTTAAGTGCTCTGAAGGCATTTCGTTGCAAGCGGGTTTTTAAGTGCTCTGGAGTCATTTCGTTGCAAGCGGGTTTTTAAGTGCTCTGGAGTCATTTCGTTGCATGCGGGTTTTTAAGTGCTCTGAAGGCATTTCGTTGTAAGCGGGCTTTTAAGTGCTCTGGAGTCATTTCGTTGCAAGCGGGTTTTTACGTGTTCTGGAGTCATTTCGTTGCAAGCGGGTTTTTAAGTGCTCTGGAGTCATTTCGTTGCAAGCGGGTTTTTAAGTGCTCTGGAGTCATTTCGTTGCAAGCGGATTTTTAAGTACTCTGGAGACATTTCGTTGCAAGCGGGTTTTTAAGTGCTCTGGAGTCATTTCATTGCATGCGGGTTTTTAAGTGCTCTGAAGTCATTTCGTTGTAAGCGGGCTTTTAAGTGCTCTGGAGTCATTTCGTTGCAAGCGGGTTTTTAAGTGCTCTGGAGTCATTTCGTTGCAAGCGGGTTTTTAAGTGCTCTGGAGTCGTTTCGTTGCAAGCGGGTTTTTAAGTGCTCTGGAGTCATTTCGTTGCAAGCGGGTTTTTAAGTGCTCTGGAGTCATTTCGTTGCAAGCGGGTTTTTAAGGGCTCTGGAGTCATTTCGTTGCAAGCGGGTTTTTAAGTGCTCTGGAGTCATTTCGTTGCAAGCGGGTTTTTAAGTGCTCTGGAGTCATTTCGTTGCAAGCGGGTTTTTAAGTGCTCTGTAGGCATTTCGTTGCAAGCGGGTTTTTAAGTGCTCTGGAGTCATTTCGTTGCAAGCGGGTTTTTAAGTGCTCTGGAGTCATTTCGTTGCAAGCGGGTTTTTAAGTGCTCTGGAGTCATTTCGTTGCAAGCGGGTTTTTAAGTGCTCTGGAGTCATTTCGTTGCAAGCGGGTTTTTAAGTGCTCTGGAGTCATTTCGTTGCAAGCGGGTTTTTAAGTGCTCTGGAGACATTTCGTTGCAAGCGGGTTTTTAAGTGCTCTGGAGTCATTTCGTTGCAAGCGGGTTTTTAAGTGCTCTGGAGTCATTTCGTTGCAAGCGGGTTTTTAAGTGCTCTGGAGTCATTTCGTTGCAAGCGGGTTTTTAAGTACTCTGTAGACATTTCGTTGCAAGCGGGTTTTTAAGTGCTCTGGAGTCATTTCGTTGCAAGCGTGTTTTTAAGTGCTCTGGAGTCATTTCGTTGCAAGCGGGTTTTTAAGTGCTCTGAAGGCATTTCGTTGCAAGCGGGTTTTTAAGTGCTCTGGAGTCATTTCGTTGCAAGCGGGTTTTTAAGTGCTCTGGAGTCATTTCGTTGCAAGCGGGTTTTTAAGTGCTCTGGAGTCATTTCGTTGCAAGCGGGTTTTTAAGTACTCCGGAGACATTTCGTTGCAAGCGGGTTTTTAAGTGCTCTGGAGTCATTTCGTTGCAAGCGGGTTTTTAAGTGCTCTGGAGTCATTTCGTTGCAAGCGGGTTTTTAAGTGTTCTGGAGTCATTTCGTTGCAAGCGGGTTTTTAAGTGCTCTGGAGTCATTTCGTTGCAAGCGGGTTTTTAAGTGCTCTGGAGTCATTTCGTTGCAAGCGGGTTTTTAAGGGCTCTGGAGTCATTTCGTTGCAAGCGGGTTTTTAAGTGCTCTGTAGTCATTTCGTTGCAAGCGGGTTTTTAAGTGCTCTGGAGTCATTTCGTTGCAAGCGGGTTTTTACGTGTTCTGGAGTCATTTCGTTGCAAGCGGGTTTTTACATACTTCTCAGACATTTCACTGGAAGCGGGTTTTTTAAATGCTCTGTAGGCATTTCGTTGCAAGCGGGTTTTTAAGTGCTCTGGAGTCATTTCGTTGCAAGCGGGTTTTTACGTGTTCTGGAGTCATTTCGTTGCAAGCGGGTTTTTACATACTGCTCAGACATTTCACTGGAAGCGGGTTTTTTAAATGCTCTGTAGGCATTTCGTTGCAAGCGGGTTTTTAAGTGCTCTGGAGTCATTTCGTTGCAAGCGGGTTTTTACGTGTTCTGGAGTCATTTCGTTGCAAGCGGGTTTTTACATACTGCTCAGACATTTCACTGGAAGCGGGTTTTTTAAATGCTCTGTAGGCATTTCATTGCAAGCGGGTTTTTAAGTGCTCTGGAGTCATTTCGTTGCAAACGGGTTTTTTAGTGCTCTGGAGTCATTTCGTTGCAAGCGGGTTTTTAAGTGCTCGGGAGTCATTTCGTTGCAAGCGGGTTTTTAAGGGCTCTGGAGTCATTTCGTTGCAAGCGGGTTTTTAAGTACTCTGGAGACATTTCGTTGCAAGCGGGTTTTTAAGTGCTCTGGAGTCATTTCGTTGCAAGCGGGTTTTTAAGTGCTCTGAAGGCATTTCGTTGCAAGCGGGTTTTTAAGTGCTCTGGAGTCATTTCGTTGCAAGCGGGTTTTTAAGTGCTCTGGAGTCATTTCGTTGCAAGCGGGTTTTTAAGTGCTCTGGAGTCATTTCATTGCAAGCGGGTTTTTTAGTGCTCTGGAGTCATTTCGTTGCAAGCGGGTTTTTAAGTGCTCTGGAGTCATTTCGTTGCATGCGGGTTTTTAAGTGCTCTGAAGGCATTTCGTTGCAAGCGGGTTTTTAAGTGCTCTGGAGTCATTTCGTTGCAAGCGGGTTTTTAAGTGCTCTGGAGTCATTTCGTTGCAAGCGGGTTTTTAAGTGCTCTGGAGTCATTTCGTTGCAAACGGGTTTTTAAGTGCTCTGAAGGCATTTCGTTGCAAGCGGGTTTTTAAGTGCTCTGGAGTCATTTCGTTGCAAGCGGGTTTTTAAGTGCTCTGGAGTCATTTCGTTGCATGCGGGTTTTTAAGTGCTCTGAAGGCATTTTGTTGTAAGCGGGCTTTTAAGTGCTCTGGAGTCATTTCGTTGCAAGCGGCTTTTTACGTGTTCTGGAGTCATTTCGTTGCAAGCGGGTTTTTAAGTGCTCTGGAGTCATTTCGTTGCAAGCGGGTTTTTAAGTGCTCTGGAGTCATTTCGTTGCAAGCGGGTTTTTAAGTACTCTGGAGACATTTCGTTGCAAGCGGGTTTTTAAGTGCTCTGGAGTCATTTCATTGCATGCGGGTTTTTAAGTGCTCTGAAGTCATTTCGTTGTAAGCGGGCTTTTAAGTGCTCTGGAGTCATTTCGTTGCAAGCGGGTTTTTAAGTGCTCTGGAGTCATTTCGTTGCAAGCGGGTTTTTAAGTGCTCTGGAGTCATTTCGTTGCAAGCGGGTTTTTAAGTGCTCTGGAGTCATTTCGTTGCAAGCGGGTTTTTAAGTGCTCTGGAGTCATTTCGTTGCAAGCGGGTTTTTAAGGGCTCTGGAGTCATTTCGTTGCAAGCGGGTTTTTAAGTGCTCTGGAGTCATTTCGTTGCAAGCGGGTTTTTAAGTGCTCTGGAGTCATTTCGTTGCAAGCGGGTTTTTAAGTGCTCTGTAGGCATTTCGTTGCAAGCGGGTTTTTAAGTGCTCTGGAGTCATTTCGTTGCAAGCGGGTTTTTAAGTGCTCTGGAGTCATTTCGTTGCAAGCGGGTTTTTAAGTGCTCTGGAGTCATTTCGTTGCAAGCGGGTTTTTAAGTGCTCTGGAGTCATTTCGTTGCAAGCGGGTTTTTAAGTGCTCTGGAGTCATTTCGTTGCAAGCGGGTTTTTAAGTGCTCTGGAGACATTTCGTTGCAAGCGGGTTTTTAAGTGCTCTGGAGTCATTTCGTTGCAAGCGGGTTTTTAAGTGCTCTGGAGTCATTTCGTTGCAAGCGGGTTTTTAAGTGCTCTGGAGTCATTTCGTTGCAAGCGGGTTTTTAAGTACTCTGTAGACATTTCGTTGCAAGCGGGTTTTTAAGTGCTCTGGAGTCATTTCGTTGCAAGCGTGTTTTTAAGTGCTCTGGAGTCATTTCGTTGCAAGCGGGTTTTTAAGTGCTCTGAAGGCATTTCGTTGCAAGCGGGTTTTTAAGTGCTCTGGAGTCATTTCGTTGCAAGCGGGTTTTTAAGTGCTCTGGAGTCATTTCGTTGCAAGCGGGTTTTTAAGTGCTCTGGAGTCATTTCGTTGCAAGCGGGTTTTTAAGTACTCCGGAGACATTTCGTTGCAAGCGGGTTTTTAAGTGCTCTGGAGTCATTTCGTTGCAAGCGGGTTTTTAAGTGCTCTGGAGTCATTTCGTTGCAAGCGGGTTTTTACGTGTTCTGGAGTCATTTCGTTGCAAGCGGGTTTTTACATACTGCTCAGACATTTCACTGGAAGCGGGTTTTTTAAATGCTCTGTAGGCATTTCGTTGCAAGCGGGTTTTTAAGTGCTCTGGAGTCATTTCGTTGCAAGCGGGTTTTTACGTGTTCTGGAGTCATTTCGTTGCAAGCGGGTTTTTACATACTGCTCAGACATTTCACTGGAAGCGGGTTTTTTAAATGCTCTGTAGGCATTTCATTGCAAGCGGGTTTTTAAGTGCTCTGGAGTCATTTCGTTGCAAACGGGTTTTTTAGTGCTCTGGAGTCATTTCGTTGCAAGCGGGTTTTTAAGTGCTCGGGAGTCATTTCGTTGCAAGCGGGTTTTTAAGGGCTCTGGAGTCATTTCGTTGCAAGCGGGTTTTTAAGTACTCTGGAGACATTTCGTTGCAAGCGGGTTTTTAAGTGCTCTGGAGTCATTTCGTTGCAAGCGGGTTTTTAAGTGCTCTGAAGGCATTTCGTTGCAAGCGGGTTTTTAAGTGCTCTGGAGTCATTTCGTTGCAAGCGGGTTTTTAAGTGCTCTGGAGTCATTTCGTTGCAAGCGGGTTTTTAAGTGCTCTGGAGTCATTTCATTGCAAGCGGGTTTTTTAGTGCTCTGGAGTCATTTCGTTGCAAGCGGGTTTTTAAGTGCTCTGGAGTCATTTCGTTGCATGCGGGTTTTTAAGTGCTCTGAAGGCATTTCGTTGCAAGCGGGTTTTTAAGTGCTCTGGAGTCATTTCGTTGCAAGCGGGTTTTTAAGTGCTCTGGAGTCATTTCGTTGCAAGCGGGTTTTTAAGTGCTCTGGAGTCATTTCGTTGCAAACGGGTTTTTAAGTGCTCTGAAGGCATTTCGTTGCAAGCGGGTTTTTAAGTGCTCTGGAGTCATTTCGTTGCAAGCGGGTTTTTAAGTGCTCTGGAGTCATTTCGTTGCATGCGGGTTTTTAAGTGCTCTGAAGGCATTTCGTTGTAAGCGGGCTTTTAAGTGCTCTGGAGTCATTTCGTTGCAAGCGGGTTTTTACGTGTTCTGGAGTCATTTCGTTGCAAGCGGGTTTTTAAGTGCTCTGGAGTCATTTCGTTGCAAGCGGGTTTTTAAGTGCTCTGGAGTCATTTCGTTGCAAGCGGGTTTTTAAGTACTCTGGAGACATTTCGTTGCAAGCGGGTTTTTAAGTGCTCTGGAGTCATTTCATTGCATGCGGGTTTTTAAGTGCTCTGGAGTCATTTCGTTGCAAGCGGGTTTTTAAGTGCTCTGGAGTCATTTCGTTGCAAGCGGGTTTTTAAGTGCTCTGGAGTCATTTCGTTGCAAGCGGGTTTTTAAGGGCTCTGGAGTCATTTCGTTGCAAGCGGGTTTTTAAGTGCTCTGGAGTCATTTCGTTGCAAGCGGGTTTTTAAGTGCTCTGGAGTCATTTCGTTGCAAGCGGGTTTTTAAGTGCTCTGTAGGCATTTCGTTGCAAGCGGGTTTTTAAGTGCTCTGGAGTCATTTCGTTGCAAGCGGGTTTTTAAGTGCTCTGGAGTCATTTCGTTGCAAGCGGGTTTTTACGTGCTCTGGAGTCATTTCGTTGCAAGCGGGTTTTTAAGTGCTCTGGAGTCATTTCGTTGCAAGCGGGTTTTTAAGTGCTCTGGAGTCATTTCGTTGCAAGCGGGTTTTTAAGTGCTCTGGAGTCATTTCGTTGCAAGCGGGTTTTTAAGGGCTCTGGAGTCATTTCGTTGCAAGCGGGTTTTTAAGTGCTCTGGAGTCATTTCGTTGCAAGCGGGTTTTTAAGTGCTCTGGAGTCATTTCGTTGCAAGCGGGTTTTTAAGTGCTCTGTAGGCATTTCGTTGCAAGCGGGTTTTTAAGTGCTCTGGAGTCATTTCGTTGCAAGCGGGTTTTTAAGTGCTCTGGAGTCATTTCGTTGCAAGCGGGTTTTTAAGTGCTCTGGAGTCATTTCGTTGCAAGCGGGTTTTTAAGTGCTCTGGAGTCATTTCGTTGCAAGCGGGTTTTTAAGTGCTCTGGAGTCATTTCGTTGCAAGCGGGTTTTTAAGTGCTCTGGAGACATTTCGTTGCAAGCGGGTTTTTAAGTGCTCTGGAGTCATTTCGTTGCAAGCGGGTTTTTAAGTGCTCTGGAGTCATTTCGTTGCAAGCGGGTTTTTAAGTGCTCTGGAGTCATTTCGTTGCAAGCGGGTTTTTAAGTACTCTGTAGACATTTCGTTGCAAGCGGGTTTTTAAGTGCTCTGGAGTCATTTCGTTGCAAGCGTGTTTTTAAGTGCTCTGGAGTCATTTCGTTGCAAGCGGGTTTTTAAGTGCTCTGAAGGCATTTCGTTGCAAGCGGGTTTTTAAGTGCTCTGGAGTCATTTCGTTGCAAGCGGGTTTTTAAGTGCTCTGGAGTCATTTCGTTGCAAGCGGGTTTTTAAGTGCTCTGGAGTCATTTCGTTGCAAGCGGGTTTTTAAGTACTCCGGAGACATTTCGTTGCAAGCGGGTTTTTAAGTGCTCTGGAGTCATTTCGTTGCAAGCGGGTTTTTAAGTGCTCTGGAGTCATTTCGTTGCAAGCGGGTTTTTAAGTGCTCTGAAGGCATTTCGTTGCAAGCGGGTTTTTAAGTGCTCTGGAGTCATTTCGTTGCAAGCTGGTTTTTAAGTGCTCTGGAGTCATTTCGTTGCAAGCGGGTTTTTAAGTGCTCTGGAGTCATTTCATTGCAAGCGGGTTTTTTAGTGCTCTGGAGACATTTCGTTGCAAGCGGGTTTTTAAGTACTCTGGAGTCATTTCGTTGCATGCGGGTTTTTAAGTGCTCTGAAGGCATGGGTTTTTAAGTGCTCTGAAGGCATTTCGTTGTAAGCGGGCTTTTAAGTGCTCTGGAGTCATTTCGTTGCAAGCGGGTTTTTACGTGTTCTGGAGTCATTTCGTTGCAAGCGGGTTTTTACATACTTCTCAGACATTTCACTGGAAGCGGGTTTTTTAAGTGCTCTGCAGGCATTTCGTTGCAAGCGGGTTTTTAAGTGCTCTGGAGTCATTTCGTTGCAAGCGGGTTTTTAAGTGCTCTGGAGTCATTTCGTTGCAAGCGGGTTTTTAAGTGCTCTGGAGTCATTTCATTGCAAGCGGGTTTTTAAGTGCTCTGGAGTCATTTCGTTGCATGCGGGTTTTTAAGTGCTCTGAAGGCATTTCGTTGTAAGCGGGTTTTTAAGTGCTCTGTAGTCATTTCGTTGCAAGCGGGTTTTTAAGTGCTCTGGAGTCATTTCGTTGCAAGCGGGTTTTTAAGTGCTCTGGAGTCATTTCGTTGCAAGCGGGTTTTTAAGTGCTCTGGAGTCATTTCGTTGCAAGCGGGTTTTTAAGTACTCTGGAGACATTTCGTTGCAAGCGGGTTTTTAAGTGCTCTGGAGTCATTTCGTTGCAAGCGGGTTTTTAAGTGCTCTGGAGTCATTTCGTTGCAAGCGGGTTTTTAAGTGCTCTGAAGGCATTTCGTTGCAAGCGGGTTTTTAAGTGCTCTGGAGTCATTTCGTTGCAAGCGGGTTTTTAAGTGCTCTGGAGTCATTTCGTTGCAAGCGGGTTTTTAAGTGCTCTGGAGTCATTTCGTTGCAAGCGGGTTTTTTAGTGCTCTGGAGTCATTTCGTTGCAAGCGGGTTTTTAAGTACTCTGGAGTCATTTCGTTGCATGCGGGTTTTTAAGTGCTCTGAAGGCATTTCGTTGTAAGTGGGTTTTTAAGTGCTCTGGAGTCATTTCGTTGCAAGCGGGTTTTTAAGTACTCTGGAGACATTTCGTTGCAAGCGGGTTTTTAAGTGCTCTGGAGTCATTTTGTTGCATGCGGGTTTTTAAGTGCTCTGAAGTCATTTCGTTGTAAGCGGGCTTTTAAGTGCTCTGGAGTCATTTCGTTGCATGCGGGTTTTCAAGTGCTCTGGAGACATTTCGTTGCAAGCGGGTTTTTAAGTGCTCTGGAGTCATTTCGTTGCAATCGGGTTTTTAAGTGCTCTGGAGTCATTTCGTTGCAAGCGGGTTTTTAAGTGCTCTGGAGTCATTTCGTTGCAAGCGGGTTTTTAAGTACTCTGTAGACATTTCGTTGCAAGCGGGTTTTTAAGTGCTCTGGAGTCATTTCGTTGCAAGCGTGTTTTTAAGTGCTCTGGAGTCATTTCGTTGCAAGCGGGTTTTTAAGTGCTCTGAAGGCATTTCGTTGCAAGCGGGTTTTTAAGTGCTCTGGAGTCATTTCGTTGCAAGCGGGTTTTTAAGTGCTCTGGAGTCATTTCGTTGCAAGCGGGTTTTTAAGTGCTCTGGAGTCATTTCGTTGCAAGCGGGTTTTTAAGTACTCCGGAGACATTTCGTTGCAAGCGGGTTTTTAAGTGCTCTGGAGTCATTTCGTTGCAAGCGGGTTTTTAAGTGCTCTGGAGTCATTTCGTTGCAAGCGGGTTTTTAAGTGCTCTGAAGGCATTTCGTTGCAAGCGGGTTTTTAAGTGCTCTGGAGTCATTTCGTTGCAAGCGGGTTTTTAAGTGCTCTGGAGTCATTTCGTTGCAAGCGGGTTTTTAAGTGCTCTGGAGTCATTTCATTGCAAGCGGGTTTTTTAGTGCTCTGGAGTCATTTCGTTGCAAGCGGGTTTTTAAGTACTCTGGAGTCATTTCGTTGCATGCGGGTTTTTAAGTGCTCTGAAGGCATGGGTTTTTAAGTGCTCTGAAGGCATTTCGTTGTAAGCGGGCTTTTAAGTGCTCTGGAGTCATTTCGTTGCAAGCGGGTTTTTACGTGTTCTGGAGTCATTTCGTTGCAAGCGGGTTTTTACATACTTCTCAGACATTTCACTGGAAGCGGGTTTTTTAAGTGCTCTGCAGGCATTTCGTTGCAAGCGGGTTTTTAAGTGCTCTGGAGTCATTTCGTTGCAAGCGGGTTTTTAAGTGCTCTGGAGTCATTTCGTTGCAAGCGGGTTTTTAAGTGCTCTGGAGTCATTTCGTTGCAAGCGGGTTTTTAAGTGCTCTGGAGTCATTTCGTTGCATGCGGGTTTTTAAGTGCTCTGAAGGCATTTCGTTGTAAGCGGGTTTTTAAGTGCTCTGTAGTCATTTCGTTGCAAGCGGGTTTTTAAGTGCTCTGGAGTCATTTCGTTGCAAGCGGGTTTTTAAATGCTCTGGAGTCATTTCGTTGCAAGCGGGTTTTTAAGTGCTCTGGAGTCATTTCGTTGCAAGCGGGTTTTTAAGTACTCTGGAGACATTTCGTTGCAAGCGGGTTTTTAAGTGCTCTGGAGTCATTTCGTTGCAAGCGGGTTTTTAAGTGCTCTGGAGTCATTTCGTTGCAAGCGGGTTTTTAAGTGCTCTGAAGGCATTTCGTTGCAAGCGGGTTTTTAAGTGCTCTGGAGTCATTTCGTTGCAAGCGGGTTTTTAAGTGCTCTGGAGTCATTTCGTTGCAAGCGGGTTTTTAAGTGCTCTGGAGTCATTTCATTGCAAGCGGGTTTTTTAGTGCTCTGGAGTCATTTCGTTGCAAGCGGGTTTTTAAGTACTCTGGAGTCATTTCGTTGCATGCGGGTTTTTAAGTGCTCTGAAGGCATTTCGTTGTAAGTGGGTTTTTAAGTGCTCTGGAGTCATTTCGTTGCAAGCGGGTTTTTATGTACTCTGGAGACATTTCGTTGCAAGCGGGTTTTTAAGTGCTCTGGAGTCATTTCGTTGCATGCGGGTTTTTAAGTGCTCTGAAGGCATTTCGTTGTAAGCGGGCTTTTAAGTGCTCTGGAGTCATTTCGTTGCAAGCGGGTTTTTACGTGTTCTGGAGTCATTTCGTTGCAAGCGGGTTTTTAAGTGCTCTGGAGTCATTTCGTTGCAAGCGGGTTTTTAAGTGCTCTGGAGTCATTTCGTTGCAAGCGGGTTTTTAAGTACTCTGGAGACATTTCGTTGCAAGCGGGTTTTTAAGTGCTCTGGAGTCATTTCATTGCATGCGGGTTTTTAAGTGCTCTGAAGTCATTTCGTTGTAAGCGGGCTTTTAAGTGCTCTGGAGTCATTTCGTTGCAAGCGGGTTTTTAAGTGCTCTGGAGTCATTTCGTTGCAAGCGGGTTTTTAAGTGCTCTGGAGTCATTTCGTTGCAAGCGGGTTTTTAAGTGCTCTGGAGTCATTTCGTTGCAAGCGGGTTTTTAAGTGCTCTGGAGTCATTTCGTTGCAAGCGGGTTTTTAAGTACTCGGGAGACATTTCGTTGCAAGCGGGTTTTTAAGTGCTCTGGAGTCATTTCGTTGCAAGCGGGTTTTTAAGTGCTCTGGAGACATTTCGTTGCAAGCGGGTTTTTAAGTGCTCTGAAGGCATTTCGTTGCAAGCGGGTTTTTAAGTGCTCTGGAGTCATTTCGTTGCAAGCGGGTTTTTAAGTGCTCTGGAGTCATTTCGTTGCAAGCGGGTTTTTAAGTGCTCTGGAGTCATTTCGTTGCAAGCGGGTTTTTTAGTGCTCTGGAGTCATTTCGTTGCAAGCGGGTTTTTAAGTGCTCTGGAGTCATTTCGTTGCATGCGGGTTTTTAAGTGCTCTGAAGGCATTTCGTTGTAAGCGGGTTTTTAAGTGCTCTGGAGTCATTTCGTTGCAAGCGGGTTTTTAAGTGCTCTGGAGTCATTTCATTGCAAGCGGGTTTTTAAGTGCTCTGGAGTCATTTCGTTGCAAGCGGGTTTTTAAGTGCTCTGGAGGCATTTCGTTGCAAGCGGGTTTTTAAGTGCTCTGGAGTCATTTCGTTGCAAGCGGGTTTTTAAGTGCTCTGGAGTCATTTCGTTGCAAGCGGGTTTTTAAGTGCTCTGGAGTCATTTCGTTGCAAGCGGGTTTTTAAGTGCTCTGGAGTCATTTCGTTGCAAGCGGGTTTTTAAGGGCTCTGGAGTCATTTCGTTGCAAGCGGGTTTTTAAGTGTTCTGGAGTCATTTCGTTGCCAGCGGGTTTTTAAGTGCTCTGGAGTCATTTCGTTGCAAGCGGGTTTTTAAGTGCTCTGTAGGCATTTTGTTGCAAGCGGGTTTTTAAGTGCTCTGGAGTCATTTCGTTGCAAGCGGGTTTTTAAGTGCTCTGGAGTCATTTCGTTGCAAGCGGGTTTTTAAGTGCTCTGGAGTCATTTCGTTGCAAGCGGGTTTTTAAGTGCTCTGGAGTCATTTCGTTGCAAGCGGGTTTTTAAGTGCTCTGGAGTCATTTCGTTGCAAGCGGGTTTTTAAGTGCTCTGGAGACATTTCGTTGCAAGCGGGTTTTTAAGTGCTCTGGAGTCATTTCGTTGCAAGCGGGTTTTTAAGTGCTCTGGAGTCATTTCGTTGCAAGCGGGTTTTTAAGTGCTCTGGAGTCATTTCGTTGCAAGCGGGTTTTTAAGTGCTCTGGAGTCATTTCGTTGCAAGCGGGTTTTTAAGTGCTCTGGAGTCATTTCGTTGCAAGCGGGTTTTTAAGTGCTCTGGAGTCATTTCGTTGCAAGCGTGTTTTTAAGTGCTCTGGAGTCATTTCGTTGCAAGCGGGTTTTTAAGTGCTCTGAAGGCATTTCGTTGCAAGCGGGTTTTTAAGTGCTCTGGAGTCATTTCGTTGCAAGCGGGTTTTTAAGTGCTCTGGAGTCATTTCGTTGCAAGCGGGTTTTTAAGTGCTCTGGAGTCATTTCGTTGCAAGCGGGTTTTTAAGTACTCTGGAGACATTTCGTTGCAAGCGGGTTTTTAAGTGCTCTGGAGTCATTTCGTTGCAAGCGGGTTTTTAAGTGCTCTGGAGTCATTTCGTTGCAAGCGGGTTTTTAAGTGCTCTGAAGGCATTTCGTTGCAAGCGGGTTTTTAAGTGCTCTGGAGTCATTTCGTTGCAAGCGGGTTTTTACGCGTTCTGGAGTCATTTCGTTGCAAGCGGGTTTTTACATACTTCTCAGACATTTCACTGGAAGCGGGTTTTTTAAGTGCTCTGCAGGCATTTCGTTGTAAGCGGGTTTTTAAGTACTCTGGAGTCATTTCGTTGCAAGCGGGTTTTTAAGTGCTCTGGAGTCATTTCGTTGCAAGCGGGTTTTTAAGTGCTCTAGAGTCATTTCGTTGCAAGCGGGTTTTTAAGTGCTCTGGAGTCATTTCGTTACAAGCGGGTTTTTAAGTGCTCTGGAGTCATTTCGTTGCAAGCGGGTTTTTAAGTGCTCTGGAGTCATTTCGTTGCAAGCGGGTTTTTAAGTACTCTGGAGACATTTCGTTGCAAACGGGTTTTTAAGTGCTCTGGAGTCATATCGTTGCAAGCGGGTTTTTAAGTGCTCTGGAGTCATTTCGTTGCAAGCGGGTTTTTAAGTGCTCTGGAGTCATTTCGTTGCAAGCGGGTTTTTAAGTGCTCTGGAGTCATTTCGTTGCAAGCGGGTTTTTAAGTGCTCTGGAGTCATTTCGTTGCAAGCGGGTTTTTAAGTGCTCTGGAGTCATTTCGTTGCAAGCGGGTTTTTAAGTGCTCTGAAGGCATTTCGTTGCAAGCGGGTTTTTAAGTGCTCTGGAGTCATTTCGTTGCAAGCGGGTTTTTAAGTGCTCTGGAGTCATTTCGTTGCAAGCGGGTTTTTAAGTGCTCTGGAGTCATTTCGTTGCAAGCGGGTTTTTAAGTGCTCTGGAGTCATTTCGTTGCAAGCGGGTTTTTAAGGGCTCTGGAGTCATTTCGTTGCAAGCGGGTTTTTAAGTGCTCTGGAGTCATTTCGTTGCCAGCGGGTTTTTAAGTGCTCTGGAGTCATTTCGTTGCAAGCGGGTTTTTAAGTGCTCTGTAGGCATTTCGTTGCAAGCGGGTTTTTAAGTGCTCTGGAGTCATTTCGTTGCAAGCGGGTTTTTAAGTGCTCTGGAGTCATTTCGTTGCAAGCGGGTTTTTAAGTGCTCTGGAGTCATTTCGTTGCAAGCGGGTTTTTAAGTGCTCTGGAGTCATTTCGTTGCAAGCGGGTTTTTAAGTGCTCTGGAGTCATTTCGTTGCAAGCGGGTTTTTAAGTGCTCTGGAGACATTTCGTTGCAAGCGGGTTTTTAAGTGCTCTGGAGTCATTTCGTTGCAAGCGGGTTTTTAAGTGCTCTGGAGTCATTTCGTTGCAAGCGGGTTTTTAAGTGCTCTGGAGTCATTTCGTTGCAAGCGGGTTTTTAAGTACTCTGTAGACATTTCGTTGCAAGCGGGTTTTTAAGTGCTCTGGAGTCATTTCGTTGCAAGCGTGTTTTTAAGTGCTCTGGAGTCATTTCGTTGCAAGCGGGTTTTTAAGTGCTCTGAAGGCATTTCGTTGCAAGCGGGTTTTCAAGTGCTCTGGAGTCATTTCGTTGCAAGCGGGTTTTTAAGTGCTCTGGAGTCATTTCGTTGCAAGCGGGTTTTTAAGTGCTCTGGAGTCATTTCGTTGCAAGCGGGTTTGTAAGTACTCTGGAGACATTTCGTTGCAAGCGGGTTTTTAAGTGCTCTGGAGTCATTTCGTTGCAAGCGGGTTTTTAAGTGCTCTGGAGTCATTTCGTTGCAAGCGGGTTTTTAAGTGCTCTGAAGGCATTTCGTTGCAAGCGGGTTTTTAAGTGCTCTGGAGTCATTTCGTTGCAAGCGGGTTTTTAAGTGCTCTGGAGTCATTTCGTTGCAAGCGGGTTTTTAAGTGCTCTGGAGTCATTTCATTGCAAGCGGGTTTTTTAGTGCTCTGGAGTCATTTCGTTGCAAGCGGGTTTTTAAGTACTCTGGAGTCATTTCGTTGCATGCGGGTTTTTAAGTGCTCTGAAGGCATTTCGTTGTAAGCGGGTTTTTAAGTGCTCTGGAGTCATTTCGTTGCAAGCGGGTTTTTAAGTGCTCTGGAGTCATTTCGTTGCAAGCGGGTTTTTAAGTGCTCTGGAGTCATTTCGTTGCAAGCGGGTTTTAAAGTGCTCTGAAGGCATTTCGTTGCAAGCGGGTTTTTAAGTGCTCTGGAGTCATTTCGTTGCAAGCGGGTTTTTAAGTGCTCTGGAGTCATTTCGTTGCAAGCGGGTTTTTAAGTGCTCTGGAGTCATTTCGTTGCAAGCGGGTTTTTAAGTGCTCTGGAGTCATTTCGTTGCAAGCGGGTTTTTAAGTGCTCTGGAGTCATTTCGTTGCAAGCGGGTTTTTAAGTGCTCTGGAGTCATTTCGTTGCAAGCGGGTTTTTAAGTACTCTGGAGACATTTCGTTGCAAGCGGGTTTTTAAGTGCTCTGGAGTCATTTCGTTGTAAGCGGGTTTTTAAGTGCTCTGGGTCATTTCGTTGCAAGCGGGTTTTTAAGTGCTCTGGAGTCATTTCGTTGCAAGCGGGTTTTTAAGTGCTCTGGAGTCATTTCGTTGCAAGCGGGTTTTTAAGTGCTCTGGAGTCATTTCGTTGCAAGCGGGTTTTTAAGTGCTCTGAAGGCATTTCGTTGCAAGCGGGTTTTTAAGTGCTCTGGAGTCATTTCGTTGCAAGCGGGTTTTTAAGTGCTCTGGAGGCATTTCGTTGCAAGCGGGTTTTTAAGTGCTCTGGAGTCATTTCGTTGTAAGCGGGTTTTTAAGTACTCTGGAGACATTTCGTTGCAAGCGGGTTTTTAAGTGCTCTGGAGTCATTTCGTTGCATGCGGGTTTTTAAGTGCTCTGAAGGCATTTCGTTGTAAGCGGGCTTTTAAGTGCTCTGGAGTCATTTCGTTGCAAGCGGGTTTTTACGTGTTCTGGAGTCATTTCGTTGCAAGCGGGTTTTTACATACTTCTCAGACATTTCACTGGAAGCGGGTTTTTTAAGTGCTCTGCAGGCATTTCGTTGCAAGCGGGTTTTTAAGTGCTCTGGAGTCATTTCGTTGCAAGCGGGTTTTTAAGTGCTCTGGAGTCATTTCGTTGCAAGCGGGTTTTTAAGTGCTCTGGAGTCATTTCATTGCAAGCGGGTTTTTTAGTGCTCTGGAGTCATTTCGTTGCAAGCGGGTTTTTAAGTGCTCTGGAGTCATTTCGTTGCATGCGGGTTTTTAAGTGCTCTGAAGGCATTTCGTTGTAAGCGGGTTTTTAAGTGCTCTGGAGTCATTTCGTTGCAAGCGGGTTTTTAAGTGCTCTGGAGTCATTTCGTTGCAAGCGGGTTTTTAAGTGCTCTGGAGTCATTTCGTTGCAAGCGGGTTTTTAAGTGCTCTGGAGTCATTTCGTTGCAAGCGGGTTTTTAAGTACTCTGTAGACATTTCGTTGCAAGCGGGTTTTTAAGTGCTCTGGAGTCATTTCGTTGCAAGCGTGTTTTTAAGTGCTCTGGAGTCATTTCGTTGCAAGCGGGTTTTTAAGTGCTCTGAAGGCATTTCGTTGCAAGCGGGTTTTTAAGGGCTCTGGAATCATTTCGTTGCAAGCGGGTTTTTAAGTGCTCTGGAGTCATTTCGTTGCAAGCGGGTTTTTAAGTGCTCTGGAGTCATTTCGTTGCAAGCGGGTTTTTAAGTACTCAGGAGACATTTCGTTGCAAGCGGGTTTTTAAGTGCTCTGGAGTCATTTCGTTGCAAGCGGGTTTTTAAGTGCTCTGGAGTCATTTCGTTGCAAGTGGGTTTTTAAGTGCTCTGAAGGCATTTCGTTGCAAGCGGGTTTTTAAGTGCTCTGGAGTCATTTTGTTGCAAGCGGGTTTTTAAGTGCTCTGGATTCATTTCGTTGCAAGCGGGTTTTTAAGTGCTCTGGAGTCATTTCATTGCAAGCGGGTTTTTTAGTGCTCTGGAGTCATTTCGTTGCAAGCGGGTTTTTAAGTACTCTGGAGTCATTTCGTTGCATGCGGGTTTTTAAGTGCTCTGAAGGCATTTCGTTGTAAGCGGGTTTTTAAGTGCTCTGGAGTCATTTCGTTGCAAGCGGGTTTTTAAGTGCTCTGGAGTCATTTCGTTGCAAGCGGGTTTTTAAGTGCTCTGGAGTCATTTCGTTGCAAGTGGGTTTTAAAGTGCTCTGAAGGCATTTCGTTGCAAGCGGGTTTTTAAGTGCTCTGGAGTCATTTCGTTGCAAGCGGGTTTTTAAGTGCTCTGGAGTCATTTCGTTGCAAGCGGGTTTTTAAGTGCTCTGGAGTCATTTCGTTGCAAGCGGGTTTTTAAGTGCTCTGGAGTCATTTCGTTGCAAGCGGGTTTTTAAGTGCTCTGGAGTCATTTCGTTGCAAGCGGGTTTTTAAGTGCTCTGGAGTCATTTCGTTGCAAGCGGGTTTTTAAGTGCTCTGGAGACATTTCGTTGCAAGCGGGTTTTTAAGTGCTCTGGAGTCATTTCGTTGTAAGCGGGTTTTTAAGTGCTCTGGAGTCATTTCGTTGCAAGCGGGTTTTTAAGTGCTCTGGAGTCATTTCGTTGCAAGCGGGTTTTTAAGTACTCTGGAGACATTTCGTTGCAAGCGGGTTTTTAAGTGCTCTGGAGTCATTTCGTTGCATGCGGGTTTTTAAGTGCTCTGAAGGCATTTCGTTGTAAGCGGGCTTTTAAGTGCTCTGGAGTCATTTCGTTGCAAGCGGGTTTTTACGCGTTCTGGAGTCATTTCGTTGCAAGCGGGTTTTTACATACTTCTCAGACATTTCACTGGAAGCGGGTTTTTTAAGTGCTCTGCAGGCATTTCGTTGTAAGCGGGTTTTTAAGTACTCTGGAGTCATTTCGTTGCAAGCGGGTTTTTAAGTGCTCTGGAGTCATTTCGTTGCAAGCGGGTTTTTAAGTGCTCTGGAGTCATTTCGTTGCAAGCGGGTTTTTAAGTGCTCTGGAGTCATTTCGTTGCAAGCGGGTTTTTAAGTGCTCTGGAGTCATTTCGTTGCAAGCGGGTTTTTAAGTGCTCTGGAGTCATTTCGTTGCAAGCGGGTTTTTACGTGTTCTGGAGTCATTTCGTTGCAAGCGGGTTTTTACATACTTCTCAGACATTTCACTGGAAGCGGGTTTTTTAAGTGCTCTGCAGGCATTTTGTTGTAAGCGGGTTTTTAAGTACTCTGGAGTCATTTCGTTGCAAGCGGGTTTTTAAGTGCTCTGAAGGCATTTCGTTGCAAGCGGGTTTTTAAGTGCTCTGGAGTCATTTCGTTGCAAGCGGGTTTTTAAGTGCTCTGGAGTCATTTCGTTGCAAGCGGGTTTTTAAGTGCTCTGGAGTCATTTCGTTGCAAGCGGGTTTTTAAGTGCTCTGGAGTCATTTCGTTGCAAGCGGGTTTTTAAGTGCTCTGGAGTCATTTCGTTGCAAGCGGGTTTTTAAGTGCTCTGGAGTCATTTCGTTGCAAGCGGGTTTTTAAGTGCTCTGGAGACATTTCGTTGCAAGCGGGTTTTTAAGTGCTCTGGAGTCATTTCGTTGTAAGCGGGTTTTTAAGTGCTCAGGAGTCATTTCGTTGCAAGCGGGTTTTTAAGTGCTCTGGAGTCATTTCGTTGCAAGCGGGTTTTTAAGTTCTCTGGAGACATTTCGTTGCAAGCGGGTTTTTAAGTGCTCTGGAGTCATTTCGTTGCATGCGGGTTTTTAAGTGCTCTGAAGGCATTTCGTTGTAAGCGGGCTTTTAAGTGCTCTGGAGTCATTTCGTTGCAAGCGGGTTTTTACGTGTTCTGGAGTCATTTCGTTGCAAGCGGGTTTTTACATACTTCTCAGACATTTCACTGGAAGCGGGTTTTTTAAGTGCTCTGCAGGCATTTCGTTGTAAGCGGGTTTTTAAGTACTCTGGAGTCATTTCGTTGCAAGCGGGTTTTTAAGTGCTCTGGAGTCATTTCGTTGCAAGCGGGTTTTTAAGTGCTCTGGAGTCATTTCGTTGCAAGCAGGTTTTTAAGTGCTCTGGAGTCATTTCGTTACAAGCGGGTTTTTAAGTGCTCTGGAGTCATTTCGTTGCAAGCGGGTTTTTAAGTGCTCTGGAGTCATTTCGTTGCAAGCGGGTTTTTAAGTGCTCTGGAGTCATTTCGTTGCAAGCGGGTTTTTAAGTGCTCTGGAGTCATTTCGTTGCAAGCGGGTTTTTAAGTGCTCTGGAGTCATTTCGTTGCAAGCGGGTTTTTAAGTGCTCTGGAGTCATTTCGTTGCAAGCGGGTTTTTAAGTGCTCTGGAGTCATTTCGTTGCAAGCGGGTTTTTAAGTGCTCTGGAGTCATTTCGTTGCAAGCGGGTTTTTAAGTGCTCTGGAGACATTTCGTTGCAAGCGGGTTTTTAAGTGCTCTGGAGTCATTTCGTTGCAAGCGGGTTTTTAAGTGCTCTGGCGGCATTTCGTTGCAAGCGGGTTTTTAAGTGCTCTGGAGTAATTTCGTTGCAAGCGGGTTTTTAAGTGCTCTGGAGTCATTTCGTTGCAAGCGGGTTTTTAAGTGCTCTGGAGTCATTTCGTTGCAAGCGGGTTTTTAAGTGCTCTGGAGTCATTTCGTTGCAAGCGGGTTTTTAAGTGCTCTGGAGTCATTTCGTTGCAAGCGGGTTTTTAAGTGCTCTGGAGTCATTTCGTTGCAAGCGGGTTTTTAAGTGCTCTGGAGTCATTTCGTTGCAAGCGGGTTTTTAATGGCTCTGGAGTCATTTCGTTGCAAGCGGGTTTTTAAGTGCTCTGGAGTCATTTCGTTGCCAGCGGGTTTTTAAGTGCTCTGGAGTCATTTCGTTGCAAGCGGGTTTTTAAGTGCTCTGTAGGCATTTCGTTGCAAGCGGGTTTTTAAGTGCTCTGGAGTCATTTCGTTGCAAGCGGGTTTTTAAGTGCTCTGGAGTCATTTCGTTGCAAGCGGGTTTTTAAGTGCTCTGGAGTCATTTCGTTGCAAGCGGGTTTTTAAGTGCTCTGGAGTCATTTCGTTGCAAGCGGGTTTTTAAGTGCTCTGGAGTCATTTCGTTGCAAGCGGGTTTTTAAGTGCTCTGGAGACATTTCGTTGCAAGCGGGTTTTTAAGTGCTCTGGAGTCATTTCGTTGCAAGCGGGTTTTTAAGTGCTCTGGAGTCATTTCGTTGCAAGCGGGTTTTTAAGTGCTCTGGAGTCATTTCGTTGCAAGCGGGTTTTTAAGTACTCTGTAGACATTTCGTTGCAAGCGGGTTTTTAAGTGCTCTGGAGTCATTTCGTTGCAAGCGTGTTTTTAAGTGCTCTGGAGTCATTTCGTTGCAAGCGGGTTTTTAAGTGCTCTGAAGGCATTTCGTTGCAAGCGGGTTTTTAAGTGCTCTGGAGTCATTTCGTTGCAAGCGGGTTTTTAAGTGCTCTGGAGTCATTTCGTTGCAAGCGGGTTTTTAAGTGCTCTGGAGTCATTTCGTTGCAAGCGGGTTTTTAAGTACTCTGGAGACATTTCGTTGCAAGCGGGTTTTTAAGTGCTCTGGAGTCATTTCGTTGCAAGCGGGTTTTTAAGTGCTCTGGAGTCATTTCGTTGCAAGCGGGTTTTTAAGTGCTCTGAAGGCATTTCGTTGCAAGCGGGTTTTTAAGTGCTCTGGAGTCATTTCGTTGCAAGCGGGTTTTTAAGTGCTCTGGAGTCATTTCATTGCAAGCGGGTTTTTAAGTGCTCTGGAGTCATTTCATTGCAAGCGGGTTTTTTAGTGCTCTGGAGTCATTTCGTTGCAAGCGGGTTTTTAAGTACTCTGGAGTCATTTCGTTGCATGCGGGTTTTTAAGTGCTCTGAAGGCATTTCGTTGCAAGCGGGTTTTTAAGTGCTCTGGAGTCATTTCGTTGCAAGCGGGTTTTTAAGTGCTCTGGAGTCATTTCGTTGCAAGCGGGTTTTTAAGTGCTCTGGAGTCATTTCGTTGCAAGCGGGTTTTAAAGTGCTCTGAAGGCATTTCGTTGCAAGCGGGTTTTTAAGTGCTCTGGAGTCATTTCGTTGCAAGCGGGTTTTTAAGTGCTCTGGAGTCATTTCGTTGCAAGCGGGTTTTTAAGTGCTCTGGAGTCATTTCGTTGCAAGCGGGTTTTTAAGTGCTCTGGAGTCATTTCGTTGCAAGCGGGTTTTTAAGTGCTCTGGAGTCATTTCGTTGCAAGCGGGTTTTTAAGTGCTCTGGAGTCATTTCGTTGCAAGCGGGTTTTTAAGTACTCTGGAGACATTTCGTTGCAAGCGGGTTTTTAAGTGCTCTGGAGTCATTTCGTTGTAAGCGGGTTTTTAAGTGCTCTGGGTCATTTCGTTGCAAGCGGGTTTTTAAGTGCTCTGGAGTCATTTCGTTGCAAGCGGGTTTTTAAGTACTCTGGAGACATTTCGTTGCAAGCGGGTTTTTAAGTGCTCTGGAGTCATTTCGTTGCATGCGGGTTTTTAAGTGCTCTGAAGGCATTTCGTTGTAAGCGGGCTTTTAAGTGCTCTGGAGTCATTTCGTTGCAAGCGGGTTTTTACGTGTTCTGGAGTCATTTCGTTGCAAGCGGGTTTTTACATACTTCTCAGACATTTCACTGGAAGCGGGTTTTTTAAGTGCTCTGCAGGCATTTCGTTGCAAGCGGGTTTTTAAGTGCTCTGGAGTCATTTCGTTGCAAGCGGGTTTTTAAGTGCTCTGGAGTCATTTCGTTGCAAGCGGGTTTTTAAGTGCTCTGGAGTCATTTCATTGCAAGCGGGTTTTTTAGTGCTCTGGAGTCATTTCGTTGCAAGCGGGTTTTTAAGTGCTCTGGAGTCATTTCGTTGCATGCGGGTTTTTAAGTGCTCTGAACGCATTTCGTTGTAAGCGGGTTTTTAAGTGCTCTGGAGTCATTTCGTTGCAAGCGGGTTTTTAAGTGCTCTGGAGTCATTTCGTTGCAAGCGGGTTTTTAAGTGCTCTGGAGTCATTTCGTTGCAAGCGGGTTTTTAAGTGCTCTGGAGTCATTTCGTTGCAAGCGGGTTTTTAAGTACTCTGGAGACATTTCGTTGCAAGCGGGTTTTTAAGTGCTCTGGAGTCATTTCGTTGCAAGCGGGTTTTTAAGTGCTCTGGAGTCATTTCGTTGCAAGTGGGTTTTTAAGTGCTCTGAAGGCATTTCCTTGCAAGCGGGTTTTTAAGTGCTCTGGAGTCATTTCATTGCAAGCGGGTTTTTAAGTGCTCTGGAGTCATTTCGTTGCAAGCGGGTTTTTAAGTGCTCTGGAGTCATTTCATTGCAAGCGGGTTTTTTAGTGCTCTGGAGTCATTTCGTTGCAAGCGGGTTTTTAAGTACTCTGGAGTCATTTCGTTGCATGCGGGTTTTTAAGTGCTCTGAAGGCATTTCGTTGTAAGCGGGTTTTTAAGTACTCTGGAGTCATTTCGTTGCAAGCGGGTTTTTAAGTGCTCTGGAGTCATTTCGTTGCAAGCGGGTTTTTAAGTGCTCTGGAGTCATTTCGTTGCAAGCGGGTTTTTAAGTGCTCTGGAGTCATTTCGTTACAAGCGGGTTTTTAAGTGCTCTGGAGTCATTTCGTTGCAAGCGGGTTTTTAAGTGCTCTGGAGTCATTTCGTTGCAAGCGGGTTTTTAAGTGCTCTGGAGTCATTTCGTTACAAGCGGGTTTTTAAGTGCTCTGGAGTCATTTCGTTGCAAGCGGGTTTTTAAGTGCTCTGGAGTCATTTCGTTGCAAGCGGGTTTTTAAGTACTCTGGAGACATTTCGTTGCAAGCGGCTTTTTAAGTGCTCTGGAGTCATTTCGTTGCAAGCGGGTTTTTAAGTGCTCTGGAGTCATTTCGTTGCAAGCGGGTTTTTAAGTGCTCTGGAGTCATTTCGTTGCAAGCGGGTTTTTAAGTGCTCTGGAGTCATTTCGTTGCAAGCGGGTTTTTAAGTGCTCTGGAGTCATTTCGTTGCAAGCGGGTTTTTAAGTGCTCTGGAGTCATTTCGTTGCAAGCGGGTTTTTAAGTGCTCTGGAGTCATTTCGTTGCAAGCGGGTTTTTAAGTGCTCTGGAGTCATTTCGTTGCAAGCGGGTTTTTAAGTGCTCTGGAGACATTTCGTTGCAAGCGGGTTTTTAAGTGCTCTGGAGTCATTTCGTTGCAAGCGGGTTTTTAAGTGCTCTGGCGGCATTTCGTTGCAAGCGGGTTTTTAAGTGCTCTGGAGTAATTTCGTTGCAAGCGGGTTTTTAAGTGCTCTGGAGTCATTTCGTTGCAAGCGGGTTTTTAAGTGCTCTGGAGTCATTTCGTTGCAAGCGGGTTTTTAAGTGCTCTGGAGTCATTTCGTTGCAAGCGGGTTTTTAAGTGCTCTGGAGTCATTTCGTTGCAAGCGGGTTTTTAAGTGCTCTGGAGTCATTTCGTTGCAAGCGGGTTTTTAAGTGCTCTGGAGTCATTTCGTTGCAAGCGGGTTTTTAAGGGCTCTGGAGTCATTTCGTTGCAAGCGGGTTTTTAAGTGCTCTGGAGTCATTTCGTTGCCAGCGGGTTTTTAAGTGCTCTGGAGTCATTTCGTTGCAAGCGGGTTTTTAAGTGCTCTGTAGGCATTTCGTTGCAAGCGGGTTTTTAAGTGCTCTGGAGTCATTTCGTTGCAAGCGGGTTTTTAAGTGCTCTGGAGTCATTTCGTTGCAAGCGGGTTTTTAAGTGCTCTGGAGTCATTTCGTTGCAAGCGGGTTTTTAAGTGCTCTGGAGTCATTTCGTTGCAAGCGGGTTTTTAAGTGCTCTGGAGTCATTTCGTTGCAAGCGGGTTTTTAAGTGCTCTGGAGACATTTCGTTGCAAGCGGGTTTTTAAGTGCTCTGGAGTCATTTCGTTGCAAGCGGGTTTTTAAGTGCTCTGGAGTCATTTCGTTGCAAGCGGGTTTTTAAGTGCTCTGGAGTCATTTCGTTGCAAGCGGGTTTTTAAGTGCTCTGGAGTCATTTCGTTGCAAGCGGGTTTTTAAGTGCTCTGGAGTCATTTCATTGCAAGCGGGTTTTTTAGTGCTCTGGAGTCATTTCGTTGCAAGCGGGTTTTTAAGTACTCTGGAGTCATTTCGTTGCATGCGGGTTTTTAAGTGCTCTGAAGGCATTTCGTTGTAAGCGGGTTTTTAAGTGCTCTGGAGTCATTTCGTTGCAAGCGGGTTTTTAAGTGCTCTGGAGTCATTTCGTTGCAAGCGGGTTTTTAAGTGCTCTGGAGTCATTTCGTTGCAAGCGGGTTTTAAAGTGCTCTGGAGTCATTTCGTTGCAAGCGGGTTTGTAAGTACTCTGGAGACATTTCGTTGCAAGCGGGTTTTTAAGTGCTCTGGAGTCATTTCGTTGCAAGCGGGTTTTTAAGTGCTCTGGAGTCATTTCGTTGCAAGCGGGTTTTTAAGTGCTCTGAAGGCATTTCGTTGCAAGCGGGTTTTTAAGTGCTCTGGAGTCATTTCGTTGCAAGCGGGTTTTTAAGTGCTCTGGAGTCATTTCGTTGCAAGCGGGTTTTTAAGTGCTCTGGAGTCATTTCATTGCAAGCGGGTTTTTTAGTGCTCTGGAGTCATTTCGTTGCAAGCGGGTTTTTAAGTACTCTGGAGTCATTTCGTTGCATGCGGGTTTTTAAGTGCTCTGAAGGCATTTCGTTGTAAGCGGGTTTTTAAGTGCTCTGGAGTCATTTCGTTGCAAGCGGGTTTTTAAGTGCTCTGGAGTCATTTCGTTGCAAGCGGGTTTTTAAGTGCTCTGGAGTCATTTCGTTGCAAGCGGGTTTTAAAGTGCTCTGAAGGCATTTCGTTGCAAGCGGGTTTTTAAGTGCTCTGGAGTCATTTCGTTGCAAGCGGGTTTTTAAGTGCTCTGGAGTCATTTCGTTGCAAGCGGGTTTTTAAGTGCTCTGGAGTCATTTCGTTGCAAGCGGGTTTTTAAGTGCTCTGGAGTCATTTCGTTGCAAGCGGGTTTTTAAGTGCTCTGGAGTCATTTCGTTGCAAGCGGGTTTTTAAGTGCTCTGGAGTCATTTCGTTGCAAGCGGGTTTTTAAGTACTCTGGAGACATTTCGTTGCAAGCGGGTTTTTAAGTGCTCTGGAGTCATTTCGTTGTAAGCGGGTTTTTAAGTGCTCTGGGTCATTTCGTTGCAAGCGGGTTTTTAAGTGCTCTGGAGTCATTTCGTTGCAAGCGGGTTTTTAAGTGCTCTGGAGTCATTTCGTTGCAAGCGGGTTTTTAAGTGCTCTGGAGTCATTTCGTTGCAAGCGGGTTTTTAAGTGCTCTGAAGGCATTTCGTTGCAAGCGGGTTTTTAAGTGCTCTGGAGTCATTTCGTTGCAAGCGGGTTTTTAAGTGCTCTGGAGGCATTTCGTTGCAAGCGGGTTTTTAAGTGCTCTGGAGTCATTTCGTTGTAAGCGGGTTTTTAAGTACTCTGGAGACATTTCGTTGCAAGCGGGTTTTTAAGTGCTCTGGAGTCATTTCGTTGCATGCGGGTTTTTAAGTGCTCTGAAGGCATTTCGTTGTAAGCGGGCTTTTAAGTGCTCTGGAGTCATTTCGTTGCAAGCGGGTTTTTACGTGTTCTGGAGTCATTTCGTTGCAAGCGGGTTTTTACATACTTCTCAGACATTTCACTGGAAGCGGGTTTTTTAAGTGCTCTGCAGGCATTTCGTTGCAAGCGGGTTTTTAAGTGCTCTGGAGTCATTTCGTTGCAAGCGGGTTTTTAAGTGCTCTGGAGTCATTTCGTTGCAAGCGGGTTTTTAAGTGCTCTGGAGTCATTTCATTGCAAGCGGGTTTTTTAGTGCTCTGGAGTCATTTCGTTGCAAGCGGGTTTTTAAGTGCTCTGGAGTCATTTCGTTGCATGCGGGTTTTTAAGTGCTCTGAAGGCATTTCGTTGTAAGCGGGTTTTTAAGTGCTCTGGAGTCATTTCGTTGCAAGCGGGTTTTTAAGTGCTCTGGAGTCATTTCGTTGCAAGCGGGTTTTTAAGTGCTCTGGAGTCATTTCGTTGCAAGCGGGTTTTTAAGTGCTCTGGAGTCATTTCGTTGCAAGCGGGTTTTTAAGTACTCTGTAGACATTTCGTTGCAAGCGGGTTTTTAAGTGCTCTGGAGTCATTTCGTTGCAAGCGTGTTTTTAAGTGCTCTGGAGTCATTTCGTTGCAAGCGGGTTTTTAAGTGCTCTGAAGGCATTTCGTTGCAAGCGGGTTTTTAAGGGCTCTGGAATCATTTCGTTGCAAGCGGGTTTTTAAGTGCTCTGGAGTCATTTCGTTGCAAGCGGGTTTTTAAGTGCTCTGGAGTCATTTCGTTGCAAGCGGGTTTTTAAGTACTCAGGAGACATTTCGTTGCAAGCGGGTTTTTAAGTGCTCTGGAGTCATTTCGTTGCAAGCGGGTTTTTAAGTGCTCTGGAGTCATTTCGTTGCAAGTGGGTTTTTAAGTGCTCTGAAGGCATTTCGTTGCAAGCGGGTTTTTAAGTGCTCTGGAGTCATTTTGTTGCAAGCGGGTTTTTAAGTGCTCTGGATTCATTTCGTTGCAAGCGGGTTTTTAAGTGCTCTGGAGTCATTTCATTGCAAGCGGGTTTTTTAGTGCTCTGGAGTCATTTCGTTGCAAGCGGGTTTTTAAGTACTCTGGAGTCATTTCGTTGCATGCGGGTTTTTAAGTGCTCTGAAGGCATTTCGTTGTAAGCGGGTTTTTAAGTGCTCTGGAGTCATTTCGTTGCAAGCGGGTTTTTAAGTGCTCTGGAGTCATTTCGTTGCAAGCGGGTTTTTAAGTGCTCTGAAGGCATTTCGTTGTAAGCGGGTTTTTAAGTGCTCTGGAGTCATTTCGTTGCAAGCGGGTTTTTAAGTGCTCTGGAGTCATTTCGTTGCAAGCGGGTTTTTAAGTGCTCTGGAGTCATTTCGTTGCAAGCGGGTTTTAAAGTGCTCTGAAGGCATTTCGTTGCAAGCGGGTTTTTAAGTGCTCTGGAGTCATTTCGTTGCAAGCGGGTTTTTAAGTGCTCTGGAGTCATTTCGTTGCAAGCGGGTTTTTAAGTGCTCTGGAGTCATTTCGTTGCAAGCGGGTTTTTAAGTGCTCTGGAGTCATTTCGTTGCAAGCGGGTTTTTAAGTGCTCTGGAGTCATTTCGTTGCAAGCGGGTTTTTAAGTGCTCTGGAGTCATTTCGTTGCAAGCGGGTTTTTAAGTGCTCTGGAGACATTTCGTTGCAAGCGGGTTTTTAAGTGCTCTGGAGTCATTTCGTTGTAAGCGGGTTTTTAAGTGCTCTGGAGTCATTTCGTTGCAAGCGGGTTTTTAAGTGCTCTGGAGTCATTTCGTTGCAAGCGGGTTTTTAAGTACTCTGGAGACATTTCGTTGCAAGCGGGTTTTTAAGTGCTCTGGAGTCATTTCGTTGCATGCGGGTTTTTAAGTGCTCTGAAGGCATTTCGTTGTAAGCGGGCTTTTAAGTGCTCTGGAGTCATTTCGTTGCAAGCGGGTTTTTACGCGTTCTGGAGTCATTTCGTTGCAAGCGGGTTTTTACATACTTCTCAGACATTTCACTGGAAGCGGGTTTTTTAAGTGCTCTGCAGGCATTTCGTTGTAAGCGGGTTTTTAAGTACTCTGGAGTCATTTCGTTGCAAGCGGGTTTTTAAGTGCTCTGGAGTCATTTCGTTGCAAGCGGGTTTTTAAGTGCTCTGGAGTCATTTCGTTGCAAGCGGGTTTTTAAGTGCTCTGGAGTCATTTCGTTGCAAGCGGGTTTTTAAGTGCTCTGGAGTCATTTCGTTGCAAGCGGGTTTTTAAGTGCTCTGGAGTCATTTCGTTGCAAGCGGGTTTTTACGTGTTCTGGAGTCATTTCGTTGCAAGCGGGTTTTTACATACTTCTCAGACATTTCACTGGAAGCGGGTTTTTTAAGTGCTCTGCAGGCATTTTGTTGTAAGCGGGTTTTTAAGTACTCTGGAGTCATTTCGTTGCAAGCGGGTTTTTAAGTGCTCTGAAGGCATTTCGTTGCAAGCGGGTTTTTAAGTGCTCTGGAGTCATTTCGTTGCAAGCGGGTTTTTAAGTGCTCTGGAGTCATTTCGTTGCAAGCGGGTTTTTAAGTGCTCTGGAGTCATTTCGTTGCAAGCGGGTTTTTAAGTGCTCTGGAGTCATTTCGTTGCAAGCGGGTTTTTAAGTGCTCTGGAGTCATTTCGTTGCAAGCGGGTTTTTAAGTGCTCTGGAGTCATTTCGTTGCAAGCGGGTTTTTAAGTGCTCTGGAGACATTTCGTTGCAAGCGGGTTTTTAAGTGCTCTGGAGTCATTTCGTTGTAAGCGGGTTTTTAAGTGCTCAGGAGTCATTTCGTTGCAAGCGGGTTTTTAAGTGCTCTGGAGTCATTTCGTTGCAAGCGGGTTTTTAAGTTCTCTGGAGACATTTCGTTGCAAGCGGGTTTTTAAGTGCTCTGGAGTCATTTCGTTGCATGCGGGTTTTTAAGTGCTCTGAAGGCATTTCGTTGTAAGCGGGCTTTTAAGTGCTCTGGAGTCATTTCGTTGCAAGCGGGTTTTTACGTGTTCTGGAGTCATTTCGTTGCAAGCGGGTTTTTACATACTTCTCAGACATTTCACTGGAAGCGGGTTTTTTAAGTGCTCTGCAGGCATTTCGTTGTAAGCGGGTTTTTAAGTACTCTGGAGTCATTTCGTTGCAAGCGGGTTTTTAAGTGCTCTGGAGTCATTTCGTTGCAAGCGGGTTTTTAAGTGCTCTGGAGTCATTTCGTTGCAAGCAGGTTTTTAAGTGCTCTGGAGTCATTTCGTTACAAGCGGGTTTTTAAGTGCTCTGGAGTCATTTCGTTGCAAGCGGGTTTTTAAGTGCTCTGGAGTCATTTCGTTGCAAGCGGGTTTTTAAGTGCTCTGGAGTCATTTCGTTGCAAGCGGGTTTTTAAGTGCTCTGGAGTCATTTCGTTGCAAGCGGGTTTTTAAGTGCTCTGGAGTCATTTCGTTGCAAGCGGGTTTTTAAGTGCTCTGGAGTCATTTCGTTGCAAGCGGGTTTTTAAGTGCTCTGGAGTCATTTCGTTGCAAGCGGGTTTTTAAGTGCTCTGGAGTCATTTCGTTGCAAGCGGGTTTTTAAGTGCTCTGGAGACATTTCGTTGCAAGCGGGTTTTTAAGTGCTCTGGAGTCATTTCGTTGCAAGCGGGTTTTTAAGTGCTCTGGCGGCATTTCGTTGCAAGCGGGTTTTTAAGTGCTCTGGAGTAATTTCGTTGCAAGCGGGTTTTTAAGTGCTCTGGAGTCATTTCGTTGCAAGCGGGTTTTTAAGTGCTCTGGAGTCATTTCGTTGCAAGCGGGTTTTTAAGTGCTCTGGAGTCATTTCGTTGCAAGCGGGTTTTTAAGTGCTCTGGAGTCATTTCGTTGCAAGCGGGTTTTTAAGTGCTCTGGAGTCATTTCGTTGCAAGCGGGTTTTTAAGTGCTCTGGAGTCATTTCGTTGCAAGCGGGTTTTTAATGGCTCTGGAGTCATTTCGTTGCAAGCGGGTTTTTAAGTGCTCTGGAGTCATTTCGTTGCCAGCGGGTTTTTAAGTGCTCTGGAGTCATTTCGTTGCAAGCGGGTTTTTAAGTGCTCTGTAGGCATTTCGTTGCAAGCGGGTTTTTAAGTGCTCTGGAGTCATTTCGTTGCAAGCGGGTTTTTAAGTGCTCTGGAGTCATTTCGTTGCAAGCGGGTTTTTAAGTGCTCTGGAGTCATTTCGTTGCAAGCGGGTTTTTAAGTGCTCTGGAGTCATTTCGTTGCAAGCGGGTTTTTAAGTGCTCTGGAGTCATTTCGTTGCAAGCGGGTTTTTAAGTGCTCTGGAGACATTTCGTTGCAAGCGGGTTTTTAAGTGCTCTGGAGTCATTTCGTTGCAAGCGGGTTTTTAAGTGCTCTGGAGTCATTTCGTTGCAAGCGGGTTTTTAAGTGCTCTGGAGTCATTTCGTTGCAAGCGGGTTTTTAAGTGCTCTGTAGACATTTCGTTGCAAGCGGGTTTTTAAGTGCTCTGGAGTCATTTCGTTGCAAGCGTGTTTTTAAGTGCTCTGGAGTCATTTCGTTGCAAGCGGGTTTTTAAGTGCTCTGAAGGCATTTCGTTGCAAGCGGGTTTTTAAGTGCTCTGGAGTCATTTCGTTGCAAGCGGGTTTTTAAGTGCTCTGGAGTCATTTCGTTGCAAGCGGGTTTTTAAGTGCTCTGGAGTCATTTCGTTGCAAGCGGGTTTTTAAGTACTCTGGAGACATTTCGTTGCAAGCGGGTTTTTAAGTGCTCTGGAGTCATTTCGTTGCAAGCGGGTTTTTAAGTGCTCTGGAGTCATTTCGTTGCAAGCGGGTTTTTAAGTGCTCTGAAGGCATTTCGTTGCAAGCGGGTTTTTAAGTGCTCTGGAGTCATTTCGTTGCAAGCGGGTTTTTAAGTGCTCTGGAGTCATTTCATTGCAAGCGGGTTTTTAAGTGCTCTGGAGTCATTTCATTGCAAGCGGGTTTTTTAGTGCTCTGGAGTCATTTCGTTGCAAGCGGGTTTTTAAGTACTCTGGAGTCATTTCGTTGCATGCGGGTTTTTAAGTGCTCTGAAGGCATTTCGTTGCAAGCGGGTTTTTAAGTGCTCTGGAGTCATTTCGTTGCAAGCGGGTTTTTAAGTGCTCTGGAGTCATTTCGTTGCAAGCGGGTTTTTAAGTGCTCTGGAGTCATTTCGTTGCAAGCGGGTTTTAAAGTGCTCTGAAGGCATTTCGTTGCAAGCGGGTTTTTAAGTGCTCTGGAGTCATTTCGTTGCAAGCGGGTTTTTAAGTGCTCTGGAGTCATTTCGTTGCAAGCGGGTTTTTAAGTGCTCTGGAGTCATTTCGTTGCAAGCGGGTTTTTAAGTGCTCTGGAGTCATTTCGTTGCAAGCGGGTTTTTAAGTGCTCTGGAGTCATTTCGTTGCAAGCGGGTTTTTAAGTGCTCTGGAGTCATTTCGTTGCAAGCGGGTTTTTAAGTACTCTGGAGACATTTCGTTGCAAGCGGGTTTTTAAGTGCTCTGGAGTCATTTCGTTGTAAGCGGGTTTTTAAGTGCTCTGGGTCATTTCGTTGCAAGCGGGTTTTTAAGTGCTCTGGAGTCATTTCGTTGCAAGCGGGTTTTTAAGTACTCTGGAGACATTTCGTTGCAAGCGGGTTTTTAAGTGCTCTGGAGTCATTTCGTTGCATGCGGGTTTTTAAGTGCTCTGAAGGCATTTCGTTGTAAGCGGGCTTTTAAGTGCTCTGGAGTCATTTCGTTGCAAGCGGGTTTTTACGTGTTCTGGAGTCATTTCGTTGCAAGCGGGTTTTTACATACTTCTCAGACATTTCACTGGAAGCGGGTTTTTTAAGTGCTCTGCAGGCATTTCGTTGCAAGCGGGTTTTTAAGTGCTCTGGAGTCATTTCGTTGCAAGCGGGTTTTTAAGTGCTCTGGAGTCATTTCGTTGCAAGCGGGTTTTTAAGTGCTCTGGAGTCATTTCATTGCAAGCGGGTTTTTTAGTGCTCTGGAGTCATTTCGTTGCAAGCGGGTTTTTAAGTGCTCTGGAGTCATTTCGTTGCATGCGGGTTTTTAAGTGCTCTGAAGGCATTTCGTTGTAAGCGGGTTTTTAAGTGCTCTGGAGTCATTTCGTTGCAAGCGGGTTTTTAAGTGCTCTGGAGTCATTTCGTTGCAAGCGGGTTTTTAAGTGCTCTGGAGTCATTTCGTTGCAAGCGGGTTTTTAAGTGCTCTGGAGTCATTTCGTTGCAAGCGGGTTTTTAAGTACTCTGGAGACATTTCGTTGCAAGCGGGTTTTTAAGTGCTCTGGAGTCATTTCGTTGCAAGCGGGTTTTTAAGTGCTCTGGAGTCATTTCGTTGCAAGTGGGTTTTTAAGTGCTCTGAAGGCATTTCCTTGCAAGCGGGTTTTTAAGTGCTCTGGAGTCATTTCATTGCAAGCGGGTTTTTAAGTGCTCTGGAGTCATTTCGTTGCAAGCGGGTTTTTAAGTGCTCTGGAGTCATTTCATTGCAAGCGGGTTTTTTAGTGCTCTGGAGTCATTTCGTTGCAAGCGGGTTTTTAAGTACTCTGGAGTCATTTCGTTGCATGCGGGTTTTTAAGTGCTCTGAAGGCATTTCGTTGTAAGCGGGTTTTTAAGTACTCTGGAGTCATTTCGTTGCAAGCGGGTTTTTAAGTGCTCTGGAGTCATTTCGTTGCAAGCGGGTTTTTAAGTGCTCTGGAGTCATTTCGTTGCAAGCGGGTTTTTAAGTGCTCTGGAGTCATTTCGTTACAAGCGGGTTTTTAAGTGCTCTGGAGTCATTTCGTTGCAAGCGGGTTTTTAAGTGCTCTGGAGCCATTTCGTTGCAAGCGGGTTTTTAAGTGCTCTGGAGTCATTTCGTTACAAGCGGGTTTTTAAGTGCTCTGGAGTCATTTCGTTGCAAGCGGGTTTTTAAGTGCTCTGGAGTCATTTCGTTGCAAGCGGGTTTTTAAGTACTCTGGAGACATTTCGTTGCAAGCGGCTTTTTAAGTGCTCTGGAGTCATTTCGTTGCAAGCGGGTTTTTAAGTGCTCTGGAGTCATTTCGTTGCAAGCGGGTTTTTAAGTGCTCTGGAGTCATTTCGTTGCAAGCGGGTTTTTAAGTGCTCTGGAGTCATTTCGTTGCAAGCGGGTTTTTAAGTGCTCTGGAGTCATTTCGTTGCAAGCGGGTTTTTAAGTGCTCTGGAGTCATTTCGTTGCAAGCGGGTTTTTAAGTGCTCTGGAGTCATTTCGTTGCAAGCGGGTTTTTAAGTGCTCTGGAGTCATTTCGTTGCAAGCGGGTTTTTAAGTGCTCTGGAGACATTTCGTTGCAAGCGGGTTTTTAAGTGCTCTGGAGTCATTTCGTTGCAAGCGGGTTTTTAAGTGCTCTGGCGGCATTTCGTTGCAAGCGGGTTTTTAAGTGCTCTGGAGTAATTTCGTTGCAAGCGGGTTTTTAAGTGCTCTGGAGTCATTTCGTTGCAAGCGGGTTTTTAAGTGCTCTGGAGTCATTTCGTTGCAAGCGGGTTTTTAAGTGCTCTGGAGTCATTTCGTTGCAAGCGGGTTTTTAAGTGCTCTGGAGTCATTTCGTTGCAAGCGGGTTTTTAAGTGCTCTGGAGTCATTTCGTTGCAAGCGGGTTTTTAAGTGCTCTGGAGTCATTTCGTTGCAAGCGGGTTTTTAAGGGCTCTGGAGTCATTTCGTTGCAAGCGGGTTTTTAAGTGCTCTGGAGTCATTTCGTTGCCAGCGGGTTTTTAAGTGCTCTGGAGTCATTTCGTTGCAAGCGGGTTTTTAAGTGCTCTGTAGGCATTTCGTTGCAAGCGGGTTTTTAAGTGCTCTGGAGTCATTTCGTTGCAAGCGGGTTTTTAAGTGCTCTGGAGTCATTTCGTTGCAAGCGGGTTTTTAAGTGCTCTGGAGTCATTTCGTTGCAAGCGGGTTTTTAAGTGCTCTGGAGTCATTTCGTTGCAAGCGGGTTTTTAAGTGCTCTGGAGTCATTTCGTTGCAAGCGGGTTTTTAAGTGCTCTGGAGACATTTCGTTGCAAGCGGGTTTTTAAGTGCTCTGGAGTCATTTCGTTGCAAGCGGGTTTTTAAGTGCTCTGGAGTCATTTCGTTGCAAGCGGGTTTTTAAGTGCTCTGGAGTCATTTCGTTGCAAGCGGGTTTTTAAGTGCTCTGGAGTCATTTCGTTGCAAGCGGGTTTTTAAGTGCTCTGGAGTCATTTCATTGCAAGCGGGTTTTTTAGTGCTCTGGAGTCATTTCGTTGCAAGCGGGTTTTTAAGTACTCTGGAGTCATTTCGTTGCATGCGGGTTTTTAAGTGCTCTGAAGGCATTTCGTTGTAAGCGGGTTTTTAAGTGCTCTGGAGTCATTTCGTTGCAAGCGGGTTTTTAAGTGCTCTGGAGTCATTTCGTTGCAAGCGGGTTTTTAAGTGCTCTGGAGTCATTTCGTTGCAAGCGGGTTTTAAAGTGCTCTGAAGGCATTTCGTTGCAAGCGGGTTTTTAAGTGCTCTGGAGTCATTTCGTTGCAAGCGGGTTTTTAAGTGCTCTGGAGTCATTTCGTTGCAAGCGGGTTTTTAAGTGCTCTGGAGTCATTTCGTTGCAAGCGGGTTTTTAAGTGCTCTGGAGTCATTTCGTTGCAAGCGGGTTTTTAAGTGCTCTGGAGTCATTTCGTTGCAAGCGGGTTTTTAAGTGCTCTGGAGTCATTTCGTTGCAAGCGGGTTTTTAAGTACTCTGGAGACATTTCGTTGCAAGCGGGTTTTTAAGTGCTCTGGAGTCATTTCGTTGTAAGCGGGTTTTTAAGTGCTCTGGGTCATTTCGTTGCAAGCGGGTTTTTAAGTGCTCTGGAGTCATTTCGTTGCAAGCGGGTTTTTAAGTACTCTGGAGACATTTCGTTGCAAGCGGGTTTTTAAGTGCTCTGGAGTCATTTCGTTGCATGCGGGTTTTTAAGTGCTCTGAAGGCATTTCGTTGTAAGCGGGCTTTAAAGTGCTCTGGAGTCATTTCGTTGCAAGCGGGTTTTTACGTGTTCTGGAGTCATTTCGTTGCAAGCGGGTTTTTACATACTTCTCAGACATTTCACTGGAAGCGGGTTTTTTAAGTGCTCTGCAGGCATTTCGTTGCAAGCGGGTTTTTAAGTGCTCTGGAGTCATTTCGTTGCAAGCGGGTTTTTAAGTGCTCTGGAGTCATTTCGTTGCAAGCGGGTTTTTAAGTGCTCTGGAGTCATTTCATTGCAAGCGGGTTTTTTAGTGCTCTGGAGTCATTTCGTTGCAAGCGGGTTTTTAAGTGCTCTGGAGTCATTTCGTTGCATGCGGGTTTTTAAGTGCTCTGAAGGCATTTCGTTGTAAGCGGGTTTTTAAGTGCTCTGGAGTCATTTCGTTGCAAGCGGGTTTTTAAGTGCTCTGGAGTCATTTCGTTGCAAGCGGGTTTTTAAGTGCTCTGGAGTCATTTCGTTGCAAGCGGGTTTTTAAGTGCTCTGGAGTCATTTCGTTGCAAGCGGGTTTTTAAGTACTCTGGAGACATTTCGTTGCAAGCGGGTTTTTAAGTGCTCTGGAGTCATTTCGTTGCAAGCGGGTTTTTAAGTGCTCTGGAGTCATTTCGTTGCAAGTGGGTTTTTAAGTGCTCTGTAGGCATTTCCTTGCAAGCGGGTTTTTAAGTGCTCTGGAGTCATTTCGTTGCAAGCGGGTTTTTAAGTGCTCTGGAGTCATTTCGTTGCAAGCGGGTTTTTAAGTGCTCTGGAGTCATTTCATTGCAAGCGGGTTTTTTAGTGCTCTGGAGTCATTTCGTTGCAAGCGGGTTTTTAAGTACTCTGGAGTCATTTCGTTGCATGCGGGTTTTTAAGTGCTCTGAAGGCATTTCGTTGTAAGCGGGTTTTTAAGTGCTCTGGAGTCATTTCGTTGCAAGCGGGTTTTTAAGTGCTCTGGAGTCATTTCGTTGCAAGCGGGTTTTTAAGTGCTCTGGAGTCATTTCGTTGCAAGCGGGTTTTAAAGTGCTCTGAAGGCATTTCGTTGCAAGCGGGTTTTTAAGTGCTCTGGAGTCATTTCGTTGCAAGCGGGTTTTTAAGTGCTCTGGAGTCATTTCGTTGCAAGCGGGTTTTTAAGTGCTCTGGAGTCATTTCGTTGCAAGCGGGTTTTTAAGTGCTCTGGAGTCATTTCGTTGCAAGCGGGTTTTTAAGTGCTCTGGAGTCATTTCGTTGCAAGCGGGTTTTTAAGTGCTCTGGAGTCATTTCGTTGCAAGCGGGTTTTTAAGTGCTCTGGAGACATTTCGTTGCAAGCGGGTTTTTAAGTGCTCTGGAGTCATTTCGTTGTAAGCGGGTTTTTAAGTGCTCTGGAGTCATTTCGTTGCAAGCGGGTTTTTAAGTGCTCTGGAGTCATTTCGTTGCAAGCGGGTTTTTAAGTACTCTGGAGACATTTCGTTGCAAGCGGGTTTTTAAGTGCTCTGGAGTCATTTCGTTGCATGCGGGTTTTTAAGTGCTCTGAAGGCATTTCGTTGTAAGCGGGCTTTTAAGTGCTCTGGAGTCATTTCGTTGCAAGCGGGTTTTTACGCGTTCTGGAGTCATTTCGTTGCAAGCGGGTTTTTACATACTTCTCAGACATTTCACTGGAAGCGGGTTTTTTAAGTGCTCTGCAGGCATTTCGTTGCAAGCGGGTTTTTAAGTGCTCTGGAGTCATTTCGTTGTAAGCGGGTTTTTAAGTGCTCTGGAGTCATTTCGTTGCAAGCGGGTTTTTAAGTGCTCTGGAGTCATTTCGTTGCAAGCGGGTTTTTAAGTACTCTGGAGACATTTCGTTGCAAGCGGGTTTTTAAGTGCTCTGGAGTCATTTCGTTGCATGCGGGTTTTTAAGTGCTCTGAAGGCATTTCGTTGTAAGCGGGCTTTTAAGTGCTCTGGAGTCATTTCGTTGCAAGCGGGTTTTTACGCGTTCTGGAGTCATTTCGTTGCAAGCGGGTTTTTACATACTTCTCAGACATTTCACTGGAAGCGGGTTTTTTAAGTGCTCTGCAGGCATTTCGTTGTAAGCGGGTTTTTAAGTACTCTGGAGTCATTTCGTTGCAAGCGGGTTTTTAAGTGCTCTGGAGTCATTTCGTTGCAAGCGGGTTTTTAAGTGCTCTGGAGTCATTTCGTTGCAAGCGGGTTTTTAAGTGCTCTGGAGTCATTTCGTTGCAAGCGGGTTTTTAAGTGCTCTGGAGTCATTTCGTTGCAAGCGGGTTTTTAAGTGCTCTGGAGTCATTTCGTTGCAAGCGGGTTTTTAAGTGCTCTGGAGTCATTTCGTTGCAAGCGGGTTTTTAAGTGCTCTGGAGTCATTTCGTTGCAAGCGGGTTTTTAAGTGCTCTGGAGTCATTTCGTTGCAAGCGGGTTTTTAAGTGCTCTGGAGACATTTCGTTGCAAGCGGGTTTTTAAGTGCTCTGGAGTCATTTCGTTGCAAGCGGGTTTTTAAGTGCTCTGGAGTCATTTCGTTGCAAGCGGGTTTTTAAGTGCTCTGGAGTCATTTCGTTGCAAGCGGGTTTTTAAGTACTCTGTAGACATTTCGTTGCAAGCGGGTTTTTAAGTGCTCTGGAGTCATTTCGTTGCAAGCGTGTTTTTAAGTGCTCTGGAGTCATTTCGTTGCAAGCGGGTTTTTAAGTGCTCTGAAGGCATTTCGTTGCAAGCGGGTTTTTAAGTGCTCTGGAGTCATTTCGTTGCAAGCGGGTTTTTAAGTGCTCTGGAGTCATTTCGTTGCAAGCGGGTTTTTAAGTGCTCTGGAGTCATTTCGTTGCAAGCGGGTTTTTAAGTACTCTGGAGACATTTCGTTGCAAGCGGGTTTTTAAGTGCTCTGGAGTCATTTCGTTGCAAGCGGGTTTTTAAGTGCTCTGGAGTCATTTCGTTGCAAGCGGGTTTTTAAGTGCTCTGAAGGCATTTCGTTGCAAGCGGGTTTTTAAGTGCTCTGGAGTCATTTCGTTGCAAGCGGGTTTTTAAGTGCTCTGGAGTCATTTCGTTGCAAGCGGGTTTTTAAGTGCTCTGGAGTCATTTCATTGCAAGCGGGTTTTTTAGTGCTCTGGAGTCATTTCGTTGCAAGCGGGTTTTTAAGTACTCTGGAGTCATTTCGTTGCATGCGGGTTTTTAAGTGCTCTGAAGGCATTTCGTTGTAAGCGGGTTTTTAAGTGCTCTGGAGTCATTTCGTTGCAAGCGGGTTTTTAAGTGCTCTGGAGTCATTTCGTTGCAAGCGGGTTTTTAAGTGCTCTGGAGTCATTTCGTTGCAAGCGGGTTTTAAAGTGCTCTGAAGGCATTTCGTTGCAAGCGGGTTTTTAAGTGCTCTGGAGTCATTTCGTTGCAAGCGGGTTTTTAAGTGCTCTGGAGTCATTTCGTTGCAAGCGGGTTTTTAAGTGCTCTGGAGTCATTTCGTTGCAAGCGGGTTTTTAAGTGCTCTGGAGTCATTTCGTTGCAAGCGGGTTTTTAAGTGCTCTGGAGTCATTTCGTTGCAAGCGGGTTTTTAAGTGCTCTGGAGTCATTTCGTTGCAAGCGGGTTTTTAAGTACTCTGGAGACATTTCGTTGCAAGCGGGTTTTTAAGTGCTCTGGAGTCATTTCGTTGTAAGCGGGTTTTTAAGTGCTCTGGGTCATTTCGTTGCAAGCGGGTTTTTAAGTGCTCTGGAGTCATTTCGTTGCAAGCGGGTTTTTAAGTACTCTGGAGACATTTCGTTGCAAGCGGGTTTTTAAGTGCTCTGGAGTCATTTCGTTGCATGCGGGTTTTTAAGTGCTCTGAAGGCATTTCGTTGTAAGCGGGCTTTTAAGTGCTCTGGAGTCATTTCGTTGCAAGCGGGTTTTTACGTGTTCTGGAGTCATTTCGTTGCAAGCGGGTTTTTACATACTTCTCAGACATTTCACTGGAAGCGGGTTTTTTAAGTGCTCTGCAGGCATTTCGTTGCAAGCGGGTTTTTAAGTGCTCTGGAGTCATTTCGTTGCAAGCGGGTTTTTAAGTGCTCTGGAGTCATTTCGTTGCAAGCGGGTTTTTAAGTACTCTGGAGACATTTCGTTGCAAGCGGCTTTTTAAGTGCTCTGGAGTCATTTCGTTGCAAGCGGGTTTTTAAGTGCTCTGGAGTCATTTCGTTGCAAGCGGGTTTTTAAGTGCTCTGGAGTCATTTCGTTGCAAGCGGGTTTTTAAGTGCTCTGGAGTCATTTCGTTGCAAGCGGGTTTTTAAGTGCTCTGGAGTCATTTCGTTGCAAGCGGGTTTTTAAGTGCTCTGGAGTCATTTCGTTGCAAGCGGGTTTTTAAGTGCTCTGGAGTCATTTCGTTGCAAGCGGGTTTTTAAGTGCTCTGGAGTCATTTCGTTGCAAGCGGGTTTTTAAGTGCTCTGGAGACATTTCGTTGCAAGCGGGTTTTTAAGTGCTCTGGAGTCATTTCGTTGCAAGCGGGTTTTTAAGTGCTCTGGCGGCATTTCGTTGCAAGCGGGTTTTTAAGTGCTCTGGAGTAATTTCGTTGCAAGCGGGTTTTTAAGTGCTCTGGAGTCATTTCGTTGCAAGCGGGTTTTTAAGTGCTCTGGAGTCATTTCGTTGCAAGCGGGTTTTTAAGTGCTCTGGAGTCATTTCGTTGCAAGCGGGTTTTTAAGTGCTCTGGAGTCATTTCGTTGCAAGCGGGTTTTTAAGTGCTCTGGAGTCATTTCGTTGCAAGCGGGTTTTTAAGTGCTCTGGAGTCATTTCGTTGCAAGCGGGTTTTTAAGGGCTCTGGAGTCATTTCGTTGCAAGCGGGTTTTTAAGTGCTCTGGAGTCATTTCGTTGCCAGCGGGTTTTTAAGTGCTCTGGAGTCATTTCGTTGCAAGCGGGTTTTTAAGTGCTCTGTAGGCATTTCGTTGCAAGCGGGTTTTTAAGTGCTCTGGAGTCATTTCGTTGCAAGCGGGTTTTTAAGTGCTCTGGAGTCATTTCGTTGCAAGCGGGTTTTTAAGTGCTCTGGAGTCATTTCGTTGCAAGCGGGTTTTTAAGTGCTCTGGAGTCATTTCGTTGCAAGCGGGTTTTTAAGTGCTCTGGAGTCATTTCGTTGCAAGCGGGTTTTTAAGTGCTCTGGAGACATTTCGTTGCAAGCGGGTTTTTAAGTGCTCTGGAGTCATTTCGTTGCAAGCGGGTTTTTAAGTGCTCTGGAGTCATTTCGTTGCAAGCGGGTTTTTAAGTGCTCTGGAGTCATTTCGTTGCAAGCGGGTTTTTAAGTGCTCTGGAGTCATTTCGTTGCAAGCGGGTTTTTAAGTGCTCTGGAGTCATTTCATTGCAAGCGGGTTTTTTAGTGCTCTGGAGTCATTTCGTTGCAAGCGGGTTTTTAAGTACTCTGGAGTCATTTCGTTGCATGCGGGTTTTTAAGTGCTCTGAAGGCATTTCGTTGTAAGCGGGTTTTTAAGTGCTCTGGAGTCATTTCGTTGCAAGCGGGTTTTTAAGTGCTCTGGAGTCATTTCGTTGCAAGCGGGTTTTTAAGTGCTCTGGAGTCATTTCGTTGCAAGCGGGTTTTAAAGTGCTCTGAAGGCATTTCGTTGCAAGCGGGTTTTTAAGTGCTCTGGAGTCATTTCGTTGCAAGCGGGTTTTTAAGTGCTCTGGAGTCATTTCGTTGCAAGCGGGTTTTTAAGTGCTCTGGAGTCATTTCGTTGCAAGCGGGTTTTTAAGTGCTCTGGAGTCATTTCGTTGCAAGCGGGTTTTTAAGTGCTCTGGAGTCATTTCGTTGCAAGCGGGTTTTTAAGTGCTCTGGAGTCATTTCGTTGCAAGCGGGTTTTTAAGTACTCTGGAGACATTTCGTTGCAAGCGGGTTTTTAAGTGCTCTGGAGTCATTTCGTTGTAAGCGGGTTTTTAAGTGCTCTGGGTCATTTCGTTGCAAGCGGGTTTTTAAGTGCTCTGGAGTCATTTCGTTGCAAGCGGGTTTTTAAGTACTCTGGAGACATTTCGTTGCAAGCGGGTTTTTAAGTGCTCTGGAGTCATTTCGTTGCATGCGGGTTTTTAAGTGCTCTGAAGGCATTTCGTTGTAAGCGGGCTTTAAAGTGCTCTGGAGTCATTTCGTTGCAAGCGGGTTTTTACGTGTTCTGGAGTCATTTCGTTGCAAGCGGGTTTTTACATACTTCTCAGACATTTCACTGGAAGCGGGTTTTTTAAGTGCTCTGCAGGCATTTCGTTGCAAGCGGGTTTTTAAGTGCTCTGGAGTCATTTCGTTGCAAGCGGGTTTTTAAGTGCTCTGGAGTCATTTCGTTGCAAGCGGGTTTTTAAGTGCTCTGGAGTCATTTCATTGCAAGCGGGTTTTTTAGTGCTCTGGAGTCATTTCGTTGCAAGCGGGTTTTTAAGTGCTCTGGAGTCATTTCGTTGCATGCGGGTTTTTAAGTGCTCTGAAGGCATTTCGTTGTAAGCGGGTTTTTAAGTGCTCTGGAGTCATTTCGTTGCAAGCGGGTTTTTAAGTGCTCTGGAGTCATTTCGTTGCAAGCGGGTTTTTAAGTGCTCTGGAGTCATTTCGTTGCAAGCGGGTTTTTAAGTGCTCTGGAGTCATTTCGTTGCAAGCGGGTTTTTAAGTACTCTGGAGACATTTCGTTGCAAGCGGGTTTTTAAGTGCTCTGGAGTCATTTCGTTGCAAGCGGGTTTTTAAGTGCTCTGGAGTCATTTCGTTGCAAGTGGGTTTTTAAGTGCTCTGTAGGCATTTCCTTGCAAGCGGGTTTTTAAGTGCTCTGGAGTCATTTCGTTGCAAGCGGGTTTTTAAGTGCTCTGGAGTCATTTCGTTGCAAGCGGGTTTTTAAGTGCTCTGGAGTCATTTCATTGCAAGCGGGTTTTTTAGTGCTCTGGAGTCATTTCGTTGCAAGCGGGTTTTTAAGTACTCTGGAGTCATTTCGTTGCATGCGGGTTTTTAAGTGCTCTGAAGGCATTTCGTTGTAAGCGGGTTTTTAAGTGCTCTGGAGTCATTTCGTTGCAAGCGGGTTTTTAAGTGCTCTGGAGTCATTTCGTTGCAAGCGGGTTTTTAAGTGCTCTGGAGTCATTTCGTTGCAAGCGGGTTTTAAAGTGCTCTGAAGGCATTTCGTTGCAAGCGGGTTTTTAAGTGCTCTGGAGTCATTTCGTTGCAAGCGGGTTTTTAAGTGCTCTGGAGTCATTTCGTTGCAAGCGGGTTTTTAAGTGCTCTGGAGTCATTTCGTTGCAAGCGGGTTTTTAAGTGCTCTGGAGTCATTTCGTTGCAAGCGGGTTTTTAAGTGCTCTGGAGTCATTTCGTTGCAAGCGGGTTTTTAAGTGCTCTGGAGTCATTTCGTTGCAAGCGGGTTTTTAAGTGCTCTGGAGACATTTCGTTGCAAGCGGGTTTTTAAGTGCTCTGGAGTCATTTCGTTGTAAGCGGGTTTTTAAGTGCTCTGGAGTCATTTCGTTGCAAGCGGGTTTTTAAGTGCTCTGGAGTCATTTCGTTGCAAGCGGGTTTTTAAGTACTCTGGAGACATTTCGTTGCAAGCGGGTTTTTAAGTGCTCTGGAGTCATTTCGTTGCATGCGGGTTTTTAAGTGCTCTGAAGGCATTTCGTTGTAAGCGGGCTTTTAAGTGCTCTGGAGTCATTTCGTTGCAAGCGGGTTTTTACGCGTTCTGGAGTCATTTCGTTGCAAGCGGGTTTTTACATACTTCTCAGACATTTCACTGGAAGCGGGTTTTTTAAGTGCTCTGCAGGCATTTCGTTGCAAGCGGGTTTTTAAGTGCTCTGGAGTCATTTCGTTGTAAGCGGGTTTTTAAGTGCTCTGGAGTCATTTCGTTGCAAGCGGGTTTTTAAGTGCTCTGGAGTCATTTCGTTGCAAGCGGGTTTTTAAGTACTCTGGAGACATTTCGTTGCAAGCGGGTTTTTAAGTGCTCTGGAGTCATTTCGTTGCATGCGGGTTTTTAAGTGCTCTGAAGGCATTTCGTTGTAAGCGGGCTTTTAAGTGCTCTGGAGTCATTTCGTTGCAAGCGGGTTTTTACGCGTTCTGGAGTCATTTCGTTGCAAGCGGGTTTTTACATACTTCTCAGACATTTCACTGGAAGCGGGTTTTTTAAGTGCTCTGCAGGCATTTCGTTGTAAGCGGGTTTTTAAGTACTCTGGAGTCATTTCGTTGCAAGCGGGTTTTTAAGTGCTCTGGAGTCATTTCGTTGCAAGCGGGTTTTTAAGTGCTCTGGAGTCATTTCGTTGCAAGCGGGTTTTTAAGTGCTCTGGAGTCATTTCGTTGCAAGCGGGTTTTTAAGTGCTCTGGAGTCATTTCGTTGCAAGCGGGTTTTTAAGTGCTCTGGAGTCATTTCGTTGCAAGCGGGTTTTTAAGTGCTCTGGAGTCATTTCGTTGCAAGCGGGTTTTTAAGTGCTCTGGAGTCATTTCGTTGCAAGCGGGTTTTTAAGTGCTCTGGAGTCATTTCGTTGCAAGCGGGTTTTTAAGTGCTCTGGAGACATTTCGTTGCAAGCGGGTTTTTAAGTGCTCTGGAGTCATTTCGTTGCAAGCGGGTTTTTAAGTGCTCTGGAGTCATTTCGTTGCAAGCGGGTTTTTAAGTGCTCTGGAGTCATTTCGTTGCAAGCGGGTTTTTAAGTACTCTGTAGACATTTCGTTGCAAGCGGGTTTTTAAGTGCTCTGGAGTCATTTCGTTGCAAGCGTGTTTTTAAGTGCTCTGGAGTCATTTCGTTGCAAGCGGGTTTTTAAGTGCTCTGAAGGCATTTCGTTGCAAGCGGGTTTTTAAGTGCTCTGGAGTCATTTCGTTGCAAGCGGGTTTTTAAGTGCTCTGGAGTCATTTCGTTGCAAGCGGGTTTTTAAGTGCTCTGGAGTCATTTCGTTGCAAGCGGGTTTTTAAGTACTCTGGAGACATTTCGTTGCAAGCGGGTTTTTAAGTGCTCTGGAGTCATTTCGTTGCAAGCGGGTTTTTAAGTGCTCTGGAGTCATTTCGTTGCAAGCGGGTTTTTAAGTGCTCTGAAGGCATTTCGTTGCAAGCGGGTTTTTAAGTGCTCTGGAGTCATTTCGTTGCAAGCGGGTTTTTAAGTGCTCTGGAGTCATTTCGTTGCAAGCGGGTTTTTAAGTGCTCTGGAGTCATTTCATTGCAAGCGGGTTTTTTAGTGCTCTGGAGTCATTTCGTTGCAAGCGGGTTTTTAAGTACTCTGGAGTCATTTCGTTGCATGCGGGTTTTTAAGTGCTCTGAAGGCATTTCGTTGTAAGCGGGTTTTTAAGTGCTCTGGAGTCATTTCGTTGCAAGCGGGTTTTTAAGTGCTCTGGAGTCATTTCGTTGCAAGCGGGTTTTTAAGTGCTCTGGAGTCATTTCGTTGCAAGCGGGTTTTAAAGTGCTCTGAAGGCATTTCGTTGCAAGCGGGTTTTTAAGTGCTCTGGAGTCATTTCGTTGCAAGCGGGTTTTTAAGTGCTCTGGAGTCATTTCGTTGCAAGCGGGTTTTTAAGTGCTCTGGAGTCATTTCGTTGCAAGCGGGTTTTTAAGTGCTCTGGAGTCATTTCGTTGCAAGCGGGTTTTTAAGTGCTCTGGAGTCATTTCGTTGCAAGCGGGTTTTTAAGTGCTCTGGAGTCATTTCGTTGCAAGCGGGTTTTTAAGTACTCTGGAGACATTTCGTTGCAAGCGGGTTTTTAAGTGCTCTGGAGTCATTTCGTTGTAAGCGGGTTTTTAAGTGCTCTGGGTCATTTCGTTGCAAGCGGGTTTTTAAGTGCTCTGGAGTCATTTCGTTGCAAGCGGGTTTTTAAGTACTCTGGAGACATTTCGTTGCAAGCGGGTTTTTAAGTGCTCTGGAGTCATTTCGTTGCATGCGGGTTTTTAAGTGCTCTGAAGGCATTTCGTTGTAAGCGGGCTTTTAAGTGCTCTGGAGTCATTTCGTTGCAAGCGGGTTTTTACGTGTTCTGGAGTCATTTCGTTGCAAGCGGGTTTTTACATACTTCTCAGACATTTCACTGGAAGCGGGTTTTTTAAGTGCTCTGCAGGCATTTCGTTGCAAGCGGGTTTTTAAGTGCTCTGGAGTCATTTCGTTGCAAGCGGGTTTTTAAGTGCTCTGAAGGCATTTCGTTGCAAGGGGGTTTTTAAGTGCTCTGGAGTCATTTCGTTGCAAGCGGGTTTTTAAGTGCTCTGGAGTCATTTCGTTGCAAGCGGGTTTTTAAGTGCTCTGGAGTCATTTCGTTGCAAGCGGGTTTTTAAGTACTCTGGAGACATTTCGTTGAAAGCGGGTTTTTAAGTGCTCTGGAGTCATTTCGTTGCAAGCGGGTTTTTAAGTGCTCTGGAGTCATTTCGTTGCAAGCGGGTTTTTAAGTGCTCTGGAGTCATTTCGTTGCAAGCGGGTTTTTAAGTGCTCTGGAGTCATTTCGTTGCAAGCGGGTTTTTAAGTGCTCTGGAGTCATTTCGTTGCAAGCGGGTTTTTAAGGGCTCTGGAGTCATTTCGTTGCAAGCGGGTTTTTAAGTGCTCTGGAGTCATTTCGTTGCAAGCGGGTTTTTAAGTGCTCTGGAGTCATTTCGTTGCAAGCGGGTTTTTAAGTGCTCTGTAGGCATTTCGTTGCAAGCGGGTTTTTAAGTGCTCTGGAGTCATTTCGTTGCAAGCGGGTTTTTAAGTGCTCTGGAGTCATTTCGTTGCAAGCGGGTTTTTAAGTGCTCTGGAGTCATTTGGTTGCAAGCGGGTTTTTTATTGCTCTGGAGTCATTTCGTTGCAAGCGGGTTTTTAAGTGCTCTGGAGTCATTTCGTTGCAAGCGGGTTTTTAAGTGCTCTGGAGTCATTTCGTTGCAAGCGGGTTTTTAAGTGCTCTGAAGGCATTTCGTTGCAAGCGGGTTTTTAAGTGCTCTGGAGTCATTTCGTTGCAAGCGGGTTTTTAAGTGCTCTGGAGTCATTTCGTTGCAAGCGGGTTTTTAAGTGCTCTGGAGTCATTTCATTGCAAGCGGGTTTTTTAGTGCTCTGGAGTCATTTCGTTGCAAGCGGGTTTTTAAGTGCTCTGGAGTCATTTCGTTGCATGCGGGTTTTTAAGTGCTCTGAAGGCATTTCGTTGCAAGCGGGTTTTTAAGTGCTCTGGAGTCATTTCGTTGCAAGCGGGTTTTTAAGTGCTCTGGAGTCATTTCGTTGCAAGCGGGTTTTTAAGTGCTCTGGAGTCATTTCGTTGCAAGCGGGTTTTTAAGTGCTCTGGAGTCATTTCGTTGCAAGCGGGTTTTTAAGTGCTCTGGAGTCATTTCGTTGCAAGCGGGTTTTTAAGTGCTCTGGAGTCATTTCGTTGCAAGCGGGTTTTTAAGTGCTCTGGAGTCATTTCGTTGCAAGCGGGTTTTTAAGTGCTCTGGAGACATTTCGTTGCAAGCGGGTTTTTAAGTGCTCTGGAGTCATTTCGTTGCAAGCGGGTTTTTAAGTGCTCTGAAGGCATTTCGTTGCAAGCGGGTTTTTAAGTGCTCTGGAGTCATTTCGTTGCAAGCGGGTTTTTAAGTGCTCTGGAGTCATTTCGTTGCAAGCGGGTTTTTAAGTGCTCTGGAGTCATTTCGTTGCAAGCGGGTTTTTAAGTGCTCTGGAGTCATTTCGTTGCAAGCGGGTTTTTAAGTGCTCTGGAGTCATTTCGTTGCAAGCGGGTTTTTAAGTGCTCTGGAGTCATTTCGTTGCAAGCGGGTTTTTAAGTACTCTGGAGACATTTCGTTGCAAGCGGGTTTTTAAGTGCTCTGGAGTCATTTCGTTGTAAGCGGGTTTTTAAGTGCTCTGGAGTCATTTCGTTGCAAGCGGGTTTTTAAGTGCTCTGGAGTCATTTCGTTGCAAGCGGGTTTTTAAGTACTCTGGAGACATTTCGTTGCAAGCGGGTTTTTAAGTGCTCTGGAGTCATTTCATTGCATGCGGGTTTTTAAGTGCTCTGAAGGCATTTCGTTGTAAGCGGGCTTTTAAGTGCTCTGGAGTCATTTCGTTGCAAGCGGGTTTTATACGTGTTCTGGAGTCATTTCGTTGCAAGCGGGTTTTTACATACTTCTCAGACATTTCACTGGAAGCGGGTTTTTTAAGTGCTCTGCAGGCATTTCGTTGTAAGCTGGTTTTTAAGTACTCGAGTCATTTCGTTGCAAGCGGGTTTTTAAGTGCTCTGGAGTCATTTCGTTGCAAGCGGGTTTTTAAGTGCTCTGGAGTCATTTCGTTGCAAGCGGGTTTTTAAGTGCTCTGGAGTCATTTCGTTACAAGCGGGTTTTTAAGTGCTCTGTAGACATTTCGTTGCAAGCGGGTTTTTAAGTGCTCTGGAGTCATTTCGTTGCAAGCGGGTTTTTAAGTGCTCTGGAGTCATTTCGTTGCAAGCGGGTTTTTAAGTGCTCTGAAGGCATTTCGTTGCAAGCGGGTTTTTAAGTGCTCTGGAGTCATTTCGTTGCAAGCGGGTTTTTAAGTGCTCTGGAGTCATTTCGTTGCAAGCGGGTTTTTAAGTGCTCTGGAGTCATTTCGTTGCAAGCGGGTTTTTAAGTACTCTGGAGACATTTCGTTGCAAGCGGGTTTTTAAGTGCTCTGGAGTCATTTCGTTGCAAGCGGGTTTTTAAGTGCTCTGGAGTCATTTCGTTGCAAGCGGGTTTTTAAGTGCTCTGAAGGCATTTCGTTGCAAGCGGGTTTTTAAGTGCTCTGGAGTCATTTCGTTGCAAGCGGGTTTTTAAGTGCTCTGGAGTCATTTCGTTGCATGCGGGTTTTTAAGTGCTCTGGAGTCATTTCATTGCAAGCGGGTTTTTTAGTGCTCTGGAGTCATTTCGTTGCAAGCGGGTTTTTAAGTGCTCTGGAGTCATTTCGTTGCATGCGGGTTTTTAAGTGCTCTGAAGGCATTTCGTTTTAAGCGGGTTTTTAAGTGCTTTGGAGTCATTTCGTTGCAAGCGGGTTTTTAAGTGCTCTGGAGTCATTTCGTTGCAAGCGGGTTTTTAAGTGCTCTGGAGTCATTTCCTTGCAAGCGGGTTTTTAAGTGCTCTGAAGGCATTTCGTTGCAAGCAGGTTTTTAAGTGCTCTGGAGTCATTTCGTTGCAAGCGGGTTTTTAAGTGCTCTGGAGTCATTTCGTTGCAAGCGGGTTTTTAAGTGCTCTGGAGTCATTTCGTTGCAAGCGGGTTTTTAAGTGCTCTGGAGTCATTTCTTTGCAAGCGGGTTTTTAAGGGCTCTGGAGTCATTTCGTTGCAAGCGGGTTTTTAAGTGCTCTGGAGTCATTTCGTTGCAAGCGGGTTTTTAAGTGCTCTGGAGTCATTTCGTTGCAATCGGGTTTTTAAGTGCTCTGTAGGCATTTCGTTGCAAGCGGGTTTTTAAGTGCTCTGGAGTCATTTCGTTGCAAGCGGTTTTTTAAGTGCTCTGGAGTCATTTCGTTGCAAGCGGGTTTTTAAGTGCTCTGGAGTCATTTCATTGCAAGCGGGTTTTTTAGTGCTCTGGAGTCATTTCGTTGCAAGCGGGTTTTTAAGTGCTCTGGAGTCATTTCGTTGCAAGCGGGTTTTTAAGTGCTCTGGAGTCATTTCGTTGCAAGCGGGTTTTTAAGTGCTCTGGAGTCATTTCGTTGCAAGCGGGTTTTTAAGTGCACTGGAGTCATTTCGTTGCAAGCGGGTTTTTAAGTGCTCTGGAGTCATTTCGTTGCAAGCGGGTTTTTAAGTGCTCTGGAGTCATTTCGTTGCAAGCGGGTTTTTAAGTGCTCTGGAGACATTTCGTTGCAAGCGGGTTTTTAAGTGCTCTGGAGTCATTTCGTTGCAAGCGGGTTTTTAAGTGCTCTGGAGTCATTTCGTTGCAAGCGGGTTTTTAAGTGCTCTGGAGTCATTTCGTTACAAGCGGGTTTTTAAGTACTCTGTAGACATTTCGTTGCAAGCGGGTTTTTAAGTGCTCTGGAGTCATTTCGTTGCAAGCGGGTTTTTAAGTGCTCTGGAGTCATTTCGTTGCAAGCAGGTTTTTAAGTGCTCTGAAGGCATTTCGTTGCAAGCGGGTTTTTAAGTGCTCTGGAGTCATTTCGTTGCAAGCGGGTTTTTAAGTGCTCTGGAGTCATTTCGTTGCAAGCGGGTTTTTAAGTGCTCTGGAGTCATTTCGTTGCAAGCGGGTTTTTAAGTACTCTGGAGACATTTCGTTGAAAGCGGGTTTTTAAGTGCTCTGGAGTCATTTCGTTGCAAGCGGGTTTTTAAGTGCTCTGGAGTCATTTCGTTGCAAGCGGGTTTTTAAGTGCTCTGGAGTCATTTCGTTGCAAGCGGGTTTTTAAGTGCTCTGGAGTCATTTCGTTGCAAGCGGGTTTTTAAGTGCTCTGGAGTCATTTCGTTGCAAGCGGGTTTTTAAGGGCTCTGGAGTCATTTCGTTGCAAGCGGGTTTTTAAGTGCTCTGGAGTCATTTCGTTGCAAGCGGGTTTTTAAGTGCTCTGGAGTCATTTCGTTGCAAGCGGGTTTTTAAGTGCTCTGTAGGCATTTCGTTGCAAGCGGGTTTTTAAGTGCTCTGGAGTCATTTCCTTGCAAGCGGGTTTTTAAGTGCTCTGGAGTCATTTCGTTGCAAGCGGGTTTTTAAGTGCTCTGGAGTCATTTCTTTGCAAGCGGGTTTTTAAGGGCTCTGGAGTCATTTCGTTGCAAGCGGGTTTTTAAGTGCTCTGGAGTCATTTCGTTGCAAGCGGGTTTTTAAGTGCTCTGGAGTCATTTCGTTGCAATCGGGTTTTTAAGTGCTCTGTAGGCATTTCGTTGCAAGCGGGTTTTTAAGTGCTCTGGAGTCATTTCGTTGCAAGCGGTTTTTTAAGTGCTCTGGAGTCATTTCGTTGCAAGCGGGTTTTTAAGTGCTCTGGAGTCATTTCATTGCAAGCGGGTTTTTTAGTGCTCTGGAGTCATTTCGTTGCAAGCGGGTTTTTAAGTGCTCTGGAGTCATTTCGTTGCAAGCGGGTTTTTAAGTGCTCTGGAGTCATTTCGTTGCAAGCGGGTTTTTAAGTGCTCTGGAGTCATTTCGTTGCAAGCGGGTTTTTAAGTGCACTGGAGTCATTTCGTTGCAAGCGGGTTTTTAAGTGCTCTGGAGTCATTTCGTTGCAAGCGGGTTTTTAAGTGCTCTGGAGTCATTTCGTTGCAAGCGGGTTTTTAAGTGCTCTGGAGACATTTCGTTGCAAGCGGGTTTTTAAGTGCTCTGGAGTCATTTCGTTGCAAGCGGGTTTTTAAGTGCTCTGGAGTCATTTCGTTGCAAGCGGGTTTTTAAGTGCTCTGGAGTCATTTCGTTACAAGCGGGTTTTTAAGTACTCTGTAGACATTTCGTTGCAAGCGGGTTTTTAAGTGCTCTGGAGTCATTTCGTTGCAAGCGGGTTTTTAAGTGCTCTGGAGTCATTTCGTTGCAAGCAGGTTTTTAAGTGCTCTGAAGGCATTTCGTTGCAAGCGGGTTTTTAAGTGCTCTGGAGTCATTTCGTTGCAAGCGGGTTTTTAAGTGCTCTTGAGTCATTTCGTTGCAAGCGGGTTTTTAAGTGCTCTGGAGTCATTTCGTTGCAAGCGGGTTTTTAAGTACTCTGGAGACATTTCGTTGAAAGCGGGTTTTTAAGTGCTCTGGAGTCATTTCGTTGCAAGCGGGTTTTTAAGTGCTCTGGAGTCATTTCGTTGCAAGCGGGTTTTTAAGTGCTCTGGAGTCATTTCGTTGCAAGCGGGTTTTTAAGTGCTCTGGAGTCATTTCGTTGCAAGCGGGTTTTTAAGTGCTCTGGAGTCATTTCGTTGCAAGCGGGTTTTTAAGGGCTCTGGAGTCATTTCGTTGCAAGCGGGTTTTTAAGTGCTCTGGAGTCATTTCGTTGCAAGCGGGTTTTTAAGTGCTCTGGAGTCATTTCGTTGCAAGCGGGTTTTTAAGTGCTCTGTAGGCATTTCGTTGCAAGCGGGTTTTTAAGTGCTCTGGAGTCATTTCGTTGCAAGCGGGTTTTTAAGTGCTCTGGAGTCATTTCGTTGCAAGCGGGTTTTTAAGTGCTCTGGAGTCATTTCGTTGCAAGCGGGTTTTTTATTGCTCTGGAGTCATTTCGTTGCAAGCGGGTTTTTAAGTGCTCTGGAGTCATTTCGTTGCAAGCGGGTTTTTAAGTGCTCTGGAGTCATTTCGTTGCAAGCGGGTTTTTAAGTGCTCTGAAGGCATTTCGTTGCAAGCGGGTTTTTAAGTGCTCTGGAGTCATTTCGTTGCAAGCGGGTTTTTAAGTGCTCTGGAGTCATTTCGTTGCAAGCGGGTTTTTAAGTGCTCTGGAGTCATTTCATTGCATGCGGGTTTTTAAGTGCTCTGAAGGCATTTCGTTGTAAGCGGGCTTTTAAGTGCTCTGGAGTCATTTCGTTGCAAGCGGGTTTTATACGTGTTCTGGAGTCATTTCGTTGCAAGCGGGTTTTTACATACTTCTCAGACATTTCACTGGAAGCGGGTTTTTTAAGTGCTCTGCAGGCATTTCGTTGTAAGCGGGTTTTTAAGTACTCTGGAGTCATTTCGTTGCAAGCGGGTTTTTAAGTGCTCTGGAGTCATTTCGTTGCAAGCGGGTTTTTAAGTGCTCTGGAGTCATTTCGTTGCAAGCGGGTTTTTAAGTGCTCTGGAGTCATTTCGTTACAAGCGGGTTTTTAAGTGCTCTGTAGACATTTCGTTGCAAGCGGGTTTTTAAGTGCTCTGGAGTCATTTCGTTGCAAGCGGGTTTTTAAGTGCTCTGGAGTCATTTCGTTGCAAGCGGGTTTTTAAGTGCTCTGAAGGCATTTCGTTGCAAGCGGGTTTTTAAGTGCTCTGGAGTCATTTCGTTGCAAGCGGGTTTTTAAGTGCTCTGGAGTCATTTCGTTGCAAGCGGGTTTTAAGTGCTCTGGAGTCATTTCGTTGCAAGCGGGTTTTTAAGTACTCTGGAGACATTTCGTTGCAAGCGGGTTTTTAAGTGCTCTGGAGTCATTTCGTTGCAAGCGGGTTTTTTAAGTGCTCTGGAGTCATTTCGTTGCAAGCGGGTTTTTAAGTGCTCTGAAGGCATTTCGTTGCAAGCGGGTTTTTAAGTGCTCTGGAGTCATTTCGTTGCAAGCGGGTTTTTAAGTGCTCTGGAGTCATTTCGTTGCATGCGGGTTTTTAAGTGCTCTGGAGTCATTTCATTGCCAGCGGGTTTTTTAGTGCTCTGGAGTCATTTCGTTGCAAGCGGGTTTTTAAGTGCTCTGGAGTCATTTCGTTGCATGCGGGTTTTTAAGTGCTCTGAAGGCATTTCGTTGTAAGCGGGTTTTTAAGTGCTCTGGAGTCATTTCGTTGCAAGCGGGTTTTTAAGTGCTCTGGAGTCATTTCGTTGCAAGCGGGTTTTTAGAGTGCTCTGGAGTCATTTCGTTGCAAGCGGGTTTTTAAGTGCTCTGAAGGCATTTCGTTGCAAGCGGGTTTTTAAGTGCTCTGGAGTCATTTCGTTGCAAGCGGGTTTTTAAGTGCTCTGGAGTCATTTCGTTGCAAGCGGGTTTTTAAGTGCTCTGGAGTCATTTCGTTGCAAGCGGGTTTTTAAGGGCTCTGGAGTCATTTCGTTGCAAGCGGGTTTTTAAGTGCTCTGGAGTCATTTCGTTGCAAGCGGGTTTTTAAGTGCTCTGGAGTCATTTCGTTGCAAGCGGGTTTTTAAGTGCTCTGTAGGCATTTCGTTGCAAGCGGGTTTTTAAGTGCTCTGGAGTCATTTCGTTGCAAGCGGGTTTTTAAGTGCTCTGGAGTCATTTCGTTGCAAGCGGGTTTTTAAGTGCTCTGGAGTCATTTCATTGCAAGCGGGTTTTTTAGTGCTCTGGAGTCATTTCGTTGCAAGCGGGTTTTTAAGTGCTCTGGAGTCATTTCGTTGTAAGCGGGTTTTTAAGTACTCTGGAGACATTTCGTTGCAAGCGGGTTTTTAAGTGCTCTGGAGTCATTTCGTTGCATGCGGGTTTTTAAGTGCTCTGAAGGCATTTCGTTGTAAGCGGGCTTTTAAGTGCTCTGGAGTCATTTCGTTGCAAGCGGGTTTTTACGTGTTCTGGAGTCATTTCGTTGCAAGCGGGTTTTTACATACTTCTCAGACATTTCACTGGAAGCGGGTTTTTTAAGTGCTCTGCAGGCATTTCGTTGTAAGCGGGTTTTTAAGTACTCTGGAGTCATTTCGTTGCAAGCGGGTTTTTAAGTGCTCTGGAGTCATTTCGTTGCAAGCGGGTTTTTAAGTGCTCTGGAGTCATTTCGTTGCAAGCGGGTTTTTAAGTGCTCTGGAGTCATTTCGTTACAAGCGGGTTTTTAAGTGCTCTGGAGGCATTTCGTTGCAAGCGGGTTTTTAAGTGCTCTGGAGTCATTTCGTTGCAAGCGGGTTTTTAAGTGCTCTGGAGTCATTTCGTTGCAAGCGGGTTTTTAAGTGCTCTGGAGTCATTTCGTTGCAAGCGGGTTTTTAAGTGCTCTTGAGTCATTTCGTTGCAAGCGGGTTTTTAAGTGCTCTGGAGTCATTTCGTTGCAAGCGGGTTTTTAAGTGCTCTGGAGACATTTCGTTGCAAGCGGGTTTTTAAGTGCTCTGGAGTCATTTCGTTGCAAGCGGGTTTTTAAGTGCTCTGGAGTCATTTCGTTGCAAGCGGGTTTTTAAGTGCTCTGGAGTCATTTCGTTGCAAGCGGGTTTTTAAGTGCTCTGGAGTCATTTCGTTGCAAGCGGGCTTTTAAGTGCTCTGGAGTCATTTCGTTGCAAGCGGGTTTTATACGTGTTCTGGAGTCATTTCGTTGCAAGCGGGTTTTTACATACTTCTCAGACATTTCACTGGAAGCGGGTTTTTTAAGTGCTCTGCAGGCATTTCGTTGTAAGCGGGTTTTTAAGTACTCTGGAGTCATTTCGTTGCAAGCGGGTTTTTAAGTGCTCTGGAGTCATTTCGTTGCAAGCGGGTTTTTAAGTGCTCTGGAGTCATTTCGTTGCAAGCGGGTTTTTAAGTGCTCTGGAGTCATTTCGTTACAAGCGGGTTTTTAAGTGCTCTGTAGACATTTCGTTGCAAGCGGGTTTTTAAGTGCTCTGGAGTCATTTCGTTGCAAGCGGGTTTTTAAGTGCTCTGGAGTCATTTCGTTGCAAGCGGGTTTTTAAGTGCTCTGAAGGCATTTCGTTGCAAGCGGGTTTTTAAGTGCTCTGGAGTCATTTCGTTGCAAGCGGGTTTTTAAGTGCTCTGGAGTCATTTCGTTGCAAGCGGGTTTTTAAGTGCTCTGGAGTCATTTCATTGCATGCGGGTTTTTAAGTGCTCTGAAGGCATTTCGTTGTAAGCGGGCTTTTAAGTGCTCTGGAGTCATTTCGTTGCAAGCGGGTTTTATACGTGTTCTGGAGTCATTTCGTTGCAAGCGGGTTTTTACATACTTCTCAGACATTTCACTGGAAGCGGGTTTTTTAAGTGCTCTGCAGGCATTTCGTTGTAAGCGGGTTTTTAAGTACTCTGGAGTCATTTCGTTGCAAGCGGGTTTTTAAGTGCTCTGGAGTCATTTCGTTGCAAGCGGGTTTTTAAGTGCTCTGGAGTCATTTCGTTGCAAGCAGGTTTTTAAGTGCTCTGGAGTCATTTCGTTGCAAGCGGGTTTTTAAGTGCTCTGGAGTCATTTCGTTGCAAGCGGGTTTTTAAGTGCTCTGGAGTCATTTCGTTGCAAGCGGGTTTTTAAGTGCTCTGGAGTCATTTCGTTGCAAGCGGGTTTTTAAGTGCTCTGGAGTCATTTCGTTGCAAGCGGGTTTTTAAGGGCTCTGGAGTCATTTCGTTGCAAGCGGGTTTTTAAGTGCTCTGGAGTCATTTCGTTGCAAGCGGGTTTTTAAGTGCTCTGGAGTCATTTCGTTGCAAGCGGGTTTTTAAGTGCTCTGTAGGCATTTCGTTGCAAGCGGGTTTTTAAGTGCTCTGGAGTCATTTCGTTGCAAGCGGGTTTTTAAGTGCTCTGGAGTCATTTCGTTGCAAGCGGGTTTTTAAGTGCTCTGGAGTCATTTGGTTGCAAGCGGGTTTTTTATTGCTCTGGAGTCATTTCGTTGCAAGCGGGTTTTTAAGTGCTCTGGAGTCATTTCGTTGCAAGCGGGTTTTTAAGTGCTCTGGAGTCATTTCGTTGCAAGCGGGTTTTTAAGTGCTCTGAAGGCATTTCGTTGCAAGCGGGTTTTTAAGTGCTCTGGAGTCATTTCGTTGCAAGCGGGTTTTTAAGTGCTCTGGAGTCATTTCGTTGCAAGCGGGTTTTTAAGTGCTCTGGAGTCATTTCATTGCAAGCGGGTTTTTTAGTGCTCTGGAGTCATTTCGTTGCAAGCGGGTTTTTAAGTGCTCTGGAGTCATTTCGTTGCATGCGGGTTTTTAAGTGCTCTGAAGGCATTTCGTTGCAAGCGGGTTTTTAAGTGCTCTGGAGTCATTTCGTTGCAAGCGGGTTTTTAAGTGCTCTGGAGTCATTTCGTTGCAAGCGGGTTTTTAAGTGCTCTGGAGTCATTTCGTTGCAAGCGGGTTTTTAAGTGCTCTGGAGTCATTTCGTTGCAAGCGGGTTTTTAAGTGCTCTGGAGTCATTTCGTTGCAAGCGGGTTTTTAAGTGCTCTGGAGTCATTTCGTTGCAAGCGGGTTTTTAAGTGCTCTGGAGTCATTTCGTTGCAAGCGGGTTTTTAAGTGCTCTGGAGACATTTCGTTGCAAGCGGGTTTTTAAGTGCTCTGGAGTCATTTCGTTGCAAGCGGGTTTTTAAGTGCTCTGAAGGCATTTCGTTGCAAGCGGGTTTTTAAGTGCTCTGGAGTCATTTCGTTGCAAGCGGGTTTTTAAGTGCTCTGGAGTTATTTCGTTGCAAGCGGGTTTTTAAGTGCTCTGGAGTCATTTCGTTGCAAGCGGGTTTTTAAGTGCTCTGGAGTCATTTCGTTGCAAGCGGGTTTTTAAGTGCTCTGGAGTCATTTCGTTGCAAGCGGGTTTTTAAGTGCTCTGGAGTCATTTCGTTGCAAGCGGGTTTTTAAGTACTCTGGAGACATTTCGTTGCAAGCGGGTTTTTAAGTGCTCTGGAGTCATTTCGTTGTAAGCGGGTTTTTAAGTGCTCTGGAGTCATTTCGTTGCAAGCGGGTTTTTAAGTGCTCTGGAGTCATTTCGTTGCAAGCGGGTTTTTAAGTACTCTGGAGACATTTCGTTGCAAGCGGGTTTTTAAGTGCTCTGGAGTCATTTCATTGCATGCGGGTTTTTAAGTGCTCTGAAGGCATTTCGTTGTAAGCGGGCTTTTAAGTGCTCTGGAGTCATTTCGTTGCAAGCGGGTTTTATACGTGTTCTGGAGTCATTTCGTTGCAAGCGGGTTTTTACATACTTCTCAGACATTTCACTGGAAGCGGGTTTTTTAAGTGCTCTGCAGGCATTTCGTTGTAAGCTGGTTTTTAAGTACTCTGGAATCATTTCGTTGCAAGCGGGTTTTTAAGTGCTCTGGAGTCATTTCGTTGCAAGCGGGTTTTTAAGTGCTCTGGAGTCATTTCGTTGCAAGCGGGTTTTTAAGTGCTCTGGAGTCATTTCGTTACAAGCGGGTTTTTAAGTGCTCTGTAGACATTTCGTTGCAAGCGGGTTTTTAAGTGCTCTGGAGTCATTTCGTTGCAAGCGGGTTTTTAAGTGCTCTGGAGTCATTTCGTTGCAAGCGGGTTTTTAAGTGCTCTGAAGGCATTTCGTTGCAAGCGGGTTTTTAAGTGCTCTGGAGTCATTTCGTTGCAAGCGGGTTTTTAAGTGCTCTGGAGTCATTTCGTTGCAAGCGGGTTTTTAAGTGCTCTGGAGTCATTTCGTTGCAAGCGGGTTTTTAAGTACTCTGGAGACATTTCGTTGCAAGCGGGTTTTTAAGTGCTCTGGAGTCATTTCGTTGCAAGCGGGTTTTTAAGTGCTCTGGAGTCATTTCGTTGCAAGCGGGTTTTTAAGTGCTCTGAAGGCATTTCGTTGCAAGCGGGTTTTTAAGTGCTCTGGAGTCATTTCGTTGCAAGCGGGTTTTTAAGTGCTCTGGAGTCATTTCGTTGCATGCGGGTTTTTAAGTGCTCTGGAGTCATTTCATTGCAAGCGGGTTTTTTAGTGCTCTGGAGTCATTTCGTTGCAAGCGGGTTTTTAAGTGCTCTGGAGTCATTTCGTTGCATGCGGGTTTTTAAGTGCTCTGAAGGCATTTCGTTGTAAGCGGGTTTTTAAGTGCTTTGGAGTCATTTCGTTGCAAGCGGGTTTTTAAGTGCTCTGGAGTCATTTCGTTGCAAGCGGGTTTTTAAGTGCTCTGGAGTCATTTCCTTGCAAGCGGGTTTTTAAGTGCTCTGAAGGCATTTCGTTGCAAGCAGGTTTTTAAGTGCTCTGGAGTCATTTCGTTGCAAGCGGGTTTTTAAGTGCTCTGGAGTCATTTCGTTGCAAGCGGGTTTTTAAGTGCTCTGGAGTCATTTCGTTGCAAGCGGGTTTTTAAGTGCTCTGGAGTCATTTCTTTGCAAGCGGGTTTTTAAGGGCTCTGGAGTCATTTCGTTGCAAGCGGGTTTTTAAGTGCTCTGGAGTCATTTCGTTACAAGCGGGTTTTTAAGTGCTCTGTAGACATTTCGTTGCAAGCGGGTTTTTAAGTGCTCTGGAGTCATTTCGTTGCAAGCGGGTTTTTAAGTGCTCTGGAGTCATTTCGTTGCAAGCGGGTTTTTAAGTGCTCTGAAGGCATTTCGTTGCAAGCGGGTTTTTAAGTGCTCTGGAGTCATTTCGTTGCAAGCGGGTTTTTAAGTGCTCTGGAGTCATTTCGTTGCAAGCGGGTTTTTAAGTGCTCTGGAGTCATTTCGTTGCAAGCGGGTTTTTAAGTACTCTGGAGACATTTCGTTGAAAGCGGGTTTTTAAGTGCTCTGGAGTCATTTCGTTGCAAGCGGGTTTTTAAGTGCTCTGGAGTCATTTCGTTGCAAGCGGGTTTTTAAGTGCTCTGGAGTCATTTCGTTGCAAGCGGGTTTTTAAGTGCTCTGGAGTCATTTCGTTGCAAGCGGGTTTTTAAGTGCTCTGGAGTCATTTCGTTGCAAGCGGGTTTTTAAGGGCTCTGGAGTCATTTCGTTGCAAGCGGGTTTTTAAGTGCTCTGGAGTCATTTCGTTGCAAGCGGGTTTTTAAGTGCTCTGGAGTCATTTCGTTGCAAGCGGGTTTTTAAGTGCTCTGTAGGCATTTCGTTGCAAGCGGGTTTTTAAGTGCTCTGGAGTCATTTCGTTGCAAGCGGGTTTTTAAGTGCTCTGGAGTCATTTCGTTGCAAGCGGGTTTTTAAGTGCTCTGGAGTCATTTCGTTGCAAGCGGGTTTTTTATTGCTCTGGAGTCATTTCGTTGCAAGCGGGTTTTTAAGTGCTCTGGAGTCATTTCGTTGCAAGCGGGTTTTTAAGTGCTCTGGAGTCATTTCGTTGCAAGCGGGTTTTTAAGTGCTCTGAAGGCATTTCGTTGCAAGCGGGTTTTTAAGTGCTCTGGAGTCATTTCGTTGCAAGCGGGTTTTTAAGTGCTCTGGAGTCATTTCGTTGCAAGCGGGTTTTTAAGTGCTCTGGAGTCATTTCATTGCATGCGGGTTTTTAAGTGCTCTGAAGGCATTTCGTTGTAAGCGGGCTTTTAAGTGCTCTGGAGTCATTTCGTTGCAAGCGGGTTTTATACGTGTTCTGGAGTCATTTCGTTGCAAGCGGGTTTTTACATACTTCTCAGACATTTCACTGGAAGCGGGTTTTTTAAGTGCTCTGCAGGCATTTCGTTGTAAGCGGGTTTTTAAGTACTCTGGAGTCATTTCGTTGCAAGCGGGTTTTTAAGTGCTCTGGAGTCATTTCGTTGCAAGCGGGTTTTTAAGTGCTCTGGAGTCATTTCGTTGCAAGCGGGTTTTTAAGTGCTCTGGAGTCATTTCGTTACAAGCGGGTTTTTAAGTGCTCTGTAGACATTTCGTTGCAAGCGGGTTTTTAAGTGCTCTGGAGTCATTTCGTTGCAAGCGGGTTTTTAAGTGCTCTGGAGTCATTTCGTTGCAAGCGGGTTTTTAAGTGCTCTGAAGGCATTTCGTTGCAAGCGGGTTTTTAAGTGCTCTGGAGTCATTTCGTTGCAAGCGGGTTTTTAAGTGCTCTGGAGTCATTTCGTTGCAAGCGGGTTTTAAGTGCTCTGGAGTCATTTCGTTGCAAGCGGGTTTTTAAGTACTCTGGAGACATTTCGTTGCAAGCGGGTTTTTAAGTGCTCTGGAGTCATTTCGTTGCAAGCGGGTTTTTTAAGTGCTCTGGAGTCATTTCGTTGCAAGCGGGTTTTTAAGTGCTCTGAAGGCATTTCGTTGCAAACGGGTTTTTAAGTGCTCTGGAGTCATTTCGTTGCAAGCGGGTTTTTAAGTGCTCTGGAGTCATTTCGTTGCATGCGGGTTTTTAAGTGCTCTGGAGTCATTTCATTGCCAGCGGGTTTTTTAGTGCTCTGGAGTCATTTCGTTGCAAGCGGGTTTTTAAGTGCTCTGGAGTCATTTCGTTGCATGCGGGTTTTTAAGTGCTCTGAAGGCATTTCGTTGTAAGCGGGTTTTTAAGTGCTCTGGAGTCATTTCGTTGCAAGCGGGTTTTTAAGTGCTCTGGAGTCATTTCGTTGCAAGCGGGTTTTTAGAGTGCTCTGGAGTCATTTCGTTGCAAGCGGGTTTTTAAGTGCTCTGAAGGCATTTCGTTGCAAGCGGGTTTTTAAGTGCTCTGGAGTCATTTCGTTGCAAGCGGGTTTTTAAGTGCTCTGGAGTCATTTCGTTGCAAGCGGGTTTTTAAGTGCTCTGGAGTCATTTCGTTGCAAGCGGGTTTTTAAGTGCTCTGGAGTCATTTCGTTGCAAGCGGGTTTTTAAGGGCTCTGGAGTCATTTCGTTGCAAGCGGGTTTTTAAGTGCTCTGGAGTCATTTCGTTGCAAGCGGGTTTTTAAGTGCTCTGGAGTCATTTCGTTGCAAGCGGGTTTTTAAGTGCTCTGTAGGCATTTCGTTGCAAGCGGGTTTTTAAGTGCTCTGGAGTCATTTCGTTGCAAGCGGGTTTTTAAGTGCTCTGGAGTCATTTCGTTGCAAGCGGGTTTTTAAGTGCTCTGGAGTCATTTCATTGCAAGCGGGTTTTTTAGTGCTCTGGAGTCATTTCGTTGCAAGCGGGTTTTTAAGTGCTCTGGAGTCATTTCGTTGTAAGCGGGTTTTTAAGTACTCTGGAGACATTTCGTTGCAAGCGGGTTTTTAAGTGCTCTGGAGTCATTTCGTTGCATGCGGGTTTTTAAGTGCTCTGAAGGCATTTCGTTGTAAGCGGGCTTTTAAGTGCTCTGGAGTCATTTCGTTGCAAGCGGGTTTTTACGTGTTCTGGAGTCATTTCGTTGCAAGCGGGTTTTTACATACTTCTCAGACATTTCACTGGAAGCGGGTTTTTTAAGTGCTCTGCAGGCATTTCGTTGTAAGCGGGTTTTTAAGTACTCTGGAGTCATTTCGTTGCAAGCGGGTTTTTAAGTGCTCTGGAGTCATTTCGTTGCAAGCGGGTTTTTAAGTGCTCTGGAGTCATTTCGTTGCAAGCGGGTTTTTAAGTGCTCTGGAGTCATTTCGTTACAAGCGGGTTTTTAAGTGCTCTGGAGGCATTTCGTTGCAAGCGGGTTTTTAAGTGCTCTGGAGTCATTTCGTTGCAAGCGGGTTTTTAAGTGCTCTGGAGTCATTTCGTTGCAAGCGGGTTTTTAAGTGCTCTGGAGTCATTTCGTTGCAAGCGGGTTTTTAAGTGCTCTTGAGTCATTTCGTTGCAAGCGGGTTTTTAAGTGCTCTGGAGTCATTTCGTTGCAAGCGGGTTTTTAAGTGCTCTGGAGACATTTCGTTGCAAGCGGGTTTTTAAGTGCTCTGGAGTCATTTCGTTGCAAGCGGGTTTTTAAGTGCTCTGGAGTCATTTCGTTGCAAGCGGGTTTTTAAGTGCTCTGGAGTCATTTCGTTGCAAGCGGGTTTTTAAGTGCTCTGGAGTCATTTCGTTGCAAGCGGGCTTTTAAGTGCTCTGGAGTCATTTCGTTGCAAGCGGGTTTTATACGTGTTCTGGAGTCATTTCGTTGCAAGCGGGTTTTTACATACTTCTCAGACATTTCACTGGAAGCGGGTTTTTTAAGTGCTCTGCAGGCATTTCGTTGTAAGCGGGTTTTTAAGTACTCTGGAGTCATTTCGTTGCAAGCGGGTTTTTAAGTGCTCTGGAGTCATTTCGTTGCAAGCGGGTTTTTAAGTGCTCTGGAGTCATTTCGTTGCAAGCGGGTTTTTAAGTGCTCTGGAGTCATTTCGTTACAAGCGGGTTTTTAAGTGCTCTGTAGACATTTCGTTGCAAGCGGGTTTTTAAGTGCTCTGGAGTCATTTCGTTGCAAGCGGGTTTTTAAGTGCTCTGGAGTCATTTCGTTGCAAGCGGGTTTTTAAGTGCTCTGAAGGCATTTCGTTGCAAGCGGGTTTTTAAGTGCTCTGGAGTCATTTCGTTGCAAGCGGGCTTTTAAGTGCTCTGGAGTCATTTCGTTGCAAGCGGGTTTTATACGTGTTCTGGAGTCATTTCGTTGCAAGCGGGTTTTTACATACTTCTCAGACATTTCACTGGAAGCGGGTTTTTTAAGTGCTCTGCAGGCATTTCGTTGTAAGCGGGTTTTTAAGTACTCTGGAGTCATTTCGTTGCAAGCGGGTTTTTAAGTGCTCTGGAGTCATTTCGTTGCAAGCGGGTTTTTAAGTGCTCTGGAGTCATTTCGTTGCAAGCGGGTTTTTAAGTGCTCTGGAGTCATTTCGTTACAAGCGGGTTTTTAAGTGCTCTGTAGACATTTCGTTGCAAGCGGGTTTTTAAGTGCTCTGGAGTCATTTCGTTGCAAGCGGGTTTTTAAGTGCTCTGGAGTCATTTCGTTGCAAGCGGGTTTTTAAGTGCTCTGAAGGCATTTCGTTGCAAGCGGGTTTTTAAGTGCTCTGGAGTCATTTCGTTGCAAGCGGGTTTTTAAGTGCTCTGGAGTCATTTCGTTGCAAGCGGGTTTTTAAGTGCTCTGGAGTCATTTCATTGCATGCGGGTTTTTAAGTGCTCTGAAGGCATTTCGTTGTAAGCGGGCTTTTAAGTGCTCTGGAGTCATTTCGTTGCAAGCGGGTTTTATACGTGTTCTGGAGTCATTTCGTTGCAAGCGGGTTTTTACATACTTCTCAGACATTTCACTGGAAGCGGGTTTTTTAAGTGCTCTGCAGGCATTTCGTTGTAAGCGGGTTTTTAAGTACTCTGGAGTCATTTCGTTGCAAGCGGGTTTTTAAGTGCTCTGGAGTCATTTCGTTGCAAGCGGGTTTTTAAGTGCTCTGGAGTCATTTCGTTGCAAGCGGGTTTTTAAGTGCTCTGGAGTCATTTCGTTACAAGCGGGTTTTTAAGTGCTCTGTAGACATTTCGTTGCAAGCGGGTTTTTAAGTGCTCTGGAGTCATTTCGTTGCAAGCGGGTTTTTAAGTGCTCTGGAGTCATTTCGTTGCAAGCAGGTTTTTAAGTGCTCTGAAGGCATTTCGTTGCAAGCGGGTTTTTAAGTGCTCTGGAGTCATTTCGTTGCAAGCGGGTTTTTAAGTGCTCTGGAGTCATTTCGTTGCAAGCGGGTTTTAAGTGCTCTGGAGTCATTTCGTTGCAAGCGGGTTTTTAAGTACTCTGGAGACATTTCGTTGCAAGCGGGTTTTTAAGTGCTCTGGAGTCATTTCGTTGCAAGCGGGTTTTTAAGTGCTCTGGAGTCATTTCGTTGCAAGCGGGTTTTTAAGTGCTCTGAAGGCATTTCGTTGCAAGCGGGTTTTTAAGTGCTCTGGAGTCATTTCGTTGCAAGCGGGTTTTTAAGTGCTCTGGAGTCATTTCGTTGCATGCGGGTTTTTAAGTGCTCTGGAGTCATTTCATTGCCAGCGGGTTTTTTAGTGCTCTGGAGTCATTTCGTTGCAAGCGGGTTTTTAAGTGCTCTGGAGTCATTTCGTTGCATGCGGGTTTTTAAGTGCTCTGAAGGCATTTCGTTGTAAGCGGGTTTTTAAGTGCTCTGGAGTCATTTCGTTGCAAGCGGGTTTTTAAGTGCTCTGGAGTCATTTCGTTGCAAGCGGGTTTTTAGAGTGCTCTGGAGTCATTTCGTTGCAAGCGGGTTTTTAAGTGCTCTGAAGGCATTTCGTTGCAAGCGGGTTTTTAAGTGCTCTGGAGTCATTTCGTTGCAAGCGGGTTTTTAAGTGCTCTGGAGTCATTTCGTTGCAAGCGGGTTTTTAAGTGCTCTGGAGTCATTTCGTTGCAAGCGGGTTTTTAAGTGCTCTGGAGTCATTTCGTTGCAAGCGGGTTTTTAAGGGCTCTGGAGTCATTTCGTTGCAAGCGGGTTTTTAAGTGCTCTGGAGTCATTTCGTTGCAAGCGGGTTTTTAAGTGCTCTGGAGTCATTTCGTTGCAAGCGGGTTTTTAAGTGCTCTGTAGGCATTTCGTTGCAAGCGGGTTTTTAAGTGCTCTGGAGTCATTTCGTTGCAAGCGGGTTTTTAAGTGCTCTGGAGTCATTTCGTTGCAAGCGGGTTTTTAAGTGCTCTGGAGTCATTTCATTGCAAGCGGGTTTTTTAGTGCTCTGGAGTCATTTCGTTGCAAGCGGGTTTTTAAGTGCTCTGGAGTCATTTCGTTGTAAGCGGGTTTTTAAGTACTCTGGAGACATTTCGTTGCAAGCGGGTTTTTAAGTGCTCTGGAGTCATTTCGTTGCATGCGGGTTTTTAAGTGCTCTGAAGGCATTTCGTTGTAAGCGGGCTTTTAAGTGCTCTGGAGTCATTTCGTTGCAAGCGGGTTTTTACGTGTTCTGGAGTCATTTCGTTGCAAGCGGGTTTTTACATACTTCTCAGACATTTCACTGGAAGCGGGTTTTTTAAGTGCTCTGCAGGCATTTCGTTGTAAGCGGGTTTTTAAGTACTCTGGAGTCATTTCGTTGCAAGCGGGTTTTTAAGTGCTCTGGAGTCATTTCGTTGCAAGCGGGTTTTTAAGTGCTCTGGAGTCATTTCGTTGCAAGCGGGTTTTTAAGTGCTCTGGAGTCATTTCGTTACAAGCGGGTTTTTAAGTGCTCTGGAGGCATTTCGTTGCAAGCGGGTTTTTAAGTGCTCTGGAGTCATTTCGTTGCAAGCGGGTTTTTAAGTGCTCTGGAGTCATTTCGTTGCAAGCGGGTTTTTAAGTGCTCTGGAGTCATTTCGTTGCAAGCGGGTTTTTAAGTGCTCTGGAGTCATTTCGTTGCAAGCGGGTTTTTAAGTGCTCTGGAGTCATTTCGTTGCAAGCGGGTTTTTAAGTGCTCTGGAGACATTTCGTTGCAAGCGGGTTTTTAAGTGCTCTGGAGTCATTTCGTTGCAAGCGGGTTTTTAAGTGCTCTGGAGTCATTTCGTTGCAAGCGGGTTTTTAAGTGCTCTGGAGTCATTTCGTTGCAAGCGGGTTTTTAAGTGCTCTGGAGTCATTTCGTTGCAAGCGGGCTTTTAAGTGCTCTGGAGTCATTTCGTTGCAAGCGGGTTTTATACGTGTTCTGGAGTCATTTCGTTGCAAGCGGGTTTTTACATACTTCTCAGACATTTCACTGGAAGCGGGTTTTTTAAGTGCTCTGCAGGCATTTCGTTGTAAGCGGGTTTTTAAGTACTCTGGAGTCATTTCGTTGCAAGCGGGTTTTTAAGTGCTCTGGAGTCATTTCGTTGCAAGCGGGTTTTTAAGTGCTCTGGAGTCATTTCGTTGCAAGCGGGTTTTTAAGTGCTCTGGAGTCATTTCGTTACAAGCGGGTTTTTAAGTGCTCTGTAGACATTTCGTTGCAAGCGGGTTTTTAAGTGCTCTGGAGTCATTTCGTTGCAAGCGGGTTTTTAAGTGCTCTGGAGTCATTTCGTTGCAAGCGGGTTTTTAAGTGCTCTGAAGGCATTTCGTTGCAAGCGGGTTTTTAAGTGCTCTGGAGTCATTTCGTTGCAAGCGGGCTTTTAAGTGCTCTGGAGTCATTTCGTTGCAAGCGGGTTTTATACGTGTTCTGGAGTCATTTCGTTGCAAGCGGGTTTTTACATACTTCTCAGACATTTCACTGGAAGCGGGTTTTTTAAGTGCTCTGCAGGCATTTCGGTGTAAGCGGGTTTTTAAGTACTCTGGAGTCATTTCGTTGCAAGCGGGTTTTTAAGTGCTCTGGAGTCATTTCGTTGCAAGCGGGTTTTTAAGTGCTCTGGAGTCATTTCGTTGCAAGCGGGTTTTTAAGTGCTCTGGAGTCATTTCGTTACAAGCGGGTTTTTAAGTGCTCTGTAGACATTTCGTTGCAAGCGGGTTTTTAAGTGCTCTGGAGTCATTTCGTTGCAAGCGGGTTTTTAAGTGCTCTGGAGTCATTTCGTTGCAAGCGGGTTTTTAAGTGCTCTGAATGCATTTCGTTGCAAGCGGGTTTTTAAGTGCTCTGGAGTCATTTCGTTGCAAGCGGGTTTTTAAGTGCTCTGGAGTCATTTCGTTGCAAGCGGGTTTTAAGTGCTCTGGAGTCATTTCGTTGCAAGCGGGTTTTTAAGTACTCTGGAGACATTTCGTTGCAAGCGGGTTTTTAGGTGCTCTGGAGTCATTTCGTTGCAAGCGGGTTTTTAAGTGCTCTGGAGTCATTTCGTTGCAAGCGGGTTTTTAAGTGCTCTGAAGGCATTTCGTTGCAAGCGGGTTTTTAAGTGCTCTGGAGTCATTTCGTTGCAAGCGGGTTTTTAAGTGCTCTGGAGTCATTTCGTTGCATGCGGGTTTTTAAGTGCTCTGGAGTCATTTCATTGCCAGCGGGTTTTTTAGTGCTCTGGAGTCATTTCGTTGCAAGCGGGTTTTTAAGTGCTCTGGAGTCATTTCGTTGCATGCGGGTTTTTAAGTGCTCTGAAGGCATTTCGTTGTAAGCGGGTTTTTAAGTGCTCTGGAGTCATTTCGTTGCAAGCGGGTTTTTAAGTGCTCTGGAGTCATTTCGTTGCAAGCGGGTTTTTAAGTGCTCTGGAGTCATTTCGTTGCAAGCGGGTTTTTAAGTGCTCTGAAGGCATTTCATTGCAAGCGGGTTTTTAAGTGCTCTGGAGTCATTTCGTTGCAAGCGGGTTTTTAAGTGCTCTGGAGTCATTTCGTTGCAAGCGGGTTTTTAAGTGCTCTGGAGTCATTTCGTTGCAAGCGGGTTTTTAAGTGCTCTGGAGTCATTTCGTTGCAAGCGGGTTTTTAAGGGCTCTGGAGTCATTTCGTTGCAAGCGGGTTTTTAAGTGCTCTGGAGTCATTTCGTTGCAAGCGGGTTTTTAAGTGCTCTGGAGTCATTTCGTTGCAAGCGGGTTTTTAAGTGCTCTGTAGGCATTTCGTTGCAAGCGGGTTTTTAAGTGCTCTGGAGTCATTTCGTTGCAAGCGGGTTTTTAAGTGCTCTGGAGTCATTTCGTTGCAAGCGGGTTTTTAAGTGCTCTGGAGTCATTTCATTGCAAGCGGGTTTTTTAGTGCTCTGGAGTCATTTCGTTGCAAGCGGGTTTTTAAGTGCTCGGGAGTCATTTCGTTGCAAGCGGGTTTTATACGTGTTCTGGAGTCATTTCGTTGCAAGCGGGTTTTTACATACTTCTCAGACATTTCACTGGAAGCGGGTTTTTTAAGTGCTCTGCAGGCATTTCGTTGTAAGCGGGTTTTTAAGTACTCTGGAGTCATTTCGTTGCAAGCGGGTTTTTAAGTGCTCTGGAGTCATTTCGTTGCAAGCGGGTTTTTAAGTGCTCTGGAGTCATTTCGTTGCAAGCGGGTTTTTAAGTGCTCTGGAGTCATTTCGTTACAAGCGGGTTTTTAAGTGCTCTGTAGACATTTCGTTGCAAGCGGGTTTTTAAGTGCTCTGGAGTCATTTCGTTGCAAGCGGGTTTTTAAGTGCTCTGGAGTCATTTCGTTGCAAGCGGGTTTTTAAGTGCTCTGAAGGCATTTCGTTGCAAGCGGGTTTTTAAGTGCTCTGGAGTCATTTCGTTGCAAGCGGGTTTTTTAGTGCTCTGGAGTCATTTCGTTGCAAGCGGGTTTTAAGTGCTCTGGAGTCATTTCGTTGCAAGCGGGTTTTTAAGTACTCTGGAGACATTTCGTTGCAAGCGGGTTTTTAAGTGCTCTGGAGTCATTTCGTTGCAAGCGGGTTTTTAAGTGCTCTGGAGTCATTTCGTTGCAAGCGGGTTTTTAAGTGCTCTGAAGGCATTTCGTTGCAAGCGGGTTTTTAAGTGCTCTGGAGTCATTTCGTTGCAAGCGGGTTTTTAAGTGCTCTGGAGTCATTTCGTTGCATGCGGGTTTTTAAGTGCTCTGGAGTCATTTCATTGCCAGCGGGTTTTTTAGTGCTCTGGAGTCATTTCGTTGCAAGCGGGTTTTTAAGTGCTCTGGAGTCATTTCGTTGCATGCGGGTTTTTAAGTGCTCTGAAGGCATTTCGTTGTAAGCGGGTTTTTAAGTGCTCTGGAGTCATTTCGTTGCAAGCGGGTTTTTAAGTGCTCTGGAGTCATTTCGTTGCAAGCGGGTTTTTAAGTGCTCTGGAGTCATTTCGTTGCAAGCGGGTTTTTAAGTGCTCTGAAGGCATTTCATTGCAAGCGGGTTTTTAAGTGCTCTGGAGTCATTTCGTTGCAAGCGGGTTTTTAAGTGCTCTGGAGTCATTTCGTTGCAAGCGGGTTTTTAAGTGCTCTGGAGTCATTTCGTTGCAAGCGGGTTTTTAAGTGCTCTGGAGTCATTTCGTTGCAAGCGGGTTTTTTAGTGCTCTGGAGTCATTTCGTTGCAAGCGGGTTTTTAAGTGCTCTGGAGTCATTTCGTTGCAAGCGGGTTTTTAAGTGCTCTGGAGTCATTTCGTTGCAAGCGGGTTTTTAAGTGCTCTGAAGGCATTTCGTTGCAAGCGGGTTTTTAAGTGCTCTGGAGTCATTTCGTTGCAAGCGGGTTTTTAAGTGCTCTGGAGTCATTTCGTTGCAAGCGGGTTTTTAAGTGCTCTGGAGTCATTTCGTTGCATGTGGGTTTTTAAGTGCTCTGAAGGCATTTCGTTGTAAGCGGGTTTTTAAGTGCTCTGGAGTCATTTCGTTGCAAGCGGGTTTTTAAGTGCTCTGGAGTCATTTCGTTGTAAGCGGGTTTTTAAGTACTCTGGAGACATTTCGTTGCAAGCGGGTTTTTAAGTGCTCTGGAGTCATTTCGTTGCATGCGGGTTTTTAAGTGCTCTGAAGGCATTTCGTTGTAAGCGGGCTTTTAAGTGCTCTGGAGTCATTTCGTTGTAAGCGGGTTTTTACGTGTTCTGGAGTCATTTCGTTGCAAGCGGGTTTTTACATACTTCTCAGACATTTCACTGGAAGCGGGTTTTTTAAGTGCTCTGCAGGCATTTCGTTGCAAGCGGGTTTTTAAGTGCTCTGGAGTCATTTCGTTGCAAGCGGGTTTTTAAGTGCTCTGGAGACATTTCGTTGCAAGCGGGTTTTTAAGTGCTCTGGAGTCATTTCGTTGCAAGCGGGTTTTTAAGTGCTCTGGAGTAATTTCGTTGCAAGCGGGTTTTTAAGTGCTCTGGAGTCATTTCGTTGCAAGCGGGTTTTTAAGTGCTCTGGAGTCATTTCGTTGCAAGCGGGCTTTTAAGTGCTCTGGAGTCATTTCGTTGCAAGCGGGTTTTATACGTGTTCTGGAGTCATTTCGTTGTAAGCGGGTTTTTACATACTTCTCAGACATTTCACTGGAAGCGGGTTTTTTAAGTGCTCTGCAGGCATTTCGTTGTAAGCGGGTTTTTAAGTACTCTGGAGTCATTTCGTTGCAAGCGGGTTTTTAAGTGCTCTGGAGTCATTTCGTTGCAAGCGGGTTTTTAAGTGCTCTGGAGTCATTTCGTTGCAAGCGGGTTTTTAAGTGCTCTGGAGTCATTTCGTTGCAAGCGGGTTTTAAGTGCTCTGGAGTCATTTCGTTGCAAGCGGGTTTTTAAGTACTCTGGAGACATTTCGTTGCAAGCGGGTTTTTAGGTGCTCTGGAGTCATTTCGTTGCAAGCGGGTTTTTAAGTGCTCTGGAGTCATTTCGTTGCAAGCGGGTTTTTAAGTGCTCTGAAGGCATTTCGTTGCAAGCGGGTTTTTAAGTGCTCTGGAGTCATTTCGTTGCAAGCGGGTTTTTAAGTGCTCTGGAGTCATTTCGTTGCATGCGGGTTTTTAAGTGCTCTGGAGTCATTTCATTGCAAGCGGGTTTTTTAGTGCTCTGGAGTCATTTCGTTGCAAGCGGGTTTTTAAGTGCTCTGGAGTCATTTCGTTGCATGCGGGTTTTTAAGTGCTCTGAAGGCATTTCGTTGTAAGCGGGTTTTTAAGTGCTCTGGAGTCATTTCGTTGCAAGCGGGTTTTTAAGTGCTCTGGAGTCATTTCGTTGCAAGCGGGTTTTTAAGTGCTCTGGAGTCATTTCGTTGCAAGCGGGTTTTTAAGTGCTCTGAAGGCATTTCATTGCAAGCGGGTTTTTAAGTGCTCTGGAGTCATTTCGTTGCAAGCGGGTTTTTAAGTGCTCTGGAGTCATTTCGTTGCAAGCGGGTTTTTAAGTGCTCTGGAGTCATTTCGTTGCAAGCGGGTTTTTAAGTGCTCTGGAGTCATTTCGTTGCAAGCGGGTTTTTAAGGGCTCTGGAGTCATTTCGTTGCAAGCGGGTTTTTAAGTGCTCTGGAGTCATTTCGTTGCAAGCGGGTTTTTAAGTGCTCTGGAGTCATTTCGTTGCAAGCGGGTTTTTAAGTGCTCTGTAGGCATTTCGTTGCAAGCGGGTTTTTAAGTGCTCTGGAGTCATTTCGTTGCAAGCGGGTTTTTAAGTGCTCTGGAGTCATTTCGTTGCAAGCGGGTTTTTAAGTGCTCTGGAGTCATTTCATTGCAAGCGGGTTTTTTAGTGCTCTGGAGTCATTTCGTTGCAAGCGGGTTTTTAAGTGCTCGGGAGTCATTTCGTTGCAAGCGGGTTTTATACGTGTTCTGGAGTCATTTCGTTGCAAGCGGGTTTTTACATACTTCTCAGACATTTCACTGGAAGCGGGTTTTTTAAGTGCTCTGCAGGCATTTCGTTGTAAGGGGGTTTTTAAGTACTCTGGAGTCATTTCGTTGCAAGCGGGTTTTTAAGTGCTCTGGAGTCATTTCGTTGCAAGCGGGTTTTTAAGTGCTCTGGAGTCATTTCGTTGCAAGCGGGTTTTTAAGTGCTCTGGAGTCATTTCGTTACAAGCGGGTTTTTAAGTGCTCTGTAGACATTTCGTTGCAAGCGGGTTTTTAAGTGCTCTGGAGTCATTTCGTTGCAAGCGGGTTTTTAAGTGCTCTGGAGTCATTTCGTTGCAAGCGGGTTTTTAAGTGCTCTGAAGGCATTTCGTTGCAAGCGGGTTTTTAAGTGCTCTGGAGTCATTTCGTTGCAAGCGGGTTTTTAAGTGCTCTGGAGTCATTTCGTTGCAAGCGGGTTTTAAGTGCTCTGGAGTCATTTCGTTGCAAGCGGGTTTTTAAGTACTCTGGAGACATTTCGTTGCAAGCGGGTTTTTAAGTGCTCTGGAGTCATTTCGTTGCAAGCGGGTTTTTAAGTGCTCTGGAGTCATTTCGTTGCAAGCGGGTTTTTAAGTGCTCTGAAGGCATTTCGTTGCAAGCGGGTTTTTAAGTGCTCTGGAGTCATTTCGTTGCAAGCGGGTTTTTAAGTGCTCTGGAGTCATTTCGTTGCATGCGGGTTTTTAAGTGCTCTGGAGTCATTTCATTGCCAGCGGGTTTTTTAGTGCTCTGGAGTCATTTCGTTGCAAGCGGGTTTTTAAGTGCTCTGGAGTCATTTCGTTGCATGCGGGTTTTTAAGTGCTCTGAAGGCATTTCGTTGTAAGCGGGTTTTTAAGTGCTCTGGAGTCATTTCGTTGCAAGCGGGTTTTTAAGTGCTCTGGAGTCATTTCGTTGCAAGCGGGTTTTTAAGTGCTCTGGAGTCATTTCGTTGCAAGCGGGTTTTTAAGTGCTCTGAAGGCATTTCGTTGCAAGCGGGTTTTTAAGTGCTCTGGAGTCATTTCGTTGCAAGCGGGTTTTTAAGTGCTCTGGAGTCATTTCGTTGCAAGCGGGTTTTTAAGTGCTCTGGAGTCATTTCGTTGCAAGCGGGTTTTTAAGTGCTCTGGAGTCATTTCGTTGCAAGCGGGTTTTTAAGGGCTCTGGAGTCATTTCGTTGCAAGCGGGTTTTTAAGTGCTCTGGAGTCATTTCGTTGCAAGCGGGTTTTTAAGTGCTCTGTAGGCATTTCGTTGCAAGCGGGTTTTTAAGTGCTCTGGAGTCATTTCGTTGCAAGCGGGTTTTTAAGTGCTCTGGAGTCATTTCGTTGCAAGCGGGTTTTTAAGTGCTCTGGAGTCATTTCATTGCAAGCGGGTTTTTTAGTGCTCTGGAGTCATTTCGTTGCAAGCGGGTTTTTAAGTGCTCTGGAGTCATTTCGTTGCAAGCGGGTTTTTAAGTGCTCTGGAGACATTTCGTTGCAAGCGGGTTTTTAAGTGCTCTGAAGGCATTTCGTTGCAAGCGGGTTTTTAAGTGCTCTGGAGTCATTTCGTTGCAAGCGGGTTTTTAAGTGCTCTGGAGTCATTTCGTTGCAAGCGGGTTTTTAAGTGCTCTGGAGTCATTTCGTTGCATGTGGGTTTTTAAGTGCTCTGAAGGCATTTCGTTGTAAGCGGGTTTTTAAGTGCTCTGGAGTCATTTCGTTGCAAGCGGGTTTTTAAGTGCTCTGGAGTCATTTCGTTGTAAGCGGGTTTTTAAGTACTCTGGAGACATTTCGTTGCAAGCGGGTTTTTAAGTGCTCTGGAGTCATTTCGTTGCATGCGGGTTTTTAAGTGCTCTGAAGGCATTTCGTTGTAAGCGGGCTTTTAAGTGCTCTGGAGTCATTTCGTTGTAAGCGGGTTTTTACGTGTTCTGGAGTCATTTCGTTGCAAGCGGGTTTTTACATACTTCTCAGACATTTCACTGGAAGCGGGTTTTTTAAGTGCTCTGCAGGCATTTCGTTGCAAGCGGGTTTTTAAGTGCTCTGGAGTCATTTCGTTGCAAGCGGGTTTTTAAGTGCTCTGGAGACATTTCGTTGCAAGCGGGTTTTTAAGTGCTCTGGAGTCATTTCGTTGCAAGCGGGTTTTTAAGTGCTCTGGAGTAATTTCGTTGCAAGCGGGTTTTTAAGTGCTCTGGAGTCATTTCGTTGCAAGCGGGTTTTTAAGTGCTCTGGAGTCATTTCGTTGCAAGCGGGCTTTTAAGTGCTCTGGAGTCATTTCGTTGCAAGCGGGTTTTATACGTGTTCTGGAGTCATTTCGTTGCAAGCGGGTTTTTACATACTTCTCAGACATTTCACTGGAAGCGGGTTTTTTAAGTGCTCTGCAGGCATTTCGTTGTAAGCGGGTTTTTAAGTACTCTGGAGTCATTTCGTTGCAAGCGGGTTTTTAAGTGCTCTGGAGTCATTTCGTTGCAAGCGGGTTTTTAAGTGCTCTGGAGTCATTTCGTTGCAAGCGGGTTTTTAAGTGCTCTGGAGTCATTTCGTTACAAGCGGGTTTTTAAGTGCTCTGTAGACATTTCGTTGCAAGCGGGTTTTTAAGTGCTCTGGAGTCATTTCGTTGCAAGCGGGTTTTTAAGTGCTCTGGAGTCATTTCGTTGCAAGCGGGTTTTTAAGTGCTCTGAAGGCATTTCGTTGCAAGCGGGTTTTTAAGTGCTCTGGAGTCATTTCGTTGCAAGCGGGTTTTTAAGTGCTCTGGAGTCATTTCGTTGCAAGCGGGTTTTTAAGTGCTCTGGAGTCATTTCGTTGCAAGCGGGTTTTTAAGTACTCTAGAGACATTTCGTTGCAAGCGGGTTTTTAAGTGCTCTGGAGTCATTTCGTTGCAAGCGGGTTTTTAAGTGCTCTGGAGTCATTTCGTTGCAAGCGGGTTTTTAAGTGCTCTGGAGTCATTTCGTTGCAAGCGGGTTTTTAAGTGCTCTGAAGGCATTTCGTTGCAAGCGGGTTTTTAAGTGCTCTGGAGTCATTTCGTTGCAAGCGGGTTTTTAAGTGCTCTGGAGTCATTTCGTTGCATGCGGGTTTTTAAGTGCTCTGGAGTCATTTCATTGCAAGCGGGTTTTTTAGTGCTCTGGAGTCATTTCGTTGCAAGCGGGTTTTTAAGTGCTCTGGAGTCATTTCGTTGCATGCGGGTTTTTAAGTGCTCTGAAGGCATTTCGTTGTAAGCGGGTTTTTAAGTGCTCTGGAGTCATTTCGTTGCAAGCGGGTTTTTAAGTGCTCTGGAGTCATTTCGTTGCAAGCAGGTTTTTAAGTGCTCTGGAGTCATTTCGTTGCAAGCGGGTTTTTAAGTGCTCTGGAGGCATTTCGTTGCAAGCGGGTTTTTAAGTGCTCTGGAGTCATTTCGTTGCAAGCGGGTTTTTAAGTGCTCTGGAGTCATTTCGTTGCAAGCGGGTTTTTAAGTGCTCTGGAGTCATTTCGTTGCAAGCGGGTTTTTAAGTGCTCTGGAGTCATTTCGTTGCAAGCGGGCTTTTAAGTGCTCTGGAGTAATTTCGTTGCAAGCGGGTTTTTAAGTGCTCTGTAGGCATTTCGTTGCAAGCGGGTTTTTAAGTGCTCTGGAGTCATTTCGTTGCAAGCGGGCTTTTAAGTGCTCTGGAGTCATTTCATTGCAAGCGGGTTTTTTAGTGCTCTGGAGTCATTTCGTTGCAAGCGGGTTTTTAAGTGCTCTGGAGTCATTTCGTTGCATGCGGGTTTTTAAGTGCTCTGAAGGCATTTCGTTGTAAGCGGGTTTTTAAGTGCTCTGGAGTCATTTCGTTGCAAGCGGGTTTTTAAGTGCTCTGGAGTCATTTCGTTGCAAGCGGGTTTTTAAGTGCTCTGGAGTCATTTCGTTGCAAGCGGGTTTTTAAGTGCTCTGAAGGCATTTCGTTGCAAGCGGGTTTTTAAGTGCTCTGGAGTCATTTCGTTGCAAGCGGGTTTTTAAGTGCTCTGGAGTCATTTCGTTGTAAGCGGGTTTTTAAGTACTCTGGAGACATTTCGTTGCAAGCGGGTTTTTAAGTGCTCTGGAGTCATTTCGTTGCATGCGGGTTTTTAAGTGCTCTGAAGGCATTTCGTTGTAAGCGGGCTTTTAAGTGCTCTGGAGTCATTTCGTTGCAAGCGGGTTTTTACGTGTTCTGGAGTCATTTCGTTGCAAGCGGGTTTTTACATACTTCTCAGACATTTCACTGGAAGCGGGTTTTTTAAGTGCTCTGCAGGCATTTCGTTGTAAGCGGGTTTTTAAGTACTCTGGAGTCATTTCGTTGCAAGCGGGTTTTTAAGTGCTCTGGAGTCATTTCGTTGCAAGCGGGTTTTTAAGTGCTCTGGAGTCATTTCGTTGCAAGCGGGTTTTTAAGTGCTCTGGAGTCATTTCGTTGCAAGCGGGTTTTTAAGTGCTCTGGAGTCATTTCGTTGCAAGCGGGCTTTTAAGTGCTCTGGAGTAATTTCGTTGCAAGCGGGTTTTTAAGTGCTCTGTAGGCATTTCGTTGCAAGCGGGTTTTTAAGTGCTCTGGAGTCATTTCGTTGCAAGCGGGTTTTTAAGTGCTCTGGAGTCATTTCGTTGCAAGCGGGTTTTTAAGTGCTCTGGAGTCATTTCATTGCAAGCGGGTTTTTTAGTGCTCTGGAGTCATTTCGTTGCAAGCGGGTTTTTAAGTGCTCTGGAGTCATTTCGTTGCAAGCGGGTTTTTAAGTGCTCTGGAGTCATTTCGTTGCAAGCGGGTTTTTAAGTGCTCTGAAGGCATTTCGTTGCAAGCGGGTTTTTAAGTGCTCTGGAGTCATTTCGTTGCAAGCGGGTTTTTAAGTGCTCTGGAGTCATTTCGTTGCAAGCGGGTTTTTAAGTGCTCTGGAGTCATTTCATTGCAAGCGGGTTTTTTAGTGCTCTGGAGTCATTTCGTTGCAAGCGGGTTTTTAAGTGCTCTGGAGTCATTTCGTTGCATGCGGGTTTTTAAGTGCTCTGAAGGCATTTCGTTGTAAGCGGGTTTTTAAGTGCTCTGGAGTCATTTCGTTGCAAGCGGGTTTTTAAGTGCTCTGGAGTCATTTCGTTGCAAGCGGGTTTTTAAGTGCTCTGGAGTCATTTCGTTGCAAGCGGGTTTTTAAGTGCTCTGAAGGCATTTCGTTGCAAGCGGGTTTTTAAGTGCTCTGGAGTCATTTCGTTGCAAGCGGGTTTTTAAGTGCTCTGGAGTCATTTCGTTGTAAGCGGGTTTTTAAGTACTCTGGAGACATTTCGTTGCAAGCGGGTTTTTAAGTGCTCTGGAGTCATTTCGTTGCATGCGGGTTTTTAAGTGCTCTGAAGGCATTTCGTTGTAAGCGGGCTTTTAAGTGCTCTGGAGTCATTTCGTTGCAAGCGGGTTTTTACGTGTTCTGGAGTCATTTCGTTGCAAGCGGGTTTTTACATACTTCTCAGACATTTCACTGGAAGCGGGTTTTTTAAGTGCTCTGCAGGCATTTCGTTGTAAGCGGGTTTTTAAGTACTCTGGAGTCATTTCGTTGCAAGCGGGTTTTTAAGTGCTCTGGAGTCATTTCGTTGCAAGCGGGTTTTTAAGTGCTCTGGAGTCATTTCGTTGCAAGCGGGTTTTTAAGTGCTCTGGAGTCATTTCGTTACAAGCGGGTTTTTAAGTGCTCTGGAGGCATTTCGTTGCAAGCGGGTTTTTAAGTGCTCTGGAGTCATATCGTTGCAAGCGGGTTTTTAAGTGCTCTGGAGTCATTTCGTTGCAAGCGGGTTTTTAAGTGCTCTGGAGTCATTTCGTTGCAAGCGGGTTTTTAAGTGCTCTGGAGTCATTTCGTTGCAAGCGGGTTTTTAAGTGCTCTGGAGTCATTTCGTTGCAAGCGGGTTTTTAAGTGCTCTGGAGACATTTCGTTGCAAGCGGGTTTTTAAGTGCTCTGGAGTCATTTCGTTGCAAGCGGGTTTTTAAGTGCTCTGGAGTCATTTCGTTGCAAGCGGGTTTTTAAGTGCTCTGGAGTCATTTCTTTGCAAGCGGGTTTTTAAGTGCTCTGGAGTCATTTCGTTGCAAGCGGGTTTTTTAGTGCTCTGGAGTCATTTCGTTGCAAGCGGGTTTTTAAGTGCTCTGGAGTCATTTCGTTGCATGCGGGTTTTTAAGTGCTCTGGAGTCATTTCGTTGCAAGCGGGTTTTTAAGTGCTCTGGAGTCATTTCGTTGCAAGCGGGTTTTTAAGGGCTCTGGAGTCATTTCGTTGCAAGCGGGTTTTTAAGTGCTCTGGAGTCATTTCGTTGCAAGCGGGTTTTTAAGTGCTCTGGAGTCATTTCGTTGCAAGCGGGTTTTTAAGGGCTCTGGAGTCATTTCGTTGCAAGCGGGTTTTTAAGTGCTCTGGAGTCATTTCGTTGCAAGCGGGTTTTTAAGGGCTCTGGAGTCATTTCGTTGCAAGCGGGTTTTTAAGTGCTCTGGAGTCATTTCGTTGCAAGCGGGTTTTTAAGTGCTCTGGAGTCATTTCGTTGCAAGCGGGCTTTTAAGTGCTCTGGAGTCATTTCGTTGCAAGCGGGTTTTATACGTGTTCTGGAGTCATTTCGTTGCAAGCGGGTTTTTACATACTTCTCAGACATTTCACTGGAAGCGGGTTTTTTAAGTGCTCTGCAGGCATTTCGTTGTAAGCGGGTTTTTAAGTACTCTGGAGTCATTTCGTTGCAAGCGGGTTTTTAAGTGCTCTGGAGTCATTTCGTTGCAAGCGGGTTTTTAAGTGCTCTGGAGTCATTTCGTTGCAAGCGGGTTTTTAAGTGCTCTGGAGTCATTTCGTTACAAGCGGGTTTTTAAGTACTCTGTAGACATTTCGTTGCAAGCGGGTTTTTAAGTGCTCTGGAGTCATTTCGTTGCAAGCGGGTTTTTAAGTGCTCTGGAGTCATTTCGTTGCAAGCGGGTTTTTAAGTGCTCTGAAGGCATTTCGTTGCAAGCGGGTTTTTAAGTGCTCTGGAGTCATTTCGTTGCAAGCGGGTTTTTAAGTGCTCTGGAGTCATTTCGTTGCAAGCGGGTTTTTAAGTGCTCTGGAGTCATTTCGTTGCAAGCGGGTTTTTAAGTACTCTAGAGACATTTCGTTGCAAGCGGGTTTTTAAGTGCTCTGGAGTCATTTCGTTGCAAGCGGGTTTTTAAGTGCTCTGGAGTCATTTCGTTGCAAGCGGGTTTTTAAGTGCTCTGGAGTCATTTCGTTGCAAGCGGGTTTTTAAGTGCTCTGAAGGCATTTCGTTGCAAGCGGGTTTTTAAGTGCTCTGGAGTCATTTCGTTGCAAGCGGGTTTTTAAGTGCTCTGGAGTCATTTCGTTGCATGCGGGTTTTTAAGTGCTCTGGAGTCATTTCATTGCAAGCGGGTTTTTTAGTGCTCTGGAGTCATTTCGTTGCAAGCGGGTTTTTAAGTGCTCTGGAGTCATTTCGTTGCATGCGGGTTTTTAAGTGCTCTGAAGGCATTTCGTTGTAAGCGGGTTTTTAAGTGCTCTGGAGTCATTTCGTTGCAAGCGGGTTTTTAAGTGCTCTGGAGTCATTTCGTTGCAAGCAGGTTTTTAAGTGCTCTGGAGTCATTTCGTTGCAAGCGGGTTTTTAAGTGCTCTGGAGGCATTTCGTTGCAAGCGGGTTTTTAAGTGCTCTGGAGTCATTTCGTTGCAAGCGGGTTTTTAAGTGCTCTGGAGTCATTTCGTTGCAAGCGGGTTTTTAAGTGCTCTGGAGTCATTTCGTTGCAAGCGGGTTTTTAAGTGCTCTGGAGTCATTTCGTTGCAAGCGGGCTTTTAAGTGCTCTGGAGTAATTTCGTTGCAAGCGGGTTTTTAAGTGCTCTGTAGGCATTTCGTTGCAAGCGGGTTTTTAAGTGCTCTGGAGTCATTTCGTTGCAAGCGGGTTTTTAAGTGCTCTGGAGTAATTTCGTTGCAAGCGGGTTTTTAAGTGCTCTGTAGGCATTTCGTTGCAAGCGGGTTTTTAAGTGCTCTGGAGTCATTTCGTTGCAAGCGGGTTTTTAAGTGCTCTGGAGTCATTTCGTTGCAAGCGGGTTTTTAAGTGCTCTGGAGTCATTTCGTTGCAAGCGGGCTTTTAAGTGCTCTGGAGTAATTTCGTTGCAAGCGGGTTTTTAAGTGCTCTGTAGGCATTTCGTTGCAAGCGGGTTTTTAAGTGCTCTGGAGTCATTTCGTTGCAAGCGGGTTTTTAAGTGCTCTGGAGTCATTTCGTTGCAAGCGGGTTTTTAAGTGCTCTGGAGTCATTTCCTTGCAAGCGGGTTTTTTAGTGCTCTGGAGTCATTTCGTTGCAAGCGGGTTTTTAAGTGCTCTGGAGTCATTTCGTTGCAAGCGGGTTTTTAAGTGCTCTGGAGTCATTTCGTTGCAAGCGGGTTTTTAAGTGCTCTGAAGGCATTTCGTTGCAAGCGGGTTTTTAAGTGCTCTGGAGTCATTTCGTTGCAAGCGGGTTTTTAAGTGCTCTGGAGTCATTTCGTTGCAAGCGGGTTTTTAAGTGCTCTGGAGTCATTTCATTGCAAGCGGGTTTTTTAGTGCTCTGGAGTCATTTCGTTGCAAGCGGGTTTTTAAGTGCTCTGGAGTCATTTCGTTGCATGCGGGTTTTTAAGTGCTCTGAAGGCATTTCGTTGTAAGCGGGTTTTTAAGTGCTCTGGAGTCATTTCGTTGCAAGCGGGTTTTTAAGTGCTCTGGAGTCATTTCGTTGCAAGCGGGTTTTTAAGTGCTCTGGAGTCATTTCGTTGCAAGCGGGTTTTTAAGTGCTCTGAAGGCATTTCGTTGCAAGCGGGTTTTTAAGTGCTCTGGAGTCATTTCGTTGCAAGCGGGTTTTTAAGTGCTCTGGAGTCATTTCGTTGTAAGCGGGTTTTTAAGTACTCTGGAGACATTTCGTTGCAAGCGGGTTTTTAAGTGCTCTGGAGTCATTTCGTTGCATGCGGGTTTTTAAGTGCTCTGAAGGCATTTCGTTGTAAGCGGGCTTTTAAGTGCTCTGGAGTCATTTCGTTGCAAGCGGGTTTTTACGTGTTCTGGAGTCATTTCGTTGCAAGCGGGTTTTTACATACTTCTCAGACATTTCACTGGAAGCGGGTTTTTTAAGTGCTCTGCAGGCATTTCGTTGTAAGCGGGTTTTTAAGTACTCTGGAGTCATTTCGTTGCAAGCGGGTTTTTAAGTGCTCTGGAGTCATTTCGTTGCAAGCGGGTTTTTAAGTGCTCTGGAGTCATTTCGTTGCAAGCGGGTTTTTAAGTGCTCTGGAGTCATTTCGTTGCAAGCGGGTTTTTAAGTGCTCTGGAGTCATTTCGTTGCAAGCGGGCTTTTAAGTGCTCTGGAGTAATTTCGTTGCAAGCGGGTTTTTAAGTGCTCTGTAGGCATTTCGTTGCAAGCGGGTTTTTAAGTGCTCTGGAGTCATTTCGTTGCAAGCGGGTTTTTAAGTGCTCTGGAGTCATTTCGTTGCAAGCGGGTTTTTAAGTGCTCTGGAGTCATTTCATTGCAAGCGGGTTTTTTAGTGCTCTGGAGTCATTTCGTTGCAAGCGGGTTTTTAAGTGCTCTGGAGTCATTTCGTTGCAAGCGGGTTTTTAAGTGCTCTGGAGTCATTTCGTTGCAAGCGGGTTTTTAAGTGCTCTGAAGGCATTTCGTTGCAAGCGGGTTTTTAAGTGCTCTGGAGTCATTTCGTTGCAAGCGGGTTTTTAAGTGCTCTGGAGTCATTTCGTTGCAAGCGGGTTTTTAAGTGCTCTGGAGTCATTTCATTGCAAGCGGGTTTTTTAGTGCTCTGGAGTCATTTCGTTGCAAGCGGGTTTTTAAGTGCTCTGGAGTCATTTCGTTGCATGCGGGTTTTTAAGTGCTCTGAAGGCATTTCGTTGTAAGCGGGTTTTTAAGTGCTCTGGAGTCATTTCGTTGCAAGCGGGTTTTTAAGTGCTCTGGAGTCATTTCGTTGCAAGCGGGTTTTTAAGTGCTCTGGAGTCATTTCGTTGCAAGCGGGTTTTTAAGTGCTCTGAAGGCATTTCGTTGCAAGCGGGTTTTTAAGTGCTCTGGAGTCATTTCGTTGCAAGCGGGTTTTTAAGTGCTCTGGAGTCATTTCGTTGTAAGCGGGTTTTTAAGTACTCTGGAGACATTTCGTTGCAAGCGGGTTTTTAAGTGCTCTGGAGTCATTTCGTTGCATGCGGGTTTTTAAGTGCTCTGAAGGCATTTCGTTGTAAGCGGGCTTTTAAGTGCTCTGGAGTCATTTCGTTGCAAGCGGGTTTTTACGTGTTCTGGAGTCATTTCGTTGCAAGCGGGTTTTTACATACTTCTCAGACATTTCACTGGAAGCGGGTTTTTTAAGTGCTCTGCAGGCATTTCGTTGTAAGCGGGTTTTTAAGTACTCTGGAGTCATTTCGTTGCAAGCGGGTTTTTAAGTGCTCTGGAGTCATTTCGTTGCAAGCGGGTTTTTAAGTGCTCTGGAGTCATTTCGTTGCAAGCGGGTTTTTAAGTGCTCTGGAGTCATTTCGTTACAAGCGGGTTTTTAAGTGCTCTGGAGGCATTTCGTTGCAAGCGGGTTTTTAAGTGCTCTGGAGTCATTTCGTTGCAAGCGGGTTTTTAAGTGCTCTGGAGTCATTTCGTTGCAAGCGGGTTTTTAAGTGCTCTGGAGTCATTTCGTTGCAAGCGGGTTTTTAAGTGCTCTGGAGTCATTTCGTTGCAAGCGGGTTTTTAAGTGCTCTGGAGTCATTTCGTTGCAAGCGGGTTTTTAAGTGCTCTGGAGACATTTCGTTGCAAGCGGGTTTTTAAGTGCTCTGGAGTCATTTCGTTGCAAGCGGGTTTTTAAGTGCTCTGGAGTCATTTCGTTGCAAGCGGGTTTTTAAGTGCTCTGGAGTCATTTCTTTGCAAGCGGGTTTTTAAGTGCTCTGGAGTCATTTCGTTGCAAGCGGGTTTTTTAGTGCTCTGGAGTCATTTCGTTGCAAGCGGGTTTTTAAGTGCTCTGGAGTCATTTCGTTGCATGCGGGTTTTTAAGTGCTCTGGAGTCATTTCGTTGCAAGCGGGTTTTTAAGTGCTCTGGAGTCATTTCGTTGCAAGCGGGTTTTTAAGGGCTCTGGAGTCATTTCGTTGCAAGCGGGTTTTTAAGTGCTCTGGAGTCATTTCGTTGCAAGCGGGTTTTTAAGTGCTCTGGAGTCATTTCGTTGCAAGCGGGTTTTTAAGTGCTCTGGAGTCATTTCGTTGCAAGCGGGTTTTTAAGTGCTCTGGAGTCATTTCGTTGCAAGCGGGTTTTTAAGGGCTCTGGAGTCATTTCGTTGCAAGCGGGTTTTTAAGTGCTCTGGAGTCATTTCGTTGCAAGCGGGTTTTTAAGTGCTCTGGAGTCATTTCGTTGCAAGCGGGTTTTTAAGTGCTCTGAAGGCATTTCGTTGCAAGCGGGTTTTTAAGTGCTCTGGAGTCATTTCGTTGCAAGCGGGTTTTTAAGTGCTCTGGAGTCATTTCGTTGCAAGCGGGTTTTTAAGTGCTCTGGAGTCATTTCGTTGCAAGCGGGTTTTTTAGTGCTCTGGAGTCATTTCGTTGCAAGCGGGTTTTTAAGTGCTCTGGAGTCATTTCGTTGCATGCGGGTTTTTAAGTGCTCTGAAGGCATTTCGTTGTAAGCGGGTTTTTAAGTGCTCTGGAGTCATTTCGTTGCAAGCCGGTTTTTAAGTGCTCTGGAGTCATTTCGTTGCAAGCGGGTTTTTAAGTGCTCTGGAGTCATTTCGTTGCAAGCGGGTTTTTAACTGCTCTGAAGGCATTTCGTTGCAAGCGGGTTTTTAAGTGCTCTGGAGTCATTTCGTTGCAAGCGGGTTTTTAAGTGCTCTGGAGTCATTTCGTTGCAAGCGGGTTTTTACGTGTTCTGGAGTCATTTCGTTGCAAGCGGGTTTTTACATACTTCTCAGACATTTCACTGGAAGCGGGTTTTTTAAGTGCTCTGCAGGCATTTCGTTGCAAGCGGGTTTTTAAGTACTCTGGAGTCATTTCGTTGCAAGCGGGTTTTTAAGTGCTCTGGAGTCATTTCGTTGCAAGCGGGTTTTTAAGTGCTCTGGAGTCATTTCGTTGCAAGCGGGTTTTTAAGTGCTCTGGAGTCATTTCGTTACAAGCGGGTTTTTAAGTGCTCTGTAGACATTTCGTTGCAAGCGGGTTTTTAAGTGCTCTGGAGTCATTTCGTTGCAAGCGGGTTTTTAAGTGCTCTGGAGTCATTTCGTTGCAAGCGGGTTTTTAAGTGCTCTGAAGGCATTTCGTTGCAAGCGGGTTTTTAAGTGCTCTGGAGTCATTTCGTTGCAAGCGGGCTTTTAAGTGCTCTGGAGTCATTTCGTTGCAAGCGGGTTTTATACGTGTTCTGGAGTCATTTCGTTGCAAGCGGGTTTTTACATACTTCTCAGACATTTCACTGGAAGCGGGTTTTTTAAGTGCTCTGCAGGCATTTCGTTGTAAGCGGGTTTTTAAGTACTCTGGAGTCATTTCGTTGCAAGCGGGTTTTTAAGTGCTCTGGAGTCATTTCGTTGCAAGCGGGTTTTTAAGTGCTCTGGAGTCATTTCGTTGCAAGCGGGTTTTTAAGTGCTCTGGAGTCATTTCGTTACAAGCGGGTTTTTAAGTGCTCTGTAGACATTTCGTTGCAAGCGGGTTTTTAAGTGCTCTGGAGTCATTTCGTTGCAAGCGGGTTTTTAAGTGCTCTGGAGTCATTTCGTTGCAAGCGGGTTTTTAAGTGCTCTGAAGGCATTTCGTTGCAAGCGGGTTTTTAAGTGCTCTGGAGTCATTTCGTTGCAAGCGGGTTTTTAAGTGCTCTGGAGTCATTTCGTTGCAAGCGGGTTTTTAAGTGCTCTGGAGTCATTTCATTGCATGCGGGTTTTTAAGTGCTCTGAAGGCATTTCGTTGTAAGCGGGCTTTTAAGTGCTCTGGAGTCATTTCGTTGCAAGCGGGTTTTATACGTGTTCTGGAGTCATTTCGTTGCAAGCGGGTTTTTACATACTTCTCAGACATTTCACTGGAAGCGGGTTTTTTAAGTGCTCTGCAGGCATTTCGTTGTAAGCGGGTTTTTAAGTACTCTGGAGTCATTTCGTTGCAAGCGGGTTTTTAAGTGCTCTGGAGTCATTTCGTTGCAAGCGGGTTTTTAAGTGCTCTGGAGTCATTTCGTTGCAAGCGGGTTTTTAAGTGCTCTGGAGTCATTTCGTTACAAGCGGGTTTTTAAGTGCTCTGTAGACATTTCGTTGCAAGCGGGTTTTTAAGTGCTCTGGAGTCATTTCGTTGCAAGCGGGTTTTTAAGTGCTCTGGAGTCATTTCGTTGCAAGCAGGTTTTTAAGTGCTCTGAAGGCATTTCGTTGCAAGCGGGTTTTTAAGTGCTCTGGAGTCATTTCGTTGCAAGCGGGTTTTTAAGTGCTCTGGAGTCATTTCGTTGCAAGCGGGTTTTAAGTGCTCTGGAGTCATTTCGTTGCAAGCGGGTTTTTAAGTACTCTGGAGACATTTCGTTGCAAGCGGGTTTTTAAGTGCTCTGGAGTCATTTCGTTGCAAGCGGGTTTTTAAGTGCTCTGGAGTCATTTCGTTGCAAGCGGGTTTTTAAGTGCTCTGAAGGCATTTCGTTGCAAGCGGGTTTTTAAGTGCTCTGGAGTCATTTCGTTGCAAGCGGGTTTTTAAGTGCTCTGGAGTCATTTCGTTGCATGCGGGTTTTTAAGTGCTCTGGAGTCATTTCATTGCCAGCGGGTTTTTTAGTGCTCTGGAGTCATTTCGTTGCAAGCGGGTTTTTAAGTGCTCTGGAGTCATTTCGTTGCATGCGGGTTTTTAAGTGCTCTGAAGGCATTTCGTTGTAAGCGGGTTTTTAAGTGCTCTGGAGTCATTTCGTTGCAAGCGGGTTTTTAAGTGCTCTGGAGTCATTTCGTTGCAAGCGGGTTTTTAGAGTGCTCTGGAGTCATTTCGTTGCAAGCGGGTTTTTAAGTGCTCTGAAGGCATTTCGTTGCAAGCGGGTTTTTAAGTGCTCTGGAGTCATTTCGTTGCAAGCGGGTTTTTAAGTGCTCTGGAGTCATTTCGTTGCAAGCGGGTTTTTAAGTGCTCTGGAGTCATTTCGTTGCAAGCGGGTTTTTAAGTGCTCTGGAGTCATTTCGTTGCAAGCGGGTTTTTAAGGGCTCTGGAGTCATTTCGTTGCAAGCGGGTTTTTAAGTGCTCTGGAGTCATTTCGTTGCAAGCGGGTTTTTAAGTGCTCTGGAGTCATTTCGTTGCAAGCGGGTTTTTAAGTGCTCTGTAGGCATTTCGTTGCAAGCGGGTTTTTAAGTGCTCTGGAGTCATTTCGTTGCAAGCGGGTTTTTAAGTGCTCTGGAGTCATTTCGTTGCAAGCGGGTTTTTAAGTGCTCTGGAGTCATTTCATTGCAAGCGGGTTTTTTAGTGCTCTGGAGTCATTTCGTTGCAAGCGGGTTTTTAAGTGCTCTGGAGTCATTTCGTTGTAAGCGGGTTTTTAAGTACTCTGGAGACATTTCGTTGCAAGCGGGTTTTTAAGTGCTCTGGAGTCATTTCGTTGCAAGCGGGTTTTTAAGTGCTCTGAAGGCATTTCATTGCAAGCGGGTTTTTAAGTGCTCTGGAGTCATTTCGTTGCAAGCGGGTTTTTAAGTGCTCTGGAGTCATTTCGTTGCAAGCGGGTTTTTAAGTGCTCTGGAGTCATTTCGTTGCAAGCGGGTTTTTAAGTGCTCTGGAGTCATTTCGTTGCAAGCGGGTTTTTAAGGGCTCTGGAGTCATTTCGTTGCAAGCGGGTTTTTAAGTGCTCTGGAGTCATTTCGTTGCAAGCGGGTTTTTAAGTGCTCTGGAGTCATTTCGTTGCAAGCGGGTTTTTAAGTGCTCTGTAGGCATTTCGTTGCAAGCGGGTTTTTAAGTGCTCTGGAGTCATTTCGTTGCAAGCGGGTTTTTAAGTGCTCTGGAGTCATTTCGTTGCAAGCGGGTTTTTAAGTGCTCTGGAGTCATTTCATTGCAAGCGGGTTTTTTAGTGCTCTGGAGTCATTTCGTTGCAAGCGGGTTTTTAAGTGCTCTGGAGTCATTTCGTTGCAAGCGGGTTTTTAAGTGCTCTGGAGTCATTTCGTTGCAAGCGGGTTTTTAAGTGCTCTGAAGGCATTTCGTTGCAAGCGGGTTTTTAAGTGCTCTGGAGTCATTTCGTTGCAAGCGGGTTTTTAAGTGCTCTGGAGTCATTTCGTTGCAAGCGGGTTTTTAAGTGCTCTGGAGTCATTTCGTTGCATGTGGGTTTTTAAGTGCTCTGAAGGCATTTCGTTGTAAGCGGGTTTTTAAGTGCTCTGGAGTCATTTCGTTGCAAGCGGGTTTTTAAGTGCTCTGGAGTCATTTCGTTGTAAGCGGGTTTTTAAGTACTCTGGAGACATTTCGTTGCAAGCGGGTTTTTAAGTGCTCTGGAGTCATTTCGTTGCATGCGGGTTTTTAAGTGCTCTGAAGGCATTTCGTTGTAAGCGGGCTTTTAAGTGCTCTGGAGTCATTTCGTTGTAAGCGGGTTTTTACGTGTTCTGGAGTCATTTCGTTGCAAGCGGGTTTTTACATACTTCTCAGACATTTCACTGGAAGCGGGTTTTTTAAGTGCTCTGCAGGCATTTCGTTGCAAGCGGGTTTTTAAGTGCTCTGGAGTCATTTCGTTGCAAGCGGGTTTTTACATACTTCTCAGACATTTCACTGGAAGCGGGTTTTTTAAGTGCTCTGCAGGCATTTCGTTGTAAGCGGGTTTTTAAGTACTCTGGAGTCATTTCGTTGCAAGCGGGTTTTTAAGTGCTCTGGAGTCATTTCGTTGCAAGCGGGTTTTTAAGTGCTCTGGAGTCATTTCGTTGCAAGCGGGTTTTAAGTGCTCTGGAGTCATTTCGTTGCAAGCGGGTTTTTAAGTGCTCTGGAGTCATTTCGTTGTAAGCGGGTTTTTAAGTACTCTGGAGACATTTCGTTGCAAGCGGGTTTTTAAGTGCTCTGGAGTCATTTCGTTGCATGCGGGTTTTTAAGTGCTCTGAAGGCATTTCGTTGTAAGCGGGCTTTTAAGTGCTCTGGAGTCATTTCGTTGCAAGCGGGTTTTTACGTGTTCTGGAGTCATTTCGTTGCAAGCGGGTTTTTACATACTTCTCAGACATTTCACTGGAAGCGGGTTTTTTAAGTGCTCTGCAGGCATTTCGTTGTAAGCGGGTTTTTAAGTACTCTGGAGTCATTTCGTTGCAAGCGGGTTTTTAAGTGCTCTGGAGTCATTTCGTTGCAAGCGGGTTTTTAAGTGCTCTGGAGTCATTTCGTTGCAAGCGGGTTTTTAAGTGCTCTGGAGTCATTTCGTTACAAGCGGGTTTTTAAGTGCTCTGGAGGCATTTCGTTGCAAGCGGGTTTTTAAGTGCTCTGGAGTCATTTCGTTGCAAGCGGGTTTTTAAGTGCTCTGGAGTCATTTCGTTGCAAGCGGGTTTTTAAGTGCTCTGGAGTCATTTCGTTGCAAGCGGGTTTTTAAGTGCTCTGGAGTCATTTCGTTGCAAGCGGGTTTTTAAGTGCTCTGGAGTCATTTCGTTGCAAGCGGGTTTTTAAGTGCTCTGGAGACATTTCGTTGCAAGCGGGTTTTTAAGTGCTCTGGAGTCATTTCGTTGCAAGCGGGTTTTTAAGTGCTCTGGAGTCATTTCGTTGCAAGCGGGTTTTTAAGTGCTCTGGAGTCATTTCGTTGCAAGCGGGTTTTTAAGTGCTCTGGAGTCATTTCGTTGCAAGCGGGCTTTTAAGTGCTCTGGAGTCATTTCGTTGCAAGCGGGTTTTATACGTGTTCTGGAGTCATTTCGTTGCAAGCGGGTTTTTACATACTTCTCAGACATTTCACTGGAAGCGGGTTTTTTAAGTGCTCTGCAGGCATTTCGTTGTAAGCGGGTTTTTAAGTACTCTGGAGTCATTTCGTTGCAAGCGGGTTTTTAAGTGCTCTGGAGTCATTTCGTTGCAAGCGGGTTTTTAAGTGCTCTGGAGTCATTTCGTTGCAAGCGGGTTTTTAAGTGCTCTGGAGTCATTTCGTTACAAGCGGGTTTTTAAGTGCTCTGTAGACATTTCGTTGCAAGCGGGTTTTTAAGTGCTCTGGAGTCATTTCGTTGCAAGCGGGTTTTTAAGTGCTCTGGAGTCATTTCGTTGCAAGCGGGTTTTTAAGTGCTCTGAAGGCATTTCGTTGCAAGCGGGTTTTTAAGTGCTCTGGAGTCATTTCGTTGCAAGCGGGCTTTTAAGTGCTCTGGAGTCATTTCGTTGCAAGCGGGTTTTATACGTGTTCTGGAGTCATTTCGTTGCAAGCGGGTTTTTACATACTTCTCAGACATTTCACTGGAAGCGGGTTTTTTAAGTGCTCTGCAGGCATTTCGTTGTAAGCGGGTTTTTAAGTACTCTGGAGTCATTTCGTTGCAAGCGGGTTTTTAAGTGCTCTGGAGTCATTTCGTTGCAAGCGGGTTTTTAAGTGCTCTGGAGTCATTTCGTTGCAAGCGGGTTTTTAAGTGCTCTGGAGTCATTTCGTTACAAGCGGGTTTTTAAGTGCTCTGTAGACATTTCGTTGCAAGCGGGTTTTTAAGTGCTCTGGAGTCATTTCGTTGCAAGCGGGTTTTTAAGTGCTCTGGAGTCATTTCGTTGCAAGCGGGTTTTAAGTGCTCTGGAGTCATTTCGTTGCAAGCGGGTTTTTAAGTACTCTGGAGACATTTCGTTGCAAGCGGGTTTTTAGGTGCTCTGGAGTCATTTCGTTGCAAGCGGGTTTTTAAGTGCTCTGGAGTCATTTCGTTGCAAGCGGGTTTTTAAGTGCTCTGAAGGCATTTCGTTGCAAGCGGGTTTTTAAGTGCTCTGGAGTCATTTCGTTGCAAGCTGGTTTTTAAGTGCTCTGGAGTCATTTCGTTGCATGCGGGTTTTTAAGTGCTCTGGAGTCATTTCATTGCCAGCGGGTTTTTTAGTGCTCTGGAGTCATTTCGTTGCAAGCGGGTTTTTAAGTGCTCTGGAGTCATTTCGTTGCATGCGGGTTTTTAAGTGCTCTGAAGGCATTTCGTTGTAAGCGGGTTTTTAAGTGCTCTGGAGTCATTTCGTTGCAAGCGGGTTTTTAAGTGCTCTGGAGTCATTTCGTTGCAAGCGGGTTTTTAAGTGCTCTGGAGTCATTTCGTTGCAAGCGGGTTTTTAAGTGCTCTGAAGGCATTTCATTGCAAGCGGGTTTTTAAGTGCTCTGGAGTCATTTCGTTGCAAGCGGGTTTTTAAGTGCTCTGGAGTCATTTCGTTGCAAGCGGGTTTTTAAGTGCTCTGGAGTCATTTCGTTGCAAGCGGGTTTTTAAGTGCTCTGGAGTCATTTCGTTGCAAGCGGGTTTTTAAGGGCTCTGGAGTCATTTCGTTGCAAGCGGGTTTTTAAGTGCTCTGGAGTCATTTCGTTGCAAGCGGGTTTTTAAGTGCTCTGGAGTCATTTCGTTGCAAGCGGGTTTTTAAGTGCTCTGTAGGCATTTCGTTGCAAGCGGGTTTTTAAGTGCTCTGGAGTCATTTCGTTGCAAGCGGGTTTTTAAGTGCTCTGGAGTCATTTCGTTGCAAGCGGGTTTTTAAGTGCTCTGGAGTCATTTCATTGCAAGCGGGTTTTTTAGTGCTCTGGAGTCATTTCGTTGCAAGCGGGTTTTTAAGTGCTCGGGAGTAATTTCGTTGCAAGCGGGTTTTATACGTGTTCTGGAGTCATTTCGTTGCAAGCGGGTTTTTACATACTTCTCAGACATTTCACTGGAAGCGGGTTTTTTAAGTGCTCTGGAGTCATTTCGTTGCAAGCGGGTTTTTAAGTGCTCTGGAGTCATTTCGTTGCAAGCGGGTTTTTAAGTGCTCTGAAGGCATTTCGTTGCAAGCGGGTTTTTAAGTGCTCTGGAGTCATTTCGTTGCAAGCGGGTTTTTAAGTGCTCTGGAGTCATTTCGTTGCATGCGGGTTTTTAAGTGCTCTGGAGTCATTTCATTGCCAGCGGGTTTTTTAGTGCTCTGGAGTCATTTCGTTGCAAGCGGGTTTTTAAGTGCTCTGGAGTCATTTCGTTGCATGCGGGTTTTTAAGTGCTCTGAAGGCATTTCGTTGTAAGCGGGTTTTTAAGTGCTCTGGAGTCATTTCGTTGCAAGCGGGTTTTTAAGTGCTCTGGAGTCATTTCGTTGCAAGCGGGTTTTTAAGTGCTCTGGAGTCATTTCGTTGCAAGCGGGTTTTTAAGTGCTCTGAAGGCATTTCATTGCAAGCGGGTTTTTAAGTGCTCTGGAGTCATTTCGTTGCAAGCGGGTTTTTAAGTGCTCTGGAGTCATTTCGTTGCAAGCGGGTTTTTAAGTGCTCTGGAGTCATTTCGTTGCAAGCGGGTTTTTAAGTGCTCTGGAGTCATTTCGTTGCAAGCGGGTTTTTAAGGGCTCTGGAGTCATTTCGTTGCAAGCGGGTTTTTAAGTGCTCTGGAGTCATTTCGTTGCAAGCGGGTTTTTAAGTGCTCTGGAGTCATTTCGTTGCAAGCGGGTTTTTAAGTGCTCTGTAGGCATTTCGTTGCAAGCGGGTTTTTAAGTGCTCTGGAGTAATTTCGTTGCAAGCGGGTTTTTAAGTGCTCTGGAGTCATTTCGTTGCAAGCGGGTTTTTAAGTGCTCTGGAGTCATTTCATTGCAAGCGGGTTTTTTAGTGCTCTGGAGTCATTTCGTTGCAAGCGGGTTTTTAAGTGCTCTGGAGTCATTTCGTTGCAAGCGGGTTTTTAAGTGCTCTGGAGTCATTTCGTTGCAAGCGGGTTTTTAAGTGCTCTGAAGGCATTTCGTTGCAAGCGGGTTTTTAAGTGCTCTGGAGTCATTTCGTTGCAAGCGGGTTTTTAAGTGCTCTGGAGTCATTTCGTTGCAAGCGGGTTTTTAAGTGCTCTGGAGTCATTTCGTTGCATGTGGGTTTTTAAGTGCTCTGAAGGCATTTCGTTGTAAGCGGGTTTTTAAGTGCTCTGGAGTCATTTCGTTGCAAGCGGGTTTTTAAGTGCTCTGGAGTCATTTCGTTGTAAGCGGGTTTTTAAGTACTCTGGAGACATTTCGTTGCAAGCGGGTTTTTAAGTGCTCTGGAGTCATTTCGTTGCATGCGGGTTTTTAAGTGCTCTGAAGGCATTTCGTTGTAAGCGGGCTTTTAAGTGCTCTGGAGTCATTTCGTTGTAAGCGGGTTTTTACGTGTTCTGGAGTCATTTCGTTGCAAGCGGGTTTTTACATACTTCTCAGACATTTCACTGGAAGCGGGTTTTTTAAGTGCTCTGCAGGCATTTCGTTGCAAGCGGGTTTTTAAGTGCTCTGGAGTCATTTCGTTGCAAGCGGGTTTTTAAGTGCTCTGGAGACATTTCGTTGCAAGCGGGTTTTTAAGTGCTCTGGAGTCATTTCGTTGCAAGCGGGTTTTTAAGTGCTCTGGAGTAATTTCGTTGCAAGCGGGTTTTTAAGTGCTCTGGAGTCATTTCGTTGCAAGCGGGTTTTTAAGTGCTCTGGAGTCATTTCGTTGCAAGCGGGCTTTTAAGTGCTCTGGAGTCATTTCGTTGCAAGCGGGTTTTATACGTGTTCTGGAGTCATTTCGTTGCAAGCGGGTTTTTACATACTTCTCAGACATTTCACTGGAAGCGGGTTTTTTAAGTGCTCTGCAGGCATTTCGTTGTAAGCGGGTTTTTAAGTACTCTGGAGTTATTTCGTTGCAAGCGGGTTTTTAAGTGCTCTGGAGTCATTTCGTTGCAAGCGGGTTTTTAAGTGCTCTGGAGTCATTTCGTTGCAAGCGGGTTTTTAAGTGCTCTGGAGTCATTTCGTTACAAGCGGGTTTTTAAGTGCTCTGTAGACATTTCGTTGCAAGCGGGTTTTTAAGTGCTCTGGAGTCATTTCGTTGCAAGCGGGTTTTTAAGTGCTCTGGAGTCATTTCGTTGCAAGCGGGTTTTTAAGTGCTCTGAAGGCATTTCGTTGCAAGCGGGTTTTTAAGTGCTCTGGAGTCATTTCGTTGCAAGCGGGTTTTTAAGTGCTCTGGAGTCATTTCGTTGCAAGCGGGTTTTTAAGTGCTCTGGAGTCATTTCGTTGCAAGCGGGTTTTTAAGTACTCTAGAGACATTTCGTTGCAAGCGGGTTTTTAAGTGCTCTGGAGTCATTTCGTTGCAAGCGGGTTTTTAAGTGCTCTGGAGTCATTTCGTTGCAAGCGGGTTTTTAAGTGCTCTGGAGTCATTTCGTTGCAAGCGGGTTTTTAAGTGCTCTGAAGGCATTTCGTTGCAAGCGGGTTTTTAAGTGCTCTGGAGTCATTTCGTTGCAAGCGGGTTTTTAAGTGCTCTGGAGTCATTTCGTTGCATGCGGGTTTTTAAGTGCTCTGGAGTCATTTCATTGCAAGCGGGTTTTTTAGTGCTCTGGAGTCATTTCGTTGCAAGCGGGTTTTTAAGTGCTCTGGAGTCATTTCGTTGCATGCGGGTTTTTAAGTGCTCTGAAGGCATTTCGTTGTAAGCGGGTTTTTAAGTGCTCTGGAGTCATTTCGTTGCAAGCGGGTTTTTAAGTGCTCTGGAGTCATTTCGTTGCAAGCGGGTTTTTAAGTGCTCTGGAGTCATTTCGTTGCAAGCGGGTTTTTAAGTGCTCTGGAGGCATTTCGTTGCAAGCGGGTTTTTAAGTGCTCTGGAGTCATTTCGTTGCAAGCGGGTTTTTAAGTGCTCTGGAGTCATTTCGTTGCAAGCGGGTTTTTAAGTGCTCTGGAGTCATTTCGTTGCAAGCGGGTTTTTAAGTGCTCTGGAGTCATTTCGTTGCAAGCGGGCTTTTAAGTGCTCTGGAGTAATTTCGTTGCAAGCGGGTTTTTAAGTGCTCTGTAGGCATTTCGTTGCAAGCGGGTTTTTAAGTGCTCTGGAGTCATTTCGTTGCAAGCGGGTTTTTAAGTGCTCTGGAGTAATTTCGTTGCAAGCGGGTTTTTAAGTGCTCTGTAGGCATTTCGTTGCAAGCGGGTTTTTAAGTGCTCTGGAGTCATTTCGTTGCAAGCGGGTTTTTAAGTGCTCTGGAGTCATTTCGTTGCAAGCGGGTTTTTAAGTGCTCTGGAGTCATTTCGTTGCAAGCGGGCTTTTAAGTGCTCTGGAGTGATTTCGTTGCAAGCGGGTTTTTAAGTGCTCTGTAGGCATTTCGTTGCAAGCGGGTTTTTAAGTGCTCTGGAGTCATTTCGTTGCAAGCGGGTTTTTAAGTGCTCTGGAGTCATTTCGTTGCAAGCGGGTTTTTAAGTGCTCTGGAGTCATTTCCTTGCAAGCGGGTTTTTTAGTGCTCTGGAGTCATTTCGTTGCAAGCGGGTTTTTAAGTGCTCTGGAGTCATTTCGTTGCAAGCGGGTTTTTAAGTGCTCTGGAGTCATTTCGTTGCAAGCGGGTTTTTAAGTGCTCTGAAGGCATTTCGTTGCAAGCGGGTTTTTAAGTGCTCTGGAGTCATTTCGTTGCAAGCGGGTTTTTAAGTGCTCTGGAGTCATTTCGTTGCAAGCGGGTTTTTAAGTGCTCTGGAGTCATTTCATTGCAAGCGGGTTTTTTAGTGCTCTGGAGTCATTTCGTTGCAAGCGGGTTTTTAAGTGCTCTGGAGTCATTTCGTTGCATGCGGGTTTTTAAGTGCTCTGAAGGCATTTCGTTGTAAGCGGGTTTTTAAGTGCTCTGGAGTCATTTCGTTGCAAGCGGGTTTTTAAGTGCTCTGGAGTCATTTCGTTGCAAGCGGGTTTTTAAGTGCTCTGGAGTCATTTCGTTGCAAGCGGGTTTTTAAGTGCTCTGAAGGCATTTCGTTGCAAGCGGGTTTTTAAGTGCTCTGGAGTCATTTCGTTGCAAGCGGGTTTTTAAGTGCTCTGGAGTCATTTCGTTGTAAGCGGGTTTTTAAGTACTCTGGAGACATTTCGTTGCAAGCGGGTTTTTAAGTGCTCTGGAGTCATTTCGTTGCATGCGGGTTTTTAAGTGCTCTGAAGGCATTTCGTTGTAAGCGGGCTTTTAAGTGCTCTGGAGTCATTTCGTTGCAAGCGGGTTTTTACGTGTTCTGGAGTCATTTCGTTGCAAGCGGGTTTTTACATACTTCTCAGACATTTCACTGGAAGCGGGTTTTTTAAGTGCTCTGCAGGCATTTCGTTGTAAGCGGGTTTTTAAGTACTCTGGAGTCATTTCGTTGCAAGCGGGTTTTTAAGTGCTCTGGAGTCATTTCGTTGCAAGCGGGTTTTTAAGTGCTCTGGAGTCATTTCGTTGCAAGCGGGTTTTTAAGTGCTCTGGAGTCATTTCGTTGCAAGCGGGTTTTTAAGTGCTCTGGAGTCATTTCGTTGCAAGCGGGCTTTTAAGTGCTCTGGAGTAATTTCGTTGCAAGCGGGTTTTTAAGTGCTCTGTAGGCATTTCGTTGCAAGCGGGTTTTTAAGTGCTCTGGAGTCATTTCGTTGCAAGCGGGTTTTTAAGTGCTCTGGAGTCATTTCGTTGCAAGCGGGTTTTTAAGTGCTCTGGAGTCATTTCATTGCAAGCGGGTTTTTTAGTGCTCTGGAGTCATTTCGTTGCAAGCGGGTTTTTAAGTGCTCTGGAGTCATTTCGTTGCAAGCGGGTTTTTAAGTGCTCTGGAGTCATTTCGTTGCAAGCGGGTTTTTAAGTGCTCTGAAGGCATTTCGTTGCAAGCGGGTTTTTAAGTGCTCTGGAGTCATTTCGTTGCAAGCGGGTTTTTAAGTGCTCTGGAGTCATTTCGTTGCAAGCGGGTTTTTAAGTGCTCTGGAGTCATTTCGTTGCAAGCGGGCTTTTAAGTGCTCTGGAGTAATTTCGTTGCAAGCGGGTTTTTAAGTGCTCTGTAGGCATTTCGTTGCAAGCGGGTTTTTAAGTGCTCTGGAGTCATTTCGTTGCAAGCGGGTTTTTAAGTGCTCTGGAGTCATTTCGTTGCAAGCGGGTTTTTAAGTGCTCTGGAGTCATTTCATTGCAAGCGGGTTTTTTAGTGCTCTGGAGTCATTTCGTTGCAAGCGGGTTTTTAAGTGCTCTGGAGTCATTTCGTTGCAAGCGGGTTTTTAAGTGCTCTGGAGTCATTTCGTTGCAAGCGGGTTTTTAAGTGCTCTGAAGGCATTTCGTTGCAAGCGGGTTTTTAAGTGCTCTGGAGTCATTTCGTTGCAAGCGGGTTTTTAAGTGCTCTGGAGTCATTTCGTTGCAAGCGGGTTTTTAAGTGCTCTGGAGTCATTTCATTGCAAGCGGGTTTTTTAGTGCTCTGGAGTCATTTCGTTGCAAGCGGGTTTTTAAGTGCTCTGGAGTCATTTCGTTGCATGCGGGTTTTTAAGTGCTCTGAAGGCATTTCGTTGTAAGCGGGTTTTTAAGTGCTCTGGAGTCATTTCGTTGCAAGCGGGTTTTTAAGTGCTCTGGAGTCATTTCGTTGCAAGCGGGTTTTTAAGTGCTCTGGAGTCATTTCGTTGCAAGCGGGTTTTTAAGTGCTCTGAAGGCATTTCGTTGCAAGCGGGTTTTTAAGTGCTCTGGAGTCATTTCGTTGCAAGCGGGTTTTTAAGTGCTCTGGAGTCATTTCGTTGTAAGCGGGTTTTTAAGTACTCTGGAGACATTTCGTTGCAAGCGGGTTTTTAAGTGCTCTGGAGTCATTTCGTTGCATGCGGGTTTTTAAGTGCTCTGAAGGCATTTCGTTGTAAGCGGGCTTTTAAGTGCTCTGGAGTCATTTCGTTGCAAGCGGGTTTTTACGTGTTCTGGAGTCATTTCGTTGCAAGCGGGTTTTTACATACTTCTCAGACATTTCACTGGAAGCGGGTTTTTTAAGTGCTCTGCAGGCATTTCGTTGTAAGCGGGTTTTTAAGTACTCTGGAGTCATTTCGTTGCAAGCGGGTTTTTAAGTGCTCTGGAGTCATTTCGTTGCAAGCGGGTTTTTAAGTGCTCTGGAGTCATTTCGTTGCAAGCGGGTTTTTAAGTGCTCTGGAGTCATTTCGTTACAAGCGGGTTTTTAAGTGCTCTGGAGGCATTTCGTTGCAAGCGGGTTTTTAAGTGCTCTGGAGTCATTTCGTTGCAAGCGGGTTTTTAAGTGCTCTGGAGTCATTTCGTTGCAAGCGGGTTTTTAAGTGCTCTGGAGTCATTTCGTTGCAAGCGGGTTTTTAAGTGCTCTGGAGTCATTTCGTTGCAAGCGGGTTTTTAAGTGCTCTGGAGTCATTTCGTTGCAAGCGGGTTTTTAAGTGCTCTGGAGACATTTCGTTGCAAGCGGGTTTTTAAGTGCTCTGGAGTCATTTCGTTGCAAGCGGGTTTTTAAGTGCTCTGGAGTCATTTCGTTGCAAGCGGGTTTTTAAGGGTTCTGGAGTCATTTCGTTGCAAGCGGGTTTTTAAGTGCTCTGGAGTCATTTCGTTGCAAGCGGGTTTTTAAGTGCTCTGGAGTCATTTCGTTGCAAGCGGGTTTTTAAGTGCTCTGGAGTCATTTCGTTGCAAGCGGGTTTTTAAGTGCTCTGGAGTCATTTCGTTGCAAGCGGGTTTTTAAGGGCTCTGGAGTCATTTCGTTGCAAGCGGGTTTTTAAGTGCTCTGGAGTCATTTCGTTGCAAGCGGGTTTTTAAGTGCTCTGGAGTCATTTCGTTGCAAGCGGGTTTTTAAGTGCTCTGAAGGCATTTCGTTGCAAGCGGGTTTTTAAGTGCTCTGGAGTCATTTCGTTGCAAGCGGGTTTTTAAGTGCTCTGGAGTCATTTCGTTGCAAGCGGGTTTTTAAGTGCTCTGGAGTCATTTCGTTGCAAGCGGGTTTTTTAGTGCTCTGGAGTCATTTCGTTGCAAGCGGGTTTTTAAGTGCTCTGGAGTCATTTCGTTGCATGCGGGTTTTTAAGTGCTCTGAAGGCATTTCGTTGTAAGCGGGTTTTTAAGTGCTCTGGAGTCATTTCGTTGCAAGCGGGTTTTTAAGTGCTCTGGAGTCATTTCGTTGCAAGCGGGTTTTTAAGTGCTCTGGAGTCATTTCGTTGCAAGCGGGTTTTTAACTGCTCTGAAGGCATTTCGTTGCAAGCGGGTTTTTAAGTGCTCTGGAGTCATTTCGTTGCAAGCGGGTTTTTAAGTGCTCTGGAGTCATTTCGTTGCAAGCGGGTTTTTACGTGTTCTGGAGTCATTTCGTTGCAAGCGGGTTTTTACATACTTCTCAGACATTTCACTGGAAGCGGGTTTTTTAAGTGCTCTGCAGGCATTTCGTTGTAAGCGGGTTTTTAAGTACTCTGGAGTCATTTCGTTGCAAGCGGGTTTTTAAGTGCTCTGGAGTCATTTCGTTGCAAGCGGGTTTTTAAGTGCTCTGGAGTCATTTCGTTGCAAGCGGGTTTTTAAGTGCTCTGGAGTCATTTCGTTACAAGCGGGTTTTTAAGTGCTCTGGAGGCATTTCGTTGCAAGCGGGTTTTTAAGTGCTCTGGAGTCATTTCGTTGCAAGCGGGTTTTTAAGTGCTCTGGAGTCATTTCGTTGCAAGCGGGTTTTTAAGTGCTCTGGAGTCATTTCGTTGCAAGCGGGTTTTTAAGTGCTCTGGAGTCATTTCGTTGCAAGCGGGTTTTTAAGTGCTCTGGAGTCATTTCGTTGCAAGCGGGTTTTTAAGTGCTCTGGAGACATTTCGTTGCAAGCGGGTTTTTAAGTGCTCTGGAGTCATTTCGTTGCAAGCGGGTTTTTAAGTGCTCTGGAGTCATTTCGTTGCAAGCGGGTTTTTAAGTGCTCTGGAGTCATTTCGTTGCAAGCGGGTTTTTAAGTGCTCTGAAGGCATTTCGTTGCAAGCGGGTTTTTAAGTGCTCTGGAGTCATTTCGTTGCAAGCGGGTTTTTAAGTGCTCTGGAGTCATTTCGTTGCAAGCGGGTTTTTAAGTGCTCTGGAGTCATTTCGTTGCAAGCGGGTTTTTAAGTACTCTGGAGACATTTCGTTGCAAGCGGGTTTTTAAGTGCTCTGGAGTCATTTCGTTGCAAGCGGGTTTTTAAGTGCTCTGGAGTCATTTCGTTGCAAGCGGGTTTTTAAGTGCTCTGGAGGCATTTCGTTGCAAGCGGGTTTTTAAGTGCTCTGGAGTCATTTCGTTGCAAGCGGGTTTTTAAGTGCTCTGGAGTCATTTCGTTGCAAGCGGGTTTTTAAGTGCTCTGGAGTCATTTCATTGCAAGCGGGTTTTTTAGTGCTCTGGAGTCATTTCGTTGCAAGCGGGTTTTTAAGTACTCTGGAGTCATTTCGTTGCATGCGGGTTTTTAAGTGCTCTGAAGGCATTTCGTTGTAAGCGGGTTTTTAAGTGCTCTGGAGTCATTTCGTTGCAAGCGGGTTTTTAAGTGCTCTGGAGTCATTTCGTTGCAAGCGGGTTTTTAAGTGCTCTGGAGTCAGGCATTTCGTTGCAAGCGGGTTTTTAAGTGCTCTGGAGTCATTTCGTTGCAAGCGGGTTTTTAAGTGCTCTGGAGTCATTTCGTTGCAAGCGGGTTTTTAAGTGCTCTGGAGTCATTTCGTTGCAAGCGGGTTTTTAAGTGCTCTGGAGTCATTTCGTTGCAAGCGGGCTTTTAAGTGCTCTGGAGTCATTTCGTTGCAAGCGGGTTTTATACGTGTTCTGGAGTCATTTCGTTGCAAGCGGGTTTTTACATACTTCTCAGACATTTCACTGGAAGCGGGTTTTTTAAGTGCTCTGCAGGCATTTCGTTGTAAGCGGGTTTTTAAGTACTCTGGAGTCATTTCGTTGCAAGCGGGTTTTTAAGTGCTCTGGAGTCATTTCGTTGCAAGCGGGTTTTTAAGTGCTCTGGAGTCATTTCGTTGCAAGCGGGTTTTTAAGTGCTCTGGAGTCATTTCGTTACAAGCGGGTTTTTAAGTGCTCTGTAGACATTTCGTTGCAAGCGGGTTTTTAAGTGCTCTGGAGTCATTTCGTTGCAAGCGGGTTTTTAAGTGCTCTGGAGTCATTTCGTTGCAAGCGGGTTTTTAAGTGCTCTGAAGGCATTTCGTTGCAAGCGGGTTTTTAAGTGCTCTGGAGTCATTTCGTTGCAAGCGGGTTTTTAAGTGCTCTGGAGTCATTTCGTTGCAAGCGGGTTTTAAGTGCTCTGGAGTCATTTCGTTGCAAGCGGGTTTTTAAGTACTCTGGAGACATTTCGTTGCAAGCGGGTTTTTAGGTGCTCTGGAGTCATTTCGTTGCAAGCGGGTTTTTAAGTGCTCTGGAGTCATTTCGTTGCAAGCGGGTTTTTAAGTGCTCTGAAGGCATTTCGTTGCAAGCGGGTTTTTAAGTGCTCTGGAGTCATTTCGTTGCAAGCTGGTTTTTAAGTGCTCTGGAGTCATTTCGTTGCATGCGGGTTTTTAAGTGCTCTGGAGTCATTTCATTGCCAGCGGGTTTTTTAGTGCTCTGGAGTCATTTCGTTGCAAGCGGGTTTTTAAGTGCTCTGGAGTCATTTCGTTGCATGCGGGTTTTTAAGTGCTCTGAAGGCATTTCGTTGTAAGCGGGTTTTTAAGTGCTCTGGAGTCATTTCGTTGCAAGCGGGTTTTTAAGTGCTCTGGAGTCATTTCGTTGCAAGCGGGTTTTTAAGTGCTCTGGAGTCATTTCGTTGCAAGCGGGTTTTTAAGTGCTCTGAAGGCATTTCATTGCAAGCGGGTTTTTAAGTGCTCTGGAGTCATTTCGTTGCAAGCGGGTTTTTAAGTGCTCTGGAGTCATTTCGTTGCAAGCGGGTTTTTAAGTGCTCTGGAGTCATTTCGTTGCAAGCGGGTTTTTAAGTGCTCTGGAGTCATTTCGTTGCAAGCGGGTTTTTAAGGGCTCTGGAGTCATTTCGTTGCAAGCGGGTTTTTAAGTGCTCTGGAGTCATTTCGTTGCAAGCGGGTTTTTAAGTGCTCTGGAGTCATTTCGTTGCAAGCGGGTTTTTAAGTGCTCTGTAGGCATTTCGTTGCAAGCGGGTTTTTAAGTGCTCTGGAGTCATTTCGTTGCAAGCGGGTTTTTAAGTGCTCTGGAGTCATTTCGTTGCAAGCGGGTTTTTAAGTGCTCTGGAGTCATTTCATTGCAAGCGGGTTTTTTAGTGCTCTGGAGTCATTTCGTTGCAAGCGGGTTTTTAAGTGCTCGGGAGTAATTTCGTTGCAAGCGGGTTTTATACGTGTTCTGGAGTCATTTCGTTGCAAGCGGGTTTTTACATACTTCTCAGACATTTCACTGGAAGCGGGTTTTTTAAGTGCTCTGGAGTCATTTCGTTGCAAGCGGGTTTTTAAGTGCTCTGGAGTCATTTCGTTGCAAGCGGGTTTTTAAGTGCTCTGAAGGCATTTCGTTGCAAGCGGGTTTTTAAGTGCTCTGGAGTCATTTCGTTGCAAGCGGGTTTTTAAGTGCTCTGGAGTCATTTCGTTGCATGCGGGTTTTTAAGTGCTCTGGAGTCATTTCATTGCCAGCGGGTTTTTTAGTGCTCTGGAGTCATTTCGTTGCAAGCGGGTTTTTAAGTGCTCTGGAGTCATTTCGTTGCATGCGGGTTTTTAAGTGCTCTGAAGGCATTTCGTTGTAAGCGGGTTTTTAAGTGCTCTGGAGTCATTTCGTTGCAAGCGGGTTTTTAAGTGCTCTGGAGTCATTTCGTTGCAAGCGGGTTTTTAAGTGCTCTGGAGTCATTTCGTTGCAAGCGGGTTTTTAAGTGCTCTGAAGGCATTTCATTGCAAGCGGGTTTTTAAGTGCTCTGGAGTCATTTCGTTGCAAGCGGGTTTTTAAGTGCTCTGGAGTCATTTCGTTGCAAGCGGGTTTTTAAGTGCTCTGGAGTCATTTCGTTGCAAGCGGGTTTTTAAGTGCTCTGGAGTCATTTCGTTGCAAGCGGGTTTTTAAGGGCTCTGGAGTCATTTCGTTGCAAGCGGGTTTTTAAGTGCTCTGGAGTCATTTCGTTGCAAGCGGGTTTTTAAGTGCTCTGGAGTCATTTCGTTGCAAGCGGGTTTTTAAGTGCTCTGTAGGCATTTCGTTGCAAGCGGGTTTTTAAGTGCTCTGGAGTCATTTCGTTGCAAGCGGGTTTTTAAGTGCTCTGGAGTCATTTCGTTGCAAGCGGGTTTTTAAGTGCTCTGGAGTCATTTCATTGCAAGCGGGTTTTTTAGTGCTCTGGAGTCATTTCGTTGCAAGCGGGTTTTTAAGTGCTCTGGAGTCATTTCGTTGCAAGCGGGTTTTTAAGTGCTCTGGAGTCATTTCGTTGCAAGCGGGTTTTTAAGTGCTCTGAAGGCATTTCGTTGCAAGCGGGTTTTTAAGTGCTCTGGAGTCATTTCGTTGCAAGCGGGTTTTTAAGTGCTCTGGAGTCATTTCGTTGCAAGCGGGTTTTTAAGTGCTCTGGAGTCATTTCGTTGCATGTGGGTTTTTAAGTGCTCTGAAGGCATTTCGTTGTAAGCGGGTTTTTAAGTGCTCTGGAGTCATTTCGTTGCAAGCGGGTTTTTAAGTGCTCTGGAGTCATTTCGTTGTAAGCGGGTTTTTAAGTACTCTGGAGACATTTCGTTGCAAGCGGGTTTTTAAGTGCTCTGGAGTCATTTCGTTGCATGCGGGTTTTTAAGTGCTCTGAAGGCATTTCGTTGTAAGCGGGCTTTTAAGTGCTCTGGAGTCATTTCGTTGTAAGCGGGTTTTTACGTGTTCTGGAGTCATTTCGTTGCAAGCGGGTTTTTACATACTTCTCAGACATTTCACTGGAAGCGGGTTTTTTAAGTGCTCTGCAGGCATTTCGTTGCAAGCGGGTTTTTAAGTGCTCTGGAGTCATTTCGTTGCAAGCGGGTTTTTAAGTGCTCTGGAGACATTTCGTTGCAAGCGGGTTTTTAAGTGCTCTGGAGTCATTTCGTTGCAAGCGGGTTTTTAAGTGCTCTGGAGTAATTTCGTTGCAAGCGGGTTTTTAAGTGCTCTGGAGTCATTTCGTTGCAAGCGGGTTTTTAAGTGCTCTGGAGTCATTTCGTTGCAAGCGGGCTTTTAAGTGCTCTGGAGTCATTTCGTTGCAAGCGGGTTTTATACGTGTTCTGGAGTCATTTCGTTGCAAGCGGGTTTTTACATACTTCTCAGACATTTCACTGGAAGCGGGTTTTTTAAGTGCTCTGCAGGCATTTCGTTGTAAGCGGGTTTTTAAGTACTCTGGAGTTATTTCGTTGCAAGCGGGTTTTTAAGTGCTCTGGAGTCATTTCGTTGCAAGCGGGTTTTTAAGTGCTCTGGAGTCATTTCGTTGCAAGCGGGTTTTTAAGTGCTCTGGAGTCATTTCGTTACAAGCGGGTTTTTAAGTGCTCTGTAGACATTTCGTTGCAAGCGGTTTTTTAAGTGCTCTGGAGTCATTTCGTTGCAAGCGGGTTTTTAAGTGCTCTGGAGTCATTTCGTTGCAAGCGGGTTTTTAAGTGCTCTGAAGGCATTTCGTTGCAAGCGGGTTTTTAAGTGCTCTGGAGTCATTTCGTTGCAAGCGGGTTTTTAAGTGCTCTGGAGTCATTTCGTTGCAAGCGGGTTTTTAAGTGCTCTGGAGTCATTTCGTTGCAAGCGGGCTTTTAAGTGCTCTGGAGTAATTTCGTTGCAAGCGGGTTTTTAAGTGCTCTGTAGGCATTTCGTTGCAAGCGGGTTTTTAAGTGCTCTGGAGTCATTTCGTTGCAAGCGGGTTTTTAAGTGCTCTGGAGTCATTTCGTTGCAAGCGGGTTTTTAAGTGCTCTGGAGTCATTTCATTGCAAGCGGGTTTTTTAGTGCTCTGGAGTCATTTCGTTGCAAGCGGGTTTTTAAGTGCTCTGGAGTCATTTCGTTGCAAGCGGGTTTTTAAGTGCTCTGGAGTCATTTCGTTGCAAGCGGGTTTTTAAGTGCTCTGAAGGCATTTCGTTGCAAGCGGGTTTTTAAGTGCTCTGGAGTCATTTCGTTGCAAGCGGGTTTTTAAGTGCTCTGGAGTCATTTCGTTGCAAGCGGGTTTTTAAGTGCTCTGGAGTCATTTCATTGCAAGCGGGTTTTTTAGTGCTCTGGAGTCATTTCGTTGCAAGCGGGTTTTTAAGTGCTCTGGAGTCATTTCGTTGCATGCGGGTTTTTAAGTGCTCTGAAGGCATTTCGTTGTAAGCGGGTTTTTAAGTGCTCTGGAGTCATTTCGTTGCAAGCGGGTTTTTAAGTGCTCTGGAGTCATTTCGTTGCAAGCGGGTTTTTAAGTGCTCTGGAGTCATTTCGTTGCAAGCGGGTTTTTAAGTGCTCTGAAGGCATTTCGTTGCAAGCGGGTTTTTAAGTGCTCTGGAGTCATTTCGTTGCAAGCGGGTTTTTAAGTGCTCTGGAGTCATTTCGTTGTAAGCGGGTTTTTAAGTACTCTGGAGACATTTCGTTGCAAGCGGGTTTTTAAGTGCTCTGGAGTCATTTCGTTGCATGCGGGTTTTTAAGTGCTCTGAAGGCATTTCGTTGTAAGCGGGCTTTTAAGTGCTCTGGAGTCATTTCGTTGCAAGCGGGTTTTTACGTGTTCTGGAGTCATTTCGTTGCAAGCGGGTTTTTACATACTTCTCAGACATTTCACTGGAAGCGGGTTTTTTAAGTGCTCTGCAGGCATTTCGTTGTAAGCGGGTTTTTAAGTACTCTGGAGTCATTTCGTTGCAAGCGGGTTTTTAAGTGCTCTGGAGTCATTTCGTTGCAAGCGGGTTTTTAAGTGCTCTGGAGTCATTTCGTTGCAAGCGGGTTTTTAAGTGCTCTGGAGTCATTTCGTTACAAGCGGGTTTTTAAGTGCTCTGGAGGCATTTCGTTGCAAGCGGGTTTTTAAGTGCTCTGGAGTCATTTCGTTGCAAGCGGGTTTTTAAGTGCTCTGGAGTCATTTCGTTGCAAGCGGGTTTTTAAGTGCTCTGGAGTCATTTCGTTGCAAGCGGGTTTTTAAGTGCTCTGGAGTCATTTCGTTGCAAGCGGGTTTTTAAGTGCTCTGGAGTCATTTCGTTGCAAGCGGGTTTTTAAGTGCTCTGGAGACATTTCGTTGCAAGCGGGTTTTTAAGTGCTCTGGAGTCATTTCGTTGCAAGCGGGTTTTTAAGTGCTCTGGAGTCATTTCGTTGCAAGCGGGTTTTTAAGGGTTCTGGAGTCATTTCGTTGCAAGCGGGTTTTTAAGTGCTCTGGAGTCATTTCGTTGCAAGCGGGTTTTTAAGTGCTCTGGAGTCATTTCGTTGCAAGCGGGTTTTTAAGTGCTCTGGAGTCATTTCGTTGCAAGCGGGTTTTTAAGTGCTCTGGAGTCATTTCGTTGCAAGCGGGTTTTTAAGGGCTCTGGAGTCATTTCGTTGCAAGCGGGTTTTTAAGTGCTCTGGAGTCATTTCGTTGCAAGCGGGTTTTTAAGTGCTCTGGAGTCATTTCGTTGCAAGCGGGTTTTTAAGTGCTCTGAAGGCATTTCGTTGCAAGCGGGTTTTTAAGTGCTCTGGAGTCATTTCGTTGCAAGCGGGTTTTTAAGTGCTCTGGAGTCATTTCGTTGCAAGCGGGTTTTTAAGTGCTCTGGAGTCATTTCGTTGCAAGCGGGTTTTTTAGTGCTCTGGAGTCATTTCGTTGCAAGCGGGTTTTTAAGTGCTCTGGAGTCATTTCGTTGCATGCGGGTTTTTAAGTGCTCTGAAGGCATTTCGTTGTAAGCGGGTTTTTAAGTGCTCTGGAGTCATTTCGTTGCAAGCGGGTTTTTAAGTGCTCTGGAGTCATTTCGTTGCAAGCGGGTTTTTAAGTGCTCTGGAGTCATTTCGTTGCAAGCGGGTTTTTAACTGCTCTGAAGGCATTTCGTTGCAAGCGGGTTTTTAAGTGCTCTGGAGTCATTTCGTTGCAAGCGGGTTTTTAAGTGCTCTGGAGTCATTTCGTTGCAAGCGGGTTTTTACGTGTTCTGGAGTCATTTCGTTGCAAGCGGGTTTTTACATACTTCTCAGACATTTCACTGGAAGCGGGTTTTTTAAGTGCTCTGCAGGCATTTCGTTGTAAGCGGGTTTTTAAGTACTCTGGAGTCATTTCGTTGCAAGCGGGTTTTTAAGTGCTCTGGAGTCATTTCGTTGCAAGCGGGTTTTTAAGTGCTCTGGAGTCATTTCGTTGCAAGCGGGTTTTTAAGTGCTCTGGAGTCATTTCGTTACAAGCGGGTTTTTAAGTGCTCTGGAGGCATTTCGTTGCAAGCGGGTTTTTAAGTGCTCTGGAGTCATTTCGTTGCAAGCGGGTTTTTAAGTGCTCTGGAGTCATTTCGTTGCAAGCGGGTTTTTAAGTGCTCTGGAGTCATTTCGTTGCAAGCGGGTTTTTAAGTGCTCTGGAGTCATTTCGTTGCAAGCGGGTTTTTAAGTGCTCTGGAGTCATTTCGTTGCAAGCGGGTTTTTAAGTGCTCTGGAGACATTTCGTTGCAAGCGGGTTTTTAAGTGCTCTGGAGTCATTTCGTTGCAAGCGGGTTTTTAAGTGCTCTGGAGTCATTTCGTTGCAAGCGGGTTTTTAAGTGCTCTGGAGTCATTTCGTTGCAAGCGGGTTTTTAAGTGCTCTGAAGGCATTTCGTTGCAAGCGGGTTTTTAAGTGCTCTGGAGTCATTTCGTTGCAAGCGGGTTTTTAAGTGCTCTGGAGTCATTTCGTTGCAAGCGGGTTTTTAAGTGCTCTGGAGTCATTTCGTTGCAAGCGGGTTTTTAAGTACTCTGGAGACATTTCGTTGCAAGCGGGTTTTTAAGTGCTCTGGAGTCATTTCGTTGCAAGCGGGTTTTTAAGTGCTCTGGAGTCATTTCGTTGCAAGCGGGTTTTTAAGTGCTCTGGAGGCATTTCGTTGCAAGCGGGTTTTTAAGTGCTCTGGAGTCATTTCGTTGCAAGCGGGTTTTTAAGTGCTCTGGAGTCATTTCGTTGCAAGCGGGTTTTTAAGTGCTCTGGAGTCATTTCATTGCAAGCGGGTTTTTTAGTGCTCTGGAGTCATTTCGTTGCAAGCGGGTTTTTAAGTACTCTGGAGTCATTTCGTTGCATGCGGGTTTTTAAGTGCTCTGAAGGCATTTCGTTGTAAGCGGGTTTTTAAGTGCTCTGGAGTCATTTCGTTGCAAGCGGGTTTTTAAGTGCTCTGGAGTCATTTCGTTGCAAGCGGGTTTTTAAGTGCTCTGGAGTCAGGCATTTCGTTGCAAGCGGGTTTTTAAGTGCTCTGGAGTCATTTCGTTGCAAGCGGGTTTTTAAGTGCTCTGGAGTCATTTCGTTGCAAGCGGGTTTTTAAGTGCTCTGGAGTCATTTCGTTGCAAGCGGGTTTTTAAGTGCTCTGGAGTCATTTCGTTGCAAGCGGGCTTTTAAGTGCTCTGGAGTCATTTCGTTGCAAGCGGGTTTTATACGTGTTCTGGAGTCATTTCGTTGCAAGCGGGTTTTTACATACTTCTCAGACATTTCACTGGAAGCGGGTTTTTTAAGTGCTCTGCAGGCATTTCGTTGTAAGCGGGTTTTTAAGTACTCTGGAGTCATTTCGTTGCAAGCGGGTTTTTAAGTGCTCTGGAGTCATTTCGTTGCAAGCGGGTTTTTAAGTGCTCTGGAGTCATTTCGTTGCAAGCGGGTTTTTAAGTGCTCTGGAGTCATTTCGTTACAAGCGGGTTTTTAAGTGCTCTGTAGACATTTCGTTGCAAGCGGGTTTTTAAGTGCTCTGGAGTCATTTCGTTGCAAGCGGGTTTTTAAGTGCTCTGGAGTCATTTCGTTGCAAGCGGGTTTTTAAGTGCTCTGAAGGCATTTCGTTGCAAGCGGGTTTTTAAGTGCTCTGGAGTCATTTCGTTGCAAGCGGGTTTTTAAGTGCTCTGGAGTCATTTCGTTGCAAGCGGGTTTTAAGTGCTCTGGAGTCATTTCGTTGCAAGCGGGTTTTTAAGTACTCTGGAGACATTTCGTTGCAAGCGGGTTTTTAGGTGCTCTGGAGTCATTTCGTTGCAAGCGGGTTTTTAAGTGCTCTGGAGTCATTTCGTTGCAAGCGGGTTTTTAAGTGCTCTGAAGGCATTTCGTTGCAAGCGGGTTTTTAAGTGCTCTGGAGTCATTTCGTTGCAAGCTGGTTTTTAAGTGCTCTGGAGTCATTTCGTTGCATGCGGGTTTTTAAGTGCTCTGGAGTCATTTCATTGCCAGCGGGTTTTTTAGTGCTCTGGAGTCATTTCGTTGCAAGCGGGTTTTTAAGTGCTCTGGAGTCATTTCGTTGCATGCGGGTTTTTAAGTGCTCTGAAGGCATTTCGTTGTAAGCGGGTTTTTAAGTGCTCTGGAGTCATTTCGTTGCAAGCGGGTTTTTAAGTGCTCTGGAGTCATTTCGTTGCAAGCGGGTTTTTAAGTGCTCTGGAGTCATTTCGTTGCAAGCGGGTTTTTAAGTGCTCTGAAGGCATTTCATTGCAAGCGGGTTTTTAAGTGCTCTGGAGTCATTTCGTTGCAAGCGGGTTTTTAAGTGCTCTGGAGTCATTTCGTTGCAAGCGGGTTTTTAAGTGCTCTGGAGTCATTTCGTTGCAAGCGGGTTTTTAAGTGCTCTGGAGTCATTTCGTTGCAAGCGGGTTTTTAAGGGCTCTGGAGTCATTTCGTTGCAAGCGGGTTTTTAAGTGCTCTGGAGTCATTTCGTTGCAAGCGGGTTTTTAAGTGCTCTGGAGTCATTTCGTTGCAAGCGGGTTTTTAAGTGCTCTGTAGGCATTTCGTTGCAAGCGGGTTTTTAAGTGCTCTGGAGTCATTTCGTTGCAAGCGGGTTTTTAAGTGCTCTGGAGTCATTTCGTTGCAAGCGGGTTTTTAAGTGCTCTGGAGTCATTTCATTGCAAGCGGGTTTTTTAGTGCTCTGGAGTCATTTCGTTGCAAGCGGGTTTTTAAGTGCTCGGGAGTAATTTCGTTGCAAGCGGGTTTTATACGTGTTCTGGAGTCATTTCGTTGCAAGCGGGTTTTTACATACTTCTCAGACATTTCACTGGAAGCGGGTTTTTTAAGTGCTCTGGAGTCATTTCGTTGCAAGCGGGTTTTTAAGTGCTCTGGAGTCATTTCGTTGCAAGCGGGTTTTTAAGTGCTCTGAAGGCATTTCGTTGCAAGCGGGTTTTTAAGTGCTCTGGAGTCATTTCGTTGCAAGCGGGTTTTTAAGTGCTCTGGAGTCATTTCGTTGCATGCGGGTTTTTAAGTGCTCTGGAGTCATTTCATTGCCAGCGGGTTTTTTAGTGCTCTGGAGTCATTTCGTTGCAAGCGGGTTTTTAAGTGCTCTGGAGTCATTTCGTTGCATGCGGGTTTTTAAGTGCTCTGAAGGCATTTCGTTGTAAGCGGGTTTTTAAGTGCTCTGGAGTCATTTCGTTGCAAGCGGGTTTTTAAGTGCTCTGGAGTCATTTCGTTGCAAGCGGGTTTTTAAGTGCTCTGGAGTCATTTCGTTGCAAGCGGGTTTTTAAGTGCTCTGAAGGCATTTCATTGCAAGCGGGTTTTTAAGTGCTCTGGAGTCATTTCGTTGCAAGCGGGTTTTTAAGTGCTCTGGAGTCATTTCGTTGCAAGCGGGTTTTTAAGTGCTCTGGAGTCATTTCGTTGCAAGCGGGTTTTTAAGTGCTCTGGAGTCATTTCGTTGCAAGCGGGTTTTTAAGGGCTCTGGAGTCATTTCGTTGCAAGCGGGTTTTTAAGTGCTCTGGAGTCATTTCGTTGCAAGCGGGTTTTTAAGTGCTCTGGAGTCATTTCGTTGCAAGCGGGTTTTTAAGTGCTCTGTAGGCATTTCGTTGCAAGCGGGTTTTTAAGTGCTCTGGAGTCATTTCGTTGCAAGCGGGTTTTTAAGTGCTCTGGAGTCATTTCGTTGCAAGCGGGTTTTTAAGTGCTCTGGAGTCATTTCATTGCAAGCGGGTTTTTTAGTGCTCTGGAGTCATTTCGTTGCAAGCGGGTTTTTAAGTGCTCTGGAGTCATTTCGTTGCAAGCGGGTTTTTAAGTGCTCTGGAGTCATTTCGTTGCAAGCGGGTTTTTAAGTGCTCTGAAGGCATTTCGTTGCAAGCGGGTTTTTAAGTGCTCTGGAGTCATTTCGTTGCAAGCGGGTTTTTAAGTGCTCTGGAGTCATTTCGTTGCAAGCGGGTTTTTAAGTGCTCTGGAGTCATTTCGTTGCATGTGGGTTTTTAAGTGCTCTGAAGGCATTTCGTTGTAAGCGGGTTTTTAAGTGCTCTGGAGTCATTTCGTTGCAAGCGGGTTTTTAAGTGCTCTGGAGTCATTTCGTTGTAAGCGGGTTTTTAAGTACTCTGGAGACATTTCGTTGCAAGCGGGTTTTTAAGTGCTCTGGAGTCATTTCGTTGCATGCGGGTTTTTAAGTGCTCTGAAGGCATTTCGTTGTAAGCGGGCTTTTAAGTGCTCTGGAGTCATTTCGTTGTAAGCGGGTTTTTACGTGTTCTGGAGTCATTTCGTTGCAAGCGGGTTTTTACATACTTCTCAGACATTTCACTGGAAGCGGGTTTTTTAAGTGCTCTGCAGGCATTTCGTTGCAAGCGGGTTTTTAAGTGCTCTGGAGTCATTTCGTTGCAAGCGGGTTTTTAAGTGCTCTGGAGACATTTCGTTGCAAGCGGGTTTTTAAGTGCTCTGGAGTCATTTCGTTGCAAGCGGGTTTTTAAGTGCTCTGGAGTAATTTCGTTGCAAGCGGGTTTTTAAGTGCTCTGGAGTCATTTCGTTGCAAGCGGGTTTTTAAGTGCTCTGGAGTCATTTCGTTGCAAGCGGGCTTTTAAGTGCTCTGGAGTCATTTCGTTGCAAGCGGGTTTTATACGTGTTCTGGAGTCATTTCGTTGCAAGCGGGTTTTTACATACTTCTCAGACATTTCACTGGAAGCGGGTTTTTTAAGTGCTCTGCAGGCATTTCGTTGTAAGCGGGTTTTTAAGTACTCTGGAGTTATTTCGTTGCAAGCGGGTTTTTAAGTGCTCTGGAGTCATTTCGTTGCAAGCGGGTTTTTAAGTGCTCTGGAGTCATTTCGTTGCAAGCGGGTTTTTAAGTGCTCTGGAGTCATTTCGTTACAAGCGGGTTTTTAAGTGCTCTGTAGACATTTCGTTGCAAGCGGGTTTTTAAGTGCTCTGGAGTCATTTCGTTGCAAGCGGGTTTTTAAGTGCTCTGGAGTCATTTCGTTGCAAGCGGGTTTTTAAGTGCTCTGAAGGCATTTCGTTGCAAGCGGGTTTTTAAGTGCTCTGGAGTCATTTCGTTGCAAGCGGGTTTTTAAGTGCTCTGGAGTCATTTCGTTGCAAGCGGGTTTTTAAGTGCTCTGGAGTCATTTCGTTGCAAGCGGGCTTTTAAGTGCTCTGGAGTAATTTCGTTGCAAGCGGGTTTTTAAGTGCTCTGTAGGCATTTCGTTGCAAGCGGGTTTTTAAGTGCTCTGGAGTCATTTCGTTGCAAGCGGGTTTTTAAGTGCTCTGGAGTCATTTCGTTGCAAGCGGGTTTTTAAGTGCTCTGGAGTCATTTCATTGCAAGCGGGTTTTTTAGTGCTCTGGAGTCATTTCGTTGCAAGCGGGTTTTTAAGTGCTCTGGAGTCATTTCGTTGCAAGCGGGTTTTTAAGTGCTCTGGAGTCATTTCGTTGCAAGCGGGTTTTTAAGTGCTCTGAAGGCATTTCGTTGCAAGCGGGTTTTTAAGTGCTCTGGAGTCATTTCGTTGCAAGCGGGTTTTTAAGTGCTCTGGAGTCATTTCGTTGCAAGCGGGTTTTTAAGTGCTCTGGAGTCATTTCATTGCAAGCGGGTTTTTTAGTGCTCTGGAGTCATTTCGTTGCAAGCGGGTTTTTAAGTGCTCTGGAGTCATTTCGTTGCATGCGGGTTTTTAAGTGCTCTGAAGGCATTTCGTTGTAAGCGGGTTTTTAAGTGCTCTGGAGTCATTTCGTTGCAAGCGGGTTTTTAAGTGCTCTGGAGTCATTTCGTTGCAAGCGGGTTTTTAAGTGCTCTGGAGTCATTTCGTTGCAAGCGGGTTTTTAAGTGCTCTGAAGGCATTTCGTTGCAAGCGGGTTTTTAAGTGCTCTGGAGTCATTTCGTTGCAAGCGGGTTTTTAAGTGCTCTGGAGTCATTTCGTTGTAAGCGGGTTTTTAAGTACTCTGGAGACATTTCGTTGCAAGCGGGTTTTTAAGTGCTCTGGAGTCATTTCGTTGCATGCGGGTTTTTAAGTGCTCTGAAGGCATTTCGTTGTAAGCGGGCTTTTAAGTGCTCTGGAGTCATTTCGTTGCAAGCGGGTTTTTACGTGTTCTGGAGTCATTTCGTTGCAAGCGGGTTTTTACATACTTCTCAGACATTTCACTGGAAGCGGGTTTTTTAAGTGCTCTGCAGGCATTTCGTTGTAAGCGGGTTTTTAAGTACTCTGGAGTCATTTCGTTGCAAGCGGGTTTTTAAGTGCTCTGGAGTCATTTCGTTGCAAGCGGGTTTTTAAGTGCTCTGGAGTCATTTCGTTGCAAGCGGGTTTTTAAGTGCTCTGGAGTCATTTCGTTACAAGCGGGTTTTTAAGTGCTCTGGAGGCATTTCGTTGCAAGCGGGTTTTTAAGTGCTCTGGAGTCATTTCGTTGCAAGCGGGTTTTTAAGTGCTCTGGAGTCATTTCGTTGCAAGCGGGTTTTTAAGTGCTCTGGAGTCATTTCGTTGCAAGCGGGTTTTTAAGTGCTCTGGAGTCATTTCGTTGCAAGCGGGTTTTTAAGTGCTCTGGAGTCATTTCGTTGCAAGCGGGTTTTTAAGTGCTCTGGAGACATTTCGTTGCAAGCGGGTTTTTAAGTGCTCTGGAGTCATTTCGTTGCAAGCGGGTTTTTAAGTGCTCTGGAGTCATTTCGTTGCAAGCGGGTTTTTAAGGGTTCTGGAGTCATTTCGTTGCAAGCGGGTTTTTAAGTGCTCTGGAGTCATTTCGTTGCAAGCGGGTTTTTAAGTGCTCTGGAGTCATTTCGTTGCAAGCGGGTTTTTAAGTGCTCTGGAGTCATTTCGTTGCAAGCGGGTTTTTAAGTGCTCTGAAGGCATTTCGTTGCAAGCGGGTTTTTAAGTGCTCTGGAGTCATTTCGTTGCAAGCGGGTTTTTAAGTGCTCTGGAGTCATTTCGTTGCAAGCGGGTTTTTAAGTGCTCTGGAGTCATTTCGTTGCAAGCGGGTTTTTAAGTACTCTGGAGACATTTCGTTGCAAGCGGGTTTTTAAGTGCTCTGGAGTCATTTCGTTGCAAGCGGGTTTTTAAGTGCTCTGGAGTCATTTCGTTGCAAGCGGGTTTTTAAGTGCTCTGAAGGCATTTCGTTGCAAGCGGGTTTTTAAGTGCTCTGGAGTCATTTCGTTGCAAGCGGGTTTTTAAGTGCTCTGGAGTCATTTCGTTGCAAGCGGGTTTTTAAGTGCTCTGGAGTCATTTCGTTGCAAGCGGGTTTTTAAGTACTCTGGAGACATTTCGTTGCAAGCGGGTTTTTAAGTGCTCTGGAGTCATTTCGTTGCAAGCGGGATTTTAAGTGCTCTGGAGTCATTTCGTTGCAAGCGGGTTTTTAAGTGCTCTGGAGGCATTTCGTTGCAAGCGGGTTTTTAAGTGCTCTGGAGTCATTTCGTTGCAAGCGGGTTTTTAAGTGCTCTGGAGTCATTTCGTTGCAAGCGGGTTTTTAAGTGCTCTGGAGTCATTTCATTGCAAGCGGGTTTTTTAGTGCTCTGGAGTCATTTCGTTGCAAGCGGGTTTTTAAGTACTCTGGAGTCATTTCGTTGCATGCGGGTTTTTAAGTGCTCTGAAGGCATTTCGTTGTAAGCGGGTTTTTAAGTGCTCTGGAGTCATTTCGTTGCAAGCGGGTTTTTAAGTGCTCTGGAGTCATTTCGTTGCAAGCGGGTTTTTAAGTGCTCTGGAGTCAGGCATTTCGTTGCAAGCGGGTTTTTAAGTGCTCTGGAGTCATTTCGTTGCAAGCGGGTTTTTAAGTGCTCTGGAGTCATTTCGTTGCAAGCGGGTTTTTAAGTGCTCTGGAGTCATTTCGTTGCAAGCGGGTTTTTAAGTGCTCTGGAGTCATTTCGTTGCAAGCGGGTTTTTAAGTGCTCTGGAGTCATTTCGTTGTAAGCGGGTTTTTAAGTGCTCTGGAGTCATTTCGTTGCAAGCGGGTTTTTAAGTGCTCTGGAGACATTTCGTTGCAAGCGGGTTTTTAAGTGCTCTGGAGTCATTTCGTTGTAAGCGGGTTTTTAAGTGCTCTGGAGTCATTTCGTTGCAAGCGGGTTTTTAAGTGCTCTGGAGTCATTTCGTTGCAAGCGGGTTTTTAAGTGCTCTGGAGTCATTTCGTTGCATGCGGGTTTTTAAGTGCTCTGAAGGCATTTCGTTGTAAGCGGGTTTTTAAGTGCTCTGGAGTCATTTCGTTGCAAGCGGGTTTTTAAGTGCTCTGGAGTCATTTCGTTGCAAGCGGGTTTTTAAGTGCTCTGGAGTCATTTCGTTGCAAGCGGGTTTTTAAGTGCTCTGGAGTCATTTCGTTGCAAGCGGGTTTTTAAGTACTCTGGAGTCATTTCGTTGCATGCGGGTTTTTAAGTGCTCTGAAGGCATTTCGTTGCAAGCGGGTTTTTAAGTGCTCTGGAGTCATTTCGTTGCAAGCGGGTTTTTAAGTGCTCTGGAGTCATTTCGTTGCAAGCGGGTTTTTAAGTGCTCTGGAGTCATTTCGTTGCAAGCGGGTTTTTAAGTACTCTGGAGACATTTCGTTGCAAGCGGGTTTTTAAGTGCTCTGGAGTCATTTCGTTGCAAGCGGGATTTTAAGTGCTCTGGAGTCATTTCGTTGCAAGCGGGTTTTTAAGTGCTCTGGAGGCATTTCGTTGCAAGCGGGTTTTTAAGTGCTCTGGAGTCATTTCGTTGCAAGCGGGTTTTTAAGTGCTCTGGAGTCATTTCGTTGCAAGCGGGTTTTTAAGTGCTCTGGAGTCATTTCATTGCAAGCGGGTTTTTTAGTGCTCTGGAGTCATTTCGTTGCAAGCGGGTTTTTAAGTACTCTGGAGTCATTTCGTTGCATGCGGGTTTTTAAGTGCTCTGAAGGCATTTCGTTGTAAGCGGGTTTTTAAGTGCTCTGGAGTCATTTCGTTGCAAGCGGGTTTTTAAGTGCTCTGGAGTCATTTCGTTGCAAGCGGGTTTTTAAGTGCTCTGGAGTCAGGCATTTCGTTGCAAGCGGGTTTTTAAGTGCTCTGGAGTCATTTCGTTGCAAGCGGGTTTTTAAGTGCTCTGGAGTCATTTCGTTGCAAGCGGGTTTTTAAGTGCTCTGGAGTCATTTCGTTGCAAGCGGGTTTTTAAGTGCTCTGGAGTCATTTCGTTGCAAGCGGGTTTTTAAGTGCTCTGGAGTCATTTCGTTGTAAGCGGGTTTTTAAGTGCTCTGGAGTCATTTCGTTGCAAGCGGGTTTTTAAGTGCTCTGGAGACATTTCGTTGCAAGCGGGTTTTTAAGTGCTCTGGAGTCATTTCGTTGTAAGCGGGTTTTTAAGTGCTCTGGAGTCATTTCGTTGCAAGCGGGTTTTTAAGTGCTCTGGAGTCATTTCGTTGCAAGCGGGTTTTTAAGTGCTCTGGAGTCATTTCGTTGCATGCGGGTTTTTAAGTGCTCTGAAGGCATTTCGTTGTAAGCGGGTTTTTAAGTGCTCTGGAGTCATTTCGTTGCAAGCGGGTTTTTAAGTGCTCTGGAGTCATTTCGTTGCAAGCGGGTTTTTAAGTGCTCTGGAGTCATTTCGTTGCAAGCGGGTTTTTAAGTGCTCTGGAGTCATTTCGTAGCAAGAGGGCTTTTAAGTGCTCTGGAGTCATTTCGTTGCAAGCGGGTTTTATACGTGTTCTGGAGTCATTTCGTTGCAATCGGGTTTTTACATACTTCTCAGACATTTCACTGGAAGCGGGTTTTTTAAGTGCTCTGCAGGCATTTCGTTGTAAGCGGGTTTTTAAGTACTCTGGAGTCATTTCGTTGCAAGCGGGTTTTTAAGTGCTCTGGAGTCATTTCGTTGCAAGCGGGTTTTTAAGTGCTCTGGAGTCATTTCGTTGCAAGCGGGTTTTTAAGTGCTCTAGAGACATTTCGTTGCAAGCGGGTTTTTAAGTGCTCTGGAGTCATTTCGTTGCAAGCGGGTTTTTAAGTGCTCTGAAGGCATTTCGTTGCAAGCGGGTTTTTAAGTGCTCTGGAGTCATTTCGTTGCAAGCGGGTTTTTAAGTGCTCTGGAGTCATTTCGTTGCAAGCGGGTTTTTACGTGTTCTGGAGTCATTTCGTTGCAAGCGGGTTTTTACATACTTCTCAGACATTTCACTGGAAGCGGGTTTTTTAAGTGCTCTGCAGGCATTTCGTTGTAAGCGGGTTTTTAAGTACTCTGGAGTCATTTCGTTGCAAGCGGGTTTTTAAGTGCTCTGGAGTCATTTCGTTGCAAGCGGGTTTTTAAGTGCTCTGGAGTCATTTCGTTGCAAGCGGGTTTTTAAGTGCTCTGGAGTCATTTCGTTACAAGCGGGTTTTTAAGTGCTCTGGAGGCATTTCGTTGCAAGCGGGTTTTTAAGTGCTCTGGAGTCATTTCGTTGCAAGCGGGTTTTTAAGTGCTCTGGAGTCATTTCGTTGCAAGCGGGTTTTTAAGTGCTCTGGAGTCATTTCGTTGCAAGCGGGTTTTTAAGTGCTCTGGAGTCATTTCGTTGCAAGCGGGTTTTTAAGTGCTCTGGAGTCATTTCGTTGCAAGCTGGTTTTTAAGTGCTCTGGAGACATTTCGTTGCAAGCGGGTTTTTAAGTGCTCTGGAGTCATTTCGTTGCAAGCGGGTTTTTAAGTGCTCTGGAGTCATTTCGTTGCAAGCGGGTTTTTAAGTGCTCTGGAGTCATTTCGTTGCAAGCGGGTTTTTAAGTGCTCTGGAGTCATTTCGTTGCAAGCGGGTTTTTTAGTGCTCTGGAGTCATTTCGTTGCAAGCGGGTTTTTAAGTGCTCTGGAGTCATTTCGTTGCAAGCGGGTTTTTAAGTGCTCTGGAGTCATTTCGTTGCAAGCGGGTTTTTAAGTGCTCTGAAGGCATTTCGTTGCAAGCGGGTTTTTAAGTGCTCTGGAGTCATTTCGTTGCAAGCGGGTTTTTAAGTGCTCTGGAGTCATTTCGTTGCAAGCGGGTTTTTAAGTGCGCTGGAGTCATTTCATTGCAAGCGGGTTTTTTAGTGCTCTGGAGTCATTTCGTTGCAAGCGGGTTTTTAAGTGCTCTGGAGTCATTTCGTTGCATGCGGGTTTTTAAGTGCTCTGAAGGCATTTCGTTGTAAGCGGGTTTTTAAGTGCTCTGGAGTCATTTCGTTGCAAGCGGGTTTTTAAGTGCTCTGGAGTCATTTCGTTGCAAGCGGGTTTTTAAGTGCTCTGGAGTCATTTCGTTGCAAGCGGGTTTTTAAGTGCTCTGAAGGCATTTCGTTGTAAGCGGGTTTTTAAGTGCTCTGGAGTCATTTCGTTGCAAGCGGGTTTTTAAGTGCTCTGGAGTCATTTCGTTGCATGCGGGTTTTTAAGTGCTCTGAAGGCATTTCGTTGCAAGCGGGTTTTTAAGTGCTCTGGAGTCATTTCGTTGCAAGCGGGTTTTTAAGTGCTCTGGAGTCATTTCGTTGCATGCGGGTTTTTAAGTGCTCTGAAGGCATTTCGTTGTAAGCGGGTTTTTAAGTGCTCTGGAGTCATTTCGTTGCAAGCGGGTTTTTAAGTGCTCTGAAGGCATTTCGTTGTAAGCGGGTTTTTAAGTGCTCTGGAGTCATTTCGTTGCAAGCGGGTTTTTAAGTGCTCTGGAGTCATTTCGTTGCATGCGGGTTTTTAAGTGCTCTGAAGGCATTTCGTTGCAAGCGGGTTTTTAAGTGCTCTGGAGTCATTTCGTTGCAAGCGGGTTTTTAAGTGCTCTGGAGTCATTTCGTTGCAAGCGGGTTTTTAAGTGCTCTGGAGTCATTTCGTTGCAAGCGGGTTTTTAAGTACTCTGGAGACATTTCGTTGCAAGCGGGTTTTTAAGTGCTCTGGAGTCATTTCGTTGCAAGCGGGATTTTAAGTGCTCTGGAGTCATTTCGTTGCAAGCGGGTTTTTAAGTGCTCTGGAGGCATTTCGTTGCAAGCGGGTTTTTAAGTGCTCTGGAGTCATTTCGTTGCAAGCGGGTTTTTAAGTGCTCTGGAGTCATTTCGTTGCAAGCGGGTTTTTAAGTGCTCTGGAGTCATTTCATTGCAAGCGGGTTTTTTAGTGCTCTGGAGTCATTTCGTTGCAAGCGGGTTTTTAAGTACTCTGGAGTCATTTCGTTGCATGCGGGTTTTTAAGTGCTCTGAAGGCATTTCGTTGTAAGCGGGTTTTTAAGTGCTCTGGAGTCATTTCGTTGCAAGCGGGTTTTTAAGTGCTCTGGAGTCATTTCGTTGCAAGCGGGTTTTTAAGTGCTCTGGAGTCAGGCATTTCGTTGCAAGCGGGTTTTTAAGTGCTCTGGAGTCATTTCGTTGCAAGCGGGTTTTTAAGTGCTCTGGAGTCATTTCGTTGCAAGCGGGTTTTTAAGTGCTCTGGAGTCATTTCGTTGCAAGCGGGTTTTTAAGTGCTCTGGAGTCATTTCGTTGCAAGCGGGTTTTTAAGTGCTCTGGAGTCATTTCGTTGTAAGCGGGTTTTTAAGTGCTCTGGAGTCATTTCGTTGCAAGCGGGTTTTTAAGTGCTCTGGAGACATTTCGTTGCAAGCGGGTTTTTAAGTGCTCTGGAGTCATTTCGTTGTAAGCGGGTTTTTAAGTGCTCTGGAGTCATTTCGTTGCAAGCGGGTTTTTAAGTGCTCTGGAGTCATTTCGTTGCAAGCGGGTTTTTAAGTGCTCTGGAGTCATTTCGTTGCATGCGGGTTTTTAAGTGCTCTGAAGGCATTTCGTTGTAAGCGGGTTTTTAAGTGCTCTGGAGTCATTTCGTTGCAAGCGGGTTTTTAAGTGCTCTGGAGTCATTTCGTTGCAAGCGGGTTTTTAAGTGCTCTGGAGTCATTTCGTTGCAAGCGGGTTTTTAAGTGCTCTGGAGTCATTTCGTAGCAAGAGGGCTTTTAAGTGCTCTGGAGTCATTTCGTTGCAAGCGGGTTTTATACGTGTTCTGGAGTCATTTCGTTGCAATCGGGTTTTTACATACTTCTCAGACATTTCACTGGAAGCGGGTTTTTTAAGTGCTCTGCAGGCATTTCGTTGTAAGCGGGTTTTTAAGTACTCTGGAGTCATTTCGTTGCAAGCGGGTTTTTAAGTGCTCTGGAGTCATTTCGTTGCAAGCGGGTTTTTAAGTGCTCTGGAGTCATTTCGTTGCAAGCGGGTTTTTAAGTGCTCTGGAGTCATTTCGTTGCAAGCGGGTTTTTAAGTGCTCTGGAGTCATTTCGTTGCAAGCGGGTTTTTAAGTGCTCTAGAGACATTTCGTTGCAAGCGGGTTTTTAAGTGCTCTGGAGTCATTTCGTTGCAAGCGGGTTTTTAAGTGCTCTGAAGGCATTTCGTTGCAAGCGGGTTTTTAAGTGCTCTGGAGTCATTTCGTTGCAAGCGGGTTTTTAAGTGCTCTGGAGTCATTTCGTTGCAAGCGGGTTTTTACGTGTTCTGGAGTCATTTCGTTGCAAGCGGGTTTTTACATACTTCTCAGACATTTCACTGGAAGCGGGTTTTTTAAGTGCTCTGCAGGCATTTCGTTGTAAGCGGGTTTTTAAGTACTCTGGAGTCATTTCGTTGCAAGCGGGTTTTTAAGTGCTCTGGAGTCATTTCGTTGCAAGCGGGTTTTTAAGTGCTCTGGAGTCATTTCGTTGCAAGCGGGTTTTTAAGTGCTCTGGAGTCATTTCGTTACAAGCGGGTTTTTAAGTGCTCTGGAGGCATTTCGTTGCAAGCGGGTTTTTAAGTGCTCTGGAGTCATTTCGTTGCAAGCGGGTTTTTAAGTGCTCTGGAGTCATTTCGTTGCAAGCGGGTTTTTAAGTGCTCTGGAGTCATTTCGTTGCAAGCGGGTTTTTAAGTGCTCTGGAGTCATTTCGTTGCAAGCGGGTTTTTAAGTGCTCTGGAGTCATTTCGTTGCAAGCTGGTTTTTAAGTGCTCTGGAGACATTTCGTTGCAAGCGGGTTTTTAAGTGCTCTGGAGTCATTTCGTTGCAAGCGGGTTTTTAAGTGCTCTGGAGTCATTTCGTTGCAAGCGGGTTTTTAAGTGCTCTGGAGTCATTTCGTTGCAAGCGGGTTTTTAAGTGCTCTGGAGTCATTTCGTTGCAAGCGGGTTTTTTAGTGCTCTGGAGTCATTTCGTTGCAAGCGGGTTTTTAAGTGCTCTGGAGTCATTTCGTTGCAAGCGGGTTTTTAAGTGCTCTGGAGTCATTTCGTTGCAAGCGGGTTTTTTAGTGCTCTGGAGTCATTTCGTTGCAAGCGGGTTTTTAAGTGCTCTGGAGTCATTTCGTTGCAAGCGGGTTTTTCAGTGCTCTGGAGTCATTTCGTAGCAAGCGGGCTTTTAAGTGCTCTGGAGTCATTTCGTTGCAAGCGGGTTTTATACGTGTTCTGGAGTCATTTCGTTGCAAGCGGGTTTTTACATACTTCTCAGACATTTCACTGGAAGCGGGTTTTTTAAGTGCTCTGCAGGCATTTCGTTGTAAGCGGGTTTTTAAGTACTCTGGAGTCATTTCGTTGCAAGCGGGTTTTTAAGTGCTCTGGAGTCATTTCGTTGCAAGCGGGTTTTTAAGTGCTCTGGAGTCATTTCGTTGCAAGCGGGTTTTTAAGTGCTCTGGAGTCATTTCGTTGCAAGCGGGTTTTTAAGTGCTCTGAAGGCATTTCGTTGCAAGCGGGTTTTTAAGTGCTCTGGAGTCATTTCGTTGCAAGCGGGTTTTTAAGTGCTCTGGAGTCATTTCGTTGCAAGCGGGTTTTTAAGTGCTCTGGAGTCATTTCGTTGCAAGCGGGTTTTTAAGTACTCTGGAGACATTTCGTTGCAAGCGGGTTTTTAAGTGCTCTGGAGTCATTTCGTTGCAAGCGGGATTTTAAGTGCTCTGGAGTCATTTCGTTGCAAGCGGGTTTTTAAGTGCTCTGGAGGCATTTCGTTGCAAGCGGGTTTTTAAGTGCTCTGGAGTCATTTCGTTGCAAGCGGGTTTTTAAGTGCTCTGGAGTCATTTCGTTGCAAGCGGGTTTTTAAGTGCTCTGGAGTCATTTCATTGCAAGCGGGTTTTTTAGTGCTCTGGAGTCATTTCGTTGCAAGCGGGTTTTTAAGTACTCTGGAGTCATTTCGTTGCATGCGGGTTTTTAAGTGCTCTGAAGGCATTTCGTTGTAAGCGGGTTTTTAAGTGCTCTGGAGTCATTTCGTTGCAAGCGGGTTTTTAAGTGCTCTGGAGTCATTTCGTTGCAAGCGGGTTTTTAAGTGCTCTGGAGTCAGGCATTTCGTTGCAAGCGGGTTTTTAAGTGCTCTGGAGTCATTTCGTTGCAAGCGGGTTTTTAAGTGCTCTGGAGTCATTTCGTTGCAAGCGGGTTTTTAAGTGCTCTGGAGTCATTTCGTTGCAAGCGGGTTTTTAAGTGCTCTGGAGTCATTTCGTTGCAAGCGGGTTTTTAAGTGCTCTGGAGTCATTTCGTTGTAAGCGGGTTTTTAAGTGCTCTGGAGTCATTTCGTTGCAAGCGGGTTTTTAAGTGCTCTGGAGACATTTCGTTGCAAGCGGGTTTTTAAGTGCTCTGGAGTCATTTCGTTGTAAGCGGGTTTTTAAGTGCTCTGGAGTCATTTCGTTGCAAGCGGGTTTTTAAGTGCTCTGGAGTCATTTCGTTGCAAGCGGGTTTTTAAGTGCTCTGGAGTCATTTCGTTGCATGCGGGTTTTTAAGTGCTCTGAAGGCATTTCGTTGTAAGCGGGTTTTTAAGTGCTCTGGAGTCATTTCGTTGCAAGCGGGTTTTTAAGTGCTCTGGAGTCATTTCGTTGCAAGCGGGTTTTTAAGTGCTCTGGAGTCATTTCGTTGCAAGCGGGTTTTTAAGTGCTCTGGAGTCATTTCGTTGCAAGCGGGTTTTTAAGTACTCTGGAGTCATTTCGTTGCATGCGGGTTTTTAAGTGCTCTGAAGGCATTTCGTTGCAAGCGGGTTTTTAAGTGCTCTGGAGTCATTTCGTTGCAAGCGGGTTTTTAAGTGCTCTGGAGTCATTTCGTTGCAAGCGGGTTTTTAAGTGCTCTGGAGTCATTTCGTTGCAAGCGGGTTTTTAAGTACTCTGGAGACATTTCGTTGCAAGCGGGTTTTTAAGTGCTCTGGAGTCATTTCGTTGCAAGCGGGATTTTAAGTGCTCTGGAGTCATTTCGTTGCAAGCGGGTTTTTAAGTGCTCTGGAGGCATTTCGTTGCAAGCGGGTTTTTAAGTGCTCTGGAGTCATTTCGTTGCAAGCGGGTTTTTAAGTGCTCTGGAGTCATTTCGTTGCAAGCGGGTTTTTAAGTGCTCTGGAGTCATTTCATTGCAAGCGGGTTTTTTAGTGCTCTGGAGTCATTTCGTTGCAAGCGGGTTTTTAAGTACTCTGGAGTCATTTCGTTGCATGCGGGTTTTTAAGTGCTCTGAAGGCATTTCGTTGTAAGCGGGTTTTTAAGTGCTCTGGAGTCATTTCGTTGCAAGCGGGTTTTTAAGTGCTCTGGAGTCATTTCGTTGCAAGCGGGTTTTTAAGTGCTCTGGAGTCAGGCATTTCGTTGCAAGCGGGTTTTTAAGTGCTCTGGAGTCATTTCGTTGCAAGCGGGTTTTTAAGTGCTCTGGAGTCATTTCGTTGCAAGCGGGTTTTTAAGTGCTCTGGAGTCATTTCGTTGCAAGCGGGTTTTTAAGTGCTCTGGAGTCATTTCGTTGCAAGCGGGTTTTTAAGTGCTCTGGAGTCATTTCGTTGTAAGCGGGTTTTTAAGTGCTCTGGAGTCATTTCGTTGCAAGCGGGTTTTTAAGTGCTCTGGAGACATTTCGTTGCAAGCGGGTTTTTAAGTGCTCTGGAGTCATTTCGTTGTAAGCGGGTTTTTAAGTGCTCTGGAGTCATTTCGTTGCAAGCGGGTTTTTAAGTGCTCTGGAGTCATTTCGTTGCAAGCGGGTTTTTAAGTGCTCTGGAGTCATTTCGTTGCATGCGGGTTTTTAAGTGCTCTGAAGGCATTTCGTTGTAAGCGGGTTTTTAAGTGCTCTGGAGTCATTTCGTTGCAAGCGGGTTTTTAAGTGCTCTGGAGTCATTTCGTTGCAAGCGGGTTTTTAAGTGCTCTGGAGTCATTTCGTTGCAAGCGGGTTTTTAAGTGCTCTGGAGTCATTTCGTAGCAAGAGGGCTTTTAAGTGCTCTGGAGTCATTTCGTTGCAAGCGGGTTTTATACGTGTTCTGGAGTCATTTCGTTGCAATCGGGTTTTTACATACTTCTCAGACATTTCACTGGAAGCGGGTTTTTTAAGTGCTCTGCAGGCATTTCGTTGTAAGCGGGTTTTTAAGTACTCTGGAGTCATTTCGTTGCAAGCGGGTTTTTAAGTGCTCTGGAGTCATTTCGTTGCAAGCGGGTTTTTAAGTGCTCTGGAGTCATTTCGTTGCAAGCGGGTTTTTAAGTGCTCTAGAGACATTTCGTTGCAAGCGGGTTTTTAAGTGCTCTGGAGTCATTTCGTTGCAAGCGGGTTTTTAAGTGCTCTGAAGGCATTTCGTTGCAAGCGGGTTTTTAAGTGCTCTGGAGTCATTTCGTTGCAAGCGGGTTTTTAAGTGCTCTGGAGTCATTTCGTTGCAAGCGGGTTTTTACGTGTTCTGGAGTCATTTCGTTGCAAGCGGGTTTTTACATACTTCTCAGACATTTCACTGGAAGCGGGTTTTTTAAGTGCTCTGCAGGCATTTCGTTGTAAGCGGGTTTTTAAGTACTCTGGAGTCATTTCGTTGCAAGCGGGTTTTTAAGTGCTCTGGAGTCATTTCGTTGCAAGCGGGTTTTTAAGTGCTCTGGAGTCATTTCGTTGCAAGCGGGTTTTTAAGTGCTCTGGAGTCATTTCGTTACAAGCGGGTTTTTAAGTGCTCTGGAGGCATTTCGTTGCAAGCGGGTTTTTAAGTGCTCTGGAGTCATTTCGTTGCAAGCGGGTTTTTAAGTGCTCTGGAGTCATTTCGTTGCAAGCGGGTTTTTAAGTGCTCTGGAGTCATTTCGTTGCAAGCGGGTTTTTAAGTGCTCTGGAGTCATTTCGTTGCAAGCGGGTTTTTAAGTGCTCTGGAGTCATTTCGTTGCAAGCTGGTTTTTAAGTGCTCTGGAGACATTTCGTTGCAAGCGGGTTTTTAAGTGCTCTGGAGTCATTTCGTTGCAAGCGGGTTTTTAAGTGCTCTGGAGTCATTTCGTTGCAAGCGGGTTTTTAAGTGCTCTGGAGTCATTTCGTTGCAAGCGGGTTTTTAAGTGCTCTGGAGTCATTTCGTTGCAAGCGGGTTTTTTAGTGCTCTGGAGTCATTTCGTTGCAAGCGGGTTTTTAAGTGCTCTGGAGTCATTTCGTTGCAAGCGGGTTTTTAAGTGCTCTGGAGTCATTTCGTTGCAAGCGGGTTTTTAAGTGCTCTGAAGGCATTTCGTTGCAAGCGGGTTTTTAAGTGCTCTGGAGTCATTTCGTTGCAAGCGGGTTTTTAAGTGCTCTGGAGTCATTTCGTTGCAAGCGGGTTTTTAAGTGCTCTGGAGTCATTTCATTGCAAGCGGGTTTTTTAGTGCTCTGGAGTCATTTCGTTGCAAGCGGGTTTTTAAGTGCTCTGGAGTCATTTCGTTGCATGCGGGTTTTTAAGTGCTCTGAAGGCATTTCGTTGTAAGCGGGTTTTTAAGTGCTCTGGAGTCATTTCGTTGCAAGCGGGTTTTTAAGTGCTCTGGAGTCATTTCGTTGCAAGCGGGTTTTTAAGTGCTCTGGAGTCATTTCGTTGCAAGCGGGTTTTTAAGTGCTCTGAAGGCATTTCGTTGCAAGCGGGTTTTTAAGTGCTCTGGAGTCATTTCGTTGCAAGCGGGTTTTTAAGTGCTCTGGAGTCATTTCGTTGCAAGCGGGTTTTTACGTGTTCTGGAGTCATTTCGTTGCAAGCGGGTTTTTACATACTTCTCAGACATTTCACTGGAAGCGGGTTTTTTAAGTGCTCTGCAGGCATTTCGTTGTAAGCGGGTTTTTAAGTACTCTGGAGTCATTTCGTTGCAAGCGGGTTTTTAAGTGCTCTGGAGTCATTTCGTTGCAAGCGGGTTTTTAAGTGCTCTGGAGTCATTTCGTTGCAAGCGGGTTTTTAAGTGCTCTGGAGTCATTTCGTTACAAGCGGGTTTTTAAGTGCTCTGGAGGCATTTCGTTGCAAGCGGGTTTTTAAGTGCTCTGGAGGCATTTCGTTGCAAGCGGGTTTTTAAGTGCTCTGGAGTCATTTCGTTGCAAGCGGGTTTTTAAGTGCTCTGGAGTCATTTCGTTGCAAGTGGGTTTTTAAGTGCTCTGGAGTCATTTCGTTGCAAGCGGGTTTTTAAGTACTCTGTAGACATTTCGTTGCAAGCGGGTTTTTAAGTGCTCTGGAGTCATTTCGTTGCAAGCGGGTTTTTAAGTGCTCTGGAGTCATTTCGTTGCAAGCGGGTTTTTAAGTGCTCTGAAGGCATTTCGTTGCAAGCGGGTTTTTAAGTGCTCTGGAGTCATTTCGTTGCAAGCGGGTTTTTAAGTGCTCTGGAGTCATTTCGTTGCAAGCGGGTTTTTAAGTGCTCTGGAGTCATTTCGTTGCAAGCGGGTTTTTAAGTACTCTGGAGACATTTCGTTGCAAGCGGGTTTTTAAGTGCTCTGGAGTCATTTCGTTGCAAGCGGGTTTTTAAGTGCTCTGGAGTCATTTCGTTGCAAGCGGGTTTTTAAGTGCTCTGGAGTCATTTCGTTGCAAGCGGGTTTTTTAAGTGCTCTGAAGGCATTTCGTTGCAAGCGGGTTTTTAAGTGCTCTGGAGTCATTTCGTTGCAAGCGGGTTTTTAAGTGCTCTGGAGTCATTTCGTTGCAAGCGGGTTTTTAAGTGCTCTGGAGTCATTTCGTTGCAAGCGGGTTTTTTAGTGCTCTGGAGTCATTTCGTTGCAAGCGGGTTTTTAAGTGCTCTGGAGTCATTTCGTTGCATGCGGGTTTTTAAGTGCTCTGAAGGCATTTCGTTGTAAGCGGGTTTTTAAGTGCTCTGGAGTCATTTCGTTGCAAGCGGGTTTTTAAGTGCTCTGGAGTCATTTCGTTGCAAGCGGGTTTTTAAGTGCTCTGGAGTCATTTCGTTGCAAGCGGGTTTTTAAGTGCTCTGAAGGCATTTCGTTGCAAGCGGGTTTTTAAGTGCTCTGGAGTCATTTCGTTGCAAGCGGGTTTTTAAGTGCTCTGGAGTCATTTCGTTGCAAGCGGGTTTTTACGTGTTCTGGAGTCATTTCGTTGCAAGCGGGTTTTTACATACTTCTCAGACATTTCACTGGAAGCGGGTTTTTTAAGTGCTCTGCAGGCATTTCGTTGTAAGCGGGTTTTTAAGTACTCTGGAGTCATTTCGTTGCAAGCGGGTTTTTAAGTGCTCTGGAGTCATTTCATTGCAAGCGGGTTTTTAAGTGCTCTGGAGTCATTTCGTTGCAAGCGGGTTTTTAAGTGCTCTGGAGTCATTTCGTTACAAGCGGGTTTTTAAGTGCTCTGGAGGCATTTCGTTGCAAGCGGGTTTTTAAGTGCTCTGGAGTCATTTCGTTGCAAGCGGGTTTTTAAGTGCTCTGGAGTCATTTCGTTGCAAGCGGGTTTTTAAGTGCTCTGGAGTCATTTCGTTGCAAGCGGGTTTTTAAGTGCTCTGGAGTCATTTCGTTGCAAGCGGGTTTTTAAGTGCTCTGGAGTCATTTCGTTGCAAGCGGGTTTTTAAGTGCTCTGGAGACATTTCGTTGCAAGCGGGTTTTTAAGTGCTCTGGAGTCATTTCGTTGCAAGCGGGTTTTTAAGTGCTCTGGAGTCATTTCGTTGCAAGCGGGTTTTTAAGTGCTCTGGAGTCATTTCGTTGCAAGCGGGTTTTTAAGTACTCTGTAGACATTTCGTTGCAAGCGGGTTTTTAAGTGCTCTGGAGTCATTTCGTTGCAAGCGGGTTTTTAAGTGCTCTGGAGTCATTTCGTTGCAAGCGGGTTTTTAAGTGCTCTGAAGGCATTTCGTTGCAAGCGGGTTTTTAAGTGCTCTGGAGTCATTTCGTTGCAAGCGGGTTTTTAAGTGCTCTGGAGTCATTTCGTTGCAAGCGGGTTTTTAAGTGCTCTGGAGTCATTTCGTTGCAAGCGGGTTTTTAAGTACTCTGGAGACATTTCGTTGCAAGCGGGTTTTTAAGTGCTCTGGAGTCATTTCGTTGCAAGCGGGTTTTTAAGTGCTCTGGAGTCATTTCGTTGCAAGCGGGTTTTTAAGTGCTCTGGAGGCATTTCGTTGCAAGCGGGTTTTTAAGTGCTCTGGGGTCATTTCGTTGCAAGCGGGTTTTTAAGTGCTCTGGAGTCATTTTGTTGCAAGCGGGTTTTTAAGTGCTCTGGAGTCATTTCATTGCAAGCGGGTTTTTTAGTGCTCTGGAGTCATTTCGTTGCAAGCGGGTTTTTAAGTACTCTGGAGTCATTTCGTTGCATGCGGGTTTTTAAGTGCTCTGAAGGCATTTCGTTGTAAGCGGGTTTTTAAGTGCTCTGGAGTCATTTCGTTGCAAGCGGGTTTTTAAGTGCTCTGGAGTCATTTCGTTGCAAGCGGGTTTTTAAGTGCTCTGGAGTCATTTCGTTGCAAGCGGGTTTTTAAGTGCTCTGAAGGCATTTCGTTGCAAGCGGGTTTTTAAGTGCTCTGGAGTCATTTCGTTGCAAGCGGGTTTTTAAGTGCTCTGGAGTCATTTCGTTGCAAGCGGGTTTTTAAGTGCTCTGGAGTCATTTCGTTGCAAGCGGGTTTTTAAGTGCTCTGGAGTCATTTCGTTGCAAGCGGGTTTTTAAGTGCTCTGGAGTCATTTCGTTGTAAGCGGGTTTTTAAGTGCTCTGGAGTCATTTCGTTGCAAGCGGGTTTTTAAGTGCTCTGGAGACATTTCGTTGCAAGCGGGTTTTTAAGTGCTCTGGAGTCATTTCGTTGTAAGCGGGTTTTTAAGTGCTCTGGAGTCATTTCGTTGCAAGCGGGTTTTTAAGTGCTCTGGAGTCATTTCGTTGCAAGCGGGTTTTTAAGTGCTCTGGAGTCATTTCGTTGCATGCGGGTTTTTAAGTGCTCTGAAGGCATTTCGTTGTAAGCGGGTTTTTAAGTGCTCTGGAGTCATTTCGTTGCAAGCGGGTTTTTAAGTGCTCTGGAGTCATTTCGTTGCAAGCGGGTTTTTAAGTGCTCTGGAGTCATTTCGTTGCAAGCGGGTTTTTCAGTGCTCTGGAGTCATTTCGTAGCAAGCGGGCTTTTAAGTGCTCTGGAGTCATTTCGTTGCAAGCGGGTTTTATACGTGTTCTGGAGTCATTTCGTTGCAAGCGGGTTTTTACATACTTCTCAGACATTTCACTGGAAGCGGGTTTTTTAAGTGCTCTGCAGGCATTTCGTTGTAAGCGGGTTTTTAAGTACTCTGGAGTCATTTCGTTGCAAGCGGGTTTTTAAGTGCTCTGGAGTCATTTCGTTGCAAGCGGGTTTTTAAGTGCTCTGGAGTCATTTCGTTGCAAGCGGGTTTTTAAGTGCTCTGGAGTCATTTCGTTGCAAGCGGGTTTTTAAGTGCTCTGAAGGCATTTCGTTGCAAGCGGGTTTTTAAGTGCTCTGGAGTCATTTCGTTGCAAGCGGGTTTTTAAGTGCTCTGGAGTCATTTCGTTGCAAGCGGGTTTTTAAGTGCTCTGGAGTCATTTCGTTGCAAGCGGGTTTTTAAGTACTCTGGAGACATTTCGTTGCAAGCGGGTTTTTAAGTGCTCTGGAGTCATTTCGTTGCAAGCGGGATTTTAAGTGCTCTGGAGTCATTTCGTTGCAAGCGGGTTTTTAAGTGCTCTGGAGGCATTTCGTTGCAAGCGGGTTTTTAAGTGCTCTGGAGTCATTTCGTTGCAAGCGGGTTTTTAAGTGCTCTGGAGTCATTTCGTTGCAAGCGGGTTTTTAAGTGCTCTGGAGTCATTTCATTGCAAGCGGGTTTTTTAGTGCTCTGGAGTCATTTCGTTGCAAGCGGGTTTTTAAGTACTCTGGAGTCATTTCGTTGCATGCGGGTTTTTAAGTGCTCTGAAGGCATTTCGTTGTAAGCGGGTTTTTAAGTGCTCTGGAGTCATTTCGTTGCAAGCGGGTTTTTAAGTGCTCTGGAGTCATTTCGTTGCAAGCGGGTTTTTAAGTGCTCTGGAGTCAGGCATTTCGTTGCAAGCGGGTTTTTAAGTGCTCTGGAGTCATTTCGTTGCAAGCGGGTTTTTAAGTGCTCTGGAGTCATTTCGTTGCAAGCGGGTTTTTAAGTGCTCTGGAGTCATTTCGTTGCAAGCGGGTTTTTAAGTGCTCTGGAGTCATTTCGTTGCAAGCGGGTTTTTAAGTGCTCTGGAGTCATTTCGTTGTAAGCGGGTTTTTAAGTGCTCTGGAGTCATTTCGTTGCAAGCGGGTTTTTAAGTGCTCTGGAGTCATTTCGTTGCAAGCGGGTTTTTAAGTGCTCTGGAGTCATTTCGTTGCAAGCGGGTTTTTAAGTGCTCTGGAGTCATTTCGTTACAAGCGGGTTTTTAAGTGCTCTGGAGGCATTTCGTTGCAAGCGGGTTTTTAAGTGCTCTGGAGTCATTTCGTTGCAAGCGGGTTTTTAAGTGCTCTGGAGTCATTTCGTTGCAAGCGGGTTTTTAAGTGCTCTGGAGTCATTTCGTTGCAAGCGGGTTTTTAAGTGCTCTGGAGTCATTTCGTTGCAAGCGGGTTTTTAAGTGCTCTGGAGTCATTTCGTTGCAAGCTGGTTTTTAAGTGCTCTGGAGACATTTCGTTGCAAGCGGGTTTTTAAGTGCTCTGGAGTCATTTCGTTGCAAGCGGGTTTTTAAGTGCTCTGGAGTCATTTCGTTGCAAGCGGGTTTTTAAGTGCTCTGGAGTCATTTCGTTGCAAGCGGGTTTTTAAGTGCTCTGGAGTCATTTCGTTGCAAGCGGGTTTTTTAGTGCTCTGGAGTCATTTCGTTGCAAGCGGGTTTTTAAGTGCTCTGGAGTCATTTCGTTGCAAGCGGGTTTTTAAGTGCTCTGGAGTCATTTCGTTGCAAGCGGGTTTTTAAGTGCTCTGAAGGCATTTCGTTGCAAGCGGGTTTTTAAGTGCTCTGGAGTCATTTCGTTGCAAGCGGGTTTTTAAGTGCTCTGGAGTCATTTCGTTGCAAGCGGGTTTTTAAGTGCTCTGGAGTCATTTCATTGCAAGCGGGTTTTTTAGTGCTCTGGAGTCATTTCGTTGCAAGCGGGTTTTTAAGTGCTCTGGAGTCATTTCGTTGCATGCGGGTTTTTAAGTGCTCTGAAGGCATTTCGTTGTAAGCGGGTTTTTAAGTGCTCTGGAGTCATTTCGTTGCAAGCGGGTTTTTAAGTGCTCTGGAGTCATTTCGTTGCAAGCGGGTTTTTAAGTGCTCTGGAGTCATTTCGTTGCAAGCGGGTTTTTAAGTGCTCTGAAGGCATTTCGTTGCAAGCGGGTTTTTAAGTGCTCTGGAGTCATTTCGTTGCAAGCGGGTTTTTAAGTGCTCTGGAGTCATTTCGTTGCAAGCGGGTTTTTACGTGTTCTGGAGTCATTTCGTTGCAAGCGGGTTTTTACATACTTCTCAGACATTTCACTGGAAGCGGGTTTTTTAAGTGCTCTGCAGGCATTTCGTTGTAAGCGGGTTTTTAAGTACTCTGGAGTCATTTCGTTGCAAGCGGGTTTTTAAGTGCTCTGGAGTCATTTCGTTGCAAGCGGGTTTTTAAGTGCTCTGGAGTCATTTCGTTGCAAGCGGGTTTTTAAGTGCTCTGGAGTCATTTCGTTACAAGCGGGTTTTTAAGTGCTCTGGAGGCATTTCGTTGCAAGCGGGTTTTTAAGTGCTCTGGAGACATTTCGTTGCAAGCGGGTTTTTAAGTGCTCTGGAGTCATTTCGTTGCAAGCGGGTTTTTAAGTGCTCTGGAGTCATTTCGTTGCAAGTGGGTTTTTAAGTGCTCTGGAGTCATTTCGTTGCAAGCGGGTTTTTAAGTACTCTGTAGACATTTCGTTGCAAGCGGGTTTTTAAGTGCTCTGGAGTCATTTCGTTGCAAGCGGGTTTTTAAGTGCTCTGGAGTCATTTCGTTGCAAGCGGGTTTTTAAGTGCTCTGAAGGCATTTCGTTGCAAGCGGGTTTTTAAGTGCTCTGGAGTCATTTCGTTGCAAGCGGGTTTTTAAGTGCTCTGGAGTCATTTCGTTGCAAGCGGGTTTTTAAGTGCTCTGGAGTCATTTCGTTGCAAGCGGGTTTTTAAGTACTCTGGAGACATTTCGTTGCAAGCGGGTTTTTAAGTGCTCTGGAGTCATTTCGTTGCAAGCGGGTTTTTAAGTGCTCTGGAGTCATTTCGTTGCAAGCGGGTTTTTAAGTGCTCTGGAGTCATTTCGTTGCAAGCGGGTTTTTTAAGTGCTCTGAAGGCATTTCGTTGCAAGCGGGTTTTTAAGTGCTCTGGAGTCATTTCGTTGCAAGCGGGTTTTTAAGTGCTCTGGAGTCATTTCGTTGCAAGCGGGTTTTTAAGTGCTCTGGAGTCATTTCGTTGCAAGCGGTTTTTTTAGTGCTCTGGAGTCATTTCGTTGCAAGCGGGTTTTTAAGTGCTCTGGAGTCATTTCGTTGCATGCGGGTTTTTAAGTGCTCTGAAGGCATTTCGTTGTAAGCGGGTTTTTAAGTGCTCTGGAGTCATTTCGTTGCAAGCGGGTTTTTAAGTGCTCTGGAGTCATTTCGTTGCAAGCGGGTTTTTAAGTGCTCTGGAGTCATTTCGTTGCAAGCGGGTTTTTTAAGTGCTCCGAAGGCATTTCGTTGCAAGCGGGTTTTTAAGTGCTCTGGAGTCATTTCGTTGCAAGCGGGTTTTTAAGTGCTCTGGAGTCATTTCGTTGCAAGCGGGTTTTTAAGTGCTCTGGAGTCATTTCGTTGCAAGCGGTTTTTTTAGTGCTCTGGAGTCATTTCGTTGCAAGCGGGTTTTTAAGTGCTCTGGAGTCATTTCGTTGCATGCGGGTTTTTAAGTGCTCTGAAGGCATTTCGTTGTAAGCGGGTTTTTAAGTGCTCTGGAGTCATTTCGTTGCAAGCGGGTTTTTAAGTGCTCTGGAGTCATTTCGTTGCAAGCGGGTTTTTAAGTGCTCTGGAGTCATTTCGTTGCAAGCGGGTTTTTAAGTGCTCTGAAGGCATTTCGTTGCAAGCGGGTTTTTAAGTGCTCTGGAGTCATTTCGTTGCAAGCGGGTTTTTAAGTGCTCTGGAGTCATTTCGTTGCAAGCGGGTTTTTACGTGTTCTGGAGTCATTTCGTTGCAAGCGGGTTTTTACATACTTCTCAGACATTTCACTGGAAGCGGGTTTTTTAAGTGCTCTGCAGGCATTTCGTTGTAAGCGGGTTTTTAAGTACTCTGGAGTCATTTCGTTGCAAGCGGGTTTTTAAGTGCTCTGGAGTCATTTCGTTGCAAGCGGGTTTTTAAGTGCTCTGGAGTCATTTCGTTGCAAGCGGGTTTTTAAGTGCTCTGGAGTCATTTCGTTACAAGCGGGTTTTTAAGTGCTCTGGAGGCATTTCGTTGCAAGCGGGTTTTTAAGTGCTCTGGAGTCATTTCGTTGCAAGCGGGTTTTTAAGTGCTCTGGAGTCATTTCGTTGCAAGCGGGTTTTTAAGTGCTCTGGAGTCATTTCGTTGCAAGCGGGTTTTTAAGTGCTCTGGAGTCATTTCGTTGCAAGCGGGTTTTTAAGTGCTCTGGAGTCATTTCGTTGCAAGCGGGTTTTTAAGTGCTCTGGAGACATTTCGTTGCAAGCGGGTTTTTAAGTGCTCTGGAGTCATTTCGTTGCAAGCGGGTTTTTAAGTGCTCTGGAGTCATTTCGTTGCAAGCGGGTTTTTAAGTGCTCTGGAGTCATTTCGTTGCAAGCGGGTTTTTAAGTACTCTGTAGACATTTCGTTGCAAGCGGGTTTTTAAGTGCTCTGGAGTCATTTCGTTGCAAGCGGGTTTTTAAGTGCTCTGGAGTCATTTCGTTGCAAGCGGGTTTTTAAGTGCTCTGAAGGCATTTCGTTGCAAGCGGGTTTTTAAGTGCTCTGGAGTCATTTCGTTGCAAGCGGGTTTTTAAGTGCTCTGGAGTCATTTCGTTGCAAGCGGGTTTTTAAGTGCTCTGGAGTCATTTCGTTGCAAGCGGGTTTTTAAGTACTCTGGAGACATTTCGTTGCAAGCGGGTTTTTAAGTGCTCTGGAGTCATTTCGTTGCAAGCGGGTTTTTAAGTGCTCTGGAGTCATTTCGTTGCAAGCGGGTTTTTAAGTGCTCTGGAGGCATTTCGTTGCAAGCGGGTTTTTAAGTGCTCTGGGGTCATTTCGTTGCAAGCGGGTTTTTAAGTGCTCTGGAGTCATTTAGTTGCAAGCGGGTTTTTAAGTGCTCTGGAGTCATTTCATTGCAAGCGGGTTTTTTAGTGCTCTGGAGTCATTTCGTTGCAAGCGGGTTTTTAAGTACTCTGGAGTCATTTCGTTGCATGCGGGTTTTTAAGTGCTCTGAAGGCATTTCGTTGTAAGCGGGTTTTTAAGTGCTCTGGAGTCATTTCGTTGCAAGCGGGTTTTTAAGTGCTCTGGAGTCATTTCGTTGCAAGCGGGTTTTTAAGTGCTCTGGAGTCATTTCGTTGCAAGCGGGTTTTTAAGTGCTCTGAAGGCATTTCGTTGCAAGCGGGTTTTTAAGTGCTCTGGAGTCATTTCGTTGCAAGCGGGTTTTTAAGTGCTCTGGAGTCATTTCGTTGCAAGCGGGTTTTTAAGTGCTCTGGAGTCATTTCGTTGCAAGCGGGTTTTTAAGTGCTCTGGAGTCATTTCGTTGCAAGCGGGTTTTTAAGTGCTCTGGAGTCATTTCGTTGTAAGCGGGTTTTTAAGTGCTCTGGAGTCATTTCGTTGCAAGCGGGTTTTTAAGTGCTCTGGAGACATTTCGTTGCAAGCGGGTTTTTAAGTGCTCTGGAGTCATTTCGTTGTAAGCGGGTTTTTAAGTGCTCTGGAGTCATTTCGTTGCAAGCGGGTTTTTAAGTGCTCTGGAGTCATTTCGTTGCAAGCGGGTTTTTAAGTGCTCTGGAGTCATTTCGTTGCATGCGGGTTTTTAAGTGCTCTGAAGGCATTTCGTTGTAAGCGGGTTTTTAAGTGCTCTGGAGTCATTTCGTTGCAAGCGGGTTTTTAAGTGCTCTGGAGTCATTTCGTTGCAAGCGGGTTTTTAAGTGCTCTGGAGTCATTTCGTTGCAAGCGGGTTTTTCAGTGCTCTGGAGTCATTTCGTAGCAAGCGGGCTTTTAAGTGCTCTGGAGTCATTTCGTTGCAAGCGGGTTTTATACGTGTTCTGGAGTCATTTCGTTGCAAGCGGGTTTTTACATACTTCTCAGACATTTCACTGGAAGCGGGTTTTTTAAGTGCTCTGCAGGCATTTCGTTGTAAGCGGGTTTTTAAGTACTCTGGAGTCATTTCGTTGCAAGCGGGTTTTTAAGTGCTCTGGAGTCATTTCGTTGCAAGCGGGTTTTTAAGTGCTCTGGAGTCATTTCGTTGCAAGCGGGTTTTTAAGTGCTCTGGAGTCATTTCGTTGCAAGCGGGTTTTTAAGTGCTCTGAAGGCATTTCGTTGCAAGCGGGTTTTTAAGTGCTCTGGAGTCATTTCGTTGCAAGCGGGTTTTTAAGTGCTCTGGAGTCATTTCGTTGCAAGCGGGTTTTTAAGTGCTCTGGAGTCATTTCGTTGCAAGCGGGTTTTTAAGTACTCTGGAGACATTTCGTTGCAAGCGGGTTTTTAAGTGCTCTGGAGTCATTTCGTTGCAAGCGGGATTTTAAGTGCTCTGGAGTCATTTCGTTGCAAGCGGGTTTTTAAGTGCTCTGGAGGCATTTCGTTGCAAGCGGGTTTTTAAGTGCTCTGGAGTCATTTCGTTGCAAGCGGGTTTTTAAGTGCTCTGGAGTCATTTCGTTGCAAGCGGGTTTTTAAGTGCTCTGGAGTCATTTCATTGCAAGCGGGTTTTTTAGTGCTCTGGAGTCATTTCGTTGCAAGCGGGTTTTTAAGTACTCTGGAGTCATTTCGTTGCATGCGGGTTTTTAAGTGCTCTGAAGGCATTTCGTTGTAAGCGGGTTTTTAAGTGCTCTGAAGGCATTTCGTTGCAAGCGGGTTTTTAAGTGCTCTGGAGTCATTTCGTTGCAAGCGGGTTTTTAAGTGCTCTGGAGTCAGGCATTTCGTTGCAAGCGGGTTTTTAAGTGCTCTGGAGTCATTTCGTTGCAAGCGGGTTTTTAAGTGCTCTGGAGTCATTTCGTTGCAAGCGGGTTTTTAAGTGCTCTGGAGTCATTTCGTTGCAAGCGGGTTTTTAAGTGCTCTGGAGTCATTTCGTTGCAAGCGGGTTTTTAAGTGCTCTGGAGTCATTTCGTTGTAAGCGGGTTTTTAAGTGCTCTGGAGTCATTTCGTTGCAAGCGGGTTTTTAAGTGCTCTGGAGACATTTCGTTGCAAGCGGGTTTTTAAGTGCTCTGGAGTCATTTCGTTGTAAGCGGGTTTTTAAGTGCTCTGGAGTCATTTCGTTGCAAGCGGGTTTTTAAGTGCTCTGGAGTCATTTCGTTGCAAGCGGGTTTTTAAGTGCTCTGGAGTCATTTCGTTGCATGCGGGTTTTTAAGTGCTCTGAAGGCATTTCGTTGTAAGCGGGTTTTTAAGTGCTCTGGAGTCATTTCGTTGCAAGCGGGTTTTTAAGTGCTCTGGAGTCATTTCGTTGCAAGCGGGTTTTTAAGTGCTCTGGAGTCATTTCGTTGCAAGCGGGTTTTTAAGTGCTCTGGAGTCATTTCGTAGCAAGAGGGCTTTTAAGTGCTCTGGAGTCATTTCGTTGCAAGCGGGTTTTATACGTGTTCTGGAGTCATTTCGTTGCAATCGGGTTTTTACATACTTCTCAGACATTTCACTGGAAGCGGGTTTTTTAAGTGCTCTGCAGGCATTTCGTTGTAAGCGGGTTTTTAAGTACTCTGGAGTCATTTCGTTGCAAGCGGGTTTTTAAGTGCTCTGGAGTCATTTCGTTGCAAGCGGGTTTTTAAGTGCTCTGGAGTCATTTCGTTGCAAGCGGGTTTTTAAGTGCTCTAGAGACATTTCGTTGCAAGCGGGTTTTTAAGTGCTCTGGAGTCATTTCGTTGCAAGCGGGTTTTTAAGTGCTCTGAAGGCATTTCGTTGCAAGCGGGTTTTTAAGTGCTCTGGAGTCATTTCGTTGCAAGCGGGTTTTTAAGTGCTCTGGAGTCATTTCGTTGCAAGCGGGTTTTTACGTGTTCTGGAGTCATTTCGTTGCAAGCGGGTTTTTACATACTTCTCAGACATTTCACTGGAAGCGGGTTTTTTAAGTGCTCTGCAGGCATTTCGTTGTAAGCGGGTTTTTAAGTACTCTGGAGTCATTTCGTTGCAAGCGGGTTTTTAAGTGCTCTGGAGTCATTTCGTTGCAAGCGGGTTTTTAAGTGCTCTGGAGTCATTTCGTTGCAAGCGGGTTTTTAAGTGCTCTGGAGTCATTTCGTTACAAGCGGGTTTTTAAGTGCTCTGGAGGCATTTCGTTGCAAGCGGGTTTTTAAGTGCTCTGGAGTCATTTCGTTGCAAGCGGGTTTTTAAGTGCTCTGGAGTCATTTCGTTGCAAGCGGGTTTTTAAGTGCTCTGGAGTCATTTCGTTGCAAGCGGGTTTTTAAGTGCTCTGGAGTCATTTCGTTGCAAGCGGGTTTTTAAGTGCTCTGGAGTCATTTCGTTGCAAGCTGGTTTTTAAGTGCTCTGGAGACATTTCGTTGCAAGCGGGTTTTTAAGTGCTCTGGAGTCATTTCGTTGCAAGCGGGTTTTTAAGTGCTCTGGAGTCATTTCGTTGCAAGCGGGTTTTTAAGTGCTCTGGAGTCATTTCGTTGCAAGCGGGTTTTTAAGTGCTCTGGAGTCATTTCGTTGCAAGCGGGTTTTTTAGTGCTCTGGAGTCATTTCGTTGCAAGCGGGTTTTTAAGTGCTCTGGAGTCATTTCGTTGCAAGCGGGTTTTTAAGTGCTCTGGAGTCATTTCGTTACAAGCGGGTTTTTAAGTGCTCTGGAGGCATTTCGTTGCAAGCGGGTTTTTAAGTGCTCTGGAGTCATTTCGTTGCAAGCGGGTTTTTAAGTGCTCTGGAGTCATTTCGTTGCAAGCGGGTTTTTAAGTGCTCTGGAGTCATTTCGTTGCAAGCGGGTTTTTAAGTGCTCTGGAGTCATTTCGTTGCAAGCGGGTTTTTAAGTGCTCTGGAGTCATTTCGTTGCAAGCGGGTTTTTAAGTGCTCTGGAGACATTTCGTTGCAAGCGGGTTTTTAAGTGCTCTGGAGTCATTTCGTTGCAAGCGGGTTTTTAAGTGCTCTGGAGTCATTTCGTTGCAAGCGGGTTTTTAAGTGCTCTGGAGTCATTTCGTTGCAAGCGGGTTTTTAAGTGCTCTGGAGTCATTTCGTTGCAAGCGGGTTTTTTAGTGCTCTGGAGTCATTTCGTTGCAAGCGGGTTTTTAAGTGCTCTGGAGTCATTTCGTTGCAAGCGGGTTTTTAAGTGCTCTGGAGTCATTTCGTTGCAAGCGGGTTTTTAAGTGCTCTGAAGGCATTTCGTTGCAAGCGGGTTTTTAAGTGCTCTGGAGTCATTTCGTTGCAAGCGGGTTTTTAAGTGCTCTGGAGTCATTTCGTTGCAAGCGGGTTTTTAAGTGCTCTGGAGTCATTTCATTGCAAGCGGGTTTTTTAGTGCTCTGGAGTCATTTCGTTGCAAGCGGGTTTTTAAGTGCTCTGGAGTCATTTCGTTGCATGCGGGTTTTTAAGTGCTCTGAAGGCATTTCGTTGTAAGCGGGTTTTTAAGTGCTCTGGAGTCATTTCGTTGCAAGCGGGTTTTTAAGTGCTCTGGAGTCATTTCGTTGCAAGCGGGTTTTTAAGTGCTCTGGAGTCATTTCGTTGCAAGCGGGTTTTTAAGTGCTCTGAAGGCATTTCGTTGCAAGCGGGTTTTTAAGTGCTCTGGAGTCATTTCGTTGCAAGCGGGTTTTTAAGTGCTCTGGAGTCATTTCGTTGCAAGCGGGTTTTTACGTGTTCTGGAGTCATTTCGTTGCAAGCGGGTTTTTACATACTTCTCAGACATTTCACTGGAAGCGGGTTTTTTAAGTGCTCTGCAGGCATTTCGTTGTAAGCGGGTTTTTAAGTACTCTGGAGTCATTTCGTTGCAAGCGGGTTTTTAAGTGCTCTGGAGTCATTTCGTTGCAAGCGGGTTTTTAAGTGCTCTGGAGTCATTTCGTTGCAAGCGGGTTTTTAAGTGCTCTGGAGTCATTTCGTTACAAGCGGGTTTTTAAGTGCTCTGGAGGCATTTCGTTGCAAGCGGGTTTTTAAGTGCTCTGGAGACATTTCGTTGCAAGCGGGTTTTTAAGTGCTCTGGAGTCATTTCGTTGCAAGCGGGTTTTTAAGTGCTCTGGAGTCATTTCGTTGCAAGCGGGTTTTTAAGTGCTCTGGAGTCATTTCGTTGCAAGCGGGTTTTTAAGTACTCTGTAGACATTTCGTTGCAAGCGGGTTTTTAAGTGCTCTGGAGTCATTTCGTTGCAAGCGGGTTTTTAAGTGCTCTGGAGTCATTTCGTTGCAAGCGGGTTTTTAAGTGCTCTGAAGGCATTTCGTTGCAAGCGGGTTTTTAAGTGCTCTGGAGTCATTTCGTTGCAAGCGGGTTTTTAAGTGCTCTGGAGTCATTTCGTTGCAAGCGGGTTTTTAAGTGCTCTGGAGTCATTTCGTTGCAAGCGGGTTTTTAAGTACTCTGGAGACATTTCGTTGCAAGCGGGTTTTTAAGTGCTCTGGAGTCATTTCGTTGCAAGCGGGTTTTTAAGTGCTCTGGAGTCATTTCGTTGCAAGCGGGTTTTTAAGTGCTCTGGAGTCATTTCGTTGCAAGCGGGTTTTTTAAGTGCTCTGAAGGCATTTCGTTGCAAGCGGGTTTTTAAGTGCTCTGGAGTCATTTCGTTGCAAGCGGGTTTTTAAGTGCTCTGGAGTCATTTCGTTGCAAGCGGGTTTTTAAGTGCTCTGGAGTCATTTCGTTGCAAGCGGGTTTTTTAGTGCTCTGGAGTCATTTCGTTGCAAGCGGGTTTTTAAGTGCTCTGGAGTCATTTCGTTGCATGCGGGTTTTTAAGTGCTCTGAAGGCATTTCGTTGTAAGCGGGTTTTTAAGTGCTCTGGAGTCATTTCGTTGCAAGCGGGTTTTTAAGTGCTCTGGAGTCATTTCGTTGCAAGCGGGTTTTTAAGTGCTCTGGAGTCATTTCGTTGCAAGCGGGTTTTTAAGTGCTCTGAAGGCATTTCGTTGCAAGCGGGTTTTTAAGTGCTCTGGAGTCATTTCGTTGCAAGCGGGTTTTTAAGTGCTCTGGAGTCATTTCGTTGCAAGCGGGTTTTTACGTGTTCTGGAGTCATTTCGTTGCAAGCGGGTTTTTACATACTTCTCAGACATTTCACTGGAAGCGGGTTTTTTAAGTGCTCTGCAGGCATTTCGTTGTAAGCGGGTTTTTAAGTACTCTGGAGTCATTTCGTTGCAAGCGGGTTTTTAAGTGCTCTGGAGTCATTTCGTTGCAAGCGGGTTTTTAAGTGCTCTGGAGTCATTTCGTTGCAAGCGGGTTTTTAAGTGCTCTGGAGTCATTTCATTACAAGCGGGTTTTTAAGTGCTCTGGAGGCATTTCGTTGCAAGCGGGTTTTTAAGTGCTCTGGAGTCATTTCGTTGCAAGCGGGTTTTTAAGTGCTCTGGAGTCATTTCGTTGCAAGCGGGTTTTTAAGTGCTCTGGAGTCATTTCGTTGCAAGCGGGTTTTTAAGTGCTCTGGAGTCATTTCGTTGCAAGCGGGTTTTTAAGTGCTCTGGAGTCATTTCGTTGCAAGCGGGTTTTTAAGTGCTCTGGAGACATTTCGTTGCAAGCGGGTTTTTAAGTGCTCTGGAGTCATTTCGTTGCAAGCGGGTTTTTAAGTGCTCTGGAGTCATTTCGTTGCAAGCGGGTTTTTAAGTGCTCTGGAGTCATTTCGTTGCAAGCGGGTTTTTAAGTACTCTGTAGACATTTCGTTGCAAGCGGGTTTTTAAGTGCTCTGGAGTCATTTCGTTGCAAGCGGGTTTTTAAGTGCTCTGGAGTCATTTCGTTGCAAGCGGGTTTTTAAGTGCTCTGAAGGCATTTCGTTGCAAGCGGGTTTTTAAGTGCTCTGGAGTCATTTCGTTGCAAGCGGGTTTTTAAGTGCTCTGGAGTCATTTCGTTGCAAGCGGGTTTTTAAGTGCTCTGGAGTCATTTCGTTGCAAGCGGGTTTTTAAGTACTCTGGAGACATTTCGTTGCAAGCGGGTTTTTAAGTGCTCTGGAGTCATTTCGTTGCAAGCGGGTTTTTAAGTGCTCTGGAGTCATTTCGTTGCAAGCGGGTTTTTAAGTGCTCTGGAGGCATTTCGTTGCAAGCGGGTTTTTAAGTGCTCTGGGGTCATTTCGTTGCAAGCGGGTTTTTAAGTGCTCTGGAGTCATTTTGTTGCAAGCGGGTTTTTAAGTGCTCTGGAGTCATTTCATTGCAAGCGGGTTTTTTAGTGCTCTGGAGTCATTTCGTTGCAAGCGGGTTTTTAAGTACTCTGGAGTCATTTCGTTGCATGCGGGTTTTTAAGTGCTCTGAAGGCATTTCGTTGTAAGCGGGTTTTTAAGTGCTCTGGAGTCATTTCGTTGCAAGCGGGTTTTTAAGTGCTCTGGAGTCATTTCGTTGCAAGCGGGTTTTTAAGTGCTCTGGAGTCATTTCGTTGCAAGCGGGTTTTTAAGTGCTCTGAAGGCATTTCGTTGCAAGCGGGTTTTTAAGTGCTCTGGAGTCATTTCGTTGCAAGCGGGTTTTTAAGTGCTCTGGAGTCATTTCGTTGCAAGCGGGTTTTTAAGTGCTCTGGAGTCATTTCGTTGCAAGCGGGTTTTTAAGTGCTCTGGAGTCATTTCGTTGCAAGCGGGTTTTTAAGTGCTCTGGAGTCATTTCGTTGTAAGCGGGTTTTTAAGTGCTCTGGAGTCATTTCGTTGCAAGCGGGTTTTTAAGTGCTCTGGAGACATTTCGTTGCAAGCGGGTTTTTAAGTGCTCTGGAGTCATTTCGTTGTAAGCGGGTTTTTAAGTGCTCTGGAGTCATTTCGTTGCAAGCGGGTTTTTAAGTGCTCTGGAGTCATTTCGTTGCAAGCGGGTTTTTAAGTGCTCTGGAGTCATTTCGTTGCAAGCGGGTTTTTACGTGTTCTGGAGTCATTTCGTTGCAAGCGGGTTTTTACATACTTCTCAGACATTTCACTGGAAGCGGGTTTTTTAAGTGCTCTGCAGGCATTTCGTTGTAAGCGGGTTTTTAAGTACTCTGGAGTCATTTCGTTGCAAGCGGGTTTTTAAGTGCTCTGGAGTCATTTCGTTGCAAGCGGGTTTTTAAGTGCTCTGGAGTCATTTCGTTGCAAGCGGGTTTTTAAGTGCTCTGGAGTCATTTCGTTACAAGCGGGTTTTTAAGTGCTCTGGAGGCATTTCGTTGCAAGCGGGTTTTTAAGTGCTCTGGAGACATTTCGTTGCAAGCGGGTTTTTAAGTGCTCTGGAGTCATTTCGTTGCAAGCGGGTTTTTAAGTGCTCTGGAGTCATTTCGTTGCAAGTGGGTTTTTAAGTGCTCTGGAGTCATTTCGTTGCAAGCGGGTTTTTAAGTACTCTGTAGACATTTCGTTGCAAGCGGGTTTTTAAGTGCTCTGGAGTCATTTCGTTGCAAGCGGGTTTTTAAGTGCTCTGGAGTCATTTCGTTGCAAGCGGGTTTTTAAGTGCTCTGAAGGCATTTCGTTGCAAGCGGGTTTTTAAGTGCTCTGGAGTCATTTCGTTGCAAGCGGGTTTTTAAGTGCTCTGGAGTCATTTCGTTGCAAGCGGGTTTTTAAGTGCTCTGGAGTCATTTCGTTGCAAGCGGGTTTTTAAGTACTCTGGAGACATTTCGTTGCAAGCGGGTTTTTAAGTGCTCTGGAGTCATTTCGTTGCAAGCGGGTTTTTAAGTGCTCTGGAGTCATTTCGTTGCAAGCGGGTTTTTAAGTGCTCTGGAGTCATTTCGTTGCAAGCGGGTTTTTTAAGTGCTCTGAAGGCATTTCGTTGCAAGCGGGTTTTTAAGTGCTCTGGAGTCATTTCGTTGCAAGCGGGTTTTTAAGTGCTCTGGAGTCATTTCGTTGCAAGCGGGTTTTTAAGTGCTCTGGAGTCATTTCGTTGCAAGCGGGTTTTTTAGTGCTCTGGAGTCATTTCGTTGCAAGCGGGTTTTTAAGTGCTCTGGAGTCATTTCGTTGCATGCGGGTTTTTAAGTGCTCTGAAGGCATTTCGTTGTAAGCGGGTTTTTAAGTGCTCTGGAGTCATTTCGTTGCAAGCGGGTTTTTAAGTGCTCTGGAGTCATTTCGTTGCAAGCGGGTTTTTAAGTGCTCTGGAGTCATTTCGTTGCAAGCAGGTTTTTAAGTGCTCTGAAGGCATTTCGTTGCAAGCGGGTTTTTAAGTGCTCTGGAGTCATTTCGTTGCAAGCGGGTTTTTAAGTGCTCTGGAGTCATTTCGTTGCAAGCGGGTTTTTACGTGTTCTGGAGTCATTTCGTTGCAAGCGGGTTTTTACATACTTCTCAGACATTTCACTGGAAGCGGGTTTTTTAAGTGCTCTGCAGGCATTTCGTTGTAAGCGGGTTTTTAAGTACTCTGGAGTCATTTCGTTGCAAGCGGGTTTTTAAGTGCTCTGGAGTCATTTCGTTGCAAGCGGGTTTTTAAGTGCTCTGGAGTCATTTCGTTGCAAGCGGGTTTTTAAGTGCTCTGGAGTCATTTCGTTACAAGCGGGTTTTTAAGTGCTCTGGAGGCATTTCGTTGCAAGCGGGTTTTTAAGTGCTCTGGAGTCATTTCGTTGCAAGCGGGTTTTTAAGTGCTCTGGAGTCATTTCGTTGCAAGCGGGTTTTTAAGTGCTCTGGAGTCATTTCGTTGCAAGCGGGTTTTTAAGTGCTCTGGAGTCATTTCGTTGCAAGCGGGTTTTTAAGTGCTCTGGAGTCATTTCGTTGCAAGCGGGTTTTTAAGTGCTCTGGAGACATTTCGTTGCAAGCGGGTTTTTAAGTGCTCTGGAGTCATTTCGTTGCAAGCGGGTTTTTAAGTGCTCTGGAGTCATTTCGTTGCAAGCGGGTTTTTAAGTGCTCTGGAGTCATTTCGTTGCAAGCGGGTTTTTAAGTACTCTGTAGACATTTCGTTGCAAGCGGGTTTTTAAGTGCTCTGGAGTCATTTCGTTGCAAGCGGGTTTTTAAGTGCTCTGGAGTCATTTCGTTGCAAGCGGGTTTTTAAGTGCTCTGAAGGCATTTCGTTGCAAGCGGGTTTTTAAGTGCTCTGGAGTCATTTCGTTGCAAGCGGGTTTTTAAGTGCTCTGGAGTCATTTCGTTGCAAGCGGGTTTTTAAGTGCTCTGGAGTCATTTCGTTGCAAGCGGGTTTTTAAGTACTCTGGAGACATTTCGTTGCAAGCGGGTTTTTAAGTGCTCTGGAGTCATTTCGTTGCAAGCGGGTTTTTAAGTGCTCTGGAGTCATTTCGTTGCAAGCGGGTTTTTAAGTGCTCTGGAGGCATTTCGTTGCAAGCGGGTTTTTAAGTGCTCTGGGGTCATTTCGTTGCAAGCGGGTTTTTAAGTGCTCTGGAGTCATTTTGTTGCAAGCGGGTTTTTAAGTGCTCTGGAGTCATTTCATTGCAAGCGGGTTTTTTAGTGCTCTGGAGTCATTTCGTTGCAAGCGGGTTTTTAAGTACTCTGGAGTCATTTCGTTGCATGCGGGTTTTTAAGTGCTCTGAAGGCATTTCGTTGTAAGCGGGTTTTTAAGTGCTCTGGAGTCATTTCGTTGCAAGCGGGTTTTTAAGTGCTCTGGAGTCATTTCGTTGCAAGCGGGTTTTTAAGTGCTCTGGAGTCATTTCGTTGCAAGCGGGTTTTTAAGTGCTCTGAAGGCATTTCGTTGCAAGCGGGTTTTTAAGTGCTCTGGAGTCATTTCGTTGCAAGCGGGTTTTTAAGTGCTCTGGAGTCATTTCGTTGCAAGCGGGTTTTTAAGTGCTCTGGAGTCATTTCGTTGCAAGCGGGTTTTTAAGTGCTCTGGAGTCATTTCGTTGCAAGCGGGTTTTTAAGTGCTCTGGAGTCATTTCGTTGTAAGCGGGTTTTTAAGTGCTCTGGAGTCATTTCGTTGCAAGCGGGTTTTTAAGTGCTCTGGAGACATTTCGTTGCAAGCGGGTTTTTAAGTGCTCTGGAGTCATTTCGTTGTAAGCGGGTTTTTAAGTGCTCTGGAGTCATTTCGTTGCAAGCGGGTTTTTAAGTGCTCTGGAGTCATTTCGTTGCAAGCGGGTTTTTAAGTGCTCTGGAGTCATTTCGTTGCATGCGGGTTTTTAAGTGCTCTGAAGGCATTTCGTTGTAAGCGGGTTTTTAAGTGCTCTGGAGTCATTTCGTTGCAAGCGGGTTTTTAAGTGCTCTGGAGTCATTTCGTTGCAAGCGGGTTTTTAAGTGCTCTGGAGTCATTTCGTTGCAAGCGGGTTTTTCAGTGCTCTGGAGTCATTTCGTAGCAAGCGGGCTTTTAAGTGCTCTGGAGTCATTTCGTTGCAAGCGGGTTTTATACGTGTTCTGGAGTCATTTCGTTGCAAGCGGGTTTTTACATACTTCTCAGACATTTCACTGGAAGCGGGTTTTTTAAGTGCTCTGCAGGCATTTCGTTGTAAGCGGGTTTTTAAGTACTCTGGAGTCATTTCGTTGCAAGCGGGTTTTTAAGTGCTCTGGAGTCATTTCGTTGCAAGCGGGTTTTTAAGTGCTCTGGAGTCATTTCGTTGCAAGCGGGTTTTTAAGTGCTCTGGAGTCATTTCTTTGCAAGCGGGTTTTTAAGTACTCTAGAGACATTTCGTTGCAAGCGGGTTTTTAAGTGCTCTGGAGTCATTTCGTTGCAAGCGGGTTTTTAAGTGCTCTGGAGTCATTTCGTTGCAAGCGGGTTTTTAAGTGCTCTGAAGGCATTTCGTTGCAAGCGGGTTTTTAAGTGCTCTGGAGTCATTTCGTTGCAAGCGGGTTTTTAAGTGCTCTGGAGTCATTTCGTTGCAAGCGGGTTTTTAAGTGCTCTGGAGTCATTTCATTGCAAGCGGGTTTTTTAGTGCTCTGGAGTCATTTCGTTGCAAGCGGGTTTTTAAGTGCTCTGGAGTCATTTCGTTGCATGCGGGTTTTTAAGTGCTCTGAAGGCATTTCGTTGTAAGCGGGTTTTTAAGTGCTCTGGAGTCATTTCGTTGCAAGCGGGTTTTTAAGTGCTCTGGAGTCATTTCGTTGCAAGCGGGTTTTTAAGTGCTCTGGAGTCATTTCGTTGCAAGCGGGTTTTTAAGTGCTCTGGAGTCATTTCGTTGCAAGCGGGTTTTTCAGTGCTCTGGAGTCATTTCGTAGCAAGCGGGCTTTTAAGTGCTCTGGAGTCATTTCGTTGCAAGCGGGTTTTATACGTGTTCTGGAGTCATTTCGTTGCAAGCGGGTTTTTACATACTTCTCAGACATTTCACTGGAAGCGGGTTTTTTAAGTGCTCTGCAGGCATTTCGTTGTAAGCGGGTTTTTAAGTACTCTGGAGTCATTTCGTTGCAAGCGGGTTTTTAAGTGCTCTGGAGTCATTTCGTTGCAAGCGGGTTTTTAAGTGCTCTGGAGTCATTTCGTTGCAAGCGGGTTTTTAAGTGCTCTGGAGTCATTTCTTTGCAAGCGGGTTTTTAAGTACTCTAGAGACATTTCGTTGCAAGCGGGTTTTTAAGTGCTCTGGAGTCATTTCGTTGCAAGCGGGTTTTTAAGTGCTCTGGAGTCATTTCGTTGCAAGCGGGTTTTTAAGTGCTCTGAAGGCATTTCGTTGCAAGCGGGTTTTTAAGTGCTCTGGAGTCATTTCGTTGCAAGCGGGTTTTTAAGTGCTCTGGAGTCATTTCGTTGCAAGCGGGTTTTTAAGTGCTCTGGAGTCATTTCATTGCAAGCGGGTTTTTTAGTGCTCTGGAGTCATTTCGTTGCAAGCGGGTTTTTAAGTGCTCTGGAGTCATTTCGTTGCATGCGGGTTTTTAAGTGCTCTGAAGGCATTTCGTTGTAAGCGGGTTTTTAAGTGCTCTGGAGTCATTTCGTTGCAAGCGGGTTTTTAAGTGCTCTGGAGTCATTTCGTTGCAAGCGGGTTTTTAAGTGCTCTGGAGTTATTTCGTTGCAAGCGGGTTTTTAAGTGCTCTGAAGGCATTTCGTTGCAAGCGGGTTTTTAAGTGCTCTGGAGTCATTTCGTTGCAAGCGGGTTTTTAAGTGCTCTGGAGTCATTTCGTTGCAAGCGGGTTTTTACGTGTTCTGGAGTCATTTCGTTGCAAGCGGGTTTTTACATACTTCTCAGACATTTCACTGGAAGCGGGTTTTTTAAGTGCTCTGCAGGCATTTCGTTGTAAGCGGGTTTTTAAGTACTCTGGAGTCATTTCGTTGCAAGCGGGTTTTTAAGTGCTCTGGAGTCATTTCGTTGCAAGCGGGTTTTTAAGTGCTCTGGAGTCATTTCGTTGCAAGCGGGTTTTTAAATGCTCTGGAGTCATTTCGTTACAAGCGGGTTTTTAAGTGCTCTGGAGGCATATCGTTGCAAGCGGGTTTTTAAGTGCTCTGGAGTCATTTCGTTGCAAGCGGGTTTTTAAGTGCTCTGGAGTCATTTCGTTGCAAGCGGGTTTTTAAGTGCTCTGGAGTCATTTCGTTGCAAGCGGGTTTTTAAGTGCTCTGGAGTCATTTCGTTGCAAGCGGGTTTTTAAGTGCTCTGGAGTCATTTCGTTGCAAGCTGGTTTTTAAGTGCTCTGGAGACATTTCGTTGCAAGCGGGTTTTTAAGTGCTCTGGAGTCATTTCGTTGCAAGCGGGTTTTTAAGTGCTCTGGAGTCATTTCGTTGCAAGCGGGTTTTTAAGTGCTCTGGAGTCATTTCGTTGCAAGCGGGTTTTTAAGTGCTCTGGAGTCATTTCGTTGCAAGCGGGTTTTTAAGTGCTCTGGAGTCATTTCGTTGCAAGCGGGTTTTTTAGTGCTCTGGAGTCATTTCGTTGCAAGCGGGTTTTTAAGTGCTCTGGAGTCATTTCGTTGCAAGCGGGTTTTTAAGTGCTCTGGAGTCATTTCGTTGCAAGCGGGTTTTTAAGTGCTCTGGAGGCATTTCGTTGCAAGCGGGTTTTTAAGTGCTCTGGAGTCATTTCGTTGCAAGCGGGTTTTTAAGTGCTCTGGAGTCATTTCGTTGCAAGCGGGTTTTTAAGTGCTCTGGATTCATTTCATTGCAAGCGGGTTTTTTAGTGCTCTGGAGTCATTTCGTTGCAAGCGGGTTTTTAAGTGCTCTGGAGTCATTTCGTTGCATGCGGGTTTTTAAGTGCTCTGAAGGCATTTCGTTGTAAGCGGGTTTTTAAGTGCTCTGGAGTCATTTCGTTGCAAGCGGGTTTTTAAGTGCTCTGGAGTCATTTCGTTGCAAGCGGGTTTTTAAGTGCTCTGGAGTCATTTCGTTGCAAGCGGGTTTTTAAGTGCTCTGAAGGCATTTCGTTGCAAGCGGGTTTTTAAGTGCTCTGGAGTCATTTCGTTGCAAGCGGGTTTTTAAGTGCTCTGGAGTCATTTCGTTGCAAGCGGGTTTTTACGTGTTCTGGAGTCATTTCGTTGCAAGCGGGTTTTTACATACTTCTCAGACATTTCACTGGAAGCGGGTTTTTTAAGTGCTCTGCAGGCATTTCGTTGTAAGCGGGTTTTTAAGTACTCTGGAGTCATTTCGTTGCAAGCGGGTTTTTAAGTGCTCTGGAGTCATTTCGTTGCAAGCGGGTTTTTAAGTGCTCTGGAGTCATTTCGTTGCAAGCGGGTTTTTAAGTGCTCTGGAGTCATTTCGTTACAAGCGGGTTTTTAAGTGCTCTGGAGGCATTTCGTTGCAAGCGGGTTTTTAAGTGCTCTGGAGTCATTTCGTTGCAAGCGGGTTTTTAAGTGCTCTGGAGTCATTTCGTTGCAAGCGGGTTTTTAAGTGCTCTGGAGTCATTTCGTTGCAAGCGGGTTTTTAAGTGCTCTGGAGTCATTTCGTTGCAAGCGGGTTTTTAAGTGCTCTGGAGTCATTTCGTTGCAAGCGGGTTTTTAAGTGCTCTGGAGACATTTCGTTGCAAGCGGGTTTTTAAGTGCTCTGGAGTCATTTCGTTGCAAGCGGGTTTTTAAGTGCTCTGGAGTCATTTCGTTGCAAGTGGGTTTTTAAGTGCTCTGGAGTCATTTCGTTGCAAGCGGGTTTTTAAGTACTCTGTAGACATTTCGTTGCAAGTGGGTTTTTAAGTGCTCTGGAGTCATTTCGTTGCAAGCGGGTTTTTAAGTGCTCTGGAGTCATTTCGTTGCAAGCGGGTTTTTAAGTGCTCTGAAGGCATTTCGTTGCAAGCGGGTTTTTAAGTGCTCTGGAGTCATTTCGTTGCAAGCGGGTTTTTAAGTGCTCTGGAGTCATTTCGTTGCAAGCGGGTTTTTAAGTGCTCTGGAGTCATTTCGTTGCAAGCGGGTTTTTAAGTGCTCTGGAGTCATTTCGTTGCAAGCGGGTTTTTAAGTACTCTGGAGACATTTCGTTGCAAGCGGGTTTTTAAGTGCTCTGGAGTCATTTCGTTGCAAGCGGGTTTTTAAGTGCTCTGGAGTCATTTCGTTGCAAGCGGGTTTTTAAGTGCTCTGAAGGCATTTCGTTGCAAGCAGGTTTTTAAGTGCTCTGGAGTCATTTCGTTGCAAGCGGGTTTTTAAGTGCTCTGGAGTCATTTCGTTGCAAGCGGGTTTTTAAGTACTCTGGAGACATTTCGTTGCAAGCGGGTTTTTAAGTGCTCTGGAGTCATTTCGTTGCAAGCGGGTTTTTAAGTGCTCTGGAGTCATTTCGTTGCAAGCGGGTTTTTAAGTGCTCTGGAGGCATTTCGTTGCAAGCGGGTTTTTAAGTGCTCTGGGGTCATTTCGTTGCAAGCGGGTTTTTAAGTGCTCTGGAGTCATTTTGTTGCAAGCGGGTTTTTAAGTGCTCTGGAGTCATTTCGTTGCAAGCGGGTTTTTTAGTGCTCTGGAGTCATTTCGTTGCAAGCGGGTTTTTAAGTACTCTGGAGTCATTTCGTTGCATGCGGGTTTTTAAGTGCTCTGAAGGCATTTCGTTGTAAGCGGGTTTTTAAGTGCTCTGGAGTCATTTCGTTGCAAGCGGGTTTTTAAGTGCTCTGGAGTCATTTCGTTGCAAGCGGGTTTTTAAGTGCTCTGGAGTCATTTCGTTGCAAGCGGGTTTTTAAGTGCTCTGAAGGCATTTCGTTGCAAGCGGGTTTTTAAGTGCTCTGGAGTCATTTCGTTGCAAGCGGGTTTTTAAGTGCTCTGGAGTCATTTCGTTGCAAGCGGGTTTTTAAGTGCTCTGGAGTCATTTCGTTGCAAGCGGGTTTTTAAGTGCTCTGGAGTCATTTCGTTGCAAGCGGGTTTTTAAGTGCTCTGGAGTCATTTCGTTGTAAGCGGGTTTTTAAGTGCTCTGGAGTCATTTCGTTGCAAGCGGGTTTTTAAGTGCTCTGGAGACATTTCGTTGCAAGCGGGTTTTTAAGTGCTCTGGAGTCATTTCGTTGTAAGCGGGTTTTTAAGTGCTCTGGAGTCATTTCGTTGCAAGCGGGTTTTTAAGTGCTCTGGAGTCATTTCGTTGCAAGCGGGTTTTTAAGTGCTCTGGAGTCATTTCGTTGCATGCGGGTTTTTAAGTGCTCTGAAGGCATTTCGTTGTAAGCGGGTTTTTAAGTGCTCTGGAGTCATTTCGTTGCAAGCGGGTTTTTAAGTGCTCTGGAGTCATTTCATTGCAAGCGGGTTTTTAAGTGCTCTGGAGTCATTTCGTTGCAAGCGGGTTTTTAAGTGCTCTGGAGTCATTTCGTTGCAAGCGGGTTTTTAAGTGCTCTGGAGGCATTTCGTTGCAAGCGGGTTTTTAAGTGCTCTGGGGTCATTTCGTTGCAAGCGGGTTTTTAAGTGCTCTGGAGTCATTTCGTTGCAAGCGGGTTTTTAAGTGCTCTGGAGTCATTTCATTGCAAGCGGGTTTTTTAGTGCTCTGGAGTCATTTCGTTGCAAGCGGGTTTTTAAGTACTCTGGAGTCATTTCGTTGCATGCGGGTTTTTAAGTGCTCTGAAGGCATTTCGTTGTAAGCGGGTTTTTAAGTGCTCTGGAGTCATTTCGTTGCAAGCGGGTTTTTAAGTGCTCTGGAGTCATTTCGTTGCAAGCGGGTTTTTAAGTGCTCTGGAGTCATTTCGTTGCAAGCGGGTTTTTAAGTGCTCTGAAGGCATTTCGTTGCAAGCGGGTTTTTAAGTGCTCTGGAGTCATTTCGTTGCAAGCGGGTTTTTAAGTGCTCTGGAGTCATTTCGTTGCAAGCGGGTTTTTAAGTGCTCTGGAGTCATTTCGTTGCAAGCGGGTTTTTAAGTGCTCTGGAGTCATTTCGTTGCAAGCGGGTTTTTAAGTGCTCTGGAGTCATTTCGTTGTAAGCGGGTTTTTAAGTGCTCTGGAGTCATTTCGTTGCAAGCGGGTTTTTAAGTGCTCTGGAGACATTTCGTTGCAAGCGGGTTTTTAAGTGCTCTGGAGTCATTTCGTTGTAAGCGGGTTTTTAAGTGCTCTGGAGTCATTTCGTTGCAAGCGGGTTTTTAAGTGCTCTGGAGTCATTTCGTTGCAAGCGGGTTTTTAAGTGCTCTGGAGTCATTTCGTTGCATGCGGGTTTTTAAGTGCTCTGAAGGCATTTCGTTGTAAGCGGGTTTTTAAGTGCTCTGGAGTCATTTCGTTGCAAGCGGGTTTTTAAGTGCTCTGGAGTCATTTCATTGCAAGCGGGTTTTTAAGTGCTCTGGAGTCATTTCGTTGCAAGCGGGTTTTTAAGTGCTCTGGAGTCATTTCGTAGCAAGCGGGCTTTTAAGTGCTCTGGAGTCATTTCGTTGCAAGCGGGTTTTATACGTGTTCTGGAGTCATTTCGTTGCAAGCGGGTTTTTACATACTTCTCAGACATTTCACTGGAAGCGGGTTTTTTAAGTGCTCTGCAGGCATTTCGTTGTAAGCGGGTTTTTAAGTACTCTGGAGTCATTTCGTTGCAAGCGGGTTTTTAAGTGCTCTGGAGTCATTTCGTTGCAAGCGGGTTTTTAAGTGCTCTGGAGTCATTTCGTTGCAAGCGGGTTTTTAAGTGCTCTGGAGTCATTTCTTTGCAAGCGGGTTTTTAAGTACTCTAGAGACATTTCGTTGCAAGCGGGTTTTTAAGTGCTCTGGAGTCATTTCGTTGCAAGCGGGTTTTTAAGTGCTCTGGAGTCATTTCGTTGCAAGCGGGTTTTTAAGTGCTCTGAAGGCATTTCGTTGCAAGCGGGTTTTTAAGTGCTCTGGAGTCATTTCGTTGCAAGCGGGTTTTTAAGTGCTCTGGAGTCATTTCGTTGCAAGCGGGTTTTTAAGTGCTCTGGAGTCATTTCATTGCAAGCGGGTTTTTTAGTGCTCTGGAGTCATTTCGTTGCAAGCGGGTTTTTAAGTGCTCTGGAGTCATTTCGTTGCATGCGGGTTTTTAAGTGCTCTGAAGGCATTTCGTTGTAAGCGGGTTTTTAAGTGCTCTGGAGTCATTTCGTTGCAAGCGGGTTTTTAAGTGCTCTGGAGTCATTTCGTTGCAAGCGGGTTTTTAAGTGCTCTGGAGTTATTAAGTTGCAAGCGGGTTTTTAAGTGCTCTGAAGGCATTTCGTTGCAAGCGGGTTTTTAAGTGCTCTGGAGTCATTTCGTTGCAAGCGGGTTTTTAAGTGCTCTGGAGTCATTTCGTTGCAAGCGGGTTTTTACGTGTTCTGGAGTCATTTCGTTGCAAGCGGGTTTTTACATACTTCTCAGACATTTCACTGGAAGCGGGTTTTTTAAGTGCTCTGCAGGCATTTCGTTGTAAGCGGGTTTTTAAGTACTCTGGAGTCATTTCGTTGCAAGCGGGTTTTTAAGTGCTCTGGAGTCATTTCGTTGCAAGCGGGTTTTTAAGTGCTCTGGAGTCATTTCGTTGCAAGCGGGTTTTTAAATGCTCTGGAGTCATTTCGTTACAAGCGGGTTTTTAAGTGCTCTGGAGGCATTTCGTTGCAAGCGGGTTTTTAAGTGCTCTGGAGTCATTTCGTTGCAAGCGGGTTTTTAAGTGCTCTGGAGTCATTTCGTTGCAAGCGGGTTTTTAAGTGCTCTGGAGTCATTTCGTTGCAAGCGGGTTTTTAAGTGCTCTGGAGTCATTTCGTTGCAAGCGGGTTTTTAAGTGCTCTGGAGTCATTTCGTTGCAAGCTGGTTTTTAAGTGCTCTGGAGACATTTCGTTGCAAGCGGGTTTTTAAGTGCTCTGGAGTCATTTCGTTGCAAGCGGGTTTTTAAGTGCTCTGGAGTCATTTCGTTGCAAGCGGGTTTTTAAGTGCTCTGGAGTCATTTCGTTGCAAGCGGGTTTTTAAGTGCTCTGGAGTCATTTCGTTGCAAGCGGGTTTTTAAGTGCTCTGGAGTCATTTCGTTGCAAGCGGGTTTTTTAGTGCTCTGGAGTCATTTCGTTGCAAGCGGGTTTTTAAGTGCTCTGGAGTCATTTCGTTGCAAGCGGGTTTTTAAGTGCTCTGGAGTCATTTCGTTGCAAGCGGGTTTTTAAGTGCTCTGGAGGCATTTCGTTGCAAGCGGGTTTTTAAGTGCTCTGGAGTCATTTCGTTGCAAGCGGGTTTTTAAGTGCTCTGGAGTCATTTCGTTGCAAGCGGGTTTTTAAGTGCTCTGGAGTCATTTCATTGCAAGCGGGTTTTTTAGTGCTCTGGAGTCATTTCGTTGCAAGCGGGTTTTTAAGTGCTCTGGAGTCATTTCGTTGCATGCGGGTTTTTAAGTGCTCTGAAGGCATTTCGTTGTAAGCGGGTTTTTAAGTGCTCTGGAGTCATTTCGTTGCAAGCGGGTTTTTAAGTGCTCTGGAGTCATTTCGTTGCAAGCGGGTTTTTAAGTGCTCTGGAGTCATTTCGTTGCAAGCGGGTTTTTAAGTGCTCTGAAGGCATTTCGTTGCAAGCGGGTTTTTAAGTGCTCTGGAGTCATTTCGTTGCAAGCGGGTTTTTAAGTGCTCTGGAGTCATTTCGTTGCAAGCGGGTTTTTACGTGTTCTGGAGTCATTTCGTTGCAAGCGGGTTTTTACATACTTCTCAGACATTTCACTGGAAGCGGGTTTTTTAAGTGCTCTGCAGGCATTTCGTTGTAAGCGGGTTTTTAAGTACTCTGGAGTCATTTCGTTGCAAGCGGGTTTTTAAGTGCTCTGGAGTCATTTCGTTGCAAGCGGGTTTTTAAGTGCTCTGGAGTCATTTCGTTGCAAGCGGGTTTTTAAGTGCTCTGGAGTCATTTCGTTACAAGCCGGTTTTTAAGTGCTCTGGAGGCATTTCGTTGCAAGCGGGTTTTTAAGTGCTCTGGAGTCATTTCGTTGCAAGCGGGTTTTTAAGTGCTCTGGAGTCATTTCGTTGCAAGCGGGTTTTTAAGTGCTCTGGAGTCATTTCGTTGCAAGCGGGTTTTTAAGTGCTCTGGAGTCATTTCGTTGCAAGCGGGTTTTTAAGTGCTCTGGAGTCATTTCGTTGCAAGCGGGTTTTTAAGTGCTCTGGAGACATTTCGTTGCAAGCGGGTTTTTAAGTGCTCTGGAGTCATTTCGTTGCAAGCGGGTTTTTAAGTGCTCTGGAGTCATTTCGTTGCAAGTGGGTTTTTAAGTGCTCTGGAGTCATTTCGTTGCAAGCGGGTTTTTAAGTACTCTGTAGACATTTCGTTGCAAGCGGGTTTTTAAGTGCTCTGGAGTCATTTCGTTGCAAGCGGGTTTTTAAGTGCTCTGGAGTCATTTCGTTGCAAGCGGGTTTTTAAGTGCTCTGAAGGCATTTCGTTGCAAGCGGGTTTTTAAGTGCTCTGGAGTCATTTCGTTGCAAGCGGGTTTTTAAGTGCTCTGGAGTCATTTCGTTGCAAGCGGGTTTTTAAGTGCTCTGGAGTCATTTCGTTGCAAGCGGGTTTTTAAGTACTCTGGAGACATTTCGTTGCAAGCGGGTTTTTAAGTGCTCTGGAGTCATTTCGTTGCAAGCGGGTTTTTAAGTGCTCTGGAGTCATTTCGTTGCAAGCGGGTTTTTAAGTGCTCTGAAGGCATTTCGTTGCAAGCAGGTTTTTAAGTGCTCTGGAGTCATTTCGTTGCAAGCGGGTTTTTAAGTGCTCTGGAGTCATTTCGTTGCAAGCGGGTTTGTAAGTGCTCTGGAGTCATTTCATTGCAAGCGGGTTTTTTAGTGCTCTGGAGTCATTTCGTTGCAAGCGGGTTTTTAAGTACTCTGGAGTCATTTCGTTGCATGCGGGTTTTTAAGTGCTCTGAAGGCATTTCGTTGTAAGAGGGTTTTTAAGTGCTCTGGAGTCATTTCGTTGCAAGCGGGTTTTTAAGTGCTCTGGAGTCATTTCGTTGCAAGCGGGTTTTTAAGTGCTCTGGAGTCATTTCGTTGCAAGCGGGTTTTTAAGTGCTCTGAAGGCATTTCGTTGCAAGCGGGTTTTTAAGTGCTCTGGAGTCATTTCGTTGCAAGCGGGTTTTTAAGTGCTCTGGAGTCATTTCGTTGCAAGCGGGTTTTTAAGTGCTCTGGAGTCATTTCGTTGTAAGCGGGTTTTTAAGTGCTCTGGAGTCATTTCGTTGCAAGCGGGTTTTTAAGTGCTCTGGAGACATTTCGTTGCAAGCGGGTTTTTAAGTGCTCTGGAGTCATTTCGTTGTAAGCGGGTTTTTAAGTGCTCTGGAGTCATTTCGTTGCAAGCGGGTTTTTAAGTGCTCTGGAGTCATTTCGTTGCAAGCGGGTTTTTAAGTGCTCTGGAGTCATTTCGTTGCATGCGGGTTTTTAAGTGCTCTGAAGGCATTTCGTTGTAAGCGGGTTTTTAAGTGCTCTGGAGTCATTTCGTTGCAAGCGGGTTTTTAAGTGCTCTGGAGTCATTTCTTTGCAAGCGGGTTTTTAAGTGCTCTGGAGTCATTTCGTTGCAAGCGGGTTTTTACGTGTTCTGGAGTCATTTCGTTGCAAGCGGGTTTTTACATACTTCTCAGACATTTCACTGGAAGCGGGTTTTTTAAGTGCTCTGCAGGCATTTCGTTGTAAGCGGGTTTTTAAGTACTCTGGAGTCATTTCGTTGCAAGCGGGTTTTTAAGTGCTCTGGAGTCATTTCGTTGCAAGCGGGTTTTTAAGTTCTCTGGAGTCATTTCGTTGCAAGCGGGTTTTTAAGTGCTCTGGAGTCATTTCGTTACAAGCGGGTTTTTAAGTGCTCTGGAGGCATTTCGTTGCAAGCGGGTTTTTAAGTGCTCTGGAGTCATTTCGTTGCAAGCGGGTTTTTAAGTGCTCTGGAGTCATTTCGTTGCAAGCGGGTTTTTAAGTGCTCTGGAGTCATTTCGTTGCAAGCGGGTTTTTAAGTGCTCTGGAGACATTTCGTTGCAAGCGGGTTTTTAAGTGCTCTGGAGTCATTTCGTTGCAAGCGGGTTTTTAAGTGCTCTGGAGTCATTTCGTTGCAAGCGGGTTTTTAAGTGCTCTGGAGTCATTTCGTTGCAAGCGGGTTTTTAAGTACTCTGTAGACATTTCGTTGCAAGCGGGTTTTTAAGTGCTCTGGAGTCATTTCGTTGCAAGCGGGTTTATAAGTGCTCTGAAGGCATTTCGTTGCAAGCGGGTTTTTAAGTGCTCTGGAGTCATTTCGTTGCAAGCGGGTTTTTAAGTGCTCTGGAGTCATTTCGTTGCAAGCGGGTTTTTAAGTGCTCTGGAGTCATTTCGTTGCAAGCGGGTTTTTAAGTACTCTGGAGACATTTCGTTGCAAGCGGGTTTTTAAGTGCTCTGGAGTCATTTCGTTGCAAGCGGGTTTTTAAGTGCTCTGGAGTCATTTCGTTGCAAGCGGGTTTTTAAGTGCTCTGGAGGCATTTCGTTGCAAGCGGGTTTTTAAGTGCTCTGGGGTCATTTCGTTGCAAGCGGGTTTTTAAGTGCTCTGGAGTCATTTTGTTGCAAGCGGGTTTTTAAGTGCTCTGGAGTCATTTCATTGCAAGCGGGTTTTTTAGTGCTCTGGAGTCATTTCGTTGCAAGCGGGTTTTTAAGTACTCTGGAGTCATTTCGTTGCATGCGGGTTTTTAAGTGCTCTGAAGGCATTTCGTTGTAAGCGGGTTTTTAAGTGCTCTGGAGTCATTTCGTTGCAAGCGGGTTTTTAAGTGCTCTGGAGTCATTTCGTTGCAAGCGGGTTTTTAAGTGCTCTGGAGTCATTTCGTTGCAAGCGGGTTTTTAAGTGCTCTGAAGGCATTTCGTTGCAAGCGGGTTTTTAAGTGCTCTGGAGTCATTTCGTTGCAAGCGGGTTTTTAAGTGCTCTGGAGTCATTTCGTTGCAAGCGGGTTTTTAAGTGCTCTGGAGTCATTTCGTTGCAAGCGGGTTTTTAAGTGCTCTGGAGTCATTTCGTTGCAAGCGGGTTTTTAAGTGCTCTGGAGTCATTTCGTTGTAAGCGGGTTTTTAAGTGCTCTGGAGTCATTTCGTTGCAAGCGGGTTTTTAAGTGCTCTGGAGACATTTCGTTGCAAGCGGGTTTTTAAGTGCTCTGGAGTCATTTCGTTGTAAGCGGGTTTTTAAGTGCTCTGGAGTCATTTCGTTGCAAGCGGGTTTTTAAGTGCTCTGGAGTCATTTCGTTGCAAGCGGGTTTTTAAGTGCTCTGGAGTCATTTCGTTGCATGCGGGTTTTTAAGTGCTCTGAAGGCATTTCGTTGTAAGCGGGTTTTTAAGTGCTCTGGAGTCATTTCGTTGCAAGCGGGTTTTTAAGTGCTCTGGAGTCATTTCGTTGCAAGCGGGTTTTTAAGTACTCTGGAGACATTTCGTTGCAAGCGGGTTTTTAAGTGCTCTGGAGTCATTTCGTTGCAAGCGGGTTTTTAAGTGCTCTGGAGTCATTTCGTTGCAAGCGGGTTTTTAAGTGCTCTGAAGGCATTTCGTTGCAAGCAGGTTTTTAAGTGCTCTGGAGTCATTTCGTTGCAAGCGGGTTTTTAAGTGCTCTGGAGTCATTTCGTTGCAAGCGGGTTTGTAAGTGCTCTGGAGTCATTTCATTGCAAGCGGGTTTTTTAGTGCTCTGGAGTCATTTCGTTGCAAGCGGGTTTTTAAGTACTCTGGAGTCATTTCGTTGCATGCGGGTTTTTAAGTGCTCTGAAGGCATTTCGTTGTAAGAGGGTTTTTAAGTGCTCTGGAGTCATTTCGTTGCAAGCGGGTTTTTAAGTGCTCTGGAGTCATTTCGTTGCAAGCGGGTTTTTAAGTGCTCTGGAGTCATTTCGTTGCAAGCGGGTTTTTAAGTGCTCTGAAGGCATTTCGTTGCAAGCGGGTTTTTAAGTGCTCTGGAGTCATTTCGTTGCAAGCGGGTTTTTAAGTGCTCTGGAGTCATTTCGTTGCAAGCGGGTTTTTAAGTGCTCTGGAGTCATTTCGTTGTAAGCGGGTTTTTAAGTGCTCTGGAGTCATTTCGTTGCAAGCGGGTTTTTAAGTGCTCTGGAGACATTTCGTTGCAAGCGGGTTTTTAAGTGCTCTGGAGTCATTTCGTTGTAAGCGGGTTTTTAAGTGCTCTGGAGTCATTTCGTTGCAAGCGGGTTTTTAAGTGCTCTGGAGTCATTTCGTTGCAAGCGGGTTTTTAAGTGCTCTGGAGTCATTTCGTTGCATGCGGGTTTTTAAGTGCTCTGAAGGCATTTCGTTGTAAGCGGGTTTTTAAGTGCTCTGGAGTCATTTCGTTGCAAGCGGGTTTTTAAGTGCTCTGGAGTCATTTCTTTGCAAGCGGGTTTTTAAGTGCTCTGGAGTCATTTCGTTGCAAGCGGGTTTTTACGTGTTCTGGAGTCATTTCGTTGCAAGCGGGTTTTTACATACTTCTCAGACATTTCACTGGAAGCGGGTTTTTTAAGTGCTCTGCAGGCATTTCGTTGTAAGCGGGTTTTTAAGTACTCTGGAGTCATTTCGTTGCAAGCGGGTTTTTAAGTGCTCTGGAGTCATTTCGTTGCAAGCGGGTTTTTAAGTTCTCTGGAGTCATTTCGTTGCAAGCGGGTTTTTAAGTGCTCTGGAGTCATTTCGTTACAAGCGGGTTTTTAAGTGCTCTGGAGGCATTTCGTTGCAAGCGGGTTTTTAAGTGCTCTGGAGTCATTTCGTTGCAAGCGGGTTTTTAAGTGCTCTGGAGTCATTTCGTTGCAAGCGGGTTTTTAAGTGCTCTGGAGTCATTTCGTTGCAAGCGGGTTTTTAAGTGCTCTGGAGACATTTCGTTGCAAGCGGGTTTTTAAGTGCTCTGGAGTCATTTCGTTGCAAGCGGGTTTTTAAGTGCTCTGGAGTCATTTCGTTGCAAGCGGGTTTTTAAGTGCTCTGGAGTCATTTCGTTGCAAGCGGGTTTTTAAGTACTCTGTAGACATTTCGTTGCAAGCGGGTTTTTAAGTGCTCTGGAGTCATTTCGTTGCAAGCGGGTTTATAAGTGCTCTGAAGGCATTTCGTTGCAAGCGGGTTTTTAAGTGCTCTGGAGTCATTTCGTTGCAAGCGGGTTTTTAAGTGCTCTGGAGTCATTTCGTTGCAAGCGGGTTTTTAAGTGCTCTGGAGTCATTTCGTTGCAAGCGGGTTTTTAAGTACTCTGGAGACATTTCGTTGCAAGCGGGTTTTTAAGTGCTCTGGAGTCATTTCGTTGCAAGCGGGTTTTTAAGTGCTCTGGAGTCATTTCGTTGCAAGCGGGTTTTTAAGTGCTCTGGAGGCATTTCGTTGCAAGCGGGTTTTTAAGTGCTCTGGGGTCATTTCGTTGCAAGCGGGTTTTTAAGTGCTCTGGAGTCATTTTGTTGCAAGCGGGTTTTTAAGTGCTCTGGAGTCATTTCATTGCAAGCGGGTTTTTTAGTGCTCTGGAGTCATTTCGTTGCAAGCGGGTTTTTAAGTACTCTGGAGTCATTTCGTTGCATGCGGGTTTTTAAGTGCTCTGAAGGCATTTCGTTGTAAGCGGGTTTTTAAGTGCTCTGGAGTCATTTCGTTGCAAGCGGGTTTTTAAGTGCTCTGGAGTCATTTCGTTGCAAGCGGGTTTTTAAGTGCTCTGGAGTCATTTCGTTGCAAGCGGGTTTTTAAGTGCTCTGAAGGCATTTCGTTGCAAGCGGGTTTTTAAGTGCTCTGGAGTCATTTCGTTGCAAGCGGGTTTTTAAGTGCTCTGGAGTCATTTCGTTGCAAGCGGGTTTTTAAGTGCTCTGGAGTCATTTCGTTGCAAGCGGGTTTTTAAGTGCTCTGGAGTCATTTCGTTGCAAGCGGGTTTTTAAGTGCTCTGGAGTCATTTCGTTGTAAGCGGGTTTTTAAGTGCTCTGGAGTCATTTCGTTGCAAGCGGGTTTTTAAGTGCTCTGGAGACATTTCGTTGCAAGCGGGTTTTTAAGTGCTCTGGAGTCATTTCGTTGTAAGCGGGTTTTTAAGTGCTCTGGAGTCATTTCGTTGCAAGCGGGTTTTTAAGTGCTCTGGAGTCATTTCGTTGCAAGCGGGTTTTTAAGTGCTCTGGAGTCATTTCGTTGCATGCGGGTTTTTAAGTGCTCTGAAGGCATTTCGTTGTAAGCGGGTTTTTAAGTGCTCTGGAGTCATTTCGTTGCAAGCGGGTTTTTAAGTGCTCTGGAGTCATTTCGTTGCAAGCGGGTTTTTAAGTGCTCTGGAGTCATTTCGTTGCAAGCGGGTTTTTAAGTGCTCTGGAGTCATTTCGTAGCAAGCGGGCTTTTAAGTGCTCTGGAGTCATTTCGTTGCAAGCGGGTTTTATACGTGTTCTGGAGTCATTTCGTTGCAAGCGGGTTTTTACATACTTCTCAGACATTTCACTGGAAGCGGGTTTTTTAAGTGCTCTGCAGGCATTTCGTTGTAAGCGGGTTTTTAAGTACTCTGGAGTCATTTCATTGCAAGCGGGTTTTTTAGTGCTCTGGAGTCATTTCGTTGCAAGCGGGTTTTTAAGTGCTCTGGAGTCATTTCGTTGCATGCGGGTTTTTAAGTGCTCTGAAGGCATTTCGTTGTAAGCGGGCTTTTAAGTGCTCTGGAGTCATTTCGTTGCAAGCGGGTTTTTACGTGTTGTGGAGTCATTTCGTTGCAAGCGGGTTTTTACATACTTCTCAGACATTTCACTGGAAGCGGGTTTTTTAAGTGCTCTGCAGGCATTTCGTTGTAAGCGGGTTTTTAAGTACTCTGGAGTCATTTCGTTGCAAGCGGGTTTTTAAGTGCTCTGGAGTCATTTCGTTGCAAGCGGGTTTTTAAGTGCTCTGGAGTCATTTCGTTGCAAGCGGGTTTTTAAGTGCTCTGGAGTCATTTCGTTGCAAGCGGGTTTTTAAGTGCTCTGGAGTCATTTCGTTGCAAGCGGGTTTTTAAGTACTCTGGAGACATTTCGTTGCAAGCGGGTTTTTAAGTGCTCTGGAGTCATTTCGTTGCAAGCGGGTTTTTAAGTGCTCTGGAGTCATTTCGTTGCAAGCGGGTTTTTAAGTGCTCTGGAGGCATTTCGTTGCAAGCGGGTTTTTAAGTGCTCTGGGGTCATTTCGTTGCAAGCGGGTTTTTAAGTGCTCTGGAGTCATTTTGTTGTAAGCGGGTTTTTAAGTGCTCTGGAGTCATTTCATTGCAAGCGGGTTTTTTAGTGCTCTGGAGTCATTTCGTTGCAAGCGGGTTTTTAAGTACTCTGGAGTCATTTCGTTGCATGCGGGTTTTTAAGTGCTCTGAAGGCATTTCGTTGTAAGCGGGTTTTTAAGTGCTCTGGAGTCATTTCGTTGCAAGCGGGTTTTTAAGTGCTCTGGAGTCATTTCGTTGCAAGCGGGTTTTTAAGTGCTCTGGAGTCATTTCGTTGCAAGCGGGTTTTTAAGTGCTCTGAAGGCATTTCGTTGCAAGCGGGTTTTTAAGTGCTCTGGAGTCATTTCGTTGCAAGCGGGTTTTTAAGTGCTCTGGAGTCATTTCGTTGCAAGCGGGTTTTTAAGTGCTCTGGAGTCATTTCGTTGCAAGCGGGTTTTTAAGTGCTCTGGAGTCATTTCGTTGCAAGCGGGTTTTTAAGTGCTCTGGAGTCATTTCGTTGTAAGCGGGTTTTTAAGTGCTCTGGAGTCATTTCGTTGCAAGCGGGTTTTTAAGTGCTCTGGAGACATTTCGTTGCAAGCGGGTTTTTAAGTGCTCTGGAGTCATTTCGTTGTAAGCGGGTTTTTAAGTGCTCTGGAGTCATTTCGTTGCAAGCGGGTTTTTAAGTGCTCTGGAGTCATTTCGTTGCAAGCGGGTTTTTAAGTGCTCTGGAGTCATTTCGTTGCATGCGGGTTTTTAAGTGCTCTGAAGGCATTTCGTTGTAAGCGGGTTTTTAAGTGCTCTGGAGTCATTTCGTTGCAAGCGGGTTTTTAAGTGCTCTGGAGTCATTTCGTTGCAAGCGGGTTTTTAAGTGCTCTGGAGTCATTTCGTTGCAAGCGGGTTTTTAAGTGCTCTGGAGTCATTTCGTAGCAAGCGGGCTTTTAAGTGCTCTGGAGTCATTTCGTTGCAAGCGGGTTTTATACGTGTTCTGGAGTCATTTCGTTGCAAGCGGGTTTTTACATACTTCTCAGACATTTCACTGGAAGCGGGTTTTTTAAGTGCTCTGCAGGCATTTCGTTGTAAGCGGGTTTTTAAGTACTCTGGAGTCATTTCATTGCAAGCGGGTTTTTTAGTGCTCTGGAGTCATTTCGTTGCAAGCGGGTTTTTAAGTGCTCTGGAGTCATTTCGTTGCATGCGGGTTTTTAAGTGCTCTGAAGGCATTTCGTTGTAAGCGGGCTTTTAAGTGCTCTGGAGTCATTTCGTTGCAAGCGGGTTTTTACGTGTTGTGGAGTCATTTCGTTGCAAGCGGGTTTTTACATACTTCTCAGACATTTCACTGGAAGCGGGTTTTTTAAGTGCTCTGCAGGCATTTCGTTGTAAGCGGGTTTTTAAGTACTCTGGAGTCATTTCGTTGCAAGCGGGTTTTTAAGTGCTCTGGAGTCATTTCGTTGCAAGCGGGTTTTTAAGTGCTCTGGAGTCATTTCGTTGCAAGCGGGTTTTTAAGTGCTCTGGAGTCATTTCGTTGCAAGCGGGTTTTTAAGTGCTCTGGAGTCATTTCGTTGCAAGCGGGTTTTTAAGTACTCTGTAGACATTTCGTTGCAAGCGGGTTTTTAAGTGCTCTGGAGTCATTTCGTTGCAAGCGGGTTTTTAAGTGCTCTGGAGTCATTTCGTTGCAAGCGGGTTTTTAAGTGCTCTGAAGGCATTTCGTTGCAAGCGGGTTTTTAAGTGCTCTGGAGTCATTTCGTTGCAAGCGGGTTTTTAAGTGCTCTGGAGTCATTTCGTTGCAAGCGGGTTTTTAAGTGCTCTGGAGTCATTTCGTTGCAAGCGGGTTTTTAAGTGCTCTGGAGTCATTTCGTTGCAAGCGGGTTTTTAAGTGCTCTGGAGTCATTTCGTTGCAAGCGGGTTTTTAAGTGCTCTGGAGTCATTTCGTTGCAAGCGGGTTTTTAAGTGCTCTGGAGACATTTCGTTGCAAGCGGGTTTTTAAGTGCTCTGGAGTCATTTCGTTGCAAGCGGGTTTTTAAGTGCTCTGGAGTCATTTCGTTGCAAGCGGGTTTTTAAGTGCTCTGGAGTCATTTCGTTGCAAGCGGGTTTTTAAGTGCTCTGGAGTCATTTCGTTGCAAGCGGGTTTTTAAGTGCTCTGGAGTCATTTCGTTGCAAGCGGGTTTTTAAGTGCTCTGGAGTCATTTCGTTGCAAGCGGGTTTTTAAGTGCTCTGGAGACATTTCGTTGCAAGCGGGTTTTTAAGTGCTCTGGAGTCATTTCGTTGCAAGCGGGTTTTTAAGTGCTCTGGAGTCATTTCGTTGCAAGCGGGTTTTTAAGTGCTCTGGAGACATTTCGTTGCATGCGGGTTTTTAAGTGCTCTGGAGTCATTTCGTTGCAAGCGGGTTTTTAAGTGCTCTGGAGTCATTTCGTTGCAAGCGGGTTTTTAAGTGCTCTGGAGTCATTTCGTTGCAAGCGGGTTTTTAAGTACTCTGTAGACATTTCGTTGCAAGCGGGTTTTTAAGTGCTCTGGAGTCATTTCGTTGCAAGCGGGTTTTTAAGTGCTCTGGAGTCATTTCGTTGCAAGCGGGTTTTTAAGTGCTCTGAAGGCATTTCGTTGCAAGCGGATTTTTAAGTGCTCTGGAGTCATTTCGTTGCAAGCGGGTTTTTAAGTGCTCTGGAGTCATTTCGTTGCAAGCGGGTTTTTTAGTGCTCTGGAGTCATTTCGTTGCAAGCGGGTTTTTAAGTACTCTGGAGTCATTTCGTTGCATGCGGGTTTTTAAGTGCTCTGAAGGCATTTCGTTGCAAGCGGGTTTTTAAGTGCTCTGGAGTCATTTCGTTGCAAGCGGGTTTTTAAGTGCTCTGGAGTCATTTCGTTGCAAGCGGGTTTTTAAGTGCTCTGGAGTCATTTCGTTGCAAGCGGGTTTTTAAGTGCTCTGGAGTCATTTCGTTGCAAGCGGGTTTTTAAGTGCTCTGGAGTCATTTCGTTGCAAGCGGGTTTTTAAGTGCTCTGGAGTCATTTCGTTGCAAGCGGGTTTTTAAGTGCTCTGGAGTCATTTCGTTGCAAGCGGGTTTTTAAGTGCTCTGAAGGCATTTCGTTGCAAGCGGGTTTTTAAGTGCTCTGGAGTCATTTCGTTGCAAGCGGGTTTTTAAGTGCTCTGGAGTCATTTCGTTGCAAGCGGGTTTTTAAGTGCTCTGGAGTCATTTCGTTGCAAGCGGGTTTTTAAGTACTCTGGAGACATTTCGTTGCAAGCGGGTTTTTAAGTGCTCTGGAGTCATTTCGTTGCAAGCGGGTTTTTAAGTGCTCTGGAGTCATTTCGTTGCAAGCGGGTTTTTAAGTGCTCTGAAGGCATTTCGTTGCAAGCGGGTTTTTAAGTGCTCTGGAGTCATTTCGTTGCAAGCGGGTTTTTAAGTGCTCTGGAGTCATTTCGTTGCAAGCGGGTTGTTAAGTGCTCTGGAGTCATTTCGTTGCAAGCGGGTTTTTTAGTGCTCTGGAGTCTTTTCGTTGCAAGCGGGTTTTTAAGTACTCTGGAGTCATTTCGTTGCATGCGGGTTTTTAAGTGCTCTGAAGGCATTTCGTTGTAAGCGGGTTTTTAAGTGCTCTGGAGTCATTTCGTTGCAAGCGGGTTTTTAAGTGCTCTGGAGTCATTTCGTTGCAAGCGGGTTTTTAAGTGCTCTGGAGTCATTTCGTTGCAAGCGGGTTTTTAAGTGCTCTGAAGGCATTTCGTTGCAAGCGGGTTTTTAAGTGCTCTGGAGTCATTTCGTTGCAAGCGGGTTTTTAAGTGCTCTGGAGTCATTTTGTTGCAAGGGGGTTTTTAAGTGCTCTGGAGTCATTTCGTTGTAAGCGGGTTTTTAAGTACTCTGGAGACATTTCGTTGCAAGCGGGTTTTTAAGTGCTCTGGAGTCATTTCGTTGCATGCGGGTTTTTAAGTGCTCTGAAGGCATTTCGTTGTAAGCGGGCTTTTAAGTGCTCTGGAGTCATTTCGTTGCAAGCGGGTTTTTACGTGTTCTGGAGTCATTTCGTTGCAAGCGGGTTTTTACATACTTCTCAGACAATTCACTGGAAGCGGGTTTTTTAAGTGCTCTGCAGGCATTTCGTTGTAAGCGGGTTTTTAAGTACTCTGGAGTCATTTCGTTGCAAGCGGGTTTTTAAGTGCTCTGGAGTCATTTCGTTGCAAGCGGGTTTTTAAGTGCTCTGGAGTCATTTCGTTGCAAGCGGGTTTTTAAGTGCTCTGGAGTCATTTCGTTGCATGCGGGTTTTTAAGTGCTCTGAAGGCATTTCGTTGTAAGCGGGTTTTTAAGTGCTCTGGAGTCATTTCGTTGCAAGCGGGTTTTTAAGTGCTCTGGAGTCATTTCGTTGCAAGCGGGTTTTTAAGTGCTCTGGAGTCATTTCGTTGCAAGCGGGTTTTTAAGTGCTCTGGAGTCATTTCGTAGCAAGCGGGCTTTTAAGTGCTCTGGAGTCATTTCGTTGCAAGCGGGTTTTATACGTGTTCTGGAGTCATTTCGTTGCAAGCGGGTTTTTACATACTTCTCAGACATTTCACTGGAAGCGGGTTTTTTAAGTGCTCTGCAGGCATTTCGTTGTAAGCGGGTTTTTAAGTACTCTGGAGTCATTTCATTGCAAGCGGGTTTTTTAGTGCTCTGGAGTCATTTCGTTGCAAGCGGGTTTTTAAGTGCTCTGGAGTCATTTCGTTGCATGCGGGTTTTTAAGTGCTCTGAAGGCATTTCGTTGTAAGCGGGCTTTTAAGTGCTCTGGAGTCATTTCGTTGCAAGCGGGTTTTTACGTGTTGTGGAGTCATTTCGTTGCAAGCGGGTTTTTACATACTTCTCAGACATTTCACTGGAAGCGGGTTTTTTAAGTGCTCTGCAGGCATTTCGTTGTAAGCGGGTTTTTAAGTACTCTGGAGTCATTTCGTTGCAAGCGGGTTTTTAAGTGCTCTGGAGTCATTTCGTTGCAAGCGGGTTTTTAAGTGCTCTGGAGTCATTTCGTTGCAAGCGGGTTTTTAAGTGCTCTGGAGTCATTTCGTTGCAAGCGGGTTTTTAAGTGCTCTGGAGTCATTTCGTTGCAAGCGGGTTTTTAAGTACTCTGGAGACATTTCTTTGCAAGCGGGTTTTTAAGTGCTCTGGAGTCATTTCGTTGCAAGCGGGTTTTTAAGTGCTCTGGAGTCATTTCGTTGCAAGCGGGTTTTTAAGTGCTCTGGAGTCATTTCGTTGCAAGCGGGTTTTTAAGTGCTCTGGAGGCATTTCGTTGCAAGCGGGTTTTTAAGTGCTCTGGGGTCATTTCGTTGCAAGCGGGTTTTTAAGTGCTCTGGAGTCATTTTGTTGTAAGCGGGTTTTTAAGTGCTCTGGAGTCATTTCATTGCAAGCGGGTTTTTTAGTGCTCTGGAGTCATTTCGTTGCAAGCGGGTTTTTAAGTACTCTGGAGTCATTTCGTTGCATGCGGGTTTTTAAGTGCTCTGAAGGCATTTCGTTGTAAGCGGGTTTTTAAGTGCTCTGGAGTCATTTCGTTGCAAGCGGGTTTTTAAGTGCTCTGGAGTCATTTCGTTGCAAGCGGGTTTTTAAGTGCTCTGGAGTCATTTCGTTGCAAGCGGGTTTTTAAGTGCTCTGGAGTCATTTCGTTGCAAGCGGGTTTTTAAGTGCTCTGGAGTCATTTCGTTGCAAGCGGGTTTTTAAGTGCTCTGAAGGCATTTCGTTGCAAGCGGGTTTTTAAGTGCTCTGGAGTCATTTCGTTGCAAGCGGGTTTTTAAGTGCTCTGGAGTCATTTCGTTGCAAGCGGGTTTTTAAGTGCTCTGGAGTCATTTCGTTGCAAGCGGGTTTTTAAGTGCTCTGGAGTCATTTCGTTGCAAGCGGGTTTTTAAGTGCTCTGGAGTCATTTCGTTGTAAGCGGGTTTTTAAGTGCTCTGGAGTCATTTCGTTGCAAGCGGGTTTTTAAGTGCTCTGGAGACATTTCGTTGCAAGCGGGTTTTTAAGTGCTCTGGAGTCATTTCGTTGTAAGCGGGTTTTTAAGTGCTCTGGAGTCATTTCGTTGCAAGCGGGTTTTTAAGTGCTCTGGAGTCATTTCGTTGCAAGCGGGTTTTTAAGTGCTCTGGAGTCATTTCGTTGCATGCGGGTTTTTAAGTGCTCTGAAGGCATTTCGTTGTAAGCGGGTTTTTAAGTGCTCTGGAGTCATTTCGTTGCAAGCGGGTTTTTAAGTGCTCTGGAGTCATTTCGTTGCAAGCGGGTTTTTAAGTGCTCTGGAGTCATTTCGTTGCAAGCGGGTTTTTAAGTGCTCTGGAGTCATTTCGTAGCAAGCGGGCTTTTAAGTGCTCTGGAGTCATTTCGTTGCAAGCGGGTTTTATACGTGTTCTGGAGTCATTTCGTTGCAAGCGGGTTTTTACATACTTCTCAGACATTTCACTGGAAGCGGGTTTTTTAAGTGCTCTGCAGGCATTTCGTTGTAAGCGGGTTTTTAAGTACTCTGGAGTCATTTCATTGCAAGCGGGTTTTTTAGTGCTCTGGAGTCATTTCGTTGCAAGCGGGTTTTTAAGTGCTCTGGAGTCATTTCGTTGCATGCGGGTTTTTAAGTGCTCTGAAGGCATTTCGTTGTAAGCGGGCTTTTAAGTGCTCTGGAGTCATTTCGTTGCAAGCGGGTTTTTACGTGTTGTGGAGTCATTTCGTTGCAAGCGGGTTTTTACATACTTCTCAGACATTTCACTGGAAGCGGGTTTTTTAAGTGCTCTGCAGGCATTTCGTTGTAAGCGGGTTTTTAAGTACTCTGGAGTCATTTCGTTGCAAGCGGGTTTTTAAGTGCTCTGGAGTCATTTCGTTGCAAGCGGGTTTTTAAGTGCTCTGGAGTCATTTCGTTGCAAGCGGGTTTTTAAGTGCTCTGGAGTCATTTCGTTGCAAGCGGGTTTTTAAGTGCTCTGGAGTCATTTCGTTGCAAGCGGGTTTTTAAGTACTCTGTAGACATTTCGTTGCAAGCGGGTTTTTAAGTGCTCTGGAGTCATTTCGTTGCAAGCGGGTTTTTAAGTGCTCTGGAGTCATTTCGTTGCAAGCGGGTTTTTAAGTGCTCTGAAGGCATTTCGTTGCAAGCGGGTTTTTAAGTGCTCTGGAGTCATTTCGTTGCAAGCGGGTTTTTAAGTGCTCTGGAGTCATTTCGTTGCAAGCGGGTTTTTAAGTGCTCTGGAGTCATTTCGTTGCAAGCGGGTTTTTAAGTGCTCTGGAGTCATTTCGTTGCAAGCGGGTTTTTAAGTGCTCTGGAGTCATTTCGTTGCAAGCGGGTTTTTAAGTGCTATGGAGTCATTTCGTTGCAAGCGGGTTTTTAAGTGCTCTGGAGACATTTCGTTGCAAGCGGGTTTTTAAGTGCTCTGGAGTCATTTCGTTGCAAGCGGGTTTTTAAGTGCTCTGGAGTCATTTCGTTGCAAGCGGGTTTTTAAGTGCTCTGGAGTCATTTCGTTGCAAGCGGGTTTTTAAGTGCTCTGGAGTCATTTCGTTGCAAGCGGGTTTTTAAGTGCTCTGGAGTCATTTCGTTGCAAGCGGGTTTTTAAGTGCTCTGGAGTCATTTCGTTGCAAGCGGGTTTTTAAGTGCTCTGGAGACATTTCGTTGCAAGCGGGTTTTTAAGTGCTCTGGAGTCATTTCGTTGCAAGCGGGTTTTTAAGTGCTCTGGAGTCATTTCGTTGCAAGCGGGTTTTTAAGTGCTCTGGAGACATTTCGTTGCATGCGGGTTTTTAAGTGCTCTGGAGTCATTTCGTTGCTAGCGGGTTTTTAAGTGCTCTGGAGTCATTTCGTTGCAAGCGGGTTTTTAAGTGCTCTGGAGTCATTTCGTTGCAAGCGGGTTTTTAAGTACTCTGTAGACATTTCGTTGCAAGCGGGTTTTTAAGTGCTCTGGAGTCATTTCGTTGCAAGCGGGTTTTTAAGTGCTCTGGAGTCATTTCGTTGCAAGCGGGTTTTTAAGTGCTCTGAAGGCATTTCGTTGCAAGCGGATTTTTAAGTGCTCTGGAGTCATTTCGTTGCAAGCGGGTTTTTAAGTGCTCTGGAGTCATTTCGTTGCAAGCGGGTTTTTTAGTGCTCTGGAGTCATTTCGTTGCAAGCGGGTTTTTAAGTACTCTGGAGTCATTTCGTTGCATGCGGGTTTTTAAGTGCTCTGAAGGCATTTCGTTGCAAGCGGGTTTTTAAGTGCTCTGGAGTCATTTCGTTGCAAGCGGGTTTTTAAGTGCTCTGGAGTCATTTCGTTGCAAGCGGGTTTTTAAGTGCTCTGGAGTCATTTCGTTGCAAGCGGGTTTTTAAGTGCTCTGGAGTCATTTCGTTGCAAGCGGGTTTTTAAGTGCTCTGGAGTCATTTCGTTGCAAGCGGGTTTTTAAGTGCTCTGGAGTCATTTCGTTGCAAGCGGGTTTTTAAGTGCTCTGGAGTCATTTCGTTGCAAGCGGGTTTTTAAGTGCTCTGAAGGCATTTCGTTGCAAGCGGGTTTTTAAGTGCTCTGGAGTCATTTCGTTGCAAGCGGGTTTTTAAGTGCTCTGGAGTCATTTCGTTGCAAGCGGGTTTTTAAGTGCTCTGGAGTCATTTCGTTGCAAGCGGGTTTTTAAGTACTCTGGAGACATTTCGTTGCAAGCGGGTTTTTAAGTGCTCTGGAGTCATTTCGTTGCAAGCGGGTTTTTAAGTGCTCTGGAGTCATTTCGTTGCAAGCGGGTTTTTAAGTGCTCTGAAGGCATTTCGTTGCAAGCGGGTTTTTAAGTGCTCTGGAGTCATTTCGTTGCAAGCGGGTTTTTAAGTGCTCTGGAGTCATTTCGTTGCAAGCGGGTTGTTAAGTGCTCTGGAGTCATTTCGTTGCAAGCGGGTTTTTTAGTGCTCTGGAGTCTTTTCGTTGCAAGCGGGTTTTTAAGTACTCTGGAGTCATTTCGTTGCATGCGGGTTTTTAAGTGCTCTGAAGGCATTTCGTTGTAAGCGGGTTTTTAAGTGCTCTGGAGTCATTTCGTTGCAAGCGGGTTTTTAAGTGCTCTGGAGTCATTTCGTTGCAAGCGGGTTTTTAAGTGCTCTGGAGTCATTTCGTTGCAAGCGGGTTTTTAAGTGCTCTGAAGGCATTTCGTTGCAAGCGGGTTTTTAAGTGCTCTGGAGTCATTTCGTTGCAAGCGGGTTTTTAAGTGCTCTGGAGTCATTTTGTTGCAAGGGGGTTTTTAAGTGCTCTGGAGTCATTTCGTTGTAAGCGGGTTTTTAAGTACTCTGGAGACATTTCGTTGCAAGCGGGTTTTTAAGTGCTCTGGAGTCATTTCGTTGCATGCGGGTTTTTAAGTGCTCTGAAGGCATTTCGTTGTAAGCGGGCTTTTAAGTGCTCTGGAGTCATTTCGTTGCAAGCGGGTTTTTACGTGTTCTGGAGTCATTTCGTTGCAAGCGGGTTTTTACATACTTCTCAGACAATTCACTGGAAGCGGGTTTTTTAAGTGCTCTGCAGGCATTTCGTTGTAAGCGGGTTTTTAAGTACTCTGGAGTCATTTCGTTGCAAGCGGGTTTTTAAGTGCTCTGGAGTCATTTCGTTGCAAGCGGGTTTTTAAGTGCTCTGGAGTCATTTCGTTGCAAGCGGGTTTTTAAGTGCTCTGGAGTCATTTCGTTACAAGCGGGTTTTTAAGTGCTCTGGAGTCATTTCGTTGCAAGCGGGTTTTTAAGTGCTCTGGAGTCATTTCGTTGCAAGCGGGTTTTTAAGTGCTCTGTAGGCATTTCGTTGCAAGCGGGTTTTTAAGTGCTCTGGAGTCATTTCGTTGCAAGCGGGTTTTTAAGTGCTCTGGAGTCATTTCGTTGCAAGCGGGTTTTTAAGTGCTCTGGAGTCATTTCATTGCAAGCGGGTTTTTTAGTGCTCTGGAGTCATTTCGTTGCAAGCGGGTTTTTAAGTGCTCTGGAGTCATTTCGTTGCAAGCGGGTTTTTAAGTGCTCTGAAGGCATTTCGTTGCAAGCGGGTTTTTAAGTGCTCTGGAGTCATTTCGTTGCAAGCGGGTTTTTAAGTGCTCTGGAGTCATTTCGTTGCAAGCGGGTTTTTAAGTGCTCTGGAGTCATTTCATTGCAAGCGGGTTTTTTAGTGCTCTGGAGTCATTTCGTTGCAAGCGGGTTTTTAAGTGCTCTGGAGTCATTTCGTTGCATGGGGGTTTTTAAGTGCTCTGAAGGCATTTCGTTGTAAGCGGGTTTTTAAGTGCTCTGGAGTCATTTCGTTGCAAGCGGGTTTTTAAGTGCTCTGGAGTCATTTCGTTGCATGCGGGTTTTTAAGTACTCTGAAGGCATTTCGTTGTAAGCGGGCTTTTAAGTGCTCTGGAGTCATTTCGTTGCAAGCGGGTTTTTACGTGTTCTGGAGTCATTTCGTTGCAAGCGGGTTTTTACATACTTCTCAGACATTTCACTGGAAGCGGGTTTTTTAAGTGCTCTGCAGGCATTTCGTTGTAAGCGGGTTTTTAAGTACTCTGGAGTCATTTCGTTGCAAGCGGGTTTTTAAGTGCTCTGGAGTCATTTCGTTGCAAGCGGGTTTTTAAGTGCTCTGGAGTCATTTCGTTGCAAGCGGGTTTTTAAGTGCTCTGGAGTCATTTCGTTGCAAGCGGGTTTTTAAGTGCTCTGGAGTCATTTCGTTGCAAGCGGGTTTTTAAGTACTCTGTAGACATTTCGTTGCAAGCGGGTTTTTAAGTGCTCTGGAGTCATTTCGTTGCAAGCGGGTTTTTAAGTGCTCTGGAGTCATTTCGTTGCAAGCGGGTTTTTAAGTGCTCTGAAGGCATTTCGTTGCAAGTGGGTTTTTAAGTGCTCTGGAGTCATTTCGTTGCAAGCGGGTTTTTAAGTGCTCTGGAGTCATTTCGTTGCAAGCGGGTTTTTAAGTGCTCTGAAGGCATTTCGTTGCAAGCGGGTTTTTAAGTGCTCTGGAGTCATTTCGTTGCAAGCGGGTTTTTAAGTGCTCTGGAGTCATTTCGTTGCAAGCGGGTTTTTAAGTGCTCTGGAGTCATTTCATTGCAAGCGGGTTTTTTAGTGCTCTGGAGTCATTTCGTTGCAAGCGGGTTTTTAAGTGCTCTGGAGTCATTTCGTTGCATGCGGGTTTTTAAGTGCTCTGAAGGCATTTCGTTGTAAGCGGGTTTTTAAGTGCTCTGGAGTCATTTCGTTGCAAGCGGGTTTTTAAGTGCTCTGGAGTCATTTCGTTGCATGCGGGTTTTTAAGTGCTCTGAAGGCATTTCGTTGTAAGCGGGCTTTTAAGTGCTCTGGAGTCATTTCGTTGCAAGCGGGTTTTTACGTGTTCTGGAGTCATTTCGTTGCAAGCGGGTTTTTACATACTTCTCAGACATTTCACTGGAAGCGGGTTTTTTAAGTGCTCTGCAGGCATTTCGTTGTAAGCGGGTTTTTAAGTACTCTGGAGTCATTTCGTTGCAAGCGGGTTTTTAAGTGCTCTGGAGTCATTTCGTTGCAAGCGGGTTTTTAAGTGCTCTGGAGTCATTTCGTTGCAAGCGGGTTTTTAAGTGCTCTGGAGTCATTTCGTTGCAAGCGGGTTTTTAAGTGCTCTGGAGTCATTTCGTTGCAAGCGGGTTTTTAAGTACTCTGTAGACATTTCGTTGCAAGCGGGTTTTTAAGTGCTCTGGAGTCATTTCGTTGCAAGCGGGTTTTTAAGTGCTCTGGAGTCATTTCGTTGCAAGCGGGTTTTTAAGTGCTCTGAAGGCATTTCGTTGCAAGTGGGTTTTTAAGTGCTCTGGAGTCATTTCGTTGCAAGCAGGTTTTTAAGTGCTCTGGAGTCATTTCGTTGCAAGCGGGTTTTTAAGTGCTCTGGAGTCATTTCGTTTCAAGCGGGTTTTTAAGTACTCTGGAGACATTTCGTTGCAAGCGGGTTTTTAAGTGCTCTGGAGTCATTTCGTTGCAAGCGGGTTTTTAAGTGCTCTGGAGTCATTTCGTTGCAAGCGGGTTTTTAAGTGCTCTGAAGGCATTTCGTTGCAAGCGGGTTTTTAAGTGCTCTGGAGTCATTTCGTTGCAAGCGGGTTTTTAAGTGCTCTGGAGTCATTTCGTTGCAAGCGGGTTTTTAAGTGCTCTGGAGTCATTTCGTTGCAAGCGGGTTTTTTAGTGCTCTGGAGTCATTTTGTTGCAAGCGGGTTTTTAAGTACTCTGGAGTCATTTCGTTGCATGCGGGTTTTTAAGTGCTCTGAAGGCATTTCGTTGTAAGCGGGTTTTTAAGTGCTCTGGAGTCATTTCGTTGCAAGCGGGTTTTTAAGTGCTCTGGAGTCATTTCGTTGCAAGCGGGTTTTTAAGTGCTCTGGAGTCATTTCGTTGCAAGCGGGTTTTTAAGTGCTCTGAAGGCATTTCGTTGCAAGCGGGTTTTTAAGTGCTCTGGAGTCATTTCGTTGCAAGCGGGTTTTTAAGTGCTCTGGAGTCATTTCGTTGCAAGCGGGTTTTTTAGTGCTCTGGAGTCATTTCGTTGCAAGCGGGTTTTTAAGTACTCTGGAGTCATTTCGTTGCATGCGGGTTTTTAAGTGCTCTGAAGGCATTTCGTTGTAAGCGGGTTTTTAAGTGCTCTGGAGTCATTTCGTTGCAAGCGGGTTTTTAAGTGCTCTGGAGTCATTTCGTTGCAAGCGGGTTTTTAAGTGCTCTGGAGTCATTTCGTTGCAAGCGGGTTTTTAAGTGCTCTGGAGTCATTTCGTTGCAAGCGGGTTTTTAAGTGCTCTGGAGTCATTTCGTTGCAAGCGGGTTTTTAAGTACTCTGCAGACATTTCGTTGCAAGCGGGTTTTTAAGTGCTCTGGAGTCATTTCGTTGCAAGCGGGTTTTTAAGTGCTCTGGAGTCATTTCGTTGCAAGCGGGTTTTTAAGTGCTCTGAAGGCATTTCGTTGCAAGCGGGTTTTTAAGTGCTCTGGAGTCATTTCGTTGCAAGCGGGTTTTTAAGTGCTCTGGAGTCATTTCGTTGCAAGCGGGTTTTTAAGTGCTCTGGAGTCATTTCGTTGCAAGCGGGTTTTTAAGTACTCTGGAGACATTTCGTTGCAAGCGGGTTTTTAAGTGCTCTGGAGTCATTTCTTTGCAAGCGGGTTTTTAAGTGCTCTGGAGTCATTTCGTTGCAAGCGGGTTTTTAAGTGCTCTGAAGGCATTTCGTTGCAAGCGGGTTTTTAAGTGCTCTGGAGTCATTTCGTTGCAAGCGGGTTTTTAAGTGCTCTGGAGTCATTTCGTTGCAAGCAGGTTTTTAAGTGCTCTGGAGTCATTTCGTTGCAAGCGGGTTTTTAAGTGCTCTGAAGGCATTTCGTTGCAAGCGGGTTTTTAAGTGCTCTGGAGTCATTTCGTTGCAAGCGGGTTTGTAAGTGCTCTGGAGTCATTTTGTTGCAAGGGGGTTTTTAAGTGCTCTGGAGTCATTTCGTTGTAAGCGGGTTTTTAAGTACTCTGGAGACATTTCGTTGCAAGCGGGTTTTTAAGTGCTCTGGAGTCATTTCGTTGCATGCGGGTTTTTAAGTGCTCTGAAGGCATTTCGTTGTAAGCGGGCTTTTAAGTGCTCTGGAGTCATTTCGTTGCAAGCGGGTTTTTACGTGTTCTGGAGTCATTTCGTTGCAAGCGGGTTTTTACATACTTCTCAGACATTTCACTGGAAGCGGGTTTTTTAAGTGCTCTGCAGGCATTTCGTTGTAAGCGGGTTTTTAAGTACTCTGGAGTCATTTCTTTGCAAGCGGGTTTTTAAGTGCTCTGGAGTCATTTCGTTGCAAGCGGGTTTTTAAGTGCTCTGGAGTCATTTCGTTGCAAGCGGGTTTTTAAGTGCTCTGGAGTCATTTCGTTACAAGCGGGTTTTTAAGTGCTCTGGAGTCATTTCGTTGCAAGCGGGTTTTTAAGTGCTCTGGAGTCATTTCGTTGCAAGCGGGTTTTTAAGTGCTCTGTAGGCATTTCGTTGCAAGCGGGTTTTTAAGTGCTCTGGAGTCATTTCGTTGCAAGCGGGTTTTTAAGTGCTCTGGAGTCATTTCGTTGCAAGCGGGTTTTTAAGTGCTCTGGAGTCATTTCATTGCAAGCGGGTTTTTTAGTGCTCTGGAGTCATTTCGTTGCAAGCGGGTTTTTAAGTGCTCTGGAGTCATTTCGTTGCAAGCGGGTTTTTAAGTGCTCTGAAGGCATTTTGTTGCAAGCGGGTTTTTAAGTGCTCTGGAGTCATTTCGTTGCAAGCGGGTTTTTAAGTGCTCTGGAGTCATTTCGTTGCAAGCGGGTTTTTAAGTGCTCTGGAGTCATTTCATTGCAAGCGGGTTTTTTAGTGCTCTGGAGTCATTTCGTTGCAAGCGGGTTTTTAAGTGCTCTGGAGTCATTTCGTTGCATGCGGGTTTTTAAGTGCTCTGAAGGCATTTCGTTGTAAGCGGGTTTTTAAGTGCTCTGGAGTCATTTCGTTGCAAGCGGGTTTTTAAGTGCTCTGGAGTCATTTCGTTGCATGCGGGTTTTTAAGTGCTCTGAAGGCATTTCGTTGTAAGCGGGCTTTTAAGTGCTCTGGAGTCATTTCGTTGCAAGCGGGTTTTTACGTGTTCTGGAGTCATTTCGTTGCAAGCGGGTTTTTACATACTTCTCAGACATTTCACTGGAAGCGGGTTTTTTAAGTGCTCTGCAGGCATTTCGTTGTAAGCGGGTTTTTAAGTACTCTGGAGTCATTTCGTTGCAAGCGGGTTTTTAAGTGCTCTGGAGTCATTTCGTTGCAAGCGGGTTTTTAAGTGCTCTGGAGTCATTTCGTTGCAAGCGGGTTTTTAAGTGCTCTGGAGTCATTTCGTTGCAAGCGGGTTTTTAAGTGCTCTGGAGTCATTTCGTTGCAAGCGGGTTTTTAAGTACTCTGTAGACATTTCGTTGCAAGCGGGTTTTTAAGTGCTCTGGAGTCATTTCGTTGCAAGCGGGTTTTTAAGTGCTCTGGAGTCATTTCGTTGCAAGCGGGTTTTTAAGTGCTCTGAAGGCATTTCGTTGCAAGCGGGTTTTTAAGTGCTCTGGAGTCATTTCGTTGCAAGCGGGTTTTTAAGTGCTCTGGAGTCATTTCGTTGCAAGCGGGTTTTTAAGTGCTCTGGAGTCATTTCGTTTCAAGCGGGTTTTTAAGTACTCTGGAGACATTTCGTTGCAAGCGGGTTTTTAAGTGCTCTGGAGTCATTTCGTTGCAAGCGGGTTTTTAAGTGCTCTGGAGTCATTTCGTTGCAAGCGGGTTTTTAAGTGCTCTGAAGGCATTTCGTTGCAAGCGGGTTTTTAAGTGCTCTGGAGTCATTTCGTTGCAAGCGGGTTTTTAAGTGCTCTGGAGTCATTTCGTTGCAAGCGGGTTTTTAAGTGCTCTGGAGTCATTTCGTTGCAAGCGGGTTTTTTAGTGCTCTGGAGTCATTTTGTTGCAAGCGGGTTTTTAAGTACTCTGGAGTCATTTCGTTGCATGCGGGTTTTTAAGTGCTCTGAAGGCATTTCGTTGTAAGCGGGTTTTTAAGTGCTCTGGAGTCATTTCGTTGCAAGCGGGTTTTTAAGTGCTCTGGAGTCATTTCGTTGCAAGCGGGTTTTTAAGTGCTCTGGAGTCATTTCGTTGCAAGCGGGTTTTTAAGTGCTCTGAAGGCATTTCGTTGCAAGCGGGTTTTTAAGTGCTCTGGAGTCATTTCGTTGCAAGCGGGTTTTTAAGTGCTCTGGAGTCATTTCGTTGCAAGGGGGTTTTTAAGTGCTCTGGAGTCATTTCGTTGTAAGCGGGTTTTTAAGTACTCTGGAGACATTTCGTTGTAAGCGGGTTTTTAAGTGCTCTGGAGTCATTTCGTTGCATGCGGGTTTTTAAGTGCTCTGAAGGCATTTCGTTGTAAGCGGGCTTTTAAGTGCTCTGGAGTCATTTCGTTGCAAGCGGGTTTTTACGTGTTCTGGAGTCATTTCGTTGCAAGCGGGTTTTTACATACTTCTCAGACATTTCACTGGAAGCGGGTTTTTTAAGTGCTCTGCAGGCATTTCGTTGTAAGCGGGTTTTTAAGTACTCTGGAGTCATTTCGTTGCAAGCGGGTTTTTAAGTGCTCTGGAGTCATTTCGTTGCAAGCGGGTTTTTAAGTGCTCTGGAGTCATTTCGTTGCAAGCGGGTTTTTAAGTGCTCTGGAGTCATTTCGTTACAAGCGGGTTTTTAAGTGCTCTGGAGTCATTTCGTTGCAAGCGGGTTTTTAAGTGCTCTGGAGTCATTTCGTTGCAAGCGGGTTTTTAAGTGCTCTGTAGGCATTTCGTTGCAAGCGGGTTTTTAAGTGCTCTGGAGTCATTTCGTTGCAAGCGGGTTTTTAAGTGCTCTGGAGTCATTTCGTTGCAAGCGGGTTTTTAAGTGCTCTGGAGTCATTTCATTGCAAGCGGGTTTTTTAGTGCTCTGGAGTCATTTCGTTGCAAGCGGGTTTTTAAGTGCTCTGGAGTCATTTCGTTGCAAGCGGGTTTTTAAGTGCTCTGAAGGCATTTCGTTGCAAGCGGGTTTTTAAGTGCTCTGGAGTCATTTCGTTGCAAGCGGGTTTTTAAGTGCTCTGGAGTCATTTCGTTGCAAGCGGGTTTTTAAGTGCTCTGGAGTCATTTCGTTGCAAGCGGGTTTTTTAGTGCTCTGGAGTCATTTCGTTGCAAGCGGGTTTTTAAGTGCTCTGGAGTCATTTCGTTGCATGCGGGTTTTTAAGTGCTCTGAAGGCATTTCGTTGCAAGCGGGTTTTTAAGTGCTCTGGAGTCATTTCGTTGCAAGCGGGTTTTTAAGTGCTCTGGAGTCATTTCGTTGCATGCGGGTTTTTAAGTGCTCTGAAGGCATTTCGTTGTAAGCGGGCTTTTAAGTGCTCTGGAGTCATTTCGTTGCAAGCGGGTTTTTACGTGTTCTGGAGTCATTTCGTTGCAAGCGGGTTTTTACATACTTCTCAGACATTTCACTGGAAGCGGGTTTTTTAAGTGCTCTGCAGGCATTTCGTTGTAAGCGGGTTTTTAAGTACTCTGGAGTCATTTCGTTGCAAGCGGGTTTTTAAGTGCTCTGGAGTCATTTCGTTGCAAGCGGGTTTTTAAGTGCTCTGGAGTCATTTCGTTGCAAGCGGGTTTTTAAGTGCTCTGGAGTCATTTCGTTACAAGCGGATTTTTAAGTGCTCTGGAGGCATTTCGTTGCAAGCGGGTTTTTAAGTGCTCTGGAGTCATTTCGTTGCAAGCGGGTTTTTAAGTGCTCTGGAGTCATTTCGTTGCAAGCGGGTTTTTAAGTGCTCTGGAGTCATTTCGTTGCAAGCGGGTTTTTAAGTGCTCTGGAGTCATTTCGTTGCAAGCGGGTTTTTAAGTGCTCTGGAGTCATTTCGTTGCAAGCGGGTTTTTAAGTGCTCTGGAGACATTTCGTTGCAAGCGGGTTTTTAAGTGCTCTGGAGTCATTTCGTTGCAAGCGGGTTTTTAAGTGCTCTGGAGACATTTCGTTGCAAGCGGGTTTTTAAGTGCTCTGGAGTCATTTCGTTGCAAGCGGGTTTTTAAGTGCTCTGGAGTCATTTCGTTGCAAGCGGGTTTTTAAGTGCTCTGGAGTCATTTCGTTGCAAGCGGGTTTTTAAGTACTCTGTAGACATTTCGTTGCAAGCGGGTTTTTAAGTGCTCTGGAGTCATTTCGTTGCAAGCGGGTTTTTAAGTGCTCTGGAGTCATTTCGTTGCAAGCGGGTTTTTAAGTGCTCTGGAGTCATTTCGTTGCAAGCGGGTTTTTTAGTGCTCTGGAGTCATTTTGTTGCAAGCGGGTTTTTAAGTACTCTGGAGTCATTTCGTTGCATGCGGGTTTTTAAGTGCTCTGAAGGCATTTCGTTGTAAGCGGGTTTTTAAGTGCTCTGGAGTCATTTCGTTGCAAGCGGGTTTTTAAGTGCTCTGGAGTCATTTCGTTGCAAGCGGGTTTTTAAGTGCTCTGGAGTCATTTCGTTGCAAGCGGGTTTTTAAGTGCTCTGAAGGCATTTCGTTGCAAGCGGGTTTTTAAGTGCTCTGGAGTCATTTCGTTGCAAGCGGGTTTTTAAGTGCTCTGGAGTCATTTCGTTGCAAGCGGGTTTTTTAGTGCTCTGGAGTCATTTCGTTGCAAGCGGGTTTTTAAGTACTCTGGAGTCATTTCGTTGCATGCGGGTTTTTAAGTGCTCTGAAGGCATTTCGTTGTAAGCGGGTTTTTAAGTGCTCTGGAGTCATTTCGTTGCAAGCGGGTTTTTAAGTGCTCTGGAGTCATTTCGTTGCAAGCGGGTTTTTAAGTGCTCTGGAGTCATTTCGTTGCAAGCGGGTTTTTAAGTGCTCTGGAGTCATTTCGTTGCAAGCGGGTTTTTAAGTGCTCTGGAGTCATTTCGTTGCAAGCGGGTTTTTAAGTACTCTGTAGACATTTCGTTGCAAGCGGTTTTTTTAAGTGCTCTGGAGTCATTTCGTTGCAAGCGGGTTTTTAAGTGCTCTGGAGTCATTTCGTTGCAAGCGGGTTTTTAAGTGCTCTGAAGGCATTTCGTTGCAAGCGGGTTTTTAAGTGCTCTGGAGTCATTTCGTTGCAAGCGGGTTTTTAAGTGCTCTGGAGTCATTTCGTTGCAAGCGGGTTTTTAAGTGCTCTGGAGTCATTTCGTTGCAAGCGGGTTTTTAAGTACTCTGGAGACATTTCGTTGCAAGCGGGTTTTTAAGTGCTCTGGAGTCATTTCGTTGCAAGCGGGTTTTTAAGTGCTCTGGAGTCATTTCGTTGCAAGCGGGTTTTTAAGTGCTCTGAAGGCATTTCGTTGCAAGCGGGTTTTTAAGTGCTCTGGAGTAATTTCGTTGCAAGCGGGTTTTTAAGTGCTCTGGAGTCATTTCGTTGCAAGCGGGTTTTTAAGTGCTCTGGAGTCATTTCGTTGCAAGCGGGTTTTTAAGTGCTCTGAAGGCATTTCGTTGCAAGCGGGTTTTTAAGTGCTCTGGAGTCATTTCGTTGCAAGCGGGTTTTTAAGTGCTCTGGAGTCATTTTGTTGCAAGGGGGTTTTTAAGTGCTCTGGAGTCATTTCGTTGTAAGCGGGTTTTTAAGTACTCTGGAGACATTTCGTTGCAAGCGGGTTTTTAAGTGCTCTGGAGTCATTTCGTTGCATGCGGGTTTTTAAGTGCTCTGAAGGCATTTCGTTGTAAGCGGGCTTTTAAGTGCTCTGGAGTCATTTCGTTGCAAGCGGGTTTTTACGTGTTCTGGAGTCATTTCGTTGCAAGCGGGTTTTTACATACTTCTCAGACATTTCACTGGAAGCGGGTTTTTTAAGTGCTCTGCAGGCATTTCGTTGCAAGCGGGTTTTTAAGTGCTCTGGAGTCATTTCGTTACAAGCGGGTTTTTAAGTGCTCTGGAGTCATTTCGTTGCAAGCGGGTTTTTAAGTGCTCTGGAGTCATTTCGTTGCAAGCGGGTTTTTAAGTGCTCTGTAGGCATTTCGTTGCAAGCGGGTTTTTAAGTGCTCTGGAGTCATTTCGTTGCAAGCGGGTTTTTAAGTGCTCTGGAGTCATTTCGTTGCAAGCGGGTTTTTAAGTGCTCTGGAGTCATTTCATTGCAAGCGGGTTTTTTAGTGCTCTGGAGTCATTTCGTTGCAAGCGGGTTTTTAAGTGCTCTGGAGTCATTTCGTTGCAAGCGGGTTTTTAAGTGCTCTGAAGGCATTTCGTTGCAAGCGGGTTTTTAAGTGCTCTGGAGTCATTTCGTTGCAAGCGGGTTTTTAAGTGCTCTGGAGTCATTTCGTTGCAAGCGGGTTTTTAAGTGCTCTGGAGTCATTTCATTGCAAGCGGGTTTTTTAGTGCTCTGGAGTCATTTCGTTGCAAGCGGGTTTTTAAGTGCTCTGGAGTCATTTCGTTGCATGCGGGTTTTTAAGTGCTCTGAAGGCATTTCGTTGTAAGCGGGTTTTTAAGTGCTCTGGAGTCATTTCGTTGCAAGCGGGTTTTTAAGTGCTCTTGAGTCATTTCGTTGCATGCGGGTTTTTAAGTGCTCTGAAGGCATTTCGTTGTAAGCGGGCTTTTAAGTGCTCTGGAGTCATTTCGTTTCAAGCGGGTTTTTAAGTACTCTGGAGACATTTCGTTGCAAGCGGGTTTTTAAGTGCTCTGGAGTCATTTCGTTGCAAGCGGGTTTTTAAGTGCTCTGGAGTCATTTCGTTGCAAGCGGGTTTTTAAGTGCTCTGAAGGCATTTCGTTGCAAGCGGGTTTTTAAGTGCTCTGGAGTCATTTCGTTGCAAGCGGGTTTTTAAGTGCTCTGGAGTCATTTCGTTGCAAGCGGGTTTTTAAGTGCTCTGGAGTCATTTCGTTGCAAGAGGGTTTTTTAGTGCTCTGGAGTCATTTTGTTGCAAGCGGGTTTTTAAGTACTCTGGAGTCATTTCGTTGCATGCGGGTTTTTAAGTGCTCTGAAGGCATTTCGTTGTAAGCGGGTTTTTAAGTGCTCTGGAGTCATTTCGTTGCAAGCGGGTTTTTAAGTGCTCTGGAGTCATTTCGTTGCAAGCGGGTTTTTAAGTGCTCTGGAGTCATTTCGTTGCAAGCGGGTTTTTAAGTGCTCTGAAGGCATTTCGTTGCAAGCGGGTTTTTAAGTGCTCTGGAGTCATTTCGTTGCAAGCGGGTTTTTAAGTGCTCTGGAGTCATTTCGTTGCAAGGGGGTTTTTAAGTGCTCTGGAGTCATTTCGTTGTAAGCGGGTTTTTAAGTACTCTGGAGACATTTCGTTGCAAGCGGGTTTTTAAGTGCTCTGGAGTCATTTCGTTGCATGCGGGTTTTTAAGTGCTCTGAAGGCATTTCGTTGTAAGCGGGCTTTTAAGTGCTCTGGAGTCATTTCGTTGCAAGCGGGTTTTTACGTGTTCTGGAGTCATTTCGTTGCAAGCGGGTTTTTACATACTTCTCAGACATTTCACTGGAAGCGGGTTTTTTAAGTGCTCTGCAGGCATTTCGTTGTAAGCGGGTTTTTAAGTACTCTGGAGTCATTTCGTTGCAAGCGGGTTTTTAAGTGCTCTGGAGTCATTTCGTTGCAAGCGGGTTTTTAAGTGCTCTGGAGTCATTTCGTTGCAAGCGGGTTTTTAAGTGCTCTGGAGTCATTTCGTTACAAGCGGGTTTTTAAGTGCTCTGGAGTCATTTCGTTGCAAGCGGGTTTTTAAGTGCTCTGGAGTCATTTCGTTGCAAGCGGGTTTTTAAGTGCTCTGTAGGCATTTCGTTGCAAGCGGGTTTTTAAGTGCTCTGGAGTCATTTCGTTGCAAGCGGGTTTTTAAGTGCTCTGGAGTCATTTCGTTGCAAGCGGGTTTTTAAGTGCTCTGGAGTCATTTCATTGCAAGCGGGTTTTTTAGTGCTCTGGAGTCATTTCGTTGCAAGCGGGTTTTTAAGTGCTCTGGAGTCATTTCGTTGCAAGCGGGTTTTTAAGTGCTCTGAAGGCATTTCGTTGCAAGCGGGTTTTTAAGTGCTCTGGAGTCATTTCGTTGCAAGCGGGTTTTTAAGTGCTCTGGAGTCATTTCGTTGCAAGCGGGTTTTTAAGTGCTCTGGAGTCATTTCATTGCAAGCGGGTTTTTTAGTGCTCTGGAGTCATTTCGTTGCAAGCGGGTTTTTAAGTGCTCTGGAGTCATTTCGTTGCATGCGGGTTTTTAAGTGCTCTGAAGGCATTTCGTTGCAAGCGGGTTTTTAAGTGCTCTGGAGTCATTTCGTTGCAAGCGGGTTTTTAAGTGCTCTGGAGTCATTTCGTTGCATGCGGGTTTTTAAGTGCTCTGAAGGCATTTCGTTGTAAGCGGGCTTTTAAGTGCTCTGGAGTCATTTCGTTGCAAGCGGGTTTTTACGTGTTCTGGAGTCATTTCGTTGCAAGCGGGTTTTTACATACTTCTCAGACATTTCACTGGAAGCGGGTTTTTTAAGTGCTCTGCAGGCATTTCGTTGTAAGCGGGTTTTTAAGTACTCTGGAGTCATTTCGTTGCAAGCGGGTTTTTAAGTGCTCTGGAGTCATTTCGTTGCAAGCGGGTTTTTAAGTGCCCTGGAGTCATTTCGTTGCAAGCGGGTTTTTAAGTGCTCTGGAGTCATTTCGTTACAAGCGGATTTTTAAGTGCTCTGGAGGCATTTCGTTGCAAGCGGGTTTTTAAGTGCTCTGGAGTCATTTCGTTGCAAGCGGGTTTTTAAGTGCTCTGGAGTCATTTCGTTGCAAGCGGGTTTTTAAGTGCTCTGGAGTCATTTCGTTGCAAGCGGGTTTTTAAGTGCTCTGGAGTCATTTCGTTGCAAGCGGATTTTTAAGTGCTCTGGAGTCATTTCGTTGCAAGCGGGTTTTTAAGTGCTCTGGAGACATTTCGTTGCAAGCGGGTTTTTAAGTGCTCTGGAGTCATTTCGTTGCAAGCGGGTTTTTAAGTGCTCTGGAGACATTTCGTTGCAAGCGGGTTTTTAAGTGCTCTGGAGTCATTTCGTTGCAAGCGGGTTTTTAAGTGCTCTGGAGTCATTTCGTTGCAAGCGGGTTTTTAAGTGCTCTGGAGTCATTTCGTTGCAAGCGGGTTTTTAAGTACTCTGTAGACATTTCGTTGCAAGCGGGTTTTTAAGTGCTCTGGAGTCATTTCGTTGCAAGCGGGTTTTTAAGTGCTCTGGAGTCATTTCGTTGCAAGCGGGTTTTTAAGTGCTCTGAAGGCATTTCGTTGCAAGCGGGTTTTTAAGTGCTCTGGAGTCATTTCGTTGCAAGCGGGTTTTTAAGTGCTCTGGAGTCATTTCGTTGCAAGCGGGTTTTTAAGTGCTCTGGAGTCATTTCGTTGCAAGCGGGTTTTTAAGTGCTCTGGAGTCATTTCGTTGCAAGCGGGTTTTTAAGTGCTCTGGAGTCATTTCGTTGCAAGCGGGTTTTTAAGTGCTCTGGAGTCATTTCGTTGCAAGCGGGTTTTTAAGTGCTCTGGAGTCATTTCGTTGCAAGCGGGTTTTTAAGTGCTCTGGAGTCATTTCGTTGCAAGCGGGTTTTTAAGTACTCTGTAGACATTTCGTTGCAAGCGGGTTTTTAAGTGCTCTGGAGTCATTTCGTTGCAAGCGGGTTTTTAAGTGCTCTGGAGTCATTTCGTTGCAAGCGGGTTTTTAAGTGCTCTGAAGGCATTTCGTTGCAAGCGGGTTTTTAAGTGCTCTGGAGTCATTTCGTTGCAAGCGGGTTTTTAAGTGCTCTGGAGTCATTTCGTTGCAAGCGGGTTTTTAAGTGCTCTGGAGTCATTTCGTTGCAAGCGGGTTTTTAAGTACTCTGGAGACATTTCGTTGCAAGCGGGTTTTTAAGTGCTCTGGAGTCATTTCGTTGCAAGCGGGTTTTTAAGTACTCTGGAGACATTTCGTTGCAAGCGGGTTTTTAAGTGCTCTGGAGTCATTTCGTTGCAAGCGGGTTTTTAAGTGCTCTGGAGTCATTTCGTTGCAAGCGGGTTTTTAAGTGCTCTGAAGGCATTTCGTTGCAAGCGGGATTTTAAGTGCTCTGGAGTCATTTCGTTGCAAGCGGGTTTTTAAGTGCTCTGGAGTCATTTCGTTGCAAGCGGGTTTTTAAGTGCTCTGGAGTCATTTCGTTGCAAGCGGGTTTTTTAGTGCTCTGGAGTCATTTCGTTGCAAGCGGGTTTTTAAGTACTCTGGAGTCATTTCGTTGCATGCGGGTTTTTAAGTGCTCTGAAGGCATTTCGTTGTAAGCGGGTTTTTAAGTGCTCTGGAGTCATTTCGTTGCAAGCGGGTTTTTAAGTGCTCTGGAGTCATTTCGTTGCAAGCGGGTTTTTAAGTGCTCTGGAGTCATTTCGTTGCAAGCGGGTTTTTAAGTGCTCTGAAGGCATTTCGTTGCAAGCGGGTTTTTAAGTGCTCTGGAGTCATTTCGTTGCAAGCGGGTTTTTAAGTGCTCTGGAGTCATTTCGTTGCAAGGGGGTTTTTAAGTGCTCTGGAGTCATTTCGTTGTAAGCGGGTTTTTAAGTACTCTGGAGACATTTCGTTGCAAGCGGGTTTTTAAGTGCTCTGGAGTCATTTCGTTGCAAGCGGGTTTTTTAGTGCTCTGGAGTCATTTCGTTGCAAGCGGGTTTTTAAGTACTCTGGAGTCATTTCGTTGCATGCGGGTTTTTAAGTGCTCTGAAGGCATTTCGTTGTAAGCGGGTTTTTAAGTGCTCTGGAGTCATTTCGTTGCAAGCGGGTTTTTAAGTGCTCTGGAGTCATTTCGTTGCAAGCGGGTTTTTAAGTGCTCTGGAGTCATTTCGTTGCAAGCGGGTTTTTAAGTGCTCTGGAGTCATTTCGTTGCAAGCGGGTTTTTAAGTGCTCTGGAGTCATTTCGTTGCAAGCGGGTTTTTAAGTGCTCTGGAGTCATTTCGTTGCAAGCGGGTTTTTAAGTACTCTGTAGACATTTCGTTGCAAGCGGGTTTTTAAGTGCTCTGGAGTCATTTCGTTGCAAGCGGGTTTTTACATACTTCTCAGACATTTCACTGGAAGCGGGTTTTTTAAGTGCTCTGCAGGCATTTCGTTGTAAGCGGGTTTTTAAGTACTCTGGAGTCATTTCGTTGCAAGCGGGTTTTTAAGTGCTCTGGAGTCATTTCGTTGCAAGCGGGTTTTTAAGTGCTCTGGAGTCATTTCGTTGCAAGCGGGTTTTTAAGTGCTCTGGAGTCATTTCGTTGCAAGCGGGTTTTTTAGTGCTCTGGAGTCATTTCGTTGCAAGCGGGTTTTTAAGTACTCTGGAGTCATTTCGTTGCATGCGGGTTTTTAAGTGCTCTGAAGGCATTTCGTTGTAAGCGGGTTTTTAAGTGCTCTGGAGTCATTTCGTTGCAAGCGGGTTTTTAAGTGCTCTGGAGTCATTTCGTTGCAAGCGGGTTTTTAAGTGCTCTGGAGTCATTTCGTTGCAAGCGGGTTTTTAAGTGCTCTGGAGTCATTTCGTTGCAAGCGGGTTTTTAAGTGCTCTGGAGTCATTTCGTTGCAAGCGGGTTTTTAAGTGCTCTGGAGTCATTTCGTTGCAAGCGGGTTTTTAAGTGCTCTGGAGTCATTTCGTTGCAAGCGGGTTTTTAAGTGCTCTGGAGTCATTTCGTTGCAAGCGGGTTTTTAAGTGCTCTGGAGTCATTTCGTTGCAAGCGGGTTTTTAAGTACTCTGTAGACATTTCGTTGCAAGCGGGTTTTTAAGTGCTCTGGAGTCATTTCGTTGCAAGCGGGTTTTTAAGTGCTCTGGAGTCATTTCGTTGCAAGCGGGTTTTTAAGTGCTCTGAAGGCATTTCGTTGCAAGCGGGTTTTTAAGTGCTCTGGAGTCATTTCGTTGCAAGCGGGTTTTTAAGTGCTCTGGAGTCATTTCGTTGCAAGCGGGTTTTTAAGTGCTCTGGAGTCATTTCGTTTCAAGCGGGTTTTTAAGTACTCTGGAGACATTTCGTTGCAAGCGGGTTTTTAAGTGCTCTGGAGTCATTTCGTTGCAAGCGGGTTTTTAAGTGCTCTGGAGTCATTTCGTTGCAAGCGGGTTTTTAAGTGCTCTGAAGGCATTTCGTTGCAAGCGGGTTTTTAAGTGCTCTGGAGTCATTTCGTTGCAAGCGGGTTTTTAAGTGCTCTGGAGTCATTTCGTTGCAAGCGGGTTTTTAAGTACTCTGGAGACATTTCGTTGCAAGCGGGTTTTTAAGTGCTCTGGAGTCATTTCGTTGCAAGCGGGTTTTTTAGTGCTCTGGAGTCATTTCGTTGCAAGCGGGTTTTTAAGTACTCTGGAGTCATTTCGTTGCATGCGGGTTTTTAAGTGCTCTGAAGGCATTTCGTTGCAAGCGGGTTTTTAAGTGCTCTGGAGTCATTTCGTTGCAAGCGGGTTTTTAAGTGCTCTGGAGTCATTTCGTTGCAAGCGGGTTTTTAAGTGCTCTGGAGTCATTTCGTTGCAAGCGGGTTTTTAAGTGCTCTGGAGTCATTTCGTTGCAAGCGGGTTTTTAAGTGCTCTGGAGTCATTTCGTTGCAAGCGGGTTTTTAAGTGCTCTGGAGTCATTTCGTTGCAAGCGGGTTTTTAAGTACTCTGTAGACATTTCGTTGCAAGCGGGTTTTTAAGTGCTCTGGAGTCATTTCGTTGCAAGCGGGTTTTTAAGTGCTCTGGAGTCATTTCGTTGCAAGCGGGTTTTTAAGTGCTCTGGAGTCATTTCGTTGCAAGCGGGTTTTTAAGTGCTCTGGAGTCATTTCGTTGCAAGCGGGTTTTTAAGTGCTCTGGAGTCATTTCGTTGCAAGCGGGTTTTTAAGTACTCTGGAGACATTTCGTTGCAAGCGGGTTTTTAAGTGCTCTGGAGTCATTTCGTTGCAAGCGGGTTTTTAAGTACTCTGGAGACATTTCGTTGCAAGCGGGTTTTTAAGTGCTCTGGAGTCATTTCGTTGCAAGCGGGTTTTTAAGTGCTCTGGAGTCATTTCGTTGCAAGCGGGTTTTTAAGTGCTCTGAAGGCATTTCGTTGCAAGCGGGATTTTAAGTGCTCTGGAGTCATTTCGTTGCAAGCGGGTTTTTAAGTGCTCTGGAGTCATTTCGTTGCAAGCGGGTTTTTAAGTGCTCTGGAGTCATTTCGTTGCAAGCGGGTTTTTTAGTGCTCTGGAGTCATTTCGTTGCAAGCGGGTTTTTAAGTACTCTGGAGTCATTTCGTTGCATGCGGGTTTTTAAGTGCTCTGAAGGCATTTCGTTGTAAGCGGGTTTTTAAGTGCTCTGGAGTCATTTCGTTGCAAGCGGGTTTTTAAGTGCTCTGGAGTCATTTCGTTGCAAGCGGGTTTTTAAGTGCTCTGGAGTCATTTCGTTGCAAGCGGGTTTTTAAGTGCTCTGAAGGCATTTCGTTGCAAGCGGGTTTTTAAGTGCTCTGGAGTCATTTCGTTGCAAGCGGGTTTTTAAGTGCTCTGGAGTCATTTCGTTGCAAGGGGGTTTTTAAGTGCTCTGGAGTCATTTCGTTGTAAGCGGGTTTTTAAGTACTCTGGAGACATTTCGTTGCAAGCGGGTTTTTAAGTGCTCTGGAGTCATTTCGTTGCAAGCGGGTTTTTTAGTGCTCTGGAGTCATTTCGTTGCAAGCGGGTTTTTAAGTACTCTGGAGTCATTTCGTTGCATGCGGGTTTTTAAGTGCTCTGAAGGCATTTCGTTGTAAGCGGGTTTTTAAGTGCTCTGGAGTCATTTCGTTGCAAGCGGGTTTTTAAGTGCTCTGGAGTCATTTCGTTGCAAGCGGGTTTTTAAGTGCTCTGGAGTCATTTCGTTGCAAGCGGGTTTTTAAGTGCTCTGGAGTCATTTCGTTGCAAGCGGGTTTTTAAGTGCTCTGGAGTCATTTCGTTGCAAGCGGGTTTTTAAGTGCTCTGGAGTCATTTCGTTGCAAGCGGGTTTTTAAGTACTCTGTAGACATTTCGTTGCAAGCGGGTTTTTAAGTGCTCTGGAGTCATTTCGTTGCAAGCGGGTTTTTACATACTTCTCAGACATTTCACTGGAAGCGGGTTTTTTAAGTGCTCTGCAGGCATTTCGTTGTAAGCGGGTTTTTAAGTACTCTGGAGTCATTTCGTTGCAAGCGGGTTTTTAAGTGCTCTGGAGTCATTTCGTTGCAAGCGGGTTTTTAAGTGCTCTGGAGTCATTTCGTTGCAAGCGGGTTTTTAAGTGCTCTGGAGTCATTTCGTTGCAAGCGGGTTTTTTAGTGCTCTGGAGTCATTTCGTTGCAAGCGGGTTTTTAAGTACTCTGGAGTCATTTCGTTGCATGCGGGTTTTTAAGTGCTCTGAAGGCATTTCGTTGTAAGCGGGTTTTTAAGTGCTCTGGAGTCATTTCGTTGCAAGCGGGTTTTTAAGTGCTCTGGAGTCATTTCGTTGCAAGCGGGTTTTTAAGTGCTCTGGAGTCATTTCGTTGCAAGCGGGTTTTTAAGTGCTCTGGAGTCATTTCGTTGCAAGCGGGTTTTTAAGTGCTCTGGAGTCATTTCGTTGCAAGCGGGTTTTTAAGTGCTCTGGAGTCATTTCGTTGCAAGCGGGTTTTTAAGTGCTCTGGAGTCATTTCGTTGCAAGCGGGTTTTTAAGTGCTCTGGAGTCATTTCGTTGCAAGCGGGTTTTTAAGTGCTCTGGAGTCATTTCGTTGCAAGCGGGTTTTTAAGTACTCTGTAGACATTTCGTTGCAAGCGGGTTTTTAAGTGCTCTGGAGTCATTTCGTTGCAAGCGGGTTTTTAAGTGCTCTGGAGTCATTTCGTTGCAAGCGGGTTTTTAAGTGCTCTGAAGGCATTTCGTTGCAAGCGGGTTTTTAAGTGCTCTGGAGTCATTTCGTTGCAAGCGGGTTTTTAAGTGCTCTGGAGTCATTTCGTTGCAAGCGGGTTTTTAAGTGCTCTGGAGTCATTTCGTTTCAAGCGGGTTTTTAAGTACTCTGGAGACATTTCGTTGCAAGCGGGTTTTTAAGTGCTCTGGAGTCATTTCGTTGCAAGCGGGTTTTTAAGTGCTCTGGAGTCATTTCGTTGCAAGCGGGTTTTTAAGTGCTCTGAAGGCATTTCGTTGCAAGCGGGTTTTTAAGTGCTCTGGAGTCATTTCGTTGCAAGCGGGTTTTTAAGTGCTCTGGAGTCATTTCGTTGCAAGCGGGTTTTTAAGTACTCTGGAGACATTTCGTTGCAAGCGGGTTTTTAAGTGCTCTGGAGTCATTTCGTTGCAAGCGGGTTTTTAAGTGCTCTGGAGTCATTTCGTTGCAAGCGGGTTTTTAAGTGCTCTGGAGTCATTTCGTTGCAAGCGGGTTTTTAAGTGCTCTGGAGTCATTTCGTTGCAAGCGGGTTTTTAAGTGCTCTGGAGTCATTTCGTTGCAAGCGGGTTTTTAAGTGCTCTGGAGTCATTTCGTTGCAAGCGGGTTTTTAAGTACTCTGTAGACATTTCGTTGCAAGCGGGTTTTTAAGTGCTCTGGAGTCATTTCGTTGCAAGCGGGTTTTTAAGTGCTCTGGAGTCATTTCGTTGCAAGCGGGTTTTTAAGTGCTCTGGAGTCATTTCGTTGCAAGCGGGTTTTTAAGTGCTCTGGAGTCATTTCGTTGCAAGCGGGTTTTTAAGTGCTCTGGAGTCATTTCGTTGCAAGCGGGTTTTTAAGTGCTCTGGAGTCATTTCGTTGCAAGCGGGTTTTTAAGTGCTCTGGAGTCATTTCGTTGCAAGCGGGTTTTTAAGTGCTCTGGAGTCATTTCGTTGCAAGCGGGTTTTTAAGTGCTCTGGAGTCATTTCGTTGCAAGCGGGTTTTTAAGTGCTCTGGAGTCATTTCGTTGCAAGCGGGTTTTTAAGTGCTCTGGAGTCATTTCGTTGCAAGCGGGTTTTTAAGTACTCTGTAGACATTTCGTTGCAAGCGGGTTTTTAAGTGCTCTGGAGTCATTTCGTTGCAAGCGGGTTTTTACATACTTCTCAGACATTTCACTGGAAGCGGGTTTTTTAAGTGCTCTGCAGGCATTTCGTTGTAAGCGGGTTTTTAAGTACTCTGGAGTCATTTCGTTGCAAGCGGGTTTTTAAGTGCTCTGGAGTCATTTCGTTGCAAGCGGGTTTTTAAGTGCTCTGGAGTCATTTCGTTGCAAGCGGGTTTTTAAGTGCTCTGGAGTCATTTCGTTACAAGCGGATTTTTAAGTGCTCTGGAGGCATTTCGTTGCAAGCGGGTTTTTAAGTGCTCTGGAGTCATTTCGTTGCAAGCGGGTTTTTAAGTGCTCTGGAGTCATTTCGTTGCAAGCGGGTTTTTAAGTGCTCTGGAGTCATTTCGTTGCAAGCGGGTTTTTAAGTGCTCTGGAGTCATTTCGTTGCAAGCGGGTTTTTAAGTGCTCTGGAGTCATTTCGTTGCAAGCGGGTTTTTAAGTGCTCTGGAGACATTTCGTTGCAAGCGGGTTTTTAAGTGCTCTGGAGTCATTTCGTTGCAAGCGGGTTTTTAAGTGCTCTGGAGACATTTCGTTGCAAGCGGGTTTTTAAGTGCTCTGGAGTCATTTCGTTGCAAGCGGGTTTTTAAGTGCTCTGGAGTCATTTCGTTGCAAGCGGGTTTTTAAGTGCTCTGGAGTCATTTCGTTGCAAGCGGGTTTTTAAGTACTCTGTAGACATTTCGTTGCAAGCGGGTTTTTAAGTGCTCTGGAGTCATTTCGTTGCAAGCGGGTTTTTAAGTGCTCTGGAGTCATTTCGTTGCAAGCGGGTTTTTAAGTGCTCTGAAGGCATTTCGTTGCAAGCGGGTTTTTAAGTGCTCTGGAGTCATTTCGTTGCAAGCGGGTTTTTAAGTGCTCTGGAGTCATTTCGTTGCAAGCAGGTTTTTAAGTGCTCTGGAGTCATTTCGTTGCAAGCGGGTTTTTAAGTGCTCTGGAGTCATTTCGTTGCAAGCGGGTTTTTAAGTGCTCTGGAGTCATTTCGTTGCAAGCGGGTTTTTTAGTGCTCTGGAGTCATTTCGTTGCAAGCGGGTTTTTAAGTACTCTGGAGTCATTTCGTTGCATGCGGGTTTTTAAGTGCTCTGAAGGCATTTCGTTGCAAGCGGGTTTTTAAGTGCTCTGGAGTCATTTCGTTGCAAGCGGGTTTTTAAGTGCTCTGGAGTCATTTCGTTGCAAGCGGGTTTTTAAGTGCTCTGGAGTCATTTCGTTGCAAGCGGGTTTTTTAGTGCTCTGGAGTCATTTCGTTGCAAGCGGGTTTTTAAGTACTCTGGAGTCATTTCGTTGCATGCGGGTTTTTAAGTGCTCTGAAGGCATTTCGTTGTAAGCGGGTTTTTAAGTGCTCTGGAGTCATTTCGTTGCAAGCGGGTTTTTAAGTGCTCTGGAGTCATTTCGTTGCAAGCGGGTTTTTAAGTGCTCTGGAGTCATTTCGTTGCAAGCGGGTTTTTAAGTGCTCTGGAGTCATTTCGTTGCAAGCGGGTTTTTAAGTGCTCTGGAGTCATTTCGTTGCAAGCGGGTTTTTAAGTGCTCTGGAGTCATTTCGTTGCAAGCGGGTTTTTAAGTGCTCTGGAGTCATTTCGTTGCAAGCGGGTTTTTAAGTGCTCTGGAGTCATTTCGTTGCAAGCGGGTTTTTAAGTGCTCTGGAGTCATTTCGTTGCAAGCGGGTTTTTAAGTACTCTGTAGACATTTCGTTGCAAGCGGGTTTTTAAGTGCTCTGGAGTCATTTCGTTGCAAGCGGGTTTTTAAGTGCTCTGGAGTCATTTCGTTGCAAGCGGGTTTTTAAGTGCTCTGAAGGCATTTCGTTGCAAGCGGGTTTTTAAGTGCTCTGGAGTCATTTCGTTGCAAGCGGGTTTTTAAGTGCTCTGGAGTCATTTCGTTGCAAGCGGGTTTTTAAGTGCTCTGGAGTCATTTCGTTTCAAGCGGGTTTTTAAGTACTCTGGAGACATTTCGTTGCAAGCGGGTTTTTAAGTGCTCTGGAGTCATTTCGTTGCAAGCGGGTTTTTAAGTGCTCTGGAGTCATTTCGTTGCAAGCGGGTTTTTAAGTGCTCTGAAGGCATTTCGTTGCAAGCGGGTTTTTAAGTGCTCTGGAGTCATTTCGTTGCAAGCGGGTTTTTAAGTGCTCTGGAGTCATTTCGTTGCAAGGGTGTTTTTAAGTGCTCTGGAGTCATTTCGTTGTAAGCGGGTTTTTAAGTACTCTGGAGACATTTCGTTGCAAGCGGGTTTTTAAGTGCTCTGGAGTCATTTCGTTGCAAGCGGGTTTTTTAGTGCTCTGGAGTCATTTCGTTGCAAGCGGGTTTTTAAGTACTCTGGAGTCATTTCGTTGCATGCGGGTTTTTAAGTGCTCTGAAGGCATTTCGTTGTAAGCGGGTTTTTAAGTGCTCTGGAGTCATTTCGTTGCAAGCGGGTTTTTAAGTGCTCTGGAGTCATTTCGTTGCAAGCGGGTTTTTAAGTGCTCTGGAGTCATTTCGTTGCAAGCGGGTTTTTAAGTGCTCTGGAGTCATTTCGTTGCAAGCGGGTTTTTAAGTGCTCTGGAGTCATTTCGTTGCAAGCGGGTTTTTAAGTGCTCTGGAGTCATTTCGTTGCAAGCGGGTTTTTAAGTACTCTGTAGACATTTCGTTGCAAGCGGGTTTTTAAGTGCTCTGGAGTCATTTCGTTGCAAGCGGGTTTTTACATACTTCTCAGACATTTCACTGGAAGCGGGTTTTTTAAGTGCTCTGCAGGCATTTCGTTGTAAGCGGGTTTTTAAGTACTCTGGAGTCATTTCGTTGCAAGCGGGTTTTTAAGTGCTCTGGAGTCATTTCGTTGCAAGCGGGTTTTTAAGTGCTCTGGAGTCATTTCGTTGCAAGCGGGTTTTTAAGTGCTCTGGAGTCATTTCGTTGCAAGCGGGTTTTTTAGTGCTCTGGAGTCATTTCGTTGCAAGCGGGTTTTTAAGTACTCTGGAGTCATTTCGTTGCATGCGGGTTTTTAAGTGCTCTGAAGGCATTTCGTTGTAAGCGGGTTTTTAAGTGCTCTGGAGTCATTTCGTTGCAAGCGGGTTTTTAAGTGCTCTGGAGTCATTTCGTTGCAAGCGGGTTTTTAAGTGCTCTGGAGTCATTTCGTTGCAAGCGGGTTTTTAAGTGCTCTGGAGTCATTTCGTTGCAAGCGGGTTTTTAAGTGCTCTGGAGTCATTTCGTTGCAAGCGGGTTTTTAAGTGCTCTGGAGTCATTTCGTTGCAAGCGGGTTTTTAAGTGCTCTGGAGTCATTTCGTTGCAAGCGGGTTTTTAAGTGCTCTGGAGTCATTTCGTTGCAAGCGGGTTTTTAAGTGCTCTGGAGTCATTTCGTTGCAAGCGGGTTTTTAAGTACTCTGTAGACATTTCGTTGCAAGCGGGTTTTTAAGTGCTCTGGAGTCATTTCGTTGCAAGCGGGTTTTTAAGTGCTCTGGAGTCATTTCGTTGCAAGCGGGTTTTTAAGTGCTCTGAAGGCATTTCGTTGCAAGCGGGTTTTTAAGTGCTCTGGAGTCATTTCGTTGCAAGCGGGTTTTTAAGTGCTCTGGAGTCATTTCGTTGCAAGCGGGTTTTTAAGTGCTCTGGAGTCATTTCGTTTCAAGCGGGTTTTTAAGTACTCTGGAGACATTTCGTTGCAAGCGGGTTTTTAAGTGCTCTGGAGTCATTTCGTTGCAAGCGGGTTTTTAAGTGCTCTGGAGTCATTTCGTTGCAAGCGGGTTTTTAAGTGCTCTGAAGGCATTTCGTTGCAAGCGGGTTTTTAAGTGCTCTGGAGTCATTTCGTTGCAAGCGGGTTTTTAAGTGCTCTGGAGTCATTTCGTTGCAAGCGGGTTTTTAAGTACTCTGGAGACATTTCGTTGCAAGCGGGTTTTTAAGTGCTCTGGAGTCATTTCGTTGCAAGCGGGTTTTTTAGTGCTCTGGAGTCATTTCGTTGCAAGCGGGTTTTTAAGTACTCTGGAGTCATTTCGTTGCATGCGGGTTTTTAAGTGCTCTGAAGGCATTTCGTTGCAAGCGGGTTTTTAAGTGCTCTGGAGTCATTTCGTTGCAAGCGGGTTTTTAAGTGCTCTGGAGTCATTTCGTTGCAAGCGGGTTTTTAAGTGCTCTGGAGTCATTTCGTTGCAAGCGGGTTTTTAAGTGCTCTGGAGTCATTTCGTTGCAAGCGGGTTTTTAAGTGCTCTGGAGTCATTTCGTTGCAAGCGGGTTTTTAAGTGCTCTGGAGTCATTTCGTTGCAAGCGGGTTTTTAAGTACTCTGTAGACATTTCGTTGCAAGCGGGTTTTTAAGTGCTCTGGAGTCATTTCGTTGCAAGCGGGTTTTTAAGTGCTCTGGAGTCATTTCGTTGCAAGCGGGTTTTTAAGTGCTCTGGAGTCATTTCGTTGCAAGCGGGTTTTTAAGTGCTCTGGAGTCATTTCGTTGCAAGCGGGTTTTTAAGTGCTCTGGAGTCATTTCGTTGCAAGCGGGTTTTTAAGTGCTCTGGAGTCATTTCGTTGCAAGCGGGTTTTTAAGTGCTCTGGAGTCATTTCGTTGCAAGCGGGTTTTTAAGTGCTCTGGAGTCATTTCGTTGCAAGCGGGTTTTTAAGTGCTCTGGAGTCATTTCGTTGCAAGCGGGTTTTTAAGTGCTCTGGAGTCATTTCGTTGCAAGCGGGTTTTTAAGTGCTCTGGAGTCATTTCGTTGCAAGCGGGTTTTTAAGTACTCTGTAGACATTTCGTTGCAAGCGGGTTTTTAAGTGCTCTGGAGTCATTTCGTTGCAAGCGGGTTTTTACATACTTCTCAGACATTTCACTGGAAGCGGGTTTTTTAAGTGCTCTGCAGGCATTTCGTTGTAAGCGGGTTTTTAAGTACTCTGGAGTCATTTCGTTGCAAGCGGGTTTTTAAGTGCTCTGGAGTCATTTCGTTGCAAGCGGGTTTTTAAGTGCTCTGGAGTCATTTCGTTGCAAGCGGGTTTTTAAGTGCTCTGGAGTCATTTCGTTACAAGCGGATTTTTAAGTGCTCTGGAGGCATTTCGTTGCAAGCGGGTTTTTAAGTGCTCTGGAGTCATTTCGTTGCAAGCGGGTTTTTAAGTGCTCTGGAGTCATTTCGTTGCAAGCGGGTTTTTAAGTGCTCTGGAGTCATTTCGTTGCAAGCGGGTTTTTAAGTGCTCTGGAGTCATTTCGTTGCAAGCGGGTTTTTAAGTGCTCTGGAGTCATTTCGTTGCAAGCGGGTTTTTAAGTGCTCTGGAGACATTTTGTTGCAAGCGGGTTTTTAAGTGCTCTGGAGTCATTTCGTTGCAAGCGGGTTTTTAAGTGCTCTGGAGACATTTCGTTGCAAGCGGGTTTTTAAGTGCTCTGGAGTCATTTCGTTGCAAGCGGGTTTTTAAGTGCTCTGGAGTCATTTCGTTGCAAGCGGGTTTTTAAGTGCTCTGGAGTCATTTCGTTGCAAGCGGGTTTTTAAGTACTCTGTAGACATTTCGTTGCAAGCGGGTTTTTAAGTGCTCTGGAGTCATTTCGTTGCAAGCGGGTTTTTAAGTGCTCTGGAGTCATTTCGTTGCAAGCGGGTTTTTAAGTGCTCTGAAGGCATTTCGTTGCAAGCGGGTTTTTAAGTGCTCTGGAGTCATTTCGTTGCAAGCGGGTTTTTAAGTGCTCTGGAGTCATTTCGTTGCAAGCAGGTTTTTAAGTGCTCTGGAGTCATTTCGTTGCAAGCGGGTTTTTAAGTGCTCTGGAGTCATTTCGTTGCAAGCGGGTTTTTAAGTGCTCTGGAGTCATTTCGTTGCAAGCGGGTTTTTTAGTGCTCTGGAGTCATTTCGTTGCAAGCGGGTTTTTAAGTACTCTGGAGTCATTTCGTTGCATGCGGGTTTTTAAGTGCTCTGAAGGCATTTCGTTGCAAGCGGGTTTTTAAGTGCTCTGGAGTCATTTCGTTGCAAGCGGGTTTTTAAGTGCTCTGGAGTCATTTCGTTGCAAGCGGGTTTTTAAGTGCTCTGGAGTCATTTCGTTGCAAGCGGGTTTTTTAGTGCTCTGGAGTCATTTCGTTGCAAGCGGGTTTTTAAGTACTCTGGAGTCATTTCGTTGCATGCGGGTTTTTAAGTGCTCTGAAGGCATTTCGTTGTAAGCGGGTTTTTAAGTGCTCTGGAGTCATTTCGTTGCAAGCGGGTTTTTAAGTGCTCTGGAGTCATTTCGTTGCAAGCGGGTTTTTAAGTGCTCTGGAGTCATTTCGTTGCAAGCGGGTTTTTAAGTGCTCTGGAGTCATTTCGTTGCAAGCGGGTTTTTAAGTGCTCTGGAGTCATTTCGTTGCAAGCGGGTTTTTAAGTGCTCTGGAGTCATTTCGTTGCAAGCGGGTTTTTAAGTGCTCTGGAGTCATTTCGTTGCAAGCGGGTTTTTAAGTGCTCTGGAGTCATTTCGTTGCAAGCGGGTTTTTAAGTGCTCTGGAGTCATTTCGTTGCAAGCGGGTTTTTAAGTACTCTGTAGACATTTCGTTGCAAGCGGGTTTTTAAGTGCTCTGGAGTCATTTCGTTGCAAGCGGGTTTTTAAGTGCTCTGGAGTCATTTCGTTGCAAGCGGGTTTTTAAGTGCTCTGAAGGCATTTCGTTGCAAGCGGGTTTTTAAGTGCTCTGGAGTCATTTCGTTGCAAGCGGGTTTTTAAGTGCTCTGGAGTCATTTCGTTGCAAGCGGGTTTTTAAGTGCTCTGGAGTCATTTCGTTTCAAGCGGGTTTTTAAGTACTCTGGAGACATTTCGTTGCAAGCGGGTTTTTAAGTGCTCTGGAGTCATTTCGTTGCAAGCGGGTTTTTAAGTGCTCTGGAGTCATTTCGTTGCAAGCGGGTTTTTAAGTGCTCTGAAGGCATTTCGTTGCAAGCGGGTTTTTAAGTGCTCTGGAGTCATTTCGTTGCAAGCGGGTTTTTAAGTGCTCTGGAGTCATTTCGTTGCAAGCGGGTTTTTAAGTACTCTGGAGACATTTCGTTGCAAGCGGGTTTTTAAGTACTCTGGAGTCATTTCGTTGCAAGCGGGTTTTTTAGTGCTCTGGAGTCATTTCGTTGCAAGCGGGTTTTTAAGTACTCTGGAGTCATTTCGTTGCATGCGGGTTTTTAAGTGCTCTGAAGGCATTTCGTTGCAAGCGGGTTTTTAAGTGCTCTGGAGTCATTTCGTTGCAAGCGGGTTTTTAAGTGCTCTGGAGTCATTTCGTTGCAAGCGGGTTTTTAAGTGCTCTGGAGTCATTTCGTTGCAAGCGGGTTTTTAAGTGCTCTGGAGTCATTTCGTTGCAAGCGGGTTTTTAAGTGCTCTGGAGTCATTTCGTTGCAAGCGGGTTTTTAAGTGCTCTGGAGTCATTTCGTTGCAAGCGGGTTTTTAAGTACTCTGTAGACATTTCGTTGCAAGCGGGTTTTTAAGTGCTCTGGAGTCATTTCGTTGCAAGCGGGTTTTTAAGTGCTCTGGAGTCATTTCGTTGCAAGCGGGTTTTTAAGTGCTCTGAAGGCATTTCGTTGCAAGCGGGTTTTTAAGTGCTCTGGAGTCATTTCGTTGCAAGCGGGTTTTTAAGTGCTCTGGAGTCATTTCGTTGCAAGCGGGTTTTTAAGTGCTCTGGAGTCATTTCGTTGCAAGCGGGTTTTTAAGTGCTCTGGAGTCATTTCATTGCAAGCGGGTTTTTTAGTGCTCTGGAGTCATTTCGTTGCAAGCGGGTTTTTAAGTGCTCTGGAGTCATTTCGTTGCAAGCGGGTTTTTAAGTGCTCTGAAGGCATTTCGTTGCAAGCGGGTTTTTAAGTGCTCTGGAGTCATTTCGTTGCAAGCGGGTTTTTAAGTGCTCTGGAGTCATTTCGTTGCAAGCGGGTTTTTAAGTGCTCTGGAGTCATTTCATTGCAAGCGGGTTTTTTAGTGCTCTGGAGTCATTTCGTTGCAAGCGGGTTTTTAAGTGCTCTGGAGTCATTTCGTTGCATGCGGGTTTTTAAGTGCTCTGAAGGCATTTCGTTGCAAGCGGGTTTTTAAGTGCTCTGGAGTCATTTCGTTGCAAGCGGGTTTTTAAGTGCTCTGGAGTCATTTCGTTGCATGCGGGTTTTTAAGTGCTCTGAAGGCATTTCGTTGTAAGCGGGCTTTTAAGTGCTCTGGAGTCATTTCGTTGCAAGCGGGTTTTTACGTGTTCTGGAGTCATTTCGTTGCAAGCGGGTTTTTACATACTTCTCAGACATTTCACTGGAAGCGGGTTTTTTAAGTGCTCTGCAGGCATTTCGTTGTAAGCGGGTTTTTAAGTACTCTGGAGTCATTTCGTTGCAAGCGGGTTTTTAAGTGCTCTGGAGTCATTTCGTTGCAAGCGGGTTTTTAAGTGCTCTGGAGTCATTTCGTTGCAAGCGGGTTTTTAAGTGCTCTGGAGTCTTTTCGTTACAAGCGGATTTTTAAGTGCTCTGGAGGCATTTCGTTGCAAGCGGGTTTTTAAGTGCTCTGGAGTCATTTCGTTGCAAGCGGGTTTTTAAGTGCTCTGGAGTCATTTCGTTGCAAGCGGGTTTTTAAGTGCTCTGGAGTCATTTCGTTGCAAGCGGGTTTTTAAGTGCTCTGGAGTCATTTCGTTGCAAGCGGGTTTTTAAGTGCTCTGGAGTCATTTCGTTGCAAGCGGGTTTTTAAGTGCTCTGGAGACATTTCGTTGCAAGCGGGTTTTTAAGTGCTCTGGAGTCATTTCGTTGCAAGCGGGTTTTTAAGTGCTCTGGAGACATTTCGTTGCAAGCGGGTTTTTAAGTGCTCTGGAGTCATTTCGTTGCAAGCGGGTTTTTAAGTGCTCTGGAGTCATTTCGTTGCAAGCGGGTTTTTAAGTGCTCTGGAGTCATTTCGTTGCAAGCGGGTTTTTAAGTACTCTGTAGACATTTCGTTGCAAGCGGGTTTTTAAGTGCTCTGGAGTCATTTCGTTGCAAGCGGGTTTTTAAGTGCTCTGGAGTCATTTCGTTGCAAGCGGGTTTTTAAGTGCTCTGAAGGCATTTCGTTGCAAGCGGGTTTTTAAGTGCTCTGGAGTCATTTCGTTGCAAGCGGGTTTTTAAGTGCTCTGGAGTCATTTCGTTGCAAGCAGGTTTTTAAGTGCTCTGGAGTCATTTCGTTGCAAGCGGGTTTTTAAGTGCTCTGGAGTCATTTCGTTGCAAGCGGGTTTTTAAGTGCTCTGGAGTCATTTCGTTGCAAGCGGGTTTTTTAGTGCTCTGGAGTCATTTCGTTGCAAGCGGGTTTTTAAGTACTCTGGAGTCATTTCGTTGCATGCGGGGTTTTTAAGTGCTCTGAAGGCATTTCGTTGTAAGCGGGTTTTTAAGTGCTCTGGAGTCATTTCGTTGCAAGCGGGTTTTTAAGTGCTCTGGAGTCATTTCGTTGCAAGCGGGTTTTTAAGTGCTCTGGAGTCATTTCGTTGCAAGCGGGTTTTTAAGTGCTCTGGAGTCATTTCGTTGCAAGCGGGTTTTTAAGTGCTCTGGAGTCATTTCGTTGCAAGCGGGTTTTTAAGTACTCTGTAGACATTTCGTTGCAAGCGGGTTTTTAAGTGCTCTGGAGTCATTTCGTTGCAAGCGGGTTTTTAAGTGCTCTGGAGTCATTTCGTTGCAAGCGGGTTTTTAAGTGCTCTGAAGGCATTTCGTTGCAAGCGGGTTTTTAAGTGCTCTGGAGTCATTTCGTTGCAAGCGGGTTTTTAAGTGCTCTGGAGTCATTTCGTTGCAAGCGGGTTTTTAAGTGCTCTGGAGTCATTTCGTTGCAAGCGGGTTTTTAAGTACTCTGGAGACATTTCGTTGCAAGCGGGTTTTTAAGTGCTCTGGAGTCATTTCGTTGCAAGCGGGTTTTTAAGTGCTCTGGAGTCATTTCGTTGCAAGCGGGTTTTTAAGTGCTCTGAAGGCATTTCGTTGCAAGCGGGATTTTAAGTGCTCTGGAGTCATTTCGTTGCAAGCGGGTTTTTAAGTGCTCTGGAGTCATTTCGTTGCAAGCGGGTTTTTAAGTGCTCTGGAGTCATTTCGTTGCAAGCGGGTTTTTTAGTGCTCTGGAGTCATTTCGTTGCAAGCGGGTTTTTAAGTACTCTGGAGTCATTTCGTTGCATGCGGGTTTTTAAGTGCTCTGAAGGCATTTCGTTGTAAGCGGGTTTTTAAGTGCTCTGGAGTCATTTCGTTGCAAGCGGGTTTTTAAGTGCTCTGGAGTCATTTCGTTGCAAGCGGGTTTTTAAGTGCTCTGGAGTCATTTCGTTGCAAGCGGGTTTTTAAGTGCTCTGAAGGCATTTCGTTGCAAGCGGGTTTTTAAGTGCTCTGGAGTCATTTCGTTGCAAGCGGGTTTTTAAGTGCTCTGGAGTCATTTCGTTGCAAGGGGGTTTTTAAGTGCTCTGGAGTCATTTCGTTGTAAGCGGGTTTTTAAGTACTCTGGAGACATTTCGTTGCAAGCGGGTTTTTAAGTGCTCTGGAGTCATTTCGTTGCATGCGGGTTTTTAAGTGCTCTGAAGGCATTTCGTTGTAAGCGGGCTTTTAAGTGCTCTGGAGTCATTTCGTTGCAAGCGGGTTTTTACGTGTTCTGGAGTCATTTCGTTGCAAGCGGGTTTTTACATACTTCTCAGACATTTCACTGGAAGCGGGTTTTTTAAGTGCTCTGCAGGCATTTCGTTGTAAGCGGGTTTTTAAGTACTCTGGAGTCATTTCGTTGCAAGCGGGTTTTTAAGTGCTCTGGAGTCATTTCGTTGCAAGCGGGTTTTTAAGTGCTCTGGAGTCATTTCGTTGCAAGCGGGTTTTTAAGTGCTCTGGAGTCATTTCGTTACAAGCGGGTTTTTAAGTGCTCTGGAGGCATTTCGTTGCAAGCGGGTTTTTAAGTGCTCTGGAGTCATTTCGTTGCAAGCGGGTTTTTAAGTGCTCTGGAGTCATTTCGTTGCAAGCGGGTTTTTAAGTGCTCTGGAGTCATTTCGTTGCAAGCGGGTTTTTAAGTGCTCTGGAGTCATTTCGTTGCAAGCGGGTTTTTAAGTGCTCTGGAGTCATTTCGTTGCAAGCGGGTTTTTAAGTGCTCTGGAGTCATTTCGTTGCAAGCGGGTTTTTAAGTGCTCTGGAGTCATTTCGTTGCAAGCGGGTTTTTAAGTGCTCTGTAGACATTTCGTTGCAAGCGGGTTTTTAAGTGCTCTGGAGTCATTTCGTTGCAAGCGGGTTTTTAAGTGCTCTGGAGTCATTTCGTTGCAAGCGGGTTTTTAAGTGCTCTGAAGGCATTTCGTTGCAAGCGGGTTTTTAAGTGCTCTGGAGTCATTTCGTTGCAAGCGGGTTTTTAAGTGCTCTGGAGTCATTTCGTTGCAAGCGGGTTTTTAAGTGCTCTGGAGTCATTTCGTTGCAAGCGGGTTTTTAAGTACTCTGGAGACATTTCGTTGCAAGCGGGTTTTTAAGTGCTCTGGAGTCATTTCGTTGCAAGCGGGTTTTTAAGTGCTCTGGAGTCATTTCGTTGCAAGCGGGTTTTTAAGTGCTCTGAAGGCATTTCGTTGCAAGCGGGTTTTTAAGTGCTCTGGAGTCATTTCGTTGCAAGCGGGTTTTTAAGTGCTCTGGAGTCATTTCGTTGCAAGCGGGTTTTTAAGTGCTCTGGAGTCATTTCGTTGCAAGCGGGTTTTTTAGTGCTCTGGAGTCATTTCGTTGCAAGCGGGTTTTTAAGTACTCTGGAGTCATTTCGTTGCATGCGGGTTTTTAAGTGCTCTGAAGGCATTTCGTTGTAAGCGGGTTTTTAAGTGCTCTGGAGTCATTTCGTTGCAAGCGGGTTTTTAAGTGCTCTGGAGTCATTTCGTTGCAAGCGGGTTTTTAAATGCTCTGGAGTCATTTCGTTGCAAGCGGGTTTTTAAGTGCTCTGAAGGCATTTCGTTGCAAGCGGGTTTTTAAGTGCTCTGGAGTCATTTCGTTGCAAGCGGGTTTTTAAGTGCTCTGGAGTCATTTCGTTGCAAGGGGGTTTTTAAGTGCTCTGGAGTCATTTCGTTGTAAGCGGGTTTTTAAGTACTCTGGAGACATTTCGTTGCAAGCGGGTTTTTAAGTGCTCTGGAGTCATTTCGTTGCAAGCGGGTTTTTAAGTGCTCTGAAGGCATTTCGTTGTAAGCGGGCTTTTAAGTGCTCTGGAGTCATTTCGTTGCAAGCGGGTTTTTACGTGTTCTGGAGTCATTTCGTTGCAAGCGGGTTTTTACATACTTCTCAGACATTTCACTGGAAGCGGGTTTTTTAAGTGCTCTGCAGGCATTTCGTTGTAAGCGGGTTTTTAAGTACTCTGGAGTCATTTCGTTGCAAGCGGGTTTTTAAGTGCTCTGGAGTCATTTCGTTGCAAGCGGGTTTTTAAGTGCTCTGGAGTCATTTCGTTGCAAGCGGGTTTTTAAGTGCTCTGGAGTCATTTCGTTGCAAGCGGGTTTTTAAGTGCTCTGGAGTCATTTCGTTGCAAGCGGGTTTTTTAGTGCTCTGGAGTCATTTCGTTGCAAGCGGGTTTTTAAGTACTCTGGAGTCATTTCGTTGCATGCGGGTTTTTAAGTGCTCTGGAGTCATTTCGTTGCAAGCGGGTTTTTAAGTACTCTGGAGTCATTTCGTTGCATGCGGGTTTTTAAGTGCTCTGAAGGCATTACGTTGCAAGCGGGTTTTTAAGTGCTCTGGAGTCATTTCGTTGCAAGCGGGTTTTTAAGTGCTCTGGAGTCATTTCGTTGCAAGCGGGTTTTTAAGTGCTCTGGAGTCATTTCGTTGCAAGCGGGTTTTTAAGTGCTCTGAAGGCATTTCGTTGCAAGCGGGTTTTTAAGTGCTCTGGAGTCATTTCGTTGCAAGCGGGTTTTTAAGTGCTCTGGAGTCATTTCGTTGCAAGCGGGTTTTTAAGTGCTCTGGAGTCATTTCGTTGCAAGCGGGTTTTTAAGTGCTCTGGAGTCATTTCGTTGCAAGCGGGTTTTTAAGTGCTCTGGAGTCATTTCATTGCAAGCGGGTTTTTAAGTGCTCTGGAGTCATTTCGTTGCAAGCGGGTTTTTAAGTGCTCTGGAGTCATTTCGTTACAAGCGGGTTTTTAAGTGCTCTGGAGGCATTTCGTTGCAAGCAGGTTTTTAAGTGCTCTGGAGTCATTTCGTTGCAAGCGGGTTTTTAAGTGCTCTGGAGTCATTTCGTTGCAAGCGGGTTTTTAAGTGCTCTGGAGTCATTTCGTTGCAAGCGGGTTTTTAAGTGCTCTGGAGTCATTTCGTTGCAAGCGGGTTTTTAAGTGCTCTGGAGTCATTTCGTTGCAAGCGGGTTTTTACGTGTTCTGGAGTCATTTCGTTGCAAGCGGGTTTTTACATACTTCTCAGACATTTCACTGGAAGCGGGTTTTTTAAGTGCTCTGCAGGCATTTCGTTGTAAGCGGGTTTTTAAGTACTCTGGAGTCATTTCGTTGCAAGCGGGTTTTTAAGTGCTCTGGAGTCATTTCGTTGCAAGCGGGTTTTTAAGTGCTCTGGAGTCATTTCGTTACAAGCGGGTTTTTAAGTGCTCTGGAGTCATTTCGTTGCAAGCGGGTTTTTAAGTGCTCTGGAGTCATTTCGTTGCAAGCGGGTTTTTAAGTGCTCTGGAGTCATTTCGTTGCAAGCGGGTTTTTTAGTGCTCTGGAGTCATTTCGTTGCAAGCGGGTTTTTAAGTGCTCTGGAGTCATTTCGTTGCAAGCGGGTTTTTAAGTGCTCTGAAGGCATTTCGTTGCAAGCGGGTTTTTAAGTGCTCTGGAGTCATTTCGTTGCAAGCGGGTTTTTAAGTGCTCTGGAGTCATTTCGTTGCAAGCGGGTTTTTAAGTGCTCTGGAGTCATTTCATTGCAAGCGGGTTTTTTAGTGCTCTGGAGTCATTTCGTTGCAAGCGGGTTTTTAAGTGCTCTGGAGTCATTTCGTTGCATGCGGGTTTTTAAGTGCTCTGGAGTCATTTCGTTGCAAGCGGGTTTTTAAGTGCTCTGGAGTCATTTCGTTGCAAGCGGGTTTTTAAGTGCTCTGGAGTCATTTCGTTGCAAGCGGGTTTTTTAGTGCTCTGGAGTCATTTCGTTGCAAGCGGGTTTTTAAGTACTCTGGAGTCATTTCGTTGCATGCGGGTTTTTAAGTGCTCTGAAGGCATTTCGTTGTAAGCGGGTTTTTAAGTGCTCTGGAGTCATTTCGCTGCAAGCGGGTTTTTAAGTGCTCTGGAGTCATTTCGTTGCAAGCGGGTTTTTAAGTGCTCTGGAGTCATTTCGTTGCAAGCGGGTTTTTAAGTGCTCTGAAGGCATTTCGTTGCAAGCGGGTTTTTAAGTGCTCTGGAGTCATTTCGTTGCAAGCGGGTTTTTAAGTGCTCTGGAGTCATTTCGTTGCAAGGGGGTTTTTAAGTGCTCTGGAGTCATTTCGTTGTAAGCGGGTTTTTAAGTACTCTGGAGACATTTCGTTGCAAGCGGGTTTTTAAGTGCTCTGGAGTCATTTCGTTGCATGCGGGTTTTTAAGTGCTCTGAAGGCATTTCGTTGTAAGCGGGCTTTTAAGTGCTCTGGAGTCATTTCGTTGCAAGCGGGTTTTTACGTGTTCTGGAGTCATTTCGTTGCAAGCGGGTTTTTACATACTTCTCAGACATTTCACTGGAAGCGGGTTTTTTAAGTGCTCTGCAGGCATTTCGTTGTAAGCGGGTTTTTAAGTACTCTGGAGTCATTTCGTTGCAAGCGGGTTTTTAAGTGCTCTGGAGTCATTTCGTTGCAAGCGGGTTTTTAAGTGCTCTGGAGTCATTTCGTTGCAAGCGGGTTTTTAAGTGCTCTGGAGTCATTTCGTTACAAGCGGGTTTTTAAGTGCTCTGGAGGCATTTCGTTGCAAGCGGGTTTTTAAGTGCTCTGGAGTCATTTCGTTGCAAGCGGGTTTTTAAGTGCTCTGGAGTCATTTCGTTGCAAGCGGGTTTTTAAGTGCTCTGGAGTCATTTCGTTGCAAGCGGGTTTTTAAGTGCTCTGGAGTCATTTCGTTGCAAGCGGGTTTTTAAGTGCTCTGGAGTCATTTCGTTGCAAGCGGGTTTTTAAGTGCTCTGGAGTCATTTCGTTGCAAGCGGGTTTTTAAGTGCTCTGGAGTCATTTCGTTGCAAGCGGGTTTTTAAGTGCTCTGGAGTCATTTCGTTGCAAGCGGGTTTTTAAGTGCTCTGGAGTCATTTCGTTGCAAGCGGGTTTTTAAGTGCTCTGGAGTCATTTCGTTGCAAGCGCGTTTTTAAGTGCTCTGGAGTCATTTCGTTGCAAGCGGGTTTTTAAGTGCTCTGGAGTCATTTCGTTACAAGCGGGTTTTTAAGTGCTCTGGAGGCATTTCGTTGCAAGCGGGTTTTTAAGTGCTCTGGAGTCATTTCGTTGCAAGCGGGTTTTTAAGTGCTCTGGAGTCATTTCGTTGCAAGCGGGTTTTTAAGTGCTCTGGAGTCATTTCGTTGCAAGCGGGTTTTTAAGTGCTCTGGAGTCATTTCGTTGCAAGCGGGTTTTTAAGTGCTCTGGAGTCATTTCGTTGCAAGCGGGTTTTTAAGTGCTCTGGAGACATTTCGTTGCAAGCGGGTTTTTAAGTGCTCTGGAGTCATTTCGTTGCAAGCGGGTTTTTAAGTGCTCTGGAGTCATTTCGTTGCAAGCGGGTTTTTAAGTGCTCTGGAGTCATTTCGTTGCAAGCGGGTTTTTACGTGTTCTGGAGTCATTTCGTTGCAAGCGGGTTTTTACATACTTCTCAGACATTTCACTGGAAGCGGGTTTTTTAAGTGCTCTGCAGGCATTTCGTTGTAAGCGGGTTTTTAAGTACTCTGGAGTCATTTCGTTGCAAGCGGGTTTTTAAGTGCTCTGGAGTCATTTCGTTGTAAGCGGGTTTTTAAGTGCTCTGGAGTCATTTCGTTGCAAGCGGGTTTTTAAGTGCTCTGGAGTCATTTCGTTACAAGCGGGTTTTTAAGTGCTCTGGAGTCATTTCGTTGCAAGCGGGTTTTTAAGTGCTCTGGAGTCATTTCGTTGCAAGCGGGTTTTTAAGTGCTCTGGAGTCATTTCGTTGCAAGCGGGTTTTTAAGTGCTCTGGAGTCATTTCGTTGCAAGCGGGTTTTTAAGTGCTCTGAAGGCATTTCGTTGCAAGCGGGTTTTTAAGTGCTCTGGAGTCATTTCGTTGCAAGCGGGTTTTTAAGTGCTCTGGAGTCATTTCGTTGCAAGCGGGTTTTTAAGTGCTCTGGAGTCATTTCGTTGCAAGCGGGTTTTTTAGTGCTCTGGAGTCATTTCGTTGCAAGCGGGTTTTTAAGTGCTCTGGAGTCATTTCGTTGCATGCGGGTTTTTAAGTGCTCTGGAGTCATTTCGTTGCAAGCGGGTTTTTAAGTGCTCTGGAGTCATTTCGTTGCAAGCGGGTTTTTAAGTGCTCTGGAGTCATTTCGTTGCAAGCGGGTTTTTTAGTGCTCTGGAGTCATTTCGTTGCAAGCGGGTTTTTAAGTACTCTGGAGTCATTTCGTTGCATGCGGGTTTTTAAGTGCTCTGAAGGCATTTCGTTGTAAGCGGGTTTTTAAGTGCTCTGGAGTCATTTCGTTGCAAGCGGGTTTTTAAGTGCTCTGGAGTCATTTCGTTGCAAGCGGGTTTTTAAGTGCTCTGGAGTCATTTCGTTGCAAGCGGGTTTTTAAGTGCTCTGAAGGCATTTCGTTGCAAGCGGGTTTTTAAGTGCTCTGGAGTCATTTCGTTGCAAGCGGGTTTTTAAGTGCTCTGGAGTCATTTCGTTGCAAGGGGGTTTTTAAGTGCTCTGGAGTCATTTCGTTGTAAGCGGGTTTTTAAGTACTCTGGAGACATTTCGTTGCAAGCGGGTTTTTAAGTGCTCTGGAGTCATTTCGTTGCATGCGGGTTTTTAAGTGCTCTGAAGGCATTTCGTTGTAAGCGGGCTTTTAAGTGCTCTGGAGTCATTTCGTTGCAAGCGGGTTTTTACGTGTTCTGGAGTCATTTCGTTGCAAGCGGGTTTTTACATACTTCTCAGACATTTCACTGGAAGCGGGTTTTTTAAGTGCTCTGCAGGCATTTCGTTGTAAGCGGGTTTTTAAGTACTCTGGAGTCATTTCGTTGCAAGCGGGTTTTTAAGTGCTCTGGAGTCATTTCGTTGCAAGCGGGTTTTTAAGTGCTCTGGAGTCATTTCGTTGCAAGCGGGTTTTTAAGTGCTCTGGAGTCATTTCGTTACAAGCGGGTTTTTAAGTGCTCTGGAGGCATTTCGTTGCAAGCGGGTTTTTAAGTGCTCTGGAGTCATTTCGTTGCAAGCGGGTTTTTAAGTGCTCTGGAGTCATTTCGTTGCAAGCGGGTTTTTAAGTGCTCTGGAGTCATTTCGTTGCAAGCGGGTTTTTAAGTGCTCTGGAGTCATTTCGTTGCAAGCGGGTTTTTAAGTGCTCTGGAGTCATTTCGTTGCAAGCGGGTTTTTAAGTGCTCTGGAGTCATTTCGTTGCAAGCGGGTTTTTAAGTGCTCTGGAGTCATTTCGTTGCAAGCGGGTTTTTAAGTGCTCTGGAGTCATTTCGTTGCAAGCGGGTTTTTAAGTGCTCTGGAGTCATTTCGTTGCAAGCGGGTTTTTAAGTGCTCTGGAGTCATTTCGTTGCAAGCGCGTTTTTAAGTGCTCTGGAGTCATTTCGTTGCAAGCGGGTTTTTAAGTGCTCTGGAGTCATTTCGTTACAAGCGGGTTTTTAAGTGCTCTGGAGGCATTTCGTTGCAAGCGGGTTTTTAAGTGCTCTGGAGTCATTTCGTTGCAAGCGGGTTTTTAAGTGCTCTGGAGTCATTTCGTTGCAAGCGGGTTTTTAAGTGCTCTGGAGTCATTTCGTTGCAAGCGGGTTTTTAAGTGCTCTGGAGTCATTTCGTTGCAAGCGGGTTTTTAAGTGCTCTGGAGTCATTTCGTTGCAAGCGGGTTTTTAAGTGCTCTGGAGACATTTCGTTGCAAGCGGGTTTTTAAGTGCTCTGGAGTCATTTCGTTGCAAGCGGGTTTTTAAGTGCTCTGGAGTCATTTCGTTGCAAGCGGGTTTTTAAGTGCTCTGGAGTCATTTCGTTGCAAGCGGGTTTTTACGTGTTCTGGAGTCATTTCGTTGCAAGCGGGTTTTTACATACTTCTCAGACATTTCACTGGAAGCGGGTTTTTTAAGTGCTCTGCAGGCATTTCGTTGTAAGCGGGTTTTTAAGTACTCTGGAGTCATTTCGTTGCAAGCGGGTTTTTAAGTGCTCTGGAGTCATTTCGTTGTAAGCGGGTTTTTAAGTGCTCTGGAGTCATTTCGTTGCAAGCGGGTTTTTAAGTGCTCTGGAGTCATTTCGTTACAAGCGGGTTTTTAAGTGCTCTGGAGTCATTTCGTTGCAAGCGGGTTTTTAAGTGCTCTGGAGTCATTTCGTTGCAAGCGGGTTTTTAAGTGCTCTGTAGGCATTTCGTTGCAAGCGGGTTTTTAAGTGCTCTGGAGTCATTTCGTTGCAAGCGGGTTTTTAAGTGCTCTGGAGTCATTTCGTTGCAAGCGGGTTTTTAAGTGCTCTGGAGTCATTTCATTGCAAGCGGGTTTTTTAGTGCTCTCGAGTCATTTCGTTGCAAGCGGGTTTTTAAGTGCTCTGGAGTCATTTCGTTGCAAGCGGGTTTTTAAGTGCTCTGGAGTCATTTCGTTGCAAGCGGGTTTTTAAGTGCTCTGAAGGCATTTCGTTGCAAGCGGGTTTTTAAGTGCTCTGGAGTCATTTCGTTGCAAGCGGGTTTTTAAGTGCTCTGGAGTCATTTCGTTGCAAGCGGGTTTTTAAGTGCTCTGGAGTCATTTCGTTGCAAGCGGGTTTTTAAGTACTCTGGAGACATTTCGTTGCAAGCGGGTTTTTAAGTGCTCTAGAGTCATTTCGTTGCAAGCGGGTTTTTAAGTGCTCTGGAGTCATTTCGTTGCAAGCGGGTTTTTAAGTGCTCTGAAGGCATTTCGTTGCAAGCGGGTTTTTAAGTGCTCTGGAGTCATTTCGTTGCAAGCGGGTTTTTAAGTGCTCTGGAGTCATTTCGTTGCAAGCGGGTTTTTAAGTGCTCTGGAGTCATTTCGTTGCAAGCGGGTTTTTTAGTGCTCTGGAGTCATTTCGTTGCAAGCGGGTTTTTAAGTACTCTGGAGTCATTTCGTTGCATGCGGGTTTTTAAGTGCTCTGAAGGCATTTCGTTGTAAGCGGGTTTTTAAGTGCTCTGGAGTCATTTCGTTGCAAGCGGGTTTTTAAGTGCTCTGGAGTCATTTCGTTGCAAGCGGGTTTTTAAGTGCTCTGGAGTCATTTCGTTGCAAGCGGGTTTTTAAGTGCTCTGAAGGCATTTCGTTGCAAGCGGGTTTTTAAGTGCTCTGGAGTCATTTCGTTGCAAGCGGGTTTTTAAGTGCTCTGGAGTCATTTCGTTGCAAGGGGGTTTTTAAGTGCTCTGGAGTCATTTCGTTGTAAGCGGGTTTTTAAGTACTCTGGAGACATTTCGTTGCAAGCGGGTTTTTAAGTGCTCTGGAGTCATTTCGTTGCATGCGGGTTTTTAAGTGCTCTGAAGGCATTTCGTTGTAAGCGGGCTTTTAAGTGCTCTGGAGTCATTTCGTTGCAAGCGGGTTTTTACGTGTTCTGGAGTCATTTCGTTGCAAGCGGGTTTTTACATACTTCTCAGACATTTCACTGGAAGCGGGTTTTTTAAGTGCTCTGCAGGCATTTCGTTGTAAGCGGGTTTTTAAGTACTCTGGAGTCATTTCGTTGCAAGCGGGTTTTTAAGTGCTCTGGAGTCATTTCGTTGCAAGCGGGTTTTTAAGTGCTCTGGAGTCATTTCGTTGCAAGCGGGTTTTTAAGTGCTCTGGAGTCATTTCGTTGCAAGCGGGTTTTTAAGTGCTCTGGAGTCATTTCGTTGCAAGCGGGTTTTTAAGTGCTCTGGAGTCATTTCGTTGCAAGCGGGTTTTTAAGTGCTCTGGAGTCATTTCGTTGCAAGCGGGTTTTTAAGTACTCTGTAGACATTTCGTTGCAAGCGGGTTTTTAAGTGCTCTGGAGTCATTTCGTTGCAAGCGGGTTTTTTAGTGCTCTGGAGTCATTTCGTTGCAAGCGGGTTTTTAAGTACTCTGGAGTCATTTCGTTGCATGCGGGTTTTTAAGTGCTCTGAAGGCATTACGTTGCAAGCGGGTTTTTAAGTGCTCTGGAGTCATTTCGTTGCAAGCGGGTTTTTAAGTGCTCTGGAGTCATTTCGTTGCAAGCGGGTTTTTAAGTGCTCTGGAGTCATTTCGTTGCAAGCGGGTTTTTAAGTGCTCTGAAGGCATTTCGTTGCAAGCGGGTTTTTAAGTGCTCTGGAGTCATTTCGTTGCAAGCGGGTTTTTAAGTGCTCTGGAGTCATTTCGTTGCAAGCGGGTTTTTAAGTGCTCTGGAGTCATTTCGTTGCAAGCGGGTTTTTAAGTGCTCTGGAGTCATTTCGTTGCAAGCGGGTTTTTAAGTGCTCTGGAGTCATTTCGTTGCAAGCGGGTTTTTAAGTGCTCTGGAGTCATTTTGTTGCAAGCGGGTTTTTAAGTGCTCTGGAGTCATTTCGTTACAAGCGGGTTTTTAAGTGCTCTGGAGGCATTTCGTTGCAAGCGGGTTTTTAAGTGCTCTGGAGTCATTTCGTTGCAAGCGGGTTTTTAAGTGCTCTGGAGTCATTTCGTTGCAAGCGGTTTTTAAGTGCTCTGGAGTCATTTCGTTGCAAGCGGGTTTTTAAGTGCTCTGGAGTCATTTCGTTGCAAGCGGGTTTTTAAGTGCTCTGGAGTCATTTCGTTGCAAGCGGGTTTTTAAGTGCTCTGGAGACATTTCGTTGCAAGCGGGTTTTTAAGTGCTCTGGAGTCATTTCGTTTCAAGCGGGTTTTTAAGTGCTCTGGAGTCATTTCGTTGCAAGCGGGTTTTTAAGTGCTCTGGAGTCATTTCGTTGCAAGCGGGTTTTTACGTGTTCTGGAGTCATTTCGTTGCAAGCGGGTTTTTACATACTTCTCAGACATTTCACTGGAAGCGGGTTTTTTAAGTGCTTTGCAGGCATTTCGTTGTAAGCGGGTTTTTAAGTACTCTGGAGTCATTTCGTTGCAAGCGGGTTTTTAAGTGCTCTGGAGTCATTTCGTTGCAAGCGGGTTTTTAAGTGCTCTGGAGTCATTTCGTTGCAAGCGGGTTTTTAAGTGCTCTGGAGTCATTTCGTTACAAGCGGGTTTTTAAGTGCTCTGGAGTCATTTCGTTGCAAGCGGGTTTTTAAGTGCTCTGGAGTCATTTCGTTGCAAGCGGGTTTTTAAGTGCTCTGGAGTCATTTCGTTGCAAGCGGGTTTTTAAGTGCTCTGGAGTCATTTCGTTGCAAGCGGGTTTTTAAGTGCTCTGGAGTCATTTCGTTGCAAGCGGGTTTTTTAGTGCTCTGGAGTCATTTCGTTGCAAGCGGGTTTTTAAGTGCTCTGGAGTCATTTCGTTGCAAGCGGGTTTTTAAGTGCTCTGAAGGCATTTCGTTGCAAGCGGGTTTTTAAGTGCTCTGGAGTCATTTCGTTGCAAGCGGGTTTTTAAGTGCTCTGGAGTCATTTCGTTGCAAGCGGGTTTTTAAGTGCTCTGGAGTCATTTCGTTGCAAGCGGGTTTTTTAGTGCTCTGGAGTCATTTCGTTGCAAGCGGGTTTTTAAGTGCTCTGGAGTCATTTCGTTGCATGCGGGTTTTTAAGTGCTCTGGAGTCATTTCGTTGCAAGCGGGTTTTTAAGTGCTCTGGAGTCATTTCGTTGCAAGCGGGTTTTTAAGTGCTCTGGAGTCATTTCGTTGCAAGCGGGTTTTTTAGTGCTCTGGAGTCATTTCGTTGCAAGCGGGTTTTTAAGTACTCTGGAGTCATTTCGTTGCATGCGGGTTTTTAAGTGCTCTGAAGGCATTTCGTTGTAAGCGGGTTTTTAAGTGCTCTGGAGTCATTTCGTTGCAAGCGGGTTTTTAAGTGCTCTGGAGTCATTTCGTTGCAAGCGGGTTTTTAAGTGCTCTGGAGTCATTTCGTTGCAAGCGGGTTTTTAAGTGCTCTGAAGGCATTTCGTTGCAAGCGGGTTTTTAAGTGCTCTGGAGTCATTTCGTTGCAAGCGGGTTTTTAAGTGCTCTGGAGTCATTTCGTTGCAAGGGGGTTTTTAAGTGCTCTGGAGTCATTTCGTTGTAAGCGGGTTTTTAAGTACTCTGGAGACATTTCGTTGCAAGCGGGTTTTTAAGTGCTCTGGAGTCATTTCGTTGCATGCGGGTTTTTAAGTGCTCTGAAGGCATTTCGTTGTAAGCGGGCTTTTAAGTGCTCTGGAGTCATTTCGTTGCAAGCGGGTTTTTACGTGTTCTGGAGTCATTTCGTTGCAAGCGGGTTTTTACATACTTCTCAGACATTTCACTGGAAGCGGGTTTTTTAAGTGCTCTGCAGGCATTTCGTTGTAAGCGGGTTTTTAAGTACTCTGGAGTCATTTCGTTGCAAGCGGGTTTTTAAGTGCTCTGGAGTCATTTCGTTGCAAGCGGGTTTTTAAGTGCTCTGGAGTCATTTCGTTGCAAGCGGGTTTTTAAGTGCTCTGGAGTCATTTCGTTACAAGCGGGTTTTTAAGTGCTCTGGAGGCATTTCGTTGCAAGCGGGTTTTTAAGTGCTCTGGAGTCATTTCGTTGCAAGCGGGTTTTTAAGTGCTCTGGAATCATTTCGTTGCAAGCGGGTTTTTAAGTGCTCTGGAGTCATTTCGTTGCAAGCGGGTTTTTAAGTGCTCTGGAGTCATTTCGTTGCAAGCGGGTTTTTAAGTGCTCTGGAGTCATTTCGTTGCAAGCGGGTTTTTAAGTGCTCTGGAGACATTTCGTTGCAAGCGGGTTTTTAAGTGCTCTGGAGTCATTTCGTTGCAAGCGGGTTTTTAAGTGCTCTGGAGTCATTTCGTTGCAAGCGGGTTTTTAAGTGCTCTGGAGTCATTTCGTTGCAAGCGGGTTTTTAAGTGCTCTGGAGTCATTTCGTTGCAAGCGGGTTTTTAAGTGCTCTGGAGTCATTTCGTTGCAAGCGGGTTTTTAAGTGCTCTGGAGTCATTTCGTTGCAAGCGGGTTTTTAAGTGCTCTGGAGTCATTTCGTTACAAGCGGGTTTTTAAGTGCTCTGGAGGCATTTCGTTGCAAGCGGGTTTTTAAGTGCTCTGGAGTCATTTCGTTGCAAGCGGGTTTTTAAGTGCTCTGGAGTCATTTCGTTGCAAGCGGGTTTTTAAGTGCTCTGGAGTCATTTCGTTGCAAGCGGGTTTTTAAGTGCTCTGGAGTCATTTCGTTGCAAGCGGGTTTTTAAGTGCTCTGGAGTCATTTCGTTGCAAGCGGGTTTTTAAGTGCTCTGGAGACATTTCGTTGCAAGCGGGTTTTTAAGTGCTCTGGAGTCATTTCGTTGCAAGCGGGTTTTTAAGTGCTCTGGAGTCATTTCGTTGCAAGCGGGTTTTTAAGTGCTCTGGAGTCATTTCGTTGCAAGCGGGTTTTTACGTGTTCTGGAGTCATTTCGTTGCAAGCGGGTTTTTACATACTTCTCAGACATTTCACTGGAAGCGGGTTTTTTAAGTGCTCTGCAGGCATTTCGTTGTAAGCGGGTTTTTAAGTACTCTGGAGTCATTTCGTTGCAAGCGGGTTTTTAAGTGCTCTGGAGTCATTTCGTTGCAAGCGGGTTTTTAAGTGCTCTGGAGTCATTTCGTTGCAAGCGGGTTTTTAAGTGCTCTGGAGTCATTTCGTTACAAGCGGGTTTTTAAGTGCTCTGGAGTCATTTCGTTGCAAGCGGGTTTTTAAGTGCTCTGGAGTCATTTCGTTGCAAGTGGGTTTTTAAGTGCTCTGTAGGCATTTCGTTGCAAGCGGGTTTTTAAGTGCTCTGGAGTCATTTCGTTGCAAGCGGGTTTTTAAGTGCTCTGGAGTCATTTCGTTGCAAGCGGGTTTTTAAGTGCTCTGGAGTCATTTCATTGCAAGCGGGTTTTTTAGTGCTCTGGAGTCATTTCGTTGCAAGCGGGTTTTTAAGTGCTCTGGAGTCATTTCGTTGCAAGCGGGTTTTTAAGTGCTCTGAAGGCATTTCGTTGCAAGCGGGTTTTTAAGTGCTCTGGAGTCATTTCGTTGCAAGCGGGTTTTTAAGTGCTCTGGAGTCATTTCGTTGCAAGCGGGTTTTTAAGTGCTCTGGAGTCATTTCGTTGCAAGCGGGTTTTTTAGTGCTCTGGAGTCATTTCGTTGCAAGCGGGTTTTTAAGTGCTCTGGAGTCATTTCGTTGCATGCGGGTTTTTAAGTGCTCTGGAGTCATTTCGTTGCAAGCGGGTTTTTAAGTGCTCTGGAGTCATTTCGTTGCAAGCGGGTTTTTAAGTGCTCTGGAGTCATTTCGTTGCAAGCGGGTTTTTTAGTGCTCTGGAGTCATTTCGTTGCAAGCGGGTTTTTAAGTACTCTGGAGTCATTTCGTTGCATGCGGGTTTTTAAGTGCTCTGAAGGCATTTCGTTGTAAGCGGGTTTTTAAGTGCTCTGGAGTCATTTCGTTGCAAGCGGGTTTTTAAGTGCTCTGGAGTCATTTCGTTGCAAGCGGGTTTTTAAGTGCTCTGGAGTCATTTCGTTGCAAGCGGGTTTTTAAGTGCTCTGGAGTCATTTCGTTGCAAGCGGGTTTTTTAGTGCTCTGGAGTCATTTCGTTGCAAGCGGGTTTTTAAGTGCTCTGGAGTCATTTCGTTGCATGCGGGTTTTTAAGTGCTCTGGAGTCATTTCGTTGCAAGCGGGTTTTTAAGTGCTCTGGAGTCATTTCGTTGCAAGCGGGTTTTTAAGTGCTCTGGAGTCATTTCGTTGCAAGCGGGTTTTTTAGTGCTCTGGAGTCATTTCGTTGCAAGCGGGTTTTTAAGTACTCTGGAGTCATTTCGTTGCATGCGGGTTTTTAAGTGCTCTGAAGGCATTTCGTTGTAAGCGGGTTTTTAAGTGCTCTGGAGTCATTTCGTTGCAAGCGGGTTTTTAAGTGCTCTGGAGTCATTTCGTTGCAAGCGGGTTTTTAAGTGCTCTGGAGTCATTTCGTTGCAAGCGGGTTTTTAAGTGCTCTGGAGGCATTTCGTTGCAAGCGGGTTTTTAAGTGCTCTGGAGTCATTTCGTTGCAAGCGGGTTTTTAAGTGCTCTGGAGTCATTTCGTTGCAAGGGGGTTTTTAAGTGCTCTGGAGTCATTTCGTTGTAAGCGGGTTTTTAAGTACTCTGGAGACATTTCGTTGCAAGCGGGTTTTTAAGTGCTCTGGAGTCATTTCGTTGCATGCGGGTTTTTAAGTGCTCTGAAGGCATTTCGTTGTAAGCGGGCTTTTAAGTGCTCTGGAGTCATTTCGTTGCAAGCGGGTTTTTACGTGTTCTGGAGTCATTTCGTTGCAAGCGGGTTTTTACATACTTCTCAGACATTTCACTGGAAGCGGGTTTTTTAAGTGCTCTGCAGGCATTTCGTTGTAAGCGGGTTTTTAAGTACTCTGGAGTCATTTCGTTGCAAGCGGGTTTTTAAGTGCTCTGGAGTCATTTCGTTGCAAGCGGGTTTTTAAGTGCTCTGGAGTCATTTCGTTGCAAGCGGGTTTTTAAGTGCTCTGGAGTCATTTCGTTACAAGCGGGTTTTTAAGTGCTCTGGAGGCATTTCGTTGCAAGCGGGTTTTTAAGTGCTCTGGAGTCATTTCGTTGCAAGCGGGTTTTTAAGTGCTCTGGAGTCATTTCGTTGCAAGCGGGTTTTTAAGTGCTCTGGAGTCATTTCGTTGCAAGCGGGTTTTTAAGTGCTCTGGAGTCATTTCGTTGCAAGCGGGTTTTTAAGTGCTCTGGAGTCATTTCGTTGCAAGCGGGTTTTTAAGTGCTCTGGAGTCATTTCGTTGCAAGCGGGTTTTTAAGTGCTCTGGAGTCATTTCGTTGCAAGCGGGTTTTTAAGTGCTCTGGAGTCATTTCGTTGCAAGCGGGTTTTTAAGTGCTCTGGAGTCATTTCGTTGCAAGCGGGTTTTTAAGTGCTCTGGAGTCATTTCGTTGCAAGCGGGTTTTTAAGTGCTCTGGAGTCATTTCGTTGCAAGCGGGTTTTTAAGTGCTCTGGAGTCATTTCGTTACAAGCGGGTTTTTAAGTGCTCTGGAGGCATTTCGTTGCAAGCGGGTTTTTAAGTGCTCTGGAGTCATTTCGTTGCAAGCGGGTTTTTAAGTGCTCTGGAGTCATTTCGTTGCAAGCGGGTTTTTAAGTGCTCTGGAGTCATTTCGTTGCAAGCGGGTTTTTAAGTGCTCTGGAGTCATTTCGTTGCAAGCGGGTTTTTAAGTGCTCTGGAGTCATTTCGTTGCAAGCGGGTTTTTAAGTGCTCTGGAGACATTTCGTTGCAAGCGGGTTTTTAAGTGCTCTGGAGTCATTTCGTTGCAAGCGGGTTTTTAAGTGCTCTGGAGTCATTTCGTTGCAAGCGGGTTTTTAAGTGCTCTGGAGTCATTTCATTGCAAGCGGGTTTTTACGTGTTCTGGAGTCATTTCGTTGCAAGCGGGTTTTTACATACTTCTCAGACATTTCAATGGAAGCGGGTTTTTTAAGTGCTCTGCAGGCATTTCGTTGTAAGCGGGTTTTTAAGTACTCTGGAGTCATTTCGTTGCAAGCGGGTTTTTAAGTGCTCTGGAGTCATTTCGTTGTAAGCGGGTTTTTAAGTGCTCTGGAGTCATTTCGTTGCAAGCGGGTTTTTAAGTGCTCTGGAGTCATTTCGTTACAAGCGGGTTTTTAAGTGCTCTGGAGTCATTTCGTTGCAAGCGGGTTTTTAAGTGCTCTGGAGTCATTTCGTTGCAAGCGGGTTTTTAAGTGCTCTGTAGGCATTTCGTTGCAAGCGGGTTTTTAAGTGCTCTGGAGTCATTTCGTTGCAAGCGGGTTTTTAAGTGCTCTGGAGTCATTTCGTTGCAAGCGGGTTTTTAAGTGCTCTGGAGTCATTTCATTGCAAGCGGGTTTTTTAGTGCTCTCGAGTCATTTCGTTGCAAGCGGGTTTTTAAGTGCTCTGGAGTCATTTCGTTGCAAGCGGGTTTTTAAGTGCTCTGGAGTCATTTCGTTGCAAGCGGGTTTTTAAGTGCTCTGAAGGCATTTCGTTGCAAGCGGGTTTTTAAGTGCTCTGGAGTCATTTCGTTGCAAGCGGGTTTTTAAGTGCTCTGGAGTCATTTCGTTGCAAGCGGGTTTTTAAGTGCTCTGGAGTCATTTCGTTGCAAGCGGGTTTTTAAGTACTCTGGAGACATTTCGTTGCAAGCGGGTTTTTAAGTGCTCTAGAGTCATTTCGTTGCAAGCGGGTTTTTAAGTGCTCTGGAGTCATTTCGTTGCAAGCGGGTTTTTAAGTGCTCTGAAGGCATTTCGTTGCAAGCGGGTTTTTAAGTGCTCTGGAGTCATTTCGTTGCAAGCGGGTTTTTAAGTGCTCTGGAGTCATTTCGTTGCAAGCGGGTTTTTAAGTGCTCTGGAGTCATTTCGTTGCAAGCGGGTTTTTTAGTGCTCTGGAGTCATTTCGTTGCAAGCGGGTTTTTAAGTACTCTGGAGTCATTTCGTTGCATGCGGGTTTTTAAGTGCTCTGAAGGCATTTCGTTGTAAGCGGGTTTTTAAGTGCTCTGGAGTCATTTCGTTGCAAGCGGGTTTTTAAGTGCTCTGGAGTCATTTCGTTGCAAGCGGGTTTTTAAGTGCTCTGGAGTCATTTCGTTGCAAGCGGGTTTTTAAGTGCTCTGAAGGCATTTCGTTGCAAGCGGGTTTTTAAGTGCTCTGGAGTCATTTCGTTGCAAGCGGGTTTTTAAGTGCTCTGGAGTCATTTCGTTGCAAGGGGGTTTTTAAGTGCTCTGGAGTCATTTCGTTGTAAGCGGGTTTTTAAGTACTCTGGAGACATTTCGTTGCAAGCGGGTTTTTAAGTGCTCTGGAGTCATTTCGTTGCATGCGGGTTTTTAAGTGCTCTGAAGGCATTTCGTTGTAAGCGGGCTTTTAAGTGCTCTGGAGTCATTTCGTTGCAAGCGGGTTTTTACGTGTTCTGGAGTCATTTCGTTGCAAGCGGGTTTTTACATACTTCTCAGACATTTCACTGGAAGCGGGTTTTTTAAGTGCTCTGCAGGCATTTCGTTGTAAGCGGGTTTTTAAGTACTCTGGAGTCATTTCGTTGCAAGCGGGTTTTTAAGTGCTCTGGAGTCATTTCGTTGCAAGCGGGTTTTTAAGTGCTCTGGAGTCATTTCGTTGCAAGCGGGTTTTTAAGTGCTCTGGAGTCATTTCGTTGCAAGCGGGTTTTTAAGTGCTCTGGAGTCATTTCGTTGCAAGCGGGTTTTTAAGTGCTCTGGAGTCATTTCGTTGCAAGCGGGTTTTTAAGTGCTCTGGAGTCATTTCGTTGCAAGCGGGTTTTTAAGTACTCTGTAGACATTTCGTTGCAAGCGGGTTTTTAAGTGCTCTGGAGTCATTTCGTTGCAAGCGGGTTTTTTAGTGCTCTGGAGTCATTTCGTTGCAAGCGGGTTTTTAAGTACTCTGGAGTCATTTCGTTGCATGCGGGTTTTTAAGTGCTCTGAAGGCATTACGTTGCAAGCGGGTTTTTAAGTGCTCTGGAGTCATTTCGTTGCAAGCGGGTTTTTAAGTGCTCTGGAGTCATTTCGTTGCAAGCGGGTTTTTAAGTGCTCTGGAGTCATTTCGTTGCAAGCGGGTTTTTAAGTGCTCTGAAGGCATTTCGTTGCAAGCGGGTTTTTAAGTGCTCTGGAGTCATTTCGTTGCAAGCGGGTTTTTAAGTGCTCTGGAGTCATTTCGTTGCAAGCGGGTTTTTAAGTGCTCTAGAGTCATTTCGTTGCAAGCGGGTTTTTAAGTGCTCTGGAGTCATTTCGTTGCAAGCGGGTTTTTAAGTGCTCTGGAGTCATTTCGTTGCAAGCGGGTTTTTAAGTGCTCTGGAGTCATTTCGTTGCAAGCGGGTTTTTAAGTGCTCTGGAGTCATTTCGTTACAAGCGGGTTTTTAAGTGCTCTGGAGGCATTTCGTTGCAAGCGGGTTTTTAAGTGCTCTGGAGTCATTTCGTTGCAAGCGGGTTTTTAAGTGCTCTGGAGTCATTTCGTTGCAAGCGGTTTTTAAGTGCTCTGGAGTCATTTCGTTGCAAGCGGGTTTTTAAGTGCTCTGGAGTCATTTCGTTGCAAGCGGGTTTTTAAGTGCTCTGGAGTCATTTCGTTGCAAGCGGGTTTTTAAGTGCTCTGGAGACATTTCGTTGCAAGCGGGTTTTTAAGTGCTCTGGAGTCATTTCGTTTCAAGCGGGTTTTTAAGTGCTCTGGAGTCATTTCGTTGCAAGCGGGTTTTTAAGTGCTCTGGAGTCATTTCGTTGCAAGCGGGTTTTTACGTGTTCTGGAGTCATTTCGTTGCAAGCGGGTTTTTACATACTTCTCAGACATTTCACTGGAAGCGGGTTTTTTAAGTGCTTTGCAGGCATTTCGTTGTAAGCGGGTTTTTAAGTACTCTGGAGTCATTTCGTTGCAAGCGGGTTTTTAAGTGCTCTGGAGTCATTTCGTTGCAAGCGGGTTTTTAAGTGCTCTGGAGTCATTTCGTTGCAAGCGGGTTTTTAAGTGCTCTGGAGTCATTTCGTTACAAGCGGGTTTTTAAGTGCTCTGGAGTCATTTCGTTGCAAGCGAGTTTTTAAGTGCTCTGGAGTCATTTCGTTGCAAGCGGGTTTTTAAGTGCTCTGGAGTCATTTCGTTGCAAGCGGGTTTTTAAGTGCTCTGGAGTCATTTCGTTGCAAGCGGGTTTTTAAGTGCTCTGGAGTCATTTCGTTGCAAGCGGGTTTTTAAGTGCTCTGAAGGCATTTCGTTGCAAGCGGGTTTTTAAGTGCTCTGGAGTCATTTCGTTGCAAGCGGGTTTTTAAGTGCTCTGGAGTCATTTCGTTGCAAGCGGGTTTTTAAGTGCTCTGGAGTCATTTCGTTGCAAGCGGGTTTTTTAGTGCTCTGGAGTCATTTCGTTGCAAGCGGGTTTTTAAGTGCTCTGGAGTCATTTCGTTGCATGCGGGTTTTTAAGTGCTCTGGAGTCATTTCGTTGCAAGCGGGTTTTTAAGTGCTCTGGAGTCATTTCGTTGCAAGCGGGTTTTTAAGTGCTCTGGAGTCATTTCGTTGCAAGGGGGTTTTTAAGTGCTCTGGAGTCATTTCGTTGTAAGCGGGTTTTTAAGTACTCTGGAGACATTTCGTTGCAAGCGGGTTTTTAAGTGCTCTGGAGTCATTTCGTTGCATGCGGGTTTTTAAGTGCTCTGAAGGCATTTCGTTGTAAGCGGGCTTTTAAGTGCTCTGGAGTCATTTCGTTGCAAGCGGGTTTTTACGTGTTCTGGAGTCATTTCGTTGCAAGCGGGTTTTTACATACTTCTCAGACATTTCACTGGAAGCGGGTTTTTTAAGTGCTCTGCAGGCATTTCGTTGTAAGCGGGTTTTTAAGTACTCTGGAGTCATTTCGTTGCAAGCGGGTTTTTAAGTGCTCTGGAGTCATTTCGTTGCAAGCGGGTTTTTAAGTGCTCTGGAGTCATTTCGTTGCAAGCGGGTTTTTAAGTGCTCTGGAGTCATTTCGTTACAAGCGGGTTTTTAAGTGCTCTGGAGGCAGTTCGTTGCAAGCGGGTTTTTAAGTGCTCTGGAGTCATTTCGTTGCAAGCGGGTTTTTAAGTGCTCTGGAGTCATTTCGTTGCAAGCGGGTTTTTAAGTGCTCTGGAGTCATTTCGTTGCAAGCGGGTTTTTAAGTGCTCTGGAGTCATTTCGTTGCAAGCGGGTTTTTAAGTGCTCTGGAGTCATTTCGTTGCAAGCGGGTTTTTAAGTGCTCTGGAGACATTTCGTTGCAAGCGGGTTTTTAAGTGCTCTGGAGTCATTTCGTTGCAAGCGGGTTTTTAAGTGCTCTGGAGTCATTTCGTTGCAAGCGGGTTTTTAAGTGCTCTGGAGTCATTTCGTTGCAAGCGGGTTTTTAAGTGCTCTGGAGTCATTTCGTTGCAAGCGGGTTTTTAAGTGCTCTGGAGTCATTTCGTTGCAAGCGGGTTTTTAAGTGCTCTGGAGTCATTTCGTTGCAAGCGGGTTTTTAAGTGCTCTGGAGTCATTTCGTTACAAGCGGGTTTTTAAGTGCTCTGGAGGCATTTCGTTGCAAGCGGGTTTTTAAGTGCTCTGGAGTCATTTCGTTGCAAGCGGGTTTTTAAGTGCTCTGGAGTCATTTCGTTGCAAGCGGGTTTTTAAGTGCTCTGGAGTCATTTCGTTGCAAGCGGGTTTTTAAGTGCTCTGGAGTCATTTCGTTGCAAGCGGGTTTTTAAGTGCTCTGGAGTCATTTCGTTGCAAGCGGGTTTTTAAGTGCTCTGGAGACATTTCGTTGCAAGCGGGTTTTTAAGTGCTCTGGAGTCATTTCGTTGCAAGCGGGTTTTTAAGTGCTCTGGAGTCATTTCGTTGCAAGCGGGTTTTTAAGTGCTCTGGAGTCATTTCGTTGCAAGCGGGTTTTTACGTGTTCTGGAGTCATTTCGTTGCAAGCGGGTTTTTACATACTTCTCAGACATTTCACTGGAAGCGGGTTTTTTAAGTGCTCTGCAGGCATTTCGTTGTAAGCGGGTTTTTAAGTACTCTGGAGTCATTTCGTTGCAAGCGGGTTTTTAAGTGCTCTGGAGTCATTTCGTTGCAAGCGGGTTTTTAAGTGCTCTGGAGTCATTTCGTTGCAAGCGGGTTTTTAAGTGCTCTGGAGTCATTTCGTTACAAGCGGGTTTTTAAGTGCTCTGGAGTCATTTCGTTGCAAGCGGGTTTTTAAGTGCTCTGGAGTCATTTCGTTGCAAGTGGGTTTTTAAGTGCTCTGTAGGCATTTCGTTGCAAGCGGGTTTTTAAGTGCTCTGGAGTCATTTCGTTGCAAGCGGGTTTTTAAGTGCTCTGGAGTCATTTCGTTGCAAGCGGGTTTTTAAGTGCTCTGGAGTCATTTCATTGCAAGCGGGTTTTTTAGTGCTCTGGAGTCATTTCGTTGCAAGCGGGTTTTTAAGTGCTCTGGAGTCATTTCGTTGCAAGCGGGTTTTTAAGTGCTCTGAAGGCATTTCGTTGCAAGCGGGTTTTTAAGTGCTCTGGAGTCATTTCGTTGCAAGCGGGTTTTTAAGTGCTCTGGAGTCATTTCGTTGCAAGCGGGTTTTTAAGTGCTCTGGAGTCATTTCCTTGCAAGCGGGTTTTTTAGTGCTCTGGAGTCATTTCGTTGCAAGCGGGTTTTTAAGTGCTCTGGAGTCATTTCGTTGCATGCGGGTTTTTAAGTGCTCTGGAGTCATTTCGTTGCAAGCGGGTTTTTAAGTGCTCTGGAGTCATTTCGTTGCAAGCGGGTTTTTAAGTGCTCTGGAGTCATTTCGTTGCAAGCGGGTTTTTTAGTGCTCTGGAGTCATTTCGTTGCAAGCGGGTTTTTAAGTGCTCTGGAGTCATTTCGTTGCATGCGGGTTTTTAAGTGCTCTGGAGTCATTTCGTTGTAAGCGGGTTTTTAAGTGCTCTGGAGTCATTTCGTTGCAAGCGGGTTTTTAAGTGCTCTGGAGTCATTTCGTTGCAAGCGGGTTTTTAAGTGCTCTGGAGTCATTTCGTTGCAAGCGGGTTTTTAAGTGCTCTGGAGTCATTTCGTTGCAAGCGGGTTTTTAAGTGCTCTGGAGTCATTTCGTTGCAAGCGGGTTTTTAAGTGCTCTGGAGTCATTTCGTTGCAAGCGGGTTTTTTAGTGCTCTGGAGTCATTTCGTTGCAAGCGGGTTTTTAAGTACTCTGGAGTCATTTCGTTGCATGCGGGTTTTTAAGTGCTCTGAAGGCATTTCGTTGTAAGCGGGTTTTTAAGTGCTCTGGAGTCATTTCGTTGCAAGCGGGTTTTTAAGTGCTCTGGAGTCATTTCGTTGCAAGCGGGTTTTTAAGTGCTCTGGAGTCATTTCGTTGCAAGCGGGTTTTTAAGTGCTCTGAAGGCATTTCGTTGCAAGCGGGTTTTTAAGTGCTCTGGAGTCATTTCGTTGCAAGCGGGTTTTTAAGTGCTCTGGAGTCATTTCGTTGCAAGGGGGTTTTTAAGTGCTCTGGAGTCATTTCGTTGTAAGCGGGTTTTTAAGTACTCTGGAGACATTTCGTTGCAAGCGGGTTTTTAAGTGCTCTGGAGTCATTTCGTTGCATGCGGGTTTTTAAGTGCTCTGAAGGCATTTCGTTGTAAGCGGGCTTTTAAGTGCTCTGGAGTCATTTCGTTGCAAGCGGGTTTTTACGTGTTCTGGAGTCATTTCGTTGCAAGCGGGTTTTTACATACTTCTCAGACATTTCACTGGAAGCGGGTTTTTTAAGTGCTCTGCAGGCATTTCGTTGTAAGCGGGTTTTTAAGTACTCTGGAGTCATTTCGTTGCAAGCGGGTTTTTAAGTGCTCTGGAGTCATTTCGTTGCAAGCGGGTTTTTAAGTGCTCTGGAGTCATTTCGTTGCAAGCGGGTTTTTAAGTGCTCTGGAGTCATTTCGTTACAAGCGGGTTTTTAAGTGCTCTGGAGGCATTTCGTTGCAAGCGGGTTTTTAAGTGCTCTGGAGTCATTTCGTTGCAAGCGGGTTTTTAAGTGCTCTGGAGTCATTTCGTTGCAAGCGGGTTTTTAAGTGCTCTGGAGTCATTTCGTTGCAAGCGGGTTTTTAAGTGCTCTGGAGTCATTTCGTTGCAAGCGGGTTTTTAAGTGCTCTGGAGTCATTTCGTTGCAAGCGGGTTTTTAAGTGCTCTGGAGTCATTTCGTTGCAAGCGGGTTTTTAAGTGCTCTGGAGTCATTTCGTTGCAAGCGGGTTTTTAAGTGCTCTGGAGTCATTTCGTTGCAAGCGGGTTTTTAAGTGCTCTGGAGTCATTTCGTTGCAAGCGGGTTTTTAAGTGCTCTGGAGTCATTTCGTTGCAAGCGGGTTTTTAAGTGCTCTGGAGTCATTTCGTTGCAAGCGGGTTTTTAAGTGCTCTGGAGTCATTTCGTTACAAGCGGCTTTTTAAGTGCTCTGGAGGCATTTCGTTGCAAGCGGGTTTTTAAGTGCTCTGGAGTCATTTCGTTGCAAGCGGGTTTTTAAGTGCTCTGGAGTCATTTCGTTGCAAGCGGGTTTTTAAGTGCTCTGGAGTCATTTCGTTGCAAGCGGGTTTTTAAGTGCTCTGGAGTCATTTCGTTGCAAGCGGGTTTTTAAGTGCTCTGGAGTCATTTCGTTGCAAGCGGGTTTTTAAGTGCTCTGGAGACATTTCGTTGCAAGCGGGTTTTTAAGTGCTCTGGAGTCATTTCGTTGCAAGCGGGTTTTTAAGTGCTCTGGAGTCATTTCGTTGCAAGCGGGTTTTTAAGTGCTCTGGAGTCATTTCGTTGCAAGCGGGTTTTTACGTGTTCTGGAGTCATTTCGTTGCAAGCGGGTTTTTACATACTTCTCAGACATTTCACTGGAAGCGGGTTTTTTAAGTGCTCTGCAGGCATTTCGTTGTAAGCGGGTTTTTAAGTACTCTGGAGTCATTTCGTTGCAAGCGGGTTTTTAAGTGCTCTGGAGTCATTTCGTTGTAAGCGGGTTTTTAAGTGCTCTGGAGTCATTTCGTTGCAAGCGGGTTTTTAAGTGCTCTGGAGTCATTTCGTTACAAGCGGGTTTTTAAGTGCTCTGGAGTCATTTCGTTGCAAGCGGGTTTTTAAGTGCTCTGGAGTCATTTCGTTGCAAGCGGGTTTTTAAGTGCTCTGTAGGCATTTCGTTGCAAGCGGGTTTTTAAGTGCTCTGGAGTCATTTCGTTGCAAGCGGGTTTTTAAGTGCTCTGGAGTCATTTCGTTGCAAGCGGGTTTTTAAGTGCTCTGGAGTCATTTCATTGCAAGCGGGTTTTTTAGTGCTCTCGAGTCATTTCGTTGCAAGCGGGTTTTTAAGTGCTCTGGAGTCATTTCGTTGCAAGCGGGTTTTTAAGTGCTCTGGAGTCATTTCGTTGCAAGCGGGTTTTTAAGTGCTCTGGAGTCATTTCGTTGCAAGCGGGTTTTTAAGTACTCTGGAGACATTTCGTTGCAAGCGGGTTTTTAAGTGCTCTAGAGTCATTTCGTTGCAAGCGGGTTTTTAAGTGCTCTGGAGTCATTTCGTTGCAAGCGGGTTTTTAAGTGCTCTGAAGGCATTTCGTTGCAAGCGGGTTTTTAAGTGCTCTGGAGTCATTTCGTTGCAAGCGGGTTTTTAAGTGCTCTGGAGTCATTTCGTTGCAAGCGGGTTTTTAAGTGCTCTGGAGTCATTTCGTTGCAAGCGGGTTTTTTAGTGCTCTGGAGTCATTTCGTTGCAAGCGGGTTTTTAAGTACTCTGGAGTCATTTCGTTGCATGCGGGTTTTTAAGTGCTCTGAAGGCATTTCGTTGTAAGCGGGTTTTTAAGTGCTCTGGAGTCATTTCGTTGCAAGCGGGTTTTTAAGTGCTCTGGAGTCATTTCGTTGCAAGCGGGTTTTTAAGTGCTCTGGAGTCATTTCGTTGCAAGCGGGTTTTTAAGTGCTCTGAAGGCATTTCGTTGCAAGCGGGTTTTTAAGTGCTCTGGAGTCATTTCGTTGCAAGCGGGTTTTTAAGTGCTCTGGAGTCATTTCGTTGCAAGGGGGTTTTTAAGTGCTCTGGAGTCATTTCGTTGTAAGCGGGTTTTTAAGTACTCTGGAGACATTTCGTTGCAAGCGGGTTTTTAAGTGCTCTGGAGTCATTTCGTTGCATGCGGGTTTTTAAGTGCTCTGAAGGCATTTCGTTGTAAGCGGGCTTTTAAGTGCTCTGGAGTCATTTCGTTGCAAGCGGGTTTTTACGTGTTCTGGAGTCATTTCGTTGCAAGCGGGTTTTTACATACTTCTCAGACATTTCACTGGAAGCGGGTTTTTTAAGTGCTCTGCAGGCATTTCGTTGTAAGCGGGTTTTTAAGTACTCTGGAGTCATTTCGTTGCAAGCGGGTTTTTAAGTGCTCTGGAGTCATTTCGTTGCAAGCGGGTTTTTAAGTGCTCTGGAGTCATTTCGTTGCAAGCGGGTTTTTAAGTGCTCTGGAGTCATTTCGTTGCAAGCGGGTTTTTAAGTGCTCTGGAGTCATTTCGTTGCAAGCGGGTTTTTAAGTGCTCTGGAGTCATTTCGTTGCAAGCGGGTTTTTAAGTGCTCTGGAGTCATTTCGTTGCAAGCGGGTTTTTAAGTACTCTGTAGACATTTCGTTGCAAGCGGGTTTTTAAGTGCTCTGGAGTCATTTCGTTGCAAGCGGGTTTTTTAGTGCTCTGGAGTCATTTCGTTGCAAGCGGGTTTTTAAGTACTCTGGAGTCATTTCGTTGCATGCGGGTTTTTAAGTGCTCTGAAGGCATTACGTTGCAAGCGGGTTTTTAAGTGCTCTGGAGTCATTTCGTTGCAAGCGGGTTTTTAAGTGCTCTGGAGTCATTTCGTTGCAAGCGGGTTTTTAAGTGCTCTGGAGTCATTTCGTTGCAAGCGGGTTTTTAAGTGCTCTGAAGGCATTTCGTTGCAAGCGGGTTTTTAAGTGCTCTGGAGTCATTTCGTTGCAAGCGGGTTTTTAAGTGCTCTGGAGTCATTTCGTTGCAAGCGGGTTTTTAAGTGCTCTAGAGTCATTTCGTTGCAAGCGGGTTTTTAAGTGCTCTGGAGTCATTTCGTTGCAAGCGGGTTTTTAAGTGCTCTGGAGTCATTTCGTTGCAAGCGGGTTTTTAAGTGCTCTGGAGTCATTTCGTTGCAAGCGGGTTTTTAAGTGCTCTGGAGTCATTTCGTTACAAGCGGGTTTTTAAGTGCTCTGGAGGCATTTCGTTGCAAGCGGGTTTTTAAGTGCTCTGGAGTCATTTCGTTGCAAGCGGGTTTTTAAGTGCTCTGGAGTCATTTCGTTGCAAGCGGTTTTTAAGTGCTCTGGAGTCATTTCGTTGCAAGCGGGTTTTTAAGTGCTCTGGAGTCATTTCGTTGCAAGCGGGTTTTTAAGTGCTCTGGAGTCATTTCGTTGCAAGCGGGTTTTTAAGTGCTCTGGAGACATTTCGTTGCAAGCGGGTTTTTAAGTGCTCTGGAGTCATTTCGTTTCAAGCGGGTTTTTAAGTGCTCTGGAGTCATTTCGTTGCAAGCGGGTTTTTAAGTGCTCTGGAGTCATTTCGTTGCAAGCGGGTTTTTACGTGTTCTGGAGTCATTTCGTTGCAAGCGGGTTTTTACATACTTCTCAGACATTTCACTGGAAGCGGGTTTTTTAAGTGCTTTGCAGGCATTTCGTTGTAAGCGGGTTTTTAAGTACTCTGGAGTCATTTCGTTGCAAGCGGGTTTTTAAGTGCTCTGGAGTCATTTCGTTGCAAGCGGGTTTTTAAGTGCTCTGGAGTCATTTCGTTGCAAGCGGGTTTTTAAGTGCTCTGGAGTCATTTCGTTACAAGCGGGTTTTTAAGTGCTCTGGAGTCATTTCGTTGCAAGCGGGTTTTTAAGTGCTCTGGAGTCATTTCGTTGCAAGCGGGTTTTTAAGTGCTCTGGAGTCATTTCGTTGCAAGCGGGTTTTTAAGTGCTCTGGAGTCATTTCGTTGCAAGCGGGTTTTTAAGTGCTCTGGAGTCATTTCGTTGCAAGCGGGTTTTTTAGTGCTCTGGAGTCATTTCGTTGCAAGCGGGTTTTTAAGTGCTCTGGAGTCATTTCGTTGCAAGCGGGTTTTTAAGTGCTCTGAAGGCATTTCGTTGCAAGCGGGTTTTTAAGTGCTCTGGAGTCATTTCGTTGCAAGCGGGTTTTTAAGTGCTCTGGAGTCATTTCGTTGCAAGCGGGTTTTTAAGTGCTCTGGAGTCATTTCGTTGCAAGCGGGTTTTTTAGTGCTCTGGAGTCATTTCGTTGCAAGCGGGTTTTTAAGTGCTCTGGAGTCATTTCGTTGCATGCGGGTTTTTAAGTGCTCTGGAGTCATTTCGTTGCAAGCGGGTTTTTAAGTGCTCTGGAGTCATTTCGTTGCAAGCGGGTTTTTAAGTGCTCTGGAGTCATTTCGTTGCAAGCGGGTTTTTTAGTGCTCTGGAGTCATTTCGTTGCAATCGGGTTTTTAAGTACTCTGGAGTCATTTCGTTGCATGCGGGTTTTTAAGTGCTCTGAAGGCATTTCGTTGTAAGCGGGTTTTTAAGTGCTCTGGAGTCATTTCGTTGCAAGCGGGTTTTTAAGTGCTCTGGAGTCATTTCGTTGCAAGCGGGTTTTTAAGTGCTCTGGAGTCATTTCGTTGCAAGCGGGTTTTTAAGTGCTCTGAAGGCATTTCGTTGCAAGCGGGTTTTTAAGTGCTCTGGAGTCATTTCGTTGCAAGCGGGTTTTTAAGTGCTCTGGAGTCATTTCGTTGCAAGGGGGTTTTTAAGTGCTCTGGAGTCATTTCGTTGTAAGCGGGTTTTTAAGTACTCTGGAGACATTTCGTTGCAAGCGGGTTTTTAAGTGCTCTGGAGTCATTTCGTTGCATGCGGGTTTTTAAGTGCTCTGAAGGCATTTCGTTGTAAGCGGGCTTTTAAGTGCTCTGGAGTCATTTCGTTGCAAGCGGGTTTTTACGTGTTCTGGAGTCATTTCGTTGCAAGCGGGTTTTTACATACTTCTCAGACATTTCACTGGAAGCGGGTTTTTTAAGTGCTCTGCAGGCATTTCGTTGTAAGCGGGTTTTTAAGTACTCTGGAGTCATTTCGTTGCAAGCGGGTTTTTAAGTGCTCTGGAGTCATTTCGTTGCAAGCGGGTTTTTAAGTGCTCTGGAGTCATTTCGTTGCAAGCGGGTTTTTAAGTGCTCTGGAGTCATTTCGTTACAAGCGGGTTTTTAAGTGCTCTGGAGGCATTTCGTTGCAAGCGGGTTTTTAAGTGCTCTGGAGTCATTTCGTTGCAAGCGGGTTTTTAAGTGCTCTGGAGTCATTTCGTTGCAAGCGGGTTTTTAAGTGCTCTGGAGTCATTTCGTTGCAAGCGGGTTTTTAAGTGCTCTGGAGTCATTTCGTTGCAAGCGGGTTTTTAAGTGCTCTGGAGTCATTTCGTTGCAAGCGGGTTTTTAAGTGCTCTGGAGACATTTCGTTGCAAGCGGGTTTTTAAGTGCTCTGGAGTCATTTCGTTGCAAGCGGGTTTTTAAGTGCTCTGGAGTCATTTCGTTGCAAGCGGGTTTTTAAGTGCTCTGGAGTCATTTCGTTGCAAGCGGGTTTTTAAGTGCTCTGGAGTCATTTCGTTGCAAGCGGGTTTTTAAGTGCTCTGGAGTCATTTCGTTGCAAGCGGGTTTTTAAGTGCTCTGGAGTCATTTCGTTGCAAGCGGGTTTTTAAGTGCTCTGGAGTCATTTCGTTACAAGCGGGTTTTTAAGTGCTCTGGAGGCATTTCGTTGCAAGCGGGTTTTTAAGTGCTCTGGAGTCATTTCGTTGCAAGCGGGTTTTTAAGTGCTCTGGAGTCATTTCGTTGCAAGCGGGTTTTTAAGTGCTCTGGAGTCATTTCGTTGCAAGCGGGTTTTTAAGTGCTCTGGAGTCATTTCGTTGCAAGCGGGTTTTTAAGTGCTCTGGAGTCATTTCGTTGCAAGCGGGTTTTTAAGTGCTCTGGAGACATTTCGTTGCAAGCGGGTTTTTAAGTGCTCTGGAGTCATTTCGTTGCAAGCGGGTTTTTAAGTGCTCTGGAGTCATTTCGTTGCAAGCGGGTTTTTAAGTGCTCTGGAGTCATTTCGTTGCAAGCGGGTTTTTACGTGTTCTGGAGTCATTTCGTTGCAAGCGGGTTTTTACATACTTCTCAGACATTTCACTGGAAGCGGGTTTTTTAAGTGCTCTGCAGGCATTTCGTTGTAAGCGGGTTTTTAAGTACTCTGGAGTCATTTCGTTGCAAGCGGGTTTTTAAGTGCTCTGGAGTCATTTCGTTGCAAGCGGGTTTTTAAGTGCTCTGGAGTCATTTCGTTGCAAGCGGGTTTTTAAGTGCTCTGGAGTCATTTCGTTACAAGCGGGTTTTTAAGTGCTCTGGAGTCATTTCGTTGCAAGCGGGTTTTTAAGTGCTCTGGAGTCATTTCGTTGCAAGTGGGTTTTTAAGTGCTCTGTAGGCATTTCGTTGCAAGCGGGTTTTTAAGTGCTCTGGAGTCATTTCGTTGCAAGCGGGTTTTTTAGTGCTCTGGAGTCATTTCGTTGCAAGCGGGTTTTTAAGTGCTCTGAAGGCATTTCGTTGTAAGCGGGTTTTTAAGTGCTCTGGAGTCATTTCGTTGCAAGCGGGTTTTTAAGTGCTCTGGAGTCATTTCGTTGCAAGCGGGTTTTTAAGTGCTCTGGAGTCATTTCGTTGCAAGCGGGTTTTTAAGTGCTCTGGAGTCATTTCGTTGCAAGCGGGTTTTTTAGTGCTCTGGAGTCATTTCGTTGCAAGCGGGTTTTTAAGTGCTCTGGAGTCATTTCGTTGCATGCGGGTTTTTAAGTGCTCTGGAGTCATTTCGTTGCAAGCGGGTTTTTAAGTGCTCTGGAGTCATTTCGTTGCAAGCGGGTTTTTAAGTGCTCTGGAGTCATTTCGTTGCAAGCGGGTTTTTTAGTGCTCTGGAGTCATTTCGTTGCAAGCGGGTTTTTAAGTACTCTGGAGTCATTTCGTTGCATGCGGGTTTTTAAGTGCTCTGAAGGCATTTCGTTGTAAGCGGGTTTTTAAGTGCTCTGGAGTCATTTCGTTGCAAGCGGGTTTTTAAGTGCTCTGGAGTCATTTCGTTGCAAGCGGGTTTTTAAGTGCTCTGGAGTCATTTCGTTGCAAGCGGGTTTTTAAGTGCTCTGAAGGCATTTCGTTGCAAGCGGGTTTTTAAGTGCTCTGGAGTCATTTCGTTGCAAGCGGGTTTTTAAGTGCTCTGGAGTCATTTCGTTGCAAGGGGGTTTTTAAGTGCTCTGGAGTCATTTCGTTGTAAGCGGGTTTTTAAGTACTCTGGAGACATTTCGTTGCAAGCCGGTTTTTAAGTGCTCTGGAGTCATTTCGTTGCATGCGGGTTTTTAAGTGCTCTGAAGGCATTTCGTTGTAAGCGGGCTTTTAAGTGCTCTGGAGTCATTTCGTTGCAAGCGGGTTTTTACGTGTTCTGGAGTCATTTCGTTGCAAGCGGGTTTTTACATACTTCTCAGACATTTCACTGGAAGCGGGTTTTTTAAGTGCTCTGCAGGCATTTCGTTGCAAGCGGGTTTTTAAGTGCTCTGGAGTCATTTCGTTGCAAGCGGGTTTTTAAGTGCTCTGGAGTCATTTCGTTGCAAGCGGGTTTTTAAGTGCTCTGGAGACATTTCGTTGCAAGCGGGTTTTTAAGTGCTCTGGAGTCATTTCGTTGCAAGCGGGTTTTTAAGTGCTCTGGAGTCATTTCGTTGCAAGCGGGTTTTTAAGTGCTCTGGAGTCATTTCGTTGCAAGCGGGTTTTTAAGTGCTCTGGAGTCATTTCGTTGCAAGCGGGTTTTTAAGTGCTCTGGAGTCATTTCGTTGCAAGCGGGTTTTTAAGTGCTCTGGAGTCATTTCGTTGCAAGCGGGTTTTTAAGTGCTCTGGAGTCATTTCGTTACAAGCGGGTTTTTAAGTGCTCTGGAGGCATTTCGTTGCAAGCGGGTTTTTAAGTGCTCTGGAGTCATTTCGTTGCAAGCGGGTTTTTAAGTGCTCTGGAGTCATTTAGTTGCAAGCGGGTTTTTAAGTGCTCTGGAGTCATTTCGTTGCAAGCGGGTTTTTAAGTGCTCTGGAGTCATTTCGTTGCAAGCGGGTTTTTAAGTGCTCTGGAGTCATTTCGTTGCAAGCGGGTTTTTAAGTGCTCTGGAGACATTTCGTTGCAAGCGGGTTTTTAAGTGCTCTGGAGTCATTTCGTTGCAAGCGGGTTTTTAAGTGCTCTGGAGTCATTTCGTTGCAAGCGGGTTTTTAAGTGCTCTGGAGTCATTTCGTTGCAAGCGGGTTTTTACGTGTTCTGGAGTCATTTCGTTGCAAGCGGGTTTTTACATACTTCTCAGACATTTCACTGGAAGCGGGTTTTTTAAGTGCTCTGCAGGCATTTCGTTGTAAGCGGGTTTTTAAGTACTCTGGAGTCATTTCGTTGCAAGCGGGTTTTTAAGTGCTCTGGAGTCATTTCGTTGCAAGCGGGTTTTTAAGTGCTCTGGAGTCATTTCGTTGCAAGCGGGTTTTTAAGTGCTCTGGAGTCATTTCGTTACAAGCGGGTTTTTAAGTGCTCTGGAGTCATTTCGTTGCAAGCGGGTTTTTAAGTGCTCTGGAGTCATTTCGTTGCAAGCGGGTTTTTAAGTGCTCTGTAGGCATTTCGTTGCAAGCGGGTTTTTAAGTGCTCTGGAGTCATTTCGTTGCAAGCGGGTTTTTAAGTGCTCTGGAGTCATTTCGTTGCAAGCGGGTTTTTAAGTGCTCTGGAGTCATTTCATTGCAAGCGGGTTTTTTAGTGCTCTGGAGTCATTTCGTTGCAAGCGGGTTTTTAAGTGCTCTGGAGTCATTTCGTTGCAAGCGGGTTTTTAAGTGCTCTGAAGGCATTTCGTTGCAAGCGGGTTTTTAAGTGCTCTGGAGTCATTTCGTTGCAAGCGGGTTTTTAAGTGCTCTGGAGTCATTTCGTTGCAAGAGGGTTTTTAAGTGCTCTGGAGTCATTTCATTGCAAGCGGGTTTTTTAGTGCTGTGGAGTCATTTCGTTGCAAGCGGGTTTTTAAGTGCTCTGGAGTCATTTCGTTGCATGCGGCTTTTTAAGTGCTCTGGAGTCATTTCGTTGCAAGCGGGTTTTTAAGTGCTCTGGAGTCATTTCGTTGCAAGCGGGTTTTTAAGTGCTCTGGAGTCATTTCGTTGCAAGCGGGTTTTTAAGTACTCTGGAGTCATTTCGTTGCAAGCGGGTTTTTAAGTGCTCTGGAGTCATTTCGTTGCAAGCGGGTTTTTAAGTGCTCTGGAGTCATTTCGTTGCAAGCGGGTTTTTAAGTGCTCTGGAGTCATTTCGTTGCAAGCGGGTTTTTAAGTGCTCTGGAGTCATTTCGTTGCAAGAGGGTTTTTAAGTGCTCTGGAGTCATTTCGTTGCAAGCGGGTTTTTAAGTGCTCTGGAGTCATTTCGTTGCAAGAGGGTTTTTAAGTGCTCTGGAGTCATTTCGTTGCAAGCGGGTTTTTTAGTGCTGTGGAGTCATTTCGTTGCAAGCGGGTTTTTAAGTGCTCTGGAGTCATTTCGTTGCATGCGGCTTTTTAAGTGCTCTGGAGTCATTTCATTGCAAGCGGGTTTTTAAGTGCTCTGGAGTCATTTCGTTGCAAGCGGGTTTTTAAGTGCTCTGGAGTCATTTCGTTGCAAGCGGGTTTTTAAGTGCTCTGGAGTCATTTCGTTGCAAGAGGGTTTTTAAGTGCTCTGGAGTCATTTCATTGCAAGCGGGTTTTTTAGTGCTGTGGAGTCATTTCGTTGCAAGCGGGTTTTTAAGTGCTCTGGAGTCATTTCGTTGCATGCGGCTTTTTAAGTGCTCTGGAGTCATTTCGTTGCAAGCGGGTTTTTAAGTGCTCTGGAGTCATTTCGTTGCAAGCGGGTTTTTAAGTGCTCTGGAGTCATTTCGTTGCAAGCGGGTTTTTTAGTGCTCTGGAGTCATTTCGTTGCAAGCGGGTTTTTAAGTACTCTGGAGTCATTTCGTTGCATGCGGGTTTTTAAGTGCTCTGAAGGCATTTCGTTGTAAGCGGGTTTTTAAGTGCTCTGGAGTCATTTCGTTGCAAGCGGGTTTTTAAGTGCTCTGGAGTCATTTCGTTGCAAGCGGGTTTTTAAGTGCTCTGGAGTCATTTCGTTGCAAGCGGGTTTTTAAGTGCTCTGAAGGCATTTCGTTGCAAGCGGGTTTTTAAGTGCTCTGGAGTCATTTCGTTGCAAGCGGGTTTTTAAGTGCTCTGGAGTCATTTCGTTGCAAGGGGGTTTTTAAGTGCTCTGGAGTCATTTCGTTGTAAGCGGGTTTTTAAGTACTCTGGAGACATTTCGTTGCAAGCGGGTTTTTAAGTGCTCTGGAGTCATTTCGTTGCATGCGGGTTTTTAAGTGCTCTGAAGGCATTTCGTTGTAAGCGGGCTTTTAAGTGCTCTGGAGTCATTTCGTTGCAAGCGGGTTTTTACGTGTTCTGGAGTCATTTCGTTGCAAGCGGGTTTTTACATACTTCTCAGACATTTCACTGGAAGCGGGTTTTTTAAGTGCTCTGCAGGCATTTCGTTGCAAGCGGGTTTTTAAGTGCTCTGGAGTCATTTCGTTGCAAGCGGGTTTTTAAGTGCTCTGGAGTCATTTCGTTGCAAGGGGGTTTTTAAGTGCTCTGGAGTCATTTCGTTGCAAGCGGGTTTTTAAGTGCTCTGGAGTCATTTCGTTGCAAGCGGGTTTTTAAGTGCTCTGGAGTCATTTCGTTGCAAGCGGGTTTTTAAGTGCTCTGGAGTCATTTCGTTGCAAGCGGGTTTTTAAGTGCTCTGGAGTCATTTCGTTGCAAGCGGGTTTTTTAGTGCTCTGGAGTCATTTCGTTGCAAGCGGGTTTTTAAGTGCTCTGGAGTCATTTCGTTGCAAGCGGGTTTTTAAGTGCTCTGAAGGCATTTCGTTGCAAGCGGGTTTTTAAGTGCTCTGGAGTCATTTCGTTGCAAGCGGGTTTTTAAGTGCTCTGGAGTCATTTCGTTGCAAGCGGGTTTTTAAGTGCTCTGGAGTCATTTCGTTGCAAGCGGGTTTTTTAGTGCTCTGGAGTCATTTCGTTGCAAGCGGGTTTTTAAGTGCTCTGGAGTCATTTCGTTGCATGCGGGTTTTTAAGTGCTCTGGAGTCATTTCGTTGCAAGCGGGTTTTTAAGTGCTCTGGAGTCATTTCGTTGCAAGCGGGTTTTTAAGTGCTCTGGAGTCATTTCGTTGCAAGCGGGTTTTTTAGTGCTCTGGAGTCATTTCGTTGCAATCGGGTTTTTAAGTACTCTGGAGTCATTTCGTTGCATGCGGGTTTTTAAGTGCTCTGAAGGCATTTCGTTGTAAGCGGGTTTTTAAGTGCTCTGGAGTCATTTCGTTGCAAGCGGGTTTTTAAGTGCTCTGGAGTCATTTCGTTGCAAGCGGGTTTTTAAGTGCTCTGGAGTCATTTCGTTGCAAGCGGGTTTTTAAGTGCTCTGAAGGCATTTCGTTGCAAGCGGGTTTTTAAGTGCTCTGGAGTCATTTCGTTGCAAGCGGGTTTTTAAGTGCTCTGGAGTCATTTCGTTGCAAGGGGGTTTTTAAGTGCTCTGGAGTCATTTCGTTGTAAGCGGGTTTTTAAGTACTCTGGAGACATTTCGTTGCAAGCGGGTTTTTAAGTGCTCTGGAGTCATTTCGTTGCATGCGGGTTTTTAAGTGCTCTGAAGGCATTTCGTTGTAAGCGGGCTTTTAAGTGCTCTGGAGTCATTTCGTTGCAAGCGGGTTTTTACGTGTTCTGGAGTCATTTCGTTGCAAGCGGGTTTTTACATACTTCTCAGACATTTCACTGGAAGCGGGTTTTTTAAGTGCTCTGCAGGCATTTCGTTGTAAGCGGGTTTTTAAGTACTCTGGAGTCATTTCGTTGCAAGCGGGTTTTTAAGTGCTCTGGAGTCATTTCGTTGCAAGCGGGTTTTTAAGTGCTCTGGAGTCATTTCGTTGCAAGCGGGTTTTTAAGTGCTCTGGAGTCATTTCGTTACAAGCGGGTTTTTAAGTGCTCTGGAGGCATTTCGTTGCAAGCGGGTTTTTAAGTGCTCTGGAGTCATTTCGTTGCAAGCGGGTTTTTAAGTGCTCTGGAGTCATTTCGTTGCAAGCGGGTTTTTAAGTGCTCTGGAGTCATTTCGTTGCAAGCGGGTTTTTAAGTGCTCTGGAGTCATTTCGTTGCAAGCGGGTTTTTAAGTGCTCTGGAGTCATTTCGTTGCAAGCGGGTTTTTAAGTGCTCTGGAGACATTTCGTTGCAAGCGGGTTTTTAAGTGCTCTGGAGTCATTTCGTTGCAAGCGGGTTTTTAAGTGCTCTGGAGTCATTTCGTTGCAAGCGGGTTTTTAAGTGCTCTGGAGTCATTTCGTTGCAAGCGGGTTTTTAAGTGCTCTGGAGTCATTTCGTTGCAAGCGGGTTTTTAAGTGCTCTGGAGTCATTTCGTTGCAAGCGGGTTTTTAAGTGCTCTGGAGTCATTTCGTTGCAAGCGGGTTTTTAAGTGCTCTGGAGTCATTTCGTTACAAGCGGGTTTTTAAGTGCTCTGGAGGCATTTCGTTGCAAGCGGGTTTTTAAGTGCTCTGGAGTCATTTCGTTGCAAGCGGGTTTTTAAGTGCTCTGGAGTCATTTCGTTGCAAGCGGGTTTTTAAGTGCTCTGGAGTCATTTCGTTGCAAGCGGGTTTTTAAGTGCTCTGGAGTCATTTCGTTGCAAGCGGGTTTTTAAGTGCTCTGGAGTCATTTCGTTGCAAGCGGGTTTTTAAGTGCTCTGGAGACATTTCGTTGCAAGCGGGTTTTTAAGTGCTCTGGAGTCATTTCGTTGCAAGCGGGTTTTTAAGTGCTCTGGAGTCATTTCGTTGCAAGCGGGTTTTTAAGTGCTCTGGAGTCATTTCGTTGCAAGCGGGTTTTTACGTGTTCTGGAGTCATTTCGTTGCAAGCGGGTTTTTACATACTTCTCAGACATTTCACTGGAAGCGGGTTTTTTAAGTGCTCTGCAGGCATTTCGTTGTAAGCGGGTTTTTAAGTACTCTGGAGTCATTTCGTTGCAAGCGGGTTTTTAAGTGCTCTGGAGTCATTTCGTTGCAAGCGGGATTTAAGTGCTCTGTAGGCATTTCGTTGCAAGCGGGTTTTTAAGTGCTCTGGAGTCATTTCGTTGCAAGCGGGTTTTTAAGTGCTCTGGAGTCATTTCGTTGCAAGCGGGTTTTTAAGTGCTCTGGAGTCATTTCATTGCAAGCGGGTTTTTTAGTGCTCTGGAGTCATTTCGTTGCAAGCGGGTTTTTAAGTGCTCTGGAGTCATTTCGTTGCAAGCGGGTTTTTAAGTGCTCTGAAGGCATTTCGTTGCAAGCGGGTTTTTAAGTGCTCTGGAGTCATTTCGTTGCAAGCGGGTTTTTAAGTGCTCTGGAGTCATTTCGTTGCAAGCGGGTTTTTAAGTGCTCTGGAGTCATTTCATTGCAAGCGGGTTTTTTAGTGCTCTGGAGTCATTTCGTTGCAAGCGGGTTTTTAAGTGCTCTGGAGTCATTTCGTTGCATGCGGGTTTTTAAGTGCTCTGGAGTCATTTCGTTGCAAGCGGGTTTTTAAGTGCTCTGGAGTCATTTCGTTGCAAGCGGGTTTTTAAGTGCTCTGGAGTCATTTCGTTGCAAGCGGGTTTTTTAGTGCTCTGGAGTCATTTCGTTGCAAGCGGGTTTTTAAGTACTCTGGAGTCATTTCGTTGCATGCGGGTTTTTAAGTGCTCTGAAGGCATTTCGTTGTAAGCGGGTTTTTAAGTGCTCTGGAGTCATTTCGTTGCAAGCGGGTTTTTAAGTGCTCTGGAGTCATTTCGTTGCAAGCGGGTTTTTAAGTGCTCTGGAGTCATTTCGTTGCAAGCGGGTTTTTAAGTGCTCTGGAGTCATTTCGTTGCAAGCGGGTTTTTTAGTGCTCTGGAGTCATTTCGTTGCAAGCGGGTTTTTAAGTGCTCTGGAGTCATTTCGTTGCATGCGGGTTTTTAAGTGCTCTGGAGTCATTTCGTTGCAAGCGGGTTTTTAAGTGCTCTGGAGTCATTTCGTTGCAAGCGGGTTTTTAAGTGCTCTGGAGTCATTTCGTTGCAAGCGGGTTTTTTAGTGCTCTGGAGTCATTTCGTTGCAAGCGGGTTTTTAAGTACTCTGGAGTCATTTCGTTGCATGCGGGTTTTTAAGTGCTCTGAAGGCATTTCGTTGTAAGCGGGTTTTTAAGTGCTCTGGAGTCATTTCGTTGCAAGCGGGTTTTTAAGTGCTCTGGAGTCATTTCGTTGCAAGCGGGTTTTTAAGTGCTCTGGAGTCATTTCGTTGCAAGCGGGTTTTTAAGTGCTCTGAAGGCATTTCGTTGCAAGCGGGTTTTTAAGTGCTCTGGAGTCATTTCGTTGCAAGCGGGTTTTTAAGTGCTCTGGAGTCATTTCGTTGCAAGGGGGTTTTTAAGTGCTCTGGAGTCATTTCGTTGTAAGCGGGTTTTTAAGTACTCTGGAGACATTTCGTTGCAAGCCGGTTTTTAAGTGCTCTGGAGTCATTTCGTTGCATGCGGGTTTTTAAGTGCTCTGAAGGCATTTCGTTGTAAGCGGGCTTTTAAGTGCTCTGGAGTCATTTCGTTGCAAGCGGGTTTTTACGTGTTCTGGAGTCATTTCGTTGCAAGCGGGTTTTTACATACTTCTCAGACATTTCACTGGAAGCGGGTTTTTTAAGTGCTCTGCAGGCATTTCGTTGCAAGCGGGTTTTTAAGTGCTCTGGAGTCATTTCGTTGCAAGCGGGTTTTTAAGTGCTCTGGAGTCATTTCGTTGCAAGCGGGTTTTTAAGTGCTCTGGAGACATTTCGTTGCAAGCGGGTTTTTAAGTGCTCTGGAGTCATTTCGTTGCAAGCGGGTTTTTAAGTGCTCTGGAGTCATTTCGTTGCAAGCGGGTTTTTAAGTGCTCTGGAGTCATTTCGTTGCAAGCGGGTTTTTAAGTGCTCTGGAGTCATTTCGTTGCAAGCGGGTTTTTAAGTGCTCTGGAGTCATTTCGTTGCAAGCGGGTTTTTAAGTGCTCTGGAGTCATTTCGTTGCAAGCGGGTTTTTAAGTGCTCTGGAGTCATTTCGTTACAAGCGGGTTTTTAAGTGCTCTGGAGGCATTTCGTTGCAAGCGGGTTTTTAAGTGCTCTGGAGTCATTTCGTTGCAAGCGGGTTTTTAAGTGCTCTGGAGTCATTTAGTTGCAAGCGGGTTTTTAAGTGCTCTGGAGTCATTTCGTTGCAAGCGGGTTTTTAAGTGCTCTGGAGTCATTTCGTTGCAAGCGGGTTTTTAAGTGCTCTGGAGTCATTTCGTTGCAAGCGGGTTTTTAAGTGCTCTGGAGACATTTCGTTGCAAGCGGGTTTTTAAGTGCTCTGGAGTCATTTCGTTGCAAGCGGGTTTTTAAGTGCTCTGGAGTCATTTCGTTGCAAGCGGGTTTTTAAGTGCTCTGGAGTCATTTCGTTGCAAGCGGGTTTTTACGTGTTCTGGAGTCATTTCGTTGCAAGCGGGTTTTTACATACTTCTCAGACATTTCACTGGAAGCGGGTTTTTTAAGTGCTCTGCAGGCATTTCGTTGTAAGCGGGTTTTTAAGTACTCTGGAGTCATTTCGTTGCAAGCGGGTTTTTAAGTGCTCTGGAGTCATTTCGTTGCAAGCGGGTTTTTAAGTGCTCTGGAGTCATTTCGTTGCAAGCGGGTTTTTAAGTGCTCTGGAGTCATTTCGTTACAAGCGGGTTTTTAAGTGCTCTGGAGTCATTTCGTTGCAAGCGGGTTTTTAAGTGCTCTGGAGTCATTTCGTTGCAAGCGGGTTTTTAAGTGCTCTGTAGGCATTTCGTTGCAAGCGGGTTTTTAAGTGCTCTGGAGTCATTTCGATGCAAGCGGGTTTTTAAGTGCTCTGGAGTCATTTCGTTGCAAGCGGGTTTTTAAGTGCTCTGGAGTCATTTCATTGCAAGCGGGTTTTTTAGTGCTCTGGAGTCATTTCGTTGCAAGCGGGTTTTTAAGTGCTCTGGAGTCATTTCGTTGCAAGCGGGTTTTTAAGTGCTCTGAAGGCATTTCGTTGCAAGCGGGTTTTTAAGTGCTCTGGAGTCATTTCGTTGCAAGCGGGTTTTTAAGTGCTCTGGAGTCATTTCGTTGCAAGAGGGTTTTTAAGTGCTCTGGAGTCATTTCATTGCAAGCGGGTTTTTTAGTGCTGTGGAGTCATTTCGTTGCAAGCGGGTTTTTAAGTGCTCTGGAGTCATTTCGTTGCATGCGGCTTTTTAAGTGCTCTGGAGTCATTTCGTTGCAAGCGGGTTTTTAAGTGCTCTGGAGTCATTTCGTTGCAAGCGGGTTTTTAAGTGCTCTGGAGTCATTTCGTTGCAAGCGGGTTTTTTAGTGCTCTGGAGTCATTTCGTTGCAAGCGGGTTTTTAAGTACTCTGGAGTCATTTCGTTGCATGCGGGTTTTTAAGTGCTCTGAAGGCATTTCGTTGTAAGCGGGTTTTTAAGTGCTCTGGAGTCATTTCGTTGCAAGCGGGTTTTTAAGTGCTCTGGAGTCATTTCGTTGCAAGCGGGTTTTTAAGTGCTCTGGAGTCATTTCGTTGCAAGCGGGTTTTTAAGTGCTCTGAAGGCATTTCGTTGCAAGCGGGTTTTTAAGTGCTCTGGAGTCATTTCGTTGCAAGCGGGTTTTTAAGTGCTCTGGAGTCATTTCGTTGCAAGGGGGTTTTTAAGTGCTCTGGAGTCATTTCGTTGTAAGCGGGTTTTTAAGTACTCTGGAGACATTTCGTTGCAAGCGGGTTTTTAAGTGCTCTGGAGTCATTTCGTTGCATGCGGGTTTTTAAGTGCTCTGAAGGCATTTCGTTGTAAGCGGGCTTTTAAGTGCTCTGGAGTCATTTCGTTGCAAGCGGGTTTTTACGTGTTCTGGAGTCATTTCGTTGCAAGCGGGTTTTTACATACTTCTCAGACATTTCACTGGAAGCGGGTTTTTTAAGTGCTCTGCAGGCATTTCGTTGCAAGCGGGTTTTTAAGTGCTCTGGAGTCATTTCGTTGCAAGCGGGTTTTTAAGTGCTCTGGAGTCATTTCGTTGCAAGGGGGTTTTTAAGTGCTCTGGAGTCATTTCGTTGTAAGCGGGTTTTTAAGTACTCTGGAGACATTTCGTTGCAAGCGGGTTTTTAAGTGCTCTGGAGTCATTTCGTTGCATGCGGGTTTTTAAGTGCTCTGAAGGCATTTCGTTGTAAGCGGGTTTTTAAGTGCTCTGGAGTCATTTCGTTGCAAGCGGGTTTTTAAGTGCTCTGGAGTCATTTCGTTGCAAGCGGGTTTTTAAGTGCTCTGGAGTCATTTCGTTGCAAGCGGGTTTTTAAGTGCTCTGGAGTCATTTCGTTGCAAGCGGGTTTTTAAGTGCTCTGGAGACATTTCGTTGCAAGCGGGTTTTTAAGTGCTCTGGAGTCATTTCGTTGTAAGCGGGTTTTTAAGTACTCTGGAGACATTTCGTTGCAAGCCGGTTTTTAAGTGCTCTGGAGTCATTTCGTTGCATGCGGGTTTTTAAGTGCTCTGAAGGCATTTCGTTGTAAGCGGGCTTTTAAGTGCTCTGGAGTCATTTCGTTGCAAGCGGGTTTTTACGTGTTCTGGAGTCATTTCGTTGCAAGCGGGTTTTTACATACTTCTCAGACATTTCACTGGAAGCGGGTTTTTTAAGTGCTCTGCAGGCATTTCGTTGCAAGCGGGTTTTTAAGTGCTCTGGAGTCATTTCGTTGCAAGCGGGTTTTTAAGTGCTCTGGAGTCATTTCGTTGCAAGCGGGTTTTTAAGTGCTCTGGAGACATTTCGTTGCAAGCGGGTTTTTAAGTGCTCTGGAGTCATTTCGTTGCAAGCGGGTTTTTTAGTGCTCTGGAGTCATTTCGTTGCAAGCGGGTTTTTAAGTGCTCTGGAGTCATTTCGTTGCATGCGGGTTTTTAAGTGCTCTGGAGTCATTTCGTTGCAAGCGGGTTTTTAAGTGCTCTGGAGTCATTTCGTTGCAAGCGGGTTTTTAAGTGCTCTGGAGTCATTTCGTTGCAAGCGGGTTTTTTAGTGCTCTGGAGTCATTTCGTTGCAAGCGGGTTTTTAAGTACTCTGGAGTCATTTCGTTGCATGCGGGTTTTTAAGTGCTCTGAAGGCATTTCGTTGTAAGCGGGTTTTTAAGTGCTCTGGAGTCATTTCGTTGCAAGCGGGTTTTTAAGTGCTCTGGAGTCATTTCGTTGCAAGCGGGTTTTTAAGTGCTCTGGAGTCATTTCGTTGCAAGCGGGTTTTTAAGTGCTCTGAAGGCATTTCGTTGCAAGCGGGTTTTTAAGTGCTCTGGAGTCATTTCGTTGCAAGCGGGTTTTTAAGTGCTCTGGAGTCATTTCGTTGCAAGGGGGTTTTTAAGTGCTCTGGAGTCATTTCGTTGTAAGCGGGTTTTTAAGTACTCTGGAGACATTTCGTTGCAAGCCGGTTTTTAAGTGCTCTGGAGTCATTTCGTTGCATGCGGGTTTTTAAGTGCTCTGAAGGCATTTCGTTGTAAGCGGGCTTTTAAGTGCTCTGGAGTCATTTCGTTGCAAGCGGGTTTTTACGTGTTCTGGAGTCATTTCGTTGCAAGCGGGTTTTTACATACTTCTCAGACATTTCACTGGAAGCGGGTTTTTTAAGTGCTCTGCAGGCATTTCGTTGCAAGCGGGTTTTTAAGTGCTCTGGAGTCATTTCGTTGCAAGCGGGTTTTTAAGTGCTCTGGAGTCATTTCGTTGCAAGCGGGTTTTTAAGTGCTCTGGAGACATTTCGTTGCAAGCGGGTTTTTAAGTGCTCTGGAGTCATTTCGTTGCAAGCGGGTTTTTAAGTGATCTGGAGTCATTTCGTTGCAAGCGGGTTTTTAAGTGCTCTGGAGTCATTTCGTTGCAAGCGGGTTTTTAAGTGCTCTGGAGTCATTTCGTTGCAAGCGGGTTTTTAAGTGCTCTGGAGTCATTTCGTTGCAAGCGGGTTTTTAAGTGCTCTGGAGTCATTTCGTTGCAAGCGGGTTTTTAAGTGCTCTGGAGTCATTTCGTTACAAGCGGGTTTTTAAGTGCTCTGGAGGCATTTCGTTGCAAGCGGGTTTTTAAGTGCTCTGGAGTCATTTCGTTGCAAGCGGGTTTTTAAGTGCTCTGGAGTCATTTCGTTGCAAGCGGGTTTTTAAGTGCTCTGGAGTCATTTCGTTGCAAGCGGGTTTTTAAGTGCTCTGGAGTCATTTCGTTGCAAGCGGGTTTTTAAGTGCTCTGGAGTCATTTCGTTGCAAGCGGGTTTTTAAGTGCTCTGGAGACATTTCGTTGCAAGCGGGTTTTTAAGTGCTCTGGAGTCATTTCGTTGCAAGCGGGTTTTTAAGTGCTCTGGAGTCATTTCGTTGCAAGCGGGTTTTTAAGTGCTCTGGAGTCATTTCGTTGCAAGCGGGTTTTTACGTGTTCTGGAGTCATTTCGTTGCAAGCGGGTTTTTACATACTTCTCAGACATTTCACTGGAAGCGGGTTTTTTAAGTGCTCTGCAGGCATTTCGTTGTAAGCGGGTTTTTAAGTACTCTGGAGTCATTTCGTTGCAAGCGGGTTTTTAAGTGCTCTGGAGTCATTTCGTTGCAAGCGGGTTTTTAAGTGCTCTGGAGTCATTTCGTTGCAAGCGGGTTTTTAAGTGCTCTGGAGTCATTTCGTTACAAGCGGGTTTTTAAGTGCTCTGGAGTCATTTCGTTGCAAGCGGGTTTTTAAGTGCTCTGGAGTCATTTCGTTGCAAGCGGGTTTTTAAGTGCTCTGTAGGCATTTCGTTGCAAGCGGGTTTTTAAGTGCTCTGGAGTCATTTCGATGCAAGCGGGTTTTTAAGTGCTCTGGAGTCATTTCGTTGCAAGCGGGTTTTTAAGTGCTCTGGAGTCATTTCATTGCAAGCGGGTTTTTTAGTGCTCTGGAGTCATTTCGTTGCAAGCGGGTTTTTAAGTGCTCTGGAGTCATTTCGTTGCAAGCGGGTTTTTAAGTGCTCTGAAGGCATTTCGTTGCAAGCGGGTTTTTAAGTGCTCTGGAGTCATTTCGTTGCAAGCGGGTTTTTAAGTGCTCTGGAGTCATTTCGTTGCAAGAGGGTTTTTAAGTGCTCTGGAGTCATTTCATTGCAAGCGGGTTTTTTAGTGCTGTGGAGTCATTTCGTTGCAAGCGGGTTTTTAAGTGCTCTGGAGTCATTTCGTTGCATGCGGCTTTTTAAGTGCTCTGGAGTCATTTCGTTGCAAGCGGGTTTTTAAGTGCTCTGGAGTCATTTCGTTGCAAGCGGGTTTTTAAGTGCTCTGGAGTCATTTCGTTGCAAGCGGGTTTTTTAGTGCTCTGGAGTCATTTCGTTGCAAGCGGGTTTTTAAGTACTCTGGAGTCATTTCGTTGCATGCGGGTTTTTAAGTGCTCTGAAGGCATTTCGTTGTAAGCGGGTTTTTAAGTGCTCTGGAGTCATTTCGTTGCAAGCGGGTTTTTAAGTGCTCTGGAGTCATTTCGTTGCAAGCGGGTTTTTAAGTGCTCTGGAGTCATTTCGTTGCAAGCGGGTTTTTAAGTGCTCTGAAGGCATTTCGTTGCAAGCGGGTTTTTAAGTGCTCTGGAGTCATTTCGTTGCAAGCGGGTTTTTAAGTGCTCTGGAGTCATTTCGTTGCAAGGGGGTTTTTAAGTGCTCTGGAGTCATTTCGTTGTAAGCGGGTTTTTAAGTACTCTGGAGACATTTCGTTGCAAGCGGGTTTTTAAGTGCTCTGGAGTCATTTCGTTGCATGCGGGTTTTTAAGTGCTCTGAAGGCATTTCGTTGTAAGCGGGCTTTTAAGTGCTCTGGAGTCATTTCGTTGCAAGCGGGTTTTTACGTGTTCTGGAGTCATTTCGTTGCAAGCGGGTTTTTACATACTTCTCAGACATTTCACTGGAAGCGGGTTTTTTAAGTGCTCTGCAGGCATTTCGTTGCAAGCGGGTTTTTAAGTGCTCTGGAGTCATTTCGTTGCAAGCGGGTTTTTAAGTGCTCTGGAGTCATTTCGTTGCAAGGGGGTTTTTAAGTGCTCTGGAGTCATTTCGTTGTAAGCGGGTTTTTAAGTACTCTGGAGACATTTCGTTGCAAGCGGGTTTTTAAGTGCTCTGGAGTCATTTCGTTGCATGCGGGTTTTTAAGTGCTCTGAAGGCATTTCGTTGTAAGCGGGTTTTTAAGTGCTCTGGAGTCATTTCGTTGCAAGCGGGTTTTTAAGTGCTCTGGAGTCATTTCGTTGCAAGCGGGTTTTTAAGTGCTCTGGAGTCATTTCGTTGCAAGCGGGTTTTTAAGTGCTCTGGAGTCATTTCGTTGCAAGCGGGTTTTTAAGTGCTCTGGAGACATTTCGTTGCAAGCGGGTTTTTAAGTGCTCTGGAGTCATTTCGTTGTAAGCGGGTTTTTAAGTACTCTGGAGACATTTCGTTGCAAGCCGGTTTTTAAGTGCTCTGGAGTCATTTCGTTGCATGCGGGTTTTTAAGTGCTCTGAAGGCATTTCGTTGTAAGCGGGCTTTTAAGTGCTCTGGAGTCATTTCGTTGCAAGCGGGTTTTTACGTGTTCTGGAGTCATTTCGTTGCAAGCGGGTTTTTACATACTTCTCAGACATTTCACTGGAAGCGGGTTTTTTAAGTGCTCTGCAGGCATTTCGTTGCAAGCGGGTTTTTAAGTGCTCTGGAGTCATTTCGTTGCAAGCGGGTTTTTAAGTGCTCTGGAGTCATTTCGTTGCAAGCGGGTTTTTAAGTGCTCTGGAGACATTTCGTTGCAAGCGGGTTTTTAAGTGCTCTGGAGTCATTTCGTTGCAAGCGGGTTTTTAAGTGCTCTGGAGTCATTTCGTTGCAAGCGGGTTTTTAAGTGCTCTGGAGTCATTTCGTTGCAAGCGGGTTTTTAAGTGCTCTGGAGTCATTTCGTTGCAAGCGGGTTTTTAAGTGCTCTGGAGTCATTTCGTTGCAAGCGGGTTTTTAAGTGCTCTGGAGTCATTTCGTTGCAAGCGGGTTTTTAAGTGCTCTGGAGTCATTTCGTTGCAAGCGGGTTTTTAAGTGCTCTGGAGGCATTTCGTTGCAAGCGGGTTTTTAAGTGCTCTGGAGTCATTTCGTTGCAAGCGGGTTTTTAAGTGCTCTGGAGTCATTTCGTTGCAAGCGGGTTTTTAAGTGCTCTGGAGTCATTTCGTTGCAAGCGGGTTTTTAAGTGCTCTGAAGGCATTTCGTTGCAAGCGGGTTTTTAAGTGCTCTGGAGTCATTTCGTTGCAAGCGGGTTTTTAAGTGCTCTGGAGTCATTTCGTTGCAAGGGGGTTTTTAAGTGCTCTGGAGTCATTTCGTTGTAAGCGGGTTTTTAAGTACTCTGGAGACATTTCGTTGCAAGCGGGTTTTTAAGTGCTCTGGAGTCATTTCGTTGCATGCGGGTTTTTAAGTGCTCTGAAGGCATTTCGTTGTAAGCGGGCTTTTAAGTGCTCTGGAGTCATTTCGTTGCAAGCGGGTTTTTACGTGTTCTGGAGTCATTTCGTTGCAAGCGGGTTTTTACATACTTCTCAGACATTTCACTGGAAGCGGGTTTTTTAAGTGCTCTGCAGGCATTTCGTTGTAAGCGGGTTTTTAAGTACTCTGGAGTCATTTCGTTGCAAGCGGGTTTTTAAGTGCTCTGGAGTCATTTCGTTGCAAGCGGGTTTTTAAGTGCTCTGGAGTCATTTCGTTGCAAGCGGGTTTTTAAGTGCTCTGGAGTCATTTCGTTACAAGCGGGTTTTTAAGTGCTCTGGAGGCATTTCGTTGCAAGCGGGTTTTTAAGTGCTCTGGAGTCATTTCGTTGCAAGCGGGTTTTTAAGTGCTCTGGAGTCATTTCGTTGCAAGCGGGTTTTTAAGTGCTCTGGAGTCATTTCGTTGCAAGCGGGTTTTTAAGTGCTCTGGAGTCATTTCGTTGCAAGCGGGTTTTTAAGTGCTCTGGAGTCATTTCGTTGCAAGCGGGTTTTTAAGTGCTCTGGAGACATTTCGTTGCAAGCGGGTTTTTAAGTGCTCTGGAGTCATTTCGTTGCAAGCGGGTTTTTAAGTGCTCTGGAGTCATTTCGTTGCAAGCGGGTTTTTAAGTGCTCTGGAGTCATTTCGTTGCAAGCGGGTTTTTAAGTACTCTGTAGACATTTCGTTGCAAGCGGGTTTTTAAGTGCTCTGGAGTCATTTCGTTGCAAGCGGGTTTTTAAGTGCTCTGGAGTCATTTCGTTGCAAGCGGGTTTTTAAGTGCTCTGGAGTCATTTCGTTGCAAGCGGGTTTTTAAGTGCTCTGGAGTCATTTCGTTGCAAGCGGGTTTTTAAGTGCTCTGGAGTCATTTCGTTGCAAGCGGGTTTTTAAGTGCTCTGGAGTCATTTCGTTGCAAGCGGGTTTTTAAGTGCTCTGGAGACATTTCGTTGCAAGCGGGTTTTTAAGTGCTCTGGAGTCATTTCGTTGCAAGCGGGTTTTTAAGTGCTCTGGAGTCATTTCGTTGCAAGCGGGTTTTTAAGTGCTCTGGAGTCATTTCGTTGCAAGCGGGTTTTTAAGTACTCTGTAGACATTTCGTTGCAAGCGGGTTTTTAAGTGCTCTGCAGTCATTTCGTTGCAAGCGGGTTTTTAAGTGCTCTGGAGTCATTTCGTTGCAAGCGGGTTTTTAAGTGCTCTGAAGGCATTTCGTTGCAAGCGGGTTTTTAAGTGCTCTGGAGTCATTTCGTTGCAAGCGGGTTTTTAAGTGCTCTGGAGTCATTTCGTTGCAAGCGGGTTTTTAAGTGCTCTGGAGTCATTTCGTTACAAGCGGGTTTTTAAGTGCTCTGGAGGCATTTCGTTGCAAGCGGGTTTTTAAGTGCTCTGGAGTCATTTCGTTGCAAGCGGGTTTTTAAGTGCTCTGGAGTCATTTCGTTGCAAGCGGGTTTTTAAGTGCTCTGGAGTCATTTCGTTGCAAGCGGGTTTTTAAGTGCTCTGGAGTCATTTCGTTGCAAGCGGGTTTTTAAGTGCTCTGGAGTCATTTCGTTGCAAGCGGGTTTTTAAGTGCTCTGGAGACATTTCGTTGCAAGCGGGTTTTTAAGTGCTCTGGAGTCATTTCGTTGCAAGCGGGTTTTTAAGTGCTCTGGAGTCATTTCGTTGCAAGCGGGTTTTTAAGTACTCTGTAGACATTTCGTTGCAAGCGGGTTTTTAAGTGCTCTGGAGTCATTTCGTTGCAAGCGGGTTTTTAAGTGCTCTGGAGTCATTTCGTTGCAAGCGGGTTTTTAAGTGCTCTGGAGTCATTTCGTTGCAAGCGGGTTTTTAAGTGCTCTGGAGTCATTTCGTTGCAAGCGGGTTTTTAAGTGCTCTGGAGTCATTTCGTTACAAGCGGGTTTTTAAGTGCTCTGGAGGCATTTCGTTGCAAGCGGGTTTTTAAGTGCTCTGGAGTCATTTCGTTGCAAGCGGGTTTTTAAGTGCTCTGGAGTCATTTCGTTGCAAGCGGGTTTTTAAGTGCTCTGGAGTCATTTCGTTGCAAGCGGGTTTTTAAGTGCTCTGGAGTCATTTCGTTGCAAGCGGGTTTTTAAGTGCTCTGGAGTCATTTCGTTGCAAGCGGGTTTTTAAGTGCTCTGGAGACATTTCGTTGCAAGCGGGTTTTTAAGTGCTCTAAAGTCATTTCGTTGCAAGCGGGTTTTTAAGTGCTCTGGAGTCATTTCGTTGCAAGCGGGTTTTTAAGTGTTCTGGAGTCATTTCGTTGCAAGCGGGTTTTTACGTGTTCTGGAGTCATTTCGTTGCAAGCGGGTTTTTACATACTTCTCAGACATTTCACTGGAAGCGGGTTTTTTAAGTGCTCTGCAGGCATTTCGTTGTAAGCGGGTTTTTAAGTACTCTGGAGTCATTTCGTTGCAAGCGGGTTTTTAAGTGCTCTGGAGTCATTTCGTTGCAAGCGGGTTTTTAAGTGCTCTGGAGTCATTTCGTTGCAAGCGGGTTTTTAAGTGCTCTGGAGTCATTTCGTTACAAGCGGGTTTTTAAGTGCTCTGGAGTCATTTCGTTGCAAGCGGGTTTTTAAGTGCTCTGGAGTCATTTCGTTGCAAGCGGGTTTTTAAGTGCTCTGTAGGCATTTCGTTGCAAGCGGGTTTTTAAGTGCTCTGGAGTCATTTCGTTGCAAGCGGGTTTTTAAGTACTCTGTAGACATTTCGTTGCAAGCGGGTTTTTAAGTGCTCTGGAGTCATTTCGTTGCAAGCGGGTTTTTAAGTGCTCTGGAGTCATTTCGTTGCAAGCGGGTTTTTAAGTGCTCTGGAGTCATTTCGTTGCAAGCGGGTTTTTAAGTACTCTGTAGACATTTCGTTGCAAGCGGGTTTTTAAGTGCTCTGGAGTCATTTCGTTGCAAGCGGGTTTTTAAGTGCTCTGGAGTCATTTCGTTGCAAGCGGGTTTTTAAGTGCTCTGAAGGCATTTCGTTGCAAGCGGGTTTTTAAGTGCTCGGGAGTCATTTCGTTGCAAGCGGGTTTTTAAGTGCTCTGGAGTCATTTCGTTGCAAGCGGGTTTTTAAGTGCTCTGGAGTCATTTCGTTGCAAGCGGGTTTTTAAGTGCTCTGGAGTCATTTCGTTGCAAGCGGGTTTTTAAGTGCTCTGGAGTCATTTCGTTGCAAGCGGGTTTTTAAGTGCTCTGGAGTCATTTCGTTGCAAGCGGGTTTTTAAGTGCTCTGGAGTCATTTCGTTGCAAGCGGGTTTTTAAGTGCTCTGGAGTCATTTCGTTACAAGCGGGTTTTTAAGTGCTCTGGAGGCATTTCGTTGCAAGCGGGTTTTTAAGTGCTCTGGAGTCATTTCGTTGCAAGCGGGTTTTTAAGTGCTCTGGAGTCATTTCGTTGCAAGCGGGTTTTTAAGTGCTCTGGAGTCATTTCGTTGCAAGCGGGTTTTTAAGTGCTCTGAAGGCATTTCGTTGCAAGCGGGTTTTTAAGTGCTCTGGAGTCATTTCGTTGCAAGCGGGTTTTTAAGTGCTCTGGAGTCATTTCGTTGCAAGGGGGTTTTTAAGTGCTCTGGAGTCATTTCGTTGTAAGCGGGTTTTTAAGTACTCTGGAGACATTTCGTTGCAAGCGGGTTTTTAAGTGCTCTGGAGTCATTTCGTTGCATGCGGGTTTTTAAGTGCTCTGAAGGCATTTCGTTGTAAGCGGGCTTTTAAGTGCTCTGGAGTCATTTCGTTGCAAGCGGGTTTTTACGTGTTCTGGAGTCATTTCGTTGCAAGCGGGTTTTTACATACTTCTCAGACATTTCACTGGAAGCGGGTTTTTTAAGTGCTCTGCAGGCATTTCGTTGTAAGCGGGTTTTTAAGTACTCTGGAGTCATTTCGTTGCAAGCGGGTTTTTAAGTGCTCTGGAGTCATTTCGTTGCAAGCGGGTTTTTAAGTGCTCTGGAGTCATTTCGTTGCAAGCGGGTTTTTAAGTGCTCTGGAGTCATTTCGTTGCAAGCGGGTTTTTAAGTGCTCTGGAGTCATTTCGTTGCAAGCGGGTTTTTAAGTGCTCTGGAGTCATTTCGTTGCAAGCGGGTTTTTAAGTGCTCTGGAGTCATTTCGTTGCAAGCGGGTTTTTAAGTGCTCTGGAGTCATTTCGTTGCAAGCGGGTTTTTAAGTGCTCTGGAGTCATTTCGTTACAAGCGGGTTTTTAAGTGCTCTGGAGGCATTTCGTTGCAAGCGGGTTTTTAAGTGCTCTGGAGTCATTTCGTTGCAAGCGGGTTTTTAAGTGCTCTGGAGTCATTTCGTTGCAAGCGGGTTTTTAAGTGCTCTGGAGTCATTTCGTTGCAAGCGGGTTTTTAAGTGCTCTGAAGGCATTTCGTTGCAAGCGGGTTTTTAAGTGCTCTGGAGTCATTTCGTTGCAAGCGGGTTTTTAAGTGCTCTGGAGTCATTTCGTTGCAAGGGGGTTTTTAAGTGCTCTGGAGTCATTTCGTTGTAAGCGGGTTTTTAAGTACTCTGGAGACATTTCGTTGCAAGCGGGTTTTTAAGTGCTCTGGAGTCATTTCGTTGCAAGCGGGTTTTTAAGTGCTCTGGAGTCATTTCGTTGCAAGCGGGTTTTTAAGTGCTCTGGAGTCATTTCGTTGCAAGCGGGTTTTTAAGTGCTCTGGAGTCATTTCGTTGCAAGCGGGTTTTTAAGTGCTCTGGAGTCATTTCGTTACAAGCGGGTTTTTAAGTGCTCTGGAGGCATTTCGTTGCAAGCGGGTTTTTAAGTGCTCTGGAGTCATTTCGTTGCAAGCGGGTTTTTAAGTGCTCTGGAGTCATTTCGTTGCAAGCGGGTTTTTAAGTGCTCTGGAGTCATTTCGTTGCAAGCGGGTTTTTAAGTGCTCTGAAGGCATTTCGTTGCAAGCGGGTTTTTAAGTGCTCTGGAGTCATTTCGTTGCAAGCGGGTTTTTAAGTGCTCTGGAGTCATTTCGTTGCAAGGGGGTTTTTAAGTGCTCTGGAGTCATTTCGTTGTAAGCGGGTTTTTAAGTACTCTGGAGACATTTCGTTGCAAGCGGGTTTTTAAGTGCTCTGGAGTCATTTCGTTGCATGCGGGTTTTTAAGTGCTCTGAAGGCATTTCGTTGTAAGCGGGCTTTTAAGTGCTCTGGAGTCATTTCGTTGCAAGCGGGTTTTTACGTGTTCTGGAGTCATTTCGTTGCAAGCGGGTTTTTACATACTTCTCAGACATTTCACTGGAAGCGGGTTTTTTAAGTGCTCTGCAGGCATTTCGTTGTAAGCGGGTTTTTAAGTACTCTGGAGTCATTTCGTTGCAAGCGGGTTTTTAAGTGCTCTGGAGTCATTTCGTTGCAAGCGGGTTTTTAAGTGCTCTGGAGTCATTTCGTTGCAAGCGGGTTTTTAAGTGCTCTGGAGTCATTTCGTTACAAGCGGGTTTTTAAGTGCTCTGGAGGCATTTCGTTGCAAGCGGGTTTTTAAGTGCTCTGGAGTCATTTCGTTGCAAGCGGGTTTTTAAGTGCTCTGGAGTCATTTCGTTGCAAGCGGGTTTTTAAGTGCTCTGGAGTCATTTCGTTGCAAGCGGGTTTTTAAGTGCTCTGGAGTCATTTCGTTGCAAGCGGGTTTTTAAGTGCTCTGGAGTCATTTCGTTGCAAGCGGGTTTTTAAGTGCTCTGGAGACATTTCGTTGCAAGCGGGTTTTTAAGTGCTCTGGAGTCATTTCGTTGCAAGCGGGTTTTTAAGTGCTCTGGAGTCATTTCGTTGCAAGCGGGTTTTTAAGTGCTCTGGAGTCATTTCGTTGCAAGCGGGTTTTTAAGTACTCTGTAGACATTTCGTTGCAAGCGGGTTTTTAAGTGCTCTGGAGTCATTTCGTTGCAAGCGGGTTTTTAAGTGCTCTGGAGTCATTTCGTTGCAAGCGGGTTTTTAAGTGCTCTGGAGTCATTTCGTTGCAAGCGGGTTTTTAAGTGCTCTGGAGTCATTTCGTTGCAAGCGGGTTTTTAAGTGCTCTGGAGTCATTTCGTTACAAGCGGGTTTTTAAGTGCTCTGGAGGCATTTCGTTGCAAGCGGGTTTTTAAGTGCTCTGGAGTCATTTCGTTGCAAGCGGGTTTTTAAGTGCTCTGGAGTCATTTCGTTGCAAGCGGGTTTTTAAGTGCTCTGGAGTCATTTCGTTGCAAGCGGGTTTTTAAGTGCTCTGAAGGCATTTCGTTGCAAGCGGGTTTTTAAGTGCTCTGGAGTCATTTCGTTGCAAGCGGGTTTTTAAGTGCTCTGGAGTCATTTCGTTGCAAGGGGGTTTTTAAGTGCTCTGGAGTCATTTCGTTGTAAGCGGGTTTTTAAGTACTCTGGAGACATTTCGTTGCAAGCGGGTTTTTAAGTGCTCTGGAGTCATTTCGTTGCATGCGGGTTTTTAAGTGCTCTGAAGGCATTTCGTTGTAAGCGGGCTTTTAAGTGCTCTGGAGTCATTTCGTTGCAAGCGGGTTTTTACGTGTTCTGGAGTCATTTCGTTGCAAGCGGGTTTTTACATACTTCTCAGACATTTCACTGGAAGCGGGTTTTTTAAGTGCTCTGCAGGCATTTCGTTGTAAGCGGGTTTTTAAGTACTCTGGAGTCATTTCGTTGCAAGCGGGTTTTTAAGTGCTCTGGAGTCATTTCGTTGCAAGCGGGTTTTTAAGTGCTCTGGAGTCATTTCGTTGCAAGCGGGTTTTTAAGTGCTCTGGAGTCATTTCGTTACAAGCGGGTTTTTAAGTGCTCTGGAGGCATTTCGTTGCAAGCGGGTTTTTAAGTGCTCTGGAGTCATTTCGTTGCAAGCGGGTTTTTAAGTGCTCTGGAGTCATTTCGTTGCAAGCGGGTTTTTAAGTGCTCTGGAGTCATTTCGTTGCAAGCGGGTTTTTAAGTGCTCTGGAGTCATTTCGTTGCAAGCGGGTTTTTAAGTGCTCTGGAGTCATTTCGTTGCAAGCGGGTTTTTAAGTGCTCTGGAGACATTTCGTTGCAAGCGGGTTTTTAAGTGCTCTGGAGTCATTTCGTTGCAAGCGGGTTTTTAAGTGCTCTGGAGTCATTTCGTTGCAAGCGGGTTTTTAAGTGCTCTGGAGTCATTTCGTTGCAAGCGGGTTTTTAAGTACTCTGTAGACATTTCGTTGCAAGCGGGTTTTTAAGTGCTCTGGAGTCATTTCGTTGCAAGCGGGTTTTTAAGTGCTCTGGAGTCATTTCGTTGCAAGCGGGTTTTTAAGTGCTCTGGAGTCATTTCGTTGCAAGCGGGTTTTTAAGTGCTCTGGAGTCATTTCGTTGCAAGCGGGTTTTTAAGTGCTCTGGAGTCATTTCGTTGCAAGCGGGTTTTTAAGTGCTCTGGAGTCATTTCGTTGCAAGCGGGTTTTTAAGTGCTCTGGAGACATTTCGTTGCAAGCGGGTTTTTAAGTGCTCTGGAGTCATTTCGTTGCAAGCGGGTTTTTAAGTGCTCTGGAGTCATTTCGTTGCAAGCGGGTTTTTAAGTGCTCTGGAGTCATTTCGTTGCAAGCGGGTTTTTAAGTGCTCTGGAGTCATTTCGTTGCAAGCGGGTTTTTAAGTACTCTGTAGACATTTCGTTGCAAGCGGGTTTTTAAGTGCTCTGCAGTCATTTCGTTGCAAGCGGGTTTTTAAGTGCTCTGGAGTCATTTCGTTGCAAGCGGGTTTTTAAGTGCTCTGAAGGCATTTCGTTGCAAGCGGGTTTTTAAGTGCTCTGGAGTCATTTCGTTGCAAGCGGGTTTTTAAGTGCTCTGGAGTCATTTCGTTGCAAGCGGGTTTTTAAGTGCTCTGGAGTCATTTCGTTACAAGCGGGTTTTTAAGTGCTCTGGAGGCATTTCGTTGCAAGCGGGTTTTTAAGTGCTCTGGAGTCATTTCGTTGCAAGCGGGTTTTTAAGTGCTCTGGAGTCATTTCGTTGCAAGCGGGTTTTTAAGTGCTCTGGAGTCATTTCGTTGCAAGCGGGTTTTTAAGTGCTCTGGAGTCATTTCGTTGCAAGCGGGTTTTTAAGTGCTCTGGAGTCATTTCGTTGCAAGCGGGTTTTTAAGTGCTCTGGAGACATTTCGTTGCAAGCGGGTTTTTAAGTGCTCTGGAGTCATTTCGTTGCAAGCGGGTTTTTAAGTGCTCTGGAGTCATTTCGTTGCAAGCGGGTTTTTAAGTGCTCTGGAGTCATTTCGTTGCAAGCGGGTTTTTAAGTGCTCTGGAGTCATTTCGTTGCAAGCGGGTTTTTAAGTGCTCTGGAGTCATTTCGTTGCAAGCGGGTTTTTAAGTGCTCTGGAGTCATTTCGTTGCAAGCGGGTTTTTAAGTGCTCTGGAGTCATTTCGTTACAAGCGGGTTTTTAAGTGCTCTGGAGGCATTTCGTTGCAAGCGGGTTTTTAAGTGCTCTGGAGTCATTTCGTTGCAAGCGGGTTTTTAAGTGCTCTGGAGTCATTTCGTTGCAAGCGGGTTTTTAAGTGCTCTGGAGTCATTTCGTTGCAAGCGGGTTTTTAAGTGCTCTGGAGTCATTTCGTTGCAAGCGGGTTTTTAAGTGCTCTGGAGTCATTTCGTTGCAAGCGGGTTTTTAAGTGCTCTGGAGACATTTCGTTGCAAGCGGGTTTTTAAGTGCTCTAAAGTCATTTCGTTGCAAGCGGGTTTTTAAGTGCTCTGGAGTCATTTCGTTGCAAGCGGGTTTTTAAGTGTTCTGGAGTCATTTCGTTGCAAGCGGGTTTTTACGTGTTCTGGAGTCATTTCGTTGCAAGCGGGTTTTTACATACTTCTCAGACATTTCACTGGAAGCGGGTTTTTTAAGTGCTCTGCAGGCATTTCGTTGTAAGCGGGTTTTTAAGTACTCTGGAGTCATTTCGTTGCAAGCGGGTTTTTAAGTGCTCTGGAGTCATTTCGTTGCAAGCGGGTTTTTAAGTGCTCTGGAGTCATTTCGTTGCAAGCGGGTTTTTAAGTGCTCTGGAGTCATTTCGTTACAAGCGGGTTTTTAAGTGCTCTGGAGTCATTTCGTTGCAAGCGGGTTTTTAAGTGCTCTGGAGTCATTTCGTTGCAAGCGGGTTTTTAAGTGCTCTGTAGGCATTTCGTTGCAAGCGGGTTTTTAAGTGCTCTGGAGTCATTTCGTTGCAAGCGGGTTTTTAAGTACTCTGTAGACATTTCGTTGCAAGCGGGTTTTTAAGTGCTCTGGAGTCATTTCGTTGCAAGCGGGTTTTTAAGTGCTCTGGAGTCATTTCGTTGCAAGCGGGTTTTTAAGTGCTCTGGAGTCATTTCGTTGCAAGCGGGTTTTTAAGTACTCTGTAGACATTTCGTTGCAAGCGGGTTTTTAAGTGCTCTGGAGTCATTTCGTTGCAAGCGGGTTTTTAAGTGCTCTGGAGTCATTTCGTTGCAAGCGGGTTTTTAAGTGCTCTGAAGGCATTTCGTTGCAAGCGGGTTTTTAAGTGCTCGGGAGTCATTTCGTTGCAAGCGGGTTTTTAAGTGCTCTGGAGTCATTTCGTTGCAAGCGGGTTTTTAAGTGCTCTGGAGTCATTTCGTTACAAGCGGGTTTTTAAGTGCTCTGGAGGCATTTCGTTGCAAGCGGGTTTTTAAGTGCTCTGGAGTCATTTCGTTGCAAGCGGGTTTTTAAGTGCTCTGGAGTCATTTCGTTGCAAGCGGGTTTTTAAGTGCTCTGGAGTCATTTCGTTACAAGCGGGTTTTTAAGTGCTCTGGAGGCATTTCGTTGCAAGCGGGTTTTTAAGTGCTCTGGAGTCATTTCGTTGCAAGCGGGTTTTTAAGTGCTCTGGAGTCATTTCGTTGCAAGCGGGTTTTTAAGTGCTCTGGAGTCATTTCGTTGCAAGCGGGTTTTTAAGTGCTCTGGAGTCATTTCGTTGCAAGCGGGTTTTTAAGTGCTCTGGAGTCATTTCGTTGCAAGCGGGTTTTTAAGTGCTCTGGAGACATTTCGTTGCAAGCGGGTTTTTAAGTGCTCTGGAGTCATTTCGTTGCAAGCGGGTTTTTAAGTGCTCTGGAGTCATTTCGTTGCAAGCGGGTTTTTAAGTGCTCTGGAGTCATTTCGTTGCAAGCGGGTTTTTAAGTGCTCTGGAGTCATTTCGTTGCAAGCGGGTTTTTAAGTGCTCTGGAGTCATTTCGTTGCAAGCGGGTTTTTAAGTGCTCTGGAGTCATTTCGTTGCAAGCGGGTTTTTAAGTGCTCTGGAGTCATTTCGTTACAAGCGGGTTTTTAAGTGCTCTGGAGGCATTTCGTTGCAAGCGGGTTTTTAAGTGCTCTGGAGTCATTTCGTTGCAAGCGGGTTTTTAAGTGCTCTGGAGTCATTTCGTTGCAAGCGGGTTTTTAAGTGCTCTGGAGTCATTTCGTTGCAAGCGGGTTTTTAAGTGCTCTGGAGTCATTTCGTTGCAAGCGGGTTTTTAAGTGCTCTGGAGTCATTTCGTTGCAAGCGGGTTTTTAAGTGCTCTGGAGACATTTCGTTGCAAGCGGGTTTTTAAGTGCTCTAAAGTCATTTCGTTGCAAGCGGGTTTTTAAGTGCTCTGGAGTCATTTCGTTGCAAGCGGGTTTTTAAGTGTTCTGGAGTCATTTCGTTGCAAGCGGGTTTTTACGTGTTCTGGAGTCATTTCGTTGCAAGCGGGTTTTTACATACTTCTCAGACATTTCACTGGAAGCGGGTTTTTTAAGTGCTCTGCAGGCATTTCGTTGTAAGCGGGTTTTTAAGTACTCTGGAGTCATTTCGTTGCAAGCGGGTTTTTAAGTGCTCTGGAGTCATTTCGTTGCAAGCGGGTTTTTAAGTGCTCTGGAGTCATTTCGTTGCAAGCGGGTTTTTAAGTGCTCTGGAGTCATTTCGTTACAAGCGGGTTTTTAAGTGCTCTGGAGTCATTTCGTTGCAAGCGGGTTTTTAAGTGCTCTGGAGTCATTTCGTTGCAAGCGGGTTTTTAAGTGCTCTGTAGGCATTTCGTTGCAAGCGGGTTTTTAAGTGCTCTGGAGTCATTTCGTTGCAAGCGGGTTTTTAAGTACTCTGTAGACATTTCGTTGCAAGCGGGTTTTTAAGTGCTCTGGAGTCATTTCGTTGCAAGCGGGTTTTTAAGTGCTCTGGAGTCATTTCGTTGCAAGCGGGTTTTTAAGTGCTCTGGAGTCATTTCGTTGCAAGCGGGTTTTTAAGTACTCTGTAGACATTTCGTTGCAAGCGGGTTTTTAAGTGCTCTGGAGTCATTTCGTTGCAAGCGGGTTTTTAAGTGCTCTGGAGTCATTTCGTTGCAAGCGGGTTTTTAAGTGCTCTGAAGGCATTTCGTTGCAAGCGGGTTTTTAAGTGCTCGGGAGTCATTTCGTTGCAAGCGGGTTTTTAAGTGCTCTGGAGTCATTTCGTTGCAAGCGGGTTTTTAAGTGCTCTGGAGTCATTTCGTTACAAGCGGGTTTTTAAGTGCTCTGGAGGCATTTCGTTGCAAGCGGGTTTTTAAGTGCTCTGGAGTCATTTCGTTGCAAGCGGGTTTTTAAGTGCTCTGGAGTCATTTCGTTGCAAGCGGGTTTTTAAGTGCTCTGGAGTCATTTCGTTGCAAGCGGGTTTTTAAGTGCTCTGGAGTCATTTCGTTGCAAGCGGGTTTTTAAGTGCTCTGGAGTCATTTCGTTGCAAGCGGGTTTTTAAGTGCTCTGGAGTCATTTCGTTGCAAGCGGGTTTTTAAGTGCTCTGGAGACATTTCGTTGCAAGCGGGTTTTTAAGTGCTCTGGAGTCATTTCGTTGCAAGCGGGTTTTTAAGTGCTCTGGAGTCATTTCGTTGCAAGCGGGTTTTTAAGTGCTCTGGAGTCATTTCGTTGCAAGCGGGTTTTTAAGTGCTCTGGAGTCATTTCGTTGCAAGCGGGTTTTTAAGTGCTCTGGAGTCATTTCGTTGCAAGCGGGTTTTTAAGTGCTCTGGAGTCATTTCGTTGCAAGCGGGTTTTTAAGTGCTCTGGAGACATTTCGTTGCAAGCGGGTTTTTAAGTGCTCTGGAGTCATTTCGTTGCAAGCGGGTTTTTAAGTGCTCTGGAGTCATTTCGTTGCAAGCGGGTTTTTAAGTGCTCTGGAGTCATTTCGTTGCAAGCGGGTTTTTAAGTGCTCTGGAGTCATTTCGTTGCAAGCGGGTTTTTAAGTGCTCTGGAGTCATTTCGTTGCAAGCGGGTTTTTAAGTGCTCTGGAGTCATTTCGTTGCAAGCGGGTTTTTAAGTGCTCTGGAGTCATTTCGTTACAAGCGGGTTTTTAAGTGCTCTGGAGGCATTTCGTTGCAAGCGGGTTTTTAAGTGCTCTGGAGTCATTTCGTTGCAAGCGGGTTTTTAAGTGCTCTGGAGTCATTTCGTTGCAAGCGGGTTTTTAAGTGCTCTGGAGTCATTTCGTTGCAAGCGGGTTTTTAAGTGCTCTGGAGTCATTTCGTTGCAAGCGGGTTTTTAAGTGCTCTGGAGTCATTTCGTTGCAAGCGGGTTTTTAAGTGCTCTGGAGACATTTCGTTGCAAGCGGGTTTTTAAGTGCTCTAAAGTCATTTCGTTGCAAGCGGGTTTTTAAGTGCTCTGGAGTCATTTCGTTGCAAGCGGGTTTTTAAGTGTTCTGGAGTCATTTCGTTGCAAGCGGGTTTTTACGTGTTCTGGAGTCATTTCGTTGCAAGCGGGTTTTTACATACTTCTCAGACATTTCACTGGAAGCGGGTTTTTTAAGTGCTCTGCAGGCATTTCGTTGTAAGCGGGTTTTTAAGTACTCTGGAGTCATTTCGTTGCAAGCGGGTTTTTAAGTGCTCTGGAGTCATTTCGTTGCAAGCGGGTTTTTAAGTGCTCTGGAGTCATTTCGTTGCAAGCGGGTTTTTAAGTGCTCTGGAGTCATTTCGTTACAAGCGGGTTTTTAAGTGCTCTGGAGTCATTTCGTTGCAAGCGGGTTTTTAAGTGCTCTGGAGTCATTTCGTTGCAAGCGGGTTTTTAAGTGCTCTGTAGGCATTTCGTTGCAAGCGGGTTTTTAAGTGCTCTGGAGTCATTTCGTTGCAAGCGGGTTTTTAAGTACTCTGTAGACATTTCGTTGCAAGCGGGTTTTTAAGTGCTCTGGAGTCATTTCGTTGCAAGCGGGTTTTTAAGTGCTCTGGAGTCATTTCGTTGCAAGCGGGTTTTTAAGTGCTCTGGAGTCATTTCGTTGCAAGCGGGTTTTTAAGTACTCTGTAGACATTTCGTTGCAAGCGGGTTTTTAAGTGCTCTGGAGTCATTTCGTTGCAAGCGGGTTTTTAAGTGCTCTGGAGTCATTTCGTTGCAAGCGGGTTTTTAAGTGCTCTGAAGGCATTTCGTTGCAAGCGGGTTTTTAAGTGCTCGGGAGTCATTTCGTTGCAAGCGGGTTTTTAAGTGCTCTGGAGTCATTTCGTTGCAAGCGGGTTTTTAAGTGCTCTGGAGTCATTTCGTTACAAGCGGGTTTTTAAGTGCTCTGGAGGCATTTCGTTGCAAGCGGGTTTTTAAGTGCTCTGGAGTCATTTCGTTGCAAGCGGGTTTTTAAGTGCTCTGGAGTCATTTCGTTGCAAGCGGGTTTTTAAGTGCTCTGGAGTCATTTCGTTGCAAGCGGGTTTTTAAGTGCTCTGGAGTCATTTCGTTGCAAGCGGGTTTTTAAGTGCTCTGGAGTCATTTCGTTACAAGCGGGTTTTTAAGTGCTCTGGAGGCATTTCGTTGCAAGCGGGTTTTTAAGTGCTCTGGAGTCATTTCGTTGCAAGCGGGTTTTTAAGTGCTCTGGAGTCATTTCGTTGCAAGCGGGTTTTTAAGTGCTCTGGAGTCATTTCGTTGCAAGCGGGTTTTTAAGTGCTCTGGAGTCATTTCGTTGCAAGCGGGTTTTTAAGTGCTCTGGAGTCATTTCGTTGCAAGCGGGTTTTTAAGTGCTCTGGAGACATTTCGTTGCAAGCGGGTTTTTAAGTGCTCTAAAGTCATTTCGTTGCAAGCGGGTTTTTAAGTGCTCTGGAGTCATTTCGTTGCAAGCGGGTTTTTAAGTGTTCTGGAGTCATTTCGTTGCAAGCGGGTTTTTACGTGTTCTGGAGTCATTTCGTTGCAAGCGGGTTTTTACATACTTCTCAGACATTTCACTGGAAGCGGGTTTTTTAAGTGCTCTGCAGGCATTTCGTTGTAAGCGGGTTTTTAAGTACTCTGGAGTCATTTCGTTGCAAGCGGGTTTTTAAGTGCTCTGGAGTCATTTCGTTGCAAGCGGGTTTTTAAGTGCTCTGGAGTCATTTCGTTGCAAGCGGGTTTTTAAGTGCTCTGGAGTCATTTCGTTACAAGCGGGTTTTTAAGTGCTCTGGAGTCATTTCGTTGCAAGCGGGTTTTTAAGTGCTCTGGAGTCATTTCGTTGCAAGCGGGTTTTTAAGTGCTCTGTAGGCATTTCGTTGCAAGCGGGTTTTTAAGTGCTCTGGAGTCATTTCGTTGCAAGCGGGTTTTTAAGTACTCTGTAGACATTTCGTTGCAAGCGGGTTTTTAAGTGCTCTGGAGTCATTTCGTTGCAAGCGGGTTTTTAAGTGCTCTGGAGTCATTTCGTTGCAAGCGGGTTTTTAAGTGCTCTGGAGTCATTTCGTTGCAAGCGGGTTTTTAAGTACTCTGTAGACATTTCGTTGCAAGCGGGTTTTTAAGTGCTCTGGAGTCATTTCGTTGCAAGCGGGTTTTTAAGTGCTCTGGAGTCATTTCGTTGCAAGCGGGTTTTTAAGTGCTCTGAAGGCATTTCGTTGCAAGCGGGTTTTTAAGTGCTCGGGAGTCATTTCGTTGCAAGCGGGTTTTTAAGTGCTCTGGAGTCATTTCGTTGCAAGCGGGTTTTTAAGTGCTCTGGAGTCATTTCGTTACAAGCGGGTTTTTAAGTGCTCTGGAGGCATTTCGTTGCAAGCGGGTTTTTAAGTGCTCTGGAGTCATTTCGTTGCAAGCGGGTTTTTAAGTGCTCTGGAGTCATTTCGTTGCAAGCGGGTTTTTAAGTGCTCTGGAGTCATTTCGTTGCAAGCGGGTTTTTAAGTGCTCTGGAGTCATTTCGTTGCAAGCGGGTTTTTAAGTGCTCTGGAGTCATTTCGTTGCAAGCGGGTTTTTAAGTGCTCTGGAGTCATTTCGTTGCAAGCGGGTTTTTAAGTGCTCTGGAGACATTTCGTTGCAAGCGGGTTTTTAAGTGCTCTGGAGTCATTTCGTTGCAAGCGGGTTTTTAAGTGCTCTGGAGTCATTTCGTTGCAAGCGGGTTTTTAAGTGCTCTGGAGTCATTTCGTTGCAAGCGGGTTTTTAAGTGCTCTGGAGTCATTTCGTTGCAAGCGGGTTTTTAAGTGCTCTGGAGTCATTTCGTTGCAAGCGGGTTTTTAAGTGCTCTGGAGTCATTTCGTTGCAAGCGGGTTTTTAAGTGCTCTGGAGACATTTCGTTGCAAGCGGGTTTTTAAGTGCTCTGGAGTCATTTCGTTGCAAGCGGGTTTTTAAGTGCTCTGGAGTCATTTCGTTGCAAGCGGGTTTTTAAGTGCTCTGGAGTCATTTCGTTGCAAGCGGGTTTTTAAGTGCTCTGGAGTCATTTCGTTGCAAGCGGGTTTTTAAGTGCTCTGGAGTCATTTCGTTGCAAGCGGGTTTTTAAGTGCTCTGGAGTCATTTCGTTGCAAGCGGGTTTTTAAGTGCTCTGGAGTCATTTCGTTACAAGCGGGTTTTTAAGTGCTCTGGAGGCATTTCGTTGCAAGCGGGTTTTTAAGTGCTCTGGAGTCATTTCGTTGCAAGCGGGTTTTTAAGTGCTCTGGAGTCATTTCGTTGCAAGCGGGTTTTTAAGTGCTCTGGAGTCATTTCGTTGCAAGCGGGTTTTTAAGTGCTCTGGAGTCATTTCGTTGCAAGCGGGTTTTTAAGTGCTCTGGAGTCATTTCGTTGCAAGCGGGTTTTTAAGTGCTCTGGAGACATTTCGTTGCAAGCGGGTTTTTAAGTGCTCTAAAGTCATTTCGTTGCAAGCGGGTTTTTAAGTGCTCTGGAGTCATTTCGTTGCAAGCGGGTTTTTAAGTGTTCTGGAGTCATTTCGTTGCAAGCGGGTTTTTACGTGTTCTGGAGTCATTTCGTTGCAAGCGTGTTTTTACATACTTCTCAGACATTTCACTGGAAGCGGGTTTTTTAAGTGCTCTGCAGGCATTTCGTTGTAAGCGGGTTTTTAAGTACTCTGGAGTCATTTCGTTGCAAGCGGGTTTTTAAGTGCTCTGGAGTCATTTCGTTGCAAGCGGGTTTTTAAGTGCTCTGGAGTCATTTCGTTGCAAGCGGGTTTTTAAGTGCTCTGGAGTCATTTCGTTACAAGCGGGTTTTTAAGTGCTCTGGAGTCATTTCGTTGCAAGCGGGTTTTTAAGTGCTCTGGAGTCATTTCGTTGCAAGCGGGTTTTTAAGTGCTCTGTAGGCATTTCGTTGCAAGCGGGTTTTTAAGTGCTCTGGAGTCATTTCGTTGCAAGCGGGTTTTTAAGTACTCTGTAGACATTTCGTTGCAAGCGGGTTTTTAAGTGCTCTGGAGTCATTTCGTTGCAAGCGGGTTTTTAAGTGCTCTGGAGTCATTTCGTTGCAAGCGGGTTTTTAAGTGCTCTGGAGTCATTTCGTTGCAAGCGGGTTTTTAAGTACTCTGTAGACATTTCGTTGCAAGCGGGTTTTTAAGTGCTCTGGAGTCATTTCGTTGCAAGCGGGTTTTTAAGTGCTCTGGAGTCATTTCGTTGCAAGCGGGTTTTTAAGTGCTCTGAAGGCATTTCGTTGCAAGCGGGTTTTTAAGTGCTCGGGAGTCATTTCGTTGCAAGCGGGTTTTTAAGTGCTCTGGAGTCATTTCGTTGCAAGCGGGTTTTTAAGTGCTCTGGAGTCATTTCGTTACAAGCGGGTTTTTAAGTGCTCTGGAGGCATTTCGTTGCAAGCGGGTTTTTAAGTGCTCTGGAGTCATTTCGTTGCAAGCGGGTTTTTAAGTGCTCTGGAGTCATTTCGTTGCAAGCGGGTTTTTAAGTGCTCTGGAGTCATTTCGTTGCAAGCGGGTTTTTAAGTGCTCTGGAGTCATTTCGTTGCAAGCGGGTTTTTAAGTGCTCTGGAGTCATTTCGTTGCAAGCGGGTTTTTAAGTGCTCTGGAGTCATTTCGTTGCAAGCGGGTTTTTAAGTGCTCTGGAGACATTTCGTTGCAAGCGGGTTTTTAAGTGCTCTGGAGTCATTTCGTTGCAAGCGGGTTTTTAAGTGCTCTGGAGTCATTTCGTTGCAAGCGGGTTTTTAAGTGCTCTGGAGTCATTTCGTTGCAAGCGGGTTTTTAAGTGCTCTGGAGTCATTTCGTTGCAAGCGGGTTTTTAAGTGCTCTGGAGTCATTTCGTTGCAAGCGGGTTTTTAAGTGCTCTGGAGTCATTTCGTTGCAAGCGGGTTTTTAAGTGCTCTGGAGTCATTTCGTTACAAGCGGGTTTTTAAGTGCTCTGGAGGCATTTCGTTGCAAGCGGGTTTTTAAGTGCTCTGGAGTCATTTCGTTGCAAGCGAGTTTTTAAGTGCTCTGGAGTCATTTCGTTGCAAGCGGGTTTTTAAGTGCTCTGGAGTCATTTCGTTGCAAGCGGGTTTTTAAGTGCTCTGGAGGCATTTCGTTGCAAGCGGGTTTTTAAGTGCTCTGGAGTCATTTCGTTGCAAGCGGGTTTTTAAGTGCTCTGGAGTCATTTCGTTGCAAGCGGGTTTTTAAGTGCTCTGGAGTCATTTCGTTGCAAGCGGGTTTTTAAGTGCTCTGGAGTCATTTCGTTGCAAGCGGGTTTTTAAGTGCTCTGGAGTCATTTCGTTGCAAGCGGGTTTTTAAGTGCTCTGGAGACATTTCGTTGCAAGCGGGTTTTTAAGTGCTCTGGAGTCATTTCGTTGCAAGCGGGTTTTTAAGTGCTCTGGAGTCATTTCGTTGCAAGCGGGTTTTTAAGTGCTCTGGAGTCATTTCGTTGCAAGCGGGTTTTTAAGTGCTCTGGAGTCATTTCGTTGCAAGCGGGTTTTTAAGTGCTCTGGAGTCATTTCGTTGCAAGCGGGTTTTTAAGTGCTCTGGAGTCATTTCGTTGCAAGCGGGTTTTTAAGTGCTCTGGAGTCATTTCGTTACAAGCGGGTTTTTAAGTGCTCTGGAGGCATTTCGTTGCAAGCGGGTTTTTAAGTGCTCTGGAGTCATTTCGTTGCAAGCGGGTTTTTAAGTGCTCTGGAGTCATTTCGTTGCAAGCGGGTTTTTAAGTGCTCTGGAGTCATTTCGTTGCAAGCGGGTTTTTAAGTGCTCTGGAGTCATTTCGTTGCAAGCGGGTTTTTAAGTGCTCTGGAGTCATTTCGTTGCAAGCGGGTTTTTAAGTGCTCTGGAGACATTTCGTTGCAAGCGGGTTTTTAAGTGCTCTAAAGTCATTTCGTTGCAAGCGGGTTTTTAAGTGCTCTGGAGTCATTTCGTTGCAAGCGGGTTTTTAAGTGTTCTGGAGTCATTTCGTTGCAAGCGGGTTTTTACGTGTTCTGGAGTCATTTCGTTGCAAGCGGGTTTTTACATACTTCTCAGACATTTCACTGGAAGCGGGTTTTTTAAGTGCTCTGCAGGCATTTCGTTGTAAGCGGGTTTTTAAGTACTCTGGAGTCATTTCGTTGCAAGCGGGTTTTTAAGTGCTCTGGAGTCATTTCGTTGCAAGCGGGTTTTTAAGTGCTCTGGAGTCATTTCGTTGCAAGCGGGTTTTTAAGTGCTCTGGAGTCATTTCGTTGCAAGCGGGTTTTTAAGTACTCTGTAGACATTTCGTTGCAAGCGGGTTTTTAAGTGCTCTGGAGTCATTTCGTTGCAAGCGGGTTTTTAAGTGCTCTGGAGTCATTTCGTTGCAAGCGGGTTTTTAAGTGCTCTGAAGGCATTTCGTTGCAAGCGGGTTTTTAAGTGCTCTGGAGTCATTTCGTTGCAAGCGGGTTTTTAAGTGCTCTGGAGTCATTTCGTTGCAAGCGGGTTTTTAAGTGCTCTGGAGTCATTTCGTTGCAAGCGGGTTTTTTAGTGCTCTGGAGTCATTTCGTTGCAAGCGGGTTTTTAAGTACTCTGGAGTCATTTCGTTGCATGCGGGTTTTTAAGTGCTCTGAAGGCATTTCGTTGTAAGCGGGTTTTTAAGTGCTCTGGAGTCATTTCGTTGCAAGCGGGTTTTTAAGTGCTCTGGAGTCATTTCGTTGCAAGCGGGTTTTTAAGTGCTCTGGAGTCATTTCGTTGCAAGCGGGTTTTTAAGTGCTCTAAAGGCATTTCGTTGCAAGCGGGTTTTTAAGTGCTCTGGAGTCATTTCGTTGCAAGCGGGTTTTTAAGTGCTCTGGAGTCATTTCGTTGCAAGGGGGTTTTTAAGTGCTCTGGAGTCATTTCGTTGTAAGCGGGTTTTTAAGTACTCTGGAGACATTTCGTTGCAAGCGGGTTTTTAAGTGCTCTGGAGTCATTTCGTTGCATGCGGGTTTTTAAGTGCTCTGAAGGCATTTCGTTGTAAGCGGGCTTTTAAGTGCTCTGGAGTCATTTCGTTGCAAGCGGGTTTTTACGTGTTCTGGAGTCATTTCGTTGCAAGCGGGTTTTTACATACTTCTCAGACATTTCACTGGAAGCGGGTTTTTTAAGTGCTCTGCAGGCATTTCGTTGTAAGCGGGTTTTTAAGTACTCTGGAGTCATTTCGTTGCAAGCGGGTTTTTAAGTGCTCTGGAGTCATTTCGTTGCAAGCGGGTTTTTAAGTGCTCTGGAGTCATTTCGTTGCAAGCGGGTTTTTAAGTGCTCTGGAGTCATTTCGTTACAAGCGGGTTTTTAAGTGCTCTGGAGGCATTTCATTGCAAGCGGGTTTTTAAGTGCTCTGGAGTCATTTCGTTGCAAGCGGGTTTTTACGTGTTCTGGAGTCATTTCGTTGCAAGCGGGTTTTTACATACTTCTCAGACATTTCACTGGAAGCGGGTTTTTTAAGTGCTCTGCAGGCATTTCGTTGTAAGCGGGTTTTTAAGTACTCTGGAGTCATTTCGTTGCAAGCGGGTTTTTAAGTGCTCTGGAGTCATTTCGTTGCAAGCGGGTTTTTAAGTGCTCTGGAGTCATTTCGTTGCAAGCGGGTTTTTAAGTGCTCTGGAGTCATTTCGTTACAAGCGGGTTTTTAAGTGCTCTGGAGGCATTTCGTTGCAAGCGGGTTTTTAAGTGCTCTGGAGTCATTTCGTTGCAAGCGGGTTTTTAAGTGCTCTGGAGTCATTTCGTTGCAAGCGGGTTTTTAAGTGCTCTGGAGTCATTTCGTTGCAAGCGGGTTTTTTAGTGCTCTGGAGTCATTTCGTTGCAAGCGGGTTTTTAAGTACTCTGGAGTCATTTCGTTGCATGCGGGTTTTTAAGTGCTCTGAAGGCATTTCGTTGTAAGCGGGTTTTTAAGTGCTCTGGAGTCATTTCGTTGCAAGCGGGTTTTTAAGTGCTCTGGAGTCATTTCGTTGCAAGCGGGTTTTTAAGTGCTCTGGAGTCATTTCGTTGCAAGCGGGTTTTTAAGTGCTCTAAAGGCATTTCGTTGCAAGCGGGTTTTTAAGTGCTCTGGAGTCATTTCGTTGCAAGCGGGTTTTTAAGTGCTCTGGAGTCATTTCGTTGCAAGGGGGTTTTTAAGTGCTCTGGAGTCATTTCGTTGTAAGCGGGTTTTTAAGTACTCTGGAGACATTTCGTTGCAAGCGGGTTTTTAAGTGCTCTGGAGTCATTTCGTTGCATGCGGGTTTTTAAGTGCTCTGAAGGCATTTCGTTGTAAGCGGGCTTTTAAGTGCTCTGGAGTCATTTCGTTGCAAGCGGGTTTTTACGTGTTCTGGAGTCATTTCGTTGCAAGCGGGTTTTTACATACTTCTCAGACATTTCACTGGAAGCGGGTTTTTTAAGTGCTCTGCAGGCATTTCGTTGTAAGCGGGTTTTTAAGTACTCTGGAGTCATTTTGTTGCAAGCGGGTTTTTAAGTGCTCTGGAGTCATTTCGTTGCAAGCGGGTTTTTAAGTGCTCTGGAGTCATTTCGTTGCAAGCGGGTTTTTAAGTGCTCTGGAGTCATTTCGTTACAAGCGGGTTTTTAAGTGCTCTGGAGGCATTTCATTGCAAGCGGGTTTTTAAGTGCTCTGGAGTCATTTCGTTGCAAGCGGGTTTTTACGTGTTCTGGAGTCATTTCGTTGCAAGCGGGTTTTTACATACTTCTCAGACATTTCACTGGAAGCGGGTTTTTTAAGTGCTCTGCAGGCATTTCGTTGTAAGCGGGTTTTTAAGTACTCTGGAGTCATTTCGTTGCAAGCGGGTTTTTAAGTGCTCTGGAGTCATTTCGTTGCAAGCGGGTTTTTAAGTGCTCTGGAGTCATTTCGTTGCAAGGGGGTTTTTAAGTGCTCTGGAGTCATTTCGTTGTAAGCGGGTTTTTAAGTACTCTGGAGACATTTCGTTGCAAGCGGGTTTTTAAGTGCTCTGGAGTCATTTCGTTGCATGCGGGTTTTTAAGTGCTCTGAAGGCATTTCGTTGTAAGCGGGCTTTTAAGTGCTCTGGAGTCATTTCGTTGCAAGCGGGTTTTTACGTGTTCTGGAGTCATTTCGTTGCAAGCGGGTTTTTACATACTTCTCAGACATTTCACTGGAAGCGGGTTTTTTAAGTGCTCTGCAGGCATTTCGTTGTAAGCGGGTTTTTAAGTACTCTGGAGTCATTTTGTTGCAAGCGGGTTTTTAAGTGCTCTGGAGTCATTTCGTTGCAAGCGGGTTTTTAAGTGCTCTGGAGTCATTTCGTTGCAAGCGGGTTTTTAAGTGCTCTGGAGTCATTTCGTTACAAGCGGGTTTTTAAGTGCTCTGGAGGCATTTCATTGCAAGCGGGTTTTTAAGTGCTCTGGAGTCATTTCGTTGCAAGCGGGTTTTTACGTGTTCTGGAGTCATTTCGTTGCAAGCGGGTTTTTACATACTTCTCAGACATTTCACTGGAAGCGGGTTTTTTAAGTGCTCTGCAGGCATTTCGTTGTAAGCGGGTTTTTAAGTACTCTGGAGTCATTTCGTTGCAAGCGGGTTTTTAAGTGCTCTGGAGTCATTTCGTTGCAAGCTGGTTTTTAAGTGCTCTGGAGTCATTTCGTTGCAAGCGGGTTTTTAAGTGCTCTGAAGGCATTTCGTTGCAAGCGGGTTTTTAAGTGCTCTGGAGTCATTTCGTTGCAAGCGGGTTTTTAAGTGCTCTGGAGTCATTTCGTTGCAAGCGGGTTTTTAAGTGCTCTGGAGTCATTTCGTTGCAAGCGGGTTTTTTAGTGCTCTGGAGTCATTTCGTTGCAAGCGGGTTTTTAAGTACTCTGGAGTCATTTCGTTGCATGCGGGTTTTTAAGTGCTCTGAAGGCATTTCGTTGCAAGCGGGTTTTTAAGTGCTCTGGAGTCATTTCGTTGCAAGCGGGTTTTTAAGTGCTCTGGAGTCATTTCGTTGCAAGCGGGTTTTTAAGTGCTCTGGAGACATTTCGTTGCAAGCGGGTTTTTAAGTGCTCTGGAGTCATTTCGTTGCAAGCGGGTTTTTAAGTGCTCTGGAGTCATTTCGTTGCAAGCGGGTTTTTAAGTGCTCTGGAGTCATTTCGTTGCAAGCGGGTTTTTACGTGTTCTGGAGTCATTTCGTTGCAAGCGGGTTTTTACATACTTCTCAGACATTTCACTGGAAGCGGGTTTTTTAAGTGCTCTGGAGTCATTTCGTTGCAAGCGGGTTTTTAAGTGCTCTGGAGTCATTTCGTTACAAGCGGATTTTTAAGTGCTCTGGAGGCATTTCGTTGCAAGCGGGTTTTTAAGTGCTCTGGAGTCATTTCGTTGCAAGCGGGTTTTTAAGTGCTCTGGAGTCATTTCGTTGCAAGCGGGTTTTTAAGTGCTCTGGAGTCATTTCGTTGTAAGCGGGTTTTTAAGTACTCTGGAGACATTTCGTTGCAAGCGGGTTTTTAAGTGCTCTGGAGTCATTTCGTTGCATGCGGGTTTTTAAGTGCTCTGAAGGCATTTCGTTGTAAGCGGGCTTTTAAGTGCTCTGGAGTCATTTCGTTGCAAGCGGGTTTTTACGTGTTCTGGAGTCATTTCGTTGCAAGCGGGTTTTTACATACTTCTCAGACATTTCACTGGAAGCGGGTTTTTTAAGTGCTCTGCAGGCATTTCGTTGCAAGCGGGTTTTTAAGTGCTCTGGAGTCATTTCGTTGCAAGCGGGTTTTTAAGTGCTCTGGAGTCATTTCGTTGCAAGCGGGTTTTTAAGTACTCTGTAGACATTTCGTTGCAAGCGGGTTTTTAAGTGCTCTGGAGTCATTTCGTTGCAAGCGGGTTTTTAAGTGCTCTGGAGGCATTTCGTTGCAAGCGGGATTTTAAGTGCTCTGGAGTCATTTCGTTGCAAGCGGGTTTTTAAGTGCTCTGGAGTCATTTCGTTGCAAGCGGGTTTTTAAGTGCTCTGGAGTCATTTCGTTGCAAGCGGGTTTTTTAGTGCTCTGGAGTCATTTCGTTGCAAGCGGGTTTTTAAGTACTCTGGAGTCATTTCGTTGCATGCGGGTTTTTAAGTGCTCTGAGGGCATTTCGTTGTAAGCGGGTTTTTAAGTGCTCTGGAGTCATTTCGTTGCAAGCGGGTTTTTAAGTGCTCTGGAGTCATTTCGTTGTAAGCGGGTTTTTAAGTGCTCTGGAGTCATTTCGTTGCAAGCGGGTTTTTAAGTGCTCTGGAGTCATTTCGTTGCAAACGGGTTTTTAAGTACTCTAGAGACATTTCGTTGCAAGCGGGTTTTTAAGTGCTCTGGAGTCATTTCGTTGCAAGCGGGTTTTTTAGTGCTCTGGAGTCATTTCGTTGCAAGCGGGTTTTTAAGTGCTCTGGAGTCATTTCGTTGCAAGAGGGTTTTTAAGTGCTCTGGAGTCATTTCGTTGCAAGCGGGTTTTTAAGTGCTCTGGAGGCATTTCGTTGCAAGCGGGTTTTTAAGTGCTCTGGAGTCATTTCGTTGCAAGCGGGTTTTTAAGTGCTCTGGAGTCATTTCGTTGCAAGCGGGTTTTTAAGTGCTCTGGAGTCATTTCGTTGCAAGCGGGTTTTTAAGTGCTCTGGAGTCATTTCGTTGCAAGCGGGTTTTTAAGTGCTCTGGAGTCATTTCGTTGCAAGCGGGTTTTTAAGTGCTCTGGAGTCATTTCGTTGCAAGCGGGTTTTTAAGTGCTCTGGAGACATTTCGTTGCAAGCGGGTTTTTAAGTGCTCTGGAGTCATTTCGTTGCAAGCGGGTTTTTAAGTGCTCTGTAGGCATTTCGTTGCAAGCGGGTTTTTAAGTGCTCTGGAGTCATTTCGTTGCAAGCGGGTTTTTAAGTGCTCTGGAGTCATTTCGTTGCAAGCGGGTTTTTAAGTGCTCTGGAGTCATTTCGTTGCAAGCGGGTTTTTAAGTGCTCTGGAGTCATTTCGTTGCAAGCGGGTTTTTAAGTGCTCTGGAGTCATTTCGTTGCAATCGGGTTTTTAAGTGCTCTGGAGTCATTTCGTTGTAAGCGGGTTTTTAAGTACTCTGGAGACATTTCGTTGCAAGCGGGTTTTTAAGTGCTCTGGAGTCATTTCGTTGCATGCGGGTTTTTAAGTGCTCTGAAGGCATTTCGTTGTAAGCGGGCTTTTAAGTGCTCTGGAGTCATTTCGTTGCAAGCGGGTTTTTACGTGTTCTGGAGTCATTTCGTTGCAAGCGGGTTTTTACATACTTCTCAGACATTTCACTGGAAGCGGGTTTTTTAAGTGCTCTGCAGGCATTTCGTTGTAAGCGGGTTTTTAAGTACTCTGGAGTCATTTCGTTGCAAGCGGGTTTTTAAGTGCTCTGGAGTCATTTCGTTGCAAGCGGGTTTTTAAGTGCTCTGGAGTCATTTCGTTGCAAGCGGGTTTTTAAGTGCTTTGGAGTCATTTCGTTACAAGCGGATTTTTAAGTGCTCTGGAGGCATTTCGTTGCAAGCGGGTTTTTAAGTGCTCTGGAGTCATTTCGTTGCAAGCGGGTTTTTAAGTGCTCTGGAGTCATTTCGTTGCAAGCGGGTTTTTAAGTGCTCTGGAGTCATTTCGTTGCAAGCGGGTTTTTAAGTGCTCTGGAGTCATTTCGTTGCAAGCGGGTTTTTAAGTGCTCTGGAGTCATTTCGTTGCAAGCGGGTTTTTAAGTGCTCTGGAGACATTTCGTTGCAAGCGGGTTTTTAAGTGCTCTGGAGTCATTTCGTTGCAAGCGGGTTTTTAAGTGCTCTGGAGTCATTTCGTTGCAAGCGGGTTTTTTAGTGCTCTGGAGTCATTTCGTTGCAAGCGGGTTTTTAAGTACTCTGGAGTCATTTCGTTGCATGCGGGTTTTTAAGTGCTCTGAAGGCATTTCGTTGTAAGCGGGTTTTTAAGTGCTCTGGAGTCATTTCGTTGCAAGCGGGTTTTTAAGTGCTCTGGAGTCATTTCGTTGCAAGCGGGTTTTTAAGTGCTCTGAAGGCATTTCGTTGCAAGCGGGTTTTTAAGTGCTCTGGAGACATTTCGTTGCAAGCGGGTTTTTAAGTGCTCTGGAGTCATTTCGTTGCAAGCGGGTTTTTAAGTGCTCTGGAGTCATTTCGTTGCAAGCGGGTTTTTTAGTGCTCTGGAGTCATTTCGTTGCAAGCGGGTTTTTAAGTGCTCTGGAGTCATTTCGTTGCAAGCGGGTTTTTAAGTGCTCTGGAGTCATTTCGTTGCAAGCGGGTTTTTAAGTGCTCTGGAGTCATTTCGTTGCAAGCGGGTTTTTAAGTGCTCTGGAGTCATTTCGTTGCAAGCGGGTTTTTAAGTGCTCTGGAGTCATTTCGTTGCAAGCGGGTTTTTAAGTGCTCTGGAGTCATTTCGTTGCAAGCGGGTTTTTAAGTGCTCTGGAGACATTTCGTTGCAAGCGGGTTTTTAAGTGCTCTGGAGTCATTTCGTTGCAAGCGGGTTTTTAAGTGCTCTGAAGGCATTTCGTTGCAAGCGGGTTTTTAAGTGCTCTGGAGTCATTTCGTTGCAAGCGGGTTTTTAAGTGCTCTGGAGTCATTTCGTTGCAAGCGGGTTTTTAAGTGCTCTGGAGTCATTTCGTTGCAAGCGGGTTTTTAAGTGCTCTGGAGTCATTTCGTTGCAAGCGGGTTTTTAAGTGCTCTGGAGTCATTTCGTTGCAAGCGGGTTTTTAAGTGCTCTGGAGTCATTTCGTTGCAAGCGGGTTTTTAAGTGCTCTGGAGTCATTTCGTTGCAAGCGGGTTTTTAAGTGCTCTGGAGTCATTTCGTTGCAAGCGGGTTTTTAAGTGCTCTGGAGTCATTTCGTTGCAAGCGGGTTTTTAAGTGCTCTGGAGACATTTCGTTGCAAGAGGGTTTTTAAGTGCTCTGGAGTCATTTCGTTGCAAGCGGGTTTTTAAGTGCTCTGGAGTCATTTCGTTGCAAGCGGGTTTTTAAGTGCTCTGGAGTCATTTCGTTGCAAGCGGGTTTTTACGTGTTCTGGAGTCATTTCGTTGCAAGCGGGTTTTTACATACTTCTCAGACATTTCACTGGAAGCGGGTTTTTTAAGTGCTCTGCAGGCATTTCGTTGTAAGCGGGTTTTTAAGTACTCTGGAGTCATTTCGTTGCAAGCGGGTTTTTAAGTGCTCTGGAGTCATTTCGTTGCAAGCGGGTTTTTAAGTGCTCTGGAGTCATTTCGTTGCAAGCGGGTTTTTAAGTGCTCTGGAGTCATTTCGTTGTAAGCGGGTTTTTAAGTACTCTGGAGACATTTCGTTGCAAGCGGGTTTTTAAGTGCTCTGGAGTCATTTCGTTGCATGCGGGTTTTTAAGTGCTCTGAAGGCATTTCGTTGTAAGCGGGCTTTTAAGTGCTCTGGAGTCATTTCGTTGCAAGCGGGTTTTTACGTGTTCTGGAGTCATTTCGTTGCAAGCGGGTTTTTACATACTTCTCAGACATTTCACTGGAAGCGGGTTTTTTAAGTGCTCTGCAGGCATTTCGTTGTAAGCGGGTTTTTAAGTACTCTGGAGTCATTTCGTTGCAAGCGGGTTTTTAAGTGCTCTGGAGTCATTTCGTTGCAAGCGGGTTTTTAAGTGCTCTGGAGTCATTTCGTTGCAAGCGGGTTTTTAAGTGCTCTGGAGTCATTTCGTTACAAGCGGATTTTTAAGTGCTCTGGAGGCATTTCGTTGCAAGCGGGTTTTTAAGTGCTCTGGAGTCATTTCGTTGCAAGCGGGTTTTTAAGTGCTCTGGAGTCATTTCGTTGCAAGCGGGTTTTTAAGTGCTCTGGAGTCATTTCGTTGCAAGCGGGTTTTTAAGTGCTCTGGAGTCATTTCGTTGCAAGCGGGTTTTTAAGTGCTCTGGAGTCATTTCGTTGCAAGCGGGTTTTTAAGTGCTCTGGAGACATTTCGTTGCAAGCGGGTTTTTAAGTGCTCTGGAGTCATTTCGTTGCAAGCGGGTTTTTAAGTGCTCTGGAGTCATTTCGTTGCAAGCGGGTTTTTTAGTGCTCTGGAGTCATTTCGTTGCAAGCGGGTTTTTAAGTACTCTGGAGTCATTTCGTTGCATGCGGGTTTTTAAGTGCTCTGAAGGCATTTCGTTGTAAGCGGGTTTTTAAGTGCTCTGGAGTCATTTCGTTGCAAGCGGGTTTTTAAGTGCTCTGGAGTCATTTCGTTGCAAGCGGGTTTTTAAGTGCTCTGAAGGCATTTCGTTGCAAGCGGGTTTTTAAGTGCTCTGGAGTCATTTCGTTGCAAGCGGGTTTTTAAGTGCTCTGGACTCATTTCGTTGCAAGCGGGTTTTTAAGTGCTCTGGAGTCATTTCGTTGCAAGCGGGTTTTTTAGTGCTCTGGAGTCATTTCGTTGCAAGCGGGTTTTTAAGTGCTCTGGAGTCATTTCGTTGCAAGCGGGTTTTTAAGTGCTCTGGAGTCATTTCGTTGCAAGCGGGTTTTTAAGTGCTCTGGAGTCATTTCGTTGCAAGCGGGTTTTTAAGTGCTCTGGAGTCATTTCGTTGCAAGCGGGTTTTTAAGTGCTCTGGAGTCATTTCGTTGCAAGCGGGTTTTTAAGTGCTCTGGAGTCATTTCGTTGCAAGCGGGTTTTTAAGTGCTCTGGAGACATTTCGTTGCAAGCGGGTTTTTAAGTGCTCTGGAGTCATTTCGTTGCAAGCGGGTTTTTAAGTGCTCTGAAGGCATTTCGTTGCAAGCGGGTTTTTAAGTGCTCTGGAGTCATTTCGTTGCAAGCGGGTTTTTAAGTGCTCTGGAGTCATTTCGTTGCAAGCGGGTTTTTAAGTGCTCTGGAGTCATTTCGTTGCAAGCGGGTTTTTAAGTGCTCTGGAGTCATTTCGTTGCAAGCGGGTTTTTAAGTGCTCTGGAGTCATTTCGTTGCAAGCGGGTTTTTAAGTGCTCTGGAGTCATTTCGTTGCAAGCGGGTTTTTAAGTGCTCTGGAGTCATTTCGTTGCAAGCGGGTTTTTAAGTGCTCTGGAGTCATTTCGTTGCAAGCGGGTTTTTAAGTGCTCTGGAGTCATTTCGTTGCAAGCGGGTTTTTAAGTGCTCTGGAGACATTTCGTTGCAAGAGGGTTTTTAAGTGCTCTGGAGTCATTTCGTTGCAAGCGGGTTTTTAAGTGCTCTGGAGTCATTTCGTTGCAAGCGGGTTTTTAAGTGCTCTGGAGTCATTTCGTTGCAAGCGGGTTTTTACGTGTTCTGGAGTCATTTCGTTGCAAGCGGGTTTTTACATACTTCTCAGACATTTCACTGGAAGCGGGTTTTTTAAGTGCTCTGCAGGCATTTCGTTGTAAGCGGGTTTTTAAGTACTCTGGAGTCATTTCGTTGCAAGCGGGTTTTTAAGTGCTCTGGAGTCATTTCGTTGCAAGCGGGTTTTTAAGTGCTCTGGAGTCATTTCGTTGCAAGCGGGTTTTTAAGTGCTCTGGAGTCATTTCGTTACAAGCGGGTTTTTAAGTGCTCTGGAGTCATTTCGTTGCAAGCGGGTTTTTAAGTGCTCTGGAGTCATTTCGTTGCAAGCGGGTTTTTAAGTGCTCTGGAGTCATTTCGTTGCAAGCGGGTTTTTAAGTGCTCTGGAGTCATTTCGTTGCAAGCGGGTTTTTAAGTGCTCTGGAGTCATTTCGTTGCAAGGGAGTTTTTAAGTGCTCTGGAGTCATTTCGTTGCAAGGGAGTTTTTAAGTGCTCTGGAGTCATTTCGTTGCAAGGGAGTTTTTAAGTGCTCTGGAGTCATTTCGTTGCAAGCGGGTTTTTAAGTGCTCTGGAGTCATTTCGTTGCAAGGGAGTTTTTAAGTGCTCTGGAGTCATTTCGTTGCAAGCGGGTTTTTAAGTGCTCTGGAGTCATTTCGTTGCAAGGGAGTTTTTAAGTGCTCTGGAGTCATTTCGTTGTAAGCGGGTTTTTAAGTACTCTGGAGACATTTCGTTGCAAGCGGGTTTTTAAGTGCTCTGGAGTCATTTCGTTGCATGCGGGTTTTTACGTGTTCTGGAGTCATTTCGTTGCAAGCGGGTTTTTACATACTTCTCAGACATTTCACTGGAAGCGGGTTTTTTAAGTGCTCTGAAGGCATTTCGTTGTAAGCGGGCTTTTAAGTGCTCTGGAGTCATTTCGTTGCAAGCGGGTTTTTACGTGTTCTGGAGTCATTTCGTTGCAAGCGGGTTTTTACATACTTCTCAGACATTTCACTGGAAGCGGGTTTTTTAAGTGCTCTGCAGGCATTTCGTTGTAAGCGGGTTTTTAAGTACTCTGGAGTCATTTCGTTGCAAGCGGGTTTTTAAGTGCTCTGGAGTCATTTCGTTGCAAGCGGGTTTTTAAGTGCTCTGGAGTCATTTCGTTGCAAGCGGGTTTTTAAGTGCTCTGGAGTCATTTCGTTACAAGCGGGTTTTTAAGTGCTCTGGAGGCATTTCGTTGCAAGCGGGTTTTTAAGTGCTCTGGAGTCATTTCGTTGCAAGCGGGTTTTTAAGTGCTCTGGAGTCATTTCGTTGCAAGCGGGTTTTTAAGTGCTCTGGAGTCATTTCGTTGCAAGCGGGTTTTTAAGTGCTCTGGAGTCATTTCGTTGCATGCGGGTTTTTAAGTGCTCTGGAGTCATTTCGTTGCAAGCGGGTTTTTAAGTGCTCTGGAGACATTTCGTTGCAAGCGGGTTTTTAAGTGCTCTGGAGTCATTTCGTTGCAAGCGGGTTTTTAAGTGCTCTGGAGTCATTTCGTTGCAAGCGGGTTTTTAAGTGCTCTGGAGTCATTTCGTTGCAAGCGGGTTTTTACGTGTTCTGGAGTCATTTCGTTGCAAGCGGGTTTTTACATACTTCTCAGACATTTCACTGGAAGCGGGTTTTTTAAGTGCTCTGCAGGCATTTCGTTGTAAGCGGGTTTTTAAGTACTCTGGAGTCATTTCGTTGCAAGCGGGTTTTTAAGTGCTCTGGAGTCATTTCGTTGCAAGCGGGTTTTTAAGTGCTCTGGAGTCATTTCGTTGCAAGCGGGTTTTTAAGTGCTCTGGAGTCATTTCGTTGCAAGCGGGTTTTTAAGTGCTCTGGAGTCATTTCGTTGCAAGCGGGTTTTTAAGTACTCTGTAGACATTTCGTTGCAAGCGGGTTTTTAAGTGCTCTGGAGTCATTTCGTTGCAAGCGGGTTTTTTAGTGCTCTGGAGTCATTTCGTTGCAAGCGGGTTTTTAAGTACTCTGGAGTCATTTCGTTGCAAGCGGGTTTTTAAGTGCTCTGGAGTCATTTCGTTGCAAGCGGGTTTTTAAGTGCTCTGGAGTCATTTCGTTGCAAGCGGGTTTTTAAGTGCTCTGGAGTCATTTCGTTGCAAGCGGGTTTTTAAGTGCTCTGAAGGCATTTCGTTGCAAGCGGGTTTTTAAGTGCTCTGGAGTCATTTCGTTGCAAGCGGGTTTTTAAGTGCTCTGGAGTCATTTCGTTGCAAGCGGGTTTTTAAGTGCTCTGGAGTCATTTCGTTGCAAGCGGGTTTTTAAGTGCTCTGGAGTCATTTCGTTGCAAGCGGGTTTTTAAGTGCTCTGGAGTCATTTCGTTGCAAGCGGGTTTTTAAGTGCTCTGGAGTCATTTCGTTGCAAGCGGGTTTTTAAGTGCTCTGGAGTCATTTCGTTACAAGCGGGTTTTTAAGTGCTCTGGAGGCATTTCGTTGCAAGTGGGTTTTTAAGTGCTCTGGAGTCATTTCGTTGCAAGCGGGTTTTTAAGTGCTCTGGAGTCATTTCGTTGCAAGCGGGTTTTTAAGTGCTCTGGAGTCATTTCGTTGCAAGCGGGTTTTTAAGTGCTCTGGAGTCATTTCGTTGCAAGCGGGTTTTTAAGTGCTCTGGAGTCATTTCGTTGCAAGCGGGTTTTTAAGTGCTCTGGAGACATTTCGTTGCAAGCGGGTTTTTAAGTGCTCTGGAGTCATTTCGTTTCAAGCGGGTTTTTAAGTGCTCTGGAGTCATTTCGTTGCAAGCGGGTTTTTAAGTGCTCTGGAGTCATTTCGTTGCAAGCGGGTTTTTACGTGTTCTGGAGTCATTTCGTTGCAAGCGGGTTTTTACATACTTCTCAGACATTTCACTGGAAGCGGGTTTTTTAAGTGCTCTGCAGGCATTTCGTTGTAAGCGGGTTTTTAAGTACTCTGGAGTCATTTCGTTGCAAGCGGGTTTTTAAGTGCTCTGGAGTCATTTCGTTGCAAGCGGGTTTTTAAGTGCTCTGGAGTCATTTCGTTGCAAGCGGGTTTTTAAGTGCTCTGGAGTCATTTCGTTACAAGCGGGTTTTTAAGTGCTCTGGAGTCATTTCGTTGCAAGCGGGTTTGTAAGTGCTCTGGAGTCATTTCGTTGCAAGCGGGTTTTTAAGTGCTCTGGAGTCATTTCGTTGCAAGCGGGTTTTTAAGTGCTCTGGAGTCATTTCGTTGCAAGCGGGTTTTTTAGTGCTCTGGAGTCATTTCGTTGCAAGCGGGTTTTTAAGTGCTCTGGAGTCATTTCGTTGCAAGCGGGTTTTTAAGTGCTCTGAAGGCATTTCGTTGCAAGCGGGTTTTTAAGTGCTCTGGAGTCATTTCGTTGCAAGCGGGTTTTTAAGTGCTCTGGAGTCATTTCGTTGCAAGCGGGTTTTTAAGTGCTCTGGAGTCATTTCGTTGCAAGCGGGTTTTTTAGTGCTCTGGAGTCATTTCGTTGCAAGCGGGTTTTTAAGTGCTCTGGAGTCATTTCGTTGCATGCGGGTTTTTAAGTGCTCTGGAGTCATTTCGTTGCAAGCGGGTTTTTAAGTGCTCTGGAGTCATTTCGTTGCAAGCGGGTTTTTAAGTGCTCTGGAGTCATTTCGTTGCAAGAGGGTTTTTTAGTGCTCTGGAGTCATTTCGTTGCAAGCGGGTTTTTAAGTACTCTGGAGTCATTTCGTTGCATGCGGGTTTTTAAGTGCTCTGAAGGCATTTCGTTGTAAGCGGGTTTTTAAGTGCTCTGGAGTCATTTCGTTGCAAGCGGGTTTTTAAGTGCTCTGGAGTCATTTCGTTGCAAGCGGGTTTTTAAGTGCTCTGGAGTCATTTCGTTGCAAGCGGGTTTTTAAGTGCTCTGAAGGCATTTCGTTGCAAGCGGGTTTTTAAGTGCTCTGGAGTCATTTCGTTGCAAGCGGGTTTTTAAGTGCTCTGGAGTCATTTCGTTGCAAGGGGGTTTTTAAGTGCTCTGGAGTCATTTCGTTGTAAGCGGGTTTTTAAGTACTCTGGAGACATTTCGTTGCAAGCGGGTTTTTAAGTGCTCTGGAGTCATTTCGTTGCATGCGGGTTTTTAAGTGCTCTGAAGGCATTTCGTTGTAAGCGGGCTTTTAAGTGCTCTGGAGTCATTTCGTTGCAAGCGGGTTTTTACGTGTTCTGGAGTCATTTCGTTGCAAGCGGGTTTTTACATACTTCTCAGACATTTCACTGGAAGCGGGTTTTTTAAGTGCTCTGCAGGCATTTCGTTGTAAGCGGGTTTTTAAGTACTCTGGAGTCATTTCGTTGCAAGCGGGTTTTTAAGTGCTCTGGAGTCATTTCGTTGCAAGCGGGTTTTTAAGTGCTCTGGAGTCATTTCGTTGCAAGCGGGTTTTTAAGTGCTCTGGAGTCATTTCGTTACAAGCGGGTTTTTAAGTGCTCTGGAGGCATTTCGTTGCAAGCGGGTTTTTAAGTGCTCTGGAGTCATTTCGTTGCAAGCGGGTTTTTAAGTGCTCTGGAGTCATTTCGTTGCAAGCGGGTTTTTAAGTGCTCTGGAGTCATTTCGTTGCAAGCGGGTTTTTAAGTGCTCTGGAGTCATTTCGTTGCAAGCGGGTTTTTAAGTGCTCTGGAGTCATTTCTTTGCAAGCGGGTTTTTAAGTGCTCTGGAGACATTTCGTTGCAAGCGGGTTTTTAAGTGCTCTGGAGTCATTTCGTTGCAAGCGGGTTTTTAAGTGCTCTGGAGTCATTTCGTTGCAAGCGGGTTTTTAAGTGCTCTGGAGTCATTTCGTTGCAAGCGGGTTTTTAAGTGCTCTGGAGTCATTTCGTTGCAAGCGGGTTTTTAAGTGCTCTGGAGTCATTTCGTTGCAAGCGGGTTTTTAAGTGCTCTGGAGTCATTTCGTTGCAAGCGGGTTTTTAAGTGCTCTGGAGTCATTTCGTTACAAGCGGGTTTTTAAGTGCTCTGGAGGCATTTCGTTGCAAGCGGGTTTTTAAGTGCTCTGGAGTCATTTCGTTGCAAGCGGGTTTTTAAGTGCTCTGGAGTCATTTCGTTGCAAGCGGGTTTTTAAGTGCTCTGGAGTCATTTCGTTGCAAGCGGGTTTTTAAGTGCTCTGGAGTCATTTCGTTGCAAGTGGGTTTTTAAGTGCTCTGGAGTCATTTCGTTGCAAGCGGGTTTTTAAGTGCTCTGGAGACATTTCGTTGCAAGCGGGTTTTTAAGTGCTCTGGAGTCATTTCGTTGCAAGCGGGTTTTTAAGTGCTCTGGAGTCATTTCGTTGCAAGCGGGTTTTTAAGTGCTCTGGAGTCATTTCGTTGCAAGCGGGTTTTTACGTGTTCTGGAGTCATTTCGTTGCAAGCGGGTTTTTACATACTTCTCAGACATTTCACTGGAAGCGGGTTTTTTAAGTGCTCTGCAGGCATTTCGTTGTAAGCGGGTTTTTAAGTACTCTGGAGTCATTTCGTTGCAAGCGGGTTTTTAAGTGCTCTGGAGTCATTTCGTTGCAAGCGGGTTTTTAAGTGCTCTGGAGTCATTTCGTTGCAAGCGGGTTTTTAAGTGCTCTGGAGTCATTTCGTTACAAGCGGGTTTTTAAGTGCTCTGGAGTCATTTCGTTGCAAGCGGGTTTTTAAGTGCTCTGGAGTCATTTCGTTGCAAGCGGGTTTTTAAGTGCTCTGTAGGCATTTCGTTGCAAGCGGGTTTTTAAGTGCTCTGGAGTCATTTCGTTGCAAGCGGGTTTTTAAGTGCTCTGGAGTCATTTCGTTGCAAGCGGGTTTTTAAGTGCTCTGGAGTCATTTCATTGCAAGCGGGTTTTTTAGTGCTCTGGAGTCATTTCGTTGCAAGCGGGTTTTTAAGTGCTCTGGAGTCATTTCGTTGCAAACGGGTTTTTAAGTGCTCTGGAGTCATTTCGTTGCAAGCGGGTTTTTAAGTGCTCTGAAGGCATTTCGTTGCAAGCGGGTTTTTAAGTGCTCTGGAGTCATTTCGTTGCAAGCGGGTTTTTAAGTGCTCTGGAGTCATTTCGTTGCAAGCGGGTTTTTAAGTGCTCTGGAGTCATTTCGTTGCAAGCGGGTTTTTAAGTACTCTGGAGACATTTCGTTGCAAGCGGGTTTTTAAGTGCTCTGGAGTCATTTCGTTGCAAGCGGGTTTTTAAGTGCTCTGGAGTCATTTCGTTGCAAGCGGGTTTTTAAGTGCTCTGAAGGCATTTCGTTGCAAGCGGGTTTTTAAGTGCTCTGGAGTCATTTCGTTGCAAGCGGGTTTTTAAGTGCTCTGGAGTCATTTCGTTGCAAGCGGGTTTTTAAGTGCTCTGGAGTCATTTCGTTGCAAGCGGGTTTTTTAGTGCTCTGGAGTCATTTCGTTGCAAGCGGGTTTTTAAGTACTCTGGAGTCATTTCGTTGCATGCGGGTTTTTAAGTGCTCTGAAGGCATTTCGTTGTAAGCGGGTTTTTAAGTGCTCTGGAGTCATTTCGTTGCAAGCGGGTTTTTAAGTGCTCTGGAGTCATTTCGTTGCAAGCGGGTTTTTAAGTGCTCTGGAGTCATTTCGTTGCAAGCGGGTTTTTAAGTGCTCTGAAGGCATTTCGTTGCAAGCGGGTTTTTAAGTGCTCTGGAGTCATTTCGTTGCAAGCGGGTTTTTAAGTGCTCTGGAGTCATTTCGTTGCAAGGGGGTTTTTAAGTGCTCTGGAGTCATTTCGTTGTAAGCGGGTTTTTAAGTACTCTGGAGACATTTCGTTGCAAGCGGGTTTTTAAGTGCTCTGGAGTCATTTCGTTGCATGCGGGTTTTTAAGTGCTCTGAAGGCATTTCGTTGTAAGCGGGCTTTTAAGTGCTCTGGAGTCATTTCGTTGCAAGCGGGTTTTTACGTGTTCTGGAGTCATTTCGTTGCAAGCGGGTTTTTACATACTTCTCAGACATTTCACTGGAAGCGGGTTTTTTAAGTGCTCTGCAGGCATTTCGTTGTAAGCGGGTTTTTAAGTACTCTGGAGTCATTTCGTTGCAAGCGGGTTTTTAAGTGCTCTGGAGTCATTTCGTTGCAAGCGGGTTTTTAAGTGCTCTGGAGTCATTTCGTTGCAAGCGGGTTTTTAAGTGCTCTGAAGGCATTTCGTTGCAAGCGGGTTTTTAAGTGCTCTGGAGTCATTTCGTTGCAAGCGGGTTTTTAAGTGCTCTGGAGTCATTTCGTTGCAAGGGGGTTTTTAAGTGCTCTGGAGTCATTTCGTTGTAAGCGGGTTTTTAAGTACTCTGGAGACATTTCGTTGCAAGCGGGTTTTTAAGTGCTCTGGAGTCATTTCGTTGCATGCGGGTTTTTAAGTGCTCTGAAGGCATTTCGTTGTAAGCGGGCTTTTAAGTGCTCTGGAGTCATTTCGTTGCAAGCGGGTTTTTACGTGTTCTGGAGTCATTTCGTTGCAAGCGGGTTTTTACATACTTCTCAGACATTTCACTGGAAGCGGGTTTTTTAAGTGCTCTGCAGGCATTTCGTTGTAAGCGGGTTTTTAAGTACTCTGGAGTCATTTCGTTGCAAGCGGGTTTTTAAGTGCTCTGGAGTCATTTCGTTGCAAGCGGGTTTTTAAGTGCTCTGGAGTCATTTCGTTGCAAGCGGGTTTTTAAGTGCTCTGGAGTCATTTCGTTGCAAGCGGGTTTTTAAGTGCTCTGGAGTCATTTCGTTGCAAGCGGGTTTTTAAGTGCTCTGGAGTCATTTCGTTGCAAGCGGGTTTTTAAGTGCTCTGGAGTCATTTCGTTGCAAGCGGGTTTTTAAGTACTCTGTAGACATTTTGTTGCAAGCGGGTTTTTAAGTGCTCTGGAGTCATTTCGTTGCAAGCGGGTTTTTTAGTGCTCTGGAGTCATTTCGTTGCAAGCGGGTTTTTAAGTACTCTGGAGTCATTTCGTTGCATGCGGGTTTTTAAGTGCTCTGAAGGCATTACGTTGCAAGCGGGTTTTTAAGTGCTCTGGAGTCATTTCGTTGCAAGCGGGTTTTTAAGTGCTCTGGAGTCATTTCGTTGCAAGCGGGTTTTTAAGTGCTCTGGAGTCATTTCGTTGCAAGCGGGTTTTTAAGTGCTCTGAAGGCATTTCGTTGCAAGCGGGTTTTTAAGTGCTCTGGAGTCATTTCGTTGCAAGCGGGTTTTTAAGTGCTCTGGAGTCATTTCGTTGCAAGCGGGTTTTTAAGTGCTCTGGAGTCATTTCGTTGCAAGCGGGTTTTTAAGTGCTCTGGAGTCATTTCGTTGCAAGCGGGTTTTTAAGTGCTCTGGAGTCATTTCGTTGCAAGCGGGTTTTTAAGTGCTCTGGAGTCATTTCGTTGCAAGCGGGTTTTTAAGTGCTCTGGAGTCATTTCGTTACAAGCGGGTTTTTAAGTGCTCTGGAGGCATTTCGTTGCAAGCGGGTTTTTAAGTGCTCTGGAGTCATTTCGTTGCAAGCGGGTTTTTAAGTGCTCTGGAGTCATTTCGTTGCAAGCGGGTTTTTAAGTGCTCTGGAGTCATTTCGTTGCAAGCGGGTTTTTAAGTGCTCTGGAGTCATTTCGTTGCAAGCGGGTTTTTAAGTGCTCTGGAGTCATTTCGTTGCAAGCGGGTTTTTAAGTGCTCTGGAGACATTTCGTTGCAAGCGGGTTTTTAAGTGCTCTGGAGTCATTTCGTTTCAAGCGGGTTTTTAAGTGCTCTGGAGTCATTTCGTTGCAAGCGGGTTTTTAAGTGCTCTGGAGTCATTTCGTTGCAAGCGGGTTTTTACGTGTTCTGGAGTCATTTCGTTGCAAGCGGGTTTTTACATACTTCTCAGACATTTCACTGGAAGCGGGTTTTTTAAGTGCTCTGCAGGCATTTCGTTGTAAGCGGGTTTTTAAGTACTCTGGAGTCATTTCGTTGCAAGCGGGTTTTTAAGTGCTCTGGAGTCATTTCGTTGCAAGCGGGTTTTTAAGTGCTCTGGAGTCATTTCGTTGCAAGCGGGTTTTTAAGTGCTCTGGAGTCATTTCGTTACAAGCGGGTTTTTAAGTGCTCTGGAGTCATTTCGTTGCAAGCGGGTTTGTAAGTGCTCTGGAGTCATTTCGTTGCAAGCGGGTTTTTAAGTGCTCTGGAGTCATTTCGTTGCAAGCGGGTTTTTAAGTGCTCTGGAGTCATTTCGTTGCAAGCGGGTTTTTTAGTGCTCTGGAGTCATTTCGTTGCAAGCGGGTTTTTAAGTGCTCTGGAGTCATTTCGTTGCAAGCGGGTTTTTAAGTGCTCTGAAGGCATTTCGTTGCAAGCGGGTTTTTAAGTGCTCTGGAGTCATTTCGTTGCAAGCGGGTTTTTAAGTGCTCTGGAGTCATTTCGTTGCAAGCGGGTTTTTAAGTGCTCTGGAGTCATTTCGTTGCAAGCGGGTTTTTTAGTGCTCTGGAGTCATTTCGTTGCAAGCGGGTTTTTAAGTGCTCTGGAGTCATTTCGTTGCAAGCGGGTTTTTAAGTGCTCAGGAGTCATTTCGTTGCAAGCGGGTTTTTTAGTGCTCTGGAGTCATTTCGTTGCAAGCGGGTTTTTAAGTACTCTGGAGTCATTTCGTTGCATGCGGGTTTTTAAGTGCTCTGAAGGCATTTCGTTGTAAGCGGGTTTTTAAGTGCTCTGGAGTCATTTCGTTGCAAGCGGGTTTTTAAGTGCTCTGGAGTCATTTCGTTGCAAGCGGGTTTTTAAGTGCTCTGGAGTCATTTCGTTGCAAGCGGGTTTTTAAGTGCTCTGAAGGCATTTCGTTGCAAGCGGGTTTTTAAGTGCTCTGGAGTCATTTCGTTGCAAGCGGGTTTTTAAGTGCTCTGGAGTCATTTCGTTGCAAGGGGGTTTTTAAGTGCTCTGGAGTCATTTCGTTGTAAGCGGGTTTTTAAGTACTCTGGAGACATTTCGTTGCAAGCGGGTTTTTAAGTGCTCTGGAGTCATTTCGTTGCATGCGGGTTTTTAAGTGCTCTGAAGGCATTTCGTTGTAAGCGGGCTTTTAAGTGCTCTGGAGTCATTTCGTTGCAAGCGGGTTTTTACGTGTTCTGGAGTCATTTCGTTGCAAGCGGGTTTTTACATACTTCTCAGACATTTCACTGGAAGCGGGTTTTTTAAGTGCTCTGCAGGCATTTCGTTGTAAGCGGGTTTTTAAGTACTCTGGAGTCATTTCGTTGCAAGCGGGTTTTTAAGTGCTCTGGAGTCATTTTGTTGCAAGCGGGTTTTTAAGTGCTCTGGAGTCATTTCGTTGCAAGCGGGTTTTTAAGTGCTCTGGAGTCATTTCGTTGCAAGCGGGTTTTTAAGTGCTCTGGAGTCATTTCGTTGCAAGCGGGTTTTTAAGTGCTCTGGAGTCATTTCGTTGCAAGCGGGTTTTTTAGTGCTCTGGAGTCATTTCGTTGCAAGCGGGTTTTTAAGTGCTCTGGAGTCATTTCGTTGCATGCGGGTTTTTAAGTGCTCTGGAGTCATTTCGTTGCAAGCGGGTTTTTAAGTGCTCTGGAGTCATTTCGTTGCAAGCGGGTTTTTAAGTGCTCAGGAGTCATTTCGTTGCAAGCGGGTTTTTTAGTGCTCTGGAGTCATTTCGTTGCAAGCGGGTTTTTAAGTACTCTGGAGTCATTTCGTTGCATGCGGGTTTTTAAGTGCTCTGAAGGCATTTCGTTGTAAGCGGGTTTTTAAGTGCTCTGGAGTCATTTCGTTGCAAGCGTGTTTTTAAGTGCTCTGGAGTCATTTCGTTGCAAGCGGGTTTTTAAGTGCTCTGGAGTCATTTCGTTGCAAGCGGGTTTTTAAGTGCTCTGAAGGCATTTCGTTGCAAGCGGGTTTTTAAGTGCTCTGGAGTCATTTCGTTGCAAGCGGGTTTTTAAGTGCTCTGGAGTCATTTCGTTGCAAGGGGGTTTTTAAGTGCTCTGGAGTCATTTCGTTGTAAGCGGGTTTTTAAGTACTCTGGAGACATTTCGTTGCAAGCGGGTTTTTAAGTGCTCTGGAGTCATTTCGTTGCATGCGGGTTTTTAAGTGCTCTGAAGGCATTTCGTTGTAAGCGGGCTTTTAAGTGCTCTGGAGTCATTTCGTTGCAAGCGGGTTTTTACGTGTTCTGGAGTCATTTCGTTGCAAGCGGGTTTTTACATACTTCTCAGACATTTCACTGGAAGCGGGTTTTTTAAGTGCTCTGCAGGCATTTCGTTGTAAGCGGGTTTTTAAGTACTCTGGAGTCATTTCGTTGCAAGCGGGTTTTTAAGTGCTCTGGAGTCATTTTGTTGCAAGCGGGTTTTTAAGTGCTCTGGAGTCATTTCGTTGCAAGCGGGTTTTTAAGTGCTCTGGAGTCATTTCGTTACAAGCGGGTTTTTAAGTGCTCTGGAGGCATTTCGTTGCAAGCGGGTTTTTAAGTGCTCTGGAGTCATTTCGTTGCAAGCGGGTTTTTAAGTGCTCTGGAGTCATTTCGTTGCAAGCGGGTTTTTAAGTGCTCTGGAGTCATTTCGTTGCAAGCGGGTTTTTAAGTGCTCTGGAGTCATTTCGTTGCAAGCGGGTTTTTAAGTGCTCTGGAGTCATTTCGTTGCAAGCGGGTTTTTAAGTGCTCTGGAGACATTTCGTTGCAAGCGGGTTTTTAAGTGGTCTGGAGTCATTTCGTTGCAAGCGGGTTTTTAAGTGCTCTGGAGTCATTTCGTTGCAAGCGGGTTTTTAAGTGCTCTGGAGTCATTTCGTTGCAAGCGGGTTTTTAAGTGCTCTGGAGTCATTTCGTTGCAAGCGGGTTTTTAAGTGCTCTGGAGTCATTTCGTTGCAAGCGGGTTTTTAAGTGCTCTGGAGTCATTTCGTTGCAAGCGGGTTTTTAAGTGCTCTGGAGTCATTTCGTTACAAGCGGGTTTTTAAGTGCTCTGGAGGCATTTCGTTGCAAGCGGGTTTTTAAGTGCTCTGGAGTCATTTCGTTGCAAGCGGGTTTTTAAGTGCTCTGGAGTCATTTCGTTGCAAGCGGGTTTTTAAGTGCTCTGGAGTCATTTCGTTGCAAGCGGGTTTTTAAGTGCTCTGGAGTCATTTCGTTGCAAGCGGGTTTTTAAGTGCTCTGGAGTCATTTCGTTGCAAGCGGGTTTTTAAGTGCTCTGGAGACATTTCGTTGCAAGCGGGTTTTTAAGTGCTCTGGAGTCATTTCGTTGCAAGCGGGTTTTTAAGTGCTCTGGAGTCATTTCGTTGCAAGCGGGTTTTTAAGTGCTCTGGAGTCATTTCGTTGCAAGCGGGTTTTTACGTGTTCTGGAGTCATTTCGTTGCAAGCGGGTTTTTACATACTTTTCAGACATTTCACTGGAAGCGGGTTTTTTAAGTGCTCGGCAGGCATTTCGTTGTAAGCGGGTTTTTAAGTACTCTGGAGTCATTTCGTTGCAAGCGGGTTTTTAAGTGCTCTGGAGTCATTTCGTTGCAAGCGGGTTTTTAAGTGCTCTGGAGTCATTTCGTTGCAAGCGGGTTTTTAAGTGCTCTGGAGTCATTTCGTTACAAGCGGGTTTTTAAGTGCTCTGGAGTCATTTCGTTGCAAGCGGGTTTTTAAGTGCTCTGGAGTCATTTCGTTGCAAGCGGGTTTTTAAGTGCTCTGTAGGCATTTCGTTGCAAGCGGGTTTTTAAGTGCTCTGGAGTCATTTCGTTGCAAGCGGGTTTTTAAGTGCTCTGGAGTCATTTCGTTGCAAGCGGGTTTTTAAGTGCTCTGGAGTCATTTCATTGCAAGCGGGTTTTTTAGTGCTCTGGAGTCATTTCGTTGCAAGCGGGTTTTTAAGTGCTCTGGAGTCATTTCGTTGCAAGCGGGTTTTTAAGTGCTCTGAAGGCATTTCGTTGCAAGCGGGTTTTTAAGTGCTCTGGAGTCATTTCGTTGCAAGCGGGTTTTTAAGTGCTCTGGAGTCATTTCGTTGCAAGCGGGTTTTTAAGTGCTCTGGAGTCATTTCATTGCAAGCGGGTTTTTTAGTGCTCTGGAGTCATTTCGTTGCAAGCGGGTTTTTAAGTGCTCTGGAGTCATTTCGTTGCATGCGGGTTTTTAAGTGCTCTGGAGTCATTTCGTTGCAAGCGGGTTTTTAAGTGTTCTGGAGTCATTTCGTTGCAAGCGGGTTTTTAAGTGCTCTGGAGTCATTTCGTTGCAAGCGGGTTTTTTAGTGCTCTGGAGTCATTTCGTTGCAAGCGGGTTTTTAAGTACTCTGGAGTCATTTCGTTGCATGCGGGTTTTTAAGTGCTCTGAAGGCATTTCGTTGTAAGCGGGTTTTTAAGTGCTCTGGAGTCATTTCGTTGCAAGCGGGTTTTTAAGTGCTCTGGAGTCATTTCGTTGCAAGCGGGTTTTTAAGTGCTCTGGAGTCATTTCGTTGCAAGCGGGTTTTTAAGTGCTCTGAAGGCATTTCGTTGCAAGCGGGTTTTTAAGTGCTCTGGAGTCATTTCGTTGCAAGCGGGTTTTTAAGTGCTCTGGAGTCATTTCGTTGCATGCGGGTTTTTAAGTGCTCTGGAGTCATTTCGTTGCAAGCGGGTTTTTAAGTGCTCTGGAGTCATTTCGTTGCATGCGGGTTTTTAAGTGCTCTGAAGGCATTTCGTTGTAAGCGGGCTTTTAAGTGCTCTGGAGTCATTTCGTTGCAAGCGGGTTTTTACGTGTTCTGGAGTCATTTCGTTGCAAGCGGGTTTTTACATACTTCTCAGACATTTCACTGGAAGCGGGTTTTTTAAGTGCTCTGCAGGCATTTCGTTGTAAGCGGGTTTTTAAGTACTCTGGAGTCATTTCGTTGCAAGCGGGTTTTTAAGTGCTCTGGAGTCATTTCGTTGCAAGCGGGTTTTTAAGTGCTCTGGAGTCATTTCGTTGCAAGCGGGTTTTTAAGTGCTCTGGAGTCATTTCGTTACAAGCGGGTTTTTAAGTGCTCTGGAGGCATTTCGTTGCAAGCGGGTTTTTAAGTGCTCTGGAGTCATTTCGTTGCAAGCGGGTTTTTAAGTGCTCTGGAGTCATTTCGTTGCAAGCGGGTTTTTAAGTGCTCTGGAGTCATTTCGTTGCAAGCGGGTTTTTAAGTGCTCTGGAGTCATTTCGTTGCAAGCGGGTTTTTAAGTGCTCTGGAGTCATTTCGTTGCAAGCGGGTTTTTAAGTGCTCTGGAGACATTTCGTTGCAAGCGGGTTTTTAAGTGCTCTGGAGTCATTTCGTTGCAAGCGGGTTTTTAAGTGCTCTGGAGTCATTTCGTTGCAAGCGGGTTTTTAAGTGCTCTGGAGTCATTTCGTTGCAAGCGGGTTTTTAAGTACTCTGTAGACATTTCGTTGCAAGCGGGTTTTTAAGTGCTCTGGAGTCATTTCGTTGCAAGCGGGTTTTTAAGTGCTCTGGAGTCATTTCGTTGCAAGCGGGTTTTTAAGTGCTCTGGAGTCATTTCGTTGCAAGCGGGTTTTTAAGTGCTCTGGAGTCATTTCGTTGCAAGCGGGTTTTTAAGTGCTCTGGAGTCATTTCGTTGCAAGCGGGTTTTTAAGTGCTCTGGAGTCATTTCGTTGCAAGCGGGTTTTTAAGTGCTCTGGAGTCATTTCGTTGCAAGCGGGTTTTTAAGTGCTCTGGAGACATTTCGTTGCAAGCGGGTTTTTAAGTGCTCTGGAGTCATTTCGTTGCAAGCGGGTTTTTAAGTGCTCTGGAGTCATTTCGTTGCAAGCGGGTTTTTAAGTGCTCTGGAGTCATTTCGTTGCAAGCGGGTTTTTAAGTACTCTGTAGACATTTCGTTGCAAGCGGGTTTTTAAGTGCTCTGGAGTCATTTCGTTGCAAGCGGGTTTTTAAGTGCTCTGGAGTCATTTCGTTGCAAGCGGGTTTTTAAGTGCTCTGAAGGCATTTCGTTGCAAGCGGGTTTTTAAGTGCTCTGGAGTCATTTCGTTGCAAGCGGGTTTTTAAGTGCTCTGGAGTCATTTCGTTGCAAGCGGGTTTTTAAGTGCTCTGGAGTCATTTCGTTGCAAGCGGGTTTTTAAGTGCTCTGTAGGCATTTCGTTGCATGCGGGTTTTTAAGTGCTCTGGAGTCATTTCGTTGCAAGCGGGTTTTTAAGTGTTCTGGAGTCATTTCGTTGCAAGCGGGTTTTTAAGTGCTCTGGAGTCATTTCGTTGCAAGCGGGTTTTTTAGTGCTCTGGAGTCATTTCGTTGCAAGCGGGTTTTTAAGTACTCTGGAGTCATTTCGTTGCATGCGGGTTTTTAAGTGCTCTGAAGGCATTTCGTTGTAAGCGGGTTTTTAAGTGCTCTGGAGTCATTTCGTTGCAAGCGGGTTTTTAAGTGCTCTGGAGTCATTTCGTTGCAAGCGGGTTTTTAAGTGCTCTGGAGTCATTTCGTTGCAAGCGGGTTTTTAAGTGCTCTGGAGTCATTTCGTTGCAAGCGGGTTTTTTAGTGCTCTGGAGTCATTTCGTTGCAAGCGGGTTTTTAAGTACTCTGGAGTCATTTCGTTGCATGCGGGTTTTTAAGTGCTCTGAAGGCATTTCGTTGTAAGAGGGTTTTTAAGTGCTCTGGAGTCATTTCGTTGCAAGCGGGTTTTTAAGTGCTCTGGAGTCATTTCGTTGCAAGCGGGTTTTTAAGTGCTCTGGAGTCATTTCGTTGCAAGCGGGTTTTTAAGTGCTCTGAAGGCATTTCGTTGCAAGCGGGTTTTTAAGTGCTCTGGAGTCATTTCGTTGCAAGCGGGTTTTTAAGTGCTCTGGAGTCATTTCGTTGCAAGGGGGTTTTTAAGTGCTCTGGAGTCATTTCGTTGTAAGCGGGTTTTTAAGTACTCTGGAGACATTTCGTTGCAAGCGGGTTTTTAAGTGCTCTGGAGTCATTTCGTTGCATGCGGGTTTTTAAGTGCTCTGAAGGCATTTCGTTGTAAGCGGGCTTTTAAGTGCTCTGGAGTCATTTCGTTGCAAGCGGGTTTTTACGTGTTCTGGAGTCATTTCGTTGCAAGCGGGTTTTTACATACTTCTCAGACATTTCACTGGAAGCGGGTTTTTTAAGTGCTCTGCAGGCATTTCGTTGTAAGCGGGTTTTTAAGTACTCTGGAGTCATTTCGTTGCAAGCGGGTTTTTAAGTGCTCTGGAGTCATTTCGTTGCAAGCGGGTTTTTAAGTGCTCTGGAGTCATTTCGTTGCAAGCGGGTTTTTAAGTGCTCTGGAGTCATTTCGTTACAAGCGGGTTTTTAAGTGCTCTGGAGGCATTTCGTTGCAAGCGGGTTTTTAAGTGCTCTGGAGTCATTTCGTTGCAAGCGGGTTTTTAAGTGCTCTGGAGTCATTTCGTTGCAAGCGGGTTTTTAAGTGCTCTGGAGTCATTTCGTTGCAAGCGGGTTTTTAAGTGCTCTGGAGTCATTTCGTTGCAAGCGGGTTTTTAAGTGCTCTGGAGTCATTTCGTTGCAAGCGGGTTTTTAAGTGCTCTGGAGACATTTCGTTGCAAGCGGGTTTTTAAGTGCTCTGGAGTCATTTCGTTGCAAGCGGGTTTTTAAGTGCTCTGGAGTCATTTCGTTGCAAGCGGGTTTTTAAGTGCTCTGGAGTCATTTCGTTGCAAGCGGGTTTTTAAGTACTCTGTAGACATTTCGTTGCAAGCGGGTTTTTAAGTGCTCTGGAGTCATTTCGTTGCAAGCGGGTTTTTAAGTGCTCTGGAGTCATTTCGTTGCAAGCGGGTTTTTAAGTGCTCTGGAGTCATTTCGTTGCAAGCGGGTTTTTAAGTGCTCTGGAGTCATTTCGTTGCAAGCGGGTTTTTAAGTGCTCTGGAGTCATTTCGTTGCAAGCGGGTTTTTAAGTGCTCTGGAGTCATTTCGTTGCAAGCGGGTTTTTAAGTGCTCTGGAGTCATTTCGTTGCAAGCGGGTTTTTAAGTGCTCTGGAGACATTTCGTTGCAAGCGGGTTTTTAAGTGCTCTGGAGTCATTTCGTTGCAAGCGGGTTTTTAAGTGCTCTGGAGTCATTTCGTTGCAAGCGGGTTTTTAAGTGCTCTGGAGTCATTTCGTTGCAAGCGGGTTTTTAAGTACTCTGTAGACATTTCGTTGCAAGCGGGTTTTTAAGTGCTCTGGAGTCATTTCGTTGCAAGCGGGTTTTTAAGTGCTCTGGAGTCATTTCGTTGCAAGCGGGTTTTTAAGTGCTCTGAAGGCATTTCGTTGCAAGCGGGTTTTTAAGTGCTCTGGAGTCATTTCGTTGCAAGCGGGTTTTTAAGTGCTCTGGAGTCATTTCGTTGCAAGCGGGTTTTTAAGTGCTCTGGAGTCATTTCGTTGCAAGCGGGTTTTTAAGTGCTCTGTAGGCATTTCGTTGCATGCGGGTTTTTAATGCTCTGGAGTCATTTCGTTGCAAGCGGGTTTTTAAGTGTTCTGGAGTCATTTCGTTGCAAGCGGGTTTTTAAGTGCTCTGGAGTCATTTCGTTGCAAGCGGGTTTTTTAGTGCTCTGGAGTCATTTCGTTGCAAGCGGGTTTTTAAGTACTCTGGAGTCATTTCGTTGCATGCGGGTTTTTAAGTGCTCTGAAGGCATTTCGTTGTAAGCGGGTTTTTAAGTGCTCTGGAGTCATTTCGTTGCAAGCGGGTTTTTAAGTGCTCTGGAGTCATTTCGTTGCAAGCGGGTTTTTAAGTGCTCTGGAGTCATTTCGTTGCAAGCGGGTTTTTAAGTGCTCTGAAGGCATTTCGTTGCAAGCGGGTTTTTAAGTGCTCTAGAGTCATTTCGTTGCAAGCGGGTTTTTAAGTGCTCTGGAGTCATTTCGTTGCAAGGGGGTTTTTAAGTGCTCTGGAGTCATTTCGTTGTAAGCGGGTTTTTAAGTACTCTGGAGACATTTCGTTGCAAGCGGGTTTTTAAGTGCTCTGGAGTCATTTCGTTGCATGCGGGTTTTTAAGTGCTCTGAAGGCATTTCGTTGTAAGCGGGCTTTTAAGTGCTCTGGAGTCATTTCGTTGCAAGCGGGTTTTTACGTGTTCTGGAGTCATTTCGTTGCAAGCGGGTTTTTACATACTTCTCAGACATTTCACTGGAAGCGGGTTTTTTAAGTGCTCTGCAGGCATTTCGTTGTAAGCGGGTTTTTAAGTACTCTGGAGTCATTTCGTTGCAAGCGGGTTTTTAAGTGCTCTGGAGTCATTTCGTTGCAAGCGGGTTTTTAAGTGCTCTGGAGTCATTTCGTTGCAAGCGGGTTTTTAAGTGCTCTGGAGTCATTTCGTTACAAGCGGGTTTTTAAGTGCTCTGGAGGCATTTCGTTGCAAGCGGGTTTTTAAGTGCTCTGGAGTCATTTCGTTGCAAGCGGGTTTTTAAGTGCTCTGGAGTCATTTCGTTGCAAGCGGGTTTTTAAGTGCTCTGGAGTCATTTCGTTGCAAGCGGGTTTTTAAGTGCTCTGGAGTCATTTCGTTGCAAGCGGGTTTTTAAGTGCTCTGGAGTCATTTCGTTGCAAGCGGGTTTTTAAGTGCTCTGGAGACATTTCGTTGCAAGCGGGTTTTTAAGTGCTCTGGAGTCATTTCGTTGCAAGCGGGTTTTTAAGTGCTCTGGAGTCATTTCGTTGCAAGCGGGTTTTAAAGTGCTCTGGAGTCATTTCGTTGCAAGCGGGTTTTTAAGTACTCTGTAGACATTTCGTTGCAAGCGGGTTTTTAAGTGCTCTGGAGTCATTTCGTTGCAAGCGGGTTTTTAAGTGCTCTGGAGTCATTTCGTTGCAAGCGGGTTTTTAAGTGCTCTGGAGTCATTTCGTTGCAAGCGGGTTTTTAAGTGCTCTGGAGTCATTTCGTTGCAAGCGGGTTTTTAAGTGCTCTGGAGTCATTTGGTTGCAAGCGGGTTTTTAAGTGCTCTGGAGTCATTTCGTTGCAAGCGGGTTTTTAAGTGCTCTGGAGTCATTTCGTTGCAAGCGGGTTTTTAAGTGCTCTGGAGACATTTCGTTGCAAGCGGGTTTTTAAGTGCTCTGGAGTCATTTCGTTGCAAGCGGGTTTTTAAGTGCTCTGGAGTCATTTCGTTGCAAGCGGGTTTTTAAGTGCTCTGGAGTCATTTCGTTGCAAGCGGGTTTTTAAGTACTCTGTAGACATTTCGTTGCAAGCGGGTTTTTAAGTGCTCTGGAGTCATTTCGTTGCAAGCGGGTTTTTAAGTGCTCTGGAGTCATTTCGTTGCAAGCGGGTTTTTTAGTGCTCTGGAGTCATTTCGTTGCAAGCGGGTTTTTAAGTACTCTGGAGTCATTTCGTTGCATGCGGGTTTTTAAGTGCTCTGAAGGCATTTCGTTGTAAGCGGGTTTTTAAGTGCTCTGGAGTCATTTCGTTGCAAGCGGGTTTTTAAGTGCTCTGGAGTCATTTCGTTGCAAGCGGGTTTTTTAGTGCTCTGGAGTCATTTCGTTGCAAGCGGGTTTTTAAGTACTCTGGAGTCATTTCGTTGCATGCGGGTTTTTAAGTGCTCTGAAGGCATTTCGTTGTAAGCGGGTTTTTAAGTGCTCTGGAGTCATTTCGTTGCAAGCGGGTTTTTAAGTGCTCTGGAGTCATTTCGTTGCAAGCGGGTTTTTAAGTGCTCTGGAGTCATTTCGTTGCAAGCGGGTTTTTAAGTGCTCTGGAGTCATTTCGTTGCAAGCGGGTTTTTTAGTGCTCTGGAGTCATTTCGTTGCAAGCGGGTTTTTAAGTACTCTGGAGTCATTTCGTTGCATGCGGGTTTTTAAGTGCTCTGAAGGCATTTCGTTGTAAGCGGGTTTTTAAGTGCTCTGGAGTCATTTCGTTGCAAGCGGGTTTTTAAGTGCTCTGGAGTCATTTCGTTGCAAGCGGGTTTTTAAGTGCTCTGGAGTCATTTCGTTGCAAGCGGGTTTTTAAGTGCTCTGAAGGCATTTCGTTGCAAGCGGGTTTTTAAGTGCTCTGGAGTCATTTCGTTGCAAGCGGGTTTTTAAGTGCTCTGGAGTCATTTCGTTGCAAGGGGGTTTTTAAGTGCTCTGGAGTCATTTCGTTGTAAGCGGGTTTTTAAGTACTCTGGAGACATTTCGTTGCAAGCGGGTTTTTAAGTGCTCTGGAGTCATTTCGTTGCATGCGGGTTTTTAAGTGCTCTGAAGGCATTTCGTTGTAAGCGGGCTTTTAAGTGCTCTGGAGTCATTTCGTTGCAAGCGGGTTTTTACGTGTTCTGGAGTCATTTCGTTGCAAGCGGGTTTTTACATACTTCTCAGACATTTCACTGGAAGCGGGTTTTTTAAGTGCTCTGCAGGCATTTCGTTGTAAGCGGGTTTTTAAGTACTCTGGAGTCATTTCGTTGCAAGCGGGTTTTTAAGTGCTCTGGAGTCATTTCGTTGCAAGCGGGTTTTTAAGTGCTCTGGAGTCATTTCGTTGCAAGCGGGTTTTTAAGTGCTCTGGAGTCATTTCGTTACAAGCGGGTTTTTAAGTGCTCTGGAGGCATTTCGTTGCAAGCGGGTTTTTAAGTGCTCTGGAGTCATTTGGTTGCAAGCGGGTTTTTAAGTGCTCTGGAGTCATTTCGTTGCAAGCGGGTTTTTAAGTGCTCTGGAGTCATTTCGTTGCAAGCGGGTTTTTAAGTGCTCTGGAGACATTTCGTTGCAAGCGGGTTTTTAAGTGCTCTGGAGTCATTTCGTTGCAAGCGGGTTTTTAAGTGCTCTGTAGACATTTCGTTGCAAGCGGGTTTTTAAGTGCTCTGGAGTCATTTCGTTGCAAGCGGGTTTTTAAGTGCTCTGGAGTCATTTCGTTGCAAGCGGGTTTTTAAGTGCTCTGGAGTCATTTCGTTGCAAGCGGGTTTTTAAGTGCTCTGGAGTCATTTCGTTGCAAGCGGGTTTTTAAGTGCTCTGGAGTCATTTCGTTGCAAGCGGGTTTTTAAGTGCTCTGGAGTCATTTCGTTGCAAGCGGGTTTTTAAGTGCTCTGGAGTCATTTCGTTGCAAGCGGGTTTTTAAGTGCTCTGGAGACATTTCGTTGCAAGCGGGTTTTTAAGTGCTCTGGAGTCATTTCGTTGCAAGCGGGTTTTTAAGTGCTCTGGAGTCATTTCGTTGCAAGCGGGTTTTTAAGTGCTCTGGAGTCATTTCGTTGCAAGCGGGTTTTTAAGTACTCTGTAGACATTTCGTTGCAAGCGGGTTTTTAAGTGCTCTGGAGTCATTTCGTTGCAAGCGGGTTTTTAAGTGCTCTGGAGTCATTTTGTTGCAAGCGGGTTTTTAAGTGCTCTGAAGGCATTTCGTTGCAAGCGGGTTTTTAAGTGCTCTGGAGTCATTTCGTTGCAAGCGGGTTTTTAAGTGCTCTGGAGTCATTTCGTTGCAAGCGGGTTTTTAAGTGCTCTGGAGTCATTTCGTTGCAAGCGGGTTTTTAAGTGCTCTGTAGGCATTTCGTTGCATGCGGGTTTTTAAGTGCTCTGGAGTCATTTCGTTGCAAGCGGGTTTTTAAGTGTTCTGGAGTCATTTCGTTGCAAGCGGGTTTTTAAGTGCTCTGGAGTCATTTCGTTGCAAGCGGGTTTTTTAGTGCTCTGGAGTCATTTCGTTGCAAGCGGGTTTTTAAGTACTCTGGAGTCATTTCGTTGCATGCGGGTTTTTAAGTGCTCTGAAGGCATTTCGTTGTAAGCGGGTTTTTAAGTGCTCTGGAGTCATTTCGTTGCAAGCGGGTTTTTAAGTGCTCTGGAGTCATTTCGTTGCAAGCGGGTTTTTAAGTGCTCTGGAGTCATTTCGTTGCAAGCGGGTTTTTAAGTGCTCTGAAGGCATTTCGTTGCAAGCGGGTTTTTAAGTGCTCTAGAGTCATTTCGTTGCAAGCGGGTTTTTAAGTGCTCTGGAGTCATTTCGTTGCAAGGGGGTTTTTAAGTGCTCTGGAGTCATTTCGTTGTAAGCGGGTTTTTAAGTACTCTGGAGACATTTCGTTGCAAGCGGGTTTTTAAGTGCTCTGGAGTCATTTCGTTGCATGCGGGTTTTTAAGTGCTCTGAAGGCATTTCGTTGTAAGCGGGCTTTTAAGTGCTCTGGAGTCATTTCGTTGCAAGCGGGTTTTTACGTGTTCTGGAGTCATTTCGTTGCAAGCGGGTTTTTACATACTTCTCAGACATTTCACTGGAAGCGGGTTTTTTAAGTGCTCTGCAGGCATTTCGTTGTAAGCGGGTTTTTAAGTACTCTGGAGTCATTTCGTTGCAAGCGGGTTTTTAAGTGCTCTGGAGTCATTTCGTTGCAAGCGGGTTTTTAAGTGCTCTGGAGTCATTTCGTTGCAAGCGGGTTTTTAAGTGCTCTGGAGTCATTTCGTTACAAGCGGGTTTTTAAGTGCTCTGGAGGCATTTCGTTGCAAGCGGGTTTTTAAGTGCTCTGGAGTCATTTCGTTGCAAGCGGGTTTTTAAGTGCTCTGGAGTCATTTCGTTGCAAGCGGGTTTTTAAGTGCTCTGGAGTCATTTCGTTGCAAGCGGGTTTTTAAGTGCTCTGGAGTCATTTCGTTGCAAGCGGGTTTTTAAGTGCTCTGGAGTCATTTCGTTGCAAGCGGGTTTTTAAGTGCTCTGGAGACATTTCGTTGCAAGCGGGTTTTTAAGTGCTCTGGAGTCATTTCGTTGCAAGCGGGTTTTTAAGTGCTCTGGAGTCATTTCGTTGCAAGCGGGTTTTTAAGTGCTCTGGAGTCATTTCGTTGCAAGCGGGTTTTTAAGTACTCTGTAGACATTTCGTTGCAAGCGGGTTTTTAAGTGCTCTGGAGTCATTTCGTTGCAAGCGGGTTTTTAAGTGCTCTGGAGTCATTTCGTTGCAAGCGGGTTTTTAAGTGCTCTGGAGTCATTTCGTTGCAAGCGGGTTTTTAAGTGCTCTGGAGTCATTTCGTTGCAAGCGGGTTTTTAAGTGCTCTGGAGTCATTTCGTTGCAAGCGGGTTTTTAAGTGCTCTGGAGTCATTTCGTTGCAAGCGGGTTTTTAAGTGCTCTGTAGACATTTCGTTGCAAGCGGGTTTTTAAGTGCTCTGGAGTCATTTCGTTGCAAGCGGGTTTTTAAGTGCTCTGGAGTCATTTCGTTGCAAGCGGGTTTTTAAGTGCTCTGGAGTCATTTCGTTGCAAGCGGGTTTTTAAGTGCTCTGGAGTCATTTCGTTGCAAGCGGGTTTTTAAGTGCTCTGGAGTAATTTCGTTGCAAGCGGGTTTTTAAGTGCTCTGGAGTCATTTCGTTGCAAGCGGGTTTTTAAGTGCTCTGGAGTCATTTCGTTGCAAGCGGGTTTTTAAGTGCTCTGGAGACATTTCGTTGCAAGCGGGTTTTTAAGTGCTCTGGAGTCATTTCGTTGCAAGCGGGTTTTTAAGTGCTCTGGAGTCATTTCGTTGCAAGCGGGTTTTTAAGTGCTCTGGAGTCATTTCGTTGCAAGCGGGTTTTTAAGTACTCTGTAGACATTTCGTTGCAAGCGGGTTTTTAAGTGCTCTGGAGTCATTTCGTTGCAAGCGGGTTTTTAAGTGCTCTGGAGTCATTTCGTTGCAAGCGGGTTTTTAAGTGCTCTGAAGGCATTTCGTTGCAAGCGGGTTTTTAAGTGCTCTGGAGTCATTTCGTTGCAAGCGGGTTTTTAAGTGCTCTGGAGTCATTTCGTTGCAAGCGGGTTTTTAAGTGCTCTGGAGTCATTTCGTTGCAAGCGGGTTTTTAAGTGCTCTGTAGGCATTTCGTTGCATGCGGGTTTTTAAGTGCTCTGGAGTCATTTCGTTGCAAGCGGGTTTTTAAGTGTTCTGGAGTCATTTCGTTGCAAGCGGGTTTTTAAGTGCTCTGGAGTCATTTCGTTGCAAGCGGGTTTTTTAGTGCTCTGGAGTCATTTCGTTGCAAGCGGGTTTTTAAGTACTCTGGAGTCATTTCGTTGCATGCGGGTTTTTAAGTGCTCTGAAGGCATTTCGTTGTAAGCGGGTTTTTAAGTGCTCTGGAGTCATTTCGTTGCAAGCGGGTTTTTAAGTGCTCTGGAGTCATTTCGTTGCAAGCGGGTTTTTAAGTGCTCTGGAGTCATTTCGTTGCAAGCGGGTTTTTAAGTGCTCTGAAGGCATTTCGTTGCAAGCGGGTTTTTAAGTGCTCTAGAGTCATTTCGTTGCAAGCGGGTTTTTAAGTGCTCTGGAGTCATTTCGTTGCAAGGGGGTTTTTAAGTGCTCTGGAGTCATTTCGTTGTAAGCGGGTTTTTAAGTACTCTGGAGACATTTCGTTGCAAGCGGGTTTTTAAGTGCTCTGGAGTCATTTCGTTGCATGCGGGTTTTTAAGTGCTCTGAAGGCATTTCGTTGTAAGCGGGCTTTTAAGTGCTCTGGAGTCATTTCGTTGCAAGCGGGTTTTTACGTGTTCTGGAGTCATTTCGTTGCAAGCGGGTTTTTACATACTTCTCAGACATTTCACTGGAAGCGGGTTTTTTAAGTGCTCTGCAGGCATTTCGTTGTAAGCGGGTTTTTAAGTACTCTGGAGTCATTTCGTTGCAAGCGGGTTTTTAAGTGCTCTGGAGTCATTTCGTTGCAAGCGGGTTTTTAAGTGCTCTGGAGTCATTTCGTTGCAAGCGGGTTTTTAAGTGCTCTGGAGTCATTTCGTTACAAGCGGGTTTTTAAGTGCTCTGGAGGCATTTCGTTGCAAGCGGGTTTTTAAGTGCTCTGGAGTCATTTCGTTGCAAGCGGGTTTTTAAGTGCTCTGGAGTCATTTCGTTGCAAGCCGGTTTTTAAGTGCTCTGGAGTCATTTCGTTGCAAGCGGGTTTTTAAGTGCTCTGGAGTCATTTCGTTGCAAGCGGGTTTTTAAGTGCTCTGGAGTCATTTCGTTGCAAGCGGGTTTTTAAGTGCTCTGGAGACATTTCGTTGCAAGCGGGTTTTTAAGTGCTCTGGAGTCATTTCGTTGCAAGCGGGTTTTTAAGTGCTCTGGAGTCATTTCGTTGCAAGCGGGTTTTTAAGTGCTCTGGAGTCATTTCGTTGCAAGCGGGTTTTTAAGTACTCTGTAGACATTTCGTTGCAAGCGGGTTTTTAAGTGCTCTGGAGTCATTTCGTTGCAAGCGGGTTTTTAAGTGCTCTGGAGTCATTTCGTTGCAAGCGGGTTTTTAAGTGCTCTGGAGTCATTTCGTTGCAAGCGGGTTTTTAAGTGCTCTGGAGTCATTTCGTTGCAAGCGGGTTTTTAAGTGCTCTGGAGTCATTTGGTTGCAAGCGGGTTTTTAAGTGCTCTGGAGTCATTTCGTTGCAAGCGGGTTTTTAAGTGCTCTGGAGTCATTTCGTTGCAAGCGGGTTTTTAAGTGCTCTGGAGACATTTCGTTGCAAGCGGGTTTTTAAGTGCTCTGGAGTCATTTCGTTGCAAGCGGGTTTTTAAGTGCTCTGGAGTCATTTCGTTGCAAGCGGGTTTTTAAGTGCTCTGGAGTCATTTCGTTGCAAGCGGGTTTTTAAGTACTCTGTAGACATTTCGTTGCAAGCGGGTTTTTAAGTGCTCTGGAGTCATTTCGTTGCAAGCGGGTTTTTAAGTGCTCTGGAGTCATTTCGTTGCAAGCGGGTTTTTAAGTGCTCTGAAGGCATTTCGTTGCAAGCGGGTTTTTAAGTGCTCTGGAGTCATTTCGTTGCAAGCGGGTTTTTAAGTGCTCTGGAGTCATTTCGTTGCAAGCGGGTTTTTAAGTGCTCTGGAGTCATTTCGTTACAAGCGGGTTTTTAAGTGCTCTGGAGGCATTTCGTTGCAAGCGGGTTTTTAAGTGCTCTGGAGTCATTTCGTTGCAAGCGGGTTTTTAAGTGCTCTGGAGTCATTTCGTTGCAAGCGGGTTTTTAAGTGCTCTGGAGTCATTTCGTTGCAAGCGGGTTTTTAAGTGCTCTGGAGTCATTTCGTTGCAAGCGGGTTTTTAAGTGCTCTGGAGTCATTTCGTTGCAAGCGGGTTTTTAAGTGCTCTGGAGACATTTCGTTGCAAGCGGGTTTTTAAGTGCTCTGGAGTCATTTCGTTGCAAGCGGGTTTTTAAGTGCTCTGGAGTCATTTCGTTGCAAGCGGGTTTTTAAGTGCTCTGGAGTCATTTCGTTGCAAGCGGGTTTTTAAGTGCTCTGGAGTCATTTCGTTGCAAGCGGGTTTTTAAGTGCTCTGGAGTCATTTCGTTGCAAGCGGGTTTTTAAGTGCTCTGGAGTCATTTCGTTGCAAGCGGGTTTTTAAGTGCTCTGGAGTCATTTCGTTACAAGCGGGTTTTTAAGTGCTCTGGAGGCATTTCGTTGCAAGCGGGTTTTTAAGTGCTCTGGAGTCATTTCGTTGCAAGCGGGTTTTTAAGTGCTCTGGAGTCATTTCGTTGCAAGCGGGTTTTTAAGTGCTCTGGAGTCATTTCGTTGCAAGCGGGTTTTTAAGTGCTCTGGAGTCATTTCGTTGCAAGCGGGTTTTTAAGTGCTCTGGAGTCATTTCGTTGCAAGCGGGTTTTTAAGTGCTCTGGAGACATTTCGTTGCAAGCGGGTTTTTAAGTGCTCTAAAGTCATTTCGTTGCAAGCGGGTTTTTAAGTGCTCTGGAGTCATTTCGTTGCAAGCGGGTTTTTAAGTGTTCTGGAGTCATTTCGTTGCATGCGGGTTTTTACGTGTTCTGGAGTCATTTCGTTGCAAGCGGGTTTTTACATACTTCTGAGACATTTCACTGGAAGCGGGTTTTTTAAGTGCTCTGCAGGCATTTCGTTGTAAGCGGGTTTTTAAGTACTCTGGAGTCATTTCGTTGCAAGCGGGTTTTTAAGTGCTCTGGAGTCATTTCGTTGCAAGCGGGTTTTTAAGTGCTCTGGAGTCATTTCGTTGCAAGCGGGTTTTTAAGTGCTCTGGAGTCATTTCGTTACAAGCGGGTTTTTAAGTGCTCTGGAGGCATTTCGTTGCAAGCGGGTTTTTAAGTGCTCTGGAGTCATTTCGTTGCAAGCGGGTTTTTAAGTGCTCTGGAGTCATTTCGTTGCAAGCGGGTTTTTAAGTGCTCTGGAGTCATTTCGTTGCAAGCGGGTTTTTACATACTTCTCAGACATTTCACTGGAAGCGGGTTTTTTAAGTGCTCTGGAGTCATTTCGTTGCAAGCGGGTTTTTAAGTGCTCTGGAGTCATTTCGTTGCAAGCGGGTTTTTAAGTGCTCTGGAGTCATTTCGTTGCAAGCGGGTTTTTAAGTACTCTGTAGACATTTCGTTGCAAGCGGGTTTTTAAGTGCTCTGGAGTCATTTCGTTGCAAGCGGGTTTTTAAGTGCTCTGGAGTCATTTCGTTGCAAGCGGGTTTTTAAGTGCTCTGAAGGCATTTCGTTGCAAGCGGGTTTTTAAGTGCTCTGGAGTCATTTCGTTGCAAGCGGGTTTTTAAGTGCTCTGGAGTCATTTCGTTGCAAGCGGGTTTTTAAGTGCTCTGGAGTCATTTCGTTGCAAGCGGGTTTTTAAGTACTCTGGAGACATTTCGTTGCAAGCGGGTTTTTAAGTGCTCTGGAGTCATTTCGTTGCAAGCGGGTTTTTAAGTGCTCTGGAGTCATTTCGTTGCAAGCGGGTTTTTAAGTGCTCTGAAGGCATTTCGTTGCAAGCGGGTTTTTAAGTGCTCTGGAGTCATTTCGTTGCAAGCGGGTTTTTAAGTGCTCTGGAGTCATTTCGTTGCAAGCGGGTTTTTAAGTGCTCTGGAGTCATTTCGTTGCAAGCGGGTTTTTTAGTGCTCTGGAGTCATTTCGTTGCAAGCGGGTTTTTAAGTGCTCTGGAGTCATTTCGTTGCAAGCGGGTTTTTAAGTACTCTGGAGTCATTTCGTTGCATGCGGGTTTTTAAGTGCTCTGAAGGCATTTCGTTGCAAGCGGGTTTTTAAGTGCTCTGGAGTCATTTCGTTGCAAGCGGGTTTTTAAGTGCTCTGGAGTCATTTCGTTACAAGCGGGTTTTTAAGTGCTCTGGAGGCATTTCGTTGCAAGCGGGTTTTTAAGTGCTCTGGAGTCATTTCGTTGCAAGCGGGTTTTTAAGTGCTCTGGAGTCATTTCGTTGCAAGCGGGTTTTTAAGTGCTCTGGAGTCATTTCGTTGCAAGCGGGTTTTTAAGTGCTCTGGAGTCATTTCGTTGCAAGCGGGTTTTTAAGTGCTCTGGAGTCATTTCGTTGCAAGCGGGTTTTTAAGTGCTCTGGAGACATTTCGTTGCAAGCGGGTTTTTAAGTGCTCTGGAGTCATTTCGTTGCAAGCGGGTTTTTAAGTGCTCTGGAGTCATTTCGTTGCAAGCGGGTTTTTAAGTGCTCTGGAGTCATTTCGTTGCAAGCGGGTTTTTAAGTGCTCTGGAGTCATTTCGTTGCAAGCGGGTTTTTAAGTGCTCTGGAGTCATTTCGTTGCAAGCGGGTTTTTAAGTGCTCTGGAGTCATTTCGTTACAAGCGGGTTTTTAAGTGCTCTGGAGGCATTTCGTTGCAAGCGGGTTTTTAAGTGCTCTGGAGTCATTTCGTTGCAAGCGGGTTTTTAAGTGCTCTGGAGTCATTTCGTTGCAAGCGGGTTTTTAAGTGCTCTGGAGTCATTTCGTTGCAAGCGGGTTTTTAAGTGCTCTGGAGTCATTTCGTTGCAAGCGGGTTTTTAAGTGCTCTGGAGTCATTTCGTTGCAAGCGGGTTTTTAAGTGCTCTGGAGACATTTCGTTGCAAGCGGGTTTTTAAGTGCTCTGGAGTCATTTCGTTGCAAGCGGGTTTTTAAGTGCTCTGGAGTCATTTCGTTGCAAGCGGGTTTTTAAGTGTTCTGGAGTCATTTCGTTGCATGCGGGTTTTTACGTGTTCTGGAGTCATTTCGTTGCAAGCGGGTTTTTACATACTTCTCAGACATTTCACTGGAAGCGGGTTTTTTAAGTGCTCTGCAGGCATTTCGTTGTAAGCGGGTTTTTAAGTACTCTGGAGTCATTTCGTTGCAAGCGGGTTTTTAAGTGCTCTGGAGTCATTTCGTTGCAAGCGGGTTTTTAAGTGCTCTGGAGTCATTTCGTTGCAAGCGGGTTTTTAAGTGCTCTGGAGTCATTTCGTTACAAGCGGGTTTTTAAGTGCTCTGGAGTCATTTCGTTGCAAGCGGGTTTTTAAGTGCTCTGGAGTCATTTCGTTGCAAGCGGGTTTTTAAGTGCTCTGTAGGCATTTCGTTGCAAGCGGGTTTTTAAGTGCTCTGGAGTCATTTCGTTGCAAGCGGGTTTTTAAGTACTCTGGAGTCATTTCGTTGCAAGCGGGTTTTTAAGTGCTCTGGAGTCATTTCGTTGCAAGCGGGTTTTTAAGTGCTCTGGAGTCATTTCGTTGCAAGCGGGTTTTTAAGTGCTCTGTAGGCATTTCGTTGCAAGCGGGTTTTTAAGTGCTCTGGAGTCATTTCGTTGCAAGCGGGTTTTTAAGTGCTCTGGAGTCATTTCGTTGCAAGCGGGTTTTTAAGTGCTCTGGAGTCATTTCGTTGCAAGCGGGTTTTTTAGTGCTCTGGAGTCATTTCGTTGCAAGCGGGTTTTTAAGTGCTCTGGAGTCATTTCGTTGCAAGCGGGTTTTTAAGTGCTCTGGAGGCATTTCGTTGCAAGCGGGTTTTTAAGTGCTCTGGAGTCATTTCGTTGCAAGCGGGTTTTTAAGTGCTCTGGAGTCATTTCGTTGCAAGCGGGTTTTTAAGTGCTCTGGAGTCATTTCATTGCAAGCGGGTTTTTTAGTGCTCTGGAGTCATTTCGTTGCAAGCGGGTTTTTAAGTGCTCTGGAGTCATTTCGTTGCAAGCGGGTTTTTTAGTGCTCTGGAGTCATTTCGTTGCAAGCGGGTTTTTAAGTACTCTGGAGTCATTTCGTTGCATGCGGGTTTTTAATTGCTCTGAAGGCATTTCGTTGTAAGCGGGTTTTTAAGTGCTCTGGAGTCATTTCGTTGCAAGCGGGTTTTTAAGTGCTCTGGAGTCATTTCGTTGCAAGCGGGTTTTTAAGTGCTCTGGAGTCATTTCGTTGCAAGCGGGTTTTTAAGTGCTCTGAAGGCATTTCGTTGCAAGCGGGTTTTTAAGTGCTCTGGAGTCATTTCGTTGCAAGCGGGTTTTTAAGTGCTCTGGAGTCATTTCGTTGCAAGGGGGTTTTTAAGTGCTCTGGAGTCATTTCGTTGTAAGCGGGTTTTTAAGTACTCTGGAGACATTTCGTTGCAAGCGGGTTTTTAAGTGCTCTGGAGTCATTTCGTTGCATGCGGGTTTTTAAGTGCTCTGAAGGCATTTCGTTGTAAGCGGGCTTTTAAGTGCTCTGGAGTCATTTCGTTGCAAGCGGGTTTTTACGTGTTCTGGAGTCATTTCGTTGCAAGCGGGTTTTTACATACTTCTGAGACATTTCACTGGAAGCGGGTTTTTTAAGTGCTCTGCAGGCATTTCGTTGTAAGCGGGTTTTTAAGTACTCTGGAGTCATTTCGTTGCAAGCGGGTTTTTAAGTGCTCTGGAGTCATTTCGTTGCAAGCGGGTTTTTAAGTGCTCTGGAGTCATTTCGTTGCAAGCGGGTTTTTAAGTGCTCTGGAGTCATTTCGTTACAAGCGGGTTTTTAAGTGCTCTGGAGGCATTTCGTTGCAAGCGGGTTTTTAAGTGCTCTGGAGTCATTTCGTTGCAAGCGGGTTTTTAAGTGCTCTGGAGTCATTTCGTTGCAAGCGGGTTTTTAAGTGCTCTGGAGTCATTTCGTTGCAAGCGGGTTTTTACATACTTCTCAGACATTTCACTGGAAGCGGGTTTTTTAAGTGCTCTGGAGTCATTTCGTTGCAAGCGGGTTTTTAAGTGCTCTGGAGTCATTTCGTTGCAAGCGGGTTTTTAAGTGCTCTGGAGTCATTTCGTTGCAAGCGGGTTTTTAAGTACTCTGTAGACATTTCGTTGCAAGCGGGTTTTTAAGTGCTCTGGAGTCATTTCGTTGCAAGCGGGTTTTTAAGTGCTCTGGAGTCATTTCGTTGCAAGCGGGTTTTTAAGTGCTCTGGAGGCATTTCGTTGCAAGCGGGTTTTTAAGTGCTCTGGAGTCATTTCGTTGCAAGCGGGTTTTTAAGTGCTCTGGAGTCATTTCGTTGCAAGCGGGTTTTTAAGTGCTCTGGAGTCATTTCGTTGCAAGCGGGTTTTTAAGTGCTCTGGAGTCATTTCGTTGCAAGCGGGTTTTTAAGTGCTCTGGAGTCATTTCGTTGCAAGCGGGTTTTTAAGTGCTCTGGAGACATTTCGTTGCAAGCGGGTTTTTAAGTGCTCTAAAGTCATTTCGTTGCAAGCGGGTTTTTAAGTGCTCTGGAGTCATTTCGTTGCAAGCGGGTTTTTAAGTGCTCTGGAGTCATTTCGTTGCAAGCGGGTTTTTAAGTACTCTGTAGACATTTCGTTGCAAGCGGGTTTTTAAGTGCTCTGGAGTCATTTCGTTGCAAGCGGGTTTTTAAGTGCTCTGGAGTCATTTCGTTGCAAGCGGGTTTTTAAGTGCTCTGGAGGCATTTCGTTGCAAGCGGGTTTTTAAGTGCTCTGGAGTCATTTCGTTGCAAGCGGGTTTTTAAGTGCTCTGGAGTCATTTCGTTGCAAGCGGGTTTTTAAGTGCTCTGGAGTCATTTCGTTGCAAGCGGGTTTTTAAGTGCTCTGGAGTCATTTCGTTGCAAGCGGGTTTTTAAGTGCTCTGGAGTCATTTCGTTGCAAGCGGGTTTTTAAGTGCTCTGGAGACATTTCGTTGCAAGCGGGTTTTTAAGTGCTCTAAAGTCATTTCGTTGCAAGCGGGTTTTTAAGTGCTCTGGAGTCATTTCGTTGCAAGCGGGTTTTTAAGTGTTCTGGAGTCATTTCGTTGCATGCGGGTTTTTACGTGTTCTGGAGTCATTTCGTTGCAAGCGGGTTTTTACATACTTCTCAGACATTTCACTGGAAGCGGGTTTTTTAAGTGCTCTGCAGGCATTTCGTTGTAAGCGGGTTTTTAAGTACTCTGGAGTCATTTCGTTGCAAGCGGGTTTTTAAGTGCTCTGGAGTCATTTCGTTGCAAGCGGGTTTTTAAGTGCTCTGGAGTCATTTCGTTGCAAGCGGGTTTTTAAGTGCTCTGGAGTCATTTCGTTACAAGCGGGTTTTTAAGTGCTCTGGAGTCATTTCGTTGCAAGCGGGTTTTTAAGTGCTCTGGAGTCATTTCGTTGCAAGCGGGTTTTTAAGTGCTCTGTAGGCATTTCGTTGCAAGCGGGTTTTTAAGTGCTCTGGAGTCATTTCGTTGCAAGCGGGTTTTTAAGTGCTCTGGAGTCATTTCGTTGCAAGCGGGTTTTTAAGTGCTCTGGAGTCATTTCGTTGCAAGCGGGTTTTTTAGTGCTCTGGAGTCATTTCGTTGCAAGCGGGTTTTTAAGTGCTCTGGAGTCATTTCGTTGCAAGCGGGTTTTTAAGTGCTCTGGAGGCATTTCGTTGCAAGCGGGTTTTTAAGTGCTCTGGAGTCATTTCGTTGCAAGCGGGTTTTTAAGTGCTCTGGAGTCATTTCGTTGTAAGCGGGTTTTTAAGTACTCTGGAGTCATTTCGTTGCAAGCGGGTTTTTAAGTGCTCTGGAGTCATTTCGTTGCAAGCGGGTTTTTAAGTGCTCTGGAGTCATTTCGTTACAAGCGGGTTTTTAAGTGCTCTGGAGTCATTTCGTTGCAAGCGGATTTTTAAGTGCTCTGGAGTCATTTCGTTGCAAGCGGGTTTTTAAGTACTCTGGAGACATTTCTTTGCAAGCGGGTTTTTAAGTGCTCTGGAGTCATTTCGTTGCAAGCGGGTTTTTAAGTGCTCTGGAGTCATTTCGTTGCAAGCGGGTTTTTAAAGGCTCTGGAGTCATTTCGTTGCAAGCGGGTTTTTAAGTGCTCTGAAGGCATTTCGTTGCAAGCGGGTTTTTAAGTGCTCTGGAGTCATTTCGTTGCAAGCGGGTTTTTAAGTGCTCTGGAGTCATTTCGTTGCATGCGGGTTTTTAAGTGCTCTGAAGGCATTTCGTTGTAAGCGGGCTTTTAAGTGCTCTGGAGTCATTTCGTTGCAAGCGGGTTTTTACGTGTTCTGGAGTCATTTCGTTGCAAGCGGGTTTTTACATACTTTTCAGACATTTCACTGGAAGCGGGTTTTTTAAGTGCTCTGCAGGCATTTCGTTGTAAGCGGGTTTTTAAGTACTCTGGAGTCATTTCGTTGCAAGCGGGTTTTTAAGTGCTCTGGAGTCATTTCGTTGCAAGCGGGTTTTTAAGTGCTCTGGAGTCATTTCGTTGCAAGCGGGTTTTTAAGTGCTCTGGAGTCATTTCGTTGCAAGCGGGTTTTTAAGTGCTCTGGAGGCATTTCGTTGCAAGCGGGTTTTTAAGTGCTCTGGAGTCATTTCGTTGCAAGCGGGTTTTTAAGTACTCTGGAGACATTTCGTTGCAAGCGGGTTTTTAAGTGCTCTGGAGTCATTTCGTTGCAAGCGGGTTTTTAAGTGCTCTGGAGTCATTTCGTTGCAAGCGGGTTTTTAAGTGCTCTGGAGTCATTTCGTTGCAAGCGGGTTTTTAAGTGCTCTGGAGTCATTTCGTTGCAAGCGGGTTTTTAAGTGCTCTGGAGTCATTTCGTTGCAAGCGGGTTTTTAAGTGCTCTGGAGTCATTTCGTTGCAAGCGGGTTTTTAAGTGCTCTGGAGTCATTTCGTTGCAAGCGGGTTTTTAAGTGCTCTGGAGACATTTCGTTGCAAGCGGGTTTTTAAGTGCTCTGGAGTCATTTCGTTGCAAGCGGGTTTTTAAGTGCTCTGAAGGCATTTCGTTGCAAGCGGGTTTTTAAGTGCTCTGGAGTCATTTCGTTGCAAGCGGGTTTTTAAGTGCTCTGGAGTCATTTCGTTGCAAGCGGGTTTTTAAGTGCTCTGGAGTCATTTCGTTGCAAGCGGGTTTTTAAGTGCTCTGGAGTCATTTCGTTGCAAGCGGGTTTTTAAGTGCTCTGGAGTCATTTCGTTGCAAGCGGGTTTTTAAGTGCTCTGGAGTCATTTCGTTGTAAGCGGGTTTTTAAGTACTCTGGAGACATTTCGTTGCAAGCGGGTTTTTAAGTGCTCTGGAGTCATTTCGTTGCATGCGGGTTTTTAAGTGCTCTGAAGGCATTTCGTTGTAAGCGGGCTTTTAAGTGCTCTGGAGTCATTTCGTTGCAAGCGGGTTTTTACGTGTTCTGGAGTCATTTCGTTGCAAGCGGGTTTTTACATACTTCTCAGACATTTCACTGGAAGCGGGTTTTTTAAGTGCTCTGCAGGCATTTCGTTGTAAGCGGGTTTTTAAGTACTCTGGAGTCATTTCGTTGCAAGCGGGTTTTTAAGTGCTCTGGAGTCATTTCGTTGCAAGCGGGTTTTTAAGTGCTCTGGAGTCATTTCGTTGCAAGCGGGTTTTTAAGTGCTCTGGAGTCATTTCGTTACAAGCGGATTTTTAAGTGCTCTGGAGGCATTTCGTTGCAAGCGGGTTTTTAAGTGCTCTGGAGTCATTTCGTTGCAAGCGGGTTTTTAAGTGCTCTGGAGTCATTTCGTTGCAAGCGGGTTTTTAAGTGCTCTGGAGACATTTCGTTGCAAGCGGGTTTTTAAGTGCTCTGGAGTCATTTCGTTGCAAGCGGGTTTTTAAGTGCTCTGGAGTCATTTCGTTGCAAGCGGGTTTTTAAGTGCTCTGGAGTCATTTCGTTGCAAGCGGGTTTTTAAGTGCTCTGGAGTCATTTCGTTGCAAGCGGGTTTTTAAGTGCTCTGGAGTCATTTCGTTGCAAGCGGGTTTTTAAGTACTCTGGAGTCATTTCGTTGCATGCGGGTTTTTAAGTGCTCTGAAGGCATTTCGTTGTAAGCGGGTTTTTAAGTACTCTGGAGTCATTTCGTTGCAAGCGGGTTTTTAAGTGCTCTGGAGTCATTACGTTGCAAGCGGGTTTTTAAGTGCTCTGGAGTCATTTCGTTGCAAGCGGGTTTTTAAGTGCTCTGGAGTCATTTCGTTACAAGCGGGTTTTTAAGTGCTCTGGAGTCATTTCGTTGCAAGCGGATTTTTAAGTGCTCTGGAGTCATTTCGTTGCAAGCGGGTTTTTAAGTACTCTGGAGACATTTCTTTGCAAGCGGGTTTTTAAGTGCTCTGGAGTCATTTCGTTGCAAGCGGGTTTTTAAGTGCTCTGGAGTCATTTCGTTGCAAGCGGGTTTTTAAAGGCTCTGGAGTCATTTCGTTGCAAGCGGGTTTTTAAGTGCTCTGAAGGCATTTCGTTGCAAGCGGGTTTTTAAGTGCTCTGGAGTCATTTCGTTGCAAGCGGGTTTTTAAGTGCTCTGGAGTCATTTCGTTGCATGCGGGTTTTTAAGTGCTCTGAAGGCATTTCGTTGTAAGCGGGCTTTTAAGTGCTCTGGAGTCATTTCGTTGCAAGCGGGTTTTTACGTGTTCTGGAGTCATTTCGTTGCAAGCGGGTTTTTACATACTTTTCAGACATTTCACTGGAAGCGGGTTTTTTAAGTGCTCTGCAGGCATTTCGTTGTAAGCGGGTTTTTAAGTACTCTGGAGTCATTTCGTTGCAAGCGGGTTTTTAAGTGCTCTGGAGTCATTTCGTTGCAAGCGGGTTTTTAAGTGCTCTGGAGTCATTTCGTTGCAAGCGGGTTTTTAAGTGCTCTGGAGTCATTTCGTTGCAAGCGGGTTTTTAAGTGCTCTGGAGGCATTTCGTTGCAAGCGGGTTTTTAAGTGCTCTGGAGTCATTTCGTTGCAAGCGGGTTTTTAAGTACTCTGGAGACATTTCGTTGCAAGCGGGTTTTTAAGTGCTCTGGAGTCATTTCGTTGCAAGCGGGTTTTTAAGTGCTCTGGAGTCATTTCGTTGCAAGCGGGTTTTTAAGTGCTCTGGAGTCATTTCGTTGCAAGCGGGTTTTTAAGTGGTCTGGAGTCATTTCGTTGCAAGCGGGTTTTTAAGTGCTCTGGAGTCATTTCGTTGCAAGCGGGTTTTAAGTGCTCTGGAGTCATTTCGTTGCAAGCGGGTTTTTAAGTGCTCTGAAGGCATTTCGTTGCAAGCGGGTTTTTAAGTGCTCTGGAGTCATTTTGTTGCAAGCGGGTTTTTAAGTGCTCTGGAGACATTTCGTTGCAAGCGGGTTTTTAAGTGCTCTGGAGTCATTTCGTTGCAAGCGGGTTTTTAAGTGCTCTGGAGTCATTTCGATGCAAGCGGGTTTTTAAGTGCTCTGGAGTCATTTCGTTGCAAGCGGGTTTTTAAGTGCTCTGGAGTCATTTCGTTGCAAGCGGGTTTTTAAGTGCTCTGGAGTCATTTCGTTGCAAGCGGGTTTTTAAGTGCTCTGGAGTCATTTCGTTGCAAGCGGGTTTTTAAGTGCTCTGGAGTCATTTCGTTGCAAGCGGGTTTTTAAGTGCTCTGGAGTCATTTCGTTGCAAGCGGGTTTTTAAGTGCTCTGGAGTCATTTCGTTGTAAGCGGGTTTTTAAGTGCTCTGGAGTCATTTCGTTGCAAGCGGGTTTTTAAGTGCTCTGGAGTCATTTCGTTGCAAGCGGGTTTTTAAGTACTCTGGAGACATTTCGTTGCAAGCGGGTTTTTAAGTGCTCTGGAGTCATTTCGTTGCATGCGGGTTTTTAAGTGCTCTGAAGGCATTTCGTTGTAAGCGGGCTTTTAAGTGCTCTGGAGTCATTTGGTTGCAAGCGGGTTTTTACGTGTTCTGGAGTCATTTCGTTGCAAGCGGGTTTTTACATACTTCTCAGACATTTCACTGGAAGCGGGTTTTTTAAGTGCTCTGCAGGCATTTCGTTGTAAGCGGGTTTTTAAGTACTCTGGAGTCATTTCGTTGCAAGTGGGTTTTTAAGTGCTCTGGAGTCATTTCGTTGCAAGCGGGTTTTTAAGTGCTCTGGAGTCATTTCGTTGCAAGCGGGTTTTTAAGTGCTCTGGAGTCATTTCGTTACAAGCGGGTTTTTAAGTGCTCTGGAGGCATTTCGTTGCAAGCGGGTTTTTAAGTGCTCTGGAGTCATTTCGTTGCAAGCGGGTTTTTAAGTGCTCTGGAGTCATTTCGTTGCAAGCGGGTTTTTAAGTGCTCTGGAGTCATTTCGTTGCAAGCGGGTTTTTAAGTGCTCTGGAGTCATTTCGTTGCAAGCGGGTTTTTAAGTGCTCTGGAGTCATTTCGTTGCAAGCGGGTTTTTAAGTGCTCTGGAGACATTTCGTTGCAAGCGGGTTTTTAAGTGCTCTGGAGTCATTTCGTTGCAAGCGGGTTTTTAAGTGCTCTGGAGTCATTTCGTTGCAAGCGGGTTTTTAAGTGCTCTGGAGTCATTTCGTTGCAAGCGGGTTTTTAAGTGCTCTGGAGTCATTTCGTTGCAAGCGGGTTTTTAAGTGCTCTGGAGTCATTTCGTTGCATGCGGGTTTTTAAGTGCTCTGAAGGCATTTCGTTGCAAGCGGGTTTTTAAGTGCTCTGGAGTCATTTCGTTGCAAGCGGGTTTTTAAGTGCTCTGGAGTCATTTCGTTGCAAGCGGGTTTTTAAGTGCTCTGGAGTCATTTCGTTGCAAGCGGGTTTTTAAGTGCTCTGAAGGCATTTCGTTGCAAGCGGGTTTTTAAGTGCTCTGGAGTCATTTCGTTGCAAGCGGGTTTTTAAGTGCTCTGGAGTCATTTCGTTGCAAGCGGGTTTTTAAGTGCTCTGGAGTCATTTCGTTGCAAGCGGGTTTTTAAGTGCTCTGGAGTCATTTCGTTGCAAGCGGGTTTTTAAGTGCTCTGGAGTAATTTCGTTGCAAGCGGGTTTTTAAGTACTCTGGAGACATTTCGTTGCAAGCGGGTTTTTAAGTGCTCTGGAGTCATTTCGTTGTAAGCGGGTTTTTAAGTGCTCTGGAGTCATTTCGTTGCAAGCGGGTTTTTAAGTGCTCTGGAGTCATTTCGTTGCAAGCAGGTTTTTAAGTACTCTGGAGACATTTCGTTGCAAGCGGGTTTTTAAGTGCTCTGGAGTCATTTCGTTGCAAGCGGGTTTTTAAGTACTCTGGAGACATTTCGTTGCAAGCGGGTTTTTAAGTGCTCTGGAGTCATTTCGTTGCATGCGGGTTTTTAAGTGCTCTGAAGGCATTTCGTTGTAAGCGGGCTTTTAAGTGCTCTGGAGTCATTTCGTTGCAAGCAGGTTTTTACGTGTTCTGGAGTCATTTCGTTGCAAGCGGGTTTTTACATACTTCTCAGACATTTCACTGGAAGCGGGTTTTTTAAGTGCTCTGCAGGCATTTCGTTGTAAGCGGGTTTTTAAGTACTCTGGAGTCATTTCGTTGCAAGCGGGTTTTTAAGTGCTCTGGAGTCATTACGTTGCAAGCGGGTTTTTAATTGCTCTGGAGTCATTTCGTTGCAAGCGGGTTTTTAAGTGCTCTGGAGTCATTTCGTTGCAAGCGGGTTTTTAAGTGCTCTGGAGTCATTTCGTTACAAGCGGGTTTTTAAGTGCTCTGGAGTCATTTCGTTGCAAGCGGATTTTTAAGTGCTCTGGAGTCATTTCGTTGCAAGCGGGTTTTTAAGTACTCTGGAGACATTTCTTTGCAAGCGGGTTTTTAAGTGCTCTGGAGTCATTTCGTTGCAAGCGGGTTTTTAAGTGCTCTGGAGTCATTTCGTTGCAAGCGGGTTTTTAAGTGCTCTGGAGTCATTTCGTTGCAAGCGGGTTTTTAAGTGCTCTGGAGTCATTTCGTTGCAAGCGGGTTTTTAAGTGCTCTGGAGTCATTTCGTTGCAAGCGGGTTTTTAAGTGCTCTGGAGTCATTTCGTTGCAAGCGGGTTTTTAAGTGCTCTGGAGTCATTTCGTTGCAAGCGGGTTTTTAAGTGCTCTGGAGTCATTTCGTTGCAAGCGGGTTTTTAAGTGCTCTGGAGACATTTCGTTGCAAGCGGGTTTTTAAGTGCTCTGGAGTCATTTCGTTGCAAGCGGGTTTTTAAGTGCTCTGCAGGCATTTCGTTGCAAGCGGGTTTTTAAGTGCTCTGGAGTCATTTCCTTGCAAGCGGGTTTTTAAGTGCTCTGGAGTCATTTCGTTGCAAGCGGGTTTTTAAGTGCTCTGGAGTCATTTCCTTGCAAGCGGGTTTTTAAGTGCTCTGGAGTCATTTCGTTGCAAGCGGGTTTTTAAGTGCTCTGGAGTCATTTCGTTGCAAGCGGGTTTTTAAGTGCTCTGGAGTCATTTCGTTGCAAGCGGGTTTTTAAGTACTCTGGAGACATTTCGTTGCAAGCGGGTTTTTAAGTGCTCTGGAGTCATTTCGTTGCAAGCGGGTTTTTAAGTGCTCTGGAGTCATTTCGTTGCAAGCGGTTTTTTAAGTGCTCTGGAGTCATTTCGTTGCAAGCGGGTTTTTAAGTACTCTGGAGACATTTCGTTGCAAGCGGGTTTTTAAGTGCTCTGGAGTCATTTCGTTGCATGCGGGTTTTTAAGTGCTCTGAAGGCATGTCGTTGTAAGCGGGCTTTTAAGTGCTCTGGAGTCATTTCGTTGCAAGCGGGTTTTTACGTGTTCTGGAGTCATTTCGTTGCAAGCGGGTTTTTAAGTGCTCTGGAGTCATTTCGTTGCAAGCGGGTTTTTAAGTGCTCTGGAGTCATTTCGTTGCAAGCGGGTTTTTAAGTGCTCTGGAGTCATTTCGTTGCAAGCGGGTTTTTAAGTGCTCTGAAGGCATTTCGTTGCAAGCGTGTTTTTAAGTGCTCTGGAGTCATTTCGTTGCAAGCGGGTTTTTAAGTGCTCTGGAGTCATTTCGTTGCAAGCGGGTTTTTAAGTGCTCTGGAGTCATTTCGTTGCAAGCGGGTTTTTAAGTGCTCTGGAGTCATTTCGTTGCAAGCGGGTTTTTAAGTGCTCTGGAGTCATTTCGTTGCAAGCGGGTTTTTAAGTGCTCTGGAGTCATTTCGTTGCAAGCGGGTTTTTAAGTGCTCTGGAGTCATTTCGTTGCAAGCGGGTTTTTAAGTGCTCTGGAGTCATTTCATTGCATGCGGGTTTTTAAGTGCTCTGAAGGCATTTCGTTGTAAGCGGGCTTTTAAGTGCTCTGGAGTCATTTCGTTGCAAGCGGGTTTTTACGTGTTCTGGAGTCATTTCGTTGCAAGCGGGTTTTTACATACTTCTCAGACATTTCACTGGAAGCGGGTTTTTTAAGTGCTCTGCAGGCATTTCGTTGTAAGCGGGTTTTTAAGTACTCTGGAGTCATTTCGTTGCAAGTGGGTTTTTAAGTGCTCTGGAGTCATTTCGTTGCAAGCGGGTTTTTAAGTGCTCTGGAGTCATTTCGTTGCAAGCGGGTTTTTAAGTGCTCTGGAGTCATTTCGTTGCAAGCGGGTTTTTAAGTGCTCTGGAGTCATTTCGTTGCAAGCGGGTTTTTAAGTGCTCTGAAGGCATTTCGTTGCAAGCGGGTTTTTAAGTGCTCTGGAGTCATTTCGTTGCAAGCGGGTTTTTAAGTGCTCTGGAGTCATTTCGTTGCAAGCGGGTTTTTAAGTGCTCTGGAGTCATTTCGTTGCAAGCGGGTTTTTAAGTGCTCTGGAGTCATTTCGTTGCAAGCGGGTTTTTAAGTGCTCTGGAGGAATTTCGTTGCAAGCGGGTTTTTAAGTACTCTGGAGACATTTCGTTGCAAGCGGGTTTTTAAGTGCTCTGGAGTCATTTCGTTGTAAGCGGGTTTTTAAGTGCTCTGGAGTCATTTCGTTGCAAGCGGGTTTTTAAGTGCTCTGGAGTCATTTCGTTGCAAGCGGGTTTTTAAGTACTCTGGAGACATTTCGTTGCAAGCGGGTTTTTAAGTGCTCTGGAGTCATTTCGTTGCAAGCGGGTTTTTAAGTACTCTGGAGACATTTCGTTGCAAGCGGGTTTTTAAGTGCTCTGGAGTCATTTCGTTGCATGCGGGTTTTTAAGTGCTCTGAAGGCATTTCGTTGTAAGCGGGCTTTTAAGTGCTCTGGAGTCATTTCGTTGCAAGCAGGTTTTTACGTGTTCTGGAGTCATTTCGTTGCAAGCGGGTTTTTACATACTTCTCAGACATTTCACTGGAAGCGGGTTTTTTAAGTGCTCTGCAGGCATTTCGTTGTAAGCGGGTTTTTAAGTACTCTGGAGTCATTTCGTTGCAAGCGGGTTTTTAAGTGCTCTGGAGTCATTACGTTGCAAGCGGGTTTTTAATTGCTCTGGAGTCATTTCGTTGCAAGCGGGTTTTTAAGTGCTCTGGAGTCATTTCGTTACAAGCGGGTTTTTAAGTGCTCTGGAGTCATTTCGTTGCAAGCGGATTTTTAAGTGCTCTGGAGTCATTTCGTTGCAAGCGGGTTTTTAAGTACTCTGGAGACATTTCTTTGCAAGCGGGTTTTTAAGTGCTCTGGAGTCATTTCGTTGCAAGCGGGTTTTTAAGTGCTCTGGAGTCATTTCGTTGCAAGCGGGTTTTTAAGTGCTCTGGAGTCATTTCGTTGCAAGCGGGTTTTTAAGTGCTCTGGAGTCATTTCGTTGCAAGCGGGTTTTTAAGTGCTCTGGAGTCATTTCGTTGCAAGCGGGTTTTTAAGTGCTCTGGAGTCATTTCGTTGCAAGCGGGTTTTTAAGTGCTCTGGAGTCATTTCGTTGCAAGCGGGTTTTTAAGTGCTCTGGAGTCATTTCGTTGCAAGCGGGTTTTTAAGTGCTCTGGAGACATTTCGTTGCAAGCGGGTTTTTAAGTGCTCTGGAGTCATTTCGTTGCAAGCGGGTTTTTAAGTGCTCTGCAGGCATTTCGTTGCAAGCGGGTTTTTAAGTGCTCTGGAGTCATTTCGTTGCAAGCGGGTTTTTAAGTGCTCTGGAGTCATTTCGTTGCAAGCGGGTTTTTAAGTGCTCTGGAGTCATTTCCTTGCAAGCGGGTTTTTAAGTGCTCTGGAGTCATTTCGTTGCAAGCGGGTTTTTAAGTGCTCTGGAGTCATTTCGTTGCAAGCGGGTTTTTAAGTGCTCTGGAGTCATTTCGTTGCAAGCGGGTTTTTAAGTACTCTGGAGACATTTCGTTGCAAGCGGGTTTTTAAGTGCTCTGGAGTCATTTCGTTGCAAGCGGGTTTTTAAGTGCTCTGGAGTCATTTCGTTGCAAGCGGTTTTTTAAGTGCTCTGGAGTCATTTCGTTGCAAGCGGGTTTTTAAGTACTCTGGAGACATTTCGTTGCAAGCGGGTTTTTAAGTGCTCTGGAGTCATTTCGTTGCATGCGGGTTTTTAAGTGCTCTGAAGGCATGTCGTTGTAAGCGGGCTTTTAAGTGCTCTGGAGTCATTTCGTTGCAAGCGGGTTTTTACGTGTTCTGGAGTCATTTCGTTGCAAGCGGGTTTTTAAGTGCTCTGGAGTCATTTCGTTGCAAGCGGGTTTTTAAGTGCTCTGGAGTCATTTCGTTGCAAGCGGGTTTTTAAGTGCTCTGGAGTCATTTCGTTGCAAGCGGGTTTTTAAGTGCTCTGAAGGCATTTCGTTGCAAGCGTGTTTTTAAGTGCTCTGGAGTCATTTCGTTGCAAGCGGGTTTTTAAGTGCTCTGGAGTCATTTCGTTGCAAGCGGGTTTTTAAGTGCTCTGGAGTCATTTCGTTGCAAGCGGGTTTTTAAGTGCTCTGGAGTCATTTCGTTGCAAGCGGGTTTTTAAGTGCTCTGGAGTCATTTCGTTGCAAGCGGGTTTTTAAGTGCTCTGGAGTCATTTCGTTGCAAGCGGGTTTTTAAGTGCTCTGGAGTCATTTCGTTGCAAGCGGGTTTTTAAGTGCTCTGGAGTCATTTCATTGCATGCGGGTTTTTAAGTGCTCTGAAGGCATTTCGTTGTAAGCGGGCTTTTAAGTGCTCTGGAGTCATTTCGTTGCAAGCGGGTTTTTACGTGTTCTGGAGTCATTTCGTTGCAAGCGGGTTTTTACATACTTCTCAGACATTTCACTGGAAGCGGGTTTTTTAAGTGCTCTGCAGGCATTTCGTTGTAAGCGGGTTTTTAAGTACTCTGGAGTCATTTCGTTGCAAGTGGGTTTTTAAGTGCTCTGGAGTCATTTCGTTGCAAGCGGGTTTTTAAGTGCTCTGGAGTCATTTCGTTGCAAGCGGGTTTTTAAGTGCTCTGGAGTCATTTCGTTACAAGCGGGTTTTTAAGTGCTCTGGAGGCATTTCGTTGCAAGCGGGTTTTTAAGTGCTCTGGAGTCATTTCGTTGCAAGCGGGTTTTTAAGTGCTCTGGAGTCATTTCGTTGCAAGCGGGTTTTTAAGTGCTCTGGAGTCATTTCGTTGCAAGCGGGTTTTTAAGTGCTCTGGAGTCATTTCGTTGCAAGCGGGTTTTTAAGTGCTCTGGAGTCATTTCGTTGCAAGCGGGTTTTTAAGTGCTCTGGAGACATTTCGTTGCAAGCGGGTATTTAAGTGCTCTGGAGTCATTTCGTTGCAAGCGGGTTTTTAAGTGCTCTGGAGTCATTTTGTTGCAAGCGGGTTTTTAAGTGCTCTGGAGTCATTTCGTTACAAGCGGGTTTTTAAGTACTCTGTAGACATTTCGTTGCAAGCGGGTTTTTAAGTGCTCTGGAGTCATTTCGTTGCAAGCGGGTTTTTAAGTGCTCTGAAGGCATTTCGTTGCAAGCGGGTTTTTAAGTGCTCTGGAGTCATTTCGTTGCAAGCGGGTTTTTAAGTGCTCTGGAGTCATTTCGTTGCAAGCGGGTTTTTAAGTGCTCTGGAGTCATTTCGTTGCAAGCGGGTTTTTAAGTGCTCTGGAGTCATTTCGTTGCATGCGGGTTTTTAAGTGCTCTGAAGGCATTTCGTTGCAAGCGGGTTTTTAAGTGCTCTGGAGTCATTTCGTTGCAAGCGGGTTTTTAAGTGCTCTGGAGTCATTTCGTTGCAAGCGGGTTTTTAAGTGCTCTGGAGTCATTTCGTTGCAAGCGGGTTTTTAAGTGCTCTGAAGGCATTTCGTTGCAAGCGGGTTTTTAAGTGCTCTGTAGTCATTTCGTTGCAAGCGGGTTTTTAAGTGCTCTGGAGTCATTTCGTTGCAAGCGGGTTTTTAAGTGCTCTGGAGTCATTTCGTTGCAAGCGGGTTTTTAAGTGCTCTGGAGTCATTTCGTTGCAAGCGGGTTTTTAAGTGCTCTGGAGTAATTTCGTTGCAAGCGGGTTTTTAAGTTCTCTGGAGACATTTCGTTGCAAGCGGGTTTTTAAGTGCTCTGGAGTCATTTCGTTGTAAGCGGGTTTTTAAGTGCTCTGGAGTCATTTCGTTGCAAGCGGGTTTTTAAGTGCTCTGGAGTCATTTCGTTGCAAGCAGGTTTTTAAGTACTCTGGAGACATTTCGTTGCAAGCGGGTTTTTAAGTGCTCTGGAGTCATTTCGTTGCAAGCGGGTTTTTAAGTACTCTGGAGACATTTCGTTGCAAGCAGGTTTTTAAGTGATCTGGAGTCATTTCGTTGCATGCGGGTTTTTAAGTGCTCTGAAGGCATTTCGTTGTAAGCGGGCTTTTAAGTGCTCTGGAGTCATTTCGTTGCAAGCAGGTTTTTACGTGTTCTGGAGTCATTTCGTTTCAAGCGGGTTTTTACATACTTCTCAGACATTTCACTGGAAGCGGGTTTTTTAAGTGCTCTGCAGGCATTTCGTTGTAAGCGGGTTTTTAAGTACTCTGGAGTCATTTCGTTGCAAGCGGGTTTTTAAGTGCTCTGGAGTCATTACGTTGCAAGCGAGTTTTTAATTGCTCTGGAGTCATTTCGTTGCAAGCGGGTTTTTAAGTGCTCTGGAGTCATTTCGTTACAAGCGGGTTTTTAAGTGCTCTGGAGTCATTTCGTTGCAAGCGGATTTTTAAGTGCTCTGGAGTCATTTCGTTGCAAGCGGGTTTTTAAGTACTCTGGAGACATTTCTTTGCAAGCGGGTTTTTAAGTGCTCTGGAGTCATTTCGTTGCAAGCGGGTTTTTAAGTGCTCTGGAGTCATTTCGTTGCAAGCGGGTTTTTAAGTGCTCTGGAGTCATTTCGTTGCAAGCGGGTTTTTAAGTGCTCTGGAGTCATTTCGTTGCAAGCGGGTTTTTAAGTGCTCTGGAGTCATTTCGTTGCAAGCGGGTTTTTAAGTGCTCTGGAGTCATTTCGTTGCAAGCGGGTTTTTAAGTGCTCTGGAGTCATTTCGTTGCAAGCGGGTTTTTAAGTGCTCTGGAGTCATTTCGTTGCAAGCGGGTTTTTAAGTGCTCTGGAGACATTTCGTTGCAAGCGGGTTTTTAAGTGCTCTGGAGTCATTTCGTTGCAAGCGGGTTTTTAAGTGCTCTGCAGGCATTTCGTTGCAAGCGGGTTTTTAAGTACTCTGGAGTCATTTCGTTGCAAGCGGGTTTTTAAGTGCTCTGGAGTCATTTCGTTGCAAGCGGGTTTTTAAGTGCTCTGGAGTCATTTCCTTGCAAGCGGGTTTTTAAGTGCTCTGGAGTCATTTCGTTGCAAGCGGGTTTTTAAGTGCTCTGGAGTCATTTCGTTGCAAGCGGGTTTTTAAGTGCTCTGGAGTCATTTCGTTGCAAGCGGGTTTTTAAGTACTCTGGAGACATTTCGTTGCAAGCGGGTTTTTAAGTGCTCTGGAGTCATTTCGTTGCAAGCGGGTTTTTAAGTGCTCTGGAGTCATTTCGTTGCAAGCGGTTTTTTAAGTGCTCTGGAGTCATTTCGTTGCAAGCGGGTTTTTAAGTACTCTGGAGACATTTCGTTGCAAGCGGGTTTTTAAGTGCTCTGGAGTCATTTCGTTGCATGCGGGTTTTTAAGTGCTCTGAAGGCATGTCGTTGTAAGCGGGCTTTTAAGTGCTCTGGAGTCATTTCGTTGCAAGCGGGTTTTTACGTTTTCTGGAGTCATTTCGTTGCAAGCGGGTTTTTAAGTGCTCTGGAGTCATTTCGTTGCAAGCGGGTTTTTAAGTGCTCTGGAGTCATTTCGTTGCAAGCGGGTTTTTAAGTGCTCTGGAGTCATTTCGTTGCAAGCGGGTTTTTAAGTGCTCTGGAGTCATTTCGTTGCAAGCGGGTTTTTAAGTGCTCTGGAGTCATTTCGTTGCAAGCGGGTTTTTAAGTGCTCTGGAGTCATTTCGTTGCAAGCGGGTTTTTAAGTGCTCTGGAGTCATTTCGTTGCAAGCGGGTTTTTAAGTGCTTTGGAGTCATTTCATTGCATGCGGGTTTTTAAGTGCTCTGAAGGCATTTCGTTGTAAGCGGGCTTTTAAGTGCTCTGGAGTCATTTCGTTGCAAGCGGGTTTTTACGTGTTCTGGAGTCATTTCGTTGCAAGCGAGTTTTTACATACTTCTCAGACATTTCACTGGAAGCGGGTTTTTTAAGTGCTCTGCAGGCATTTCTTTGTAAGCGGGTTTTTAAGTACTCTGGAGTCATTTCGTTGCAAGCGGGTTTTTAAGTGCTCTGGAGTCATTTCGTTGCAAACGGGTTTTTAAGTGCTCTGGAGTCATTTCGTTGCAAGCGGGTTTTTTAGTGCTCTGGAGTCATTTCGTTACAAGCGGGTTTTTAAGTGCTCTGGAGGCATTTCGTTGCAAGCGGGTTTTTAAGTGCTCTGGAGTCATTTCGTTGCAAGCGGGTTTTTAAGTGCTCTGGAGTCATTTCGTTGCAGGCGGGTTTTTAAGTGCTCTGGAGTCATTTCGTTGCAAGCGGGTTTTTAAGTGCTCTGGAGTCATTTCGTTGCAAGCGGGTTTTTAAGTGCTCTGGAGACATTTCGTTGCAAGCGGGTTTTTAAGTGCTCTGGAGTCATTTCGTTGCAAGCGGGTTTTTAAGTGCTCTGAAAGCATTTCGTTGCAAGCGGGTTTTTAAGTGCTCTGGAGTCATTTCGTTGCAAGCGGGTTTTTAAGTGCTCTGGAGTCATTTCGTTACAAGCGGGTTTTTAAGTGCTCTGGAGTCATTTCGTTGCAAGCGGGTTTTTAAGTGCTCTGGAGTCATTTCGTTGCAAGCGGGTTTTTAAGTGCTCTGGAGTCATTTCGTTGCAAGCGGGTTTTTAAGTACTCTGGAGACATTTCGTTGCAAGCGGGTTTTTAAGTGCTCTGGAGTCATTTCGTTGTAAGCGGGTTTTTAAGTGCTCTGGAGTCATTTCGTTGCAAGCGGGTTTTTAAGTGCTCTGGAGTCATTTCGTTGCATGCGGGTTTTTAAGTGCTCTGAAGGCATTTCGTTGTAAGCGGGCTTTTAAGTGCTCTGGAGTCATTTCGTTGCAAGCGGGTTTTTACGTGTTCTGGAGTCATTTCGTTGCAAGCGGGTTTTTACATACTTCTCAGACATTTCACTGGAAGCGGGTTTTTTAAGTGCTCTGCAGGCATTTCGTTGTAAGCAGGTTTTTAAGTACTCTGGAGTCATTTCGTTGCAAGCGGGTTTTTAAGTGCTCTGGAGTCATTTCGTTGCAAGCGGGTTTTTAAGTGCTCTGGAGTCATTTCGTTGCAAGCAGGTTTTTAAGTGCTCTGGAGTCATTTCGTTACAAGCGGGTTTTTAAGTGCTCTGGAGGCATTTCGTTGCAAGCGGGTTTTTAAGTGCTCTGGAGTCATTTCTTTGCAAGCTGGTTTTTAAGTGCTCTGGAGTCATTTCGTTGCAAGCGGGTTTTTAAGTGCTCTGGAGTCATTTCGTTGCAAGCGGGTTTTTAAGTGCTCTGGAGTCATTTCGTTGCAAGCGGGTTTTTAAGTGCTCTGGAGTCATTTCCTTGCAAGCGGGTTTTTAAGTGCTCTGGAGACATTTCGTTGCAAGCGGGTTTTTAAGTGCTCTGGAGTCATTTCGTTGCAAGCGGGTTTTTAAGTGCTCTGGAGTCATTTCGTTGCAAGCGGGTTTTTAAGTGCTCTGGAGTCATTTCGTTACAAGCGGGTTTTTAAGTGCTCTGTAGACATTTCGTTGCAAGCGGGTTTTTAAGTGCTCTGGAGTCATTTCGTTGCAAGCGGGTTTTTAAGTGCTCTGGAGTCATTTCGTTGCAAGCGGGTTTTTAAGTGCTCTGAAGGCATTTCGTTGCAAGCGGGTTTTTAAGTGCTCTGGAGTCATTTCGTTGCAAGCGGGTTTTTAAGTGCTCTGGAGTCATTTCGTTGCAAGCGGGTTTTTAAGTGCTCTGGAGTCATTTCGTTGCAAGCGGGTTTTTAAGTGCTCTGGAGTCATTTCGTTGCAAGCGGGTTTTTAAGTGCTCTGGAGTCATTTCGTTGCAAGCGGGTTTTTAAGTGCTCTGGAGTCATTTCGTTGCAAGCGGGTTTTTAAGTGCTCTGGAGTCATTTCGTTGCAAGCGGGTTTTTAAGTGCTCTGGAGACATTTCGTTGCAAGCGGGTTTTTAAGTGCTATGGAGTCATTTCGTTGCAAGCGGGTTTTTAAGTGCTCTGCAGGCATTTCGTTGCAAGCGGGTTTTTAAGTGCTCTGGAGTCATTTCGTTGCAAGCGGGTTTTTAAGTGCTCTGCAGGCATTTCGTTGCAAGCGGGTTTTTAAGTGCTCTGGAGTCATTTCGTTGCAAGCGGGTTTTTAAGTGCTCTGGAGTCATTTCGTTGCAAGCGGGTTTTTAAGTGCTCTGGAGTCATTTCGTTGCAAGCGGGTTTTTAAGTGCTCTGCAGGCATTTCGTTGCAAGCGGGTTTTTAAGTGCTCTGGAGTCATTTCGTTGCAAGCGGGTTTTTAAGTGCTCTGCAGGCATTTCGTTGCAAGCGGGTTTTTAAGTGCTCTGGAGTCATTTCATTGCATGCGGGTTTTTAAGTGCTCTGAAGGCATTTCGTTGTAAGCGGGCTTTTAAGTGCTCTGGAGTCATTTCGTTGCAAGCGGGTTTTTACGTGTTCTGGAGTCATTTCGTTGCAAGCGAGTTTTTACATACTTCTCAGACATTTCACTGGAAGCGGGTTTTTTAAGTGCTCTGCAGGCATTTCTTTGTAAGCGGGTTTTTAAGTACTCTGGAGTCATTTCGTTGCAAGCGGGTTTTTAAGTGCTCTGGAGTCATTTCGTTGCAAGCGGGTTTTTAAGTGCTCTGGAGTCATTTCGTTGCAAGCGGGTTTTTAAGTGCTCTGGAGTCATTTCGTTGCAAGCGGGTTTTTAAGTGCTCTGGAGTCATTTCGTTGCAAGCGGGTTTTTAAGTGCTCTGGAGACATTTCGTTGCAAGCGGGTTTTTAAGTGCTATGGAGTCATTTCGTTGCAAGCGGGTTTTTAAGTGCTCTGCAGGCATTTCGTTGCAAGCGGGTTTTTAAGTGCTCTGGAGTCATTTCGTTGCAAGCGGGTTTTTAAGTGCTCTGCAGGCATTTCGTTGCAAGCGGGTTTTTAAGTGCTCTGGAGTCATTTCGTTGCAAGCGGGTTTTTAAGTGCTCTGGAGTCATTTCGTTGCAAGCGGGTTTTTAAGTGCTCTGGAGTCATTTCGTTGCAAGCGGGTTTTTAAGTGCTCTGCAGGCATTTCGTTGCAAGCGGGTTTTTAAGTGCTCTGGAGTCATTTCGTTGCAAGCGGGTTTTTAAGTGCTCTGCAGGCATTTCGTTGCAAGCGGGTTTTTAAGTGCTCTGGAGTCATTTCATTGCATGCGGGTTTTTAAGTGCTCTGAAGGCATTTCGTTGTAAGCGGGCTTTTAAGTGCTCTGGAGTCATTTCGTTGCAAGCGGGTTTTTACGTGTTCTGGAGTCATTTCGTTGCAAGCGAGTTTTTACATACTTCTCAGACATTTCACTGGAAGCGGGTTTTTTAAGTGCTCTGCAGGCATTTCTTTGTAAGCGGGTTTTTAAGTACTCTGGAGTCATTTCGTTGCAAGCGGGTTTTTAAGTGCTCTGGAGTCATTTCGTTGCAAACGGGTTTTTAAGTGCTCTGGAGTCATTTCGTTGCAAGCGGGTTTTTTAGTGCTCTGGAGTCATTTCGTTACAAGCGGGTTTTTAAGTGCTCTGGAGGCATTTCGTTGCAAGCGGGTTTTTAAGTGCTCTGGAGTCATTTCGTTGCAAGCGGGTTTTTAAGTGCTCTGGAGTCATTTCGTTGCAAGCGGGTTTTTAAGTGCTCTGGAGTCATTTCGTTGCAAGCGGGTTTTTAAGTGCTCTGGAGTCATTTCGTTGCAAGCGGGTTTTTAAGTGCTCTGGAGACATTTCGTTGCAAGCGGGTTTTTAAGTGCTCTGGAGTCATTTCGTTGCAAGCGGGTTTTTAAGTGCTCTGAAGGCATTTCGTTGCAAGCGGGTTTTTAAGTGCTCTGGAGTCATTTCGTTGCAAGCGGGTTTTTAAGTGCTCTGGAGTCATTTCGTTACAAGCGGGTTTTTAAGTGCTCTGGAGTCATTTCGTTGCAAGCGGGTTTTTAAGTGCTCTGGAGTCATTTCGTTGCAAGCGGGTTTTTAAGTGCTCTGGAGTCATTTCGTTGCAAGCGGGTTTTTAAGTACTCTGGAGACATTTCGTTGCAAGCGGGTTTTTAAGTGCTCTGGAGTCATTTCGTTGTAAGCGGGTTTTTAAGTGCTCTGGAGTCATTTCGTTGCAAGCGGGTTTTTAAGTGCTCTGGAGTCATTTCGTTGCATGCGGGTTTTTAAGTGCTCTGAAGGCATTTCGTTGTAAGCGGGCTTTTAAGTGCTCTGGAGTCATTTCGTTGCAAGCGGGTTTTTACGTGTTCTGGAGTCATTTCGTTGCAAGCGGGTTTTTACATACTTCTCAGACATTTCACTGGAAGCGGGTTTTTTAAGTGCTCTGCAGGCATTTCGTTGTAAGCGGGTTTTTAAGTGCTCTGGAGTCATTTCGTTGCAAGCGGGTTTTTAAGTGCTCTGGAGTCATTTCGTTGCAAGCGGGTTTTTAAGTGCTCTGAAGGCATTTAGTTGCAAGCGGGTTTTTAAGTGCTCTGGAGTCATTTCGTTGCAAGCGGGTTTTTAAGTGCTCTGGAGTCATTTCGTTGCAAGCGGGTTTTTAAGTGCTCTGGAGTCATTTCGTTGCAAGCGGGTTTTTAAGTGCTCTGGAGTCATTTCGTTGCAAGCGGGTTTTTAAGTGCTCTGGAGTCATTTCGTTGCAAGCGGGTTTTTAAGTGCTCTGGAGTCATTTCGTTGCAAGCGGGTTTTTAAGTGCTCTGGAGTCATTTCGTTGCAAGCGGGTTTTTAAGTGCTCTGGAGACATTTCGTTGCAAGCGGGTTTTTAAGTGCTCTGGAGTCATTTCGTTGCAAGCGGGTTTTTAAGTGCTCTGCAGGCATTTCGTTGCAAGCGGGTTTTTAAGTGCTCTGGAGTCATTTCGTTGCAAGCGGGTTTTTAAGTGCTCTGCAGGCATTTCGTTGCAAGCGGGTTTTTAAGTGCTCTGGAGTCATTTCGTTGCAAGCGGGTTTTTAAGTGCTCTGGAGTCATTTCGTTGCAAGCGGGTTTTTAAGTGCTCTGGAGTCATTTCGTTGCAAGCGGGTTTTTAAGTGCTCTGGAGTCATTTCGTTGCAAGCGGGTTTTTAAGTGCTCTGGAGTCATTTCGTTGCAAGCGGGTTTTTAAGTGCTCTGAGTCATTTCGTTGCAAGCGGGTTTTTAAGTACTCTGGAGACATTTCGTTGCAAGCGGGTTTTTAAGTGCTCTGGAGTCATTTCGTTGCAAGCGGGTTTTTAAGTGCTCTGGAGTCATTTCGTTGCAAGCGGGTTTTTAAGTGCTCTGGAGTCATTTCGTTGCAAGCCGGTTTTTAAGTACTCTGGAGACATTTCGTTGCAAGCGGGTTTTTAAGTGCTCTGGAGTCATTTCGTTGCAGGCGGGTTTTTAAGTGCTCTGAAGGCATTTCGTTGTAAGCGGGCTTTTAAGTGCTCTGGAGTCATTTCGTTGCAAGCGGGTTTTTACGTGTTCTGGAGTCATTTCGTTGCAAGCGGGTTTTTACATACTTCTCAGACATTTCACTGGAAGCGGGTTTTTTAAGTGCTCTGCAGGCATTTCTTTGTAAGCGGGTTTTTAAGTACTCTGGAGTCATTTCGTTGCAAGCGGGTTTTTAAGTGCTCTGGAGTCATTTCGTTGCAAACGGGTTTTTAAGTGCTCTGGAGTCATTTCGTTGCAAGCGGGTTTTTAAGTGCTCTGGAGTCATTTCGTTACAAGCGGGTTTTTAAGTGCTCTGGAGGCATTTCGTTGCAATCGGGTTTTTAAGTGCTCTGGAGTCATTTCGTTGCAAGCAGGTTTTTAAGTGCTCTGGAGTCATTTCGTTGCAAGCGGGTTTTTAAGTGCTCTGGAGTCATTTCGTTGCAAGCGGGTTTTTAAGTGCTCTGGAGTCATTTCGTTGCAAGCGGGTTTTTAAGTGCTCTGGAGTCATTTCGTTGCAAGCGGGTTTTTAAGTGCTCTGGAGTCATTTCGTTGCAAGCGGGTTTTTAAGTGCTCTGAAGGCATTTCGTTGCAAGCGGGTTTTTAAGTGCTCTGGAGTCATTTCGTTGCAAGCGGGTTTTTAAGTGCTCTGGAGTCATTTCGTTGCAAGCGGGTTTTTAAGTGCTCTGGAGTCATTTCATTGCATGCGGGTTTTTAAGTGCTCTGAAGGCATTTCGTTGTAAGCGGGCTTTTAAGTGCTCTGGAGTCATTTCGTTGCAAGCGGGTTTTTACGTGTTCTGGAGTCATTTCGTTGCAAGCGAGTTTTTACATACTTCTCAGACATTTCACTGGAAGCGGGTTTTTTAAGTGCTCTGCAGGCATTTCTTTGTAAGCGGGTTTTTAAGTACTCTGGAGTCATTTCGTTGCAAGCGGGTTTTTAAGTGCTCTGGAGTCATTTCGTTGCAAACGGGTTTTTAAGTGCTCTGGAGTCATTTCGTTGCAAGCGGGTTTTTTAGTGCTCTGGAGTCATTTCGTTACAAGCGGGTTTTTAAGTGCTCTGGAGGCATTTCGTTGCAAGCGGGTTTTTAAGTGCTCTGGAGTCATTTCGTTGCAAGCGGGTTTTTAAGTGCTCTGGAGTCATTTCGTTGCAAGCGGGTTTTTAAGTGCTCTGGAGTCATTTCGTTGCAAGCGGGTTTTTAAGTGCTCTGGAGTCATTTCGTTGCAAGCGGGTTTTTAAGTGCTCTGGAGCCATTTCGTTGCATGCGGGTTTTTAAGTGCTCTGAAGGCATTTCGTTGTAAGCGGGCTTTTAAGTGCTCTGGAGTCATTTCGTTGCAAGCGGGTTTTTACGTGTTCTGGAGTCATTTCGTTGCAAGCGGGTTTTTACATACTTCTCAGACATTTCACTGGAAGCGGGTTTTTTAAGTGCTCTGCAGGCATTTCGTTGTAAGCGGGTTTTTAAGTGCTCTGGAGTCATTTCGTTGCAAGCGGGTTTTTAAGTGCTCTGGAGTCATTTCGTTGCAAGCGGGTTTTTAAGTGCTCTGAAGGCATTTCGTTGCAAGCGGGTTTTTAAGTGCTCTGGAGTCATTTCGTTGCAAGCGGGTTTTTAAGTGCTCTGGAGTCATTTCGTTGCAAGCGGGTTTTTAAGTGCTCTGGAGTCATTTCGTTGCAAGCGGGTTTTTAAGTGCTCTGGAGTCATTTCGTTGCAAGCGGGTTTTTAAGTGCTCTGGAGTCATTTCGTTGCAAGCGGGTTTTTAAGTGCTCTGGAGTCATTTCGTTGCAAGCGGGTTTTTAAGTGCTCTGGAGTCATTTCGTTGCAAGCGGGTTTTTAAGTGCTCTGGAGACATTTCGTTGCAAGCGGGTTTTTAAGTGCTCTGGAGTCATTTCGTTGCAAGCGGGTTTTTAAGTGCTCTGCAGGCATTTCGTTGCAAGCGGGTTTTTAAGTGCTCTGGAGTCATTTCGTTGCAAGCGGGTTTTTAAGTGCTCTGCAGGCATTTCGTTGCAAGCGGGTTTTTAAGTTCTCTGGAGTCATTTCGTTGCAAGCGGGTTTTTAAGTGCTCTGGAGTCATTTCGTTGCAAGCGGGTTTTTAAGTGCTCTGGAGTCATTTCGTTGCAAGCGGGTTTTTAAGTGCTCTGGAGTCATTTCGTTGCAAGCGGGTTTTTAAGTGCTCTGGAGTCATTTCGTTGCAAGCGGGTTTTTAAGTGCTCTGGAGTCATTTCGTTGCAAGCGGGTTTTTAAGTACTCTGGAGACATTTCGTTGCAAGCGGGTTTTTAAGTGCTCTGGAGTCATTTCGTTGCAAGCGGGTTTTTAAGTGCTCTGGAGTCATTTCGTTGCAAGCGGGTTTTTAAGTGCTCTGGAGTCATTTCGTTGCAAGCCGGTTTTTAAGTACTCTGGAGACATTTCGTTGCAAGCGGGTTTTTAAGTGCTCTGGAGTCATTTCGTTGCAGGCGGGTTTTTAAGTGCTCTGAAGGCATTTCGTTGTAAGCGGGCTTTTAAGTGCTCTGGAGTCATTTCGTTGCAAGCGGGTTTTTACGTGTTCTGGAGTCATTTCGTTGCAAGCGGGTTTTTACATACTTCTCAGACATTTCACTGGAAGCGGGTTTTTTAAGTGCTCTGCAGGCATTTCTTTGTAAGCGGGTTTTTAAGTACTCTGGAGTCATTTCGTTGCAAGCGGGTTTTTAAGTGCTCTGGAGTCATTTCGTTGCAAACGGGTTTTTAAGTGCTCTGGAGTCATTTCGTTGCAAGCGGGTTTTTAAGTGCTCTGGAGTCATTTCGTTACAAGCGGGTTTTTAAGTGCTCTGGAGGCATTTCGTTGCAAGCGGGTTTTTAAGTGCTCTGGAGTCATTTCGTTGCAAGCGGGTTTTTAAGTGCTCTGGAGTCATTTCGTTGCAAGCGGGTTTTTAAGTGCTCTGGAGTCATTTCGTTGCAAGCGGGTTTTTAAGTGCTCTGGAGTCATTTCGTTGCAAGCGGGTTTTTAAGTGCTCTGGAGTCATTTCGTTGCAAGCGGGTTTTTAAGTGCTCTGGAGTCATTTCGTTGCAAGCGGGTTTTTAAGTGCTCTGAAGGCATTTCGTTGCAAGCGGGTTTTTAAGTGCTCTGGAGTCATTTCGTTGCAAGCGGGTTTTTAAGTGCTCTGGAGTCATTTCGTTGCAAGCGGGTTTTTAAGTGCTCTGGAGTCATTTCGTTGCAAGCGGGTTTTTAAGTGCTCTGGAGTCATTTCGTTGCAAGCGGGTTTTTAAGTGCTCTGGAGTCATTTCGTTGCAAGCGGGTTTTTAAGTACTCTGGAGACATTTCGTTGCAAGCGGGTTTTTAAGTGCTCTGGAGTCATTTCGTTGTAAGCGGGTTTTTAAGTGCTCTGGAGTCATTTCGTTGCAAGCGGGTTTTTAAGTGCTCTGGAGTCATTTCGTTGCAAGCGGGTTTTTAAGTACTCTGGAGACATTTCGTTGCAAGCGGGTTTTTAAGTGCTCTGGAGTCATTTCGTTGCATGTGGGTTTTTAAGTGCTCTGAAGGCATTTCGTTGTAAGCGGGCTTTTAAGTGCTCTGGAGTCATTTCGTTGCAAGCGGGTTTTTACGTGTTCTGGAGTCATTTCGTTGCAAGCGGGTTTTTACATACTTCTCAGACATTTCACTGGAAGCGGGTTTTTTAAGTGCTCTGCAGGCATTTCGTTGTAAGCGGGTTTTTAAGTACTCTGGAGTCATTTCGTTGCAAGCGGGTTTTTAAGTGCTCTGGAGTCATTTCGTTGCAAGCGGGTTTTTAAGTGCTCTGGAGTCATTTCGTTGCAAACGGGTTTTTAAGTGCTCTGGAGTCATTTCGTTGCAAGCGGGTTTTTACATACTTCTCAGACATTTCACTGGAAGGGGGTTTTTTAAGAGCTCTGCAGGCATTTCTTTGTAAGCGGGTTTTTAAGTACTCTGGAGTCATTTCGTTGCAAGCGGGTTTTTAAGTGCTCTGGAGTCATTTCGTTGCAAACGGGTTTTTAAGTGCTCTGGAGTCATTTCGTTGCAAGCGGGTTTTTAAGTGCTCTGGAGTCATTTCGTTACAAGCGGGTTTTTAAGTGCTCTGGAGGCATTTCGTTGCAAGCGGGTTTTTAAGTGCTCTGGAGTCATTTCGTTGCAAGCGGGTTTTTAAGTGCTCTGGAGTCATTTCGTTGCAAGCGGGTTTTTAAGTGCTCTGGAGTCATTTCGTTGCAAGCGGGTTTTTAAGTGCTCTGGAGGCATTTCGTTGCAAGCGGGTTTTTAAGTGCTCTGGAGTCATTTCGTTGCAAACGGGTTTTTAAGTGCTCTGGAGTCATTTCGTTGCAAGCGGGTTTTTAAGTGCTCTGGAGTCATTTCGTTGCAAGCGGGTTTTTAAGTGCTCTGGAGTCATTTCGTTGCAAGCGGGTTTTTAAGTGCTCTGGAGTCATTTCGTTGCAAGCGGGTTTTTAAGTGCTCTGGAGTCATTTCGTTGCAAGCGGGTTTTTAAGTACTCTGGAGACATTTCGTTGCAAGCGGGTTTTTAAGTGCTCTGGAGTCCTTTCGTTGTAAGCGGGTTTTTAAGTGCTCTGGAGTCATTTCGTTGCAAGCGGGTTTTTAAGTGCTCTGGAGTCATTTCGTTGCAAGCGGGTTTTTAAGTACTCTGGAGACATTTCGTTGCAAGCGGGTTTTTAAGTGCTCTGGAGTCATTTCGTTGCATGCGGGTTTTTAAGTGCTCTGAAGGCATTTCGTTGTAAGCGGGCTTTTAAGTGCTCTGGAGTCATTTCGTTGCAAGCGGGTTTTTACGTGTTCTGGAGTCATTTCGTTGCAAGCGGGTTTTTACATACTTCTCAGACATTTCACTGGAAGCGGGTTTTTTAAGTGCTCTGCAGGCATTTCGTTGTAAGCGGGTTTTTAAGTACTCTGGAGTCATTTCGTTGCAAGCGGGTTTTTAAGTGCTCTGGAGTCATTTCGTTGCAAGCGGGTTTTTAAGTGCTCTGGAGGCATTTCGTTGCAAGCGGGTTTTTAAGTGCTCTGGAGTCATTTCGTTGCAAGCGGGTTTTTAAGTGCTCTGGAGTCATTTCGTTGCAAACGGGTTTTTAAGTGCTCTGGAGTCATTTCGTTGCAAGCGGGTTTTTAAGTGCTCTGGAGTCATTTCGTTGCAAGCGGGTTTTTAAGTGCTCTGGAGGCATTTCGTTGCAAGCGGGTTTTTAAGTGCTCTGGAGGCATTTCGTTGCAAGCGGGTTTTTAAGTGCTTTGGAGTCATTTCGTTGCAAGCGGGTTTTTAAGTGCTCTGGAGTCATTTCGTTGCAAGCGGGTTTTTAAGTGCTCTGGAGTCATTTCGTTGCAAGCGGGTTTTTAAGTGCTCTGGAGTCATTTCGTTGCAAGCGGGTTTTTAAGTGCTCTGGAGTCATTTCGTTGCAAGCGGGTTTTTAAGTACTCTGGAGACATTTCGTTGCAAGCGGGTTTTTAAGTGCTCTGGAGTCATTTCGTTGTAAGCGGGTTTTTAAGTGCTCTGGAGTCATTTCGTTGCAAGCGGGTTTTTAAGTGCTCTGGAGTCATTTCGTTGCAAGCGGGTTTTTAAGTACTCTGGAGACATTTCGTTGCAAGCGGGTTTTTAAGTGCTCTGGAGTCATTTCGTTGCATGCGGGTTTTTAAGTGCTCTGAAGGCATTTCGTTGTAAGCGGGCTTTTAAGTGCTCTGGAGTCATTTCGTTGCAAGTGGGTTTTTACGTGTTCTGGAGTCATTTCGTTGCAAGCGGGTTTTTACATACTTCTCAGACATTTCACTGGAAGCGGGTTTTTTAAGTGCTCTGCAGGCATTTCGTTGCAAGCGGGTTTTTAAGTACTCTGGAGTCATTTCGTTGCAAGCGGGTTTTTAAGTGCTCTGGAGTCATTTCGTTGCAAGCGGGTTTTTAAGTGCTCTGGAGTCATTTCGTTGCAAGCGGGTTTTTAAGTGCTCTGGAGTCATTTCGTTACAAGCGGGTTTTTAAGTGCTCTGGAGTCATTTCGTTGCAAGCGGGTTTTTAAGTGCTCTGGAGTCATTTCGTTGCAAGCGGGTTTTTAAGTGCTCTGGAGTCATTTCGTTGCAAGCGGGTTTTTAAGTGCTCTGGAGTCATTTCGTTGCAAGCGGGTTTTTAAGTGCTCTGGAGTCATTTCGTTGCAAGAGGGTTTTTAAGTACTCTGGAGACATTTCGTTGCAAGCGGGTTTTTAAGTGCTCTGGAGTCATTTCGTTGCAAGCGGGTTTTTAAGTGCTCTGGAGTCATTTCGTTGCAAGCGGGTTTTTAAGTGCTCTGGAGTCATTTCGTTGCAAGCGGGTTTTTAAGTGCTCTGGAGACATTTCGTTGCAAGCGGGTTTTTAAGTGCTCTGGAGTCATTTCATTGCATGCGGGTTTTTAAGTGCTCTGAAGGCATTTCGTTGTAAGCGGGCTTTTAAGTGCTCTGGAGTCATTTCGTTGCAAGCGGGTTTTTACGTGTTCTGGAGTCATTTCGTTGCAAGCGGGTTTTTACATACTTCTCAGACATTTCACTGGAAGCGGGTTTTTTAAGTGCTCTGCAGGCATTTCTTTGTAAGCGGGTTTTTAAGTACTCTGGAGTCATTTCGTTGCAAGCGGGTTTTTAAGTGCTCTGGAGTCATTTCGTTGCAAACGGGTTTTTAAGTGCTCTGGAGTCATTTCGTTGCAAGCGGGTTTTTAAGTGCTCTGGAGACATTTCGTTACAAGCGGGTTTTTAAGTGCTCTGGAGGCATTTCGTTGCAAGCGGGTTTTTAAGTGCTCTGGAGTCATTTCGTTGCAAGCGGGTTTTTAAGTGCTCTGGAGTCATTTCGTTGCAAGCGGGTTTTTAAGTGCTCTGGAGTCATTTCGTTGCAAGCGGGTTTTTAAGTGCTCTGGAGTCATTTCGTTGCAAGCGGGTTTTTAAGTGCTCTGGAGACATTTTGTTGCAAGCGGGTTTTTAAGTGCTCTGGAGTCATTTCGTTGCAAGCGGGTTTTTAAGTGCTCTGAAGGCATTTCGTTGCAAGCGGGTTTTTAAGTGCTCTGGAGTCATTTCGTTGCAAGCGGGTTTTTAAGTGCTCTGGAGTCATTTCGTTGCAAGCGGGTTTTTAAGTGCTCTGGAGTCATTTCGTTGCAAGCGGGTTTTTAAGTGCTCTGGAGTCATTTCGTTGCATGCGGGTTTTTAAGTGCTCTGAAGGCATTTCGTTGCAAGCGGGTTTTTAAGTGCTCTGGAGTCATTTCTTTGCAAGCGGGTTTTTAAGTGCTCTGGAGTCATTTCGTTGCAAGCGGGTTTTTAAGTGCTCTGGAGTCATTTCCTTGCAAGCGGGTTTTTAAGTGCTCTGAAAGCATTTCGTTGTAAGCGGGTTTTTAAGTGCTCTGGAGTCATTTCGTTGCAAGCGGGTTTTTAAGTGCTCTGGAGTCATTTCGTTGCAAGCGGGTTTTTATGTGCTCTGGAGTCATTTCGTTGCAAGCGGGTTTTTAAGTGCTCTGAAGGCATTTCGTTGCAAGCGGGTTTTTAAGTGCTCTGGAGTCATTTCGTTGCAAGCGGGTTTTTAAGTGCTCTGGAGTCATTTCGTTGCAAGCGGGTTTTTAAGTGCTCTGGAGTCATTTCGTTGCAAGCGGGTTTTTAAGTGCTCTGGAGTCATTTCGTTGCAAGCGGGTTTTTAAGTGCTCTGGAGTCATTTCGTTGCAAGCGGGTTTTTAAGTGCTCTGGAGTCATTTCGTTGCAAGCGGGTTTTTAAGTACTCTGGAGACATTTCGTTGCAAGCGGGTTTTTAAGTGCTCTGGAGTCATTTCGTTGTAAGCGGGTTTTTAAGTGCTCTGGAGTCATTTCGTTGCAAGCGGGTTTTTAAGTGCTCTGGAGTCATTTAGTTGCAAGCGGGTTTTTAAGTACTCTGGAGACATTTCGTTGCAAGCGGGTTTTTAAGTGCTCTGGAGTCATTTCGTTGCATGCGGGTTTTTAAGTGCTCTGAAGGCATTTCGTTGTAAGCGGGCTTTTAAGTGCTCTGGAGTCATTTCGTTGCAAGCGGGTTTTTACGTGTTCTGGAGTCATTTCGTTGCAAGCGGGTTTTTACATACTTCTCAGACATTTCACTGGAAGCGGGTTTTTTAAGTGCTCTGCAGGCATTTCGTTGTAAGCGGGTTTTTAAGTACTCTGGAGTCATTTCGTTGCAAGCGGGTTTTTAAGTGCTCTGGAGTCATTTCGTTGCAAGCGGGTTTTTAAGTGCTCTGGAGTCATTTCGTTGCAAGCGGGTTTTTAAGTGCTCTGGAGTCATTTCGTTACAAGCGGGTTTTTAAGTGCTCTGGAGGCATTTCGTTGCAAGCGGGTTTTTAAGTGCTCTGCAGTCATTTCATTGCAAGCGGGTTTTTAAGTGCTCTGGAGTCATTTCGTTGCAAGCGGGTTTTTAAGTGCTCTGGAGACATTTCGTTGCAAGCGGGTTTTTAAGTGCTCTGGAGTCATTTCGTTGCAAGCGGGTTTTTAAGTGCTCTGGAGTCATTTCGTTGCAAGCGGGTTTTTAAGTGCTCTGGAGACATTTCGTTGCAAGCGGGTTTTTAAGTGCTCTGGAGTCATTTCGTTGCAAGCGTGTTTTTAAGTGCTCTGGAGTCATTTCGTTGCAAGCGGGTTTTTAAGTGCTCTGGAGTCATTTCGTTGCAAGCGGGTTTTTAAGTACTCTGTAGACATTTCGTTGCAAGCGGGTTTTT